>NC_136735.1:3415412-4881662 GCF_936440315.1 Barbus barbus
AACTGTAGTAATTTAAGCACAATTCTGCATATTACATTTTACTTCTACAATTCTTCTACAGTAGCCTTTTAAGGAGCATTAAAGTGAAATGCAATTGCACTTAGGAGGTAAATGTGTGATACATTTACATTTACATTTAGACATTTGGCAGACGCTTTTATCCAAAGCGACTTACAATTGGGGAATACAAAAAGCGATTCATCTTGAAGAGGCAGTCAGACAGAGGAAGTGCTCGTAACACCAAGTCTCAGTCATTGTTCAAATAAGTACAAGCTAGTAGGTGGAGAGAAAGATAGAGGGAAAGTTTTTTTTTTTTTTTTTTGAGTTTAGGATGAAGTCAAGTACTGCCGAAAGAGATGAGTTTTCAGTTGTTGCTTGAAGGTTGCCAGGGATCCGGCGTTCCGGATAGGGGTGGGAAGATTATTCCACCAGCCAGGAATGGTGAACGAGAATGTTCTGGAGAGTGATTTTGAGCCTCTCTGTGATGGTACCACAAGGTGTCGCTCACTAGCAGATCTCAAACTTCTGGAGGGGATGTAGGTTCGTAATAGTGAGTGGAAGTAGGAGGGTGCAGAGCCTGTGGTAGATCTGTACGCAAGCATCAGTGACTTGAACTGGATGCGAGCTGCCACTGGTAGCCAGTGCAAGGAGATGAAGAGAGGTGTAACATGCGCTCTTTTGGGCTCGTTGAAGATCAGTCGTGCCGCTGCATTCTGAATCATTTGTAGAGGTTTGATTGCGTTTGATGGCAGACTAGCCAGAAGAGCATTGCAGTAGTCCAGTCTAGAAACAACCAGGGCCTGGACAAGAAGTTGCGCAGCATGCTCTGTCAGAAAGGGCCTGATCTTTCTGATGTTGTGTAGTGCAAACCTGCAGGAACGAGCAGTCTTTGCAATGTGCTCTTTGAAGGTCAGCTGGTCATCAAAGATTACACCAAGATTTCTGACCGAAGTTGATGGGGTAATCATTGATGAGCCGAACTGAATCGTGAAGTCATGTCGTAGAGTCGGAGTGGCAGGGAAGACCAGAAGTTCCGTCTTTGCCAGGTTGAGCTGTAGGTGATGTTCTTTCATCCATGCCGAGATGTCCGCCAGGCAGCCTGAGATCCGTGCAGCTACCGTTGGGTCATCTGGTTGAAAAGAGAGATAGAGCTGCGTGTCATCGGCGTAGCAGTGATAGGAGAAGCCATGTGCATGTATGATGGGACCCAGCGATGTAGTGTACGTGGAGAAGAGGAGGGGTCCAAGAACCGATCCCTGAGGAACTCCAGTGATCAGTTGATGTGGTTTGGATACCTCCCCTCCCCAGGTCACCCTGAAGGATCTACCGGTGAGATAGGATTCAAACCAGCGAAGTAGAATCCCAGTGATGCCCAGTGATGAGAGTGTAGACAGGAGAATCTGATGATTGACAGTGTCAAAAGCAGCAGAGAGATCCAGCAGAATGAGGACTGACGATTTGGAATCAGCCTTTGCAGTTCGCAGGGCTTCAGTAACTGAGAGTAGCGCAGTCTCTGTTGAATGGCCACTCCTGAAACCTGACTGTTTAGCATCCAGCTTGTTGTACTGTGAAAGAAACCACGAGAGCTGGTTGAAGACAGCTCGTTCGAGTGTTTTCCCTATGAATGGAAGGAGAGAGACAGGTCTGTAGTTATCTAAAAGAGAAGCATTTAATGTAGGTTTTTTGATCAGTGGGGTTACCCGAGCCTGCTTGAATGCTGTGGAGAAGATGCCTGTGAGGAGAGATGTGTTGATAATGTGTGTGAGTGCCGGTAAGAGTGTGCGAGAGATTGTTTGGAGAAGATGTGAGGGGATCGGGTCGAGAGGACATGTTGTAGGATGGTTGGAGAGGAGAAGTTTGGATACTTCTGCCTCGGTGAGGGGACAGAAGGAGAAGATGGGAGCTAGAGCGGTGGATGTGGTTGATCGGAGGTCCTGCGGAGTTGAGAACTGGTTGCTGATTGTTCTAGTTTTGTCTGTGAAAAAAGAGGCAAAGTCATCAGCAGTTATCAAAGTGGTGGGAGGTGAAGGAGGGGGACAGAGGAGAGAATTAAATGTTCTGAAGAGATTACGCATGTCTGGAGCGCTGGTGATCTTGTTGTGGAAATGTGAGGATTTGGCAGTGTGGACTTCAGTAGAGAAAGATGAAAGCAAAGACTGATACCTACTCAGGTCCGACGGATTGTTTGATTTGCGCCATTTTCTCTCTGCCGCTCTGAGTTTGGTCCGATTCTCTCGAAGAACATCGGATAACCAGGGGTTAGAAGGAGCAGCCCGTGCTGGCCTAGAGGAGAGAGGACAGATGTCGTCTAGACAAGAGGTTAAGGTAGAGCATAAAGTGTCAGTGGCTGCATTTACATCCAGAGAAGAGAAATGGGTAGGCGAGGGAAGAGAGGAGGATACTACAGAGGAAAGAAGGGAGGGGGAAAGGGAGCGTAGGTTGCGTCTGAAAGTAACCGGTAAGGGAGATGGTGGCACCTGAGTTGCAAAATGTAACGTAAATGTAATGAAGAAATGGTCAGAGATATGGAGTGGTTGTACCAGAATGTTATCTGTAGAACAATTGCGTGTATAAATTAAGTCGAGTTGGTTACCAGATTTGTGCGTGCTAGTAGTGGTGAGGCGTTTGAGATCAAATGAAGCTAGGAGTGATTGGAAGTCTGTAGCATAAGGCCTGTCTAGGTGAATGTTGAAATCGCCGAAGACTAAGAGTGGAGTGCCATCCTCCATGAAAGACGACAGCAGTCCGTCCAGCTCGTCTAGGAAGGTTGGTGGTATTTGGCCCGGCGGACGATAGATTACCACAATCTGGAGTCTTATAGGAGCTGTCACAGTAACAGCATGCGATTCAAATGAGTTGAGATTGCCTAGGGGAGAGTGGGTAGAGTATTTCCAATTGTTAGAAATGAGCAAGCCAGTGCCCCCACCCCGGCCAACTTGCCTAGGGGTGTGAGAGAAAGAGAAATTGTGAGAGAGAGCAGCTGGGGTTGCCGTGTCTTCTGGACGGATCCAGGTCTCAGTCAAGCCCAGGATGCTGAGTGTGGAATGTAAGGAAAATGCAGAAATGAAGTCGGCTTTGTTGACAGCTGACTGGCAATTCCAAAGACCTACAGAGAAAGAAAGAGGTGCAGTGGAAGATGTAGAGATTGGCAGGGTTACGTGACCTTCTGCATGTATTTTTAGAGCGAGGTAGAGAGAGAACCGGAATGGTTTGGAAACACATGATAGAGGATAGGAAAGCGTGAGGGAAGATATAAAGGATACTTAAGTGTGCGCTCGGTGTCGTTGCTCAGTTAAAGTCGCGCAGGAAAAAGTCGTCTGTCTTTACACTCGTTGGTCTTCACACGAGGAGGCTGAACGCTTCCGCTCTGACATCAACTAAATACAGTCTAAGAAACTAGAGTGAAAACAGCTGTTGCCGGCTTCTGATCAGCCCAGCCAATAAGGTTAAAGGACTGCTAAATAGCTCAAGACGAAACTAACACTTTGCACAAACACAAAGGCTCGTTCTCAGCTGAGGCGCAAATTATTCTAATTTCCAGTAAGTGCAATTAACAGAGAAAACAACGAAAATGCAGAGTAGAAATAGGTAGGAAACGAACTATTCCTTCCTAGTAGCAAGTAAATTATTTAAACAACAGAACTGCAACCAAGTTATTCAAAACACTTACGCAGCTGTAGTCCGTCTCTTCTGGTGACTAATCGGCTTTCTGATACATAAAGAAAATGTTGAGTACTATTAAGAAAATGTAGTTACCATTTGCCTGTACTGCACATTTTTATTTTGCATATTTTTTTTTTATCAAATTACAGCAAATGACAGACTAATGTTCTTCAGAACATGTTACACAAATAAATGTATTATTTGAAATCTCAGGGTGGGTAAATGATTTTATTTCTGATGACTCAAATTATGTACAATTATTCATTCAGCACAATGGACTTGCATGCAGTGGACACTGCACAATCCAGGATGCATTGCTTCTGAGTAAATTCCACAGAGCTCGCCTCGCTTGCCCTTCCCAACATAACCTGGTGGGTACACAAGAAGCACAATGAGCATTAGGGTTAAACCGAATTTAAAACATTCTCCCCATGCCAAATATGCATGACTTTATTCTCTTGTTGAACATGTACAAACATTTCAAGAATAATTTCTCAGCTCTGTAGGTCTATGTTATGCAAGTTAATGGAGTCCAGAAATTTTAAGGGACGACATTAGGCAAAGAAAATGAGACTTTATTACTATTTTTAAACGAAGTATTCCTTTTAAAAACCAATAGATCAAACGCTAGTTTATTCACCATTAATTTACAAAAAAGCTGATTATTGATTGTTATTACTAAATAAAAAGAAAATGTTATTTAAACCATGTTTTAAATATATTACATTGTGGATTAGGAGGTTAGGAGACGTGTTCTAATACTTTTGAAAATGTACCTTATTCTTTAGAAAATTACATAAATTACACCTAATGAAAATTACACCTAATTGGAAACACCTAATTATTATTTTTAGTTTTATTTCTCAACTTAATTTATTACCTTTATTTGTAATAAATTAAGTTGAAAAAATATGTCTTTATATATATATAAATATATATATTTTTAGGTGTATTGAAGTATTTTTTTAAAGTTGATCCAACTGCTATAATATATGAACCACATACAAATAATAAAACATACATATAAAATTAGTATGAACAATCTTAATTTGCAGCAAACATAAAAGAAACCTAATATAACCATGAATGATCTCATTGTATTTTAAAAATCTGCATAGGATATTCTGCAAAGGATCAGGACTAGAGGTCTGCAAGCCTGTCGGGACCCGGGACCCATTTTTTTTTTTTTTTTACAGATCGGGCTCCGGTCGGACTCGGGCTCATTTAGCTTCTCTCCTTTAATTGTACCCATATTACATGCAGAGCACATATGCCGACTGATTATATTATAAATATTACACATACACATGACAATGCAGAGCATCAGGGATCATTTGGAGCATGGTTACTAATAAAAGTTCCCAATGCTTCGGGAAAATGCTTCGGGCATTTTGGATCATCCATGCATTTGATGATGATCCTGACTCGCCGTCTCCTCATGGATGCACCTTTAGAGTTTTTCAGAAGCACTCCTGCTCAAAACCGAAACTGCTTTTTTCCACTTTATTTAATGTCTTTATTGCATGCTTTGTTGATATTTTGAGTGCACACAAATAAAAGCAGGCGCTTTACAGTTCCTAAACGATTACTCTTACCTTTATGAGCAGAAATGACAGCGTATTTGAAATGTTTCCAATGCAAGTGATCGCTCTGGCTCGTCCATGTCCTGTAAAGCGCGCTTCAGCTTGCACTCTCCGCACAAACAACTGGATATGCATCAGTGCACATTAACCTAGGTTAAGCCTTTAAACTAACATTGTGGAGCTGTTTTATAACTATAGATTTAATTTCAGACAAGCCGTGATAATTTGAGAAGGCTAAATATATCAAATATAGGCTATGATCAACTCACTGTCTGCCGCTGGCCGCTTGGTCATTACTTTAATAAACAAAAAAACTTACATTTAACAAATTAAAAATGCTCCAACCGTTTTTCTAAATTAACTTAATAAAATAACGAAACAAAATACAATTACTTTGCCATTTCATAAAAAACTGAAGTATTTTAATAGCTGAGACAGAATAAGCTGTTTTAGGAGAAGGGGGAAAAAAAAGACGGGCTCGGGTCGGACTCGGGCCGGTAATTCTGATAAGCTGTCAGACACGGGTCGGGCTAGGGCCTGAGTATCTCGGGCCAGGGCCGGGCTAAGGCCTATATTTTGGGCCCGTGCAGGGCTCTAATCAGGACAGTTTGATCAGCAGATGTCCTCAGTCCTGCAGCATTCGAAAAGTTAATTAATTTTACAAGACAACTGGTTCAGTCGATTCGAAGCTTTGTTTCTCACTCCACTGATTAACGAACTGAAATAACCCAGCTCTACAGGACTTAACCTACATTAAACGTTTCTTCATCTACCACACCTTTGGTGCACATGAGATTCAAGAGATTGTACTGGTGCTGAGTGCGTCAGTCAGCCAAACAAATGTCATTTGAGATGAATGGGAGTGCTCACTTCCTTGTATATTCACATTTTATGTTATTATAGTGAAACAGGTCTGTCTTAAATGGTTCATGAACTGAGAAACCCGAATTCCTTTGCTCTTTTGACATATAAGAGGTCATTGTACAATAAAAACATTGCGTAAGTTTCAAAACTTTGTCTATAGCCCAATTCAGACTGTAAATGTTTCTCATATGGATGTCTGTAAAAATGAATTTACATATCACCTCAGTGATAAAACTCATGGATTTAGATGGCGAGTTATTCACAGTGGAGGGGCGAGTCCTGTGATCCTGCGAACCCGGGAACTCACTGCTCACGTGACCAGTCACATGATTGTCTTATTATTGTGTAAAATGTATTCTTATTATTACAAGCATGTTTTATAATATATAATCCTATTTATTATTTGATTATTTAAATTTCCTGTTTAAAAATAGGAAAACAGACGTGCTATAGATTTATATAATTATACACAATATATATCTGTTTATAATACACATTTTAAAACTGTATTGCATACCTGCTTCCGCCATAATAAAGACCCATTTCGAATGTGTACATGCTTTTCTTCTCTTTCTGCTCCCAGTTGCTGTGGTGGAGCAGTTATGAAGTATTGTTCTTTTTAAATACTTTCCAGCATTTCAGAAATAAATATGTATGTAAATTACACCAAAGTATAACGTTACCATACGGTGTTCGGGAGTGCTCAAAAAGGGTTTAAACACTGAATTTTGAATCAGTTTTTTCTCGTAAACTCAGAGATGTGGATTCGGATGGCAATTAAATTAGCACACGACCTTGGTGTTTGTCAAATATCAGTAGGTAATTCGGCCGGGGATTTTTACGGGGGTGGTGAGAGAAAAACATTGACATCCTGGATTTGGACGGCATTAAAATCACCAACTACCCCCTGTAAATGGTGAAAATCACTTACGTCCCCTTGAGAAAAAAATAGTGTCCAAATAGGGGTAATGATATAATAGTGTGGATAAGCACCGCCTCCGCAGACGATGATCAATGCCTGCTTCAACATCACTGCCTGTTTAGCCCCGCTCACCTAATTGTACATGTAGTGTTTATGAGAGAGGCGAAGGCGCAGGTCCCTGCAGAAACCATACGTTTGAACTATAGCGTTGATTTCAGGTGTTTGTGATATCACAAAGCGGTCCATTAGAAGAGGAGTTTTCAAACTGTGGGTCGCGACCCACTTGTTGGTCCCAGAGTGGGACAAGGTAGGTCGCACAAAGCCACTTGGTGGTAGCTAAATGACACACACTCAGTTCCTTGGGCTGGATGATATACAAAGATTAATTACGAATTGGGATATTGGTCAGTGCGATTTTAGAATCACAAAGGCCGGGATTTAAAACATGCGTTGCGTGTTTTGAAGCGCTGGCACACACGAGTTGTATAGTGAGGGTCTCAGAGCGACAGTTCATTATTAAAATGCTAGGTCCTCATTATTAATGAGAAGAAATTCGCTCACTTCACTGCGCTGTGTTCTGCATGAGATTGCATACACCGCCCAGTCAACACGTGAGATCACTCGATGATCACAGTGAAATCACCCCATTCTCATACAGTGATCCTCACATGTGAGCTCATTGTGAATTCAAAATGTTGAGCAGGTTGAGAGGAGGCTGTTCAAATATCAGTCACCAGGGGCACATTCTACTTCCTGTTTCTCAACACTATGGCAGTTCTCTCACATGATGAGCTCATGAGTGCACGCCCAGCTAACAGATTTCTATTATAAGAACCTTCTGCAAACATAAAACTAACTTCCAGACACACCCTTAGATGAAATCAACTGAAATAAAAGAAGACATTGAATCTCTCATGATCTCAGCAGAGAATGATTAAACAACTCCACAAACAGCATCACCAGCTCCACTCATTACTAACCAGACTGACTTTATTTCTGTCATCTACAAAAGTGCTTATTGAGAATTAGATGTTTTAGTTTTGTTTCATGTTAACGGCAAAGTGATTAGTGTTTTCTTTAGTTGGGCTCTTGACACTTTTGTGTGAGGGGGGCTGCTGTAACTGTGTTTGTAAAGCACATTTGTTATGGCAAAGAAAGCTGAAAAGGGATTGTATCCAGATGATGTATGGTCTGTTCATCACCTAGATTTAATATGCAGTCTTTTTGAGATGATATTAATCTAAACTTGTTTTAATCATAACATGTTTTTTGATTATACAGTATATGATCAAGCAGTGTAATAATTTATCAAAGATTTTACAAGCATGATGAAACAAACATTTTGAACTGTTGTGTCATTTAAAAACAAAGAGAGAGATCAATAATCAGTGTATGAATCTCAACAATGGCGACAATCAAAAGCTTCATGCTGCAATGCATGCTGGGTACCTGGTCTCTGTGCAGTGACTGCACTTTGACCTCACATTAGTATGAGCACACAGATAAAGATGCCTCCGAAGAAAACAAAATGCTGTACAACCTTTGCATAGCCTTCCTTCTGATCGCAACATTAGGAAAGCATGGATGATCCAGACCGGGTATGTCACATAACCTACTTTCTGGAACACCCCCCAGAGTGCAAACACAAACACACACTGGAGAGGTTGCCAAATGTGTTTCTCCAATGTCCTGTTCAGACACTTTTAACTGAGAGTGCTCAATACCACGACTGAGGTGCCCTTGAGCAAGGCACCGAACCCCCAACTGCTCCCCGGGCGCCGCAGCATAAATGGCTGCCCACTGCTCCGGGTGTGTGTTCACGGTGTGTGTGTGTGTGCGTGCGTGCGCGCGCATTTGTTCACTACTCACTGCTGTGTGTGTGCACTTGGATGGGTTAAACGCAGAGCACCAATTTCGAGTATGGGTCACCATACTTGACAATACGTCACGACTTTACTTGCTTTCATTTGAGGTTGATTTTTTGACTGCAAATGAACGTGTGGTGTGATGGTGTGAAAACAGTGGCAAAGACATAAGAGTTGGCAGTCCTGCCTTCTCTCACAAGGGTCATGTGATCACACAGTTAACTTGGAAAACCCCTTGACTTGAGACCACTCAAACCATAGAAGATCTATAAAGGATGGGAACCTTTCGACATTCAGAAGAAACAACTCTAATTCTTCTTGGTCAATTAAAAACATATGCATATTGGTTTGCAAAACATTTTATTGACTGATGTACAGTTTCTTAAAGTTTAACTGCTGCTGTATGCATTTAGTCTAATGACATTACTGTGATGATGGCTATTAACACTATATCCGCACAAGGTGAAGTGTCATAACCACACTCAAATATAACACGCATGCATCACACGTCTGTCAAACCACAGTGCTGGTTTCATACTGACCATTCGTATTGCTTTCACTGGTCATGAGTGTTGGTGAACAGGGTAAGAGCATTACTTTATTATCTTTCTTCAGATTCATTATCATAAAATATTGTGTGTGTATGTGTGTGGTGTAGGGGAGATTGAGGCTAGATAACACATAGGGACATTCTCAGTAACAATAGGATTTAAAGGGGTCCTATTATGCTTTTTCACTTTTTGAATTTTAGTCAGTGTGTAGCAGAGGTGGGACTTTCAAATCACAAACAAGTCTTCAAGTCATATCCCAAATCCTCAAAGAGTTAAAGATAATGAGATAATTGCATGGCTAATTAAATGATGATTGTGCTTTATTGATGAACACCTGCTGTTATTGAGAATTGCAGAGGATCAGATGTTGATGTTTTATTGGTTAAAATGATGCCACCATCATGGAGATCAGTGTTTGCTTTAGTTGGGCTCTCGACCCTTGACTTCCTGTGTTAAATCACTCTCTTTAGCAATGCGTGTGGTGTAGTAAAGCAGAGAACCTAAGATGCACCTAGAAAATATTCCAATTAATAACATAGAGCAGTTCCTGTTCTTTGCAACATGGTAATAACTGTTTGTTTAAAACAAAAAGTCTGCTGAATGTTTTATGTCCTCGTTACTACGTGGGAAGCGGTTCTGACATGATGATCGTCGTCGCGGGCGATGTGCTGTGCACCATCTCGATCAGGATTCTGAAGTACCTCTTCAGTGTCTCCGTATGCCGCAGCTGGCAGGCTACTCCCAGGTTCGAATGTGTGTTTGAATGAGCCGTTTTAGGGGGGTGTGGACGAGTCTTAACTTTCATAAAGAATATCTCTTTGGTTTTGAGACTTTAGTCTTTACAACTTCAGGGATCCTATCTATGCACAATCAGCTTGTAACACTCCAAAGAGAAAGGAAACTTGAAAGCGCATCATATGACCACTTTAAGGACATTGTTTACAAGCAGAGAACTGAAACTATTCATTTGCGCTGAAGTTCAAGATCATTTTGCGATTCATAGATTTCACATTAGAAAGAAACTCTGTATGTGCATTAATTTTATGAATCACAGTACGCCTATTTGAGAGATGATCAGAAGATCAAATTTAGGATGGTTTCTGCACACCATTTAATAAAGAAAAGCCCCCAGGTTAGCAAGTTTCACCAGAAAAATTATGCTTGTCAGCCAACTATACCTGCTTTTTTGTCTTTGTCTTTGTTGTTGTGTTTTTGAGTAGTTGCATGAAAGTGACATGTTTTGTATGTAGGTTTAAGAGAACAATTGCAAATGTTGATTGCCTGACCAGTGAACAGAACAGGATTGTGTGTGTATTGACTGTGTATAAGACAGGTATATAGATGATATTTTATTCTCCTTCTGTGTTTACTTGCGTGTCTCGGTGCTATAGATGGTGCTTGGTTCACACGTTACAGAAAGAGGAAGATATCTTCTTAACTACAGTGTGTTAACCTCACAGTTTTTATTTATTTTATTTTTTTTAACCCATACCAATGAGTCTGGCGAGGCAATGATATAATAAAGACCTTTTCATGCACCAGCAACTGTAAAGTTTATAAGACATTGTCCTATAAAATAATACAATGAGAGTTTAAAATAAACCGCTGAATTATAAGGCACTGTGCATTTGTTGTAGGTGTTGCTGTGATGATGTCAGTCAGAATGGCTCCTCATCTTCCTCTGATCTTTCTGTTCATGATTCATGGTGAGTTGCTGCAGCATTTCAGAAACAATCAAGAGATTTACATGCAGTTTTCCCACCAACTTTTTGCTCAAGCTGTTGCTATTTTGTTTCTATATGAATTGTGTGTTTCAGGGGTTTCTAGTGCTGGTTGGGGTGTGAGTTACAGTCCTTCACACATCTGTGCACTAAAGAACTCATCAGTGATAATGAACTGCACTTATACATACCCTACTGGATATCAGATCAGGAAAGTGTTCTGGACAAAAAACTGTGAAAAGGGTATAGAGCCTCTAGATCTGTCTGTGGACCCTGAATACAGTCAGAGGCTTCAGTATCTGGGAGATAAACAGCAGAACTGCACCATCAGACTGAGTCATGTGACACAGAAAGATGAACACATGTACTATTTCAGATTCACTACAAATGTAACAGATGGAAAATGGATTGGTAAACCAGGAGTGACTCTTAATGTCACAGGTGACTTTGATGAGGTTTTACTCTTCTTCTGTGCATTATGTTGAATAATAATCAGTGTCTGACAGCAGCACTAGATATAATGTGTGTGTTGTGTTCAGATCTTCATGTGGAGTCTCCTGAGAGAGTGACAGAGGGTCATAATGTCCGTCTGACATGTAAAAGCAGCTGCGCTCTGACTGACAGAGCAACATTCATCTGGTACAGAAACTCACAGCCATTAACTGAGAGAAGAGACGGAAACAATCAACTCCTGCTGCAGTCAGTCAGAAGAGAGGATGCAGGCAGATATAGCTGTGCTCTACATGGACACACTTACATCTCACCTGCTGCTCAGCTCAGTGTCATGTGTGAGTACAGATTTATTAGTTATTTTTATTAACATTAAGTTTATGTTTTGAACTACACGTTTGTCATCTTTAGACCCACCAAACAGTGTCTCAGTGTCCATCAGTCCATCTGGTGTAATAATGGAGGGAGATTCAGTGACTCTGAGCTGCAGCAGTGATTCAAACCCACCTGCAGAAATCAGCTGGATTAAAGGAGGAGAGACTGTAGGATCTGGAAGAATCTACAGTATCTCAAAGACCAGATCTGATCACAGTGGAGAATACAAGTGCAAGTCCAGATATGAAGATATAAATAAATACTCTGCTGTGACTTTAAACGTCATGTGTGAGTTAATGATGGTTCAGTAACTGTGTTATTTAATCCTCTAAACATCTGTGATGTCAGTTTTAATATGGTTGTTGATGATATACATTTTTGGTTTGTTTGTTTGTTTAAGACCCTCCCAGGAATGTCTCAGTGTCTATAACTGGATCTGGTGAAATAGTGGAGGGAGATTCAGTGACTCTGATCTGCAGCAGTGATTCAAACCCACCTGCTCTGAACTTCAGCTGGTTTAAGGAGGATCAAAGCTCATCTGTTGGATCTGGACAGAGTTTCAGTGCACTACAGAGTGGACGCTTCTACTGTGAGGCTCACAATCAACATGGATCTCAGAGATCAGACGCTGTTACTGTCACTGTTAAAGGTAGCTCATTTACTCTTTCTAAAGTGACGCAAATTAATATGTTCAGATGTTTTTTGTCTGTGTTGTAGGACGTCTGGTGATACTGTTCATATCCATTGAAGTGGTTTGTGGAGCTGCAGTTATCATCAAGATGTTGCTGATTTGGTAAGATGTGTGTAGTATTTGATTTCTTAACTGATTTCTAACACACTGAAAATTGTTGTGGTTATTGTAACTTTCTATAAATATTAATTTTGGTGGAAGTGTTTTTTTTTACGGAATACAATTTCATTGGTATTGTCCAATAAAATACACTCACCTAAAGGATTATTAGGAACACCTGTTCAATTTCTCATTAATGCAATTATCTAATCAACCAATCACATGGCAGTTGCTTCAATGCATTTAGGGGTGTGGTCCTGGTCAAGACAATCTCCTGAACTCCAAACTGAATGTCAGAATGGGAAAGAAAGGTGATTTAAGCAATATTGAGCGTGGCATGGTTGTTGGTGCCAGACGGGCCGGTCTGAGTATTTCACAATCTGCTCAGTTACTGGGATTTTCACGCACAACCATTTCTAGGGTTTACAAAGAATGATGTGAAAAGGGAAAAACATCCAGTATGCGGCAGTCCTGTGGGCGAAAATGCCTTGTTGACGCTAGAGGTCAGAGGAGAATGGGCTGACTGATTCAAGCTGATAAAAGAGCAACTTTGACTGAAATAACCACTCATTACAACCGAGGTATGCAGCAAAGCATTTGTGAAGCCACAACACTCACAACCTTGAGGCGGATGGGCTACAACAGCAGAAGACCCCACCGGGTACCACTCATCTCCACTACAAATAGGAAAAAGAGGCTACAATTTGCACGAGCTCACCAAAATTGGACGGTTGAAGACTGGAAAAATGTTGCCTGGTCTGACGAGTCTCGATTTCTGTTGAGACATTCAGATGGTAGAGTCAGAATTTGGCGTAAACAGAATGAGAACATGGATCCATCATACCTTGTTACCACTGTGCAGGCTGCTGGTGGTGGTGTAATGGTGTGGGGGATGTTTTCTTGGCACACTTTAGGTCCCTTAGTGCCAATTGGGCATCGTTTAAATGCCACGGCCTACCTGAGCATTGTTTCTGACCATGTCCATCCCTTTATGACCACCATGTACCCATCCTCTGATGGCTACTTCCAGCAGGATAATGCACCATGTCACAAAGCTCGAATCATTTCAAATTGGTTTCTTGAACATGACAATGAGTTCACTGTACTAAAATGGCCCCCACAGTCACCAGATCTCAACCCAATAGAGCATCTTTGGGATGTGGTGGAACGGGAGCTTCGTGCCCTGGATGTGCATCCCACAAATCTCCATCAACTGCAAGATGCTATCCTATCAATATGGGCCAACATTTCTAAAGAATGCTTTCAGCACCTTGTTGAATCAATGCCACGTAGAATTAAGGCAGTTCTGAAGGCGAAAGGGGGTCAAACACAGTATTAGTATGGTGTTCCTAATAATCCTTTAGGTGAGTGTATAATACCATAGTAGAAATGTATCAGAGTCCAATATTGTTCTAGTACAACAAATAATTTATCTACTCTTTTATGTAACATATTCATTATTTTTAAGGAGAAGCAGAATGAAAAAGAAAAAAGACACACTTGAAACACAGGTGAGAAAAAATGATTTTAGTAATTAATTTCTCATCAATAAATTAACTAACTAAAAGACTGAAAGTCCGAATGCAGTTGTGATGGTTCATTTATAAGCATTAGTTATCAGCGATGGAAACTTGACTCAATTTGCACTTGATTCGCAGCTGAATGAACTATTGATAAAAATAGAACAAAGACTTGAGACTTGACTTGGACTTTAGAAATATGTGAATGTGCCTGCTAGTTATTTATTTTGTCTCTACATTTGTCTCTGTTTCCTAAATGTCAAAGATGAATCATTCCAGACCTGATCATGGCAGATGTACAGCAGCTGATGTGGAGTTGACTGAACCTTTGTATGGGAATGTAACGGTAAGTTGTTATAGTCTGTTGATATGAACACTTATGTAATTGTTATTATAGCTGACTTAATAGTTATTATACATTTGTCCATTTTTTATTCAGTTTTCTCTCTATTCTTTTCTTTCTTCAATGGCAAAGATGAATGATTCCAGACCTCATGATGAGAAACGTAATGTTTGTGATATTGAGATGACTGAACCTGTGTATGAGAATACAATGGTAAGTGTTCTCACTCATTTTCTTTAATATCAAATGTCAATTGACAAAGTATATGGTGCAGAAAATATAATTCACTGTTCACAATCAAGTCATTCAAGTCATTTTATACTGACCAGAGATTTGAAGTGCATTATTTATTAATGTATTAATTTACTTTCTTTCAGCGTGACAGGCCATAGTGTTTGGGACATTTGGCAAAACATTTTACGGACTTTTTCTGTGGAGCCCCGAATGATTCACAGTAGTGTCTTGATTTACATTAAAGGGATAGGTTCCCAAAAAATGAAAATTATTGCATTACATATTAAACATGATATTTTTATGTAGTAAAGCATACAAATATCATATTAATTAGAATGAAAACAATCTTCATTTACAACAATCAAAAACTACATCTAAAAACAAATATAATCAAGGAAGAGCTTATTATATGTTAATTTTTACATATTCTATTCAGTTTTTTTTTTAAAGATATTGTACATTGCTCTTTTATTAAATTGTATTGTAGTACTGTATCTTGTGTTTTCAGTCCTTCCTTGTATTTACACGTGTTTGACCTGCAGATGTCCTCAGTCTGCGGCGTTCAGAACATGAGTACTCTCTCGAGTACAGTACTTTTTTGAAAAAAGTAATTACTTTGCGACTGCAAAAAGAGTATGTTCTATATGGTATGAGTATGTGCAGTATAAATGTAATCTGGATGTACTATATTTGCCATGTTGTTACTGTCACATGACCTACCAACATCAGTTTTGCCTAACTATAAGGGATGGGGAGTCGACTCCAAAAGACTCGATTCCCCGACTCTGAATAGCTCTAGAGTCGAAGTCAACTCCAGTACTGGAATCTACTCTCGTTGTACGTTGACTCCGAAATCGCTAATGTCTTCACTGATTCTCAAATCTCTGGTGCCTATGAGCACAGTGTATCAGCAAAGAGTAAACAAAATTAAGCGTTTTTTTGCAGTGCAGTTTGTTCGGTTCATATGCGGAGCAGAAGCAGCACGGGCTCATTGTGCTTTATTTGTTGTGAGCTATGATCCAAGGCTATTTACCACTGTTATTTTGATTTCAAATGATCCGAACATTACAAAAAAAAAACAATAAATGTATATATATATATATATTTTTTTTTAAGCATAGTGATTATCTTTTTACACAGTAATATAATATTTCATACTCGCACAGTGTTGTATCCGAGTGTCCAAGTCCAGTGTCGAGTCCTAGTTTTTAATACATTTTTAAGTGGGTTTAAGTGGGCAGAGGTGGGAACTTTCAAGTCACAAGCAAGTCTTCAAGTAAAATCCCAAGTCCTCAAAGAGTTAAAGTTAATGAGATAATTAAGTGACTAATTAAATGATGATTGTGCATTAGTAATGAATACCTGCTGTTATTGAGAAATACAGAGGATCATATGTTGTTGTTTTATTGGTTAAAATGATGACAGCATCATGGAGGTCAGTGTTTGCTTTAGCTGGGCTCTTGGCCATTTTAAAAAGTCAAAGTATTTTGCTTTTAAGCAGCTGCAATATTGTTGCACAGCAAACATTTGTGCATTGCTGAATTAAAAGCTTGAGGTAGTAGATCAGTTTACACTTTCTGCATTTAAGTAATTTGTATGAACATCATTAAAGTGTCTCTTTTTAGTTTTTTGACTGACATTCAGCTACTACGGAACGGCGAAAAAAAGTCATATTAACACTATAAAACCGACAGGAGTATACGCGCTACGGTTTGCATGTCTTTGTTTAATAGCCAATAGAAACCGAAACCAAAATGGTAGCACAATAATTATTTGTGCATGCAAAGTCAGAGACGTTACACATTCAAATCAAACCTAACATACTCCTGTTGCATTGTTTTCACCCTCTAACCAGTCTGCACAATTTGCATAAAATGTGTTTTCAACAAAAACACTAACAAAAACATTGCACATATTTGCACACATGTTCTATAGATCTGAGGTTGTTAGCGGTTGCTAGTTACCTTTTCCTATGACTACTATGATGTAATCACGTTCTGTGCACTATGACCCCAAGGTTTGTCGCATGTGGTGATGTCACAAGCAGCAACATTTGACTTTCATTTGCTATACATTCTATTCTATGCGTTCTATTGATCTCTCTCTCTTTATCATTGCAATCTGTTGCTTCATCTTTTCTTTTTCACGCATACACACAAATGCACCTTTACAAATGCAAGCACAATCACACACTTGCGTGCATGATGTTATGAATGCATGAAAAAATAAGTACATGGACGCAGAGGTTTTGGCGTTACTCACGTTACTCACGTTCGACGACGAGGAACTCTCCGACTGCTCATCTGCTCCAGATTCTGTTTCTAGTGGGGTTTATTTTTGTTTATATTAGTGCTGTCAATCGATTAAAAAATTTTATCTCGTTAATCACAGTCCAGGACTTGATTATACAGGGCTTGATTGCTTCAGTTTATACGGATAAACAATAGATTCCTCAATTGCTCTCCAAAACACAGAAGCATCCGGATCAAACCAAACTACTAAAGGGAGGAGGGAAAAGGCTTGAGCATACAGGTACAGAATAAAATTAGGGAAAGAAAGACCTCCATGTAATCTACATCGTTGTAAGGTAGTCAGTTTAATACAAGGACGTTTCCCATCCGATATATACCATGAACCACATGCATCTAGTTTATTCCAGTAGCCAACCGGTGGAGCGAGAGGAATCATGGAAGAAAATAAAGGAATACGTGGGAGAACATTCATTTTAGAATCAAAAAAGTCAAACAGGTGTGCACATCCCAACCACCCAGATCGAGCTCAGATGCAGGACAACTGAGGAACTTGAACAAAGAAAAAGGAGAGAAGTCCGCACACTGAAAATAGCTGCTCCAAATGAATTTATTAACAGCAACGTTTCGACCCTCAGGTCTTCATCAGGCTCAATACCCACGTGGAGTAAAATCAGCTTTAAATAGCAACAGGTAATCACCTTAATTGAGTCCACACACAAAAAGAACATGTGACAAGTAATACAAGTCATGTGACAAAAAAAAAAAAAAAACACATCCAGCTTAACTAATAATCAACGACAAATGAAGTATTAGTTCAACCACTATAAAAAAGGCTTGATATCAAAATCCTCATTCAACCCTGATGGCGATAAAATATTTAAGGTATAAATCCAAAAATGTAATCCCTATGTAATAATTTATTCTCGTAATCACCTCCTCTTGAGGGTTTGATTACCTTCTCTATACTGATATATTGTAAAACACTGATGTTATGGCCTACTTGTCTGAAGTGAGACGCTATAGGACTACGCATATCTCCAGTTCTAATATTACTGCGATGTTCGCTGATGCGAGTACGTAATTGTCTTGTCGTTTTACCAACGTATGCAAGCCCACAAGGGCAACGAATTAGATAGATCACATGAGTAGAAGCACAGGTACTATTGCGGCCAGTGTGTGGATGACTGAAGAAATTGCACATGTGTAAAGGCACACGGGACGCAATTGCCGCACCTGTAATTGCCTGGAGGAAGAGCTGGAATACCTTGTTTTTTACATGAAGGAAATTCAGATTTCACAAGCAAGTCATGAAGATTATTTGGACGTTTAAAAACTAATTTTGGGTCATTTCTATAAATGCCTGATAATTTAGGATCACTTGCAATAATATGCCAATGCTTATTTAAGACTCTACGAAACGCCGCACCTAATGCTGAGTACTTGATAGTACAAATAGGAGCATTAGAAAATTGTGTTTTATTATTATGTTGTGTTCGTAAGCACTGTATCTGAGATGTCTTATTTAGTTTCGTCTTAGCATTATCAATCCCTTCTTTACGGTAGCCACGATTCAAAAATCTTTTAGTTAAGTCAGTAGATTGCTGAAAGTAAGATTCAGCTGTGCTACAAACTCTACGTACACGCTTAAATTGACTGATAGGCAAACTCTTAATTAAAGGTCTAGGATGGAAACTATCGCCTCTTAAAATATTATTGCGATCCGTTGGTTTTCGATACAGATCGGTATGGAGTTTCCCATCACATATGTATACATTAACATCAAGAAAAGCGATGCTTACTGGATCGCATTCCATTGTAAAATTCACATGCTCAGCCCTTGAGTTAAGATAATTCAAAAACGTCAACATTTCTGTAGGTGTAGCCTTAGTAATCATAAAAATGTCATCAATATACCGTTTGTAAGAAATGTTCTCAGTAAGACTACCAATAACGCTCACGATAGGACGACCTTTCAAAGGTGTATCTAGTCCTTTATGAACTTTGGGCAATGTATATATAATAGGTGTAATTGGAAAATCTACTTTAAGAAATTAATATAAATTTTTACTGAATTCACCATTTTCAAAGTGTGACAATAACTTGGACTTAATACACATATTTAATTTATTAGTGGGATCAGCAGGTAAGAATTCATAAAAAACGTGATCATCCAACTGTCTGCGAATTTCTTTTTCATAATCTGAAGCTTGTTGAAGTACAATAGCTCCACCCTTATCTGCAGGATGCACTACCACCGTATTGTCTTTACTAAGATCAAGTAAAGCATCCCTCTCAATTTTCGACAAATTATTATAGATTTTACATTGCCTCTTATTCTTAAGTGCATTTTTTACATCTAATTCCACAAGTCTACAATAAGTGTCTAAGGACGAATTTCTATTCTTAGATGGAATAAAGGTAGATTTCCTTTTAAAAGGAAGACGAGCCATAGCCTATTCAAGAGTAACACCCTGTGTGGTAACAGGCGGAACATCATTAGATGCGGACAACTGTTCACTGTTCACTTGTACCAAAGAACTCCCGAAGTCTCAATGTTCTAAAGAATTTGTGAAAGTCAATCATAGTGTCAAAATCATTAGTTTCAGTAGTAGGAATAAAGGAAAATCCCTTGCTCAGAGCAGTAACACAAGGTTTTGAAAGTGACTTATCTGAAAAGTTCATTAACGCATCCCCTGGTTGCTCCTTGTCATCCGTGGAGGTAGAGAAAGGCCTTTTCTGTTCTAAAGAAGGGGGTATCCCAACACTTTTGTCCTTATAGTGTCTATACAAGTCATTGGTGTTTGGTGATGAGTTTTTGGCTTAAGGTCTGCATATAAAGTCACACCAGAGGTGTTCAGCTGAGATCAGGACTTGGCTTTCTGCAGACCAGTCAAGTTCTTCCACACTGACTCAATCAATCGTGTCTTTTTGAACAGTGTCTTATACACAGAGGCAGTGTCATGTTAGAATAGAAAAGGGTCCTGTCCAAACTGTTGCTATAAAATTAGAAGCACACAATTCCCTAGAATATCATTATATGCTTAAACATTAAACATTGTACTCATAGAAATTACTAAAATAGTCAAACGTGTTCATTAGAAGGGGGTGACCCAAAACTTTTAGCAAAATAGTATACATCTGGATATGTAGGTATATTCATTTAAATAACAAATTGCCAAAAAAAATAGACATACTTTGAATAATCCACTTTTACTGTAGAATTATGAAATTAAAACTAAAAATCTGCCTACACCACTGCCAGAGAGTCAGTGGTAATATCCCATCGGGTTAGAGGAATTCTGGTTAAGTAACAGCTTGATTAGTCTTCCCCGACCATGTAAGTTTCCCATTTCCTTTATGGAACCAAATCAATTTGAACAGGCCTCAGGCAGGACAGACATATGAGAGCAACATGTCGACTTCATTAGCAATGATAACAGGTCCTGGGTGAATGTGTTCAAGTAGATAGTGACAGGAAGTCATCTGCCAGACATCTAAGAAGATGACTCCATCTATGTCTCTGAACATCTCCCGCATCACTGTGTCCAACTGCAACATGTGCCAATCACTATGAAAAATATTCTGGAAAAACACATCCGAATCAGAAAGAGCTTTATTGCCAAGAGTGTTTATACAAACAAACATGGAAAGAAATGACAACAAACCCACTCTTTTTACCTAGCAGAATGGAGTAGTTTGCCCAAAATTGTGTTATTCATCCAATATTTATAGCAAAATGTTCAAGAAATCAAATGTTAAACATTTTTCACAAAACACTATTTATTCTTCTCAGATTCTCCCTCATAATATATATATATATAACCCTGGACCACAAAACCAGTCATAAGGGTCAATTTTTCAAAAACTGAGATTTATGCATCATCTGAGATGAGAGACACACAGAGAGTTAGGTATTTAAATAGGGATACTACTGACTGACACAATTGAACAGAGTTTTTTTTTTTTTTTGGCACAATTTTTCATTAGGGTCATGCCTACAAAATTTGGATACTCCAGTTGAATTTTGAATCCAATTAAGTTTAATTGTATAGAAGCTCTTCTTCAGTGTTGCACAGATGAAAGTCTGGTTTTGACCATGATAACAGACAATAAATTTTGGGTGAACTATTCCAATTGAAAGCAGTAATTTTACATTGGGAATAAAAGTACAGGGTGTTTTGTAACATCCTGAGATGTCTCTTTGAACCCCAGAGTTTCTACTCTCATTTAAGAAAAGAGCAAGTGTACCTTTAGTCCTTCAGTGTTTCCAGACTTGATGATGACAGTGGTCTCTGGAGCGCGGCTCAGTAGTGCAACCACAGCCTGGCGGATTTTGGCCACTTCATGCACGTAAAATGTTATCATGTGAAAAACCAGATGAGCACAGTATGTGAAGACAATGACTGCATGACGCCCACCAGCTACTGTATCAATATAATTGCTCATATAAGGCAGGTCAGTAATAGGCATTTTAGCAAATCGCAAAGGAACACCATGTGGCCTCCAGTGAATAATTATGTTATTTGTCAACTCCACAGCCGTCAGGGGTCCAAGTTTATAATGAGTGTGGAGGTCCAATCTTTTTATGCCTAATAAACATGAAACTAACATTAGAATCATAGCATGACAAATTCACGACAAGGAAAAGAGGGTGAGTAAATGATGACCAAGCAGCATCTGCAAACAGAACTAAGTTCACCTTTATAAGCCATTTTTTGTAATGACAATTTTCAAGCTAAAAACTTTGAATGTTTTGGTGTTTAGCCTGAAAAGTGTGCCACTTGATTGGATATTTTCATCTAATGTAATTTCCATTTTTGTTCTAGATACCCATATACATTGTGTGGCTTCTGTATGTCAATTCCTCATTTAATTTGCATTACATTGTCATGCTATTATGTTTCAAATTAAATGACAATGACAACACAGTCATACTTGCCCAGTACTGTTCTTTCGAAGTATTCAAACCACTGTCTTGTGGTGGAGTCTCCCATCAAATAGACAATCTTGTTTTTAAGACAATTTCCCATTTGTGCAGGACTGAACTGTCGAGTGTTGCATACAAAAGACTTCCAGACATCTTTCAAATAAAATCCTGCGGGAACCGGTGTCGTCATGCCAGTCCTACATTTCTCCACTGTGCCTAAAGCAAAGAAACATTCACATGAAAATGCTATGTTATAGCTATGTAAATTATCTTGTAATTTGATTTCAGATGATATCTGTCCTCTAATCTGTGGTCTGTGTATGTTTTGGCCAGTGCCGGAGAAAGTTTTCCATCATGCAATGCAGTATTAATAATTATTTTCATCACTGTTGAGCATCAAATGATACTTGTTTATGTCTAAAAGCCTGATCCTGAACAGGATTTTTTTCTTCAATATTGAAGTATTATGGCGGCATGTGCTTAATAGAAGTTTTGTTTTTCTTGAATTGTCAAATGTAGTTGATAAACCAATGAGATTTAAACCAACAACATTCACTAATAAAAGCATAAACTAATCTGATATATAAAGGTTTGATTCAGCAACGCACACATGTTTGTTGTGAAAGAATAATGCAATTGCTTAGAAGCAAATTTCTCTGAATTATTAAAAGGCTCAAGAGCCCAACTAAATCAAACACTGTCCACAATTATGGTGGCAATGTTTTTGATTTTGATTTCCTCCAAGGCTGTGGCTGAAGTCAGTTGTAGGTCTTGTGTTTCTCTTTTCTTCAGTGATGTTGATTGTTAACAGCAGGTGTTCATCACTAATGCACAATCATCATTTAATTAGTCACTTAATTATATCACTCTTTGAGGACTTGGGATTTGACTTGAGACTTGCTTGTGACTTGAAAGGAATAGGTGTGTTCGACTTGAAGCAGTGCTGCGCAGAATGATAAGTGTATGACATCAAAATACCATGAGAGCGATAAGAGAGCAGATGGATCCTTATGCTTTCTAATCACTCTCGTGGTACTTTGATGTCATACAGTGATCATTCTGTGCAGCACCGCTTCAAGTCGAACACACCTAATGTCTTGGTTCCTCCTCTGGTGAAATCAGCTGCTGACTTCATGGGTGGAATAAACATATGGCAGGACATTTACTCTCTGGCTCCTGGACTATCTAACTCTGGGTTTCTCCCATTATTATGAGGACATTTAAAAAACCTTCTACAAATAGCATGTAATGTTATATTAACATTACTGGAGGAATGTTTGTTTATAACCTTGAGAGAATGTTAGAAGATCTGAGAACGTTCTCTGTTAGCTGGGATAAATGTAATGTCATATCCGCCATGGAATTTAAACAAACAAACAAACAAACAATTGTGACTCAGGTAATTGCTTTTTATCTTACAATTCTGAGAAAGAAAAAGTAAAAAATTAGAAAACAAATCTCACAATTTTGACATTTGTCTCAATTATGCGAGAAAAAAAAGAAGAGTTTATGTCACACAATTCTTAATATAATTCTATATCATGTAATTGCGAGAAGTCAGAATTTTGAGATTAAAAAAATATTAATAAATAACTGTCTACCTTCTTTATTTTGTATTCAGTGGCAGAAACGGGATTCCAGAGGACGGGGCAGTTCGATAAAAAAAGTTGATTGAGGCGATTCAGTGTTGCTCATATGAGCAAATAAAATATTCATGCAATAAACCAATTTGTAAACAATAAACATAAAATGAGAACTTAAACCTAATTCTAGTTTTCTGTAGTTGAATTTAAACTTCTTTCCAAACAGGAAATGAGATGGTAAACATACCATTGGCTGCAGTGTTGGAAAGTACATTTAGGATTGTTTTGTCTCCACTGATAGCAACATTTGTTAATTTCCTGTGGAGAAAATAATAATAATAATAAATTTTCTACCATTTGTTTACTTCTGCAATTATTCTGAAATTAAATTTACAATAATTACCCACATTGCAAAAAGTTGCTTCTCAAAAAGATTTAATGGGTTTTCCAAAATTCCGTAAGAGTGATGAACTAGTTTGTCACAGGAAAGTTTCTTTGGTCTCTCACACTGCCACACCGTCCCTGTTTTTATATCCTTATACTCACAGCAGCAGTCGCCTTTCCTCCAACTTCCATCGGCACCCCACTTAATATTACATTCTACTACTTCACTGATCCTGGTTTTATTGGGTCCAAGTCCTTCAAAGAAGCCATTATAGTGGGTTCGTGGGAATGAAGAGTCCCTGTATTTTTGAAGAATCTGCACAACCTCACTGGAGTGCTCAAGACGTACAAACACTTGTGCCTGACCCTCCCAGGGCAGAAGAAGAGCAACAGAGTAAGTCCCATTACGATGATCCACAACCTCCCCGTACACACTCGCCTTCAAGAAGAACAGAAAAGAACAAGTGTAATGGAGAAAACTAATGTCTGTTGGCAAATACATTTTTTTTTTTTTATATAAGCTTTTAAACCCTAAACATCATATTTTGCGAATACATCAACACAAGTGAAACTTAACATGAAAAATGTCTGTATATTAATTATTTTTTATACAAAATGTATATAAAAAAAATATATATATAAAATAACACACTTTTAGCTCTGCGTTGAAAAGTTTTGCTTTGAAAAAATCTCCTCCATATCTTTTCAGGTTCTTGTTGTGGTCTCTGGCTGTGATAGTAACAGAGATGGTTTCTCCCACTTTGTAACTCTCTTTGAGTCCCACAATAGAGAAAGTTGAGTGGACTGGACTTGTGCTCTGATCCAAGTGAGTGATTTCTTGATCTGGAATTGGCCAGTCAATAGCCTTCTGTAGTCTTTCCCACTCCTCATCACTGATTCCCATGTCAAAGGCAGATATTATGGATGAACTGTTATTTTGAGGAACTGGTTTAGGTCTGGGGGGCTGAAATTGTTTAATGTGGATCGCAGTATTCGATAACCACAGAGCCTGAGAGAGAACCAGGATATCATTCACACCAAATTACATTCATTTCTAGTTCAAATGGTTAAAGGCGTCTTTTATGCAGAATTAACTTTTACATGTTGTTTGAACATAAATATGTGTTGACAGTGTGTATACAGTGTCTCAGAACAAGCTGTTCTCAGAATCTGTATAATGTGGCATCACACAGGGATGGGCAGTATTTAAATATTTTTAAATACTTGATATTTGAAATACAAACTAATATTTAAAAATAAAGTTGAATTACAGTAACAACATTATGTATGACATTACTGTAATTCAACTTCATTTTTACTCAGATAAGACTTAACAATGTTTTTTTTTTTATTTTTTATCTGGTTAATGTAACTGCGTTTCCAAAGCACATGTGTTACAGTTAAGCCTGCGAGAAAAAAAAAACCCTGGTCAGATTAAGTGGTTTACATACTGATGATGATCTTGTCATCATATAGTGGCCTAATGTCTGAGTACGCTAAAAAAATAAAAATATTTTGTTGCAGTCCTACAATTTTACTGATTGAAATTTGGCCCTGCATTAACATTTTGAAGGCTTGTAAATCTTTTTGAAGAAATTATACACACAGGAGCATTGATTTCAAACTAAATTTCTGGAGGGCCACACCTCCACACAGTTTAGCAAACACACTTACTCCAGATAACCACGTTTTTCAGGTTCACTAGAAACTTTCAAGCAGATACGGTTTTGAACTGGTTGAAACTAAACTGTGCAGAGCTGTAGGTCTCCAAGAATTTAGTTTGAAACGAATGGTCTAGAGTCACACCCATCAATAATCTGCATATGAACCTCAACAATGGTGACAATCGACAAAATATCCAGATCAGCTCTGATCATTACAAAACAAGCTTTTTGTTGATTGTCACCATTGTTGAGATTCATGTGCTGATTATTGATATTTGTGTGAATCAAAAAGCATCCATTTAAGACATTTTCCTTATGATAAAAGAAAAAAAATTGAATCTCTCACTGTCATAACATCACAAGACTGCTGTAAAAAGCTAGTATATTCAGAGACGATACTCATGACTAAGTTATCATCAGTAAGTAACCTGGTTTTTTTTTTTATCAGATTATTCACTACCAAGTTTTGTTGTACCAAATGTGCCTCAGAAAAACTAATATTATAAAGTGACGAGTCAGAAGCCAAACTAAAGCAAACACTTATCTCCACAACAATGACTTCAAACTTTATTATTTGCAATAAAACATTAACATCTAAACTTCTGTTAATTCTCAATAAGAAATTTTGTATGAAAAAAAAAAATCACGGTTATTTTCTGTAAAATTCCTTTTTTGTTTTTTAAACCATGGTATTTTTAGATTTAGGAATTGATAATACATTAAAATGCATTCTCAATTCAAACTGAATTGAATGCCACGCATCATTGTCTTGTTTATTAAACACTTATTTATTTGATCATTATAATAGGCAGAAATAAAAATGCTTATTTATTTGACCATAATTTTAACATCTGATTTAAAATGTCTTACAAACTTACCAAACAGTATGATGTCCAAAGAAAACAAGCCAGTAGTAATGCATAGTGTCTTAACCTGCAAACTGATAATACATGGAAATAATGATCTTTAATTTCTTTCAAAACATGACACCATTTTGAACCATAATATGACAAATGTAATAATGTGCATAAACTCCAGGTTACCTTGTGCATTTGATTTCTTCGTTGATGACTTGACCATGGCTAAGTCTGTTGTTCTCCTATTTTACATCAGCTTGTGAGTGAAGAACATGGATGTACGGCTCTGAAAATGAGGTGATCACACATAGTAGCCTATATGACCAAAATTCAGTTGAACAAACATGGCTGTTCTCAGTAACAGCTTTTTAGCTTGGCTTTGTTTGAGTTCTAGTTGAATGCAATTCAGTCGGTTTCAGTTTAAAAACATTCAATCGATAAAGCAGGAACACAATTTCAGGAATGTAAGAGGAGTGCCAAACGTGCGTGGTGGAATATGGCTCCAGGGAAGGCCTAGTACTGTGAAATTATACATGAGCCATCACTGGGGCAGTACCTTTTCAAAAGACATTCCTTTGTACCTCAGTAGTAAATATGATTCACCATGTGTCAAGAATGATTTCTGACCATTGTCAAGACCCATACGGAAATGTAATATATGACATATATGGCCCTATATCAGTAGTGATGTTGTCATATATGTTACATATAAGGCAATATATTATTATCACATATATCCATCTTCTGGAGTTATGGGGGGCACTTAATTTAACTGTTTGTCCATATGCGCTCTCATCATTGCGATTATCGTGATTGTACTAAAATGCAATTCATTATACTACATGTGCGAATTAGCGCGATTGTGCGTGAACCTCACAACAATACCGCTTCTGCGCATGTGCCGAAATTCAAACACAACCGCGCCAGTGGCAGATTCTGAACAATGGCTGTAGCTAAACAAACAGCCATCTGTGGGAAGTTGTGGCTTAATGGTTAGAGAGTCGGACTCGTAATCCAAAGGTTGCGGGTTCGAGTCTCGGGCCGGCAGGGATTGTAGGTGGGGGGAGTGAATGTCCAGCGCTCTCTCCACCCTCAATACCACGACTGAGGTGCCCTTGAGCAAGGCACCGAACCCCCAACTGCTCCCCAGGCGCCGCAGCATAAATGGCTGCCCACTGCTCCGGGTGTGTGTTCACTGCTCTGTGTGTGTGTTCACGGTGTGTGTGTGCACGTTGGATGGGTTAAATGCAGAGCATGAATTCCGAGTATGGGTCACCGTACTTGGCAGTATGTCACTTCACTTCATCTGCGCTAAGAGGTTTTTCTTAGCAAGTGGAAGGATAACAAATGAGCCAGGACCTTTACATAAAGTTTAAACGACAATGATTTATAGACAGGCACGAAGACAGACCAACGTCACTGTTTGGAGCACTGGATGAAACGCCCTTCAATGAGCTGCAGCGGTGCAGGTAAGTTAACTTACACTAATTAAATGCACTTAAAGCTTTATTAAAATTCATATGCTAATATTACATATAAACTAAGTGTTATATGATTGTTTTGGACTGCAAGAGCCTCTGTCCCTATACAGATCTGTTTCAAATATTCCCTGTTAGTGTTTATGTTATGATCACAGCTGCATTCATGTGTTTTGCAATTTTCTCATGTAAAAAAAGTTAATTTTAACCATTGACTATTGGTTAGCTTAATCTTTATAGAGATACTGTAAGCTCATTTTTTCAGTTTTCACTGGATAAGCAATACAGAATGCAACATTTGAAAATTAATTAAAGCTTTCTGACAAAAGTAATGGAGCAAAATTATAATGTTTATCGCTGAGATGTAGTCTAGTCTAGACTATAACTATAAAGCTGCACAAAATGGAATTTCTCAAATACAAGCACCTTGAATTCGTACAGTACTGTACTTGGTTATATTGCACCAAGTAACGTTACATTGACATGTCAGTGACATGTCTATGGTGGGTGCATAAGCACATACATGTGCGTATTACATAAAGGTACAGTACACTAAAATATGTGACTTTCCACCTCTGATCATCAGCGTACATATATAGTGATTGACTGTGATATCACCAAGTAGTGATGGTGAAATGAAGCTTCATGAAGCATTAAGCTTTTCAGCCAAGTGGTTCACAAAAGGGTTCATTTCTGGAGGCTTCATTTGCTCACAATCAGAGGTGGAAAGTCCAGGGGTCAGAAAGTAAAAGTCCTGCCATATTTTTGTTCCATCCATGAACTCAGCAGCTGATTTCACCAGAGGAGGAACCAAGACAATCCTTTCAAGTCACAAGCAAGTCTTCAAGTTAAATACCAAGTCCGCAAAGAGTTAAAGTTAATGAGATAATTAAGTGACTAATTAAATAATGATTGTGCATTAGTGATGAACACCTGCTGTTATTGAGAATTATAAAGGATCAGATGTTGATGTTTTATTGGTTCAAATTATGCCACCATCATGGAGATCAGTGTTTGCTTTAGTTGGGATCTTGACCCTTGACTTAGTGTGATAGCTCCATTTCTGTAGCAATGCATGTGCTGTTGTAAAGCACAGAGATCAGCGATCAGACAGACACCATGAGCAGGTTTGATTATATCCAAAATATTTTGTTTTCCTTGTTTCATTTAAATGTTCAGGTTTAGCATAATCAACCATGTGCAAGCAAGGTGTTTCTCTAATATTTACAGTCATTGATTTATTAATGTACGTAAGACCTAAATATTTGAACTCAAGTTCATTTTAAACACACAAGAACCAGCATATGAATCTCAACAGTGGTGACAATTAACAACCACTGTTCACCACTGTTGAAGATCATATGATAAATGTTCATATCTAAAAGCCTAATCCTAAACAGTAATCTTTTTTTCTCTCAATATTGAAGTATTATGGTGGTGTTTGCTTAATAGGAGTTAATTAGTTTTTTTCTTTAATAGTCAAATGCAGTTAGTAAACCGAAGAAAAGAATACTAAAACCAGACAGATTTAAACCAAGAACTTTCATTGATCAAAACATAAACTAATCTGATACTTCAAGGTTTGATGTGAATCAATATTGCAATGGCTTAGAAGCAAATTTCTTTGAATTGTTAAATGCTCAAGAGGCCAACTAAACCAAACACTGACCACAATTATGGTGGCAATGTTTTTTTTATTTTTTTTCTTACAGTTGATTTCATCTAAGGCTGTGGCTGAAGTCAGTTCTTGTGTTTCTCTTTTCTTCAGTGATGTTGATTATTAACATCAGGTGTTCATTACTAATCCTCAATTATCATTTAATTAGTCACTTAAGTATCTCATTAACTTTAACTCTTTGAGGACTTGGGATTTGACTTGAGACTTGCTTGTGACTTGAAAGGAATGTCTTGGTTCCTCCTCTGGTGAAATCAGCAGCTGAGTTCATGGGTGGAATAAACATATGGCAGGACTTTTACTTTCTGACCCCTGGACTTTCCACCTCTGCTCACAATACTACCTGGTGACCAAAGAGTGTAAAACAAGCAGATATATTACAGACAGAGGTGGATAGTCCAGGGGCCAAAGAGTAAAAGTCCTGCCATATTTTTGTTGCACCCATGAACTCAGCAGCTGATTTCACCAGAGGAGGAACCAAGACATTAAAAAACAAAAAACTTACATTTAACAAATTAAAAAATGCTCCAACCGTTTTTCTAAATTAACTTAATAAAATAACGAAACAAAATACAATTACTTTGCCATTTCATTAAAAAACTGAAGTATTTTAATAGCTGAGACAGTATAAGCTGTTTTAGGAGAAGGGGGAAAAAAAGACGGGCTCGGGTCGGACTCGGGCCGGTAATTCTGATAAGCTGTCAGACACGGGTCGGGCTAGGGCCTGAGTATCTCGGGCCAGGGCCGGGCTAAGGCCTATATTTTAGGTCCGTGCAGGGCTCTAATCAGGACAGTTTGATCAGCAGATGTCCTCAGTGTGCAGCATTTGAAAAGTTAATTAATTTTACAAGACAACTGGTTCAGTTTATTCGAAGCTTTGTTTCTCACTCCACTGATTAATGAACTGAAATAACCCAGCTCTACAGGACTTAACCTACATTAAACGTTTCTTCATCTACCACACCTTTGGTGCACATGAGATTCAAGAGATTGTACTGGTGCTGAGTGCGTCAGTCAGCCAAACAAATGTCATTTGAGATGAATGGGAGTGCTCACTTCCTTGTATATTCACATTTTATGTTATTATAGTGAAACAGGTCTGTCTTAAATGGTTCATGAACTGAGAAACCCGAATTCCTTTGCTCTTTTGACATATAAGAGGTCATTGTACAATAAAAACATTGCGTAAGTTTCAAAACTTTGTCTATAGCCCAATTCAGACTGTAAATGTTTCTCATATGGATGTCTGTAAAAATTAATTTACATATCACCTCAGTGATAAAACTCATGGATTTAGATGGCGATTTATTCACAGTGGAGGGGCGAGTCCTGTGATCCTGCGAACCCGGGAACTCACTGCTCACGTGACCAGTCACATGATTGTCTTATTATTGTGTAAAATGTATTTAAAAATACTTATGTAAAATGTATTCTTATTATTACAAGCATGTTTTATAATATATAATCCTATTTATTATTTGATTATTTAAATTTCCTGTTTAAAAATAGGAAAACAGACGTGCTATAGATTTATATAATTATACACAATATATATCTGTTTATAATACACATTTTAAAACTGTATTGCATACCTGCTTCCGCCATAATAAAGACCCATTTCGAATGTGTACATGCTTTTCTTCTCTTTCTGCTCCCAGTTGCTGTGGTGGAGCAGTTATGAAGTATTGTTCTTTTTAAATACTTTCCAGCATTTCAGAAATAAATATGTATGTAAATTACACCAAAGTATAACGTTACCATACGGTGTTCGGGAGTGCTCAAAAAGGGTTTAAACACTGAATTTTGAATCAGTTTTTTCTCGTAAACTCAGAGATGTGGATTCGGATGGCAATTAAATTAGCACACGACCTTGGTGTTTGTCAAATATCAGTAGGTAATTCGGCCGGGGATTTTTACGGGGGTGGTGAGAGAAAAACATTGACATCCTGGATTTGGACGGCATTAAAATCACCAACTACCCCCTGTAAATGGTGAAAATCACTTACGTCCCCTTGAGAAAAAAATAGTGTCCAAATAGGGGTAATGATATAATAGTGTGGATAAGCACCGCCTCCGCAGACGATGATCAATGCCTGCTTCAACATCACTGCCTGTTTAGCCCCGCTCACCTAATTGTACATGTAGTGTTTATGAGAGAGGCGAAGGCGCAGGTCCCTGCAGAAACCATACGTTTGAACTATAGCGTTGATTTCAGGTGTTTGTGATATCACAAAGCGGTCCATTAGAAGAGGAGTTTTCAAACTGTGGGTCGCGACCCACTTGTTGGTCCCAGAGTGGGACAAGGTAGGTCGCACAAAGCCACTTGGTGGTAGCTAAATGACACACACTCAGTTCCTTGGGCTGGATGATATACAAAGATTAATTACGAATTGGGATATTGGTCAGTGCGATTTTAGAATCACAAAGGCCGGGATTTAAAACATGCGTTGCGTGTTTTGAAGCGCTGGCACACACGAGTTGTATAGTGAGGGTCTCAGAGCGACAGTTCATTATTAAAATGCTAGGTCCTCATTATTAATGAGAAGAAATTCGCTCACTTCACTGCGCTGTGTTCTGCATGAGATTGCATACACCGCCCAGTCAACACGTGAGATCACTCGATGATCACAGTGAAATCACCCCATTCTCATACAGTGATCCTCACATGTGAGCTCATTGTGAATTCAAAATGTTGAGCAGGTTGAGAGGAGGCTGTTCAAATATCAGTCACCAGGGGCACATTCTACTTCCTGTTTCTCAACACTATGGCAGTTCTCTCATATGATGAGCTCATGAGTGCACGCCCAGCTAACAGATTTCTATTATAAGAACCTTCTGCAAACATACAACTAACTTCCAGACACACCCTTAGATGAAATCAACTGAAATAAAAGAAGACATTGAATCTCTCATGATCTCAGCAGAGAATGATTAAACAACTCCACAAACAGCATCACAAGCTCCAATCATTACTAACCAGACTGACTTTATTTCTGTCATCTACAAAAGTGCTTATTGAGAATTAGATGTTTTAGTTTTGTTTCATGTTAACGGCAAAGTGATTAGTGTTTTCTTTAGTTGGGCTCTTGACACTTTTGTGTGAGGGGGGCTGCTGTAACTGTGTTTGTAAAGCACATTTGTTATGGCAAAGAAAGCTGAAAAGGGATTGTATCCAGATGATGTATGGTCTGTTCATCACCTAGATTTAATATGCAGTCTTTTTGAGATGATATTAATCTAAACTTGTTTTAATCATAACATCTTTTTTGATTATACAGTATATGATCAAGCAGTGTAATAATTTATCAAAGATTTTACAAGCATGATGAAACAAACATTTTGAACTGTTGTGTCATTTAAAAACAAAGAGAGAGATTAATAATCAGTGTATGAATCTCAACAATGGCAACAATCAAAAGCTTCATGCTGCAATGCATGCTGGGTACCTAGTCTCTGTGCAGTGACTGCACTTTGACCTCACATTAGTATGAGCACACAGATAAAGATGCCTCCGAAGAAAACAAGATGCTGTACAACCTTTGCATAGCCTTCCTTCTGATCGCAACATTAGGAAAGCATGGATGATCCAGACCGGGTATGTCACATAACCTACTTTCTGGAATACCCCCCAGAGTGCAAACACAAACACACACTGGAGAGGTTGCCAAATGTGTTTCTCCAATGTCCTGTTCAGACACTTTTAACTGAGAGTGCTCAATACCACGACTGAGGTGCCCTTGAGCAAGGCACCGAACCCCCAACTGCTCCCCGGGCGCCGCAGCATAAATGGCTGCCCACTGCTCCGGGTGTGTGTTCACGGTGTGTGTGCGTGTGCGTGCGTGCGCGCGCATTTGTTCACTACTCACTGCTGTGTGTGTGCACTTGGATGGGTTAAACGCAGAGCACCAATTTCGAGTATGGGTCACCATACTTGACAATACGTCACGACTTTACTTGCTTTCATTTGAGGTTGATTTTTTGACTGCAAATGAACGTGTGGTGTGATGGTGTGAAAACAGTGGCAAAGACATAAGAGTTGGCAGTCCTGCCTTCTCTCACAAGGGTCATGTGATCACACAGTTAACTTGGAAAACCCCTTGACTTGAGACCACTCAAACCATAGAAGATCTAAAAAGGATGGGAACCTTTCGACATTCAGAAGAAACAACTCTAATTCTTCTTGGTCAATTAAAAACATATGCATATTGGTTTGCAAAACATTTTATTGACTGATGTACAGTTTCTTAAAGTTTAACTGCTGCTGTATGCATTTAGTCTAATGACATTACTGTGATGATGGCTATTAACACTATATCCGCACAAGGTGAAGTGTCATAACCACACTCAAATATAACACGCATGCATCACACGTCTGTCAAACCACAGTGCTGGTTTCATACTGACCATTCGTATTGCTTTCACTGGTCATGAGTGTTGGTGAACAGGGTAAGAACATTACTTTATTATCTTTCTTCAGATTCATTATCATAAAATATTGTGTGTGTATGTGTGTGGTGTAGGGGAGATTGAGGCTAGATAACACATAGGGACATTCTCAGTAACAATAGGATTTAAAGGGGTCCTATTATGCTTTTTCACTTTTTGAATTTTAGTCAGTGTGTAGCAGAGGTGGGACTTTCAAATCACAAACAAGTCTTCAAGTCATATCCCAAATCCTCAAAGAGTTAAAGATAATGAGATAATTGCATGGCTAATTAAATGATGATTGTGCTTTATTGATGAACACCTGCTGTTATTGAGAATTGCAGAGGATCAGATGTTGATGTTTTATTGGTTAAAATGATGCCACCATCATGGAGATCAGTGTTTGCTTTAGTTGGGCTCTCGACCCTTGACTTCCTGTGTTAGATCTCTCTCTGTAGCAATGTGTGTGGTGTTGTAAAGCAGAGAACCTAGGATGCACCTAGAAAATATTCCAATTAATAACATAGAGCAGTTTCTGTTCTTTGCAACATGGTAATAACTGTTTGTTTAAAACAAAAAGTCTGCTGAATGTTTTATGTCCTCGTTACTACGTGGGAAGCGGTTCTGACATGATGATCGTCGTCGCGGGCGATGTGCTGTGCACCATCTCGATCAGGATTCTGAAGTACCTCTTCAGTGTCTCCGTATGCCGCAGCTGGCAGGCTACTCCCAGGTTCGAATGTGTGTTTGAATGAGCCGTTTTAGGGGGGTGTGGACGAGTCTTAACTTTCATAAAGAATATCTCTTTGGTTTTGAGACTTTAGTCTTTACAACTTCAGGGATCCTATCTATGCACAATCAGCTTGTAACACTCCAAAGAGAAAGGAAACTTGAAAGTGCATCATATGACCACTTTAAGGACATTGTTTACAAGCAGAGAACTGAAACTATTCATTTGCGCTGAAGTTCAAGATCATTTTGCGATTCATAGATTTCACATTAGAAAGAAACTCTGTATGTGCATTAATTTTATGAATCACAGTACGCCTATTTGAGAGATGATCAGAAGATCAAATTTAGGATGGTTTCTGCACATCATTTAATAAAGAAAAGCCCCCAGGTTATAAAGTTTCACCAGAAAAATTATGCTTGTCAGCCAACTGTACCTGCTTTTTTTGTCTTTGTTGTTGTTGTTGTGTTTTTGAGTAGTTGCATGAAAGTGACATGTTTTGTATGTAGGTTTAAGAGAACAATTGCAAATGTTGATTGCCTGACCAGTGAACAGAACAGGATTGTGTGTGTATTGACTGTGTATTAGACAGGTATATAGATGATATTTTATTCTCCTTCTGTGTTTACTTGCGAGTCTCAGTGCTATAGATGGTGCTTGGTTCACACGTTACAGAAAGAGGAAGATATCTTCTTAACTACAGTGTGTTAACCTCACAGTTTTTATTTATTTTTTAACCCATACCAATAGTTAATCATTTTTACATTGCTCAAATTTCCAAATTCATAATTTTCTAATATTCATTTTGTCATTTAATTTTTGTCTTTTTTAGATCCTCCAAAGAGCATCTCAGTGTCCATCAGTCCATCTGGTGAAATAGTGGAGGGAGATTCAGTGACTCTGAGCTGCAGCAGTGATTCAAACCCACCTGCTCTGAACTTCACCTGGTTTAAAGGAGGAACGTTTGTAGGATCTGGAAGAATCTACAGCATCTCAAAGATCAGCTCTGATCACAGTGGAGAATACAAGTGCAAGTCCAGATATGAAGATATAAATAAATACTCTGCTGTGACTTTAAACGTCATGTGTGAGTTAATGATGGTTCAGTAACTGTGATATTTAATCCTCTAAACATCTGTGATGTCAGTTTTAATATGGTTGTTGATGATATACATTTTTGGTTTGTTTGTTTGTTTAAGACCCTCCCAGGAACGTCTCAGTGTCTATAACTGGATCTGGTGAAATAGTGGAGGGAGATTCAGTGACTCTGATCTGCAGCAGTGATTCAAACCCACCTGCTCTGAACTTCAGCTGGTTTAAGGAGGATCAAAGCTCATCTGTTGGATCTGGACAGAGTTTCAGTGCACTACAGAGTGGACGCTTCTACTGTGAGGCTCAAAATCAACATGGATCCCAGAGATCAGACGCTGTTACTGTCACTGTTAAAGGTAGAGCAGCTCATTTACTCTTTCTGAAGTGAATCTAATGAATCTCTTTACATGTTTTATTATTTTGTCTCTGTTGTAGGACATCTGGTGATATTATACATATCCATTGGAGTGGTTTGTGGAGCAGCAGCTATCATCTCAATGGCGCTGATTGGGTAAGATGTGTGTAGTATTTGATCACAGCCAGTGCAATGTCTTTTTTATTTTTGGAAATATCCAGTGTAGGGGAAGGATTTGTTGACAGACTGATTTTAAGACAGACATCTAATCTAGAAATATTCAATTTTATTGAATAGTTTAGACAAACAGATTTTCTCCTTAAAAAACAAAATGATCATACTCAATATCTTTTAGGAGGAGCAGGATGAAAAAGAGAAATGACACACAGGAGTCTCAGGTGAGAAAATGTGTTTGCTATCAGTAGTGTCCTGATCAGGTAAATTAATTGGTAAATCAAGCACTGAAAGCCTGAATGTAGTTGTGAATTTATATACTGAGTTGTTCATAAACATCAGTATTTTTTATCTCTACCGTGCTTTTATTCCATGTCAAAGATGAATCATTGCAGACGCCATCATGACAGACATAAAGCTTGTGATGTTGAGATGAATATACCTATTTATGAGAATGTAGGGGTAAGTTTTGATTTACAAAATATTAAACTCTCCTCATGTTCAGCAGAAATGAATGAAATCCTCTTCACTGTCATTGTGAGAATGTTAAAGGTCTATTGACTAAATATATGGTAATTTTAAAGAGAACAAGCATGAAAAGTTTTCAGATAGAGCACCGTTAGCTAAGGGGACAGAGCTTAGCGATGATTGGTCAACACACTGGTTTGCAGATGATACAAAGAATATCATTTACTGTTAAAGATTAAATATCAAAGTCATTCCATAAAAAAATTTAAGAGTATTATTTATTAATGTTCTTATTACCCTTTCTTCTTTCAGCTTGGTAAGAAGAGACCATAGTGTTTTGGAAACCTGGCAAAAACATTTTATAGCATTTTTGTATCTCTTATGTGTGGAGCGAAAATCTATGTGGAGGAGCCCTGCATAGCTCTGGAAGCTTATATACAAGTATATCATCAAATGTGCTAGTGTAAGGCTGTCTTTTTTTCTTTTTTTTCTTTTTTTCTTTTTTACAGTTTGTGTTTTATATTTAATTTGCTTCATTTTAAAAGTATTTAACCTTATGCGGCATTGTTTGTGTTTTCAATGCAGAAAATAAAGATCTGATCTGAAAGATCTGACTGCAATAGTTTGCCATTGTCTATCATTCAATAATTCTGTTATTCAAATCTGAATAATTTGATTAATTTTGTAATTCAACTCTTTTGTCATTCAATACCTCAGTATAACAGCATAAATATCAATAGAGATTGTTAGAAATACACACATTGTACTGGACTATGACCTACGCAGTACTGTGTACTGGTTAGTTGGTGCTAATCTGAGGTGCATTTCCTAAAATTATAAAATAAGTTCTGTCTTTACCAATAGAGTTCAATGGAACTTGCGACCAGCCAACAATTATTTTGGGAATTCACGCCTTGTTTGTCTCACTGAAGATGCCATATTTGTGTGTTCTTTGACATTATTCCAAAGCAGCATAATTAGCTTTCTTTCTAAAATACAAATGTTTCTGTGATACCATGCGAGGCAACTGCTGTAAGCCCACAAGATCATATGCACATGAGTTTATTCATTTATTTATTTTTTGAGAACATGAATGTCTGCAGGGAGTGTGCATGCTTATACAGTACCTTTGCATGTAGACATCCTTGGCATACCCAGATGAAAAACAAGTGTACTTGAGTGCTCTAGTGTATGAAAGATGGTTCAAGTGTACTATAAGTGATGACGAAATACATTTTTGTTAATACAGAGATATTATGTTAAAAGTGCAGTTTAGTTCATATTCATGGTGTCTCAAAATAGCACAGTTGAGTACACTTAGATGATCTTAAGTTTATCTTAAGTAGTAAATAACCGTTTTTAGTATATTAACAGGTTAAGTACAACATTAGTGTGCAAAAATCGAGCACTTTAAGTACATAATGGAAGTGCACTTGTTTTTGTGGTGGCTTCCGCCTTTTCTATGAAGAATCACTCTGAAGTCTTGGGGTTTCGATACCAGAAAATAGACTTTATTATAACAAGACAATAAAGCCGAGAAGTCATCAGTTAACATTACCTAGCAACTAAATAAGTCACACAGTCTTATTACTAATGACTAGATTATGCAGCAGCATTCTGGCGGAGAAACAGGACCAAACCTCTCCCCCCACACTTGACTACGAAGGAGTAAAAGATCCCTTCTCCGTAACTCCTTATCTAATATAAAACAATGTTAAAAGCATGAGCATGTAATTGGTTCAGCACTTGCCTATGGTTGTCATAGTTATGTATAAAAGACAATAGAATTAAACATCAAAACATAAACGTTGTAACATCACAAAAAATAACATAGTTGATCTTAAGCCCAGACACTTTGCGCATTGTAGAGGGCCACTCTTGGGCAGAGGTTAGGTTCGCACTTACACCCAGGGTATGGTTCATCTTTACACCTCTTCTGTGTCCTAATTGGAGTAACTGGAACTATCATCCAATTTTTTCTCATTTAAGTTTAGCTTGTTTAGCCATCCGTCATAATATTCATCTAGGTTCTTTTCTGTAATCATTTGACTATATTTGGGACTTTTATCACTTCCATTTGCATAACAGTAGCATTAACGATTGGGTAATGGGTAATACACAACAAAATAATAATCCTCCTATGTATATGGCAACTTCTAAAAACATTCCCAGTTTAGCAAATCATGTTCCTATCAATCTTCCATCTTCACCAGGGTTACTCTTTAAGAGTCGTTGCATTGGTCTTTCCCTCGTTGGCAAGGGAGGGTCGTTACTAGCACGCCCTTCATCCCTCACTTCTTGCTGTGTGGGATTGTTGAAGCTGGTTGTCGTATTTTAAGGCGAGAGATGTGGACCCAGGTATCACTTTCCAACCATTTTGCTGATCAATGCAAGATTCTCCCTCAAGACCATTACTGCACTCACTGGTTCTTAATGGTGGAGCAAACCATTCCCTGATCTTGTTGGAACTGCTGTAACCTGTAAATAGAAACCTTCACACTTTTTGTTAGTGATTTAATATTCAGAAAGACAATATTGTATCCTTTTGAGACAGAATCGGCTCCATCATGATATGCTGAAAAGTGAAAGTGGAAAGAAAGTTAGTTGTGAGGTGGACAGAGCAAGCTTGCTTGCTTTGCCTTCCCATGTTATGCGCTGCGCAAGTGTGGCACTGTTTTTCTTTCTGCCACAACAACAACCTAGGTATTGACCAGGAAACTTAGCCATATTCATCCATGGTCATTATTTTACTGAGCACTTTTTGCCCTGTGGGCCCACATATTAGAATTTGCATACAGCTGTTTTGGCAAAATAATTGATTTGCCTTAGTGTCTCGTCAGACACCTTCTTTCACTCCATAACACCATCATTCATACTTTTTCACAGTCCTTCACACTCCCCTTTTGGTCAAAAACATTTTTTTTTTAAAGAGTTCAGCTGATTGTGAAAAGAATGGTTTTAGATTGCCACAGATTTCGAATATGATAACATGACTTTTCTTGTTAGACTTTACTGAGTATAGACCTGGCAGCATCCTACACAGTGTCTAAATGTTATATGCAACTGGACAACGTCAGTCACCATAAAGATTAATTTAATACCGCAGTATAAACTTATTTTTGTTTGTCCTCTAACAAAATCGAATAGATTAATTGGTTTAGTATAATTATTTTAGGCATTGTGCAATTTTTAAAATGTCTCTTGTTTGTGTAAGTTAAACTTTAGTCATATATTTTTATTATTGGTCATGAGCTAATTTGAGAAGAGGGTTGGATATCTCCGCATAATTTAGGATCCATTGCCAATTTTCTATCTTGTCACTCTCAGCGATGACAGCATTTGTGATTTCATGATTTAGGACCATTGGAGTTAAATTTATTTACTATTATTATTTTATTCAAACTAGCCATTGTCCATTATTATTAAACAAAATGGATTAACCAATATTTTTATTTTATCTGCCATATATTTTCAATTAGACATCTTGTTTACGTGTGTGGGTTTGGTACCTCAGCTGGCATATCTTCTACTATTTCATTGATTGTTCATACGTCATGCATAAGACGCCACCTGTTGTTGTCTGCTTTAATCACAGACATAATTGGAGTGTTACAATAACTAATCGTTTCTATTAATACTTCTGCCTTCACTAAGCCTTCAATAGTGTTTTTTATACCTGCTTCAGCATCAGGACGCAAAGGGTATTGCGATTTTCTGGGTTGACGTGCATCTGGCTTAAGTTACTCTTACTGGGTTTGCTGATTTTATTAATCCTATATCTGAGTCATGTTGAGACCATAGTTCAGTTAGTACCTGTCGTTCTACTTTAAATAATTCAGTGTCAGGAGTGTCTATCAATTCAGATGTTGCAGACATCTGCATCAGTTTATTTTGACTAATAACCACTTCCTGAGGAATTCCCATCAAACTAGTTGCACAAAATTTTGATGTAATTTTTGTCAGCTGAGTGAAATATTAACGGATGTTCTGATAGTTACCATTTGCTTTGTTCTGCTTATTTCATCATTGGTCCTAAATCTTTTGCTTCCCAATTATTTCCTACATATACTGCAATATGTGGGACAGAATCAGTTACATTTATCTTTAGAAGTACTAAATAACCGTTTTTAGTATATGAAGTACAACATTAGTGTGCAAAAATTGAGCACTTTAAGTACATAATGGAAGTGCACTTGTTTTTGTGGTGGCTTCCGCCTTTTCTATGAAGAATCACTCTGAAGTCTTGGGGTTTCGATGCCAGAAAATAGACTTTATTATAACAAGACAATAAAGCCGAGAAATCTTCTGCAGAAAAGTCCTACTCAACGTTCTCTGAGATTCTCTTTATATAGTCTTTTTTTCTAGGCGTGTTCAGAACATTTCATACATGTGCATTTTTCCTTTTTTGGCAATATTTCTTATACATATGTTCTTTCCCTAGAGAGAAGGGGCTCCTAGACGTGTTTAAGGAAGGAAGCCTTCTTTGTATATGTTTTCCATCATAAGGGTCTGAACATTCCATCCATGCGAGCCCTTAACACACAGGCATATGCTTATATTGGAAATATAGCTTAATACACAAGTGGTTAGATTCACATTAATTATACTTGATTAATTAATATTTTGACTAATAAAAATCTTCTACATTTTTCACCTGGGTAGTCACGGTTCATGTTACTATACAACAACAGGTCTGTGAACAAACATGTCTTAAGAATGTTAATCTCTTAAGACATTCTTAACAGAGCTAAGAATCAATGAGTCACCATGGAAACGGATGCTACAAAAAAGTATACTTTCTACTTCTTTTTGTTACGTACCAGGTCTAGGGTCCAGGAGAATAACATAAACAACTCCCGCTACAACTGACTTCTTGTTTATTTCTCTTTTATTACTTTGAAACAAGTTGTTCAAATTGGAAAAAAGTAGCACAAGACGTCAAAAAGAAACAAGTTAACTTCAGGGCTGGGAAAACCAAAATAACAAACAAAATTCAATCTACACTTTTTTTTAGAGAAAACTTATTATCCTATCAAAAAAAAAGAGAAAACAAACATACAGACTGAACTAACTCCCTAACTAGCCAAAAAACAGGAGAAAACGTATAATCACAGTAAAGCAAAAATGGCACCCCCAACTCCGACGGCTTACGTGCTGAAGCAATGACATTTACTACAATTATAATAAGAAACGAAACACTCAGACACGTTGAGTGTTACAACAAAAAGCGTTCACAGAACGCTTAAAAAAATAGAGAAAAAAAAGAACAACAAATGGGGATAAAGTAAAAGGACAATGAATAACACAGTGTTTAAGTCACTGCACGGAGATTTGTATCTTTCCAGCAACACAACAACAGTTTCAACCACAACGCTATGAATCATCAACAACAGTCCCCTTTCTCTCTCTGCCAGATCCACGTCTCTTCCTCTTTTTTGAAAGATGCACAGTTCCAGGTTGACCAATCACGGGGCACATTCTCGACACGTTCAATTAGGGAGGTGCAACCTGCATGAGTGACAGAGCGAGAGAAAAAGAGAGAGATAGAGAGAGAGAGAGAGAGAGAGAGAGACCATACACAATACGTCTCATCATAACACCCCCACCCATAAAAGTCAAAATCCCATTTTGACAAAAACGTTAACCCTCTAAGCGCCAAAGTCGCAAAATTGCGACAAGACGTCATACTTCATGAAATGGGCTGTAGTTCCTAATCTGGTGTAATGGCTCATTTGTATTCCCTTCCACTAGATGTCAGACATGTAGTACTTCGATTCTAGACCAAAATTGTTTGAGGAAATAGCAGAGTAAGTGAGCTATCGTGTCATTGAGGCGGAAGCAATTCAGTTCATAGTGTGTGAGTAAATTGTGAGATTTGTGAGAGAAAATCGCCAAACGGCTAATAAAAAGTTGTACTGTGAGGATGTGTTGCAAATGTCATTCGCCGATTCTGACTCTGAAGGGGAATATTTGCCTTTTGGAAATGACGATCGGCCGTCTAATGATCGCGCTTCTCCAATGGTCCCATGGTGCCGCGCGCAAGGCAGCTGGTCAACTGATCAAAAAATAGGCACATGTATTTTACTATGGCACAGTAATATAGTAATAATTTACTACTTTCTCCTGTTTTACTGTTGATTTCCTCTTTTCCTGATCATTTGGAATGAGGATAAAAAGACAAAAAAACAACAACAACATGCAAATAAGTTCAAACATCCATTCAATATCTATTATTTCCTGAATATTACTGATGAACTGATCAAAAAGTAGGCTACTGTTCAGAATCAGAATCAGAATCAGAATCAGAATGAGCTTTATTGGCCAAGTATGATTACACATACAAGGAATTTGTTGTAGTGACAGAAGCTCCACAGTGCAACAGAAAGACAGTAACAGGACAGGACACAGGTAATGAAACAAAATAACAGGAAATAGCCAATAACCAATGTACAAAGCAGCAGTAGCAGTAACCAATGTTCACATGCGTTTTACTACTATATAGTATAGTAATATAGTAATAATTTAGTACTTTCTCCTGTTTTATTGTTGGTTTCCTCTTTTCTGATCATTTGGAATGAGGAGAAAAAGACAAAAAAACAAACAAAAAAATCAAACATCAATTCAATATCTACTATTTCCTAAATATTATGAAATTCTAGAGGGCCGCCCCGGATGACGTCATAATATGCAAATTAGATGAGTATATTTACACCCCACATAAACTTACGGTCGTGCCCAACATTTTTCTAATTTACAGTAGATCTCTATCTTTAAGCCATTTCAAGCCACAAGCTTTTGAAATCTTGATGTCAAAATCCAGCATTTTTTCCAAAAAACCCTGGCGCCTAAAGGGTTAACAAAACTTCTTACACCCTAGAAAGGGCATCAGCAATAACATTTTCTTTACCCTTCTTGTGGCGTATATCAATGTTGAAACCCTGAACCATCAAAGACCACCGCATTAGCCTTTGATTAGAGTTGGCCATGCGCAGAAGGAAGACTAAGGGGTTGTGGTCGGTATAAACAGTTAAAGGTAGCGAACTACCACCGACATACACCTCAAAGTGCTGAAGGGCAAGAAGTAACGCTAAGGCCTCTTTTCAATGGTGCTGTAACGTTGCTGTGTTTTAGAAAATTTTCTTGAATAATAACACACAGGGTGGTCTATTCCAGCTTCACTTTCTTGCAATAAAACTGCCCCTGCTCCTAACCCACTGGCATCTACCTCTAGTTTAAATGGTCGCGAAAAGTCAGGGGCAGAAAGGACTGGAGCACTACACAGGAGGTCTTTAGCAGCATTAAAGGCGACATCACATTCATGACTCCAAATAAAAGTTTTGGACCCACTTAATAGATTTGTCAGAGGGGACACAACGGAGGAGAAATTTTTGCAAAACCCTCGGTAATAACCGACCATACCGAGGAAACGGCGCAACTCCCTTTTACTCTTGGGTACAGGGAAATTTATAATCGCTTCAACTTTAGCATTAACAGGACGCACCTGTCCATGTCCGACCTGTTTTCCTAGGTAAGTGACCACTGCTTTTCCGAATTCACATTTTTTTAAGTTCAAAGTTAATGACGCCTTTTCGAAACGAGCAAACACTTCACGTAGCGTTTTCAGGTGATCACTCCATGTACGGGAATAAATTACCACATCATCCAGATATGCTTCGCAATTTTCCACACCAGACAATACCTTCTGCATCAACCTCTGAAAGGTTGCGGGAGCGTTTCGCATTCCAAAGGCCATTACTGTATATTGTAGGAAATTATCTGGTGTTGCAAATGCGGAGATATCTGAGGCACGTTGTGTAAGTGGCACTTGCCAGTAACCCTTTAATAGATCTAACTTGGTTACAAAGGAGGCGGCACCAACGCGATCTATACAATCCTCCATTCTAGGTAACGGGAAAGAGTCTGGTTTGGTGACACTGTTCACTTTCCTGTAATCAGTACAGAATCTACTTGAACCATCAGGTTTTGGCACTAGGATACATGGTGAACTCCATGGACTCGAGCTGGGTACGGCCAGTCCATGTTTTATCAGATAATCTACCTCATTCCTCATCTCTTCTCTCTTCCTGGGATTCACACGATATGGATGCTGCTTAATTGGTGTAGATTTTAAAATTTCAATATCATGAAACAGAACGTTGGTCTGGGTAGGACTGTCTGAAAAGAGAGAAGAGAATTCGTGAATCAATGAAACAACCTCCATACGCTGGGAGTGTGGGAGATAAGACAAATAACCCTCTATATTTTTCAACAATTCAGAGTTGGACAATTTAGCAGTAATGGCCATAGTTTCAGTGGCAACCAACTCGTCATCCTCAGAGATATCAGTAAGGGGCAGAGGAGTAACTGTCATTAACGGGGCAACAACAGAGCTTTTACTAGTTTCTCTATTCACATAAGCTTTAATCATGTTAACATGACAAACACGGTTTTTCTTTCTACGTTCAGGAGTATGAATCAGGTAATTTGTGTCACTCAATTTCCTTTCGACGACATAGGGCCCTGAAAACTTAGCTTGAAGTGCAGAGCCAGGTAGTGGAAGAAGAACGAACACTAAATCTCCCCGCTGAAAACCCCGAGTGACACATTTCTTATCAAAATGTTCTTTCATCTGTCTTTGTTTCGTAGTCAAATTTGGTTTGGCAATTTTCAACACACGATTTAAGCGCTCACGCATTTTAATCACATAATCACATACGGTCACAGGAGATTTTTTTTCCATTAACAACTGTTCTCTTAACAGTTTTAAAGGCCCACGCACAGTATGTCCAAAAACTAATTCAGCCGGACTAAAGCCTAATGATTCCTGCACGGTCTCACGAACAGCAAACATTAACATCGGCAGACCTTCATCCCAGTCCTTCCCAGTTTCCACACAGAACGCGCGCAGCATGGACTTAAGGGTCTGGTGGAAACGTTCGAGTGCGCCCTGTGACTCGGGATGATAGGCGCTCGAAAGTTGATGTTTAACTGCCAGTTCACGAAGAACCTGGGAGAACAGTGTGGAAGTAAAATTAGAACCCTGATCGGTTTGAATAATTTTGGGTAGGCCAAATGTAGAGAAAAATTTAATTAACTCTTTAACCACTATTTTAGCCTTTATACTTCGTACGGGAATGGCCTCTGGAAAACGCGTTGCGGCACACATAATTGTTAATAAATATTGATGACCTGATTTAGATTTTGGTAAAGGTCCCACACAATCAATAATAATGCGCTCAAATGGTTCACCCATTACTGGGATCGGATGTAGAGGAGCAGGAGGTACGGTTTGATTTGGCTTACCAGCTAACTGGCAAACATGGCATGACCTACAGTGAGCGACAACATCAGATTTTAAACCAGGCCAGAAGAAACATCGCAAAACCCGATCATATGTTTTTCGAATACCCAAATGACCAGAGAGGACATTGTCATGAGCGAGACTCAGTATTTGCGAACGGTAATTGGTAGGAACAACAATTTGACGAACACTATCGCCATTTTCCCACTTTCTCATCAAAACGTCATTTTCAACAAAATAAGTTACCTTTTCACTAGGAACTTTTATCTTATCTGTCACAGCCGCAACACATGACGCTAACGAAGGGTCAGATTTCTGCGCAGCAGCCAACTGTGACCGACCCATCTGTAAGGAGGCTATATCACTGGTCGAAGATGTTAGTTTCAAATATAACTTCCCGAACATCCTATCCTCTGTAGACTGTAGACAAGTATCAGACATGTCCACCACATCTTCAAACTTACGGGCCTGGGCTCGTGTCACTACACAGGAAGAGAACACATCTGGAAACTGAGAAGACAAATCATTTTTCTCATTTGTTATAGGAGGATTAATAACAATTGGAGAAGAGAAAACTGTACCACCAGCTAAGTCATTTCCCAAAATAAAATCGACTCCTTCCAAGGGCAGTTCATTGCAGACTCCAACGCACACAATACCTGTTACTATATCTGTTTGGAGAAAGACGTTATGTAGAGGAACTTTTACACAGCCTATTCCTATTCCTCGCAAAACTACATCGGAACCCGTATATGTTTCAAGTGACAAAGGCAGAGTGCCAGACAGCATAAGACTCTGTGCGGCCTCCGTATCTCGTAAAACAGACACTGACTTAGGTATTTCCTCACGGCTACATGCCACCAACCCTTGTAACATAAACGGTTCGTATCGTGCTTTATCTTTATCAGGTGACAAAACTTTTTTCAAAGTTTGTACCAAACCTACACCTTTAGGCTTAGCTGATGCATTTTTCTTCTTCCATGCCTCACAATCTGCAATAAGGTGGCCAGCATCTAGGCAATAGAAACATACCCTGTTTTCCCCTGGGCGGTACGGAGCACCCGCACCCCTACGACCTCCAAAAGATCCTCCTCTTACAGGCTTAAAAGCACCCCCTAACCCCTTCACCTGCCCTTCAGCACCATGGACAGCAAACTTATCATAACGTACCACAGGAGAAAAAAACGTTCGGTGCGTCAACACAAACTCGTCAGCCAAAACAGCGGCTGCTGAAAGTGACATGACTTTTTGCTCATTCAAGTGCACAACAAAATTTTCAGAAACACAGCTCTTGAAGTCTTCCAATAAAACTAACTCCCTCAAAGCTTCGAAAGTAGTAGTTTTATTTGCAGCACACCACTTATCAAAAAGAGCTTGTTTGTCTCTGGCAAATTCCACAAAAGTTTGTTTATCTGCTTTCCTATGGGCTCTAAATATTTGTCTATAAGCTTCCGGCACTAACTCATAAGCACGAAGAACAGTCTGTTTCACCACATCGTAATTAAGACTTTGTTCTACCGGCAGCGCAGAGCAAACCTCTTGTGCCTTGCCAGTCAGCTTACATTGCAGTAGACGAGCCCACATCTCCTTCGGCCACTGCAAGGCAGCTGCAACACGTTCAAAAGCTGTAAAATAACTGTCCACTTCAGCTTCGCGAAAAGGAGGTACTAAATTAATGTTTTTGCTCACATCAAACCCAGGCGATGAAATCGCCAGCGGAGCTGAAACGGTATCGGAGGAGACTGGCATAGGGGCAGTATTAGGTAAACGAGCAAACGAGGGAGAAACAGGGGAATTATCCAGCGCGCTCCCAGTCGGGTGAGGCCGGCCGTGACCACGCTGAAACCGTTCCCTTTCCATCTCAAGCTCCAGTTCCCTTAGTCTAAGCCTTTTTGTCTCACTCTCCTCCCGTTTAATTTCCAATTCTACCTCCCTCGCTCTTAACATTAACAGCGGGTCCGAATGGGGTACAAACGGAGTACTACTGACTGGCGCGAATGCTTGATATCTGGACGGTACGGGCGAGAGTGGCGCAGATGCGGGCTTCTCGTCGACCTCCGTCGGCGTAGGAGCTCTTGCTTCTATACCACTCATTCCCGATTCACTAGGCAATATCCGCTGCATGATCAATTCCTGGTGCAACACGGTTTTTACTTCTTTCTTAGAACCTTTATGCGGTACCACAATTTTAAAGAATTCGGCAATTTTAAACAGATCATCCTTACGACAGCGATTAAACTGTTCTGTGCTCGGAGACAGTGTAAAGGTAGTCAAATCAAATTCCATAATAACACTCGCGCTCCACACCAACACGAAAGCAGTCAAACAAAGAATGAATTGGAATGACTTACCAACTGCGCGGCCACAAGAAGAGTTCATGGAAACATTTTTGCCATAATAATACGTTTTTTTGTGTGTGGACGAGCCCCCAATTTATGTTACGTACCAGGTCTAGGGTCCAGGAGAATAACATAACTCCCGCTACAACTGACTTCTTTTTTCTTTCTCTTTTATTACTTTGAAACAAGTTGTTCAAATTGGAAAAAAGTAGCACAAGACGTCAAAAAGAAACAAGTTAACTTCAGGGTTGGGAAAACCAAAATAACAAACAAAATTCAATCTACCCTTTTTTTTAGAGAAAACTTATCCTATCAAAAAAAAAAGAGAAAACAAACATACAGACTGAACTAACTCCCTAACTAGCCAAAAAACAGGAGAAAACGTATAATCACAGTAAAGCAAAAATGGCACCCCCAACTCCGACGGCTTACGTGCTGAAGCAATGACATTTACTACAATTATAATAAGAAACGAAACACTCAGACACGTTGAGTGTTACAAGAAAAAGCGTTCAATGTAAAGTAAAAGGACAATGAATAACACAGTGTTTAAGTCACTGCACGGAGATTTGTATCTTTCCAGCAACACAACAACAGTTTCAACCACAACGCTATGAATCATCAACAACAGTCCCCTTTCTCTCTCTGCCAGATCCACGTCTCTTCCTCTTTTTTGAAAGATGCACAGTTGCAGGTTGACCAATCACGGGGCACATTCTTGACACGTTCAATTAGGGAGGTGCAACCTGCATGAGTGACAGAGCGAGAGAAAAAGAGAGAGATAGAGAGAGAGAGAGAGAGAGAGAGAGACCATACACAATACGTCTCATCATAACATTTTGTTAAATGGCCATTTACATACTTAGTGTTTTTTTTTTTTCATTTAATCTTTAATCACTGAGAACAGAATTATAATGTTTGTTTGATGTTAATGATATATTATTAAGAAATATAACCAATGTATTTTATTATAGAAAGCATTCCATTGCAAAAAAAAAAAAAAAGTTTGAATGCAGATCTATGATGTGTGAGATGACAATACAATTACAATATACAGTGGTGTGAAAAAGTGCTTGCAAAACCTAATAACTGGTTGGGCCACCCTTAGCAGCAACAACTGCAATAAAGCGTTTGCGATAACTTGCAATGAGTCTGTTACAGCGCTGTGGAGGAATGTTGGCCCACTCATCTTGGCAGAATTGTTGTAATTCAGCCACATTGGAGGGTTTTCGAGCATGAACCGATAGAAAGAGCTGTTCAAATTTTAAAACTGTAACTTGAATGCAATGTAAGTCTGTTTGGATTTTTTTAAGGTCATGCCACAGCATCTCAATAGGATTCAAGTCAGGACTTTGACTAGGCCACTCCAAAGTCTTCATTTTGTTTTTCTTCAGCCACTCAGAGGTGGATTTGCTGGTGTGTTTTGGATCATTGTCCTGCTGCAGAACCCAAGTTTGCTTCAGCTTGAGGTCACGAACAGATGGCCGGACATTGTCCTTCAGGATTTTTTGGTAGACAGCTGAATTCATGGTTCCATTTATAACAGCAAGTCTTCCAGGTCCAGAAGCAGCAAAACAGCCCCAGACCATCACACTACCACCACCATATTTTACTGTTGATATGATGTTCTTTTTCTGAAATGCTGTGTTACTTTTACGCGAGATGTAATGGGACACACACCTTCCAAAAAGTTAAACTTTTGTCTCGTCAGTCCACAGGGTATTTTACCAAAAGTCTTGGGGATCATCAAGATGTTTTCTGGCAAAACTGAGACGAGCCTTTATGTTATTTTTGCTCAGCAGCGGTTTTCGTCTTGGAAGTCTGCCATGCAGGCCATTTTTACCCAGTCTCTTTCTTATGGTGGAGTCATGAACACTGACCTTAACTGAGGCAAGTGAGGCCTGCAGTTCTTTAGATGCTGTTGTGGGGTCTTTTGTGACCTCTTGGATGAGTCGTCGCTGCGCTCGTGGGGTAATTTTGGTCGGCCGGGAAGGTTCACCACTGTTCCATGTTTTCTCCATTTGTGGATAATTGTGGCAAACATTTTTCACACAGGGCCATGTGGGTTTGGATTTTGTTTTCCCTTCATAAAAAAAAAACCTTCATTTAAAAACTGCATGCTGTGTTTACTTGTGTTGTCTTTGATTAATATTTAAATTTGTTTGATGATCTGAAATATTAAAGTGTGACAAACATGCAAATAAAATAAAAAATCAGGAAGGGGGCCAATACTTTTTCACACCACTGTATATAATTCTTATAATAGTACAATATGCCTGTATTTATGTGTGCATGTATGTATGTATGTATGTATATTTGGTGATGAGTTTTTGGCTCAAGGTCTGCATATAAAGTCACGCCAGAGGTGTTCAGCTGGGATCAGGACTTGGCTTTCTGCAGACCAATCAAGTTCTTCCACACTGACTGAATCAATCATGTCTTTTTTAACCGTGTCTTATACACAGATCGGCACATTCACATCACAGACAGGCAGAGAGCCACAGAAGTGAAGTCCTCCTTCGGCTACCTGGTATCATGGCATAAATGTGCCTGAGGGTAATTTTTAGCGAGACACGAAATACGTACCAATAAGTACATATCACTGCAGTTAGTGAAGTCTCACAAAGCTTTTCAGCTTTTCAGCCAAGTGGTTAGCAAAGGGGTTAATTTCTGGAGGCTTCATTTGCTCTCAATACCACCTGGTGGCCAAAGAGTGTAAAACAAGCAGATATATTACAGACAGAGGTGGATAGTCCAGGGGTCAGAAAGTAAAAGTCCTGCCATATGTTTATTCCACCCATGAACTCAGCAGCTGATTTCACCAGAGGAGGAACCGAGACATTCCTTTCAAGTCACAAGCAAGTCTCAAGTCAAATCCTAAGCCCTCAAAGAGTTAAAGTTAATGATATAATTAAGAGACTAATTAAATGATGATTGTGCATTATTGATGAACACTTGCTGTTATTGAGAATTACAGAGGATCAGATGTTGATGTTTTATTGGTTAAAATCCAGCTCAGACGAGCAGCCATCCGGACATGCAGCCTCTCAGCGCTAATCACAGACCCGCTTGTCAGACTGGCGGTACAAAGTGGTAAAGGCGTTGGATGGGGGTTTGGGAGGTGAATGCATATCTGTATATATGTGCGTATGTGTGTGTGTATGTGAGTTTGTGTATTTGTAGGCCTGGAGATCCGCCACGCTGGTATTCAAAACAAGTTGTCTCAGTCCGCAGATTGTGATAGCGACACAGCAATTGCCATGGAAACGGCCTTGATCGGGACCCAGACGGAGTCGACAATCACCAGGTGTCTGTGGGAGGGGTCAGGAAGCAAGAGCGTCTCACTGCAGTGCTCTTCTGGGGGGTTGTTTTCAGCACGACCTTGTCCGAGGCAGTTTTGGTTGTTTAGGGAAGCCGAAAGAAGATAAGATTGCATTTGTTTGGTCTTGGTGTGAGCAGCTGCATACCAATTTCACAGCTACTGTCTTTGTCCATTCTGGTCTCCAAATCCATACATTTTTCTCAGCAAAGCCGTGAGCTTCTCCGTGATAGAATCCATATTGCGGTTGATAGTTTCAGTCTCAGTGCGGACCGCTCTGCCCACTGCTTCAATCATGACGGGCAGCCTTGTGAGGCTTTGGACAGCTGTTCCCGTCTTCTGAATGATCTGATAACCCAGGGCAAAGCCTAATCCAATCAGCAGAAAACCCGTTATCATGGTTCCGAATAAGTAGATGTCTTCAATGTCCTCCACGGAAAGAGCCGCCAGACACACGACCCGCCATCTCTCCCATGCGTCCATCGTGTAGCCAGTAGCGAACATTCCGGCCGGACAAATGGGCTCCCCCGACCCCAGGGATCTTGTAGAAAATACGGTGTCAATTGCGTTGAGAGACCAGTTGATCAAATCCATGATTTTTCGGTTTGGAGAGCAGTGCAGAAAGAATCTCTCAGGTGTTAGACAATAGACAAGACGAGAAAGCAAGCAGGGAAGATAAGGGGAGAAGAGGAGAGAAAAAACGTCCGCCTTCGCTGAGAGCCAAACGAGAATCCTTTAGTTGGGCTCTTGATCCTTGGCTTCTTGTGTTAGATCTCTCTCTGTAGCAATGCATGTGCTAGTGTAGAGCACAAATATCAGTGCTGTGCAGCGAACAGCTGCTATCTGTGTTTATATGATGAGATATTCATCAAGTGCTATCCTATTGACATCCAAAATATTTATATGTGTTTATCTTTATTTTTTTATTTTATGTTCATATTTTGATTAACCATCCCAAATATTTGAACGCACATTTTAATTAGACACACACAGACATCAAGAACCAGCATATGAATCTCAACAATGGTGACAATAAAAAAACTCCCATCATGCACTGCAGCATGAATAATTATTGTCACCACTTTTGAGGATCGTATGATAAGTGTTCATGTTTAAAAGCCTGAGCATTAAGGTCCCCCCCCAATATTTAAGCATTATAGTGGCATTTGTTTAATAGGACTTTTTTGCAGTTTAGTAACAGCTGATTATCAGTCAACAAACCAAAGAGAGACATCTTCATGATGTTCATTCAAGTGACATAAAAGCAAAAATAATAAGCTCATCTGTTTCCTCAAACTTTTGATTCAGAAATGTGCAAATGCACAAATGTTTGTTGTAAAACAATATTGCAATTGCTTAAAAGCAAATCACTTTGAACTGCTGAAAGGGTCAAGAGCCCAACTAAAGCAAACACTGATCTCCATGATGGTGACATCATTTTAACCAATAAAACATCAACATCTGATCCTCTGTATTTCTCAATAACAGCAGGTGTTCATCACTAATGCACAATCATCATTTAATTAGTCACTTAATTATCTCATTAACTTTAACTCTTTGAGGACTTGGGATATGACTTGAGACTTGCTTATGACTTGAAAGGAATGTCTTGGTTCCTCCTCTGGTGAAATCAGCTGCTGAGTTAATGGGTGGAACAAAAAATATGGCAGGACTTTTACTTTCTGACCTCTGGACTATCCACCTCTGCTTGCAAAGATAAGCTTTCTTCTGTTTCCCACACACATTTTTATGAAAATGGATATAGTACTGTTTTTCTGGATTATAAATTGCGTTTTTTTCATCTGAAATGTGCTGCGATTTCCAAGGCGACTTATATAAAGCAATCAAGGTCAAGTGCAAAGCGCACACATTAGGATTGGTGATGAATGAGAAAAAGGCAAGTGAGTTTGTTTTGAGCTTGTATTGTGCATTTTCCAGCAGCCACGCCGCTAGTTTCAGTTTCGCTTTAAATATTTAGGCTGGGCGATTATAATATATGTTTATAGTGAATGCCACTATAATTTGTGTTTGTTTTTTACTTATGGTTTCGTTCTTTTTTCTATTCTGAACACTGCTAAATTTACAGGATTGTTTGTGGACTGTAGGGAATATAAATGCATGTTTCTAATGTTTGTAAACGTTTTGTTTATTTTGCATTATTTCTGAATGAAATGATAAAATGTGTCATACATTAATTGATTTGCACACCGATGCAACGTATCTGTGTGTCATAAAGTGCTCATAAAAATAGGTAGAGATTAGATTAGATTAGATTAGATTCAACTTTATTGTCATTTATGCAGAGTACAAGTACAGAGCTAATGAAATGCAGTTAGCATCTAACCAGAAGTGCAAGAATATAGTGTTTTATATACATATAAGTGCAGAGTAAGTGAAGATATGATTTACAGAATGTACAGTGGAATTGCTATATACAGTATTGAGCAGAGTATATACAGAATATAAATAGGAATGCAATGTAGGGATTGTATGTACATTATGAACATAGAGCGTAGGCACCTGTAACGCCTGCCGGATGGGAGGAGGGTGAAAAGTCCATGGTTGGGGTGAGAGGCATCAGAGATGTGGATGCCAAGGAACTTGAAACTCGACACACGCTCCACTACAGCTCTGTTGATGTAGATGGGTGTGTGTGCATGACTCCTAGTCCGCCTGAAGTCCACAATGATCTCCTTTGTCTTCTGGGTGTTTAGTTGTAGATTATTGGTGGCACACCACACAGCCAGGTGCTGCACCTCATCCCTGTAGGCTGACTCATCGTCATCCTTGATCAGACCTACCACCGTGGTGTCATCTGCAAATTTGATGATGGTGTTGGAGCCATAAACAGGAACACAGTCATGGGTGAAGAGGGAGTACAAGAGAGGGCTCAGTACGCAGCCCTGTGGCACGCCGGTGTTCAGGGGGATGATGGAGGAGGAGAGGTTATCTAACTTGACGGACTGAGGTCTGTTAGTCAGAAAATCTAGAATCCAATTGCAGATGGGTGTGCTGATTCCAAGCTGGCTGAGCTTGGAAATCAGCTTGGAGGGGACTGCTGTATTAAATGCAGAACTGAAATCTATGAACAGCATTCTCACATGTGTGTTTTGACTGTCCAGGTGGGTGAGGGCAGAGTGAAGCGCTGTTGAGATGGCGTCCTCTGTTGACCTATTGTGGCGATAGGCAAATTGGAATGGGTCCAGTGTAGCAGGGAGACAGGATTTTAGGTGGGATGCAACCAGTTTCTCAAAACACTTGGCAATGATGGGGGTGAGTGCAACAGGACGGAAGTCATTAGGGACCGAGGCAGTGGAGTGTTTCGGTACTGGTACGATGGTGGAGGTTTTGAAGATAGTGGGGACAGTTGTTTGGGCCAGGGACAGATTGAAAATGTCCGTGAAGACCCCAGCTAGCTGCTCCGCACAGGCTTTAAGCACACGACCAGGTATTCCGTCAGGGCCAGCTGCCTTCCGTGCATTCACCTTACGCAGAGTGGAGTAAACATCTGATGTGGAGAGAGTGAGAGGCAGTTCACTGGGTTGATGCTCAGCTTTGAGTAAGATCTCCTTATTATTTTGATCAAAACGAGCATAAAAGTGATTGAGCTCGTCTGGGAGGGAGGCAGAGCTGGAGGGGGGCACAGAGTTAGGTGGTTTGTAATCTGTGATAGATTGTATGCCTTGCCACATACGCCGGGGGTCTGAAGAGTTGAAGTGTTCTTCAATCTTCTGTTTGTGTGTGAGTTTGGCCTGGCAGATACCCTTCCTCAGGTTGGCTCTGGCTGAGCTGTAAGCCTCCTGGTCTCCAGACCTGAAGGCTGCATCTCTTGCTTTGAGCAGGAGGCGAACCTCTCTGTTCATCCAGGGCTTCTGATTGGGGAAGATTTTTATTTTTTTTTGTGTAGTCACTCTGCTCACACATCTGTTGATGTGCTCCATGACAGAGTTGGTGTAAGTGTCAATGTTAATCTGAGAGTTTGTGGTGGCCTGGGCAGCAAACTCACTCCATTCTGTGTGCTGGAATTGATGTTGAAGAGTGGAGTCAGCACCTTCCAGCCAGATTTTAACAGTCCTTGTTGTAGGTTTCACACGTTTGATGACCGGGGTATACTTGGGGAGCAGGAACAAAGAGAGGTGATCAGACTGACCCAGGTGGGGGAGGGGTGTGACTTTGTAGGCATCACTCACATTAGTATAAACGTGGTCCAATGTTTTATGTCCCCTTGTAGTGCAGGAGACATTTTGATTAAATTTAGGGAGAACAGATCTAAGAGTGCAGTGATTGAAGTCCCCAGCAACAATAAAGGCTCCATCCGGGTGCAGGGTTTGTAATTTGCTAATAGCAGCACAGAGTTCTTTCATAGCCACGTTAGCATTAGCGTCCGGAGGTACATAAACTGCAGCAGCAACAATGCAAGTGAACTCACGTGGTAGATAGAATGGCCTGCACTTGATAAACAGGAACTCCAGATCAGCAGAGCAGTAGGTATCAACAATGACAGAGTCTTTACACCATGATTTATTTACATAAATGCATACTCCACCACCCTTGTTTTTACCAGAGGTTGCTGCTACTCTGTCAGCCCTGAAGAGAGAGCGTCCATCCATATGCACCACGCTGTTTGGGACATCGTTGCAGAGCCATGTTTCAGTGAAGAACATAACATTACAGTCCATAAGCCGTTTCTGTGTGAGGGTCCAGATCTTTAGTTCGTCCATCTTGTTCATCAGAGACCGTACATTGGCAAGGAAGATGCTGGGCAGAGCTGGTCGATGTGGGTTTAGCCTTAGCTTAGCACGCAGCCCTCCACGCTTTCCCCGTCTTTGTTTACAGTCTCGACGCCGACACCGAGCACTTCCGGTCGGTACGAGTGATCCGCTTGTCCGCGGTGATCTCAGTAGCTCCGGCGGGAGTTCGCTGAAGTCGAAAGGATGATCTAAAACTATGTTGGAACACTGTTTGTTGATGTCCAAAAGTGACTGTTTACTATAGCTGTAGTTCGCATAACTGGATCGCGCGAACACGAATGAAATAACCAGGTAAATTAACACTATTTTCCAAAATCTGGTAAGACGCTGAGCCTCGCGATGTGTTCGCGCCGCCATCTTTGTCTTGATGGTACAAGAATAGAAATGCCATATAGGTAGGTATAAGTATACATAGTACAGTAGTAAGTGAGTGTCAATTTAGAAAAAATAAATAAATAAATAAATCAAAGCTTCATATTATGCGGCCCCTCACTTAATGTGGAAACTTGATGTGGCCCTCGAGTCAAAAAGTTTGCCCACCCCTGTTATAGAGACTTAAATTATGTGATATTAGTTTGAACGTCTCCCGCTGAGCTGATAATGTACGAAGTTACTTATGATGAGTAGCGATATTGAATATTTGATCGCCAACAGATTTACCAAGCTGTCATTCAAACATCTTATATAAAAATAAAGGGAGAACACGCCTAAGCTGGATATAACGTTAGACTACAGCAGTCGCCTTAATTAAATGGCACTACACAGACTTTTAAGACAGGAAGGATGTTGCTTCAAGTGATAGGCCAGGTAAGTGAAATTATATTATCTTGTTGTCTGAGTCCTTTTCTTTACGTTTTCTGACTAAAAGCAACCAAAAAGCCATTTTAAAGTGGTTAAGCAAATACTAATTTCCCCAGACCAATTAGTGTGCCTCCCCTATTTTCAAACCCACGAGCCGCCACTGAAAACTCATAGTTATGAGTACGCTGAATTTATTTCAGTTGAGTTCACTAAAAGAAGATATACATTGCAGTTAAGTAATTGAGTGATTAATTAAGTGATGATTGAGCATTGGTACAGCTGCTGTTAACAAACAGAATCACTGAAGAAAAGGGAAACACAAGAACTACTCTTACAACTGATTTCAGCCACAGCCTTAGATGAAATCAACTGAGATAAAATACATTAAATCTCAAGATCTAAACAACCCCACAAACAGCATCACCAACTCCACTTATTAATAACTAAACTGAGACATCTACAGAAGATCTGATTGAGAATTAACTAAGGTTTAGATCTCATTCAGTGTGTAATCTCTTATTAAATGGGCGTTTTAATATTAGTTATAGTGATTGTAATAAAAGTGATTCTAAGCACCAGTGGTTCTGTAACAATCCGGACTTTCCACAGTTTTTGCACAAAAAGTTTTCATATATGGTTTTAGCCAAACTCACACGGGCATCAAGAATCAGCTTATGAACCTCAACAATGGTGAAACTTAACAAAATATTCAGATAAACCTCCGAACGTCACAAAACAAGCAACTAAAAGCAGCATGAATACTTTTTTTTTTTTTTTTTAATGGTCACCATTGTTGAGATTCATATGCTAGTGTTATCACATTTAACCACAGCTTTCATCAGTTTTTCATCTGTCAGTGGCAGCAGGTATGCAATCAAATTTCTAATTTGAAGCTGTATTATGTCGATTCTGGCACCCAGCATCACAACAAGAAGATTTTTTAAGCTCCTTATGTAGCCGAATCTGCGCTGGTTTGAATGGGCCGCCTCCAGTTTTCCTTTAGTTTTTCCTCCAGCTAGTGCTGTGAATGCAATTGTGACGTCGGCCCTACATGACCCTAGTTACCTGTGGATGGCGTAGCCGTGCATCACAACAGGCCAATCAGAAGAGAGGATCATGAATATTAATTAGACAGGCCAAAATCGATCTGTTCTTAGCAGAGTTCCAGTGGGAAGAGCTGTAAAAATATATTGAGATGGTTTTTGGTATTTATAGTACAAATATATATTCTTAAGGACATCAGAAACCTGAAATAAACTTCAGAAAGGTGTACAATATGGGACCTTTAACTAGACACCAGAACAACAGGTCTGTGAGGTCAGCACTCGTCTGTCTGTCTCTCATTGGGGTCACGTGATCACACAGTCAGCAACACTAGAAAGATCCTGCTGTGAGTTTGGACACGTCTTGTTTTGCCACCTCTCTCTCTACAGAGGAAACTGTATTTATGGCTGTATTTAGAGATTCACAAGATAACCAATGACAATAGAGAAGTGATACAAGGCCAGAGTAAGAATAAAATGCTTAGAAGAGCTCAAAATTTGAAAACATTTCTCAGTTTCCTTGTTAAAACTCTTCTGCTGTATGAAGCGTCATATCCTCCTGCTGAAATATAAGGTGCTAACCACATCAAAACCCCATTACTGGTTTCTTTCTGATCATTTGTAGTGCTGTCACTGGTCATGAGTTTTGATGAAACAGGTAAGAACATGATTTTATATTCATTCTGTGGACTGATTATCATCAAATATATATTTGTTTGTGTGTGTGTGTGTGTGTGTGTGTGTGTGTGCTTGACTGGGACTAGTTGTCATCAGTTCTCAGTAACTAGGTTCAAAAGTTAAGAAGTGGTTTTGTATGTTGACAGCAATAACCTAGTATTTCCTAGTTTAAGCATCATGTACTGTGTTTTGGATGTTGATGTCATACACCTCATTTATAAAGCATGCGTATGCTCAGATTTGATCTTAGAATGTCAAATCTGTACACGCTGTTCCACGCTTATATTTGTAAAAACAGGCTTTGACGTGGAAAAGTGCTTAGCGTCACGTCAGGCAGACGTACTCACTTTTTCTTGTCAGAGTACTGCAGGTTTTTGAAAATGTAAGCTGTTCTTGCAGCACATGCTGTTCTAAATTAAAGGATTTGGATGATGACTGATGATCTTACATGTTAAAGGGGTCATATGACGTTGCTAAAAAGAACATTGTTTTGTGTATTTGGTGTAATGCAATGTTTTTATGCGGTTTAAGGTTCAAAAACACATTTTCCACATACTATACATTATTGTTGCTCCTCTATGCCCTGCCTTTCTGAAACACGTTGGTTTTTACAAAGCTCATCGTTCTGAGAAGTGCGGCGTGCTCTGATTGGCCAGACTAAAACAATAAAACCCATTATAAACGAGGCATTTGTTGCATCCAGTGGGGATATAATCACTGATTGTAATGACTTACTGTATACTGTCTTTGTACACGTCGCGTTGCATCGCGTAAACATTGCCATATCTGCATTTGTGATCAGGGAAATGACAAACAACAAGCAGTACGCTACACTGCACAAAACTCACATTTGAATTTAGGATGGTTTCTGTACAACATTTTATAAAAAAAGCCCCCAGGTTAGCAAGTTTCACCAGAAAAATTATGCTTGTCAGCCAACTACACCTGCTTTTTTGTTGTTGTTGCGTTTTTGACAATTGCAAATGTTGATTGCCTGACCAGTGAACAGAACAGGATTGTGTGTGTATTGACTGTGTATTAGACAGGTATATAGATGATATTTTATTCTCCATCTGTGTTTACTTGCGAGTCTCAGTGCTATAGATGGTGCTTGGTTCACACGTTACAGAAAGAGGAAGATATCTTCTCAACTACTGTGTGTTAACCTCACAGTTTTTATTTATTTTTTAACCCATACCAATGAGTCTGGCGAGGCAATAATATAATAAAGACCTTTTCATGCACCAGCAACTGTAAAGTTTATAAGGCATTGTCCTATAAAATATTACAATGAGAGTTTAAAATAAACCGCTGAATTATAAGGCACTGTGCATTTGTTGTAGGTGTTGCTGTGATGATGTCAGTCAGAATGGCTCCTCATCTTCCTCTGATCTTTCTGTTCATGATTCATGGTGAGTTGCTGCAGCATTTCAGAAACAATCAAGAGATTTGCATACAGGTTTCCCACCAACATTTTGCACAAGCTGTTGCTATTTTGTTTCTATATGAATTCTGTGTTTCAGGGGTCTCTAGTGCTGATTGGGATGTGAGTTACAGTCCTTCACACATCTGTGCACTAAAGGACTCATCAGTGATAATGAACTGCACTTATACATACCCTACTGGATATCAGATCATGAAAGTGTTCTGGACAAAAAACCCTGTAGAGGGTGAAGAGCATCCAGATCTGTCTGAGGACCCTGAATACAGTCAGAGGCTTCAGTATCTGGGAGATAAACAGCAGAACTGCACCATCAGACTGAGTCATGTGACAAAGAAAGATGAACACATGTACTGTTTCAGATTCACTACAAATGTAACAAAAGGAAGTTGGATTGGTAAACCAGGAGTGACTCTTACTGTCACAGGTGACTTTGATGAGGTTTCACTCTTCTTCTGTGCATTATGTTGAATAATAATCAGTGTCTGACAGCAGCACTAGATATAATGTGTGTGTTGTGTTCAGCTCTTCAGGTGGAGTCTCCTGAGAGAGTGACAGAGGGTCATAATGTCAGTCTGACATGTAAAAGCAGCTGCGCTCTGACTGACAGAGCAACATTCATCTGGTACAGAAACTCACAGCCATTAACTGAGAGAAGAGACAGAAACAATCAACTCCTGCTGCAGTCAGTCAGAAGAGAGGATGCAGGCAGATATAGCTGTGCTCTACATGGACACACTTACATCTCTCCTGCTGCTCAGCTCAGTGTCACGTGTGAGTACAGCTTCATTAGTTATTTTTATTAACATTAAGTTTATGTTTTGAACTACACGTTTGTCATCTTTAGACCCACCAAAGAGTGTCTCAGTGTCCATCAGTGCATCTGGTGTAATAGTGGAGGGAGATTCAGTGACTCTGAGCTGCAGCAGTGATTCTAACCCACCTGCAGAACTCAGCTGGTTTAAAGGAGGACAGAGGTGGATAGTCCAGGGGTCAGAAAGTAAAAGTCCTGCCATATGTTTATTCCACCCATGAACTCAGCAGCTGATTTCACCAGAGGAGGAACCAAGTCATTCCTTTCAAGTCACAAGCAAGTCTTCAAGTTAAATACCAAGTCCTCAAAGAGTTAAAGTTAATGAGATAATTAAGTGACTAATTAAATAATGATTGAGCATTAGTGATGAACACCTGATGTTATTACTAATTACAGAGGATCAGATGTTGATGTTTTATTGATTAAAATGATGCCACCATCATGGAGATCAGTGTTTGCTTTAGTTGGGATCTTGACCCTTGACTTAGTGTGATAGATCACTCTCTGTAGCAACGCGTGTGCTGTTGTAAAGCACAGAGATCAGCATTCAGACAGACATCATGAGCTGGTTTGATTAGATCCAAAACATTTTTTTCCTTGTTTCATTCATATGTTCCGGTTTAGCATAATCAACCACGTGCAAGCAAGGTGTTTCTCTAAAATTTACAGTCATTGATTTATTAATCTATGTAACACATAAACATTTGAACTCCAGTTCATTTTAAACATACAAGAACCAGCATATGAATTTCAACAGTGGTGACAATTAACAAAATGCTTCATGCTGCAATGCATGAAAAACTCCCATCATGCAATGCAGTATAATTAATTATTGTCACCACTGTTGAAGATCATATGATAAATGTTCATATCTAAAAGCCTAAGCATGATTCTTTTTCTCTCAATATTGAAGCATTTCGGTGGTGTTTGCTTAATAGGAATTTATTTGTTTTTTTTCTTAATAGTCAAATGTAGTTAGTAAACCAAAGAAAAGAATACTAAAACCAGAGAGATTAAAACCAAGAACTTTCATTTGTCAAATCATAAGCTAATCTGATGTTTCAAGGTTTCATTCAGCATTACAACATTTGTTGCGAATCAATATTGCAATTGCTTAGAAGCAAATTTCTTTGAATTATTAAACGGCTCAAGAGGCCAACTAAACCAAACACTGACCACAATTATGGTGGCAATGTTTTTTTTTTTTTTTTTCCAGTTGATTTCATCCAAGGCTGTGGCTGAAGTCAGTTCTTGTGTTTCTCTTTTCTTCAGTGATGTTGATTATTAACATCAGGTGTTCATTACTAATCCTCAATTATCATTTAATTAGTCACTTAAGTATCTCATTAACTGTAACTCTTTGAGGACTTGAGATTTGACTTGAGACTCGTTTGTGACTTGAAAGGATTGTCTTGGTTCCTCCTCTGGTGAAATCAGCTGCTGAGTTCATGGATGGAACAAAAATATGGCAGGACTTTTACTTTCTGACCCCTGGACTTTCCACCTCTGAAGGAGGAGAGACTGTAGGATCTGGAAGAATCTACAGCATCTCAAAGATCAGATCTGATCACAGTGGAGAATACAAGTGCAAGTCCAGATATGGAGATAGAAATAAATACTCTGCTGTGACTTTAAACGTCATGTGTGAGTTAATGATGGTTCAGTAACTGTGATATTTAATCCTCTAAACATCTGTGATGTCAGTTTTAATATGGTTGTTGATGATATACATTTTTGGTTTGTTTGTTTGTTTAAGACCCTCCCAGGAACGTCTCAGTGTCTATAACTGGATCTGGTGAAATAGTGGAGGGAGATTCAGTGACTCTGAGCTGCAGCAGTGATTCAAACCCACCTGCTCTGAACTTCAGCTGGTTTAAGGAGGATCAAAGCTCATCTGTTGGATCTGGACAGAGTTTCAGTGCACTACAGAGTGGACGCTTCTACTGTGAGGCTCAAAATCAACATGGATCTCAGAGATCAGACGCTGTTACTGTCACTGTTAAAGGTAGAGCAGCTCATTTACTCTTTCTGAAGTGAATCTAATGAATCTCTTTACATGTTTTATTATTTTGTCTCTGTTGTAGGACATCTGGTGATATTATACATATCCATTGGAGTGGTTTGTGGAGCAGCAGCTATCATCTCAATGGCGCTGATTGGGTAAGATGTGTGTAGTATTTGATCACAGCCAGTGCAATGTCTTTTTTATTTTTGGAAATATCCAGTGTAGGGGAAGGATTTGTTGACAGACTGATTTGAAGACCGACATCTAATCAGAAATATTCAATTTTATTGAACAGTTTAGACAAACAGATTTTCTCCTTAAAAAACAAAATGATCATACTCAATATCTTTTAGGAGGAGCAGGATGAAAAAGAGAAATGACACACAGGAGTCTCAGGTGAGAAAATGTGTTTGCTATCAGTAGTGTCCTGATCAGGTAAATTAATTGGTAAATAAAGCACTGAAAGCCTGAATGTAGTTGTGAATTTATATACTGAGTTGTTCATAAACATCAGTATTTTATATCTCTACTGTGCTTTTATTCCATGTCAAAGATGAATCATTGCAGACGCCATCATGACAGACATAAAGCTTGTGATGTTGAGATGAATAAACATATTTATGAGAATGTAGGGGTAAGTTTTGATTTACAAAATATTAAACTCTCCTCATGTTCAGCAAAAATGAATGAAATCCTCTTCACTGTCATTGTGAGAATGTTAAATGTCTATTGACTAAATATATGGTAATTTTAAAGAGAACAAGCATGAAAAGTTTTCAGATAGAGCACCGTTAGCTAAGGGGACAGAGCTTAGCGATGATTGGTCAACACACTGGTTTGCAGATGATACAAAGAATATCATTTACTGTTAAAGATTAAATAACAAAGTCATTCCATAAAAAAATTTAAGAGTATTATTTATTAATGTTCTTATTACCCTTTCTTCTTTCAGCTTGGTAAGAAGAGACCATAGTGTTTTGGAAACCTGGCAAAAACATTTTATAGCATTTTTGTATCTCTTATGTGTGGAGCGAAAATCTATGTGGAGGAGCCCTGCATAGCTCTGGAAGCTTATATACAAGTATATCATCAAATGTGCTAGTGTAAGGCTGTCTTTTTTTCTTTTTTTTCTTTTTTTCTTTTTTACAGTTTGTGTTTTATATTTAATTTGCTTCATTTTAAAAGTATTTAACCTTATGCGGCATTGTTTGTGTTTTTAAGGCAGAAAATAAAGTTTTGATCTTAAAGATCTGACTGCAATAGTTTGCCATTGTCTATCATTCAATAATTCTGTAATTCAAATCTTTTGTCATTCAATACCTCAGTATAACAGCATAAATAGCAATAGAGATTGTTAGAAATACACACATTGTACTGTACTATGACCTACGCAGTACTGTGTACTGGTTAGTTGGTGCTAATCTGAGGTGCATTTCCTAAAAGCAACTATGGTTGCAAGTTCTGTCTTTACCAATAGAGTTCAATGGAGCTTGCAACCAGCCAACAATTATTTTGGGAATGCACACTTGGTTTGTCTCACTGAAGATGCCATATTTGTGTGTTCTTTGCACCGCCTGCTGGTGACATTATCATAAAGCAGCATAATTAGCTTTCTTTCTAAAATACAAATGTTTCTGTGATACCATGCGAGGCAACTGCTGTAAGTCCACAAGATCCAAATGCACATGAGTTTATTCATTTATTTTATTTTTATTTTTTGAGAACATGAATGTCTGCAGGGAGTGTGCATGCTTTTACAGTACTTTTGCATGTAGACATCCTTGGCATACCCAGATGAAAAACAAGTGTACTTGAGTGCTCTAGTGTATGAAAGATGGTTCAAGTGTACTATAAGTGATGACGAAATAAAAAAAATTAATACAGAGATATTATGTTAAAAGTGCAGTTTAGTTCATATTCATGGTGTCTCAAAATAGCACAGTTGAGTACACTTAGATGATCTTAAGTTTATCTTAAGATGTACTAAATAACTGTTTTTAGTATATTAAGTACAAAATTAGTGTGCAAAAATTGAGCACTTTAAGTACATAATGGAAGTGCACTTGTTTTTCACCTGGGTAGTCACGGTTCATGTTACTATACAACAACAGGTCTGTGAACAAACATGTCTTAAGAATGTTAAAGTCTTAAGACATTCTTAACAGAGCTAAGAATCAATGAGTCACCATGGAAACGGATGCTACAAAAAAGCATGCTTTCTACTTCTTTTTTTAAATGGCCATTTACATACTTAGTGTTTTTTTTCATTTAATCTTTAATCAATGAGAACAGAGTTATAATGTTTGTTTGATGTTAATGATATATTATTAAGAAATATCACCAATGTATTTTATTATAGAAAGCATTCCATTGCAAAAAAAAAAAAAGTTTGAATGCAGATCTATGATTTGTGAGATGACAATACAATTACAATATATATAATTCTTATAATAGTGAAATATGCCTGTATTTATGTGTGTATGTATGTATGTGTACACACACACACATACAGGCACGTGCACACATAGACATCAAAGAGGGCTTGAGCACCTGCCCTTTTTCTTCCTTGAGAGAAAGTGCCCTTTTTTCTGGGGAGATTTTTATTTTTGTTATTTATTTTATTTATTTTTTTATAATAAATGAATATATACATAGGTCGGGTCGGGAGGTCTTGAGACTCTGTTGAGTTTTCGATGCTTTTCTCATCTCCGCTTCTCTGCGCAGCACAACAGTCTAGCACACATTGATCGGCACATTCACATCACAGACAGGCAGAGAGCCACAGAAGTGAAGTCCTCCCTCCCTTTCGGCTACCTGGTATCATGGCATAAATGTGCCTGAGGGTAATTTTTAGCGAGACGCAAAATACGTACCAATAAGTACATATCACTGCAGTTAGTGATGGCCAGATTAAGTCTCATGAAGCTTTTCAGCTTTTCAGCCAAGTGATTAGCAAAAGGGTTAATTTCTGGAGGCTTAATTTGCTCACAATACCATCTGGTGACCAAAGAGTGTAAAACAAGCAGATATATTACAGACAGAGGTGGATAGTCCAGGGGTCAGAAAGTAAAAGTCCTGCCATATGTTTATTCCACCCATGAACTCAGCAGCTGATTTCACCAGAGGAGGAACCAAGACATTCCTTTCAAGTCACAAACAAGTCTCAAGTCAAATCCCAAGTACTTAAAGAGTTAAAGTTAATGAGATAATTATTAATTATTAATTAATAATTAAGTGACTAATTAAATGATGATTGTGTATTAGTGATGAACACCTGCTGTTATTGAGAATTACAGAGGATCAGATGTTGATGTTTTGTTGGTTAAAATTATGCCACCATCATGGAGATCAGTGTTTGCTTTAGTTGGGCTCTTGACCCTTGACTACTGTGTTAGATCTCTGTCTGTAGCAATGTATGTAGTGTTGTAGACCAGATAGAATAATGTCTTTACACCCTTTGCCATGCTTAGTGATGGTGTCATTTTAAATCATTTAACTGTAGTAATTTAAGCACAATTCTGCATATTACATTTTACTTCTACAATTCTTCTACAGTAGCCTTTTAAGGAGCATTAAAGTGAAATGCAATTGCACTTAGGAGGTAAATGTGTGATACATTTACATTTACATTTAGACATTTGGCAGACGCTTTTATCCAAAGCGACTTACAATTGGGGAATACAAAAAGCGATTCATCTTGAAGAGGCAGTCAGACAGAGGAAGTGCTCGTAACACCAAGTCTCAGTCATTGTTCAAATAAGTACAAGCTAGTAGGTGGAGAGAAAGATAGAGGGAAAGTTTTTTTTTTTTTTTTTTGAGTTTAGGATGAAGTCAAGTACTGCCGAAAGAGATGAGTTTTCAGTTGTTGCTTGAAGGTTGCCAGGGATCCGGCGTTCCGGATAGGGGTGGGAAGATTATTCCACCAGCCAGGAATGGTGAACGAGAATGTTCTGGAGAGTGATTTTGAGCCTCTCTGTGATGGTACCACAAGGCGTCGCTCACTAGCAGATCTCAAACTTCTGGAGGGGATGTAGGTTCGTAATAGTGAGTGGAAGTAGGAGGGTGCTGAGCCTGTGGTAGATCTGTACGCAAGCATCAGTGACTTGAACTGGATGCGAGCTGCCACTGGTAGCCAGTGCAAGGAGATGAAGAGAGGTGTAACATGCGCTCTTTTGGGCTCGTTGAAGATCAGTCGTGCCGCTGCATTCTGAATCATTTGTAGAGGTTTGATTGCGTTTGATGGCAGACTAGCCAGAAGAGCATTGCAGTAGTCCAGTCTAGAAACAACCAGGGCCTGGACAAGAAGTTGCGCAGCATGCTCTGTCAGAAAGGGCCTGATCTTTCTGATGTTGTGTAGTGCAAACCTGCAGGAACGAGCAGTCTTTGCAATGTGCTCTTTGAAGGTCAGCTGGTCATCAAAGATTACACCAAGATTTCTGACCGAAGTTGATGGGGTAATCATTGATGAGCCGAACTGAATCGTGAAGTCATGCCGTAGAGTCGGAGTGGCAGGGAAGACCAGAAGTTCCGTCTTTGCCAGGTTGAGCTGTAGGTGATGTTCTTTCATCCATGCCGAGATGTCCGCCAGGCAGCCTGAGATCCGTGCAGCTACCGTTGGGTCATCTGGTTGAAAAGAGAGATAGAGCTGCGTGTCATCGGCGTAGCAGTGATAGGAGAAGCCATGTGCATGTATGATGGGACCCAGCGATGTAGTGTACGTGGAGAAGAGGAGGGGTCCAAGAACCGATCCCTGAGGAACTCCAGTGATCAGTTGATGTGGTTTGGATACCTCCCCTCCCCAGGTCACCCTGAAGGATCTACCGGTGAGATAGGATTCAAACCAGCGAAGTAGAATCCCAGTGATGCCCAGTGATGAGAGTGTAGACAGGAGAATCTGATGATTGACAGTGTCAAAAGCAGCAGAGAGATCCAGCAGAATGAGGACTGACGATTTGGAATCAGCCTTTGCAGTTCGCAGGGCTTCAGTAACTGAGAGTAGCGCAGTCTCTGTTGAATGGCCACTCCTGAAACCTGACTGTTTAGCACCCAGCTTGTTGTACTGTGAAAGAAACCACGAGAGCTGGTTGAAGACAGCTCGTTCGAGTGTTTTCCCTATGAATGGAAGGAGAGAGACAGGTCTGTAGTTATCTAAAAGAGAAGCATTTAATGTAGGTTTTTTGATCAGTGGGGTTACCCGAGCCTGCTTGAATGCTGTGGGGAAGATGCCTGTGAGGAGAGATGTGTTGATAATGTGTGTGAGTGCCGGTAAGAGTGTGCGAGAAATTGTTTGGAGAAGATGTGAGGGGATCGGGTCGAGAGGACATGTTGTAGGATGGTTGGAGAGGAGAAGTTTGGATACTTCTGCCTCGGTGAGGGGACAGAAGGAGAAGATGGGAGCTAGAGCGGTGGATGTGGTTGATCGGAGGTCCTGCGGAGTTGAGAACTGGTTGCTGATTGTTCTAGTTTTGTCTGTGAAAAAAGAGGCAAAGTCATCAGCAGTTATCAAAGTGGTGGGAGGTGAAGGAGGGGGACAGAGGAGAGAATTAAATGTTCTGAAGAGATTACGCATGTCTGGAGCGCTGGTGATCTTGTTGTGGAAATGTGAGGATTTGGCAGTGTGGACTTCAGTAGAGAAAGATGAAAGCAAAGACTGATACCTACTCAGGTCCGACGGATTGTTTGATTTGCGCCATTTTCTCTCTGCCGCTCTGAGTTTGGTCCGATTCTCTCGAAGAACATCGGATAACCAGGGGTTAGAAGGAGCAGCCCGTGCTGGCCTAGAGGAGAGAGGACAGATGTCGTCTAGACAAGAGGTTAAGGTAGAGCATAAAGTGTCAGTGGCTGCATTTACATCCAGAGAAGAGAAATGGGTAGGCGAGGGAAGAGAGGAGGATACTACAGAGGAAAGAAGGGAGGGGGAAAGGGAGCGTAGGTTGCGTCTGAAAGTAACCGGTAAGGGAGATGGTGGCACCTGAGTTGCAAAATGTAACGTAAATGTAATGAAGAAATGGTCAGAGATATGGAGTGGTTGTACCAGAATGTTATCTGTAGAACAATTGCGTGTATAAATTAAGTCGAGTTGGTTACCAGATTTGTGCGTGCTAGTAGTGGTGAGGCGTTTGAGATCAAATGAAGCTAGGAGTGATTGGAAGTCTGTAGCATAAGGCCTGTCTAGGTGAATGTTGAAATCGCCGAAGACTAAGAGTGGAGTGCCATCCTCCATGAAAGACGACAGCAGTCCGTCCAGCTCGTCTAGGAAGGTTGGTGGTATTTGGCCCGGCGGACGATAGATTACCACAATCTGGAGTCTTATAGGAGCTGTCACAGTAACAGCATGCGATTCAAATGAGTTGAGATTGCCTAGGGGAGAGTGGGTAGAGTATTTCCAATTGTTAGAAATGAGCAAGCCAGTGCCCCCACCCCGGCCAACTTGCCTAGGGGTGTGAGAGAAAGAGAAATTGTGAGAGAGAGCAGCTGGGGTTGCCGTGTCTTCTGGACGGATCCAGGTCTCAGTCAAGCCCAGGATGCTGAGTGTGGAATGTAAGGAAAATGCAGAAATGAAGTCGGCTTTGTTGACAGCTGACTGGCAATTCCAAAGACCTACAGAGAAAGAAAGAGGTGCAGTGGAAGATGTAGAGATTGGCAGGGTTACGTGACCTTCTGCATGTATTTTTAGAGCGAGGTAGAGAGAGAACCGGAATGGTTTGGAAACACATGATAGAGGATAGGAAAGCGTGAGGGAAGATATAAAGGATACTTAAGTGTGCGCTCGGTGTCGTTGCTCAGTTAAAGTCGCGCAGGAAAAAGTCGTCTGTCTTTACACTCGTTGGTCTTCACACGAGGAGGCTGAACGCTTCCGCTCTGACATCAACTAAATACAGTCTAAGAAACTAGAGTGAAAACAGCTGTTGCCGGCTTCTGATCAGCCCAGCCAATAAGGTTAAAGGACTGCTAAATAGCTCAAGACGAAACTAACACTTTGCACAAACACAAAGGCTCGTTCTCAGCTGAGGCGCAAATTATTCTAATTTCCAGTAAGTGCAATTAACAGAGAAAACAACGAAAATGCAGAGTAGAAATAGGTAGGAAACGAACTATTCCTTCCTAGTAGCAAGTAAATTATTTAAACAACAGAACTGCAACCAAGTTATTCAAAACACTTACGCAGCTGTAGTCCGTCTCTTCTGGTGACTAATCGGCTTTCTGATACATAAAGAAAATGTTGAGTACTATTAAGAAAATGTAGTTACCATTTGCCTGTACTGCACATTTTTATTTTGCATATTTTTTTTAAATCAAATTACAGCAAATGACAGACTAATGTTCTTCAGAACATGTTACACAAATAAATGTATTATTTGAAATCTCAGGGTGGGTAAATTATTTTATTTCTGATGACTCAAATTATGTACAATTATTCATTCAGCACAATGGACTTGCATGCAGTGGACACTGCACAATCCAGGATGCATTGCTTCTGAGTAAATTCCACAGAGCTCGCCTCGCTTGCCCTTCCCAACATAACCTGGTGGGTACACAAGAAGCACAATGAGCATTAGGGTTAAACCGAATTTAAAACATTCTCCCCATGCCATATATGCATGACTTTATTCTCTTGTTGAACATGTACAAACATTTCAAGAATAATTTCTCAGCTCTGTAGGTCTATGCTATGCAGGTTAATGGAGTCCAGAAATTTTAAGGGACGACATTAGGCAAAGAAAATGAGACTTTATTACTATTTTTAAACGAAGTATTCCTTTTAAAAACCAATAGATCAAACGCTAGTTTATTCACCATTAATTTACAAAAAAGCTGATTATTGATTGTTATTACTAAATAAAAAGAAAATGTTATTTAAACCATGTTTTAAATATATTACATTGTGGATTAGGAGGTTAGGAGACGTGTTCTAATACTTTTGAAAATGTACCTTATTCTTTAGAAAATTACATAAATTACACCTAATGAAAATTACACCTAATTGGAAACACCTAATTATTATTTTTAGTTTTATTTCTCAACTTAATTTATTACCTTTATTTGTAATAAATTAAGTTGAAAACATATGTCTTTATATATATACAAATATATATATTTTTAGGTGTAACCAATTGAAGTATTTTTTTAAAGTTGATCCAACTGCTATAATATATGAACCACATACAAATAATAAAACATACATATAAAATTAGTATGAACAATCTTAATTTGCAGCAAACATAAAAGAAACCTAATATAACCATGAATGATCTCATTGTATTTTAAAAATCTGCATAGGATATTCTGCAAAGGATCAGGACTAGAGGTCTGCAAGCCTGTCGGGACCCGGGACCCATTTTTTTTTTTTTTTTACAGATCGGGCTCCGGTCGGACTCGGGCTCATTTAGCTTCTCTCCTTTAATTGTACCCATATTACATGCAGAGCACATATGCCGACTGATTATATTATAAATATTACACATACACATGACAATGCAGAGCATCAGGGATCATTTGGAGCATGGTTACTAATAAAAGTTCCCAATGCTTCGGGAAAATGCTTCGGGCATTTTGGATCATCCATGCATTTGATGATGATCCTGACTCGCCGTCTCCTCATGGATGCACCTTTAGAGTTTTTCAGAAGCACTCCTGCTCAAAACCGAAACTGCTTTTTTCCACTTTATTTAATGTCTTTATTGCATGCTTTGTTGATATTTTGAGTGCACACAAATAAAAGCAGGCGCTTTACAGTTCCTAAACGATTACTCTTACCTTTATGAGCAGAAATGACAGCGTATTTGAAATGTTTCCAATGCAAGTGATCGCTCTGGCTCGTCCATGTCCTGTAAAGCGCGCTTCAGCTTGCACTCTCCGCACAAACAACTGGATATGCATCAGTGCACATTAACCTAGGTTAAGCCTTTAAACTAACATTGTGGAGCTGTTTTATAACTATAGATTTAATTTCAGACAAGCCGTGATAATTTGAGAAGGCTAAATATATCAAATATAGGCTATGATCAACTCACTGTCTGCCGCTGGCCGCTTGGTCATTACTTTAATAAACAAAAAAACTTACATTTAACAAATTAAAAATGCTCCAACCGTTTTTCTAAATTAACTTAATAAAATAACGAAACAAAATACAATTACTTTGCCATTTCATAAAAAACTGAAGTATTTTAATAGCTGAGACAGAATAAGCTGTTTTAGGAGAAGGGGGAAAAAAAAGACGGGCTCGGGTCGGACTCGGGCCGGTAATTCTGATAAGCTGTCAGACACGGGTCGGGCTAGGGCCTGAGTATCTCGGGCCAGGGCCGGGCTAAGGCCTATATTTTGGGCCCGTGCAGGGCTCTAATCAGGACAGTTTGATCAGCAGATGTCCTCAGTCCTGCAGCATTCGAAAAGTTAATTAATTTTACAAGACAACTGGTTCAGTCGATTCGAAGCTTTGTTTCTCACTCCACTGATTAACGAACTGAAATAACCCAGCTCTACAGGACTTAACCTACATTAAACGTTTCTTCATCTACCACACCTTTGGTGCACATGAGATTCAAGAGATTGTACTGGTGCTGAGTGCGTCAGTCAGCCAAACAAATGTCATTTGAGATGAATGGGAGTGCTCACTTCCTTGTATATTCACATTTTATGTTATTATAGTGAAACAGGTCTGTCTTAAATGGTTCATGAACTGAGAAACCCGAATTCCTTTGCTCTTTTGACATATAAGAGGTCATTGTACAATAAAAACATTGCGTAAGTTTCAAAACTTTGTCTATAGCCCAATTCAGACTGTAAATGTTTCTCATATGGATGTCTGTAAAAATGAATTTACATATCACCTCAGTGATAAAACTCATGGATTTAGATGGCGAGTTATTCACAGTGGAGGGGCGAGTCCTGTGATCCTGCGAACCCGGGAACTCACTGCTCACGTGACCAGTCACATGATTGTCTTATTATTGTGTAAAATGTATTCTTATTATTACAAGCATGTTTTATAATATATAATCCTATTTATTATTTGATTATTTAAATTTCCTGTTTAAAAATAGGAAAACAGACGTGCTATAGATTTATATAATTATACACAATATATATCTGTTTATAATACACATTTTAAAACTGTATTGCATACCTGCTTCCGCCATAATAAAGACCCATTTCGAATGTGTACATGCTTTTCTTCTCTTTCTGCTCCCAGTTGCTGTGGTGGAGCAGTTATGAAGTATTGTTCTTTTTAAATACTTTCCAGCATTTCAGAAATAAATATGTATGTAAATTACACCAAAGTATAACGTTACCATACGGTGTTCGGGAGTGCTCAAAAAGGGTTTAAACACTGAATTTTGAATCAGTTTTTTCTCGTAAACTCAGAGATGTGGATTCGGATGGCAATTAAATTAGCACACGACCTTGGTGTTTGTCAAATATCAGTAGGTAATTCGGCCGGGGATTTTTACGGGGGTGGTGAGAGAAAAACATTGACATCCTGGATTTGGACGGCATTAAAATCACCAACTACCCCCTGTAAATGGTGAAAATCACTTACGTCCCCTTGAGAAAAAAATAGTGTCCAAATAGGGGTAATGATATAATAGTGTGGATAAGCACCGCCTCCGCAGACGATGATCAATGCCTGCTTCAACATCACTGCCTGTTTAGCCCCGCTCACCTAATTGTACATGTAGTGTTTATGAGAGAGGCGAAGGCGCAGGTCCCTGCAGAAACCATACGTTTGAACTATAGCGTTGATTTCAGGTGTTTGTGATATCACAAAGCGGTCCATTAGAAGAGGAGTTTTCAAACTGTGGGTCGCGACCCACTTGTTGGTCCCAGAGTGGGACAAGGTAGGTCGCACAAAGCCACTTGGTGGTAGCTAAATGACACACACTCAGTTCCTTGGGCTGGATGATATACAAAGATTAATTACGAATTGGGATATTGGTCAGTGCGATTTTAGAATCACAAAGGCCGGGATTTAAAACATGCGTTGCGTGTTTTGAAGCGCTGGCACACACGAGTTGTATAGTGAGGGTCTCAGAGCGACAGTTCATTATTAAAATGCTAGGTCCTCATTATTAATGAGAAGAAATTCGCTCACTTCACTGCGCTGTGTTCTGCATGAGATTGCATACACCGCCCAGTCAACACGTGAGATCACTCGATGATCACAGTGAAATCACCCCATTCTCATACAGTGATCCTCACATGTGAGCTCATTGTGAATTCAAAATGTTGAGCAGGTTGAGAGGAGGCTGTTCAAATATCAGTCACCAGGGGCACATTCTACTTCCTGTTTCTCAACACTATGGCAGTTCTCTCACATGATGAGCTCATGAGTGCACGCCCAGCTAACAGATTTCTATTATAAGAACCTTCTGCAAACATACAACTAACTTCCAGACACACCCTTAGATGAAATCAACTGAAATAAAAGAAGACATTGAATCTCTCATGATCTCAGCAGAGAATGATTAAACAACTCCACAAACAGCATCACAAGCTCCAATCATTACTAACCAGACTGACTTTATTTCTGTCATCTACAAAAGTGCTTATTGAGAATTAGATGTTTTAGTTTTGTTTCATGTTAACGGCAAAGTGATTAGTGTTTTCTTTAGTTGGGCTCTTGACACTTTTGTGTGAGGGGGGCTGCTGTAACTGTGTTTGTAAAGCACATTTGTTATGGCAAAGAAAGCTGAAAAGGGATTGTATCCAGATGATGTATGGTCTGTTCATCACCTAGATTTAATATGCAGTCTTTTTGAGATGATATTAATCTAAACTTGTTTTAATCATAACATGTTTTTTGATTATACAGTATATGATCAAGCAGTGTAATAATTTATCAAAGATTTTACAAGCATGATGAAACAAACATTTTGAACTGTTGTGTCATTTAAAAACAAAGAGAGAGATCAATAATCAGTGTATGAATCTCAACAATGGCGACAATCAAAAGCTTCATGCTGCAATGCATGCTGGGTACCTGGTCTCTGTGCAGTGACTGCACTTTGACCTCACATTAGTATGAGCACACAGATAAAGATGCCTCCGAAGAAAACAAAATGCTGTACAACCTTTGCATAGCCTTCCTTCTGATCGCAACATTAGGAAAGCATGGATGATCCAGACCGGGTATGTCACATAACCTACTTTCTGGAACACCCCCCAGAGTGCAAACACAAACACACACTGGAGAGGTTGCCAAATGTGTTTCTCCAATGTCCTGTTCAGACACTTTTAACTGAGAGTGCTCAATACCACGACTGAGGTGCCCTTGAGCAAGGCACCGAACCCCCAACTGCTCCCCGGGCGCCGCAGCATAAATGGCTGCCCACTGCTCCGGGTGTGTGTTCACGGTGTGTGTGTGTGTGTGTGTGCGTGCGTGCGCGCGCATTTGTTCACTACTCACTGCTGTGTGTGTGCACTTGGATGGGTTAAACGCAGAGCACCAATTTCGAGTATGGGTCACCATACTTGACAATACGTCACGACTTTACTTGCTTTCATTTGAGGTTGATTTTTTGACTGCAAATGAACGTGTGGTGTGATGGTGTGAAAACAGTGGCAAAGACATAAGAGTTGGCAGTCCTGCCTTCTCTCACAAGGGTCATGTGATCACACAGTTAACTTGGAAAACCCCTTGACTTGAGACCACTCAAACCATAGAAGATCTATAAAGGATGGGAACCTTTCGACATTCAGAAGAAACAACTCTAATTCTTCTTGGTCAATTAAAAACATATGCATATTGGTTTGCAAAACATTTTATTGACTGATGTACAGTTTCTTAAAGTTTAACTGCTGCTGTATGCATTTAGTCTAATGACATTACTGTGATGATGGCTATTAACACTATATCCGCACAAGGTGAAGTGTCATAACCACACTCAAATATAACACGCATGCATCACACGTCTGTCAAACCACAGTGCTGGTTTCATACTGACCATTCGTATTGCTTTCACTGGTCATGAGTGTTGGTGAACAGGGTAAGAGCATTACTTTATTATCTTTCTTCAGATTCATTATCATAAAATATTGTGTGTGTATGTGTGTGGTGTAGGGGAGATTGAGGCTAGATAACACATAGGGACATTCTCAGTAACAATAGGATTTAAAGGGGTCCTATTATGCTTTTTCACTTTTTGAATTTTAGTCAGTGTGTAGCAGAGGTGGGACTTTCAAATCACAAACAAGTCTTCAAGTCATATCCCAAATCCTCAAAGAGTTAAAGATAATGAGATAATTGCATGGCTAATTAAATGATGATTGTGCTTTATTGATGAACACCTGCTGTTATTGAGAATTGCAGAGGATCAGATGTTGATGTTTTATTGGTTAAAATGATGCCACCATCATGGAGATCAGTGTTTGCTTTAGTTGGGCTCTCGACCCTTGACTTCCTGTGTTAAATCACTCTCTTTAGCAATGCGTGTGGTGTTGTAAAGCAGAGAACCTAAGATGCACCTAGAAAATATTCCAATTAATAACATAGAGCAGTTCCTGTTCTTTGCAACATGGTAATAACTGTTTGTTTAAAACAAAAAGTCTGCTGAATGTTTTATGTCCTCGTTACTACGTGGGAAGCGGTTCTGACATGATGATCGTCGTCGCGGGCGATGTGCTGTGCACCATCTCGATCAGGATTCTGAAGTACCTCTTCAGTGTCTCCGTATGCCGCAGCTGGCAGGCTACTCCCAGGTTCGAATGTGTGTTTGAATGAGCCGTTTTAGGGGGGTGTGGACGAGTCTTAACTTTCATAAAGAATATCTCTTTGGTTTTGAGACTTTAGTCTTTACAACTTCAGGGATCCTATCTATGCACAATCAGCTTGTAACACTCCAAAGAGAAAGGAAACTTGAAAGCGCATCATATGACCACTTTAAGGACATTGTTTACAAGCAGAGAACTGAAACTATTCATTTGCGCTGAAGTTCAAGATCATTTTGCGATTCATAGATTTCACATTAGAAAGAAACTCTGTATGTGCATTAATTTTATGAATCACAGTACGCCTATTTGAGAGATGATCAGAAGATCAAATTTAGGATGGTTTCTGCACACCATTTAATAAAGAAAAGCCCCCAGGTTAGCAAGTTTCACCAGAAAAATTATGCTTGTCAGCCAACTATACCTGCTTTTTTGTCTTTGTCTTTGTTGTTGTGTTTTTGAGTAGTTGCATGAAAGTGACATGTTTTGTATGTAGGTTTAAGAGAACAATTGCAACTGTTGATTGCCTGACCAGTGAACAGAACAGGATTGTGTGTGTATTGACTGTGTATAAGACAGGTATATAGATGATATTTTATTCTCCTTCTGTGTTTACTTGCGTGTCTCGGTGCCATAGATGGTGCTTGGTTCACACGTTACAGAAAGAGGAAGATATCTTCTTAACTACAGTGTGTTAACCTCACAGTTTTTATTTATTGTTTAACCCATACCAATGAGTCTGGCGAGGCAATGATATAATAAAGACCTTTTCATGCACCAGCAACTGTAAAGTTTATAAGACATTGTCCTATAAAATAATACAATGAGAGTTTAAAATAAACCGCTGAATTATAAGGCACTGTGCATTTGTTGTAGGTGTTGCTGTGATGATGTCAGTCAGAATGGCTCCTCATCTTCCTCTGATCTTTCTGTTCATGATTCATGGTGAGTTGCTGCAGCATTTCAGAAACAATCAAGAGATTTACATGCAGTTTTCCCACCAACTTTTTGCTCAAGCTGTTGCTATTTTGTTTCTATATGAATTGTGTGTTTCAGGGGTTTCTAGTGCTGGTTGGGGTGTGAGTTACAGTCCTTCACACATCTGTGCACTAAAGAACTCATCAGTGATAATGAACTGCACTTATACATACCCTACTGGATATCAGATCAGGAAAGTGTTCTGGACAAAAAACTGTGAAAAGGGTATAGAGCCTCTAGATCTGTCTGTGGACCCTGAATACAGTCAGAGGCTTCAGTATCTGGGAGATAAACAGCAGAACTGCACCATCAGACTGAGTCATGTGACACAGAAAGATGAACACATGTACTATTTCAGATTCACTACAAATGTAACAGATGGAAAATGGATTGGTAAACCAGGAGTGACTCTTAATGTCACAGGTGACTTTGATGAGGTTTCACTCTTCTTCTGTGCATTATGTTGAATAATAATCAGTGTCTGACAGCAGCACTAGATATAATGTGTGTGTTGTGTTCAGATCTTCAGGTGGAGTCTCCTGAGAGAGTGACAGAGGGTCATAATGTCCGTCTGACATGTAAAAGCAGCTGCGCTCTGACTGACAGAGCAACATTCATCTGGTACAGAAACTCACAGCCATTAACTGAGAGAAGAGACGGAAACAATCAACTCCTGCTGCAGTCAGTCAGAAGAGAGGATGCAGGCAGATATAGCTGTGCTCTACATGGACACACTTACATCTCACCTGCTGCTCAGCTCAGTGTCATGTGTGAGTACAGATTTATTAGTTATTTTTATTAACATTAAGTTTATGTTTTGAACTACACGTTTGTCATCTTTAGACCCACCAAACAGTGTCTCAGTGTCCATCAGTCCATCTGGTGTAATAAAGGAGGGAGTTTCAGTGACTCTGAGCTGCAGCAGTGATTCAAACCCACCTGCAGAAATCAGCTGGATTAAAGGAGGAGAGACTGTAGGATCTGGAAGAATCTACAGTATCTCAAAGATCAGATCTGATCACAGTGGAGAATACAAGTGCAAGTCCAGATATGAAGATATAAATAAATACTCTGCTGTGACTTTAAACGTCATGTGTGAGTTAATGATGGTTCAGTAACTGTGTTATTTAATCCTCTAAACATCTGTGATGTCAGTTTTAATATGGTTGTTGATGATATACATTTTTGGTTTGTTTGTTTGTTTAAGACCCTCCCAGGAATGTCTCAGTGTCTATAACTGGATCTGGTGAAATAGTGGAGGGAGATTCAGTGACTCTGATCTGCAGCAGTGATTCAAACCCACCTGCTCTGAACTTCAGCTGGTTTAAGGAGGATCAAAGCTCATCTGTTGGATCTGGACAGAGTTTCAGTGCACTACAGAGTGGACGCTTCTACTGTGAGGCTCACAATCAACATGGATCTCAGAGATCAGACACTGTTACTGTCACTGTTAAAGGTAGAACAGCTCATTTACTCTTTCTAAAGTGACGCAAATTAATATGTTCAGATGTTTTTTGTCTGTGTTGTAGGACGTCTGGTGATACTGTTCATATCCATTGGAGTGGTTTGTGGAGCTGCAGTTATCATCAAGATGTTGCTGATTTGGTAAGATGTGTGTAGTATTTGATTTCTTAACTGATTTCTAACACACTGAAAATTGTTGTGGTTATTGTAACTTTCTATAAATATTAATTTTGGTGGAAGTGTTTTTTTTTACGGAATACAATTTCATTGGTATTGTCCAATAAAATACACTCACCTAAAGGATTATTAGGAACACCTGTTCAATTTCTCATTAATGCAATTATCTAATCAACCAATCACATGGCAGTTGCTTCAATGCATTTAGGGGTGTGGTCCTGGTCAAGACAATCTCCTGAACTCCAAACTGAATGTCAGAATGGGAAAGAAAGGTGATTTAAGCAATATTGAGCGTGGCATGGTTGTTGGTGCCAGACGGGCCGGTCTGAGTATTTCACAATCTGCTCAGTTACTGGGATTTTCACGCACAACCATTTCTAGGGTTTACAAAGAATGATGTGAAAAGGGAAAAACATCCAGTATGCGGCAGTCCTGTGGGCGAAAATGCCTTGTTGACGCTAGAGGTCAGAGGAGAATGGGCTGACTGATTCAAGCTGATAAAAGAGCAACTTTGACTGAAATAACCACTCATTACAACCGAGGTATGCAGCAAAGCATTTGTGAAGCCACAACACTCACAACCTTGAGGCGGATGGGCTACAACAGCAGAAGACCCCACCGGGTACCACTCATCTCCACTACAAATAGGAAAAAGAGGCTACAATTTGCACGAGCTCACCAAAATTGGACGGTTGAAGACTGGAAAAATGTTGCCTGGTCTGACGAGTCTCGATTTCTGTTGAGACATTCAGATGGTAGAGTCAGAATTTGGCGTAAACAGAATGAGAACATGGATCCATCATGCCTTGTTACCACTGTGCAGGCTGCTGGTGGTGGTGTAATGGTGTGGGGGATGTTTTCTTGGCACACTTTAGGTCCCTTAGTGCCAATTGGGCATCGTTTAAATGCCACGGCCTACCTGAGCATTGTTTCTGACCATGTCCATCCCTTTATGACCACCATGTACCCATCCTCTGATGGCTACTTCCAGCAGGATAATGCACCATGTCACAAAGCTCGAATCATTTCAAATTGGTTTCTTGAACATGACAATGAGTTCACTGTACTAAAATGGCCCCCACAGTCACCAGATCTCAACCCAATAGAGCATCTTTGGGATGTGGTGGAACGGGAGCTTCGTGCCCTGGATGTGCATCCCACAAATCTCCATCAACTGCAAGATGCTATCCTATCAATATGGGCCAACATTTCTAAAGAATGCTTTCAGCACCTTGTTGAATCAATGCCACGTAGAATTAAGGCAGTTCTGAAGGCGAAAGGGGGTCAAACACAGTATTAGTATGGTGTTCCTAATAATCCTTTAGGTGAGTGTATAATACCATAGTAGAAATGTATCAGAGTCCAATATTGTTCTAGTACAACAAATAATTTATCTACTCTTTTATGTAACATATTCATTATTTTTAAGGAGAAGCAGAATGAAAAAGAAAAAAGACACACTTGAAACACAGGTGAGAAAAAATGATTTTAGTAATTAATTTCTCATCAATAAATTAACTAACTAAAAGACTGAAAGTCCGAATGCAGTTGTGATGGTTCATTTATAAGCATTAGTTATCAGCGATGGAAACTTGACTCAATTTGCACTTGATTCGCAGCTGAATGAAGACTTGAGACTTGACTTGGACTTTAGAAATATGTGAATGTGCCTGCTAGTTATTTATTTTGTCTCTACATTTGTCTCTGTTTCCTAAATGTCAAAGATGAATCATTCCAGACCTGATCATGGCAGATGTACAGCAGCTGATGTGGAGTTGACTGAACCTTTGTATGGGAATGTAACGGTAAGTTGTTATAGTCTGTTGATATGAACACTTATGTAATTGTTATTATAGCTGACTTAATAGTTATTATACATTTGTCCATTTTTTATTCAGTTTTCTCTCTATTCTTTTTTTTCTTCAATGGCAAAGATGAATGATTCCAGACCTCATGATGAGAAACGTAATGTTTGTGATATTGAGATGACTGAACCTGTGTATGAGAATACAATGGTAAGTGTTCTCACTCATTTTCTTTAATATCAAATGTCTATTGACAAAGTATATGGTGCAGAAAATATAATTCACTGTTCACAATCAAGTCATTCAAGTCATTTTATACTGACCAGAGATTTGAAGTGCATTATTTATTAATGTATTAATTTACTTTCTTTCAGCGTGACAGGCCATAGTGTTTGGGACATTTGGCAAAACATTTTACGGACTTTTTCTGTCTCTCTGTGTGTGGAGCCCCGAATGATTCACAGTAGTGTCTTTATTTACATTAAAGGGATAGGTTCCCAAAAAATGAAAATTATTGCATTACATATTAAACATGATATTTTTATGTAGTAAAGCATACAAATATCATATTAATTAGAATGAAAACAATCTTCATTTACAACAATCAAAAACTACATCTAAAAACAAATATAATCAAGGAAGAGCTCATTATATGTTAATTTTTACATATTCTATTCAGTTTTTTTTTTAAAGATATTGTACATTGCTCTTTTATTAAATTGTATTGTAGTACTGTATCTTGTGTTTTCAGTCCTTCCTTGTATTTACACGTGTTTGACCTGCAGATGTCCTCAGTCTGCGGCGTTCAGAACATGAGTACTCTCTCGAGTACAGTACTTTTTTGAAAAAAGTAATTACTTTGCGACTGCAAAAAGAGTATGTTCTATATGGTATGAGTATGTGCAGTATAAATGTAATCTGGATGTACTATATTTGCCATGTTGTTACTGTCACATGACCTACCAACATCAGTTTTGCCTAACTATAAGGGATGGGGAGTCAACTCCAAAAGACTCGATTCCCCGGCTCTGAATAGCTCTAGAGTCGAAGTCAACTCCAGTACTGGAATCTACTCTCGTTGTACGTTGACTCCGAAATCGCTAATGTCTTCACTGATTCTCAAATCTCTGGTGCCTATGAGCACAGTGTATCAGCAAAGAGTAAACAAAATTAAGCGTTTTTTTGCAGTGCAGTTTGTTCGGTTCATATGCGGTGCAGAAGCAGCACGGGCTCATTGTGCTTTATTTGTAGTGAGCTATGATCCACGGCTATTTACCACTGTTATTTTGATTTCAAATGATCCGAACATTACAAAAAAAAAAATATATTTTTTTTTAAGCATAGTGATTATCTTTTTACACAGTAATATAATATTTCATACTCGCACAGTGTTGTATCCGAGTCCAGTGTCCAAGTCCAGTGTTGAGTCCTAGATTTTAATAAATTGAGTTTAAGTGGGCAGAGGTGGGACTTTCAAGTCACAAGCAAGTCTCAAGTCCCAATTCCTCAAAGATTTAAAGTTAATGAGATAATTAAGTGACTAATTAAATGATGATTGTGTATTAGTTATGAACACCTGCTGTTATTGAGAATTACAGAGGATCAGATGTTGATGTTTTATTGGTTAAAATTATATCATCATCATGGAGATCAGTGTTTGCTTTAGCTGGGCTCTTGACCCTTACTTCCTGTGTTAGCTGGGGAAAACAGGCAGAGGCAAGGATCTATGTGCAGGCATCTCATGGTAAAACGAGAACCAGGGATAGACTGGGAGTTAAAATACGGCCCTGCATTTTCTCCCAAATAGGCCCACCACAACTACAGTACACACAGTCGCTATATATCTCATAATATTGAAGCAATCCTGTCGCATTTATGGCAAATAACATCACAAAACCCATGGTGACCCTGCTGAAAAAAACAATAGAAATCATCACAGAAATTCTACTGATTTCCACTACAAATACCATTGCAAACTATCAACTTTTAACCATTAAAACAATTAAATAATGGTGTCCTGTAGTGTGTTTTGGGACACATTACATTAGGATTTAGTTTTTTTTTTTTTTTTACAACCAATTACAAGTAGAGACCAATAGGCACACTGCAGTTTCCATTACAACCAATACAATTCTCATTATAAATCAGTAAAACCATTACAAATTATGTTTTTATTTTATTTTTTTCAGCATGGGATTGAAATAAATATATATTATTGTATGAATTAAAATACTTGAAAACTACATTAAAAGTAGTTGGATGAAAGTAATGTCTTGGTTCCTCCTCTGGTGAAATCAGCTGCTGAGTTCATGGGTGGAATAAACATATGGCAGGACTTTTACTTTCTGACCCCTGGACTATCCACCTCTGTCTGTAATATATCTGCTTGTTTTACACTCTTTGGTCACCAGGTGGTATTGTGAGCAAATGAAGCCTCCAGAAATTAACCCTTTTGTGAACCACTTGCCTGAAAAGCTTAATGCTTCATGAAGCTTCATTTCCCCATCACTAGTATTGTTCTTTTTAAATACTTTCCAGCATTTCAGTAATGAATATGCTCAAAAAGGGTTTAAACACTGAATTTTGAATCAGTTTTTTCTCGTAAACTCAGAGATGTGGATTCGGATGGCAATTAAATTAGCACACGACCTTGGTGTTTGTCAAATATCAGTAGGTAATTCGGCCGGGGATTTTTACGGGGGTGGTGAGAGAAAAACACTGACATCCTGGATTCGGACGGCATTAAAATCACCAACTACCCCCTGTAAATGGTGAAAATCACTTACGTCCCCTTGAGAAAAAATAGTGTCCGAATAGGGGTAATGATATAATAGTGTGGATAAGCACCGCCTCCGCAGACGATGATCAATGCCTGCTTCAACATCACTGCCTGTTTAGCCCCGCTCACCTGATTGTACATGTAGTGTTTACGAGAGAGGCAACCATGCAGGTCCCTGCAAAAACCATATGACAAAGATGCCTCCGAAGAAAACAAGATGCTGTACAACCTTTGCATAGCCTTCCTTCTGATCGCAACATTAGGAAAGCATGGATGATCCAGACCGGGTATGTCACATAACCTACTTTCTGGAACACCCCCAGAGTGCAAACACAAACACACACTGGACAGGTTGCCAAATGTGTTTCTCCAATGTCCTGTTCAGACACTTTTAACTGAGAGTGCTCTTGCTTTCAGTTTGCTTTTTTGACTGCATGAGAAAATTAACGTGTGGTGTGAAGACAGTGGCAAAGGCATGAGAGTTGGCAGCCCTGCCTTCTCTCACAAGGGTCATGTGATCACACAGTTAACTTGGAAAACCCCTTGACTTGAGACCACTCAAACCATCAGGCGAGGGAGCACAGATCTGGTGGGTGAAGTTATCATTTATTTATGTCTTCTTCTTTTGTTTTGTTTCTCACACTTTTTTCACTAAAGTGAAAACTATTTATGACCATATTTAGAGTTTTAGGGAAAAAATAAATAAAGACTTAGAAGACCTAAAAAGGATGGGAACCTTTCAACATTCAGAAGAAACAACTCTAATTCTTCTTGGTCAATTAAAAACATATGCATATTGGTTTGCAAAACATTTTATTGACTGATGTACAGTTTCTTAAAGTTTAACTGCTGTTGTATGCATTTAGTCTAATGACATTACTGTGATGATGGCTATTAACACTATATCTGCACAAGGTGAAGTGTCATAACCGCATTCAAATATATAAATATATAAATATAACATGCATGCATCACACGTCTGTCAAACCACAGTGCTGGTTTCAAATTAACCATTTGTATTGCTTTCACTGGTCATGAGTGTTGGTGAAAAGGGTAAGAACATTACTTTATTATCTTTCTTCAGATTCATTATCATAAAATATTGTGTGTGTATGTGTGTGGTGTAGGAGAGATTGAGGCTGGATAACACATAGGGACATTCTCAGTAACAATAGGATTTAAAGGCGTCCTATTATGCTTTTTCACTTTTTGAATTTTAGTCAGTGTGTAGCAGAGGTGGGACTTTCAAGTCACAAACAAGTCTTCAAGTCATATCCCAAGTCCTCAAAGAGTTAAAGTTAATGAGATAATTGCATGGCTAATTAAATGATGATTGTGCTTTATTGATGAATACCTGCTGTTATTGAGAATTACAGAGGATCAGATGTTGATGTTTTATTGGTTAAAAATGATGCCACCATCATGGAGATCAGTGTTTGCTTTAGTTGGGCTCTTGGCCCTTGACTTCTGTGTTAGATATCTCTCTGTAGTAATGCATGTGGTGCTGTAAAGCAGAGAGGTCAGTGCTGTGCAGTGAGCAGCTCTTAGCTCTTTTAATATGATGAGACAGTAATCATGAATTGATCTTACAATCAAAATAGCTTTTATTTATTTTATATGTTAAGGGTTTTCATAATTAACCCTGTGAAACTACAGCATGCAAATCTATATAATGCATATAAAAAATTGAACTCCAGTTATATTTAGACACACAGAGACATCAAGAATCAGCATATGAATGGTTTTTCTTTACGATAAAATCCCAGAAAATAGAGATTTTTTTTTTGTCAATATCGCACACCCTTAGTAATGACACAAAATGATTTGCAATGATCGCTTTGTCACGTCCAGTGTAGACAGCCTCAAGCTGTTGGTTTATTTCAGGGTTTTTTTTTTTTTTTTTTGGCTAGTAGAAGTTTTGAATGGCCAGTAACGTCTCAGGTTACGTATGTAACTATGGTTCCCTGAAGGGAACGAGACGCTACATCAAAACGCATATGGGAACGCCTTCAGCGTGACCAGGCTCTGAATATGATGTGTAATCAGTCAAACAAGGGCGAGGCGTCATGGGCGGGGTGACGTCACGACCAGGAAGCATATAAGCACGTGCGGCAGAGCCGGCTTCAGCTTCAAGTCATGAAGCAAGCGCTGGCAGGGATGCCGGAAGTGTGGCAACGCGACGCAGCGTCTCGTTCCCTTCAGGGAACCATGGTTACATACGTAACCTGAGACGTTCCCTTCCAGGAACTTCGAGCTGCGTCGAAACGCATATGGGAACGAGATACCAACGCCGCCAGACTGACAAGTCCCTACCTGGTGTCAGGACGAAAGGACAGAGGAGCCGGAAGTGGCTCGGATGTCGAGGTCAAAGAACCTAACGAAAGTCAGGGGCGTGGACCACCCAGCTGCGTTGCAGATGTCCTGCATGGAACACCTGCCCAGAAGGCCTTGGAGGCCGCCACACCTCGGGTTGAGTGCGCTCTGACTCCCACCGGCGGGGGGAGCTCAGAGGCCTCGTATGCCAAAGCCATGGCACCCACAATCCACCTACTAAGAGGAGGGCTTCGTAGCAGGAAGACCCCTCCTAGGCGGACCATAGCACACGGGCAGCTGGTCCGACTTTCTCCACAGGGAGGACCTGTGGATGTATGCGTCTAGTGCTCGCACTGGACACATACGGTTGTGCTTCTCCTGGTTTGGCTCCCCGAAGGGAGGAGGCAGAAGGCCTTCAGTACGACCGGCTGTGGAACGACCTATGGGACCTTCGGAACATACCCCACGCAGGGGTAGAGGAATACTTTCGCCGAACCGGGCGCAAAGTGAATAGAGGCCGTAGTCAGGGCCTGAAGGTCACTCACCCTCCTCAGAGAGGTGATAGCCAAGTCTTGATAGTGAGGAGTCTCTCAGTTATCTCCTGAATGGGCTCGAAAGGTGCATTGCACAGAGCCTCCAGAACCACAGCCAGATCCCACGTAGGGACGAGATCGTACCGGAGGCCTCAGCCTCAGCGCACCGCGGAGGAAACGTGTAACCAGGGGGTGTCTACCCACTGACTGGCCACTGGTAAGGGCGTGGTATGACGAAATAGCTGCCACGTAGACCTTAACAGTGTAATGGGTTACCCCTGCGGAGAAACGGGCCTGCAGGAACTCCAGTACTGCACCAACGGGGCAGTTGACTGGGTCGAGCTGGCGGTCCCCGCACCAAGAAGTGAAGAGCCTCCACTTCAAGGCGTACAGTTTCCTCGTAGAGGGAGCTCTGGATTGGAGGATGGTCTCGACAACCTCGGTTGACAGACCGGAAGCTATGAGCTGTGCCCCCTCAGGGGTCACACCAACAGCTTCCATCACTCCGGGCGAGGACCTCATGAACCCTCGTGAACGCTTGTCACATCAACCTCCTCAGAGGAAGAGAGACGAAGCATTGAGCCCTCGTCTCGGGGGAAGAGACAGCTTCCACACCGAGAGACGGGGCGCCAGATCTGGCGGATACGGGAGGAGATAAGGACATGCCCGTCTCACACTCGCCAGCAAGATCAGCCTGCGAGCCCCACGAGTGCAGCCGCCGCTCTGCCTCGGCAGCAGCGGGACCGGCACCGCGTGGGGAGCTCGCGAAGGCTCCCTTCTCGAAGAGAGCCCTCTGGGTGCGGAGACCGATTCTGCGTGCTCCGCACACAGGCAGACCACGCACAAATCGTGTGTGTCCTCGCTCGTGATATAGCGAGGGCAAGGATGCACACACGACTCAAAACGTGGTCTGAAAGCTTCACCCCTGAGCTTGCCCTTGGCTTTGGCATGATACTGAATACTTTCCACTTAAAACTAGGACAAACAACAGTAAATAAGACTGACACACACAGAGCGCTTCGCTGAATGACAAAAAGCTGAAGCCGGCCCTGCCGCACGTGCTTATATGCTTCCTGGTCGTGACGTCACCCCGCCCGTGACGCCTCGCCCTTGTTTGACTGATTACACATCATATTCAGAGCCTGGTCACGCTGAAGGCGTTCCCATATGCATTTCGACGCAGCTCGAAGTTCCTGGAAGGAAACTTAAAAATTTAGCAGCCAAATTGGCTAGTGAGTGAAAAAGTTAATTTCAATCCCTGGTCGGCGCGTCTTCTTCTTCTTGCTTTACGGCAGATCGCATACTTATAAGTGAAAACCACCACCACTTATCTCTCAAATTGACCATTGACACTCTATCTACAAACTCAATTAGGAGTGGTGGCGGTAAGTATATAAGTTATAACGCACTTATGCATATGCTGCCATCACTTGCTATCGGAATTATCGTAAATACAAGTTTCCTAATCAGAAATTGGACATGGACGCCTCTCAAGTCGTGTTTACTACTGGGAAACTCAAGACACCAGAGTTCTCGAGTTGGGCGGGTCATAAACTTTAAACATGGTGGAGGGGACAACCATTCATGGTGTCAATGCTGTTTTCACAAAAAAACTACATCCATTTGTCTTTTCGCTAAAGCAGTGTATTTATAGGCTAGATATGAATGATCATTTGAAGCATATTGCATGTTTTATAAGCAGTGAAATAAGCATGTATTTGACTGAAATTCCAGAATTGTCAGCAATTGTCCTTTATTTTATACATTTAAGGAACTGCCTCAATTTATTTTTCTTTAGTTCTTTTTGTAATTTTTGATATTTTATATGCTACTGCTTTTTTTTTAGCATTTTTTGGCTTTGCGAACTATTTTCAAAAATCTAAGTTCATAGAACTTTCTTAAAGCAGGTTAATTGTTCCAGTTCTCTAAATGTCTTTTTCTGTTGTGTCCTTAAATGCTAGGGGTTTAAGAGATCATTTAAATGCAAGGCCTTATTTTTTTATTTTCTAGACAGTTTGGTTCTTACTTTTAGTTTTTTTCAAGAGTCACATTCTAATGATGAAGATGTTAATTTTTGGAAGTCGCAGTGGGGTAGTGAGATATGGTTTTCTCATGGTTCAGAGCACTCTGCGGGCGTTTCCTGTTTTAAAAAATAATTTTGCAGGTGAGGTGTTGCACACTGTGATGAGTATGGGTACTTTATTTAGTTAATTCTAAAATGTTACAATATAATTCTTATTGTTGTTAATTATTATGGGTATAGCTCTAGATCTGAGAATGATCAGTTATTATTTGTTTTGGAAGATAAGCTTACTTACTGGCAGTCAAAATTTCCTTATGCTTACGTAGTGATTGGAGGTGATTTTAATACTGTCCTAAATGAATCGCTTGATAGGTGGTCACCTGGTCACCCATCAAACTCAAACACAGTTTTGAAAGCTTTTATGCATAGATTAGAGCTTGTAGATATCTGGAGGGTTAAAAATACGAATGACAGAGAATACACGTGGAGCAATAAAAATTCATCTAGACTTTCACAAATTGATTTTTGGTTAGTCTCTAGGAATTTAGATTAAGATAAATGTATATGCTGATATCTCTACAATGCCATTAACAGATCATAAGGCTGTCTCTATTAAAATCATGTTTTCTCCTGAAGCTATACTTAACATGGGCTCTTCTTATTGGGAAATGAATAGTTCGTTACTTAATAGTAATGAGGTGAAGTCAGAGCTGGAAAGACTTATTGTTCTTTATTGGAGCAAAGCAAAACGAGAAAATTATTTTGGATTAAACTGGGAATTGTTAAAATATGAAATTGGGAAATACCTCAGAAAATTTAGTGGTAATTTGGCTAAATTTAAACATCTTGAAGAAGTCAATATTGTTAGTGAAATCTCGTCTGTTACCAAGATCTTGCCTGAAAATTTGTCCGATAGTCAAAGAACTTATTTAGTTGATTTAAAAATTAAGTTGGATGACTTGAATAAATTAAGTGCAGAAGGTGCTATTGTAAGATCAAGGCAAAGGTGGCTTGAACACGGAGAACAAATACTTTTTTAAGCTTAATTGAGAAAAATTCTATTTGTCAATTAAATATTGGAGGGGTTGTGTCAAAAAATCCTAATGAAATTTCCCAATTTTGCTATAAGTTTTACTAAAATTTGTATAAATCTAAATTTAATCTTGCCGATCTGAACACTTTCAGTAAGCATCTTGGTAATGTTAATATTATTAGTCATGATGAAAAAATGTTATGCGACCCGTCAATTACTATCAATGAGGTTAAGGATTCAATTTTACAGTTAAAAAATAACAAGTTGCCTGGTAGTGATGGGATAAGTTATATTCTGAGCCGTTATCTCCGTTCCTCCTGCAAGTGTATACAGAGAGTTTAAATTACTCTGAGTTTTCTGTTAAGATGAAGCAAGGTGTCATTTGTTTAATACCTAAACCTAAAAAGGACACTCTTCTCTTGGACAATTGGAGACCTGTTAGCCTTCTTAATAATGATTATAAATTGTTTGCTCTTATTTTCTCTAAATGTTTTAAATTGATTTTGAACTCCATTATTGATGAAAATCAGTCAGGTTTCATGAAAAATCATCATATCTTTAATAATATTAGACTTGTTTTTGACCTCATTGATTACTCTGAACTTATTGAGGACGATAGTTTAATTCTGTTTTTGGACTTCTTCAAAGCTTTTGACACTATTGAGCATCCTTTCATTTTTTTTTTTTTTTTTTTTATTTTATTTTTTTTTTTTTAGAGCATTTTGGTTTCAGGCCTTTTTTTTTTTGTAATGCGATTAAAACTTTGTATGCGTGGGGGGTGGGACAGCTCAGTGAAATGAGGACACAGCACTACACAGAGATTTCTTTTAGAGAGAGGTATTCAGCAGCATCCATATACCTCTTTCTTATTGTAGCTCAAGTGCTCTGTCATTTTATTAAGGATAGTAAGCTAGAAGGAATTCATATTGCTGGTAGAAGTACTTTAATTAATCAACTAGCGGATGATACAGCCCTGTTTTAAAAAACTAAAAAATCCGACCCAAAATATTAAATTTAATTCATGCTTAAGTATATTGTTAACTGACATTAAAGTATATTTTAGTTAACATTAATTGCTTGACATTAGTAGTACACTTTAACCATATTTTAAAGACATTAGAAACAATTATGAAAGTACATATAAAGATGTACTAAAAAGTACCACTTAAGTGGTTTAAAACAATTACTCGAAAGTTCAACTTATTGCATTTAATATCCCTTTAAAATGTGATACATTTGAAGTTAATTACAAATACAATGTATTTAAGCGTTGAAAATAACCTTTAATTTGCACTTATGTGTGTTATTTTAAAGTATATTATTTCTGCAATAAGTACAATATATAAAAGTATACTTAAGTGCACTTCTTTTTCACAAGGGATAAAAGACAACTGTGGTGTTGTAACATAGAAACATCTGCCTTACAGGTCCCATATTGTTAAAACTGAAATTTCGTCAGTTTGTTGTTTTACACACATGCACACAGACATTATTTCATACACGACATAGTCGTGAGATGCAAGAAAACTAGGCCCATAACAACAAAACACAATACTTTATTGAACCTTTGTGCACTGCAAACGTGAGCATGTTTGACGATCGTTTCTGTCCAGTCTACTCGTTTTATCACGTTTAACCACAGCTGTCATCGGTTTTTTCGTCTGTCAGTGGCAGCAGGTATGCAATCAAATTACTAATTTGAGGCTGTATTACGTCGATTCTGGCACCCAACATCACAACAAGAAGATATTTTAAGCTCCTTATGTAGCCGAATCTGCGCTGGTTTGAATGGGCCGCCTCCAGTTTTCCCTTTGTTTTGCCTCCAGCTAGCGCTGTGATGTAATTGTGACGTCGGCCCTACATGACCCTGTGGTTAGCCTAGCTGTGCATCACTCAGAAAACAACAGGCCAATCAGAATATTAATTAGACAGGCCAAAATCGGCCTGTTCTTAGCAGAGTTCCTGAGATAAGAGCTGTAAAAATATATTGAGATGGTTTTTGGTACTTATACCACAAATATATATTCTTAAGGACATCAAAACCTGAAATAAAACTCCAGAAAGGTGTACAATATGGGACCTTTAACTACAGATACCAGAACAACAGGTCTGTGAGGTCAGCACTCGTCTGTCTGTCTCTCATTGGGGTCACGTGATCACACAGTCAGCAACACTAGAGAGATCCTGCTGTGAGATTGAACTTGTCTTGTTTTTCCACCTCTCTCTCTACAGAGGAAACTGTATTTATGGCTGTATTTAGAGATTCACAAGATAACCAGTAACAATAGAGAAGTGATACAAGGCCAGAGTAATAATAAAAAGCTTAGAATATCTCAAAATATGACAACATTTCTCAGTTTCCTTGTTAAAACTCTTCTGCTTAATGCTATGAAGTGTCATATCCTCCTGCTAAAATATAAGGTGCTAACCACATCAAAACCCCATTACTGGTTTCTTTCTGATCATTTGTAGTGCTGTCACTGGTCATGAGTTTTGATGAAACAGGTAAGAACATGATTTTATATTCTTTCTGTAGACTGATTATCATCAAATATATATTTGTGTGTGTGTGTGCTTGACTGGGACTAGTTGTCACATGTATCAGTTCTCAGTAACTAGGTTCAAAAGTTAAGAAGTGGTTTTGTATGTTGGCAGCAATCACCTAGTATTTCCTAGTTTAAGCATCATGTACTGTCTTTTGGATGTTGATGTCATAAACCTCATTTATAAAGCATGCGTACACTCAGATATGACACTTAGAGTGTCAAATCTGTACACTTAAATCCAGGCTCATATTTGTAAAAACTGGCTTTGACATGGAAAAGTGCTTAGCGTCACGTCAGGGTCTGAGCAAACGTACGCACTTTTTCTTGTCAGAGTACTGCAGGTTTTTTAAAATGTAAGCTATTCTTGCAGCACGCTGTTCTAAATTAAAGGATTTGGATGAGGACTGATGATCTTACATGTTAAAGGGGTCATATGACGTTGCTAAAAAGAATACACATTCAAAGAATACAAGACATAATCACTGATTATAATGACTTATACTGTCTGTTTACACGTCACGTTGCATCGCGTAAACATTGTCATGTCTGCATTTGTGATCAGGGAAATGACAAACAACAAGCAGTACTCTACACTGCTCAAAACTCACGTTTGAATTGTCAGTGGCAAATTCATTAAATAAGAAAATGTACTTGCATAGTTGGAATTGCCCCACTTTATAAAAACAGCCTTTGTGCACAGCTGGCAGGCTACTCCCAGGTTCGAATGTATGTTTGAATGAGCCGTTTTAGGGGGCGTGGACGAGTCTTAAATTTAATAAAGAATACCTCTTTGTTTTTGAGACTCTAGTCTTTGTAACTTCAGGGATCTTATCTATGCACAAACAGCTTGTAACACTCCAAAGAGAAAGGAAACTTGGTCCCACTTTATATTAGGTGGCCTTAACTACTATGTACCTACATTTAAATTAATCATTTGATACAATGCACTTATTGTGTACATACATGTTTTTACATTGTACTTATATTTTTAAAAATACGATTATGTAGTTACATCTGTAATTATTTTCTGTAATTACATTTATAATTAAACTGTTGACGCATCCCTTACACCTTAACCCACCTTAAACCTACCCATACCACCAAACCTGTCCCTAACCTAACCCGTATCCCACCTCAATAGCAGCAAAATTGTTTTGCAATGCAATATGGCCACAATAAGTACATTGTACTTACTTTTTGATGTTAGTACATAGTTAAGGCCACCTAATATAAAGTGTGACCGGAAACTTGAAATCGCATCATATGACCCCTTTAATGACATTAATTAGGCGTTGTTTACAAGCAGAGAACTGAAATCATTCATTTGCGCTGAAGTTCAAAATCATTTTGCGATTCATAGATTTCACATCAGAAAGAGACTCGTACTCATGCGTTTTCTGTATGTGCATTAATTTTATGAATCACAGTACACCTATTTGAAAGATGATCGGAAGATCAAATTTAGGATGGTTTCTGCACAACATTTTATAAAATAAGCCCCCAGGTTAGCAAGTTTCACCAGAAAAATGATGCTTGTCAGCCAACTATACCTGCTTTTTTTTTTTTGTCTTTGTTGTTGTGTTTTTGAGTAGTTGCATGAAAGTGACATGTTTTGTATGTAGGTTTAAGAGAACAATTGCAAATGTTGATTGTCTGACCAGTGAACAGAACAGGATTGTGTGTGTATTGACTGTGTATAAGACAGGTATATAGATGATATTTTATTCTCCTTCTGTTTACTTGCGCGTCTCGGTGCTATAGATGGTGCTTGGTTCACACTTTACAGAAAAAGGAAGATATCTTTAGTTTATACAGTCTTAACTACAGTTTGTTAACCTCACAGTTTTTTTTTTTTTTTTTTAGTCCATACCAATGAGTCTGGCGAGGCATTAATGAAATAATATAATAAAGACCTTTTCATGCACCAGCAACTGTAAAGCTTATAAGGCACTGTCCTATAAAATAATACAATGAGAGTTTAAAATAAACCGCTGAATTATAAGGCACTGTGCATTTGTTGTAGGTGTTGCTGTGATGATGTCAGTCAGAATGGCTCCTCATCTTCCTCTGATCTTTCTGTTCATGATTCATGGTGAGTTGCTGCAGCATTTCAGAAAGAAACAATAACGAGATTTGCATGCAGTTTGCACCAACTTTTTGCACAGCAAGCTGTTGATATTTTGTTTCTATATGAATTGTGTGTTTCAGGGGTTTATAGTGCTGGTTGGGGTGTGAGTTACAGTCCTTCACACATCTGTGCACTAAAGGACTCATCAGTGATAATGAGCTGCACTTATACATACCCTACTGGATATCAGATCAGTAAAGTGCTCTGGACAAAAAAGGGTAAAGAGAATTCAGATCTGTCTGTGGACCCTGAATACAGTCAGAGGCTTCAGTATCTGGGAGATGAACAGCAGGACTGCACCATCAGACTGAGTCATGTGACACAAAAAGATGAACACATGTACTGTTTCAGATTCATCACTAATAGAACTGATGGTAAATGGACTGGTCATCCAGGAGTGACTCTTACTGTCACAGGTGACTTTGATGAGGTTTCACTCTTCTTCTGTGCATTATGTTGAATAATAATCAGTGTCTGACAGCAGCACTAGATATAATGTGTGTGTTGTGTTCAGATCTTCAGGTGGAGTCTCCTGAGAGAGTGACAGAGGGTCATAATGTCCGTCTGACATGTAAAAGCAGCTGCGCTCTGACTGACAGAGCAACATTCATCTGGTACAGAAACTCACAGCCATTAACTGAGAGAAGAGACAGAAACAATCAACTCCTGCTGCAGTCAGTCAGAAGAGAGGATGCAGGCAGATATAGCTGTGCTCTACAGGGACACACTTACATCTCTCCTGCTTCTTATCTTAATGTCATGTGTGAGTACAGATTCATTAGTTATTTTTATTAACAATAATAAAAAAAGGTCCTGACTCTCTGTGGTCACTAAAAATCGTAAAGAGTAGGGGTGTAACCCGGTGTCCTGGCCAAATTCCCTCCACTGGCCCTTATCAATCATGGCCTCAGTAATCCCCATCCACTTGATTGGCTCTATGACTCTCTCCTCTCCACCTGTAACTGGTGTGTGGTGAGTGTACTGGCGCCGTTGTACTGTGGCTGCCGTCGCATCATCCAAGTGGATGCTGCACACTGGTGGTGGTTGAGGAGAGACCCCCACATGATTGTAAAGCGCTTTGGGTGTACGGCAATAAACAATAAATGCGCTATATAAATGCATCATTCAATCATTCATTCATTAATTTTATGTTTTGAACTACACGTTTGTCATCTTTAGACCCACCAAACAGTGCCTCAGTGTCCATCAGTCCATCTGGTGAAATAAAGGAGGGAGATTCAGTGACTCTGAGCTGCAGCAGTGATTCAAACCCACCTCCAGAAATCAGCTGGATTAAAGGAGGAGAGACTGTAGGATCTGGAAGAATCTACAGCATCTCAAAGATCAGATCTGATCACAGTGGAGAATACAAGTGCAAGTCCAGATATGAAGATATAAATAAATACTCTGCTGTGACTTTAAACGTCATGTGTGAGTAAATGATGGTTCAGTAACTGTGATATTTAATCCTCTAAACATCTGTGATGTCAGTTTTAATATGGTTGTTGATGATATAAATTTTTTATTTGTTTGTTTGTTTAAGACCCTCCCAGGAACATCTCAGTGTCTATAACTGGATCTGGTGAAATAGTGGAGGGAGATTCAGTGACTCTGATCTGCAGCAGTGATTCAAACCCACCTGCTCTGAACTTCAGCTGGTTTAAGGAGGATCAAAGCTCATCTGTTGGATCTGGACAGAGTTTCAGTGCACTACAGAGTGGACGCTTCTACTGTGAGGCTCACAATCAACATGGATCCCAGAGATCAGACGCTGTTACTGTCACTGTTAAAGGTAGAGCAGCTCATTTACTCTTTCTAAAGTGAATCTAATGAATCTCTTTACATGTTTTATTATTTTGTCTCTGTTGTAGGACGTCTGGTGATATTATACATATCCATTGGAGTGGTTTGTGGAGCAGCAGCTATCATCTCAATGGCGCTGATTGGGTAAGATGTGTGTAGTATTTGATCACAGCCAGTGCAATGTCTTTTTTATTTTTGGAAATATCCAGTGTAGGGGAAGGATTTGTTGACAGACTGATTTGAAGACTGATATCTAATCAGAAATACTCAATTTTATTGAACAGTTTAGACAAACAGATTTTCTGCTTAAAAAACCAAATGATCATACTCAATATCTTTTAGGAGGAGCAGGATGAAAAAGAGAAATGACACACAGGAGTCTCAGGTGAGAAAATGTGTTTGCTATCAGTAGTGTCCTGATCAGGTAAATTAATTGGTAAATCAAGCACTGAAAGCCTGAATGTAGTTGTGAATTTATATACTGAGTTTTTCATAAACATCAGTATTTTATAATCTCTACTGTGCTTTTATTCCATGTCAAAGATGAATCATTGCAGACGCCATCATGACAGACATAAAGCTTGTGATGTTGAGATGAATATACATATTTATGAGAATGTAGGGGTAAGTTTTGCTGATTTACAAAATATTAAACTCTCCTCATGTTCAGCAGAAATGAATGAAATCCTCTTCACTGTCATTGTGAGAATGTTAAAGGTCTATTGACTAAATATATGGTAATTTTAAAGAGAACAAGCATGAAAAGTTTTCAGATAGAGCACCGTTAGCTAAGGGGACAGAGCTTAGCGATGATTGGTCAACACACTGGTTTGCAGATGATACAAAGAATATCATTTACTGTTAAAGATTAAATATCAAAGTCATTCCATAAAAAAATTTAAGAGTATTATTTATTAATGTTCTTATTACTCTTTCTTCTTTCAGCTTGGTAAGAAGAGACCATAGTGTTTTGGAAACCTGGCAAAAACATTTTATAGCATTTTTGTATCTCTTATGTGTGGATAGCTCTGACAGCTTATATACAAGTATATCATCAAATGTGCAAGTCTGTCTTTTTTTTCAGTTTGTATTTTATATTTAGTTTGCTTCATTTTAAAAGTATTATTTAACCTTATGCGGCATTGTTTGTGTTTTCAAGGCAGAAAATAAAGATCTGATCTGAAAGATCTGACTGCAATAGTTTGCCATTGTCTATCATTCAATAATTCTGTAATTCAAATCTTTTGTCATTCAATACCTCAGTATAACAGCATAAATAGCAATAGAGATTGTTAGAAATACACACATTGTACTGGACTATGACCTACGCAGTACTGTGTACTGGTTAGTTGGTGCTAATCTGAGGTGCATTTCCTAAAAGCAACTATGGTTGCAAGTTATGTCTTTACCAATAGAGTTCAATGGAGCTTGCGACCAGCCAACAATTATTTTGGGAATGCACACCTGGTTTGTCTCACTGAAGATGCCATATTTGTGTGTTCTTTGCACCACCTGCTGGTGACATTATTCCAAAGCAGCATAATTAGCTTTCTTTCTAAAATACAAATGTTTCTGTGATACCATGCGAGGCAACTGCTGTAAGTCCACAAGATCATATGCACATGAGTTTATTCATTTATTTATTTTTTGAGAACATCAATGTCTGCAGGGAGTGTGCATGCTTATACAGTACCCTTGCATGTAGACGTCCTTGGCATACCCAGATGAAAAACAAGTGTACTTGAGTGCTCTAATGTATGAAAGATGGTTCAAGTGTACTATAAGTGATGACGAAATACATTTTTTTTAATACAGAGATATTATGTTAAAAGTGCAGTTTAGTTCATATTCATGGTGTCTCAAAATAGCACAGTTGAGTACACTTAGATGATCTTAAGTTTATCTTAAGAAGTACTAAATAACCGTTTTTAGTGTATTAAGTACAAAATTAGAGAGCAAAAATCGAGCACTTTAAGTACATAATGGAAGTGCACCTGTTTTTCACCTGGGTAGTCACGGTTCATGTTACTATACAACAACAGGTCTGTGAACAAACATGTTTTAAGAATGGTAATGTCTTAAGACATTCTTAACAGAGCTAAGAATCAACGAGTCACCATGGAAACGGATGCTACAAAAAAGCGGGCTTTCTACTTCTTTTGTTAAATGGCCATTTACATACTTAGTGTTTTTTTTCATTTAATCTTTAATCACTGAGAACAGAATTCTAATGTTTGTTTGATGTTAATGATATATTATTAAGAAATATCACCAATGTATTTTATTATAGAAAGCATTCCATTGCCAAAAAAAAAAAAAAAGTTTGAATGCAGATCTGTGATGTGTGCGATGACAATACAATTACAATATATATAATTTTTATAATAGTGAAATATGCCTCTATTTATGTGTGTATGTATGTATGTGTACATACACACACACACACACACACATACAGGCACGTGCACACATAGACATCAAAGGGGGCTTGAGCACCTGCCCTTTTTCTTCCTTGAGAGAAAGTGCCCTTTTTTCTGGGGAGATTTTTATTTTTGTTATTTATTTATTTGTTTATTTTTTTTCTAATAAATGAATATATGCATAGGTCGGGTCGGGAGGTCTTGAGACTCTGTTGAGTTTTCGATGCTTTTCTCATCTCCGCTTCTCTGCGCAGCACAACAGTGTAGCACACATTGATCGGCACACTCACATCACAGACAGGCAGAGAGCCACAGAAGTGAAGTCCTCCCTCCCTTTCGTCTACCTGGTATCATGGCATAAATGTGCCTGAGGGTAATTTTTAGCGAGACGCGAAATACGTGCCAATAAGTACATATCACTGCAGTTAGTGATGGCCAGATGGAGTCTCATGAAGCTTTTCAGCTTTTCAGCCAAGTGGTTCACAAAAGGGTTAATTTCTGGAGGCTTCATTTGCTCACAATACCACCTGGTGACCAAAGAGTGTAAAACAAGCAGATATAGACAGAGATGGATAGTCCAGGGGTCAGAAAGTAAAAGTCCTGCCATATGTTTATTCCACCCATGAACTCAGCAGCTGATTTCACCAGAGGAGGAACCAAGACATTACTTTCAAGTCACAAGCAAGTCTCAAGTCAAATCCCAAGTCCTCAAAGAGTTAAAATTAATGAGATAAATAAATATAAAAAGACAATAGGACCCATTTTTTCATAAAGAACAAACAAAATTGTAATTAGTAGATTTGTATTTTCAAAATGTAGCAAACTAATAAAAATAAACGTGTTCATTCAAAACTACACCATCCTTGCTTAAAAAAAGTTTGAATAGCCTGCAGTACTGGTTTAAAATCACAGTATACTATAATTTGTGTAAGCCTGTGAAACACACACACATCTCGTAATTACAGTTTAATTTACATTTAATACTAGCTTTAATGACAGCCCCACTTTGCACATGCGCATTAAAATCAAATACTGCACATGCACGTCATCGAGTACGTCATCGTGCTACAGGCTGCAACGAGGACGGACTATACGGTGTTCGGGAGTGCTCAAAAAGGGTTTAAACACTGAATTTTGAATCAGTTTTTTCTTGTAAACTCAGAGATGTGGATTCGGATGGCAATTAAATTAGCACACGACCTTGGTGTTTGTCAAAAAACAGTAGGTAATTCGGCCAGGGATTTTTACGGGGGTGGTGAGAGAAAAACATTGACATCCTGGATTCGGACGGCATTAAAATCACCAACTACCCCCTGTAAATGGTGAAAATCACTTACGTCCCCTTGAGAAAAAAATAGTGTCCGAATAGGGGTAATGATATAATAGTGTGGATAAGCACCGCCTCCGCAGACGATGATCAATGCCTGCTTCAACATCACTGCCTGTTTAGCCCCGCTCACCTAATTGTACATGTAGTGTTTATGAGAAAGGCGAACACTCAGGTCCCTGCAGAAACCATACGTTTGAACTATAGCGTTGATTTCAGGTGTTTGTGATATCACAAAGCGGTCCATTAGAACAGGGGTTTTCAAACTGTGGGTCGCGACCCACTTGTTGGTCCCAGAGTGGGACAAGGTAGGTCGCACAAAGCCACTTGGCGGCAGATAAATGACACACACTCAGTTCCTTGGGCTGGACGATATACAAAGATTAATTACGAATTGGGATATTGGTCAGTGCGATTTTAGAATGTTATTAATTTTATTAAAGCAATTCCTGAAAATTACCAGGTTTTATGGCATAAATCAATGTGACATCTTATTACACCAACAAATGAATAGCCTGTTTTAGTATTTAATGATAGTTTAGATAGTTCGATAAAACAAGCTGTGAATTTTGTTCTCCCCAGTTATTTTCAAACTCATGTTGTGTAACCTATTATTGCTAGCTTAGTCAGTATTTGATTTGATCAAAATTAGTGTCGAAAGATAGCATTATTTTATAATATTTACAGCTTGCTCTTATTTGCTGTGTTATTGTACCATTCTGGGATACTTAATATGTTTTCTAACAAAATAAATAATGTTAAAGTAAAACTGTTAAAATAAAATTTATAATATATAATAAAATTATTATTTGTAACATATTTTAGTACTATGTAGGTCTACTGTACGTAATACTGTATTAACTATTATTGTTTCATACTAATATTACTACTACATATACTATTAGTAGTAGTAGTAAGAAAAATAATATTGCACATTCTTTTCATTGTACTTTACAAATCTCAAGTGCTACCACGGACAATAATAGTAACACAATAACAGTGTACAATTAGAAATAAGTTCTGTAATAATTACAAATAAGATCTTTGGAATAAAATGCGGCCTTGGGTTTATTTTCATCAAAATATCAAGTAATCTGCGTAGAATTGACAATATGAGCTCTGTTGGGTTGTCTAAATAATTTGTGTGTGACTTGTGTATTTTTTCCCAGATGGTTTATTTGTACAGGCCATCATTCATGGCCTTTGCGAGCTGCAGGGCTTGTCTTGGCAGGAGGCTGAAGAGGTGTTCCTCCAGGGCCCCATTTATTACTCAAGGTATGTTTTCAATTTTTGTTTGTACAAAAACTTGGATTTTTGGGTTACACAACATTTCTGACAACAGCATTTATCTTTTCTTTTAGTGAAGTTGAGTAATTTGACAGAAGAATTGCTCGACAAATGAAAAATCTCTCCAACGAGAATGTAAAGCATTTATTTTATTTGATGTTGTTTATTTTTATTTTAACCTGTGCTGATCAGCTGGCCCCCATCTTCACACAGATATTCAACAGATCACTGGAGCTGTGTGAAGTCCCCTCTTGCTTCAAACGCTCCACCATCATCCCCGTCCCAAAGAAACCCAAAATTACTGGAGTTAATGACTACAGACCTGTGGCTCTAACTTCTGTCGCCATGAAATCATTTGAAAGACTGGTTTTGGCTTATCTGAAGGACATCACTGGCCCCTACTGGACCCCCTGCAGTTTGCCTACAGAGCAAACTTCATCCTGCAGCATCTGGACAGAACAGGGACTTATGTGACGATCCTGTTCGTGGACTTCAGCTCCGCTTTTAACACCATCCTCACGGACACCCTTCAGAATAAACTAACCCAGCTCTCCGTCCCCACCTCCATCTGTCAGTGAATCAATAGCTTCCTGACAGACAGACAGCAGTTAGTAAAACTTGGTAAATTCACATCCAGCACTCGAACCATCAGCACTGGAGCTCCTCAGGGCTGTGTTCTCTCCCCACTGCTCTTCTCCCTCTACACCAACGACTGCACTTCTAAAGACCCTTCTGTCAAGCTCCTGAAGTTCGCAGACGACACCACACTGATTGGCCTCATCCAGGACGGTGACGAGTCTGCTTACAGACTGGAGGTTAAGGAGCTGGCTGTCTGGTGCAGTCTCAACAACCTGGAGTTTAACACGCTCAAAACTGTGGAGATGATCGTGGACTTCCGGAGAAACCCCCCTGCTCTCCCCCCACTCACCATCATGAACAGCGCTGTGACTGCAGTGGAGTCATTCAGGTTCCTGGGCACCACTATTTATCAGGACCTGAAGTGGGATATTCACACAGACTCCATTGTCAGGAAGGCCCAGCAGAGGTTGTACTTTCTTCGCCAGCTGAGGAAGTTCAACCTGCCACAGTCGCTGCTGGAACAGTTCTACTCTGCCATCATTGAATCCATCCTCTGCACTTCAATAACTGTCTGGTTCAGCTCAGCTATCAAATCTGATCTCAGAAGACTACGGAGGGTAGTCCGGACTGCTGAGCGAATCATTGGTACAACCCTCCCGACTCTCCAAGAACTGTACTTATCCAGACTGAGCAAAAGGGCTGGTAAAATCACTCTGGACCCCTCACATCCAGCATACTCCCTCTTTGAACTGTTATCGTCTGGTCGACGCTACAGAGCTCTGAGCACCAGAACGACCAGACACAGGAACAGTTTCTTCCCTCAGGCAATCCATCTCATGAACACTTGACAATAAAACGCGGAACTCTATTATTTATTCACCACACTTGTTACTTTTTTATTTATCTAATTTTTTCATTTCAAATTTGCACACATCAGACCTGTACACACATAATTGACTATATTATATATTGTGTTTTTGCTGCTTTGTACATTGCCCTATTTGTATATTATTCTTGTATTATCTGTGTCCTGTCCTGTTGATGTCTTTCTGTTGCACTGTGGAGCTTCTGTCACTACAACAAATTCCTTGTATGTGTAAACATACTTGGCCAATAAAGCTCATTCTGATTCTGAATCTGATGTTATTTAATATGTAATATATGCATTATTAACCCAATTCTTTTTTTCACCATTTTTCTCTGCATTGTTTACAGGTCGATGACTTGTAGGACCTCATGAAAAAGAATACAAAAATAAAGTTTGGTGTGAGGAAATTACTCTATAATTTATTGTATGTAAATATAGAATTAATGTTCATCCTATAACTCAATACTAAAGAATGTGATAAATCCTTAATAATTAGGAAAATAATAAATGACTATGAAAATATTTAAGTAACTAAACAATTTCTAATGCATTAAATCATAACCTAGTATGTGTAATATTTTATATAATAATGCATTCAGTCATAGCGTAATATTTTATAGTAGAAAAATAGTGTAAGTTGCAATCTATCAGCAATTGAATTCAGGTTAGGTAATCTTATCTAATCAGGTTAGATAATCATCCAAACAGCAGGTGGCACTGTCTGAAAAAACGATAGGTCTGGGAGTGCAGGTCTGAGCGTGCAGGTCTGAATGTGCAGCTGGGCCTCCGGGCCTGCAGCTTCATAACATTGCACATGTGAGCTCATTGTGAATTCAAAATGTTGAGCAGGTTGAGAGGAGGCTGTTCAAATATCGGTCACCGGGGGCACATTCTACTTCCTGTTTCTCAACACTATGGCAGTGATCTCACATGATGAGCTCATGAGTGCACGCCCAGCTAACAGATTTCTATTATAAGAACCTTCTGCAAACATACAACTAACTTCCAGACACAGCCTTAGATGAAATCAACTGAAATAAAATAAGACACTGAATCTATCAGGATCTCAGCAGAGAATGATTAAACAACTCCACAAACAGCATCACCAGCTCCACTCATTACTAACCAGACTGACTTTATTTCTGACAGCTACAAAAGTGCTTATTGAGAATTAGATGTTTTAGTTTTGTTTCATGTTACCGTCAAAGTGATTAGTGTTTGCTTTAGTTGGGCTCTTGACCCTTGACTTTACAGCATTGTTATGTGGGGGGGCTGCTGTAACTGTGTTTGTAAAGCACATTTGTTATGGCAAAGAAAGCTGAAAAGGGATTGCATCCAGATAATGTATGGTCTGTTCATCACCTAGATTTAATATGCAGTCTTTGTGAGATGTTATTAGTCTAAACTTGTTTTAATTATAACAGCTTTTTTTATTATACAGTATAGGATCACGCAGTGTAATAATTTATCAAGGATTTTAAAAGCATGATGAAACAAACTTTTTGAACTGCTGTGTCATTTAAAAACAAAGAGAGACATCAATAATCAGTGTATGAATCTCAACAATGGCGACAATCAAAAGCTTCATGCTGCAATGCATGCTGGGTACCTAGTCTCTGTGCAGTGACTGCACTTTGACCTCACATTAGTACAAGCACACATATAAAGATGCTGTACAACCTTTGCATAGCCTTCCTTCTGATCGCAGCATGGATGATCCAGACCGGGTATGTCACATAACCTACTTTCTGGAATACCCCCAGAGCTCAAACACACACTGGACAGGTTGCCAAATGTGTTTCTCCAATGTCCTGTTCAGACACTTTTCACTGAGAGTGCTCTTGCTTTCAGGTTGCTTTTTTGACTGCATGAGAAAATGAACGTGTGGTGTGATGGTGTGAAAAGAGTGGCAAAGGCATGAGAGTTGGCAGCCCTGCCTTCTCTCACAAGGGTCATGTTTGTTGTGTTTGACAAGAATCACACTGACACAGCAAGTAGCATCAACTTGTTGTCTCACTTTACTTTTCTCACTCCCCGTCCCAGACCCCAGTAAACGAAGACCTACATTGGTCAGGCATGACAAAATGCTTTCAGCACAATCGAACTCGATGCATCACTGAACACTAACTCAACGTCTTATCAAACAACACGTTTGAGAGAACATAACATTTCCCCCCCTCCTACAGGGTTTCACACATGAAATGTTGACACAAAGTCCTGTAAGTGCCCTGGGCGAGAACGAATGCGGACAGGCCGTGGAGAAACAACGGGATAAGGCTGGGCAGCCTGTGATGGACAGGCACAAATCTCAGCTGGCAGGTTGATAGGCATGTCTGGAGCCTGTGCTGGAGCTATCTGAGGTGTCAGCTGAAGTGCTGGGGTGTCCTGCCAAGCTGGGGGTGTGGCTTGAGGCGTGATGCCTGTTGTATGTGCCGGGGGCGGCACTTTGCGGAGGCGGCTTGGGTGCCACCGTGTGCCATTGCTGAGCAAGAAGGTGACTGGGCCCAGCTGATGAGTAACTTGGAGAGGGGCAGACCAATATGAAGCGAGTTTGTTATCAAGTCGAGTCAAGTCGAGTCGTGACGTATTGTCAAGTATGGTGACCCATACTCGAAATTGGTGCTCTGCGTTTAACCCATCCAAGTGCACACACACAGCAGTGAGTAGTGAACAAATGCACACACACACACACACACACACCGTGAACACACACCCGGAGCAGTGGGCAGCCATGCTGCGGCGCCCGGGGAGCAATTGGGGGTTCGGTGCCTTGCTCAAGGGCACCTCAGTCGTGGTATTGAGGGTGGAGAGAGTGCTGTACATTCCCTCCCCCCACCTACAATTCCTGCCGGCCGGGGGCTCGAACTCGCAACCTTTCGATTACGAGTCCGACTCTCTAACCATTAGGCCACGACTTATCTCTGTGGGGCCTGCGAACCCTGACCCAATCTGCGGCCTTTATGTCAGGGACCTTAACACGTGCCGAGAGATCAAATTTCTGCTTCATTCTTCTCTGCTGGCGGCTGACGGAGGCCTTGACTCTCGGTAGTGGGCCCTTAGGTAGTGCGGGGCTGAGCCTGTCGAGGGGAAGGTGGAGCTCACGGCCAAGCATGAGGAAAGCTGGAGAGACACCCGTCGTAGAGTGTTGGGTGGCCCTGTAGTGCAGCAAAGTGTGATGAATGGCCCGTGAGAAGGTCCACCCCTGGAACAAGTGTGCTCTGAGACTGTTTTTCAGGGACTGATGGAAGTGTTCAACGCCACCATTAGCTTGGGGGTGATAGTAGGCCGTGCGGATGTGATGAATACCTTTGTTTTTGAGGTATGTTGTGAACTCAGCTGAGATTAACTGTGGGCCATTGTCAGTAGTGATCGTGTTTGGAAGGCCCCAGCGAGAAAACAGAGAGTCCAGGAAGTTAATTATGACCTGAGAAGTCACGGAGCCAGTGGCAATGAGCTCAGGCCATTTCGAATGCAGGTCATAGACAACCACTAGGAAGCGCTGGTGATGAGGAACTCCCTGTATCTCACCACAAATGTCCAGCTGCAGGTGGTCCCAGGGCTGCGATGGCCAAGCAAGAGGTTGTAAGGGTGGGGGAACCTGGTGACCAGTTTTACCGCTTAAGAGACAAGCCGCACAATCTTTTACCAGGGCCTCGATGTCTTTATCTATCCCTGGCCACCAAACCCGGTCTCTGCAGCGCTGCTTCAACTTCACAATACCCAGGTGGCCCTCGTGAGCCATCGCCAAGACACGTGCACGTAGGGTGCTGGGGATGACTGTGCAGAGGCCGCGTGCCACACAGGTGTCGTTCCAGCAGGACAGCTCTTGCTTTATTCTGGAAAATGCTGCCAGCCCCTCTGGTACCTCCTGAGGCCAGCCATTCAGAATATAGACTCTGAGCTGAGAAAGGACCGGGTCCTGTTCCGATGTCTCCTTCAATTCTTGTAACGATACAACGGCCTGCAGGGGTGTGTGTAACATCTGGACAATGTCCCGTTCTGATCCGTGTCAGTATGTATGTGTGTGGTGGGGTGTGGCGGAGCGGGACAGTAGATCGGCCACAACATTGTCTCTGCCCAGGGTGAACTTCAGGTCAAAGTTATACTGGCGAAGACGGTCGGACCAGCGGTGTAGCCTCAGTGGCCTGTGGCCTGTCCCAGCTGTGGAAAGTAGCGCTGTCAGGGCCTGGTGATCTGTCCTTAGGGTGAAGGCGCGGCCATAGAGATACAGATGCCACCTCTCGCAGGCCCAGATGCAGGCTAATGCTTCACGTTCCCCCACTGAGTAACGCTGCTCTGTCTGATTGAGGGCCCGTGACGCAAAGGCAATGGGCTTCTCAATGCCCTGCTGTGTTTGTGACAGCACTGCTCCTATGGCTGTAGCCGATGCATCGCAGGTCACCCAGGTGGGGCTGGAGATATCGAAGTGAGCCAACACTGGGGCTGTGGTGAGCTGCACCTAGAGAACATGCACAGCATCAGAGCATGCCTGTGACCACACCCATGGCAGCAGTCGCCGTAGTGGGGCAGTGGTAGCGGAATAATGTGGGAGGAACTTCAGGTAGTAGCCTGTCATGCCCAAAAAGGAGGCGACCTGCACAGCTGAGCTGGGTTCACGAATTGCCAGTATGGCATCTATATTTGATTGAAGTGGTGTGATGCCATCCGCTGACAGCCGGAAACCCACATATTCAATGGTCGGTGCAGAGAAAACACATTTTTCAACATTGAGAGTTAGTTTGTGTTTAGCTAGGGCTGTGAAGACTCTGCTGAGGCGTTCATCGTGACTCTCAGGGGTGGACCCATGGATAACCACATCATCCAGGTAAATGGCCGCCCCCGGTATACCAGCCAACACCGACACCATGATTTTTTGGAAACAGCTGGGGGCGGAGCTGAGTCCAAACGGCATACGTGTGTATCGAAACACACCTGCATGGGTCACGAAGGCTGTGAGGTTTCTGCTGTTGGGGTGAAGAGGCACTTGTAGGTAGCCCTGTCTAAGATCCAGTTTAGAGAACACGGTTGAGCCATGGAACTGAGCAGTGAGCTCTTCTGAGGTAGGCAGAGGGAACCTGTCCGGGATCACTGCCTTATTCACCGCTCGCAAGTCGACACACACCCGTAGGCCACCTGATTTCTTCTGAGCCACCACCAGGTTTGAGACCCAGGGCGACGCATCCACTGGTTCAATAATGCCAATGTCCAGCAGCTGCTTGAGCTCAGCCGAGACACCATCACGGAGAGCCAAGGGAATGCGTCGGAGCGGTTGGATGACTGGTTTAATGGAGGGGTTCAGGAGAGGTTGGTGGGCAAAAGCAGGAAGGCATCCCAAACCTTCAAACAGGGAAGGCCACTTTTGCTGCCAAGGCGTAGAGACTGTCAGGATTGCAGCTCCCTTAGTGTCGACTAGAGAAAATCCCAGAGCCGAAAACAAATCCAGACCCATCAGGTTGGCCCCGCGACGGGCAACATGGAAGGTAAATTTGGGCACCATCTTGTTGCCATACCCAACGGTTAATTGCAGTGAACCCACTAAGTAAATCTTTGAGTCGCCATAGCCACAGAGTGAAGCAGAGGGTGCCGAAAGTGGCAGTGCTCCGAAAAAGTGCTATATGTTTGCATATTCAGGAGAGACACACTGGCACCAGTGTCCAAAAGCAGTGGGATACACACATCATTTAAGCGCACTGAACATGTTTTAAATGAGACTCGTCCAGAGTAGACATTGTGAATAATAGTGGGTGCTTGGGCTGACACAGCTGGAGCAGAGCGGCAGACTGAGGCAAAATGATTGCGTTTACCACAGTTGCGGCATGTCTGGCCACGGGCTGGGCAGTTCTGTGCTCTAGACACATGAGATGAAGATCCACAGTTATCGCAGGGCCGTGAGGTTTGTGCTTGTGGGCGTGGCTGAGACCGCTGCTGGCGCCTCAGTAGCATAACTGCCGGGTAATCTGCTGCCGCTAATGTATAGTTCTGGCTGGGTTGTGACATCAGTGGTGGCATGGGGGAGGGGGCCGGGCAGTCCGCAATTGATTGCTGTTTGGTCAGAGCCGACGCACATGCCGCTGCACTCTCTATTCTTAATGCAATCGTGATTGCCCGGGACAGTGATAAATCATCCGGTTCTAACAGCAGAGTTTCACGCACTTTTGAATTGTTGGTATGTTCAATTAACTGGTCTCGAATCATTTCGTTCTGCAACACACCAAACTTGCATGAGCTGGCCAATCCCCGCAAGTTGGCTACGTACTGTTGTACAGACTCACCGGGCAGCTGGTGTCGTTGACGGAACAAAAACCGTCGCAAGAGAGCGCTCTGTGGGGCTGCAAAATGCGCGGTCAGTAGTTCCACGGCTGTGTCATAGTCACTTGCGGTGTCTGGCTCGAACGCTCCCAGCACACGCTGACACTCGCTTCCCAAGCAATGCAGTAACAGTGCTTTTTTGCGGGCTGCGCTCATGTCAGTCAGCCCCACTGCCAAGATGAAAGTCTCAAAGGACTGTAACCAGCGAGTCCAGGGAATCGGAGGCTCGCCGGGTAGGGCCAGGAAAGGAGCAGGGGGTGGTAGTGCGATATCAGCCATCCTCGTCGCCAAATGTTGTGTTTGACAAGAATCACACTGACACAGCAAGTAGCATCAACTTGTTGTCTCACTTTACTTTTCTCACTCCCCGTCCCAGACCCCAGTAAACGAAGACCTACATTGGTCAGGCATGACAAAATGCTTTCAGCACAATCAAACTCGATGCATCACTGAACACTAACTCAACGTCTTATCAAACAACACGTTTGAGAGAACATAACAATGTGATCACACAGTCAACTTGGAAAACCCCTTGACTTGAGACCACTCAAACCATCAGGCGAGGGAGCACAGATCTGGTGGGTGAAGTAATTTAGTTTTTTTCTTCTTCTTCTATTGTTTTGTTTCTCACACTTTTTTCACTAAAGTGAAAACTATTTATGACCATATTTAGAGTTTTAGGGAAAAAATAAATAAAAATAATTAGAAGACCTAAAAAGAATGGGAACCTTTCGACATTCAGAAGAAACAACTCTAATTCCTCTTGGACAGTTAAAAACATATGCATATTGGTTTGCAAAACATTTTATTGACTGATGTACAGTTCCGTAAAGTTTAACTGCTGTTGTATGCATTTAGTCTAATGACATTACAGTGATGATGGCTATTAACACTATATCCGCACAAGGTGAAGTGTCATAACCACACTCAAATATAACACGCATGCATCACACGTCTGTCAAACCACAGTGCTGGTTTCAAATTAACCATTTGTATTGCTTTCACTGGTCATGAGTGTTGGTGAAAAGGGTAAGAACATTACTTTATTATCTTTCTTCAGATTCATTATCATAAAATATTGTGTGTGTATGTGTGTGGTGTAGGAGAGATTGAGGCTGGATAACACATTCTCAGTAACAATAGGATTTAAAGGGGCCCTATTATGCTTTTTCACTTTTTGAATTTTAGTCAGTGTTTAGCAGAGGTGGGACTTTCAAATCACAAACAAGTCTTCAAGTCATATCCCAAGTCCTCAAAGAGTTAAAGTTAAAGAGATAATTAAGCGACTAATTAAATGATGATTGAGCATTAGTGATGAACACCTGCTGTTATTGAAAATTACAGAGGATCAGATGTTGATGTTTTATTGGTTAAAATGATGCCACCATCATGGAGATCAGTGTTTGCTTTAGTTGGGCTCTCGACCCTTAACTTGCTGCGTTAAATCTCTCTTTGTAGCAGTGCACATGGTGTTGTAAAGCTTTCTTTTTTTAATTCCACCTCTGGTGTGCAGTGTTTATGTTTGGACACACAAATGATTTACAAAGTTACAACTCTGAAAGTGCACTCCAAAGGGAGATAATTTTATTTTTATTATTTTTAATTCACTCTTTCAAGAACTACAACGTACAGCTTGTTTGAACTATTGCATTGATTTCAGGTGTTTGTGATATCACAAAGCGGTCCATTAGAACAGGGGTTTTCAAACTGTGGGTCGCGACCCACTTGTTGGTCCCAGAGTGGGACAAGATAGGTCGCACAAAGCCACCTGGCGGCAGCTAAATGACACACACTCAGTTCCTTGGGCTGGACGATATACAAAGATTAATTACGAGTTGGGATATTGGTCAGTGCGATTTTAGAATCACAAAGGCCGGGATTTAAAACATGCATTGAGTGTTTTGAAGCGCTGGCACACACGAGTTGTATAGTGAGGGTCTCAGAGCGATAGTTCATTATTAAAATGCTAGGTCCTCATTATTAATGAGAAGAAATTCACTCACTTCACTGCGCTGTGTTCTGCATGAGATTGCATACACCGCCCAGTCAACACGTGAGATCACTCGATGATCACAGTGAAATCACCCCATTCTCATACAGTGATCCTCACATGTGAGCTCATTGTGAATTCAAAATGTTGAGCAGGTTGAGAGGAGGCTGTTCAAATATCAGTCACCAGGGGCACATTCTACTTCCTGTTTCTCAACACTATGGCAGTGCTCTCACATGATGAGCTCATAAGTGCACGCCCAGCTAACAGATTTCTATTATAAGAACCTTCTCCAAACATAAAACTTAACTTCCAGACACAGCCTTAGATGAAACCAACTGAAATAAAAGACACTGAATCTATCAGAATCTCAGCAGAGAATGATTAAACAACTCCACAAACAGCATCACAAGCTCCACTCATTACTAACCAGACTGACTTTATTTCTGACAGCTACAAAAGTATAATAATTTATCAAGGATTTTAAAAGCATGTTGAAACAAATATTTTGAACTAGTTTGTCATGTAAACACAAAGAGAAAGATCAATAATCAGTGTATGAATCTCAACAATGGTGACAATCAAAAGCTTCATGCTGCAATGCATGCTGGGTACCTAGTCTCTGTGCAGTGAGTGCACTTTGATCTCACATTAGTACAAGCACACAGTGAAGGCGCTGTGAGGTTACACATTTAGCTCACTGTGACCTCACATTGTGACCTCATCACGAGTATCCTGGGAGTTGATAGTGACATCACTGTGAGATCAAATTGTTGACTGGGCAGAAAATTCAAATGTTGTGAAAAACTGTTTCAGGTAGGCTATGTTCATTCATTTCTATTGTCTGTTTGAACTCGGCGCTGTTTCTTTCCGAGAGATTTAAAGAGTTTGTTGTTTTCGTTCCTTCATATGCATTTAATCGATAAACTGTCTGTAAAAAGCATTTCACATGTACGGGTTGAGCTGGGCACAAATGCGGGGTTAACTGTAACAATATACAAATATGTAGCATTTTGACCAACCAGACACACATTTAGTCATTATATTTAATGAATAATTCAGGAAACCCTCTCATTCCACATACAAACTGTGAGGGTCTTTGGACCCTTCTCCTGAAAGAGCACCCTAAAGGACTCAGTTACCAGGGAAACCATCTGATAAGACTGTTTTATTGCTCAAAAGCATGTGAGATGCAAAGTGCAGTAAGAACAGACCCTTCTGAAACCCACTCCATGCCCATAAAAAACAGAACTTTCCTCCTTTTTCATTTATAGACAAACCTTTCTACGAATGAACATTCATCCCAGGACATTGTGTGTATGATTTCAATTGTCTTGTATGTTGTCTCTTGCATTGTATTTTGTTTTATACATGCTTTATGAGTGAAGTACTAGTTAATGTAACCCCATCTATATCGTGTCTCCTACCAAATTAATTCTCATTTGCTGACGCACCTTCTCATAGAATGCCATGTGTGTTTGTAATTTAATCAAAGTATACACTGCCAGAGCCTTTTGAACCATGATCTTAGACAAAGGGTCATAAAACCCCCAATCTTTCCAGCCTCCCGCTTGGACATTCAGCCTTTCTCATTGGTCAAGCCCATCCTGAAAGGTGTGACTCTTCTCTGACTTTAAAGGGCTCACGCACAGGTCCATCCTTTTCTTCTGCTAAATCTTCCGATTGCTGCCCGTGTGATTGGACTAACGGAGCTCCTGAACCTGCATGGGCATGCCCGGCAGGCCCCAACATAGAGCTGTGTGCAGTCTCCCCAGCTTGGGGAGATGACTCCTGACCACTGGAGTGTAATGCCACTGGAACTCATCTGCACTCAACCCTGGAAGTCACCATCATGGAAAGGCTCAGATATTTTTCTCTTCCTGCTCCCAGCAGTCTCTGCATCTTCATTTATGGTTTGCAGTCTGCAATTCCACTGCATGCCACAGGGCCAACAGGCCCCATTTTACACCCAGCCATGTGCTTACTTAAGAGAGAGGACTCTCTCAACCCCAACGGAGTCAAGAACATCCTCAGAGATTCAAGCGATTGCAATTTTGGCAAACAACTGAACGATTACATAATTCAAGATAAGGGGGGAGGAAATGTATACACTTATATCCATTCATATAGTTAATAAATATAACACTAGGGGTACTGTTGTTTTCTTAAAGAATCAGCATTGATTTTATACAACAGTTAAAAAAAAAAAAGTTAATATCAAGAAACTTACATTTTAGACACCCTATTGCCTGTTTTTGCTCTATTTTGCCAACAAAAAACTTTCCAAACACAGCCACAACCCTGTTTAGTGTCTCTGAGCAACATGACGGTGTTTCGTTCATGAATGAATCAACAGTTTAAATCATTCGGTTCAATCGCATTTCTTGATACTGATTTAATTTGTTTAGTAACAGCCTAAATGTATTATTATTATAATTGATTGATTAAATGTAAGAATTTGACTCAAAAGATAATGCACACTTTTAGAAAAAAAATGGCTTTATAAAGGTAAAAATGCCCATAAAAGGATAAAATCAATTTAAACTAAAAATGATTTGCAATGGTCGCTTTGTCACGTCCAGTGTAGACAGCCTCAAGCTGTTGGTTTATTTCAGTTTTGTTTTTTAGCTAGTAGAAGTTTTGAATGGCCGGTAACTTAAAAATTTAGCAGCCAAATTGGCTAGTGAGTGAAAAAGTTCATTTCAATCCCTGGTTATTTTAGTTAACATTATTTGCTTCTCAGTACATTAGTAGTACACTTTAACCATATTTTATAGACACTAGAAACAATTATGAAAGTACATGTAAAGATGTACTAAAAAGTATCACTTAATTGGTTTAAAAAAAATAACTAGAAAGTTCAACTTGTTGCATTTAATATCACTTTAAAATGTGATATATTTGAAGTTAATTACAAATACAATGTATTTAAGCGTTGAAAATAACATATTTAATTTGCACTTATGTGTGTTATTTTAAAAGTATATTATTTCTGCAATAAGTACAATATATAAAAGTATACTTAAGCGTACTTTTTCACAAGGGATAAAAGACAACTGTGGTGTTGTAACATAGAAACATCTGTCTTACAGGTCATTGGTTATTGTTAAAACCAGGGGTGTGAAGTAATGAATTACAAATACTCATGTTACAGTAATTAAGTAGTTTTTATCAGTAATTGTACTTTTTTGAGTAGTTTAAAAATGGTGTACTTTTACTTTTACTTGAATACATTTTAAGTGATGTATTGGTACTTTTGCTCCTCTATTTTCCTCCGTTTGTAGTCGTTACATGCTTATTTAAATTTTTTTTTTATCCATTAATGTGATTGGATAGAGACATAGTAATCGGTCTCGTGACATTCGTCAAATCAAATTGTGCATAGAAAACTTTAACCGCCAACAGTTGTTTATCATGGCTGCTGGAAGTGCATTCTTTAAGTATCAATTCAGTCACATCTTCCTCTAATATGTTAAGGTAAATTTCGGATTTCTGCGTACTAAATGATTTGTATATATTGTGACGAGTCGGCTGCCTCCCCCCTGTCCATCATCACCACCCCGTCCCATATTCGCCGCCCTTCACCAGGCTCCCGACAGGAGTGGGTGTGTGAGAGAGGAGGGGCGCTGAAACAGCCAGGGCTGGCGGCGTGTGATGAGGCGCACCTGACGTGAATAGAGCCTCATCACCGCCGCCGTTAAATGCCGAACGCGCCTCTCCTCGAGAGACCGGTCTCTTCCCGTGCATGCACGCTGGTGTCCTCGTGGGTCCAGGAAGGGAGCGCCGAGGAGGACTGCCGCACCCGTTAGGCGGCTGACGGGCTAGGATGCCGAGCCGCCGAGTCCCCCAGAAGTGCCGGGATCCCGAAGATGGACGAAGCCGCGCCAGAGACGCCGCCGCCACTCGCTCCCGGCCCCGAGAGGGGAGCGCGTGCGGCCACCGGACTCCGCCCCTTCCCTGGACCCTTCCCTCCTGAACACTGCCCTCCTGCACAGCCCCGCAGCACGACGAGGACACCAGATCCCCGTTTATTTTGGACACTTTTCCCCCTTTGGACACTTTATTTTGATATATTGTTTAATAAAAACCTCTCCGAGGCTTGACGCCACGCCCACTGTGTCTGTCGTTGGCTCCTCCCGCCACAATATGCTTGCCTATCTACACGGCCTGAAATGTGGTGTGAGGTTTCGGGTATTGCATACAGTGTTAACTCCCGCAAGTGCCACGTTTGGTAAATTCCCGCTCACTGAGTCTTTCTCTCTCGCGTGCGTTCTGCTAAGTTGTTGTTGCTTGTTGAACTTGTTGACTTTTGATGAGTTTGAGCACGTGATGCCAAGTACTCCAGAGTGCAGTCTGGACGATGGGGCGGGGCGACATATTAGGTGGGGCAACACGTGTCGCTCCGCCCACCCCAAATTTCATCGGTTTATAACACGGCAAGCCTTATTGGTGTAGACCCGAGCATGCGCATTCCTTTGTGTACAATTTTGTAAAATTGATTTGGACATACTACAGAAATATGTGCTAACTCTAGAATCATAGGCTTTAATTATTATCTGTTTAGTAACCATAGTAATTTTAGTCAGATGAAGTCATTATTTAAAAATAAACTTTTGATGACAGCACCTCCGGCTTCTTCAGGTTATAACGCTTCATTCATATTTCCTTGAGGATCAGAAGGCCACGGATCAGCACTAAATTGGGATTTTATACACAAATGATGATAATTTACTGTATTTTAGACATGGACAAACACGAATATAATTTGTTATATAACGCGAATATGTTTTAATTTATATGTTTTAAAGCACAACCTTTTTTTTGTTTGTTTTTTGTTATTTATAGAGATGAGTTAGCCTATGTTGCTCAATGCGTCACAAACTTGTAGGTTATAAAGTGCAAATAAATATTTTCATGAGAAGCTCAATGTTTCCTTGTTTATATCTCAATAAAATATTTGAACAAATATCGATTCTCTTACAGTTTTTTAAAGTTTCCTATCTTATAGTAAATAAGTGTCTATGACATCAAATATTAAAAATCCAATAATTTCTGTATCCACACCCTCATTGTGTGTGTGTGTGTGTGTGTGTTAATCTGTGTACGGGATGAGTTTAGACTCAGTTATTAACACTCGATCATTGTAGCCATATAGACCTGCGTAAATATAAAATATTAAATATCTCGGCGCTGTGAATCTGTGCAAAAGGTGCGTGAGCACTTTTAATAAAAGACCTTCTCTGTGATTAATATTTTTATTTATTTATTAAAGACTATATAGCTGCTAAAAATCTAACATCTGTAGGCCTAATATAGTACAGTGATTGGTTATTTTTAAAGGATTGAGCCACAAAACCAGTAATTTAATTTGTGCATATAGTCTATATATAAAAGTATAAATAAAAATGTTGCAGAGAAAATATATGAACATGTAGGCTATTGTTTAAATACACACTAAAGCACATTAATAATAATATTTGCTGTAGGTCAGATTTAATAACAGCTCTTTTAGTAAACAAAAACATTTAGGCCTACAGTCAGGTCCATTAATATTGGGACATCGACACAATTCTAAAATGTTTGGCTCTATACACCACAACAATGGATTTCAAATGAAACGAACAAGATGTGCTTTAACTGCAGACTGTCAGCTTTAATTTGAGGGTATTTACATCCAAATCAGGTGAACGGTGTAGGAATTACAACAATTTGCATATGTGCCTCCCACTTGTTAAGGGACCAAAAGTAATGGGACAATTGGCTTCTCAGCTGTTCCATGGCCAGTTGTGTGTTATTCCCTCATTATCCCAATTACAATGAGCAGATAAAAGGTCCAGAGTTCATTTCAAGTGTGCTATTTGCATTTGGAATCTGTTGCTATCAACTGTCAAGATGAGAGCCAAAGAGCTGTCACTATCAGTGAAGCAAGCCATCATTAGGCTGAAAAAACAAAACAAACCCATCAGAGAGATAGCGAAAACATTAGGCGTGGCCAAAACAACTGTTTGGAACATTCTTAAAAAGAAGGAACGCACCGGTGAGCTCAGCAACACCAAAAGACCCGGAAGACCACGGAAAACAACTGTGGTGGATGACCGAAGAATTCTTTCCCTGGTGAAGAAAACACCCTTCACAACAGTTGGCCAGATCAAGAACACTCTCCAGGAGCTAGGTGTATGTGTGTCAAAGTCAACAATCAAGAGAAGACTTCACCAGAGTGAATACAGAGGGTTCACCACAAGATGTAAACCATTGGTGAGCCTCAAAAACAGGAAGGCCAGATTAGAGTTTGTCAAACGACATCTAAAAAAGCCTTCACAGTTCTGGAACAACATCCTATGGACAGACGAGACCAAGATCAACTTGTACCAGAGTGATGGGAAGAGAAGAGTATGGAGAAGGAAAGGAACTGCTCATGATCCTAAGCATACCACCTCATCAGTGAAGCATGGTGGTGGTAGTGTCATGGCGTGGGCATGTATGGCTGCCAGTGGAACTGGTTCTCTTGTATGTATTGATGATGTGACTGCTGACAAAAGCAGCAGGATGAATTCTGAAGTGTTTCGGGCAATATTATCTGCTCATATTCAGCCAAATGCTTCAGAACTCACTGGACGGCGCTTCACAGTGCAGATGGACAATGACCCAAAGCATACTGCAAAAGCAACCAAAGAGTTTTTGAAGGGAAGGAAGTGGACTGTTATGCAATGGCCAAGTCAATCACCTGACCTGAATCCGATTGAGCATGCATTTCACTTGCTGAAGACAAAACTGAAGGGAAAATGCCCCAAGAACAAGCAGGAACTGAAGACGGTTGCAGTAGAGGCCTGGCAGAGCATCACCAGGGATGAAACCCAGCGTCTGGTGATGTCTATGCGTTCCAGACTTCAGGCTGTAATTGACTGCAAAGGATTTGCAACCAAGTATTAAAAAGTGAAAGTTTGATTTATGATTATTATTCTGTCCCATTACTTTTGGTCCCTTAACAAGTGGGAGGCACATGTGCAAACTGTTGTAATTCCTACACCGTTCACCTGATTTGGATGTAAATACAAATTAAAGCTGACAGTCTGCAGTTAAAGCACATCTTGTTCGTTTCATTTGAAATCCATTGTGGTGGTGTATAGAGCCAAAAATGTTAGAACTGTGTCGATGTCCCAATATTTATGGACCTGACTGTATATGCAAATAAATAAATAAATAAATGAGTGTGTGTTTCAGCAAGGTTTTTATTCCCATTATCCACACATAAAACCCCAGTTCACGCTGATGGGCTATTTGGTATTATTGTCTTATTTGTCACCGCAGTGTTGTTCTTTAAATTAAAACCATTTGCGGGTTTGTCCTATGTCTTCCTGAACTACAATGAATGAAGTTTGAGCTTATCCATCGATCCTAAAATAAAGAATATAGGCTACATGTAAATATTAATTATACAAAACAGCTAAATCTCAAACAGTGGATCATTTTTATCAGCATCGCCCAGCTAAAACTGCTCAATGTTTAAGTATGTCTGCTTCGTGTACTGTGAAAAGTGCAATAATAAATGAGTTAATTTAACGTGCCATTAGGACTATATCATGGCCACGAATTAAGAATTTGTTCTGAAGACTTAATTCGTGAGCCGCTCATATTACTATAACTGTTCTGCCCGAATACTCGGAGATGCCGCCACCAAGCGTTTGATAGGAACTTACTCTAACTAATTCGTCATAAGTAAAAAAATTAAAATAAAACACATTTGCTAATTGATTCTAACTAAAATCGCTGTTGTTAGCACTTAATATTTCTGTAGTACAGCCAAACAGCGTACATAAAAACGTATAATAAAGAATGCTCATGAGCAAACGTCTACACCAATAAGCTCTGCTGTATCATAAGCCAATGAAATTGGGGGTGGGCAGAGCGACACGTGTCACCCCACCTTAATGTGTCGCCCCGCCCCTTCGTCCAAGGTGCACTCTGGGGCTACTCCATGATGCGCGCTGTGAAAAAGTGTGTTCGAAACACTGTAAAACGATTTGCAATATTGTACTCAAATTGAAGACCAATCTACACCATATTGATGACCCGTGGCGTTAATACACTGCATCTGTGTCAGCACGTGATGTAATAAAAATGCAGCTCATTAATAAACTTTTTTTATTAATTATTTATTTTGATCCATTTTATACAATCCGTCTTCATTTAGCAAGTGCATTCGCGCATAAACAATTTTCAAGTTCAACACTTTTTGTTCCATTCAGTTGTGGATGCTGCTGATTCACCGAGACCGCCACGGCTCAGCAAAGAGACGAGCGTTTGTCTTTTCTTTTGAAATGGTTTCCCCAGAATACTTGGCTATTTAATGCATTTTTCCTTACAAATTGTTTTATCAACATAACAATTCGAGTAAATGTATCAAAGGTATGGCATGATGCCATCCTTCTAGAACAATGTGCATTTATGTTAAAATTGTAACATAAATTATCAAGTTTAGTTATTCTTATTTCTTTATTGCAAAATGCAAGAGAGAAATGGGCTCTCATTTTAACCCATATCATGGTGTGTGATGCTGAACAATGAGTTTCTAATGGTGTTTGTATTTGCACTGTTCCAAACATTAATATTTGATGTGCAACAACAGCATGCTCTCAGTGGCCTTACACATTATTTTAAATCTATTGTTCAAACTTTATGATTTAAATGGTGATGATTGTACTGAGAATAACTTTCATCTTTTCTTCAACTGAATACTGTTTCCGTGCTGTTTTGATGTGTTTTAAAGAGTTGGCAGTCAAAATCAATCAAAACTGCTGGATTATAGATATTCTTCATCTTTATGACAAACAAGATAATGTGAATTCCAGAATGTACAACGTTTTTTAAAGGTGACCCTGGACCACAAAACCAGTCCTGTCAATTTTTCAAAATTGAGATCCATACATCATCTGAAAGCTGAGTAAATAAGCTTTCCATTTTTGTGTGGGTTACGATCTGACAATTTTAGGCCGAGATACAACTATTTGAAAATCTGGAATCTGAGGGTGCAAAAAAATCTAAATATTGAGAAAATCGTGTATAAAGTTGTTAAAATGAAGTTCTTAGCAATGCATTGTTACTAATCAAAAATTAAGTTTTGAGATATTTACAGTAGGAAATTTACAAAATATCTTCATGGAACATGATCTTTACTTAATGTCCTAATGATTTTTGGCATAAAAGAAAAATCAATAATTTTGACCAATACAATGTATATTTTTTGGCTATTGCTACAAATATACCTCAGCGACTTAAGACTGGTTTTGTGCTCCAGGGTTACAAATGTATAAATTGCAGCGTAGAGCGGTTATTATGACGGGGTAGAATCCACAGCTCAGTACTCACTACTCAATACTCAGGAGTACTTTTAAATAGGCTACTCTTTTACTCAAGTAGTTTTTTGGACAAGTACTATTACTCTACTCAAACTACTTTTTTTGGAAGGTAATGGTACTTTTACTTGAGTATATTTTTTCAGTACTCTTTCCACCACTGGTTAAAACTTAAATTTCATCAGTTTGTTGTTTTACACACATGCACACAGACATTTCACGACATAGCCGTGAGATGCAAGAAATCTTCAGACGCGCCCATAACAACAAAACACAATACTTTATTGAACCTTTGTGCACTGCAAACGCAAGCATTTTTGACGATCGTTTCTGTCCAGTCCACTCGTTTTATAGTTTTTTCGTCTGTCAGTGGCAGCAGGTATGCAATCAAATTTCTAATTTGAGGCTGTATTATGTTGATTCCGGCACCCAACATCACAACAAGAAGATATTTTAAGCTCCTTATGTAGCCGAATATGCGCTGGTTTAATGGGCCGCCTCCAGTTTTCCCTTTGTTTTTCCTCCAGCTAGCGCTGTGACGTAATTGTGACGTCAGCCCTACATGACCCTAGTTACCTGTGGTTGGCGTAGCCGTGCATCACTCAGAAAACAACAGGCCAATCAGAAGAGAGGCTCATGAATATTAATTAGGCCAAAATCGATCTGTTCTTATCAGAGTTCCTGAGAGAAGAGCTGTAAAAATATATTGAGATGGTTTTTGGTACTTATACCACAAATATATATTCTTAAGGACATCAAAACCTGAAATAAAACTCCAGAAAGGTGTACAATATGGGACCTTTAACTACAGATACCAGAACAACAGGTCTGTGAGGTCAGCACTCGTCTGTCTGTCTCTCATTGGGGTCACGTGATCACACAGTCAGCAACACTAGAGAGATCCTGCTGTGAGATTGAATATGTCTTGTTTTGCCACCTCTCTCTCTACAGAGGAAACTGTATTTATGGCTGTATTTAGAGATTCACAAGATAACCAGTAACAATAGAGAAATTATACAAGGCCAGAGTAAGAATAAAACGCTTAGAAGAGCTCAAAATTTGACAACATTTCTCAGTTTCCTTGTTAAAACTCTTCTGCTTAATGCTATGAAGCGTCATATCCTCCTGCTAAAATATAAGGTGCTAACCACATCAAAACCCCATTACTGGTTTCTTTCTGATCATTTGTAGTGCTGTCACTGGTCATGAGTTTTGATGAAACGGGTAAGAACATGATTTTATATTCTTTCTGTAGACTGATTATCATCAAATATATATTTGTGTGTGTGTGTGTGTGTGTGTGTGCTTGACTGGGACTTGTATGTTGTCACATGTATCAGTTCTCAGTAACTAGGTTCAAAAGTTAAGAAGTGGTTTTGTATGTTGGCAGCAATCACCTAGTATTTCCTAGTTTAAGCATCATGTACTGTGTTTTGGATGTTGATGTCATAAACCTCATTTATAAAGCATGCATACGCTCAGATTTGATCTTAGAATGTGGGTACGCTTAAATCCAGGCTCATATTTGAAAAAACTGACTTTGACGTGGAAAAGTGCTTAGCGTCATGTCAGGGTCTGAGCAGACGTACGCACTCTTTCTTGTCGGAGTACTGCAGGTTTTTGAAAATGTAAGCTGTTCTTGCAGCACGCTGTTCTAAATTAAAGGATTTGGATGATGACTGATGATCTTACATGTTAAAGGGGTCATATGACGTTGCTAAAAAGAACATTGTTTTGTGTATTTGGTGTAATGCAATGTGTTTATGCGGTTTAAGGTTCAAAAACACATTATTTTCCACATACTATACATTATAGTTGCTCCGCTATGCCTGCCTTTCTGAAACGCGTTGGTTTTTACAAAGCTCATCATTCTGAGAAGCGAGGCGTGCTCTGATTGGCCAGACTAAAACAATAAAACCCATTACAAATCAGGCATTTATTGCATCCAGTGGGGATATAATCACTGATTGTAATGACTTATACTGTCTTTGTACACGTCGCGTTGCATCGCGTAAACATTGCCATGTCTGCATTTGTGATCAGGGAAATGACAAACAACAAGCAGTACTCTACACTGCTCAAAACTCACGTTTGAATTGTCAGTGGCAAATTCTTTAAATAAGAACATGTACTTACAGGCTGTGAGTCAGAAGCTGTCCTTGCAAAGTTAAAATTGCCCCCACTGTATAAAAACAGCCTTTGTGCACAGCTGGCAGGCTACTCCCAGGTTCGAATGTGTGTTTGAATGAGCCGTTTTAGGGGGGTGTGGACGAGTCTTAACTTTAATAAAGAATATCTCTTTGGTTTTGAGACTTTAGTCTTTGCAACTTCAGGGATCTTATCTATGCACAAACAGCTTGTAACACTCCAAAGAGAAAGGAAAACTTGAAATCGCATCATAAGACCCCTTTAAAGACATATGCGTTGTTTACAAGCAGAGAACTGAAACCATTCATTTGCGCTGAAGTTCAAGATCATTTTGCGATTCATAGATTTCACATCAGAAAGAGACTCTGTATGTGCATTAATTTTATGAATCACAGTACGCCTATTTGAGAGATGATCGGAAGATCAAATTTAGGATGGTTTCTGCACAACATTTTATAAAAAAATAAAGGTTAGCAAGTTTCACCAGAAAAATGATGCTTGTCAGCCAACTATACCTGCTTTTTTGTCTTTGTCTTTGTTGTTGTGTTTTTGAGTAGTTGCATGAAAGTGACATGTTTTGTATGTAGGTTTAAGAGAACAATTGCAAATGTTGATTGCCTGACCAGTGAACAGAACAGGATTGTGTGTGTATTGACTGTGTATAAGACAGGTATATAGATGATATTTTATTCTCCTTCTGTGTTTACTTGCGCGTCTCGGTGCCATAGATGGTGCTTGGTTCACACTTTACAGAAAGAGGAAGATATCTTCTTAACTACAGTGTGTTAACCTCACAGTTTTTATTTATTTTTTATTTTTTAACCCATACCAATGAGTCTGGCGAGGCAATAATATAATAAAGACCTTTTCATGCACCAGCAACTGTAAAGTTTATAAGGCATTGTCCTATAAAATAATACAATGGGAGTTTAAAATAAACCGCTGAATTATAAGGCACTGTGCATTTGTTGTAGGTGTTGCTGTGATGATGTCAGTCAGAATGGCTCCTCATCTTCCTCTGATCTTTCTGTTCATGATTCACGGTGAGTTGCTGCAGCATTTCAGAAACAATCAAGAGATTTGCATACAGTTTTCCCACCAACGTTTTGCTCAAGCTGTTGCTATTTTGTTTCTATATGAATTCTGTGTTTCAGGGGTTTCTGCTGATTGGGATGTGAGTTACAGTCCTTCACACATCTGTGCACTAAAGGACTCATCAGTGATAATGAACTGCACTTATACATACCCTACTGGATATCAGATCAGGAAAGTGTTCTGGACTAAAAACCCTGTAGAGGGTATAGAACCTCCAGATCTGTCTGAGGACCCTGAATACAGTCAGAGGCTTCAGTATCTGGGAGATGAACAGCAGAACTGCACTGTCAGACTGAGTCATGTGACACAGAAAGATGAACACATGTACTGTTTCAGATTCATCACTAATAGAACAGAAGGAAGTTGGACTGGTTATCCAGGAGTGACTCTTACTGTCACAGGTGACTTTGATGAGGTTTCACTCTTCTTCTGTGCATTATGTTGAATAATAATCAGTGTCTGACAGCAGCACTAGATATAATGTGTGTGTTGTGTTCAGATCTTCAGGTGGAGTCTCCTGAGAGAGTGACAGAGGGTCATAATGTCCGTCTGACATGTAAAAGCAGCTGCGCTCTGACTGACAGAGCAACATTCATCTGGTACAGAAACTCACAGCCATTAACTGAGAGAAGAGACAGAAACAATCAACTCCTGCTGCAGTCAGTCAGAAGAGAGGATGCAGGCAGATATAGCTGTGCTCTACAGGGACACACTTACATCTCTCCTGCTTCTTATCTTAATGTCATGTGTGAGTACAGATTCATTAGTTATTTTTATTAACAATAATAAAAAAAGGTCCTGACTCTCTGTGGTCACTAAAAATCGTAAAGAGTAGGGGTGTAACCCGGTGTCCTGGCCAAATTCCCTCCACTGGCCCTTATCAATCATGGCCTCAGTAATCCCCATCCACTTGATTGGCTCTATGACTCTCTCCTCTCCACCTGTAACTGGTGTGTGGTGAGTGCACTGGCGCCGTTGTACTGTGGCTGCCGTCGCATCATCCAAGTGGATGCTGCACACTGGTGGTGGTTGAGGAGAGACCCCCACATGATTGTAAAGCGCTTTGGGTGTACGGCAATAAACAATAAATGCGCTATATAAATGCATCATTCAATCATTCATTCATTAATTTTATGTTTTGAACTACACGTTTGTCATCTTTAGACCCACCAAACAGTGCCTCAGTGTCCATCAGTCCATCTGGTGAAATAAAGGAGGAAGATTCAGTGACTCTGAGCTGCAGCAGTGATTCAAACCCACCTCCAGAAATCAGCTGGATTAAAGGAGGAGAGACTGTAGGATCTGGAAGAATCTACAGCATCTCAAAGATCAGATCTGATCACAGTGGAGAATACAAGTGCAAGTCCAGATATGAAGATATAAATAAATACTCTGCTGTGACTTTAAACGTCATGTGTGAGTAAATGATGGTTCAGTAACTGTGATATTTAATCCTCTAAACATCTGTGATGTCAGTTTTAATATGGTTGTTGATGATATAAATGTTTGGTTCGTTTGTTTGTTTAAGACCCACCCAGGAACGTCTCAGTGTCTATAACTGGATCTGGTGAAATAGTGGAGGGTGAATCAGTGACTCTGATCTGCAGCAGTGATTCAAACCCACCTCCAGAAATCAGCTGGTTTAAAGGAGGAATGTTTGTAGGATCTGGAAGAATCTACAGGATCTCAAAGATCAGATCTGATCACAGTGGAGAATACAAGTGCAAGTCCATCAATGAACATGGAGAGAAATACTCTGATGTTGTGACTTTAAATGTCATGTGTGAGTTAATGATGGTTCAGTAACTGTGATATTTAATCCTCTATACATCTGTGATGTCAGTTTTAATATGGTTGTTGATGATATAAATGTTTGGTTTGTTTGTCTGTTTAAGACCCTCCCAGGAACATCTCAGTGTCTATAACTGGATCTGGTGAAATAGTGGAGGGAGATTCAGTGACTCTGATCTGCAGCAGTGATTCAAACCCACCTGCTCTGAACTTCAGCTGGTTTAAGGAGGATCAAAGCTCATCTGTTGGATCTGGACAGAGTTTCAGTGCACTACAGAGTGGACGCTTCTACTGTGAGGCTCACAATCAACATGGATCCCAGAGATCAGACACTGTTACTGTCACTGTTAAAGGTAGAGCAGCTCATTTACTCTTTCTGAAGTGAATCTAATGAATCTCTTTACATGTTTTATTATTTTGTCTCTGTTGTAGGACGTCTGGTGATATTATACATATCCATTGGAGTGGTTTGTGGAGCAGCAGCTATCATCTCAATGGCGCTGATTGGGTAAGATGTGTGTAGTATTTGATCACAGCCAGTGCAATGTCTTTTTTATTTTTGGAAATATCCAGTGTAGGGGAAGGATTTGTTGACAGACTGATTTGAAGACTGACATCTAATCAGAAATACTCAATTTTATTGAACAGTTTAGACAAACAGATTTTCTCCTTAAAAAACAAAATGATCATACTCAATATCTTTTAGGAGGAGCAGGATGAAAAGGAGAAATGACACACAGGAGTCTCAGGTGAGAAAATGTGTTTGCTATCAGTAGTGTCCTGATCAGGTAAATTAATTGGTAAATCAAGCACTGAAAGCCTGAATGTAGTTGTGAATTTATATACTGAGTTGTTCATAAACATCAGTATTTTTATCTCTACTTTGCTTTTATTCCATGTCAAAGATGAATCATTGCAGACGCCATCATGACAGACATAAAGCTTGTGATGTTGAGATGAATATACCTATTTATGAGAATGTAGGGGTAAGTTTTGCTGATTTACAAAATTTTAAACTCTCCTCATGTTCAGCAAAAATGAATGAAATCCTCTTCACTGTCATTGTGAGAATGTTAAATGTCTATTGACTAAATATATGGTAATTTTAAAGAGAACAAGCATGAAAAGTTTTCAGATAGAGCACCGTTAGCTAAGGGGACAGAGCTTAGTGATGATTGGTCAACACACTGGTTTGCAGATGATACAAAGAATATCATTTACTGTTAAAGATTAAATATCAAAGTCATTCCATAAAAAAATTTAAGAGTATTATTTATTAATGTTCTTATTACTCTTTCTTCTTTCAGCTTGGTAAGAAGAGACCATAGTGTTTTGGAAACCTGGCAAAAACATTTAATAGCATTTTTGTATCTCTTATGTGTGGATAGCTCTGAAAGCTTATATACAAGTATATCATCAAATGTGCTAATGCAAGTCTGTCTTTTTTTTCAGTTTGTATTTTATATTTAGTTTGCTTCATTTTAAAAGTATTATTTAACCTTATGCGGCATTGTTTGTGTTTTCAAGGCAGAAAATAAAGATCTGATCTGAAAGATCTGACTGCAATAGTTTGCCATTGTCTATCATTCAATAATTCTGTAATTCAAACCTTTTGTCATTCAATACCTCAGTATAACAGCATAAATAGCAATAGAGATAGTTAGAAATACACACATTGTACTGGACTATGACCTACGCAGTACTGTGTGCTGGTTAGTTGGTGCTAATCTGAGGTGCATTTCCTAAAAGCAACTATGGTTGCAAGTTCTGTCTTTACCAATAGAGTTCAATGGAACTTGCGACCAGCCAACAATTATTTTGGGAATGCACACCTGGTTTGTCTCACTGAAGATGCCATATTTGTGTGTTCTTTGCACCGCCTGCTGGTGACATTATCATAAAGCAGCATAATTAGCTTTCTTTCTAAAATACAAATGTTTCTGTGATACCATGCGAGGCAACTGCTGTAAGTCCACAAGATCATATGCACATGAGTTTATTTATTTATTTATTTTTTGAGAACATGAATGTCTGCAGGGAGTGTGCATGCTTATACAGTACCCTTGGCATACCCAGATGAAAAACAAGTGTACTTGAGTGCTCTAGTGTATGAAAGATGGTTCAAGTGTACTATAAGTGATGACGAAATACATTTTTTTTTAATACAGAGATATTATGTTAAAAGTGCAGTTTAGTTCATATTCATGGTGTCTCAAAATAGCACAGTTGAGTACACTTAGATGATCTTAAGTTTATCTTAAGAAGTACTAAATAACCGTTTTTAGTATATTAAGTACAAAATTAGTTTGCAAAAATCGAGCACTTTAAGTACATAATGGAAGTGCACCTGTTTTTCACCTGGGTAGTCATGGTTCATGTTACCATACAACAACAGGTCTGTGAACAAACATGTCTTAAGAATGTTAAAGTCTTAAGACATTCTTAACAGAGCTAAGAATCAACGAGTCACCATGGAAACGGATGCTACAAAAAAGCATGCTTTCTACTTCTTTTGTTAAATGGCCATTTACATACTTAGTGTTTTTTTTCATTTAATCTTTAATCACTGAGAACAGAATTCTAATGTTTGTTTGATGTTAATGATATATTATTAAGAAATATCACCAATGTATTTTATTATAGAAAGCATTCCATTGCCAAAAAAAAAAAAAAAGTTTGAATGCAGATCTGTGATGTGTGCGATGACAATACAATTACAATATATATAATTTTTATAATAGTGAAATATGCCTCTATTTATGTGTGTATGTATGTATGTGTACATACACACACACATACAGGCACGTGCACACATAGACATCAAAGGGGGCTTGAGCACCTGCCCTTTTTCTTCCTTGAGAGAAAGTGCCCTTTTTTCTGGGGAGATTTTTATTTTTGTTATTTATTTATTTGTTTATTTTTTTTCTAATAAATGAATATATGCATAGGTCGGGTCGGGAGGTCTTGAGACTTGAGTCTTGAGTTTTCGATGCTTTTCTCATCTCCGCTTCTCTGCGCAGCACAACAGTGTAGCACACATTGATCGGCACACTCACATCACAGACAGGCAGAGAGCCACAGAAGTGAAGTCCTCCCTCCCTTTCGTGTACCTGGTATCATGGCATAAATGTGCCTGAGGGTAATTTTTAGCGAGACGCGAAATACGTGCCAATAAGTACATATCACTGCAGTTAGTGATGGCCAGATGGAGTCTCATGAAGCTTTTCAGCTTTTCAGCCAAGTGGTTCACAAAAGGGTTAATTTCTGGAGGCTTCATTTGCTCACAATACCACCTGGTGGCCAAAGAGTGTAAAACAAGCAGATATAGACAGAGATGGATAGTCCAGGTGTCAGAAAGTAAAAGTCCTGCCATATGTTTATTCCACCCATGAACTCAGCAGCTGATTTCACCAGAGGAGGAACCAAGTCATTCCTTTCAAGTCACAAACGAGTCTCGAGACAAATCCCAAGTCCTCAAAGAGTTAAAATTAATGAGATAAATAAATATAAAAAGACAATAGGACCCATTTTTTCATAAAGAACAAACAAAATTGTAATTAGTAGATTTGTATTTTCAAAATGTAGCAAACTAATAAAAATAAACGTGTTCATTCAAAACTACACCATCCTTGCTTAAAAAAAGTTTGAATAGCCTGCAGTACTGGTTTAAAATCACAGTATACTATAATTTGTGTAAGCCTGTGAAACACACATCTCGTAATTACAGTTTAATTTACATTTAATACTAGCTTTAATGACAGCCCCACTTTGCACATGCACATTAAAATCAAATACTGCACATGCACGTCATCGAGTACGTCATCGTGCTACAGGCTGCAACGAGGACGGACTATACAGTGCTCGGGAGTGCTCAAAAAGGGTTTAAACACTGAATTTTGAATCAGTTTTTTCTTGTAAACTCAGAGATGTGGATTCGGACGTCAATTAAATTAGCACACGACCTTGGTGTTTGTCAAAAAACAGTAGGTAATTCGGCCGGGGATTTTTACGGGGGTGGTGAGAGAAAAACATTGACATCCTGGATTCGGACGGCATTAAAATCACCAACTACCCCCTGTAAATGGTGAAAATCACTTACGTCCCCTTGAGAAAAAAATAGTGTCCGAATAGGGGTAATGATATAATAGTGTGGATAAGCACCGCCTCCGCAGACGATGATCAATGCCTGCTTCAACATCACTGCCTGTTTAGCCCCGCTCACCTAATTGTACATGTAGTGTTTACGAGAGAGGCGAACACTCAGGTCCCTGCAGAAACCATACGTTTGAACTATAGCGTTGATTTCAGGTGTTTGTGATATCACAAAGCGGTCCATTAGAACAGGGGTTTTCAAACTGTGGGACGTGACCCACTTGTTGGTCCCAGAGTGGGACAAGGTAGGTCGCACAAAGCCACTTGGCAGCAGATAAATGACACACACTCAGTTCCTTGGGCTGGACGATATACAAAGATTAATTACGAATTGGGATATTGGTCAGTGCGATTTTAGAATGTTATTAATTTTATTAAAGCAATTCCTGAAAATTACCAGGTTTTATGGCATAAATCAATGTGACATCTTATTACACCAACAAATGAATAGCCTGTTTTAGTATTTAATGATAGTTTAGATAGTTCGACAAAATAAGCTGTGAATTTTGTTCTCCCCAGTTATTTTCAAACTCATGTTGTGTAACCTATTATTGCTAGCTTAGTCAGTATTTGATTTGATCAAAATTAGTGTCGAAAGATAGCATTATTTTATAATATTTACAGCTTGCTCTTATTTTCTGTGTTATTGTACCATTCTGGGATACTTAATATGTTTTCTAACAAAATAAAAAATGTTAAAGTAAAACTGTTAAAATAAAATTTATAATATATAATAAAATTATTATTTGTAACATATTTTAGTACTATGTAGGTCTACTGTACGTAATACTGTATTAACTATTATTGTTTCATACTAATATTACTACTACATATACTATTAGTAGTAGTAGTAAGAAAAATAATATTGCACATTCTTTTCATTGTACTTTACAAATCTCAAGTGCTACCACGGACAATAATAGTAACACAATAACAGTGTACCAATTAGAAATAAGTTCTGTAATAATTACAAATAAGATCTTTGGAATAAAATGCGGCCTTGGGTTTATTTTCATCAAAATATCAAGTAATCTGCGTAGAATTGACAATATGAGCTCTGTTGGGTTGTCTAAATAATTTGCGTGTGACTTGTGTATTTTTTCCCAGATGGTTTATTTGTACAGGCCATCATTCATGGCCTTTGCTAGCTGCAGGGCTTGTCTTGGCAGGAGGCTGAAGAGGTGTTCCTCCACACAGCAAAAAATCTAGAGTGAAATGAACTCTCCTGGGAGTACATGTGAGACCACACTCAAGAGTGTGAAAGTGTTAAAATAAGAGTGTTAAATTAACACTGAAGCAGAGTTAAAGTTAATGAGGTAATTAAGAGATTCATTGAGTGGTGATTGACCATTAATGAAGACACCAGATGTTAACGAGCAGAATCACCAAAGAAGAAAATCACAATGTCTGTGTCACCATTATAATGGTCAGTGTTTGCTTTAGTTGGGCTCTTGACCCTTATATTTTTAAAGTTAGATTTTGTTTGGCTGCTGTAACTGAGTTACAGCAGAGAGACAAACAAAAGGAAAAAAGAGGTCATGTGATGTTGCTAGTGTTATTACATAATGATCATTTGATCTATATTGCCAAACTCATTCAGAATCTAAAACAGTCAGATTTACCTTGTTGATTATACAAATCCTGTGATTCTGCAGTATTCAATAATAAAAAGGGGTCCTTGAAAGTTGTTCTGGTAATTAAAAAAAAATAAAAGAAACTTATTTTAGACACACACAGATATCAAGATTCAGTGTATGAATCTCAACAACGGTGACAAACAGCATAAACAGATCAACTCTAAACATTAGAAAACACCCAGAAAGCACTGCAACATGCTTTTTTGATTGTCACCGTTGTTGAGATTCACAGGTTGATTCTTGAAGTTTGGGTGTCTAAATATTAGACACTTTCCAAAGATTTTTGAACAAACAACTTTAAGAAATCCCTCAGATTGTATTGAAAATGCTGGTAATCCTATGCTAATGAATCATAAGACTGCTATAATCAACAATTATCTAAATCAGAGATTTGGCTCTGAAGGAGTTCAGCGATTTAGGAAAAACAATACACACACATTTGCATATATTTTTTTCCTTTTTCTCTTTGCTTATCTGTCTGTCTGTTATAATTCTGTTATAACAGCAAAGCAAAATCTAACTTTAAAATTATAAGGGTCAAGAGCACAACTAAAGCAAACACTGACCACTATAATGGTGACACAGATATTGTGATTTTCTTCTTTGGTGATTCTGCTCGTTAACATCAGGTGTCTTCAATAATGGTCAATCACCACTCAATGAATCTCTTAATTACCTCATTAACTTTAACTCTGCTTCAGTGTTAATTTAACACTCTTATTTTAACACTTTCACACTCTTGAGTGTGGTCTCACATGTACTCCCAGGAGAGTTAATTTCACCCTGGATTTTTTGCTGTGCAGGGCCCCATTTATTACTCAAGGTATGTTTTCAATTTTTGTTTGTACAAAAACTTGGATTTTTGGGTTACACAACATTTCTGACAACAGCATTTATCCTTTCTTTTAGTGAAGTTGAGTAATTTGACAGAAGAATTGCTCGACAAATGAAAAATCTCTCCAACGAGAATGTAAAGCATTTATTTTATTTGATGTTGTTTATTTTTATTTTAACCTGTGCTGATCAGCTGGCCCCCATCTTCACACAGATATTCAACAGATCACTGGAGCTGTGTGAAGTCCCCTCTTGCTTCAAACGCTCCACCATCATCCCCGTCCCAAAGAAACCCAAAATTACTGGACTTAATGACTACAGACCTGTGGCTCTAACTTCTGTCGCCATGAAATCATTAGAAGACTGGTTTTGGCTTATCTGAAGGACATCACTGGCCCCTACTGGACCCCCTGCAGTTTGCCTACAGAGCAAACTTCATCCTGCAGCATCTGGACAGAACAGGGACTTATGTGACGATCCTGTTCGTGGACTTCAGCTCCGCTTTTAACACCATCCTCACGGACACCCTTCAGAATAAACTAACCCAGCTCTCCGTCCCCACCTCCATCTGTCAGTGAATCAATAGCTTCCTGACAGACAGACAGCAGTTAGTAAAACTTGGTAAATTCACATCCAGCACTCGAACCATCAGCACTGGAGCTCCTCAGGGCTGTGTTCTCTCCCCACTGCTCTTCTCCCTCTACACCAACGACTGCACCTCTAAAGACCCTTCTGTCAAGCTCCTGAAGTTCGCAGACGACACCACACTGATTGGCCTCATCCAGGACGGTGACGAGTCTGCTTACAGACTGGAGGTTAAGGAGCTGGCTGTCTGGTGCAGTCTCAACAACCTGGAGTTTAACACGCTCAAAACTGTGGAGATGATCGTGGACTTCCGGAGAAACCCCCCTGCTCTCCCCCCACTCACCATCATGAACAGCACTGTGACTGCAGTGGAGTCATTCAGGTTCCTGGGCACCACTATTTATCAGGACCTGAAGTGGGATATTCACACAGACTCCATTGTCAGGAAGGCCCAGCAGAGGTTGTACTTTCTTCGCCAGCTGAGGAAGTTCAACCTGCCACAGCCGCTGCTGGAACAGTTCTACTCTACCATCATTGAATCCATCCTCTGCACTTCAATAACTGTCTGGTTCAGCTCAGCTATCAAATCTGATCTCAGAAGACTACGGAGGGTAGTCCGGACTGCTGAGCGAATCATTGGTACAACCCTCCCGACTCTCCAAGAACTGTACTTATCCAGACTGAGCAAAAGGGCTGGTAAAATCACTCTGGACCCCTCACATCCAGCATACTCCCTCTTTGAACTGTTATCGTCTGGTCGACGCTACAGAGCTCTGAGCACCAGAACGACCAGACACAGGAACAGTTTCTTCCCTCAGGCAATCCATCTCATGAACACTTGACAATAAAACACGGAACTCTATTATTTATTCACCACACTTGTTACTTTTTTATTTATCTAATTTTTTCAAATTTGCACACATCAGACCTGTACACACATAATTGACTATATTATATATTGTGTTTTTGCTGCTTTGTACATTGCCCTATTTGTATATTTGTATATTATTCTTTTATTATCTGTGTCCTGTCCTGTTGATGTCTTTCTGTTGCACTGTGGAGCTTCTGTCACTACAACAAATTCCTTGTATGTGTAAACATACTTGGCCAATAAAGCTCATTCTGATTCTGAATCTGATGTTATTTAATATGTAATATATGCATTATTAACCCAATTCTTTTTTTCGCCATTTTTCTCTGCATTGTTTACAGGTCGATGACTTGTAGGACCTCATGTAAAAGAATACAAAAATAAAGTTTGGTGTGAGGAAATGACTCTATAATTTATTGTATGTAAATATAGAATTAATGTTCATCCTATAACTCAATACTAAAGAATGTGATAAATCCTTAATAATTAGGAAAATAATAAATGACTATGAAAATATTTAAGTAACTAAACAATTTCTAATGCATTAAATCATAACCTAGTATGTGTAATATTTTATATAATAATGCATTCAGTCATAGCGTAATATTTTATAGTAGAAAAATAGTGTAAGTTGCAATCTATCAGCAATTGAATTCAGGTTAGGTAATCTTATCTAATCAGGTTAGATAATCATCCAAACAGCAGGTGGCACTGTCTGAAAAAACGATAGGTCTGGGAGTGCAGGTCTGAGCGTGCAGGTCTGAGTGTGCAGCTGGGCCTCCGGGCCTGCAGCTTCATAACATTGCACATGTGAGCTCATTGTGAATTCAAAATGTTGAGCAGGTTGAGAGGAGGCTGTTCAAATATCGGTCACCGGGGGCACATTCTACTTCCTGTTTCTCAACACTATGGCAGTGCTCTCACATGATGAGCTCATGAGTGCACGCCCAGCTAACAGATTTCTATTATAAGAACCTTCTGCAAACATACAACTAACTTCCAGACACAGCCTTAGATGAAATCAACTGAAATAAAATAAGACACTGAATCTATCAGGATCTCAGCAGAGAATGATTAAACAACTCCACAAACAGCATCACCAGCTCCACTCATTACTAACCAGACTGACTTTATTTCTGACAGCTACAAAAGTGCTTATTGAGAATTAGATGTTTTAGTTTTGTTTCATGTTACCGTCAAAGTGATTAGTGTTTGCTTTAGTTGGGCTCTTGACCCTTGACTTTACAGCATTGTTATGTGGGGGGCTGCTGTAACTGTGTTTGTAAAGCATATTTGTTATGGCAAAGAAAGCTGAAAAGGGATTGCATCCAGATAATGTATGGTCTGTTCATCACCTAGATTTAATATGCAGTCTTTGTGAGATGTTATTAGTCTAAACTTGTTTTAATTATAACAGCTTTTTTTATTATACAGTATAGGATCACGCAGTGTAATAATTTATCAAGGATTTTAAAAGCATGATGAAACAAACTTTTTGAACTGTTGTGTCATTTAAAAACAAAGAGAGAGATCAATAATCAGTGTATGAATCTCAACAATGGCGACAATCAAAAGCTTCATGCTGCAATGCATGCTGGGTACCTAGTCTCTGTGCAGTGACTGCACTTTGACCTCACATTAGTACAAGCACACATATAAAGATGCCTCTGAAGAAAACAAGATGCTGTACAACCTTTGCATAGCCTTCCTTCTGATCGCAGCATGGATGATCCAGACCGGGTATGTCACATAACCTACTTTCTGGAATACCCCAAGAGCGCAAACACACACTGGATAGGTTGCCAAATGTGTTTCTCCAATGTCCTGTTCAGACACTTTTAACTGAGAGTGCTCTTGCTTTCAGGTTGCTTTTTTGACTGCATGAGAAAATGAACGTGTGGTGTGATGGTGTGAAAAGAGTGGCAAAGGCATGAGAGTTGGCAGCCCTGCCTTCTCTCACAAGGGTCATGTGTGTTGTGTTTGACAAGAATCACACTGACACAGCAAGTAGCATCAACTTGTTGTCTCACTTTACTTTTCTCACTCCCCGTCCCAGACCCCAGTAAACGAAGACCTACATTGGTCAGGCATGACAAAATGCTTTCAGCACAATCGAACTCGATGCATCACTGAACACTAACTCAACGTCTTATCAAACAACACGTTTGAGAGAACATAACATTTCCCCCCCTCCTACAGGGTTTCACACATGAAATGTTGACACAAAGTCCTGTAAGTGCCCTGGGCGAGAACGAATGCGGACAGGCCGTGGAGAAACAAGGGGATAAGGCTGGGCAGCCTGTGATGGACAGGCACAAATCTCAGCTGGCAGGTTGATAGGCATGTCTGGAGCCTGTGCTGGAGCTATCTGAGGTGTCAGCTGAAGTGCTGGGGTGTCCTGCCAAGCTGGGGGTGTGGCTTGAGGCGTGATGCCTGTTGTATGTGCACTTTGCGGAGGCGGCTTGCGTGCCACCGTGTGCCATTGCTGAGCAAGAAGGTGACTGGGCCCAGCTGATGAGTAACTTGGAGAGGGGCAGACCAATATGAAGCGAGTTTGTTATCTCTGTGGGGCCTGCGAACCCTGACCCAATCTGCGGCCTTTATGTCAGGGACCTTAACACGTGCCGAGAGATCAAATTTCTGCTTCATTCTTCTCTTGACTCTCGGTAGTGGGCCCTTAGGTAGTGCGGGGCTGAGCCTGTCGAGGGGAAGGTGGAGCTCACGGCCAAGCATGAGGAAAGCTGGAGAGACACCCGTCGTAGGGTGTTGGGTGGCCCTGTAGTGCAGCAAAGTGTGATGAATGGCCCGTGAGAAGGTCCACCCCTGGAACAAGTGTGCTCTGAGACTGTTTTTCAGGGACTGATGGAAGCGTTCAACGCCACCATTAGCTTGGGGGTGATAGTAGGCCGTGCGGATGTGATGAATACCTTTGTTTTTGAGGTATGTTGTGAACTCAGCTGAGATTAACTGTGGGCCATTGTCAGTAGTGATCGTGTTTGGAAGGCCCCAGCGAGAAAACAGAGAGTCCAGGAAGTTAATTATGACCTGAGAAGTCACGGAGCCAGTGGCAATGAGCTCAGGCCATTTCGAATGCAGGTCATAGACAACCACTAGGAAGCGCTGGTGATGAGGAACTCCCTGTATCTCACCACAAATGTCCAGCTGCAGGTGGTCCCAGGGCTGCGATGGCCAAGCAAGAGGTTGTAAGGGTGGGGGAACCTGGTGACCAGTTTTACCGCTTAAGAGACAAGCCGCACAATCTTTTACCAGGGCCTCGATGTCTTTATCTATCCCTGGCCACCAAACCCGGTCTCTGCAGCGCTGCTTCAACTTCACAATACCCAGGTGGCCCTTGTGAGCCATCGCCAAGACACGTGCACATAGGGTGCTGGGGATGACTGTGCAGAGGCCGCGTGCCACACAGGTGTCGTTCCAGCAGGACAGCTCTTGCTTTATTCTGGAAAATGCTGCCAGCCCCTCTGGTACCTCCTGAGGCCAGCCATTCAGAATATAGACTCTGAGCTGAGAAAGGACTGGGTCCTGTTCCAATGTCTCCTTCAATTCTTGTAACGATACAACGGCCTGCAGGGGTGTGTGTAACATCTGGACAATATCCCGTTCCACCTGATCCGTGTCAGTATGTATGTGTGTGGTGGGGTGCGGCGGAGCGGAGCGGGACAGTAGATCGGCCACAACATTGTCTCTGCCCAGGGTGAACTTCAGGTCAAAGTTATACTGGCGAAGACGGTCGGACCAGCGGTGTAGCCTCAGTGGCCTGTGGCCTGTCCCAGCTGTGGAAAGTAGCGCTGTCAGGGCCTGGTGATCTGTCCTTAGGGTGAAGGCGCGGCCATAGAGATACAGATGCCACCTCTCGCAGGCCCAGATGCAGGCTAATGCTTCACGTTCCCCCACTGAGTAACGCTGCTCTGTCTGATTGAGGGCCCGTGACGCAAAGGCAATGGGCTTCTCAATGCCCTGCTGTGTTTGTGACAGCACTGCTCCTATGGCTGTAGCCGATGCATCGCAGGTCACCCAGGTGGGGCTGGAGATATCGAAGTGAGCCAACACTGGGGCTGTGGTGAGCTGCACCTAGAGAACATGCACAGCATCAGAGCATGCCTGTGACCACACCCATGGCAGCAGTCGCCGTAGTGGGGCAGTGGTAGCGGAATAATGTGGGAGGAACTTCAGGTAGTAGCCTGTCATGCCCAAAAAGGAGGCGACCTGGACAGCTGAGCTGGGTTCACGAATTGCCAGTATGGCATCTATGTTTGATTGAAGTGGTGTGATGCCATCCGCTGACAGCCGGAAACCCACATATTCAATGGTCGGTGCAGAGAAAACACATTTTTCAACATTGAGAGTTAGTTTGTGTTTAGCTAGGGCTGTGAAGACTCTGCTGAGGCGTTCATCGTGACTCTCAGGGGTGGACCCATGGATAACCACATCATCCAGGTAAATGGTCACCCCCGGGATACCAGCCAACACCGACACCATGATTTTTTGGAAACAGCTGGGGGCGGAGCTGAGTCCAAACGGCATACGTGTGTATCGAAACACACCTGCATGGGTCACGAAGGCTGTGAGGTTTCTGCTGTTGGGGTGAAGAGGCACTTGTAGGTAGCCCTGTCTAAGATCCAGTTTAGAGAACACGGTTGATCCATGGAACTGAGCAGTGAGCTCTTCTGAGGTAGGCAGAGGGAACCTGTCCGGGATCACTGCCTTATTCACCGCTCGCAAGTCGACACACACCCGTAGGCCACCTGATTTCTTCTGAGCCACCACCAGGTTTGAGACCCAGGGCGACGCATCCACTGGTTCAATAATGCCAATGTCCAGCAGCTGCATGAGCTCAGCCGAGACACCATCACGGAGAGCCAAGGGAATGCGTCGGAGCGGTTGGATGACTGGTTTAATGGAGGGGTTCAGGAGAGGTTGGTGGGCAAAAGCAGTAAGGCATCCCAAACCTTCAAACAGGGAAGGCCCCTTTTGCTGCCAAGGCGTAGAGACTGTCAGGATTGCAGCTCCCTTAGTGTCGACTAGAGAAAATCCCAGAGCCGAAAACAAATCCAGACCCATCAGGTTGGCCCCGCGACGGGCAACATGGAAGGTAAATTTGGGCACCATCTTGCTGCCATACCCAACGGTTAATTGCAGTGAACCCACTAAGTCAATCTTTGAGTCGCCATAGCCACAGAGTGAAGCAGAGGGTGCCGAAAGTGGCAGTGCTCCGAAAAAAGTGCTATATGTTTGCATATTCAGGAGAGACACACTGGCACCAGTGTCCAAAAGCAGTGGGATACACACATCATTTAAGCGCACTGAACATGTTTTAAATGAGACTCGTCCAGAGTAGACATTGTGAATAATAGTGGGTGCTTGGGCTGAAACAGCTGGAGCAGAGCGGCAGACTGAGGCAAAATGATTGCGTTTACCACAGTTGCGGCACGTCTGGCCACGGGCTGGGCAGTTCTGTGCTCTAGACACATGAGATGAAGATCCACAGTTATCGCAGGGCCGTGAGGTTTGTGCTTGTGGGCGTGGCTGAGACCGCTGCTGGCGCCTCAGTAGCATAACTGCCGGGGAATCTGCTGCCGCTAATGTATAGTTCTGGCTGGGTTGTGACATCAGTGGTGGCATGGGGGAGGGGGCCGGGCAGTCCGCAATTGATTGCTGTTTGGTCAGAGTCGACGCACATGCCGCTGCACTCTCTATTCTTAATGCAATCGTGATTGCCCGGGACAGTGATAAATCATCCGGTTCTAACAGCAGAGTTTCACGCACTTTTGAATCGTTGGTATGTTCAATTAACTGGTCTCGAATCATTTCGTTCTGCAACGCACCAAACTTGCATGAGCTGGCCAATCCCCGCAAGTTGGCTACGTACTGTTGTACAGACTCACCGGGCAGCTGGTGTCGTTGACGGAACAAAAACCGTCGCAAGAGAGCGCTCTGTGGGGCTGCAAAATGCGCGGTCAGTAGTTCCACGGCTGTGTCATAGTCACTTGCGGTGTCTGGCTCGAACGCTCCCAGCACACACTGACCCTCGCTTCCCAAGCAATGCAGTAACAGCGCTTTTTTGCGGGCTGCGCTCACGTCAGTCAGCCCCACTGCCAAGATGAAAGTCTCAAAGGACTCTAACCAGCGAGTCCAGGGAATCGGAGGCTCGCCGGGTAGGGCCAGGAAAGGAGCAGGGGTGGTAGTGCGATATCAGCCATCCTCGTCGCCAAATGTTGTGTTTGACAAGAATCACACTGACACAGCAAGTAGCATCAACTTGTTGTCTCACTTTACTTTTCTCACTCCCCGTCCCAGACCCCAGTAAACGAAGACCTACATTGGTCAGGCATGACAAAATGCTTTCAGCACAATCAAACTCGATGCATCACTGAACACTAACTCAACGTCTTATCAAACAACACGTTTGAGAGAACATAACAATGTGATCACACAGTCAACTTGGAAAACCCCTTGACTTGAGACCACTCAAACCATCAGGCGAGGGAGCACAGATCTGGTGGGTGAAGTAATTTAGTTTTTTTCTTCTTCTTCTATTGTTTTGTTTCTCACACTTTTTTCACTAAAGTGAAAACTATTTATGACCATATTTAGAGTTTTAGGGAAAAAATAAATAAAAATAATTAGAAGACCTAAAAAGAATGGGAACCTTTCGACATTCAGAAGAAACAACTCTAATTCCTCTTGGACAGTTAAAAACATATGCCTATTGGTTTGCAAAACATTTTATTGACTGATGTACAGTTTCTTAAAGTTTAACTGCTGTTGTATGCATTTAGTCTAATGACATTACAGTGATGATGGCTATTAACACTATATCCGCACAAGGTGAAGTGTCATAACCACACTCAAATATAACACGCATGCATCACACGTCTGTCAAACCACAGTGCTGGTTTCAAATTAACCATTTGTATTGCTTTCACTGGTCATGAGTGTTGGTGAAAAGGGTAAGAACATTACTTTATTATCTTTCTTCAGATTCATTATCATAAAATATTGTGTGTGTATGTGTGTGGTGTAGGAGAGATTGAGGCTGGATAACACATAGGGACATTCTCAGTAACAATAGGATTTAAAGGGGCCCTATTATGCTTTTTCACTTTTTGAATTTTAGTCAGTGTTTAGCAGAGGTGGGACTTTCAAATCACAAACAAGTCTTCAAGTCATATCCCAAGTCCTCAAAGAGTTAAAGTTAAAGAGATAATTAAGCGACTAATTAAATGATGATTGTGCATTAGTGATGAACACCTGCTGTTATTGAAAATTACAGAGGATCAGATGTTGATGTTTTATTGGTTAAAATGATGCCACCATCATGGAGATCAGTGTTTACTTTAGTTGGGCTCTCGACCCTTAACTTGCTGTGTTAAATCTCTCTTTGTAGCAATGCATATGGTGTTGTAAAGCTTTCTTTTTTTAATTCCACCTCTGGTGTGTAGTGTTTATGTTTGGACACACAAATGATTTACAAAGTTACAACTCTGAAAGTGCACTCCAAAGGGAGATAATTTTATTTTTTTTAATTCACTTTTTCAAGAACTACAACGTACAGCTTGTTTGAACTATAGCGTTGATTTCAGGTGTTTGTGATATCACAAAGCGGTCCATTAGAACAGGGGTTTTCAAACTGTGGGTCGCGACCCACTTGTTGGTCCCAGAGTGGGACAAGGTAGGTTGCACAAAGCCACTTGGCGGCAGCTAAATGACACACACTCAGTTCCTTGGGCTGGACGATATACAAATATTAATTACGAGTTGGGATATTGGTCAGTGCGATTTTAGAATCACAAAGGCCGGGATTTAAAACATGCATTGAGTGTTTTGAAGCGCTGGCACACACGAGTTGTATAGTGAGGGTCTCAGAGCGACAGTTCATTATTAAAATGCTAGGTCCTCATTATTAATGAGAAGAAATTCGCTCACTTCACTGCACTGTGTTCTGCATGAGATTGCATACACCGCCCAGTCAACACGTGAGATCACTCGATGATCACAGTGAAATCACCCCATTCTCATACAGTGATCCTCACATGTGAGCTCATTGTGAATTCAAAATGTTGAGCAGGTTGAGAGGAGGCTGTTCAAATATCAGTCACCAGGGGCACATTCTACTTCCTGTTTCTCAACACTATGGCAGTGCTCTCACATGATGAGCTCATGAGTGCACGCCCAGCTAACAGATTTCTATTATAAGAACCTTCTCCAAACATAAAACTTAACTTCCAGACACAGCCTTAGATGAAACCAACTGAAATAAAAGACACTGAATCTATCAGAATCTCAGCAGAGAATGATTAAACAACTCCACAAACAGCATCACATGCTCCACTCATTACTAACCAGACTGACTTTATTTCTGACAGCTACAAAAGTATAATAATTTATCAAAGATTTTAAAAGCATGTTGAAACAAACATTTTGAACCACTTTGTCATTTAAACCCAAAGAGAAAGATCAATAATCAGTGTATGAATCTCAACAATGGTGACAATCAAATTCATGCTGCAATGCATGCTGGGTACCTAGTCTCTGTGCAGTGAGTGCACTTTGATCTCACATTAGTACAAGCACACAGTGAGGGCGCTGTGAGGTTACACATTTAGCTCACTGTGACCTCACATTGTGACCTCATCACGAGTATCCTGGGAGTTGATAGTGACATCACTGTGAGATCAAATTGTTGACTGGGCAGAAAATTCAAATGTTGTGAAAAACTGTTTCAGGTAGGCTATGTTCATTCATTTCTATTGTCTGTTTGAACTCGGCGCTGTTTCTTTCCGAGAGATTTAAAGAGTTTGTTGTTTTCGTTCCTTCATATGCATTTAATCGATAAACTGTCTGTAAAAAGCATTTCACATGTACGCATTGAGCTGGGCACAAATGCGGGGTTAACTGTAACAATATACAAATATGTAGCATTTTGACCAATCAGACACACATTTAGTCATTATATTTAATGAATAATTCAGGAAACCCTCTCATTCCACATACAAACTATGAGGGTCTTTGGACCCTTCTCCTGAAAGAGCACCCTAAAGGACTCAGTTACCAGGGAAACCATCTGATAAGACTGTTTTATTGCTCAAAAGCATGTGAGATGCAAAGTGCAGTAAGAACAGACCCTTCTGAAACCCACTCCATGCCCATAAAAAACAGAACTTTCCTCCTTTTTCATTTATAGACAAACCTTTCTACGAATGAACATGCATCCCAGGACATTGTGTGTATGATTTCAATTGTCTTGTATGTTGTCTCTTGCATTGTATTTTGTTTTATACATGCTTTATGAGTGAAGTACTAGTTAATGTAACCCCATCTATATCGTGTCTCCTACCAAATTAATTCTCATTTGCTGACGCACCTTCTCATAGAATGCCATGTGTGTTTGTAATTTAATCAAAGTATACAATGCCAGAGCCTTTTGAACCATGATCTTAGACAAAGGGTCATAAAACCCCCAATATTTCCAGCCTCCCGCTTGGAAATTCAGCCTTTCTCATTGGTCAAGCCCATCCTGAAAGGTGTGACTCTTCCCTGACTTTAAAGGGCTCACGCACAGGTCCGTCCTTTTCTTCTGCTAAATCTTCCGATTGCTGCCCGTGTGATTGGACTAACGGAGCTCCTGAACCTGCATGGGCATGCCCGGCAGGCCCCAACATAGAGCTGTGTGCGGTCTCCCCAGCCTGGGGAGATGACTCCTGACCACTGGAGTGTAATGCCACTGGAACTCATCTGCACTCAACCCTGGAAGTCACCATCATGGAAAGGCTCAGATATTTTTCTCTTCCTGCTCCCAGCAGTCTCCGCATCTTCATTTATGGATTGCAGTCTGCAGTTTCACTGCATGCCACAGGGCCAATAGGCCCCATTTTACACCCAGCCATGTGCTTACTTAAGAGAGAGGACTCTCTCAACCCCAACAGAGTCAAGAACATCCTCAGAGATTCAAGCGATTGCAATTTTGGCAAACAACTGAATGATTACATAATTCAAGATAAGGGGGGAGGAAATGTATACACTTATATCCATTCATATAGTTAATAAATATAACACGAGGGGTACTGTTGTTTTCTTAAAGAATCAGCATTGATTTTATACAACAGTTAAAAAAAAAAAAGTTAATATCAAGAAACTTACATTTTAGACACCCTATTGCCTGTTTTTGCTCTATTTTGCCAACAAAAAACTTTCCAAACACAGCCACAGCCCTGTTTAGTGTCTCTGAGCAACATGACGGTGTTTCGTTCATGAATGAATCAACAGTTTAAATCATTCGGTTCAATCGCATTTCTTGATACTGATTTAATTTGTTTAGTAACAGCCTAAATGTATTATTATTATAATTGATTGATTAAATGTAAGAATTTGACTCAAAAGATAATGCACACTTTTAGAAAAAAAATGGCTTTATAAAGGTAAAAATGCCCATAAAAGGATAAAATCAATTTAAACTAAAAATGATTTGCAATGGTCGCTTTGTCACGTCCAGTGTAGACAGCCTCAAGCTGTTGGTTTATTTCAGTTTTGTTTTTTAGCTAGTAGAAGTTTTGAATGGCCGGTAACTTAAAAATTTAGCAGCCAAATTGGCTAGTGAGTGAAAAAGTTCATTTCAATCCCTGGTTATTTTAGTTAACATTATTTGCTTCTCAGTACATTAGTAGTACACTTTAACCATATTTTAAAGACACTAGAAACAATTATGAAAGTACATGTAAAGATGTACTAAAAAGTATCACTTAATTGGTTTAAAAAAAATAACTAGAAAGTTCAACTTGTTGCATTTAATATCACTTTAAAATGTGATATATTTGAAGTTAATTACAAATACAATGTATTTAAGCGTTGAAAATAACATATTTAATTTGCACTTATGTGTGTTATTTTAAAAGTATATTATTTCTGCAATAAGTACAATATATAAAAGTATACTTAAGCGTACTTTTTCACAAGGGATAAAAGACAACTGTGGTGTTGTAACATAGAAACATCTGTCTTACAGGTCATTGGTTATTGTTAAAACCAGGGGTGTGAAGTAATGAATTACAAATACTCATGTTACAGTAATTAAGTAGTTTTTATCAGTAATTGTACTTTTTTGAGTAGTTTAAAAATGGTGTACTTTTACTTTTACTTGAATACATTTTAAGTGATGTATTGGTACTTTTGCTCCTCTATTTTCCTCCGTTTGTAGTCGTTACATGCTTATTTAAATTTTTTTTTTATCCATTAATGTGATTGGATAGAGACATAGTAATTGGTCTCGTGACTTTCGTCAAATCAAATTGTGCATAGAAAACTTTAACCGCCAACAGTTGTTTATCATGGCTGCTGGAAGTGCATTCTTTAAGTATCAATTCAGTCACATCTTCCTCTAATATGTTAAGGTAAATTTCGGATTTCTGCGTACTAAATGATTTGTATATATGCTTGCCTATCTACACGGCCTGAAATGTGGTGTGAGGTTTCGGGTATTGCATACAGTGTTAACTCCCGCAAGTGCCACGTTTGGTAAATTCCCGCTCACTGAGTCTTTCTCTCTCGCGTGCGTTCTGCTAAGTTGTTGTTGCTTGTTGAACTTGTTGACTTTTGATGAGTTTGAGCACGTGATGCCAAGTACTCCAGAGTGCAGTCTGGACGATGGGGCGGGGCGACATATTAGGTGGGGCAACACGTGTCGCTCCGCCCACCCCAAATTTCATTGGTTTATAACACGGCAAGCCTTATTGGTGTAGACCCGAGCATGCGCATTCCTTTGTGTACAATTTTGTAAAATTGATTTGGACATACTACAGAAATATGTGCTAACTCTAGAATCATAGGCTTTAATTATTATCTGTTTAGTAACCATAGTAATTTTAGTCAGATGAAGTCATTATTTAAAAATAAACTTTTGATGACAGCACCTCCGGCTTCTTCAGGTTATAACGCTTCATTCATATTTCCTTGAGGATCAGAAGGCCATGGATCAGCACTAAATTGGGATTTTATACACAAATGATGATAATTTACTGTATTTTAGACATGGACAAACACGAATATAATTTGTTATATAACGCGAATATGTTTTAATTTATATGTTTTAAAGCACAACCTTTTTTTTGTTTGTTTTTTGTTATTTATAGAGATGAGTTAGCCTATGTTGCTCAATGCGTCACAAACTTGTAGGTTATAAAGTGCAAATAAATATTTTCATGAGAAGCTCAATGTTTCCTTGTTTATATCTCAATAAAATATTTGAACACATATCGATTCTCTTACAGTTTTTTAAAGTTTCCTATCTTATAGTAAATAAGTGTCTATGACATCAAATATTAAAAATCCAATAATTTCTGTATCCACACCCTCATTGTGTGTGTGTGTGTGTGTGTGTGTTAATCTGTGTACGGGATGAGTTTAGATTCAGTTATTAACACTCGATCATTGTAGCCATATAGACCTGCGTAAATATAAAATATTAAATATCTCGGCGCTGTGAATCTGTGCAAAAGGTGCGTGAGCACTTTTAATAAAAGACCTTCTCTGTGATTAATATTTTTATTTATTTATTAAAGACTATATAGCTGCTAAAAATCTAACATCTGTAGGCCTAATATAGTACAGTGATTGGTTATTTTTAAAGGACTGAGCCACAAAACCAGTAATCTAATTTGTACATATAGTCTATATATAAAAGTATAAATAAAAATGTTGCAGAGAAAATATATGAACATGTAGGCTATTGTTTAAATACACACTAAAGCACATTAATAATAATATTTGCTGTAGGTCAGATTTAATAACAGCTCTTTTAGTAAACAAAAACATTTAGGCCTACAGTCAGGTCCATTAATATTGGGACATCGACACAATTCTAAAATTTTTGGCTCTATACACCACAACAATGGATTTCAAATGAAACGAACAAGATGTGCTTTAACTGCAGACTGTCAGCTTTAATTTGAGGGTATTTACATCCAAATCAGGTGAACGATGTAGGAATTACAACAATTTGCATATGTGCCTCCCACTTGTTAAGGGACCAAAAGTAATGGGACAATTGGCTTCTCAGCTGTTCCATGGCCAGGTGTGTGTTATTCCCTCATTATCCCAATTACAATGAGCAGATAAAAGGTCCAGAGTTCATTTCAAGTGTGCTATTTGCATTTGGAATCTGTTGCTATCAACTGTCAAGATGAGAGCCAAAGAGCTGTCACTATCAGTGAAGCAAGCCATCATTAGGCTGGAAAAACAAAACAAACCCATCAGAGAGATAGCAAAAACATTAGGCGTGGCCAAAACAACTGTTTGGAACATTCTTAAAAAGAAGGAACACACCGGTGAGCTCAGCAACACCAAAAGACCCGGAAGACCACGGAAAACAACTGTGGTGGATGACCGAAGAATTCTTTCCCTGGTGAAGAAAACACCCTTCACAACAGTTGGCCAGATCAAGAACACTCTCCAGGAGGTAGGTGTATGTGTGTCAAAGTCAACAATCAAGAGAAGACTTCACCAGAGTGAATACAGAGGGTTCACCACAAGATGTAAACCATTGGTGAGCCTCAAAAACAGGAAGGCCAGATTAGAGTTTGTCAAACGACATCTAAAAAAGCCTTCACAGTTCTGGAACAACATCCTATGGACAGATGAGACCAAGATCAACTTGTACCAGAGTGATGGGAAGAGAAGAGTATGGAGAAGGAAAGGAACTGCTCATGATCCTATGCATACCACCTCATTAGTGAAGCATGGTGGTAGTGTCATGGCGTGGGCATGTATGGCTGCCAGTGGAACTGGTTCTCTTGTATTTATTGATGATGTGACTGCTGACAAAAGCAGCAGGATGAATTCTGAAGTGTTTCAGGCAATATTATCTGCTCATATTCAGCTAAATGCTTCAGAACTCACTGGACGGCGCTTCACAGTGCAGATGGACAATGACCCAAAGCATACTGCAAAAGCAACCAAAGAGTTTTTGAAGGGAAAGAAGTGGACTGTTATGCAATGGCCAAGTCAATCACCTGGCCTGAATCCGATTGAGCATGTATTTCACTTGCTGAAGACAAAACTGAAGGGGAAATGCCCCAAGAACAAGCAGGAACTGAAGACGGTTGCAGTAGAGGCCTGGCAGAGCATCACCAGGGATGAAACCCAGCGTCTGGTGATGTCTATGCGTTCCAGACTTCAGGCTGTAATTGACTGCAAAGGATTTGCAACCAAGTATTAAAAAGTGAAAGTTTGATTTATGATTATTATTCTGTCCCATTACTTTTGGTCCCTTAACAAGTGGGAGGCACATGTGCAAACTGTTGTAATTCCTACACCGTTCACCTGATTTGGATGTAAATACAAATTAAAGCTGACAGTCTGCAGTTAAAGCACATCTTGTTCGTTTCATTTGAAATCCATTGTGGTGGTGTATAGAGCCAAAAATGTTAGAACTGTGTCGATGTCCCAATATTTATGGACCTGACTGTATATGCAAATAAATAAATGAGTGTGTGTTTCAGCAAGGTTTTTATTCCCATTATCCACACATCATACCCCAGTTCACGCTGATGGGCTATTTGGTATTATTGTCTTATTTGTCACCGCAGTGTTGTTCTTTAAATTAAAACCATTTGCGGGTTTGTCCCATGTCTTCCTGAACTACAATGAATGAAGTTTGTGCTTATCCATCGATCCTAAAATAAAGAATATAGGCTACATGTAAATATTAATTATACAAAACAGCTAAATCTCAAACAGTGGATCATTTTTATCAGCATCGCCCAGCTAAAACTGCTCAATGTTTAAGTATGTCTGCTTCGTGTACTGTGAAAAGTGCAATAATAAATGAGTTAATTTAACGTGCCATTAGGACTATATCATGGCCACGAATTAAGAATTTGTTCTGAAGACTTAATTCGTGAGCCGCTCATATTACTATAACTGTTCTGCCCGAATACTCGGAGATGCCGCCACCAAGCGTTTGATAGGAACTTACTCTAACTAATTCGTCATAAGTAAAAAAATTAAAATAAAACACATTTGCTAATTGATTCTAACTAAAATTGTTGTTAGCACTTAATATTTCTGTAGTACAGCCAAACAGCGTACATAAAAACGTATAATAAAGAATGCTCATGAGCAAACGTCTACACCAATAAGCTCTGCTGTATCATAAGCCAATTAAATTGGGGGTGGGCAGAGCGACACGTGTCACCCCACCTTAATGTGTCGCCCCGCCCCTTCGTCCAAGGTGCACTCTGGGGCTACTCCGTGATGCGCGCTGTGAAAAAGTGTGTTCGAAACACTGTAAAACGATTTGCAATATTGTACTCAAATTGAAGACCAATCTACACCATATTGATGACCCGTGGCGTTAATACACTGCATCTGTGTCAGCACGTGATGTAATAAAAATGCAGCTCATTAATAAACTTTTTTTATTAATTATTTATTTTGATCCATTTTATACAATCCGTCTTCATTTAGCAAGTGCATTCGCGCATAAACAATTTTCAAGTTCAACACTTTTTGTTCCATTCAGTTGTGGATGCTGCTGATTCACCGAGACCGCCACGGCTCAGCAAAGAGACGAGCGTTTGTCTTTTCTTTTGAAATGGTTTCCCCAGAATACTTGGCTATTTAATGCATTTTTCCTTACAAATTGTTTTATCAACATAACAATTCGAGTAAATGTATCAAAGGTATGGCATGATGCCATCCTTCTAGAACAATGTGCATTTATGTTAAAATTGTAACATAAATTATCAAGTTTAGTTATTCTTATTTCTTTATTGCAAAATGCAAGAGAGAAATGGGCTCTCATTTTAACCCATATCATGGTGTGTGATGCTGAACAATGAGTTTCTAATGGTGTTTGTATTTGCACTGTTCTAAACATTAATATTTGATGTGCAACAACAGCATGCTCTCAGTGGCCTTACACATTATTTTAAATCTATTGTTCAAACTTTATGATTTAAATGGTGATGATTGTACTGAGAATAACTTTCATCTTTTCTTCAACTGAATACTGTTTCCGTGCTGTTTTGATGTGTTTTAAAGAGTTGGCAGTCAAAATCAATCAAAACTGCTGGATTATAGATATTCTTCATCTTTATGACAAACAAGATAATGTGAATTCCAGAATGTACAACGTTTTTTAAAGGTGACCCTGGACCACAAAACCAGTCCTGTCAATTTTTCAAAATTGAGATCCATACATCATCTGAAAGCTGAGTAAATAAGCTTTCCATTTTTGTGTGGGTTACGATCTGACAATTTTAGGCCGAGATACAACTATTTGAAAATCTGGAATCTGAGGGTGCAAAAAAATCTAAATATTGAGAAAATCGTGTATAAAGTTGTTAAAATGAAGTTCTTAGCAATGCATTGTTACTAATCAAAAATTAAGTTTTGAGATATTTACAGTAGGAAATTTACAAAATATCTTCATGGAACATGATCTTTACTTAATGTCCTAATGATTTTTGGCATAAAAGAAAAATCAATAATTTTGACCAATACAATGTATATTTTTTGGCTATTGCTACAAATATACCTCAGCGACTTAAGACTGGTTTTGTGCTCCAGGGTTACAAATGTATAAATTGCAGCGTAGAGCGGTTATTATGACGGGGTAGAATCCACAGCTCAGTACTCACTACTCAATACTCAGGAGTACTTTTAAATAGGCTACTCTTTTACTCAAGTAGTTTTTTGGACAAGTACTATTACTCTACTCAAACTACTTTTTTTGGAAGGTAATGGTACTTTTACTTGAGTATATTTTTTCAGTACTCTTTCCACCACTGGTTAAAACTTAAATTTCATCAGTTTGTTGTTTTACACACATGCACACAGACATTTCACGACATAGCCGTGAGATGCAAGAAATCTTCAGACGCGCCCATAACAACAAAACACAATACTTTATTGAACCTTTGTGCACTGCAAACGCAAGCATTTTTGACGATCGTTTCTGTCCAGTCCACTCGTTTTATAGTTTTTTCGTCTGTCAGTGGCAGCAGGTATGCAATCAAATTTCTAATTTGAGGCTGTATTATGTTGATTCCGGCACCCAACATCACAACAAGAAGATATTTTAAGCTCCTTATGTAGCCGAATATGCGCTGGTTTAATGGGCCGCCTCCAGTTTTCCCTTTGTTTTTCCTCCAGCTAGCGCTGTGACGTAATTGTGACGTCAGCCCTACATGACCCTAGTTACCTGTGGTTGGCGTAGCCGTGCATCACTCAGAAAACAACAGGCCAATCAGAAGAGAGGCTCATGAATATTAATTAGGCCAAAATCGATCTGTTCTTATCAGAGTTCCTGAGAGAAGAGCTGTAAAAATATATTGAGATGGTTTTTGGTACTTATACCACAAATATATATTCTTAAGGACATCAAAACCTGAAATAAAACTCCAGAAAGGTGTACAATATGGGACCTTTAACTACAGATACCAGAACAACAGGTCTGTGAGGTCAGCACTCGTCTGTCTGTCTCTCATTGGGGTCACGTGATCACACAGTCAGCAACACTAGAGAGATCCTGCTGTGAGATTGAATATGTCTTGTTTTGCCACCTCTCTCTCTACAGAGGAAACTGTATTTATGGCTGTATTTAGAGATTCACAAGATAACCAGTAACAATAGAGAAATTATACAAGGCCAGAGTAAGAATAAAACGCTTAGAAGAGCTCAAAATTTGACAACATTTCTCAGTTTCCTTGTTAAAACTCTTCTGCTTAATGCTATGAAGCGTCATATCCTCCTGCTAAAATATAAGGTGCTAACCACATCAAAACCCCATTACTGGTTTCTTTCTGATCATTTGTAGTGCTGTCACTGGTCATGAGTTTTGATGAAACGGGTAAGAACATGATTTTATATTCTTTCTGTAGACTGATTATCATCAAATATATATTTGTGTGTGTGTGTGCTTGACTGGGACTAGTTGTCACATGTATCAGTTCTCAGTAACTAGGTTCAAAAGTTAAGAAGTGGTTTTGTATGTTGGCAGCAATCACCTAGTATTTCCTAGTTTAAGCATCATGTACTGTGTTTTAGATGTTGATGTCCTACACCTCATTTATAAAGCATGCATACGCTCAGATTTGATCTTAGAGTGCGGGTACGCTTATATCCAGGCTCATATTTGAAAAAACTGACTTTGACGTGGAAAAGTGCTTAGCGTCACGTCAGGGTCTGAGCAGACGTACGCACTTTTTCTTGTCGGAGTACTGCAGGTTTTTGAAAATGTAAGCTGTTCTTGCAGCACGCTGTTCTAAATTAAAGGATTTGGATGATGACTGATGATCTTACATGTTAAAGGGGTCATATGACGTTGCTAAAAAGAACATTGTTTTGTGTATTTGGTGTAATGCAATGTGTTTATGCGGTTTAAGGTTCAAAAACACATTATTTTCCACATACTATACATTATAGTTGCTCCGCTATGCCTGCCTTTCTGAAACACGTTGGTTTTTACAAAGCTCATCATTCTGAGAAGCGAGGCGTGCTCTGATTGGCCAGACTAAAACAATAAAACCCATTATAAACGAGGCATTTGTTGCATCCAGTGGGGATATAATCACTGATTGTAATGACTTATACTGTCTTTGTACACGTCGCGTTGCATTGCGTAAACATTGGCATGTCTGCATTTGTGATCAGGGAAATGACAAACAACAAGCAGTACTCTACACTGCTCAAAACTCACGTTTGAATTGTCAGTGGCAAATTCTTTAAATAAGAAAATGTACTTACAGGCTGTGAGTCAGAAGCTGTCCTTGCAAAGTTAGAATTGCCCCACTTTATAAAAACAGCCTTTGTGTACAGCTGGCAGGCTACTCCCAGGTTCGAATGTGTGTTTGAATGAGGCCTTTTAGGGGGGTGTGGACGAGTCTTAACTTTTATAAAGAATATCTCTTTGGTTTTGAGACTTTAGTCTTTGTAACTTCAGGGATCTTATCTATGCATGAACAGCTTGTAACACTCCAAAGAGAAAGCAAAACTTGAAATCGCATCATATGACCCCTTTAATGACATTAATTAGGCGTTGTTTACAAGCAGAGAACTGAAACCATTCATTTGCGCTGAAGTTCAAGATCATTTTGCGATTCATAGATTTCACATCAGAAAGAGACTCGTACTCATGCATTTTTTGTATGTACATAAATTTTATGAATCACAGTACGCCTATTTGAGAGATGATCGGAAGATCAAATTTAGGATGGTTTCTGCACAACATTTTATAAAAAAATAAAGGTTAGCAAGTTTCACCAGAAAAAATTATGCTTGTCAGCCAACTATACCTGCTTTTTTGTTGTTGTTGTTGTTGTTGTGTTTTTGAGTAGTTGCATGAAAGTGACATGTTTTGTATGTAGGTTTAAGAGAACAATTGCAAATGTTGATTGCCTGGCCAGTGAACAACAGGATTGTGTGTGTATTGACTGTGTATAAGATAGGTATATAGATTATATTTTATTCTCCTTCTGTGTTTACTTGCGAGTCTCAGTGCTATAGATGGTGCTTGGTTCACACGTTACAGAAAGAGGAAGATATCTTCTTAACTACAGTGTGTTAACCCCACAGTTTTTTTTTTAACCCATACCAATGAGTCTGGCGAGGCAATGATATAATAAATACCTTTTCATGCACCAGCAACTGTAAAGTTTCTAAGGCATTGTCCTATAAAATAATACAATGAGAGTTTAAAATAAACCGCTGAATTATAAGGCACTGTGCATTTGTTGTAGGTGTTGCTGTGATGATGTCAGTCAGAATGGCTCCTCATCTTCCTCTGATCTTTCTGTTCATGATTCATGGTGAGTTGCTGCAGCATTTCAGAAACAATCAAGAGATTTGCATGCAGTTTTCCCACCAACATTTTGCTCAAGCTGTTGCTATTTTGTTTCTATATTAATTCTGTGTTTCAGGGGTCTCTAGTGCAGATTGGGGTGTGAGTTACAGTCCTTCACACATCTGTGCACTAAAGGACTCATCAGTGATAATGAACTGCACTTATACATACCCTACTGGACATCAGATCAAGAAAGTGTTCTGGACAAAAAACTGTGAAAAGGGTATAGAGCCTCTAGATCTGTCTGAGGACCCTGAATACAGTCAGAGGCTTCAGTATCTGGGAGATAAACAGCAGAACGACACCATCAGACTGAGTCATGTGACACAGAAAGATGAACACATGTACTATTTCAGATTCACTACAAATGTAACTGATGGAAAATGGATTGGTAAACCAGGAGTGACTCTTACTGTCACAGGTGACTTTGATGAGGTTTCACTCTTCTTCTGTGCATTATGTTGAATAATAATAATAATCAGTGTCTGACAGCAGCACTAGATATAATGTGTGTGTTGTGTTCAGATCTTCAGGTGGAGTCTCCTGAGAGAGTGACAGAGGGTCATAATGTCCGTCTGACATGTAAAAGCAGCTGCACTCTGACTGACAGAGCAACATTCATCTGGTACAGAAACTCACAGCCATTAACTGAGAGAAGAGACGGAAACAATCAACTCCTGCTGCAGTCAGTCAGAAGAGAGGATGCAGGCAGATATAGCTGTGGTCTACATGGACACACTTACATCTCTCCTGCTGCTCAGCTCAGTGTCACGTGTGAGTACAGCTTTATTAGTTATTTTTATTAACATTAAGTTTATCGACTGAACTACGTTTGTCATCTTTAGACCCACCAAAGAGTGTCTCAGTGTCCATCAGTCCATCTGGTGTAATAATGGAGGGAGATTCAGTGACTCTGAGCTGCAGCAGTGATTCAAACCCACCTGCAGAAATCAGCTGGACTAAAGGAGGAGAGACTGTAGGATCTGGAAGAATCTACAGCATCTCAAAGATCAGCTCTGATCACAGTGGAGAATACAAGTGCAAGTCCAGAAATAAACATGGAGAGAAATACTCTGAAGCTGTGACTTTAAACGTCATGTGTGAGTTAATGATGGTTCAGTAACTGTGATATTTAATCCTCTAAACATATGTGATGTCAGTTTTAATATGGTTGTTGATGATATAATTTTTTGGTTTGTTTGTCTGTTTAAGATCCTCCCAGGAACGTCTCAGTGTCTATAACTGGATCTGGTGAAATAGTGGAGGGAGATTCAGTGACTCTGAGCTGCAGCAGTGATTCAAACCCACCTGCAGAAATCAGCTGGACTAAAGGAGGAGAGACTGTAGGATCTGGAAGAATCTACAGCATCTCAAAGATCAGCTCTGATCAAAGTGGAGAATACAAGTGCAAGTCCAGAAATAAACATGGAGAGAAATACTCTGAAGCTGTGACTTTAAACGTCATGTGTGAGTTAATGATGGTTCAGTAACTGTGATATTTAATCCTCTAAACATATGTGATGTCAGTTTTAATATGGTTGTTGATGATATAATTTTTTGGTTTGTTTGTCTGTTTAAGATCCTCCCAGGAACGTCTCGGTGTCTATAAATGGATCTGGTGAAATAGTGGAGGGAGATTCAGTGACTCTGATCTGCAGCAGTGATTCAAACCCACCTGCTCTGAACTTCAGCTGGTTTAAGGAGGATCAAAGCTCATCTGTTGGATCTGGACAGAGTTTCAGTGCACTACAGAGTGGACGCTTCTACTGTGAGGCTCACAATCAGCATGGATCTCAGAGATCAGACGCTGTTACTGTCACTGTTAAAGGTAGAACAGCTCATTTACTCTTTCTAAAGTGAATCTAATGAATCATTATTACATGTTTTATTATTTTGTCTCTGTTGTAGGACGTCTGGTGATATTATACATATCCATTGGAGTGGTTTGTGGAGCAGCAGCTATCATCTCAATGGCGCTGATTGGGTAAGATGTGTGTAGTATTTGATCACAGCCAGTGCAATGTCTATTTTTTTTTTTTTTGGAAATATCCAGTATAGGGGAAGGATTTGTTGACAGACTGATTTGAAGACTGACATCTAATCTGAAATACTCAATTTTATTGAAAGTTTAGACAAACAGATTTTCTGCTTAAAAAACTAAATGATCATACTCAATATCTTTTAGGAGGAGCAGGATGAAAAAGAGAAATGACACACAGGAGTCTCAGGTGAGAAAATGTGTTTGCTATCAGTAGTGTCCTGATCAGGTAAATTAATTGGTAAATCAAGCACTGAAAGCCTGAGTTGTGAATTTATATACTGAGTTGTTCATAAACATCAGTATTTTTTTATCTCTACTGTGCTTTTATTCCATGTCAAAGATGAATCATTGCAGACGCCATCATGACAGACATAAAGCTTGTGATGTTGAGATGAATATACCTATTTATGAGAATGTAGGGGTAAGTTTTGCTGATTTACAAAATATTAAACTCTCCTCATGTTCAGCAGAAATGAATTAAATCCTCTTCACTGTCAGTGTGATAATTTTAAATGTCTATTGACTAAATATATGGTAATTTTAAAGAGAACAAGCATGACAAGTTTTCAGATAGAGCACCGTTAGCTAAGGGGACAGAGCTTAGTGATGATTGGTCAACACACTGGTTTGCAGATGATACAAAGAATATCATTTACTGTTAAAGATTAAATATCAAAGTCACATACAAAATTTGAAGAGTATTATTTATTAATGTTCTTATTACCCTTTCTTCTTTCAGCTTGGTAAGAAGAGACCATAGTGTTTTGGAAACCTGGCAAAAACATTTTATAGCATTTTTGTATCTCTTATGTGTGGAGCGAAAATCTATGTGGAGGAGCCCTGCATAGCTCTGAAAGCTTATATACAAGTATATCATCAAATGTGCTAGTGTAAGGCTGTCTTTGTTTCTTTTTTACAGTTTGTGTTTTATATTTAGTTTGCTTCATTTTAAAAGTATTATTTAACCTTATGCGGCATTGTTTGTGTTTTCAAGGCAGAAAATAAAGATTTGATCTGAAAGATCTGACTGCAGTAGTTTGCCATTGTCTATCATTCAATAATTCTGTAATTCAAATCTTTTGTCATTCAATACCTCAGTATAACAGCATAAATATCAATAGAGATTGTTAGAAATACACCTAAAAGCAAATATGGTTGCAAGTTCTGTCTTTACCAATAGAGTTCAATGGAACTTGCGACCAGCCAACAATTATTTTGGGAATGCACGGCTGTCACTAAATTCCAGGGGTTTCATTACCACGATGTAAAATGGGCGTTTCTGGAGGTATTGGGAAAACGCCCCCTTTCCAAAAATTTTTTTAAAAATTAAGGTCACCGATCATGCGCAGAATGCTGTTTTTTTTTTTGCGCGGGCATTTCCAATCCCAGGATCAGCTCAGATGGATAATGAAAAGCATACCTACGATGGATAATGAAGAACAAAACAGTCATAAAGGTTATTTTTTTTTATGTTTTATAACCTTACATTTAAACGGTTTTCGAAAACAAACAACCAGAAGAAATGTAAAACGTGCAGTAACCGTCAATAGCGTGATTGTGTTTTACTGTAACGTTAAATTGTAGCCAGTCTCCTTTCGAAAATTATCCATGGTTTTACAATAACAACAATAAATGTATCTGAAGGTACTGTATATAATATAAAAGGTATTTGACATGAAACCCCTGCGATCAGGACAGGTATCTGAAGTTACTGTATATAATATAAAAGGTATTTGACATGAAACACCTGCGATCAGGACAGGTATCTGAAGTTACTGTATATAATATAAAAGGTATTTGACATGAAACACCTGTGATCAGGACAGGTATCTGAAGTAAATGGCTATTCCCCAACTGCGCATGATCGGAGACCTATGCAGATTCTCAAATAGGCCATGCCTACCTGATGACGCATTTTCGATTACGCTGTTCTGAAAGCCCTGGAAAAAAGTGCATCCTGGTTTGTCTCACTGAAGATGCCATATTTGTGTGTTCTTGGCACCACCTGCTGGTGACATTATTCCAAAGCAGCATAATTAGCTTTCTTTCTAAAATACAAATGTTTCTGTGATACCATGCGAGGCAACTGCTGTAACTCCACAAGATCATATGCACATGAGTTTATTCATTTATTTATTTTTTGAGAACATCAATGTCTGCAGGGAGTGTGCATGCTTATACAGTACCCTTGCATGTAGACGTCCTTGGCATACCCAGATGAAAAACAAGTGTACTTGAGTGCTCTAATGTATGAAAGATGGTTCAAGTTAGGGGTGGGCGATATGGGAAAAATATCATATCACGATTTTTTATAGAAATATCACGATTCACGATTTTTATCCCGATTCTTTGTTAGTTTTACTATTTTGGTTTTACAAGTTGTCTGAGCATTACAGCCAAACTAGAAAGACAAAGATGCATGGCAGATATTTAGGCCAAAGTGGGCGAAGATAAAAAAATCTTTGTCATTATTTTATTTTTCTTATTAAAAAATAAGAACAAAGATACACATTACAAATACACATAATATACAAATAAAACAAACAGTGCTTTATTTCCAGGTACAATAGGTGTATTTAGCAGAGCATTCAATGAAATTGAATGAACAAATATAAAAATAAAACACTACATAGACTGATTCCTAAAGCAACTGTATTAAAGTTTTTCAGTCAAGAATAGTGAGTGATTTTTCTCTTTTGCGTTTTGTTGTTTTGTTAACGTTAAATGAATAGTTCCCCCACAAATTAATATTCTGTCATCTGTCTGTCAATTCTGTCATAATGTTGTATTTTTATATCATCATTTACTCAAAAGTTGTTTTAAACCGGAATGAGTTTCTTTCTTGTGCTGAACATTTATAAATGCTATTTTGAAGAAGGTGGAAAACCAAACAGTTGCTGGTCCTCAGTGACTTCCATAGGATTTTTCTTTCCTACTATGAAAGTCAATGTAGACCAGCAACTGTTTGGTTTTCCACTGAGTAAATAATGACAGAAATTAAATTTTAGGGTGAACTATCCCTTTAATGACAGTCGACAGCATGTTTAGTGTCCTGTCCCTTTAAGAGCTGCACGCATCTAATATACAGGCACGCATCCGTTTCTCTCTTAACTATTTACTTTCATTTTAGAGATAACCAACTCAGTCTGTATGTAAACCTTGTGTGTTTTGACAGTATTAGCGCAAAATATAACTTAGTTGAGTAATCAGGCGCTGTTAGACAGGCGTTTTAGTGCGCGTGCTTCAGGTGTATGTGCTCAGAACAAGCGCACGTCAGACCAGCGCGCGAATTAAACATTTAACCAGCAAGGCTTGTATGCAAATAATGTACTTTTGCGATCGCGAATAAGTGCAGTGTCCTGTCTGAGTAACTCTACTGCTGTATGTCGTGTTGTACAGTACATAGAGACGGCGGCGCCAGAACTGTATTTGACAATGTGCGCGGTAGCGCGATACTACGATATTTCTTCAAAAGCAGATCGTGGAGACATTTTTATCGTCCACGATCAAAAATCGTCATATCGCACACCCCTAGTTCAAGTGTACTATAAGTGATGACGAAATACATTTTTGTTAATACAGAGATATTATGTTAAAAGTGCAGTTTAGTTCATATTCATGGTGTCTCAAAGTAGCACAGTTGAGTACACTTAGATGATCTTAAGTTTATCTTAAGAAGTACTAAATAAACGTGTTTAGTATATTGCAGCTGATTTCACCAGAGGAGGAACCAAGACAATACTTTCAAGTCACAAGCAAGTCTCGAGTCAAATCCCAAGTCCGCAAAGAGTTAAAGTTAATGAGATAATTAAGTGACTAATTAAATGATGATTGTGCATTAGTAATGAACACCTGATGTTAACAATCAACATCACTGAAGAAAAGAGAAACACAAGAACTACAACTGACTTCAGCCACAGCCTTGGATTAAATCAACTGGATGAAAAAAAAAAAAAATGTGCACCATAATTGTGGTCAGTGTTTGCTTTAGTATGACTCTTGAGCTGTTTAGCAATTGCAATATTGTATTACAGCAAACATTTGTGCATTGTTCAGTCAAACCTTGGAGTAGCAGATTAGCTTACGCGTTTGATGAATTAATGTCCTTGGTTTATATTTCTCTCTTTGGTTTATTAACTGCATTTGAGTATTAAATAAAAAAAACTCCCATTAAACATAATGCTTCAAAGTTGAGAAAAAAAAAAGTTTTAGGATTAGGCTTTTAGACATGAACATTTATCATATGATCCTCAACAGTGGTGACAATAATTATTCATACTGCAGTGTATGATGGGAGTTTTCCATGCAATGCAGCATGAATCATTTTGTTGATTGTCACCATTGTTGAGATTCATATGCTGGTTCTTGATATATGTGTGTGTCTAAAACTTACTGGAGTTCAACTTTTTAAGTGCGTTACATAGATTTCAAATTTATTCACTGCAACTCTTTGAGAACACGGATGATTATGCTAAACCTGAACATATAAATTAAACAAAATTTATTTTGGATATAATCAAACCAGATCATGGTGATTATATGATCAGTACAGAGCACTGATCTCTCTCTACTTTACAGCACCACATGAATTACTACAGAGAAGAATCTAACACTGGATTCAAGGGTCAAGAGCCCAACTAAAGCAAACACTGATCTCCATGATGGTGCCATCATTTTAACCAATAAAACATCAACAGCTGATCCTCTGTGGTTCTCAATAATAGCAGGTGTTCATCACTAATGCACAATCATAATTTATAATTATAATTAGTCACTTAATTGTCTCATTATCTTTAACTCTTTGAGGGCTTGGGATTTGACTTGAGACTTGCTTGTGACTTGAAAGGAATGACTTGGTTCCTCCTCTGGTGAAATCAGCTGCTGAGTTCATGGGTGGAATAAACATATGACAGGACTTTTACTTTCTGACCTCTGGACTATCCACCTCTGTCTGTAATATATCTGCTTGTTTTACACTCTTTGGCCACCAGGTGGTATTGTGAGCAAATGAAGCCTCCAGAAATTAACCCTTTTGTGAACCACTTCACTGAAAAGCTGAAAAACTTCAAGAGGCTTCATCTGGCCATCACTAACTGCAGTTTCCAAAAGAAATGAACACTAGAGGCAGTAAAACTCTGAAGCCTTTTATTCCTTTTCACACAAATTTAGTTTCGATTAATAAAGCGCAATTTTCGCAAAATTACTTGAGGAATTTCATGTTATGGCTTCAAAACAATATTAATATGCTGGGAGATGTGAAAACTGATGCTTTTGAACATTAGCCTCACAGGAGCTCCGGTTCGAATCCAGTGTAGCTACGGTTCAACAAAACAGTTCAAATCTGCATAAAAGGAAGTTCAAATAGCACGGTTGCATCAACAAATGCGTTTTTATATACGTTTTGCATTTGTCGACACTATCGGGTAGGTTTTGGGTTGGGTTTGGTGTAGAGCATATTTCCAACACGTTAGAGCATTAACTTTTAGGGACAGACCCCGGATATTTGAATTCTGAACCGCCACAGTACGTACCTGAAGCAATGTAATAAAAATGTGCCAGGGTTTACGTATTGAACCCGTGTTTTAGCGCCACTCAGTGGACATTTCTCTTTGAAACTGCGGCGAAACGTGCAGCAAGGTACGTAAAAACTGCCCCCAGGTATGTTTATGCCATGAGACCAGGTTGCCCTTTCCAGCTGTGTTTGTCTTGGAGTGTAGGGGAGTGGTGATAAACAAAAGACTGAGCTACCTGTGCCTCGAATTTACAGCCAATTACAAGTTAGGGTAACTCAAACCATTTGAGTAAACAAATTCCCGAGGCAATTTAAAGCAATCAGTTTACGCAAACGGCTTGAGTTTACCTAACTTGTTGGGTTTTACAGTGTATCCAAAAGACAAAAGGCAGATACAGTTAATTTGTTTCGCTAACATCCATGACTCATGAGCTAATAAATCTTTCGACTGAGAGGGACCCCCAGTGGCTGTGATATGATACAATCATGAGACGTTTATGAATTAACATTGACATCAACTGAGTATTCAAAAGTGTTTCCCGACTTATAAGATAGTTGGTACAGACGTTTAAAAATATCAGTTTGTTTCATTCATACAAATACATCAAAATATTACAGGATGTAGGTTTTTTATTGTATCAGAGATCATGTAGAAAGTGTTGTAGTGATCTTTAATGAGCTATAGTATTCAACACAATATTGTTTTATATTAAACCTTTGGAGTCAGGCTCATATATTAGTACACTGAGCACAGAGTAAAAATGTGCTTGTACTTGAGGATAAAAGGGAAAAAAATCAAAGATTTTAGTGCAAATGTCGTTCATACTGCAGCACATGTAGTATTTACATAACTCTAGTTCAGATATTTAATAGTTACATTTTACAGTAAACAGTGATGTAAACACCGTCTGTAGTCAGTCCTGGTCTCATCTTCCTACATTATTGTAGAGGATCATGGAAACAACCATTGCTGCAATCTGTAAAGAAAGAAATGGTGTGCAATAATGTATAAAATAGATCATTTGCAGTAATACGAATTTGAATGAGTTGGCTACTTGACCCTTTTTTTCTGTTTTTTTTTTTAAGTCACAATCTAACTACCTTTTTTTACATCTACTTACATTTTTGTAACTAAACTTTATTTGTATCTTAATTGGTTTAACCAGATTGACCATCTTTGTGCTAAATTTTGCTTATAGATATGCAAACCTCCATATCAAAAATCTGTGAACTTTTATGAAATATGAGGTGGACCTTTCCTAAATTAATTCAGACCATCAGTTCTATTGTATCGCATACTAAGATATTGATCATCATGATGTTTGTCTTTTGTCATTCTGTGCATGTTAAGACATTAATCTGCACAGAGGATCTTCCATGTGTTGAATTCCTCAAGTGGAAAGTAAAAATGAAGTAAATACCTCTAAAGCAGCGATTCCCAAAGCCACACCAGCGAGCAGAACTGCATTATTCTCAATCAGATCCACTAATACCTGGAAGCAGCCCACGACCGGCTACAACAACAGCAAAAACACACACTGATTAAATGCACACATCAACACAATATCTGCATTTGCTTAGACAATTATGCACATATTATTCCCAACCCAATGGGCTAAACCAATGCGCCAAAATAATGCAAATTGCTGTATGACAAATTAGTGGTGTGCAGTGAGGCTATATGGGATTGTCATACGTTCATTCATTTCACAATACATTACATATCTCATACATACACGTTTCTGCGCAAAGCGTTCTATAACATACCTCTTTGTTTGCTTCATTTAAATTGCATGGTCTTAAACTGCTTGCACAACATGTGACAGGATATAAACTCGTTGTAGCTACGAACTGAGAGCCCATGAAGTCAGTGTAGTTGTAATATCCACAGCATTTCAGCTAGGAAAAACAAAAACAAAAAAACACATGCTTGCATATGCAGTGGTTTGCAAACAGGGGTTTGAATTATTAGAGCTTCTAATATCAGAAAACAGCTAGACATGATGTCTGGTGCCGTACCTCAGACATAGTGCTATTCCAGACTGAAGTGAAACTCTCATCTTTGCCATACTCGGCCTCAATGCTTTTAACAACTTTCAGTCCAATTTCATCCAGAGCTTTCTGAACCTGGAATGTGGATAAAATTCACGTTCAGCCTCTGATTTTACAGAATCACATGCTACATACTTGTGAAGACAGATTCATTTCAACCACATGGAATCATAAACAAATCATAAGGATGTGGATGTTATATGTATTTTTATACAGACAGAATAAACCATTGTGCTTCTTAATGTGCTGTTTCCTGTACTGTGAATATGAACTCATGGACAATGCATTTAATCAAATTCATTTAAATCACACATATTTTCAGGATAAAATTATTTTTTTAAATCCCTTCTATATAACATCATTAGTTTGTAATTTTATTATTATTAATTATTTATTTTAGTTTGCTATATAGGCTTTTTGAGTTGCTGTTTTGCATTTGTGTTATTTCTGTGAGCTTCCACGGTTTGAAATATGGACATTTCTATTTGTTTGTCTAGATATGCTTAAAATATGCTAGAATTTTTCTTTCTGAGAGTAATTTTCTCAAAAATCCTTATCCAATAATAAAAATAATAACAATCTTGAAAACCAATCCAATTGAAAATTGGGCAAAATGTTGTAAAAATAATGTAAATGAAATAAAAATAATGTTTTACAAGAAAATGCTATCTCAAAACTTCACGTTTAAATCAATGAGTTTCTCGCTGTTTCTTTATAATTATTTGTGAAATTTACTAGAAAGTTTAGAGTGCAAATTGTAAATCCAACACCAATTTTTTTCAGAGTATGTGCTTTTATTCTGGTGCGGTGCATCAGCTCTCACCAAAGGCTCAAAGACGAAAAGCGTTATCGCCGCTGCCACCTCCACGAGGAAGATGATGAGCACAATGCTGAAGAACTAGGAGAAAAGTTGAGAAATTGACCTTTTTGTCTGCATCTGTGGCTGAACTTTAGGACTGAAACATTCACAGCAGCTTTAGCTGAACACATTTGACAGAAATGGGTTCACTCACCGAAAGCAGCATGCATTTGCTTTCCTTTATGGCTCCGCAGCATCCCAGGAAGCCTATGAGCGTTAGAAACACTCCCACGCCGATCAGCACGTAGCCGATGTTTGCCAGCTGGGCCAGTTCAGGAGGCGCGTCTTCAATGTTGCCTAAAATGCCCAGAAGAGAAACTTTGTCCACTGCCACCCAGACGCCTACCCCCAATATGACAGCACCTGCCAGCTGCAATGATGAAGAAGACAACAGAGGAAAACACTGTGTCATTTTACAGTTTAATGAGGCAATAAACCGTTTTGCATGTGGAAACATGACTGACTAGTAACATGACTTTTATTATATTCCCTTGATAAGGGTTAGTGTAGCTCAGTTTAAAAGAGGACTTTACAGTAAATGTAGTTCAGAGATAAAAGTCATAGATTTGTGCTACGAAATTGAAAAAATTGAAAATTGAAAGGCCAGAACTCAACAACGATTATACTCACAAAGATGACGCCATTGAAGACGAACATCATAACTTTGAGGAAACCCTTGCAGCACATTTTGGCAGATTTTCCTTATTCCTAAAAAAAAAAAAAGCAGATTATTTATTTATTTCTTCATTCATACATAACATACGAGTACAAATGTCTTTAGAAAACCAGGGCATGAAGGTGAACCTAAAGAGCCAGTCATGACAAACTAAATTTGTAAAGAAAATAACGATAGTTATTATTATTATTATTATTATTACAGAACTGTTGAATCTACATACAGCAATAACTGTAATAGATAATTTTATTATCTTTCCTATTATTTCACCATTCAAGTATGGGGTTAGTAATGTTGTTTTTGTTGTTGTTTTAATCAATTTATTCAGCAATAATGCATTAAATTAATCAAAGGTGACAGTAAACCAACTAACTTTGACTAACATTCTGGCAAATTTATTTTAAACTTCTTCCAGTAACATTAATAGAACATTCAAGTATACTGTTTAAATGTATATGTTCTATAATAATACATATAACATATATATATATATATATATACACATTTATATAAAAAAAACACAAATTGTGGATTTTTTTTTTTTTTCTAAAATGTTAATGTTTGTGTAACCTTTTTTGTTGTTGTTGTTGTTTAATTTTACTACTTGTTTCAGAAAGTTCAGAGAACATTCAAAAATATCATTACCATAATGTTTGGAACTATTCATTATAAATTAATATATAATATATAATAAATGGAATGTTTCCTTAATGTATTCCCATAATGTTTGGAATTATTAATTATAAATTGAATGTTCCCTTAATGTTTGTATACTGCCAAGAAAAAAAAAAAAAAATATATATAAAAAATTGAAGTAGACATTCTGAACATTCAGAAGAGATTCAGAAATCATGTTCTCAAAATCCACTGGGAACATTTGCAAATATTCTGTAGTGGAATATTTTTGTTAGCTTGGGAAGGCATAATGTTATAAAATAGTGTTGTTTTAAAAAGTAATTGTGATCATTAAAAGTGTAGCTATTTTATCATATGCTTCTCTGAAATTACGTCAGAACTGTAAAGAAGTGCACCATTAAAACAAACTAAAGAAAACAATAACAATAGAAACCTGTGTTTCTAAAAAGATTAATGGACAGCTGCTTTACTTCCTGCTAACAGGAACTGGAATGAGTAATTACAACTGTCTGGTTCTAAGATATATATGACTAACGAAGGCAATTCTGAAGTCATCAGGGTGTTTTGGTTCCTTGAAATGTGGTGAAGCTCACTGGAGGAGGACGTTTGTTAAAATTATTGCGTTGGTGTTCTCTGTGTGCTCATTGTGTGTGTGTGTGTTTGTGTGTGTGTGTGTGTGTGTGTGTGTGTAAGAGAGAAGCAGTCAGAGCTATTGAGATTTTACATTAGCAAAACTATTAATCTATCTCGCTTTCTGTTAGTTTGGCTGTATAAACATGAATGTGTTCCTCGTCTTACAAATCTACAATTATAGAACCTAAACATTTTGGTAGTTTTAACCCAGAAAACCTCAATGTAAGTCATATAATATCTCTTTTATGTTCTGTGTGTGAAAGAACAGATGAAAGCAGTCTTACCCGTCCACAGGTGAACGAAGCGGTCAGGTGTGTGGGACGAATCTGAAGCCCCAAACCTCATCAGACTGAAGTATCTGCTGGGGGTGGGGCTTAAACACAAACACGCCTTTTTTCTTTTTTTTTCCCAGAAAGACTTCCTTATGGATGAAGCTTTTATGGTATGAGGGGTTTAGATTGAAGTCAGCTGATATAGTCATGATGATGTTACTTTTTATATAATTCTGTTAAAACAGACCTTTGTACCATCTGAAGTGCAGGAAAACTCCTGTAGGCCACTAAACAAAAAACTCCAATGTCATCAACAGATGTTCAATGTTTTATCAAAATATATGTCTGTCTATCTATCTATCTATCTATCTATCTATCTATCTATCTATCTATCTATCTATCTATCTATCTATCTATTTGCCTAAAATGAGACATTTGTTTATGTCACCCTTTTTTGCCACAAACCAAGGGAGAGAGGAAGTTAAATCATGTTGGTTTACCATGATGTGGTTTAGACCGTGTGTGTGCTCTGAACTCATTATTTGTCATTCAGGCTTTAAGGAGCACGGTAAGACAGACTTTTGTTATCTCTATGTTCTTTTTTCCAAAAGTCTCTGTTTTTGTTTATTTTTCGAACACATTATCAGTTGTTCATATGATGCTGTGCAATCTTTCAGTAAACATCAGTGTCAACTAAATTGTGCCTGAGCCAGGTTTTATGGGGTGGTGGTGATGTGGATAAGACACATGCCTTTGGTGTGAGAGACCCGGGTTCGAATCCACTGTGAGACACCAATGTGTCCCTGAGCAAGACACTTAACCCCTAGTTGCTCCAGAGGCGTGTGACCTCTGACATATATAGCAATTGTAAGTCGCTTTGGATAAAAGCGTCAGCTAAATGTTAATGTTATGTATTTAAAATCTTCAGACAGGAAGAAATGTGAATGATAAAAAACTATCATACTTATAAAATACTTATAAAAAGTATAAATAATCATTGTTCACTTCTTGATTCAAGGCATATATTTTCTTCATTATTTGGGTAGATTACTAAAGTTGTAAACATACAAAAGTTCAAATTTCTATTTGTGTCCGCTACGATTGAAGACAACAAAACAACAAAAAATATGCATAAAAGTAATAATTTAAAATGGTTATTTTTACAAAAAAAAAAAAAAAAAAGTGCCTCTATTTAAAGTAACAGATATACATTTCATTTTCTGAAGTTTAATGGATACAGGACCTAACTTGTCCTGGGTTGATCCTTCTTGAAGAACACAGGGGTTTTCCAGCCATGATGTTAATGATGTCATAAATTATGTAATTTTAAATATCTAATGTATATTTGTTGTAGTTGTTGTATTGCTGAAGTTTGACAGAATGGCTGCTACTATTTTGATCTTCCTGCTCATGATTCACGGTGAGTCACTGCAACTGTAGACACTGCGCAGATTCGTTCTGCACTCATTATATATATATATAGATTAGTATTTTACATTAATATACGTTGTGCTCAGTAAGAATTCTGTGTTTCAGGGGTCTCTAGTGCTGGTTGGGGTGTGTGGTACAGTCCTTCACACATCTGTGCACTAAAGCACTCATCAGTGATAATGAGCTGCAATTATACATACCCTACTAGATATAAGATCAAGAAAGTGTTCTGGACAAAAACACTTGTTAAAGGTAAAAATAAAGAATCAAGTGAAGAGAAACAAGAGTATCCAGATCTGTCTGAGGACCCTGAATACAGTCAGAGGCTTCAGTATCTGGGAGATAAACAGCAGAACTGCACCATCAGACTGAGTCATGTGACACAGAAAGATGAACACATGTACTATTTCAGATTCATCACTGATAAGCCTGGTGTGAAATGGACTGGTTATCCAGGAGTGACTCTTACTGTCACAGGTGACTTTGATGAGGTTTCACTCTTCTTCTGTGCATTATGTTGAATAATAATCAGTGTCTGACAGCAGCACTAGATATAATGTGTGTGTTGTGTTCAGATCTTCAGGTGGAGTCTCCTGAGAGAGTGACAGAGGGTCATAATGTCCGTCTGACATGTAAAAGCAGCTGCGCTCTGACTGACAGCGCAACATTCATCTGGTACAGGAACTCACAGCCATTAACTGAGAGAAGAGACAGAAACAATCAACTCCTGCTGCAGTCAGTCAGAAGAGAGGATGCAGGCAGATATAGCTGTGCTCTACAGGGACACACTTACATCTCTCCTGCTGTTCAGCTCAGTGTCACGTGTGAGTACAGAATCTTTAGTACTTAAAAAAAATAAAATAGATATTGTGTTTACCCCTTGTGCACCCTTGTGGACATTTTTGTCCATTTTAGTTTTGTTTTATTATTTTTATAATTTTGCCTGTGTTAATGCTAACTGCATAAATTTTGGCTCAGGTGTGTATTTTTATTGGAATTTTAATATTCCACCCTCATTTCCTTTAATAAATCTATTTTACACTAGGTACACAAAATAGTTGCACTCAGAACCTTTTGGACAAAAATGTCCCCATTGAAACCCATTAAAACTGCTATTTTTAATCGCAGTGCCATTTAACTGTATAATGATGCAATTTTTGTTAATAGGCTTTCATTCTGTTAGTAAGGCTTCAAAATTAAAATTTTTACCAGATGGTGCCATTTTTTCAGGTTTGGTCTATAAAGGGTCTATAAAGGAAATAATTGCTTTATTCCTGTTTTCTGCTTCTGCATATTATAGAGCCAATTGGATAAATAATGCAGCTATAATTGTGTGGGTGTATTGGTATAGATGTTAGAGTGTGGTTTGTATGTTTGTCCTAAAAAAAATGAGTGTGTGTGCTTGTAATATTTGAGAAAGAAAAACTGTACTGTAAATCAGAAATCCAAGCACTGTGTGCATCAGCAGAGTTTTGCTGGCATCTAATGGGGAGAATTTGGTACTGCGCCCAAACAAAATCTTACTGAGAGCTATTTTTTTCAGATATCAACCTCAAATTTGGAACACAACTTTAGATTTATGGCTTTTATTTTCTAGCAGGTTTAGAGTTCAACATGTAACATTAAATATATATTTTATATAAAATATTGTTCATAAAGCATTTTCATAAACTTAAACTTCTACAACTTTTTTTTTTGGTTTCATTTTTTAAACTTTTTTTTACTTCAACGATAATCTGCCATGGGTCCTCTTTAAAATGAGACCAAACTTAACTAGGTACACAAAATAGTTACACTCAGTGCCTTTTGGACCAAAATGTCCCCATTGAAACCCATTAAAAAAGCCATTTTTAATCGCAGTGCCGTTTAACTGTAAAATTATGCAATTTTTGTTAACAGGCTTTCATTCTGTTGGCAAGGCTTCAAACTTATAATTTTTTTACCAGATGGTGCCATTTTTTCAGGTTTGGTCTATAAAAGGTCTATAAAGCAAATAATTGCTTTATTCCCGTTTTCTGCTTCTGCATATTATACAGCCAATTGGACAAATAATGCAGCTATAATTGTGTGGGTGTATTGGTATGGATGTCAGAGTGTGGTTTGTTTGTATGTTTGTCTGTGTGTGTTCTTGTAAAAATTGAGAGAGAGAACTCTACGGTAAATCACAAATCCAACCACTGCGTGCACCAGCAGAGTTTTGCTGGCATCTAATGGGGAGAATTTGGTACTGCGCCCAAACAAAATCTTACTGAAAGCTCATTTTTTTGAGATATCAACCTCAAATTTGGAACACAACTTGTTCAGATGTATGGCTTTGATTTTCTAGCAGGTTTAGAGTTCAACATGTTTCATATATAAAATATTCATAAAATAAAATATAAAATATTGTTCATAAATCATTTTCATAAACTTAAACCTGTATAACATTTTATTTTGTTTCACTTTTTAAACTTTTTTCACTTCAACATTAATCTGCCATGGGTCTTCTTTAAAATGAAACCACACTTAAGTCTCTGCTCCGAAGCTTCAAATTTTCATGACCGTTTTTTTGACATGGACATTTTTGTCCACTATGGACCTAAGTGTAACTTTTTTTTATTGATGCACAAGGGTTTAAAAAAAAAAAGATGATTTAAATTGTGCCCTCTTCAGATGCACCAAAGAGTGTCTCAGTGTCCATCAGTCCATCTGGTGAAATAGTGGAAGGAGATTCAGTGACTCTGAGCTGCAGCAGTGATTCAAACACACCTGCAAAAATCAGCTGGTTTAAAGGAAGAATGTTTCTAGGATCTGGAAGAATCTACAGCATCTCAAACATCAGCTCTGATCACAGTGGAGAATACAAGTGCAAGTCCAGATATGAAGATATAAATAAATACTCTGCTGTGACTTTAAACGTCATGTGTGAGTTAATGATGGTTCATTAACTGTGATATTTAATCCTCTGTCATGTGATAGTCAAATGTATCATTATTGATAACGACATCTATCATTATTTATTTTCTTTTTTTTCTGTTTTAGACCCTCCAAAAACCATCTCAGTGTCTATAACTGGATCTGGTGAAATAGTGGAGGGAGATTCAGTGACTCTGATCTGCAGCAGTGATTCAAACCCACCTCCAGAAATCAGCTGGTTTAAGGAGGATCAAAGCTCATCTGTTGGATCTGGACAGAGTTTCAGTGCACTACAGAGTGGACGCTTCTACTGTGAGGCTCACAATCAACATGGATCTCTGAGATCAGACGCTATCACTGTCATTGTTAAAGGTAGAGCAGCTCATTTACTTACATGAATCTTTCTGAACTGAGTCAAACTGATCAATTTCTTTTAATCTTTCATCTTGTCTCAGTACTATACTGGAAGATATCTCATACAGCTATTGTAGTAACACTTTGTGGAATTGTTGCTGCTGTCATAGTTGCATTGCTAACCTGGTAAGACTCAGACTTTTCTTTTTTGTGTTAGTTATGTGATTTAATATTGTGTGATGTTAAAATAAGTGTTTTTTCTGCTTGTTTTTCTTCTCAAGCAGCTGTGTAAAAAGGAACAAACTGCAGTCTGAGGTCAGTCAGTTTCACTGTATGGATTCAAATACACGATTTTACCAATAGGGCGCGCTGATGGGAAAAATAATGCAATTATAAATGAATAAGGAAAATATGGAGTAGCCCCAGAGTGCACCCTGCAGAGCTTATTAATGTGTAGACATTTGAGCATGATCGTTCTTTTATATACGTTTTTATGAATGATCTACTCTGTTTGGCTGTACTACAGAAATATTAAGTGCTAACAACAGCGATTTTAGTTAGAATCAATTAGCAAATGTGTTTTTTTAAAAGCTTATGACGAATTAGTTTAAGTTCCTATCAAATGCATCTCTGAGTACTTCAGGCAGAACAGAGCTAATATGAACGGCTCATGAATTAAGTCTGGGGAACAAATTCTTAATTCATGGCCATGATATAGTACTATGCTATAGCACGTTAAATGAATAATAAATTGTGCAGTGTATTTAAGGCTTTAGGCGGACATGACTAAAAGACGTTTTCACCGATTCAGTCTGATTTCTAAAAGAATCATTCAGTCTGGTTTACTGAACTTGAGTCACTGAAAAGATATGACTCAGATGAATGATTCATTCACAAATAACACTTAGAGGCTACTACATCATGCATCAGCTAAAGTATTGAAATGTCCATGTTTGTAATCTTTTGCTTTAGTGTACACTAAAATGTTAGTTCTATTAATCTACTGAAAGAGCACTAGATTTCCGTTTACCCACTCAAATGCACAAAGGAACAAACACACAAATATGTTTACTGATGTGTTTTATAATGTATGCCATTCTTGTTTTATGTGTTTTCATTTTATTACTCTGATTCTCAATTCTTCTGTCTTGGATTGCTGATGGCAACACTACTGGATATTTTTCTTCTTCTCTTCAGTCCCTCACAAACATGTCTGATGACATGAGCATAATATATGATCCTAGTCAGTTCTCATATGTGTATGAGAATATGGTGGTGAGTGTGCAGCTTTTTATTCAAGCCTAGACAATATCACTAGTATTTTCCAAACTATATGTGTTTTCCTTTTTCTCCCCCCTCTCTCTCTCTCTCTCTCATGAAGGCTGTTAATCTGAACAGTAAAACACCTGATCCTAAAATGAACATCCCTCTGTATGAGAATGTTACGATTTATGAGAATCTTCCAATTGTGAGTCAATAGAGAATATTTTTTTTTGTGCTATTAAATATCCTACTCTGTAATCTACACTAATGAGCCATTACATTATGATCACCTAATAACCTGTAGCGGCGAGGCATTGATTCAACGAGGTGGCACTAGATCTCCTAAGGCAGTGGTTCGCAACCAGGGGACAGTGCTACTCATTTGAAGCACGCCACACAGACCGTTTATACGCTCGGATCCTCTTATAAAAACTAACCATGGTTTTACTACAAATAAAACAAAAAAAACATGGTTTCCATAGTTCAACCATGGGTAACCACTAATTAACCATCGTTTTGCAATACTAACTATAGTTTAACCATAGTATTTTAGTTAATAAAAGTTCAAATGGCAGCGCAGTGTGAGCATCACAAAAAAACATCACCAAATAAGCATCACCAAAGTTTCGGAGGCAGTGTGTAAACATGATTGACACAACATGAGCTCGTATTTACTTTTTTCACTTTGCAGGTAGGTCTCTTGAAGCATCTTGGAGACGTTGGCACAGTTGTTCTGGATTGAGTCTGTCTCAGTTTGTTCTGTTTCGTCATGTTATTCCAGACAGACTGGATGATGATCAGATCGGATCTCTGGCTGTTGTCTGACTCCTTGTACAAACAAAAATCTCACTGGAATATTACAATTAATGACAAAATGAATGTTTGGAAATGTAAACTGATATTTCCTATTGACACACTACAACAAAATATAAATATATGACTTAAAACCATGTTTAGCTGATAAATAATCTATTCTAATAATTTTGGCAACCGCTGTATACACATGTAGGATAGATAGATAGATGATAGATAGATAGATAGATAGATAGATAGATAGATAGATAGATAGATAGATAGATAGATAGATAGATAGATAGATAGATAGATAGATAGAATAGTCCAGGACTGTGATTAATCACGATTAATCATAAATTCAAATCAGCCTTAATACTGGCAATAAAACATTTACCAAGCCCTATCGCTTCAATCCCAGTACACATTTACCCAACTATTATCAAAAGTATTTCTAGATAAATACAACAAAATATTTTCTTGCGACCTTACATGAAGTATTATGATAAAATGCATCATGAAGAAGAATTGGACCTGGTCTGCAGGTGCATTGGAGCTAACATTAGCATCATGCTACATAAGACAATTTATGAGATTAATAGTACACTTTTACTCAGAACTCACTTTAAACCACCAGCGAGTGTTTGTAATAACTCTCTTTTGCAATCACATGTGTATACTTTGGGCGGCCGCAATACATTATAAAAGCTCTGTCATTTTTCCCCCGACTGTATTTTCAAAATAACGGGGAAACCGCGACCCTGGCAACACTGGTTCACTATACCCTTATCACATATGAGTATACTGTCACGGTACGCCTCGGGAATGGCGTGAAAAGATGAGGTCAGGGTCCAAGTGCAGGGAAGTGCTCTTTAATTTAAAAAAACAGCAAGCCAACACGGCAAAAAACTAAACAGAAAAGATCTGGGATACCAGACGGCAATACAGTGCATGTATCCCAGACCAGAGCCAAACACAAGAAATGTACTCACTGCAACACATTTGTGAATTACAATTAACGAACCAGGCAGAGTGGTGGGAAAGGGGAGACTATATAGTCTGTGGCAAACGGAGAACAGCTGGGAGTGTTAAGTGTACAGGTGTGTGTGGTTAAGCAGGTGTATGTGATGTGGCAGGTGTATGTGATTACGTAGATGAGTCCGGGAGGAAGGGAGATGGTGACCTCTGGTGGCGACAGGGAAGAACTGCCGAGCCCGGACTCGTGACATGACCCCTCCCTTAAGGAACGGCTTCCAGACGTTCCACCAACACCCCCAATCGTCTGGAGGGAGGTGGAACAGGGGGAGGGATGGTGGGCCAGGCCCGTGCAGCGGAAGAGGGCCCAGAGACGGAGGCAGACACGGGCGCCAGGACGGCGCCGGCAGAACAGGAGGCCAGGGCGGATACGGTGGATTCATCCGGGGAAGCTCGCAAGCGGACACCGCTGCCTCGGAAGCCTCGTGCGCGGACACCGCCGCCTCGGAAGCCTTGTGAGCGTGCACCGCCCCTTCAGGAGGGTCGTGAGCGGGCACCGCTGCTGCGGAAGCCTTGTGAGAGGGCACCGCCGTCTCGAGAGGACCGTGAGCGGGCACCGCCGCTTTGGAAGCCTTGTGAGCGTGCACCGCCGCCTCGAGAGGATCGTGAGCAGGCACCGCCGCTTCGGAAGCCTTGTGAGCGGGCACCGGCGCCTCGGAGGCCTTGTGAGCGTGCACTGCCCCTTCAGGAGGGTCGTGAGCAGGCACCTCCGCCTGGGAAGCCTTGTGAGCGTGCACCGGCGCTTCGGAAGCCTTGTGAGCGTGCACCGCCGCTTCGGAAGCCTTGTGAGCGTGCACCGCCACCTCGGAAGCCTTGTGAGCGTGCACCGCCACCTCGAGAGGATCGTGAGCGGGCACCGCCGCTTCGGAAGCCTTGTGAGCGTGCACCGCCGCCTCGGAAGCCTTGTAAGCGGGCACCGCTGCTTCGGAAGCCTTGAGAGCGGGCACCACCGCCCTGGAAAGACCACGAACAGACCACGCTGCTCGCACCGACATCAGTGGGGGATCCTGCACGCTGTGCATCAGCCCAGGATGCTCCAGAAGCGGGTGCGAGGCACTGGGTGCGGCCACAGATGCCTCCGCCGCCCCCCGGATTGCCGCCTCGGGAGAACGGTGAACGGGCTCCGCAGCTAACTTCACCCTGAAGGCTGAGCCGCTCACCTGCAGAGCCAGGTCAATGTAGTCCTCCAGCGACTCCTCGGGGTCCCAGTATGGCACCAGGGACTTGAAGGGCTCGGCCAGGCCTCCGTAAAAGAAGACCATGAGGCAGGTCTTCTCCATATCCACCCGCCGAGCCACTCCAATAAAATCCCTGGCGTACTCCTCCATTCTCCGGTCTCCCTGGCGGATATTGAGGAGCTTCCCTGCTGGACCCATGTCTGCTGGTTCGTTCTGTCACGGTACGCCTCGGGAATGGCGTGAAAAGATGAGGTCAGGGTCCAAGTGCAGGGAAGTGCTCTTTAATTTCAAAAAACAGCAAGCCAACACGGCAAAAAACTAAACAGAAAAGATCTGGGATACCAGACGGCAATACAGTGCATGTATCCCAGACCAGAGCCAAACACAAGAAATGTACTCACTGCAACACATTTGTGAATTACAATTAACGAACCAGGCAGAGTGGTGGGAAAGGGGAGACTATATAGTCTGTGGCAAACGGAGAACAGCTGGGAGTGTTAAGTGTACAGGTGTGTGTGGTTAAGCAGGTGTATGTGATGTGGCAGGTGTATGTGATTACGTAGATGAGTCCGGGAGGAAGGGAGATGGTGACCTCTGGTGGCGACAGGGAAGAAATGCCGAGCCCGGACTCGTGACATATACATCTCTCTCTCGCGCGCTCTCTCTGTCGAGCCCGGCGCCTTATAATCACGCAATCCCTGCATCCCAATGTGTATATTATACACTCTATCTGCCCTAAACAGTATTGAAAAGTACTAAAATCACATAGAATTTAGGATGGATAGTGTGCACATTGGGATGCAGGCAATGATTTCCTTCCGCGCTGCGATGACGGCAAGAAGCTGGGGTCAAACCTTATCAAACGATTAATTTGTGTTGAAAAATATTAACGCGTTCAAATTTTTAGATTAATGAAATGCGTTAATGTTGACAGCCCTAATATAGATATATAAATAGATGGGGGGTTGGGGGTTGGGGGTTGGGGGGGGGGGGTGCTCAACTTTTCCCAAGTCAAACCACAAATGTAACATTGGGTTTATGTCAGGTGAATTTGGCATTAACAGAAATTTACCATCATGTTCCTCAAACCACTCCGTGATAATTCTGGCAGTGTATCCTGTTGGCAAAGGTCAATGTTGGGCAGTAGCACATTACTTAGTAACGTGTTGCTGTAATTTGATTACTTTTTTAGTAACGGAGTTATTTAACTCGTTATAATTTCCAAAATAGTAATTAGATTATAGTTTCAACCTGAGGTTTCTGTACATTACCATTGTGTTACATCGTGGCTGACAGCAGGGGTGATTATAGGATTTTTATTTTAGGGAGGATCAGCCCCAATGAGGGTATGAAAATTTTAAAATAATTATATATATATATATATATATATATATATATATATATAATTAAAAATTTGTATGGTAAGCAATTTCCCCCTGGGATTAATAAAGTTTTTCAATCTGAATACATATACATATGTTTGCATTGATCATTAATGTAGCAAATGATTTTGTGTGAGAATAAGTCATACAAGTTGTTTATTTTGTTTAAAAATCTTATAAATGTATGAGGTGGCAAGGGGTCAATATAGCATGGGGTAAAAGGCACACAGTATTTATACAAATACTTCACCTAATATGTATATACATATATATATATTAAATAATGTCTCATTTAATACTTGTTCTAAACAATCACTTAAGCAAAGTTTATACTATTTTCCGCTTATTTTGAAAAATAAAATAATTAGGAGACCCCATAATAATTTAATTTAGATTTACAGTAACAACAAATTATATTTTCTTATATGATATGATTAATATTATGTTTTTAAATATGATGGTTTCATTCTAAACATGGTGATCATTTCTAATATGGACACCCAACATAATAATTACCATCTGAATCTAACCGTGTCATGTCAACAAGTGGAAAAGTCAGCCATCTATTAATTATCATGTTAATTACTGCGCCTTTGGCCACAACAGCTGGGGTGCTTTTTACCCCAAATACCTTACTTTTACATATTCTTTCATTGCTTTAATTATTGTAAACAAAACTGAAAATCGTTAAGAAGACCATTGTCTCAAAATATTAGCGTTAGCGATTAGCGATTCTCATTTGCTACTTAAAGTCTTACTCCACCCCAAAATGAAACTTTTGTCATTATTCACTTACCCCCCATGTTGTTCCAATCCCATAAAAGCTTCATTCATCTTCGGAACACAAATTAAGATATTTTAGATGAAATACTGTGACTGTCCCATTGAGTAAATAACACGGATGAGTGTACGCATTCTGCGTGCAGCGATATTCTCCAATTTGTCTTTCTCCAATTGCCGAATAGTTGAATAAAGTTATTTTTTGTTTTTTTTCTGTACAAAAAGTATTATCGTCGCTTCATAACGTTACGGTTGAACCACCGATGGCAGATTATTCTGACGATGTTTTTCATACTTTTCTGGACCTTGAGAGCAGAGGTGAGACTTTCAAGTCACTTGTTAACATCAGGTGTCTTCAATAATGGTCAATCACCACTCAATGAATCTCTTAATTACCTCATTAACTTTAACACTGCTTTAGTGTTACTTTTAACACTCTGAAGTGTGGCCACATATAAACACTTGTCAGTGTTAATTTAACGCTGGGGATTTAGCCATGTTCTGGATTTTGCCCAACCAACAGTGCATCCAGGTGCCATAGCCTATGCTGGTAAATCCACATCTGCGCTCAGCCATAGATGTGATGCTTCAGGAATCAATACTGTCGCTTATTTATCACACTGTGACCCTGCAGTTGCTGTGAACAGTGTGCTCCCCTGAGCTGTGGGAGACACACGATGGTTTGTCTTTTGGCCATCCGTACACCATTTTTAAAGCGTACTCACTACAGCATGTGAACAACCCACAAGGCACTGAACACTCTACTGACCGAAAGGCAGTCCTTGTGTGATATATATACTGCTCTGTCTCGCCAGGCCAGTTCATTGCTCTAGGCTGGGGGTGCTCATAATGTAACGCTCATCAGTGTACACCACTGCAGTATTCTGATTAACTATAATAAGCACCACTATGTAAATTGTGAATTTGTAACTTTCTTGTTTTTGTCTCGTTGGCTCAGCCTAACAGGAATATGCTGTAGTGGATGATGGCACCACCAAAATATTTTACAGCCTTTATGCATCTCTGTGTGGGTGGAGCCCTAGATGATTGACAGAAGTGCCTGATGATGCGTTACTGGAGACTACAAGTGAAAGTTGCTGGCTAGTAATATCATCATGTGAATATGTTGTTGCTTTATGCATTATGATTGTTTGATTGTAATTGTAATTATTGATAATTGTTTATTTATTTGTAGGAGTTTTTTTGTTTTATTTACATTTAACATTTTGGATTTTTTCTTTCATTCAATAAATCAGTGGTCTCAATACTAGTAGTGCTATTTGACACTTATTTCACATTTTATTTCAAATTTTACGCAAAAAACAATTGATCAATCCTGTGTGCAATGCTCACTTCTCACAATCCAGTCAATGCCAGTGGATAAAATAATTTCCCGATCTATGCTTTATTCTTTTTTGATGTGCCATTTTACTCTGAAATGCATCACACGTTCATTTTAATGCCAACATTGAGGTAATTACTGAATATTTACCTTTTGTAGGTCAAAAAGAATCAAAATCCCTTTCAAGGAAAGTCAGTTCGCTGACTTTGCCATATTTGTAAAACATCTCAAAAGCTGCTGGCCAAAGTCACATTTCAATAACATTTTAAATCTGCAATAAAATTAATATTAACTGTCTCATAAATGTTGCTTCATACACACAGATATAATGAAAAAAAAACCCAAAAAAACATTTATTTCAGGTTTGTCCAGCCAATGCATGCGTGCAGTCCTGAATGTGTGTTTCAGACCTGGTTTTTATGGAAACCAGAGCTTCTAACAACAGCTGCAGTAATGCCATGACTTTACCAACTTCTTTTGTTTAGAAGGTGGAACTTCTAGAGCTGCCATCTTGGGTATGTGAAAAGGCCTCAAGCTTTAGGACTGAGTGTCTCTTCCTGAGTGTGATGTTCTTCATTGTCACATGATCATACAGTCCACCAAACAGTGATGCAGCTATAAAAAGGTTCAGCTTTTTTTTTCTATCCCAGTACAAAGGAAACTGTATCTGTCATCAGATTCAGAGAAAGACGACACTTCAGAGAACAAAACCACTGACCGAGTAAATGTGTACAGACACTATCTAGCTTCTACACCTGCATATTGTAAGTTCTTTGTTTATTTAATTTCTATTAATTTGAGTTTTATCAAATGCACAGTTATGCACAATGTTGCATATTGCAGTCACTACCATTGCAATGCTTTCCAGTGTTTTACAATCGTGGTCCATACCATGATAGCTGGTCTACTTATGCAAATTAAAGAGCAGTTATTGTTGAAAGAGCAGTTATCCTTGTTATTGTTGTTTGTATGCAACTGATTAACTGGTTATATTCCCCACTTTGAAAACATTATGGGTATCTTTATGGACTGCCATCAAGTTTCATTTCTGCTAAAATGCTTCTTCTGCTTTATCAGCACTAGTTGAGGTGTCAAAATCATATTAAAATATAATGTGTGAATCATGTGACATTTAGAGTGTGAAATCACCAACACTGGTTTAATCTTGATCATTTATACTGCTATCATTGGTCATGAGAGTTGATAATACAGGTAAGAACAACATTTTTATATTTATTCTGTCAAATATCTTATGTATTGGAGATTATTTGGGGCTAGTTGTCACAGGGCTGGATCTCAATAACTATGAGGTTTAAACAGCTCATTTTCCCTCTAGCAGTGTTTTGTATTTTCGCCTCGATCTAAAAAAAAAAAAAACCTCATTAATCTGATCAATGGGCCTAATTCATGAAACACGAGCAGAACGATTGTGTGTGTGTGTGTGTGTCTGTAAATGGTTCGCAAAGCTGTTCTGATGTAAATTTCTGGATTCATGAATGTGTTCGTATTTTCAAAACGTTAGTTGGTGTGAAAGAAATGTACACCTGCTGATGACACTGAATTTTGATGCACTGCCATTACATTTTGCAAGTTCATTTGCTCTGTTGTTTTGTTTTTTTGTAGCCGAGAGTTGATAAGCTGTTTAGCTTTGAGTAAAACACAGGGCTTGTCAGTAAGCTGATAACTCACAAATATCAGCTTATTAAAATAACCAGGTTTTTGCTGTTTACATGCACATCAGTAACCTGACAACACAAGTAAGCTGTGTTTACAGGACTTCATTAATAAATCAGGTTATTTCCCTGTAGTGACATCGAAATATAATCATTTGCGTATCTGACTCTGAGTATTCCATACATTTGTCAGTTGTTATGTTAAATTAAGCTTGCAACATGTTAGAGGGAAACTTACAGCTCATGTCTATTATCCTCTGCAGTTATAAATGCAGCATTGTGGCTGAAACATTTCTGTGCTGCACGAGATGAGAACACATTTTTATCATTTTCTGAGTCATGAAAAAGTCTGCTTTTGTCATACATTTCCTTCTTTACGTTTGCTCGGTCTATGCGCTTAAATCTGCACTAATGATGCGTTCCTGTCACACATCACAGCTGCGGCCTTCAATAAGCCGACAGAAAGCGGGTTATTTTGTTTACATGCTGCGCAAAATCAGAGTAAGAGGCAAAAAACTACCTTTCTTACGACCAGTTTATGCTTAAGCCGTTTATGACCTTAATCCGATAAAAGAAAACAGGTTACGGGTTATATGACCACGTGCGTTTTTGGTTTATTAAGCATAATCGCCTTAAGAACGTGCACGATGTCATTAAAAAAGGTACAGTGGAGGAACAATTTTGTTCCTAGGGGAACAAAACATATAATTGTACCCCAAAGACCTAAAGTGTACCTTTAAAGGTACCATTATGTACACAAACGTGTTTAAAGGCAGAGGTGGACAGTCCAGGTTCAGAAAGTAAAAGTCAGTATTTTGCTCCAATCATCTGGTTTTGCTAAACAGGCCAGCTCAATGAACATCTCATCATATAAAAACAGCTAAAAATCTCTTCAGTATACAGCACTGATCTCATTGGTGGCCCACCAGAGGCAAAGTCGGCGGCCCACTGGCGGATACCGCCTGTTTTGTTCATCGTTATTTCAAGCGTTATTTCGTCCACTGACGAGCCGCTGGTTTATAATTACTGTTTGCTAGCGGTCCACGGTCGGTCCGTGGTTCATAATCAGTTCGATTACGCTAACTAGAATATCCTTGCACACAATAATGGATCAAAAACAATGTACAATCGTAATTGCAAATTTATTTTCAGTGAACAGATTAAATATAAAAATGCATTTACAGTATATTTATCAGATGGTTTTATCCAATGTGACTTTCAAATAGAAAGTATTAATTTCACATATGTCCGTACAAAAGTCAACCACAAAATTAACCATGGTTTAACTATGACTGTTGTAGTAAATTCACAGTGACTACCATAACCATGAGCTTACTACAGCATAGCAAACCTAGTAAATAAGTGACATAATGCCAAGTATGGTGACCCATACTCGGAATTTGTGCTCTGCATTTAACCCATCCAAAGTGCACACACACAGCAGTGAACACACACACACACCGTGAACACACACCCGGAGCAGTGGGCAGCCATTTATGCTGCGGGGCCCGGGGAGCAGTTGGGGGTTCGGTGCCTTGCTCAAGGGCACCTCAGTCGTGGTATTGAGGGTGGAGAGAGCGCTGGACATTCACTCCCCCCACCTACAATCCCTGCCGGCCCGAGACTCGAACCCGCAACCTCTGGATTACGAGTCCGACTCTCTAACCATTAGGCCACGACTTCCCCATTAATGTCCATATGTTGCGGTCCTACTTGCCCCGCTCCGAGAGGGATTTGAACCACAGTTTACAGCTTAAGAGGCCTGCGCTCTAACAAGGAGGCTAAAGGCCACGGCCTCTAGCGTCAGTCACTAGAGCGCCACTTGAGGTCGGGGAGTGAGGTTTAACCTGCACAGCACTTACCCACTGGCCTCTGCTACACTCACCCTACTAAACCTCACTCCCATCTGGGTCACGGCACCAATGCCGCGGTCCTACTTGCCCCGCTCCGAGAGGGATTTGAACCACAGTTTCCAGCTTAAGAGGCCTGCGCTCTAACAAGGAGGCTAAAGGCCACGGCCTCTAGCGTCAGTCGCTAGAGCGCCACTTGAGGTCGGGGAGTGAGGTTTAACCTGAAGTCACCACAAGTGAGGCTGGATACAAGCTTTAGTAACACTGGGATGGGCAACCTGAGAGATAGAAACAGGAAAACAAAAGGAGAAAGATTAGCATAGATGCTGTTCATATTATTACAGGCAAAATATGACCATGTGCATTTATTACAAGGTTATGAGATGTGTTATGTGAATGTTTGGCTAAAATATGTATTTTAATAAATTTTCAGGATTCATTGTTAAATAGGCTCCAGACTTTTAAATGGTAGTGTACAATACTGTTCAAAAGTTTTCAGTCAGTGAGGTTTTTTTAAGAAATTAATATTTTTATTTAGCAAGATGCATTAAATTGATGAGAAGTGAGAGTAAATATTTTAGTTTCAAATAAACTGTTCATTTTCTACTTTGTTCAAGTAATCCTGAAAACACACACACACACAAAACAAAATACGAATCAGGAATATTTCCTGAGCAGCAAATCAGCACATTAGAATGATTTCTGAATAATCATGTAAAACTGAAGAGTAATGATGCTGACAATTCAGCTTTGATCACAGAAATAAATTACAGTTTAACATCACTCACTCATGTTTGGATGTCAAAACCTTCTTAACTTTAATAAAGAAGTGTAACAGATGCATGATGATATAGGCAAATATGTAGTGAAAAAGGCATATGAAGTGATTTAATGTTAAAAAAATGTAAAGTTATCTTTCTCAGCTTACCTATGTTTCCCACATCTCTGTCCGCAGCTTCTTTCAGACATTTAGATATATAGGAGCTTATCTGTTGTAGAAGTGTTACTCCTGAAACCACAAAACAATTTGTATCAGTAATTGTTTGCCAATATCACATTTTACCTATATTCAGTTAATAGGTTGTTTAGACATGACATCATTGCTGTGGAGCAAAATGCAGCAGGTCAGGAAGAGATTTTTCCCCATAGGGATCAGTAGCAGAAACTCAAGATGCCGGTGTTTAGCATTTTTTACGAATGTCTACGTGTGACGTTTAGCATTTTGTGAATTTGGACTGTGTCACCTTGTATCTTGTGATATATGCTGGTTCTTACCACTAGGTGGTACGCTGTATTCAAGTATCTTGGGAGTCAGAGAACCAGTGTTAATATTCATTGACGAATAATTTGTGTCATAATTTTTGTCAATGACATTTTTTTTCACCGACAATGAGACGATAACGAACGAAACTCTTTGTGAATGACAAAAAATACGATGTAAATCTATTGACATTTTCGTCAACGAATAAAAACAAGACAAAAATGTTAGGGAGGGACGATTTGGGAAGAGATTCATTCAGAACCAATATGCTGCATAGGAGGGTAGATGCGAACATTTGAACTGGTGAGACATAAGCTAAAATACACTTGCTGCACGGAGCATAAAATTTTCAAAAATGTCAATATGTGGGAGTAAGATGAGCAGCCATATGGATAAATCTGAAGACGCAAGAGAGAACTCACTTGGGTCCTGTTTTCTGTGCGCAGACACTGAAGCATATACACCCAGAAAGCACATCTCACAGCACGTGAGTACTCGGCAGGATGTGCAAAACGCAAAAACAGAAAGACAAAACAAGGTTTTCAATGAAGAAAGTTCATGAGATTAAACAAGAGGATCACACAGAACTGTTCGTGGGTGCCATCGAAGAGAAGCAGACTGGAAACAAGTCGAGATGCAAGTTAATACAGTGACTGATGCCACGGTGTTGAAGAAAGACAAGTGGACTGAAACACTAAAAGTAAACAAAAAGCACTTTCTTTTAAATTGGATACGGGAGCAGAGTGCAATGTAATCTCATACAAAGACTTTCTAGGAGTTGCAGGGAAATCAGCGTCACTGTGCAGACTGTATGTTAGTTTCATATTCTGGCCACAAGACGGAATCAAAGAGTATGACAAAACTCATCTGCTAGTTTAAAAACAATGAAGCTGAGATCGAATTCCAAGTTATCGGGAAAGACTCACCTGCCATCCTGGGAAGATCGGCATGCACAGAGTTAGGACTTGTCAAAAGAATCTACAAAGTAGACTGTGAAGAAAACACAGACATCCTGAAGGAGTTTGATTATGTGTTCAACGGATGGGGGTGCATACGAGGTGTGCATCACATTAAGATTGATCCAGCCATGGCACCTGTGATACATCCACCCAGAAAAGCCCAGATAGAACTAAAAGACAAAATAAAGACAGAACTTAACAAAATGTAAAGACCACAGGAACCAAATGAGTCCTTTACAAAATCTGACTTCGCTGCAGTTGGAATTTAACTGCTGGTTCGTCTGGCCAGAGGAGAACTGCCCCCCCGACTGAGCCTGGTTTCTCCCAAAGTTTTTTTCTCCATTCTGTCACCGATGGATTTTGGTTTCTTGCTGCTGTCGCCTCTGGCTTGCTCAGTTGGGGACACTTATTTTCCAGCGATATCATCCACATGATTGCACAGATACTATTTAAACTGAACTGAGCTGAACGTTGACATCATTGAATTCAATAATGAAATGCCTTAAACTGAATATTGAGTTTTTAATCTGGTCATTTTACATTACTGACATTATTTTCCTATTCTGATATTGGAAAGTTGCTTTGACACAATCTGCATTGTTAAAAGTGCTATATAAATAAAGGTTCCAAGCTTTGCACGTTCAATACACCTTTCGGAAGGTACTGTTTCAAGAGGTTCGCTTTTGAAGTATCCTCAGCTCCAGAAGTCTTCCAGAAGTGCATAGCTCAAAGGCTTGAAGACCTGGAAGGAGTTGTAAATATTATGGATGATGTACGCGTATGGGAAGAAAATGTGGAAAAGCATGATGCAAGGCTTGGGAAGCTTCTGAGAGAGTAAAAAGTATAAATTTGAAATTAAATTGGAAAAAGTGCAAGATCAGAATGGATGAAATAAAGTACATCGGGCATAAGTGGAGAAGGTCTGAAGCCAGACCAAGACAAGATCAAAGCAATTGTGGAGATGCCCAAACCACAAGACAAATCTGCTTTAATGAGGTTTAAATCTGTTCGCTGGCTGGCTCTGAGCCAGAGAGAGAGCGCATTGCACATTCTAACCAATCACACACGATGCTGTTGAGCTTATGAATGCAGTGACCAATCAGAGACGTTCAGATGAGTCATCGCTAAAATGCCAGTGTTTTCTTCACTCGCTCGCTGACTGAATACCTCTCTCTGGCGAATTATCTCGTAAGAAACAATAAAGTGCAGAAGTGTGTACGAATCTGTAAGTAATATACTAATTTAATACTGTAAACAGCTTCAGTGATTTTAATGGGAGTTTTTGAGAGTGCTTGAACTCTGACTGTCAGTGAAAATGTTCTTTGATAATGCAAATTATCTTTTTGCTCTCTTTCTGTAAAATGAAAGTTATGATTAGTAGCCTAACTTATAATGTTTTTATTCACATTAACTTTCAATGTTAAATTCACATTAAATATAAAGTCAGTCGTATTAAAAATATGCATGGCACCCATAGCTGTTAATAAGTAAACAGACAGGTTTTTATGCATATTTAATAGATTATATTAGGTTACTTTGACCATCGCCCACTATAGATCAACTGACATAATCTATAAAGGTGAGAATCAAGATATTGCATGATATAGTTAATGCGTTTGGGAATGTTTCAAATAAAAAGGAAAAAACATAAATAAAACATATGTGTTGTTGTGGCTGCTTTGTCTCACATGAGGACCCCACCCCAATCCAATGGTTTCTTTTTTCTTTTTTTTTTTCAGAATCAGTGTTCCTTGTTGCACGTGTCAGGCCACATGAAGTGAGTGGAAAACTTGATGCAACCAGTAAAATATTATATGGTTACTTCAAAAATGTCCACTCAGCAAAAAACTAAATAAACATGCGTTTGTCACCCAAAGAGAAAAAAAAACAATGTAAAAACTTCCAAGTGTCCCTTTCTTCTTTATGTCTTTTCAATCAAAGTTCCGTAGCTATAGAATAACGAACCGTCTCTCCCTTCGAAAGGAAAACAAAAATCTGGCCTACTAACATAGATGAGACAGCACAAAATTCACCTTCTCTCTCCGATCGATCCTGAACAAGTCTTCAAAGAACAGCAGAAAATCTGCGGAACACCATCACACATCCTTTTTTCCCGGGATCCGCGCAGCCTCCTCTCTCTAACCTGCAAGCGGTGTTTCCTGGATAACGTTACCCCACCGTACCACGAAGACGTCTGTCAATAATCAATAGCTGCCAGGAGAGACAGGTTAAAGAGATAACCTTGGTAGATCCACACTGTTCGGGCACCACTTTGTAACACCAAGTTGAAATGTTCAACAGCAGCCCAGAAGGGAAAACTGTGTGGTGCTAATAATGCACGGGAGATGAGAAGATGGCGTATTTTCCCAAGTTTAATAAAACACCTCAAGCGCCGACACACTCGTCCACATACATGAGGAACGAGTGAGGAAAAATGTACATAAGCATCCAACTCAGGCCACAAACAGAAAGGAATAAAATAAAATAAAGATAAACAGATTGTCGGTAGAGCGACTTATCTCTTCATCTTTCCATATCATACAGACACATGCTATGCACATGCGTGGATTTCAATCTGCCACAAAACTACCATAAATGCTCTAGTGGCCGTTACAGAAGCATTTGTGAATCCGGAGGAGAGTTTTCGGGAAGGACAGTTTTACGCGCAAATTACTTAAAATGTAGGCCTATATTTACGGATGTTTCATGAATGAGGCCCAATTACTGTAGATCATTACCATCATTATTCTTTGACAAATTAAGCAGTGTTGTTTATGTTTCATGCTGACTTTAAAGCTGAAAAATGAACTACTGTGTATTTGTTGTAGGTGTTACTATGCTGATGTCAGTCAGAATGGCTCCTCCTCTTCCTCTGATCTTTCTGCTCGTGATTCACAGTGAGTCACTGCAAAAGAAACACTTCATTTTTTTTTATGCACAAGCTGCTGCTAATTTATTCAGTGTGATTTTATTTAGGGGCGTATAGTGAGAAGGAGCATGTGGATTACATCCATCCACGCATCTGTGCACTAAAGGACTCATCAGTGATAATGAACTGCTCTTTTACATACCCTACTGGACTTCAGATCACAAAAGTGTTCTGGACCAAAACACAAGTTAGAAATGCTGATAATGAGTTTCCAGATCTGTCTGAGGACCCTGAATACAGTCAGAGGCTTCAGTATCTGGGAGATAAACAGCAGAACTGCACCATCAGACTGAGTCATGTGACACAGAAAGATTCACACATGTACTGTTTCAGATTCATCACTGATAAGCCTGGTGTGAAATGGCTTGGTAAACCAGGAGTGACTCTTACTGTCACAGGTGACTTTGATGAGGTTTCACTCTTCTTCTGTGCATTATGATGAATAATAATCAGTGTCTGACAGCAGCACTAGATATTATGTGTGTGTTGTGTTCAGATCTTCAGGTGGAGTCTCCTGAGAGAGTGACAGAGGGTCATAATGTCAGTCTGACATGTAAAAGCAGCTGCGCTCTGACTGACAGAGCAACATTCATCTGGTACAGAAACTCACAGCCATTAACTGAGAGAAGAGACAGAAACAATCAACTCCTGCTGCAGTCAGTCAGAAGAGAGGATGCAGGCAGATATAGCTGTGCTCTACAGGGACACACTTACATCTCTCCTGCTGCTCAGCTCAATGTCACGTGTGGGTACAGATTCATTAGTTCTATTTAATAACTTGTTGAGTTTATGTTTGGGGCTACACTTTTCATTTTTGTCCTCTATAGATGCACCAAAGAGTGTCTCAGTGTCCATCAGTCCATCTGGTGAAATAGTGGAGGGAGATTCAGTGACTCTGATTTGCAGCAGTGATTCAAACCCACCTGCTCTGAACTTCAGCTGGTTTAAGGAGAATCAAAGCTCATCTGTTGGATCTGGACAGAGTTTCAGTGCACTACAGAGTGGACGCTTCTACTGTGAGGCTCACAATCAACATGGATCTCAGAGATCAGACGCTGTTACTGTCACTGTTAAAGGTAGAGCAGCTCATTTACTCTTTCTTTGTGAAGCAAATTAATCTGTTCTGGTGTTTTACTCTCTTGTCTCTGTTGTAGGACGTCTGGTGATAATACCAATATCCATAGTTTGTGGAGCTTGTGGAGCTGCAGTTTTCATCATCACGATGCTGATCTTGTACGACATATGTGTGTGGTACTATGTAGTGTGTGTAAATGAGTGAGAAGGTTATGAATTCAGTGAGACTTTTCTTTCCACACTGATAGCTACTCACTCAGGTACTGAATAAGGAAGTCTGAAGCTCACATCATTGCTGGGCTAAACAGTCTGATTAATAAATGTAACCTTGTTTCCATAAGATAATGGAAACGAGCACTGTGTTTATCATGCTATAGGGAAACTCTGTTTTCTCTGAATACTGAGGCCTGATTGGTTAATGTTATAGCTGCACAAATGCCGTTACAACTTATAAAAGGGGGGGGGGGGGGGGTATGGGAGTGCTGACTGCCCACATAAGTGACGCTGAGTGCCATTTCATGAGAATCTTTTGACTGAGAAGTGGCAGCATTGATTTGTAGGCTAGTTCTTGTTATCTAGACAAACAAGGTTACATTAGTAATTTCCTTTCGATACGGTTCACTCACATTGTGTTTACCCGTTCTCGGGAACAATATCCAATAGCGTCGGCTGGGCACAATAAACCCACACAGCAAAAAATCCAGGGTGAAATTAACTCTCCTGGGAGTACATGTGAGACCACTCTCAAGAGTGTGAAAGTGTTAAAATAAAAGTTTTAAATTAACACTGAAGCAGAGTTAAAGTTAATGAGGTAATTAAGAGATTCATTGAGTGATGATTGACCATTATTGAAGACACCTGATGTTAACGAGCAGAATCACCAAAGAAGAAAATCACAACTTTTATGTCACCATTATAGTGGTCAGTGTTTGCTTTAGTTGGGCTCTTGACCCTTATAATTTTAAAGTTAGATTTTGCTTTGCTTTGCTGTTATAACAGAATTATAACAGACAGACAAGCAAAGAGAAAAAGGAAAAATATATGCATATGTATATATATATATATTTGTGTGTGTGTGTGTGTATTGTTTTTCCTAAATCTCTGATTTCGATAATTGTTGATTATAGCAGTCTTGTGATTCATTAGCATAGGATTACCAGCATTTTCAATACAATCTGAGGGATTTCTTAAAGTTGTTTGTTCAAAAATCTTTAAAAGGAGTCTATTGTTTAGACACACAAACATCAAGAATCAACCTGTGAATCTCAACAATGGTGACAATCAAAAAAGCATGTTGCAGTGCATTCTGGGTGCCACCAATCAATTCCATCCATGGCTCCCATGATGCATTGCGGCGTGAATAAATTATTAGCTGAATTTTCTTAGTAATTTCCTTTATTCTTACCATTATTATAATTTTTTTTTTTTATGTGACTTTTAGTAGCTTGTTTTCTAATGTTTAGAGTTGATCTGTTTATGCTGTTTGTCACCGTTGTTGAGATTCATACACTGATTCTTGATATCTGTGTGTGTCTAAAAAAATAAGGTTTTTTTTTTTTAAATTACCAGAGCAACTTTCAAGGACTCCTTTTAATTTTTGAATACTGCAGAATCACAGGATTTGTATAATCAACAAGGTAAATCTGACTGTTTTAGATTCTGAATGAGTTTGGCAATATGGATCAAATGATCGTTATGTAATAACATTACCAACATCACATGACCTCTTTTTTCCTTTTGTTTGTCTCTCTGCTGTAGCTCAGTTACAGTATCCACACAAAATCTAACTTTACAAATATAAGGGTCAAGAGCCCAACTAAAGCAAACACTGACCACTATAATGGTGACATAAAAGTTGTGATTTTCTTCTTTGGTGATTCTGCTCGTTAACATCAGGTGTCTTCAATAATGGTCAATCATCACTCAATGAATCTCTTAATTACCTCATTAACTTTAACTCTGCTTGAGTGTTAATTTAACACTCTTATTTTAACACTTTCACACTCTTGAGTGTGGTCTCACATGTACTCCCAGGAGAGTTAATTTCACTCTGGATTTTTTGCTGTGCAGAATCAGCGAGGCCCAGGCCATGAGCCCGGAGTTCTCAGATAAAAAATATTCCTGACCACCGACAGGAAGCAGAACTTTATCAGTTGCAGAGTACACTAGGCCACTATATAGGGCCAAAATGGCTCTGCAAGACTAAGAAGGATGAACAGCCTTGGCTTACCATCCTACAGCTATGGGTGGGCAAAGATGCACACAATGGCCTCTTCTGTTCGGCGCCGTCAACATAGGTGAGGGCAGCCATACTGAAAACCAAGAAGAGAGGGCTCCATGTGACTTTAAAGATAATGTGAGTTGATCATAAAACAAAAGATGCCAATTTTGTTTTATGTTTTTTATAATTCAAGTTCACATAAGAAATTAAAAAATGTGTTAGATGTCTTAAATAATTAATATAGTGATTGTTATTAGACCGTCCAAAGAGCATCTCAGTGCCCATCATTCAGTCTGCTCAGTTCTGGGAAGATGAATCAATGATTCTGATCTGACCCTGGACCACAAAACCAGTCTTAAGTGTCAATTTTTCGAAATTGAGATTTATAAAATTTATATAAATAAGTTGTCAATAGACGTATGGTTTGTTAGGATCGGACAATATTTGGCCGAGATGCAGCTATTTGAAAATCTGGAATCTGAGGGTCAAAAAAATCTAAATATTGAGAAAATCGCCTTAAAGTTGTCTAAATTAAGTTCTTAGCAACTAATCAAAAATGAAGTTTTGATATATTTATGGTAAAACATTTACTAAATATCTTCATGGAACATGATCTTTACTTAATATCGTAATGATTTTTGGCATAATAGAAAATCAATAATGTTGACCCATACAATATATTTTTGGCTATTGCTACAAATATACCCCAGCGACTTAAGACTGGTTTTGTGGTCCAGGGTCACATATGTTCATTGTGAAAGAACAGAGAAAGTCTCTGAGGGGGGCTCGCTGGTGGTGCCCTGGACTAAGTGGCAACCTTCCAGTCTCTCTCTTGAATCCAACACTTAAGGGGTCTCAGCCTCAGACATCACGGACCACTGGCTGAACGTCTGATGCATATGGCACACTGATCCCGCCTCTTTGCCCAATTTTTATTATCAGGGAGTGATGCAGTGCCAAAATGGTGACGGCCAGCTCCGCCGACTTTGGGCTTAAAAATGATCTTCAGAAACCTGCGGGTGACGCTACATCTATGTTTTATACAGTCTACGCCTTGGACGCAGAAACCATTCATCAAGGGGCAGTGCCATTTCATCAGAAAGATTCTGAAGAAATGGCACTCAGCGTTGACTTAAATAGGCAGTCAGCTCCGCCCATTTTGGCAGACTGAAATGCCTTTTATTCGTGCAGCTACACGAACGTTGACAAATCAGGCTCCAGTATTCTGATAAAACAGTTTCCCCATAGCATGGTAAATGCAATGTGAGTAAACCGTATCGATGATACACCAAATTTCATCACATTCACAACGGTCCATCCTAGAGAAATGCCATTGGTTCAAAATCATAAGTTCAGACAAGTTCTGATTGGCTGTAATTGTGTTTGTCTTTGCAGATGGATTAAAAAAAGAAATGGCTCACAGAATGCTCAGGTGAGAAAGAAATATTTTGCGATCAGTGGTTTACTGATCAGGTAAATGAACTGATCACTCAATGATCGAAAGTCTGAATGTAGTTGACTTTATCTTTTGGGTTGTTTATGGACATTACTTATTTTCTCTCTATTCTTTGTGTTTTGTTTTTAATGGACAAGATGAATCATGGCCAACACAAAGGTTGCGATGTTGAAATGACTGATTCTGTGTATGAGAATGTAGCTGTAAGTATTTTAGCTCAGGATTTCCTATAAAACACTAAACTCTCTTCACCTTTGGCCAAAAAGAAATTAAACACTCTTCAATGTCAGTCTAAAAATAACAAATGTCTAATGAATAAGTATATGGAAATTTAAATAACACAGTGCTGAATATATTTTGTCTCTTCATTCATAAAGGATGCTCAACGCTGCACTAAGACCTGTAAACCTGAGCTGAACTCTTCTGTGTATGAAAATATTCCAGTAAGAACAACTACTACATAGAGACAAAACACAATCTAGTAGCCTTTCCTAATGACTAATGTTCTCATTATTTACATATTTCATTATTCATTCTCCCACTTTCTTTATTTTTCATTATTAATATTCCCACTTTCTTTTTCTTTCTTTCTTTTTTTCCTATTAAGAAGAAGAAGAAGAAGTAGAAGATGACGATGTAGTGTTTTGGACGTTTTACAGCTTTTACAAATCTCTTTGTGGGTGGAGACCTGCATGATTGACAGGAGTGTCATGATATATCTAAAGTCATTTGTGGATCATATGGGTTAAAATAGCAGTTAAAGGTTAATGAATTGTAAAAGTGTGTGATCACTTAGTCCTCTGGTGTTGTTAATTTGGGAGTCACACTCAATCAAAAGTGACACCTGAAATATAACTTTCATTTTTTTCGTAAAATCAATGTAATATATTTTTGCTCAATAATATTTTTTTATGTTGTATTTTGAGAGAATTTCATGGTACTAATATGTATGTAATAATTATGATTTATTTTTTTCCCCATTGAAAACAATACAAACATTTTTTTTTTTCTAATATCTAATAATACTTTTCAATTATGGCAGTATTTCATCTTACAATAGAGACAATGCCAATTATTTTAAGTAATCTGGTCTGAATATTATAAAATAAAATAAAAAAATGGTTAGCCTCTATGGTTTAGCCACTAGATTCCAATAGACCCTTTTTCTGTTAGTAAACAATGTGACGTTTTTCTGTGGGCGGAGCTTAGATGGAGGCAGAAAGAGTCCACTGACCCTTCACTAACGCTAGCTATGAAGTCTGTTTTTCTTAACAATAACTGGAGAAATTCCGATTTTACCTGCATATGTAAGGTATTGTCATGAGCCAGGTTTGATTCCAGTTTTCTTTTCCTTTCTATTTCTTGCTCTGCCTCCTAGACTCAGCTGTTCGCGTTCTCAATCAGCGCTCACCTGTTTCCTTTTTGACGCTGATTTGTTCCTCTATTTCTCTCTGTGTGTTTCTAGACTTCTTTGTCAGATTATTGTGCTTCGCAGCCATTCTGCCAACTCTCTCTCGATTAGCGTCTTTCTGTGTTTTGTCAAGAACAGTCCTGTCCTGTCCTGTCGAGTGTCTGACCTTATCTCTGCCCAGTCTCCCAGTTGTCGGCGGCCACTGGTCCGTTTGCCTCCGGGCGCAGCCCTTCAGACAATACAGTCTCCTGTGGAGGTCACCGCTCGCCTCTCTGGCCGGGACCGTTCGCCCTCTCGTTCAAGTCAAGTCTGTTTCTATGTTCCAGTTTGTTTCTTGAGTTATTTTCCTGTTCTGCAAATGGCTGATCCGGCTAGCGAACAACAGACTGAGTTCGTTTTTGAACAATAAATTTTCTGTTTTGACTTTCCTTTGCCTCTGGGTCCCTTTGTGACATGACCGGTATAGATGCACTGTCCAGGACCGCAAATGTTATTTGAAAAGTTTAATTTAACGGACGAAACCAGATTGGCCGACCTGCACACACTTTACTCAAAGGATGGACGATCTGACAGGATTCCCTCCAGTTGAGTGGCTCACATTTAACGTATAGTTAAGACCAATTCAGTGTCTATCTATTCTATCTAGTTATGTTTATACATTTCAATTTCAGCAGGCAACTATTTTTACAGCTACATTATTATTCCAGCCACAATTAATCACAACAATGTATATACAATTACATATGATTAATTGTCAGTTTGTTGTTTTACACACATGCAAACAGACAATATTTCATACACGACATAGTGAGATGCATAATAAATCTTTAGACGCACCCATAACAACAAAAGACAGTACTTTATTTAATGTTTTCTGATAAGAAGTGTGCGCTCCAAACGCGAGCATGCATTTTTTTTTTTTTTTTTTTTAAGTTGTAGATTTGGAAATATATTTAGAACTTCCCAAAAACAACTTTTTGTAAAGGCTTTTTTGGTTTTGTTTTTGAAATGTTGATTTGAAATGTCAGTTTTTGCATTAATTTTAGTACAGTCAAACCTGAACCCAGAGAAAGACATTTTATTACACATAACATCAAAGTTTTAAAAACTTAAGGATGCTTTATCAGAGATCAGCATCTTATTTGAATATTGTTACAACCACACAGGTTACATTTAGATACATTACATTTAGAAACTTTTAGAGAATAACAAAGATTGTTTTATTATTATAATTATATTATTATTATTATATTGAATAATACATTATATTATTACAGTGGTTATAATACTCCGCATTATTAAACTTGCTATGTTGCTGTTGTTCTGAGCGACAGCTTTTCAAAAAGTCCTTAGTATATAGGAACATATAGTATATTCTTCTCCGATGATGAAATTCACTTCATGAGTGAATAACCGACACACAGACTGAAAGCTGGACTGGATCAATGTAAATAGGTGGAGTGAAGTGAGAGACATTTCCTTTCTCGCTCAAAGCGATCTGTAATCAGCCACTCCATGTTTTCAATTTTCAATTTCAAAAATGTGCTCCTCACAAATCCGAGTTTCCACTATTAAAGGGTTCAAATGAAAATTATCCTGTGTTCTACTCGCCCTCGAGGCATCCTAGGTGTGTATGACTTTCTTCTTTCAGACGAATCCAATTGGAATTATATTAAAATTGTCCTGGCTCTTTTAAGCTCAATCATTGCAGTGTTTTTGTTTAACAGTCCAAAACATGTTAAATAAAGTGCGTCCATCCGAAATAAAACGGATGCCTCACACCCTCCAGGGGGTGAATAAAGGCCTCATGTAGCAAATCCATATTCGCTACAGGTTTATTTAGAAGGCGGGACTTCCATTACTAGAACTGACATATTGGCTGTGCAGTTTCTCCCATTCATAGTGGTATGAGTGAACTGTCTTGGGTATCATACGATCTTTAATATAACACTGTGGTGAAATTTGCACTTGTCACTGTTTATTGTATAAATCTCATTGACATCACCTGGTGAGTTTGCAGCATAATACAGTTATTTTGTTTATATCATTGATTAATAATTGATTAAAACTGCATAGTATATTGCAGTCTCTGCCGATGCAGTACCTTCCAGTGTTTCACAATCCTGGGTCCAGCAGTTCTCAAACCTGGACGGCTGGTCTGCAAATGCAAATTACAGGTATTCAAGCAATGTTTTTTTTTTTTTTTTTTTTCGTCTCTCAGGCGCAGGTTCCTTTTCATCTCCAACTGTATGCAGTTGGTTACATTAAGATATTCCCAAGTTTGATAACACAACAGGAACATCTTTATGAACTAACATCACTTTTCCCTCAAAGGTGGAAAGTCAAAGGTGGAAAGTTCTCTTTTCTTCAGTGATGTTGATTGTTAACAACAGGTGTTCATCAATAATGCACAATCATCATTTAATTAGTCACTTAGTTATCTCATTATCTTTAACTCTTTGAGGTAGTGATTGGTGAGATGATGCTTCATGAAGCTTTAAGCTTTTCAGCCAAGTGGTTCACAAAAGGGTTAATTTCTGACAATACCACCTGGTGGCCAAAGAGTGTAAAACAAGCAGATATATTACAGACAGAGGTGGATATTCCAGGGGTCAGGAAGTAAAAGTCCTGCCATATGTTTATTCCACCCATGAACTCAGCAGCTGATTTCACCAGAGGAGCAACCAAGACATTCCTTTCAAGTCACAAACGAGTCTCGAGACAAATCTCAAGTCCTCAAATAGTTAAAGTTAATGAGATAATTATGTCACTAATTAAATGGTGACAATTTTAACCAATAAAACATCAACATCTGATCCTCTGTGATTCTCAATAACAGCAGGTGTTCATCACTAATGCACAATCATCATTTAATTAGTCACTTAATTATCTCATTAACTTGAACTCTTTGAGGACTTGGGATTTGACTTGAGACTTGCTTGTGACTTGAAAGTAATGTCTTGGCTCCTCCTCTGGTGAAATCAGCTGCTGAGTTCATGGGTGGAATAAACATATGGCAGGAGTTTTGATCTTTGGCCCCTGAACATTTAGTTTAATGTCATCTGCTAAAACATTTCTTCTGCTTCATCAGTAGTTGAGGTGTCAAAATGATATTAAAATAGAATGTGTTAATCACGTGACATTTAGAGTGTGAAAACACCAGTGCTAGTTGCTGGTATCATCTTGATCATTTTTACAGTGTTGTCACTGGTCATGAGTGGTGAAATGAGTTTATAACCGTTCTGTAAAATATCTTATGTATTGGAGATTGGTTGGGGATAGTTGCTGCAGGACTGTATCTCAGTAACTATAAGGCTTAAAAATAAAAAAATAAAAATAATATATATATATATATATATATATATATATATATATATATATATATATATATATATATATGTTTCTTTTGCAGCGATTTTGTATGTTGATTACAAATAGCTCTGGTACAAATAAAAAATTTTAACAACAGATAACTATATAATAAAGATAGTTTCATTATATAGTTTAATTTGCTTTTCTATCCAATGTGTTAAAGTGTGTGTCATGTTATTTTCTTGGATAAATACTGTTTTATCGCATTGTTTTCTGAGTCAATTAAGAATTAGACCTAGAGCAAAATTATCTTTGTTTGCTTATTCTTTGCTCAATCTCAGAACAGATGGTGTTTGATTTGTCCTAACAAGAAAGCGGAAGATAAGAGCACTGATTCTACACTGTTAATCACAAACTAGTACATTTGCATCAAGCTTGTTTTCATGAGGATGTGTTGCAAATGTCATTCGCCTGTTCTGACTTTGAAGGGGAATATTTGTCTTTTGGAAATGACGATCGGTAGTCTAATGATCGCACTTCTCTCAGTACATCTTTGCAGTGCAATGGTGCCACCGCGCAAGGCAAGAGTGTTCATGAAGCACAAACAAGTGATCATTTAGACACTTTACCAATGGGGATGGGGGTGGCAGAGGTGAACGTGGTCGTAGTGTCCATAGGAGAGCTATTGCATGCAGTAAAAAAAAAAAAGACTGTTGCAGTTACCGTTATTTTTCTTTGACAAATTAAGCAGTGTTGTTTATCTTTCATGCTGACTTTAAAGCTGAAAAATGAAATACTATGCATTTGTTGTAGGTGTTTCCATGCTGATGTCAGTCAGAATGGCTCCTCCTCTTCCTCTGATCTTTCTGCAAAGTCTCAAGTCTCTGCAAAATAAATACGTAAGAGATTTTGCACACTACATTTTTTTTTATGCACAAGCTGCTGCTAATTTATTCAGTGTGATTTTATTTAGGGGCGTATAGTGAGAAGGAGTTTGTGAATAACACCCATCCATGCATCTGTGCACTAAAGATCTCATCAGTGATAATGAACTGCTCTTTTGCATACCCTACTGGACTTCAGATCAAGAAAGTGTTCTGGACCAAAACACAAGTTAGAAATGCTGATAATGAGTTTCCAGATCTGTCTGAGGACCCTGAATACAGTCAGAGGCTTCAGTATCTGGGAGATAAACAGCAGAACTGCACCATCAGACTGAGTCATGTGACACAGAAAGATTCACACATGTACCGTTTCAGATTCATCACTGATAGACCTGATGGTAAATGGACTGGTTATCCAGGAGTGACTCTTACTGTCACAGGTGACTTTGATGAGGTTTCACTCTTCTTCTGTGCATTATGTTGAATAATAATCAGTGTCTGACAGCAGCACTAGATATAATGTGTGTGTTGTGTTCAGATCTTCAGGTGGAATCTCCTGAGAGAGTGACAGAGGGTCATAATGTCAGTCTGACATGTAAAAGCAGCTGCACTCTGACTGACAGAGCAACATTCATCTGGTACAGAAACTCACAGCCATTAACTGAGAGAAGAGACAGAAACAATCAACTCCTGCTGCAGTCAGTCAGAAGAGAGGATGCAGGCAGATATAGCTGTGGTCTACAGGGACACACTTACATCTCTCCTGCTGTTCAGCTCAATGTCACGTGTGAGTACAGCTTTTTTTTTTATTTTCTTTTTTAATGGTTGAGTTTATGTGTGTAAATATACACTTGATTTTTGTCCCCCTTAAGACCCTCCCAGGAAGTTTATGTTTATGTTTGGGGCTACACTTTTCATTTTTGTCCTCTATAGATGCACCCAAGAACGTCTCAGTGTCTATAACTGGATCTGGTGAAATAGTGGAGGGAGATTCAGTGACTCTGATCTGCAGCAGTGATTCAAACCCACCTGCTCTGAACTTCAGCTGGTTTAAGGAGGATCAAAGCTCATCTGTTGGATCTGGACAGAGTTTCAGTGCACTACAGAGTGGACGATTCTACTGTGAGGCTCACAATCAACATGGATCTCTGAGATCAGACGCTGTTACTGTCACTGTTAAAGGTAGAGCAGCTCATTTACTCTTTCTGAAGCAAATTAATCTGTTCTGGTGTTTTACTCTCTTGTCTCTGTTGTAGGACGTCTGGTGATAATACCAATATCCATAGTTTGTGGAGCTTGTGGAGCTGCAGTTTTCATCATCACGATGCTGATCTTGTACGACATATGTGTGTGGTACTATGTAGTGTGTGTAAATGAGTGAGAAGGTTATGAATTCAGTGAGACTTTTCTTTCCACACTGATAGCTACTCACTCAGGTACTGAATAAGGAAGTCTGAAGCTCACATCATTGCTGGGCTAAACAGTCTGATTAATAAATGTAACCTTGTTTCCATAAGATAATGGGAATGAGCACTGTGTTTAGATAGGCTATTATCTTAGCTAGGGGTGTTCCTTCCATCATAAATCAGCATGTTATAAGTCACATGGTCCGAACTTTACAGGCTCTTGCAAAGTATACTTTTGAACATGATTTCTATAACAAGACTATGAAGCACTATGAAGCATTCTTTGACAAAGAATTGATTGGAAGAAACATTTAAAGCATGATTTTTCAAACTCATACATACCAAACATGAATATTATCCTTCAAGGCTTAAGCTATTCAATACTTATTAAAAGCAAGACATACACAATGATTGATTAAAACAAGGATAGTCAAATGTGTGGGTTACATACATAATATGCATTTATGCATAGAAAAATCAATGTAATAATAATAATAATATAATAATAATATTTTTTTATGTTGTGTTTTGAGAGAATTTCATGGTACTAACATGTAATGCTTATGATTTATTTTTTTCCCCATTGAAAACAATACAAAATTTTTTTTTTTTCTAATATTTTCTATTACTTTTCAATTATGGCAGTATTTCATGTTAAAATAGAGACAATGGCAATTTTTTTTAAGTAATCTGGTCTGAATATTATAAAAAATATATATATATATGGTTAGCCTCTATGGTTTAGCCACTAGATTCCAATAGACCCTTTTTCTGTTAGTAAACAATGTGACGTTTTTCTGTGGGCGGAGCTTAGATGGAGGCAGAAAGAGTCCACTGACTCTTCACTAACGCTAGCTATGAAGTCTGTTTTTCTTAACAATAACTGGAGAAATTCCGATTTTACCTGCATATGTAAGGTATTGTCATGAGCCAGGATTGATTCCAGTTTTCTTTTCCTTCCTATTTCTTGCTCTGCCTCCTAGACTCAGCTGTTCGCGTTCTCAATCAGCGCTCGACTGTTTCCTTTTTTGACGCTGATTTGTTCCTCTATTTCTCTCTGTGTGTTTCTAGACTTCTTTGTCAGATTATTGTGCTTTGCAGCCATTCTGCCAACTCTTCTCTCTCATTCTGTGTTTTGTCAAGAACAGTCCTGTCCTGTCCAGTCAAGTCGAGTCCTGTCGAGTGTCTGACCTTATCTCTGCCCAGTCTCCCAGTTGTCGGCGGCCACTGGTCCGTTTGCCTCCGGGCGCAGCCCTTCAGACAATACAGTCTCCTGTGGAGGTCACCGCTCGCCTCTCTGGCCGGGACCGTTCGCCCTCTCGTTCAAGTCAAGTCTGTTTTCTATGTTCCTGAGTTCGTTTTTGAACAATAAATTTTCTGTTTTAACTTTCCTTTGCCTCTGAGTCCCTTTGTGACATGACCGGTATAGATGCACTGTCCAGGACCGCCAATGTTATTTGAAAAGTTTAATTTAACGGACGAAACCAGATTGGCCGACTTGCACACACTTTACTCAAAGGATGGACGATCTGACAGGATTCCCTCCGGTTGAGTGACTCACATTTAATGTGTATAGTTAAAACAAACTCAGTGTCTATCTAGTAGTGATGGTGAAATGTAGCTTCATGAAGCTTTAAGCTTGGTTCACAAAAGGGTTAATTTCTAGAGGCTTAATTTGCTCACAACACCACCTGGTGGCCAAAGAGTGTAAAACAAGCAGATATATTACAGACAGAGGTGGATAGTCCAGGGGTCAGAAAGTAAAAGTCCTGCCATATATTTATTCCACCCATGAACTCAGCAGCTGATTTCACCAGAGGAGGAACAAAGACATTTCTTTCAAGTCACAAATGAGTCTCAAATCAAATCCCAAGTCCTCAAACAGTTAAAGTTAAAGCAAACACTGATCTCCATGATGGTGACATAATTTTAATCAATAAAACATCAGCATCTGATCCTCTGTGATTCTCAATAACAGCAGGAGTTCATCACTAATGCACAATCATAATTTAATTAGTCACTTAATTATCTCATTAACTTTAACTCTTTGAGGACTTGGGATTTGACTTGAGACTTGTTTGTGACTTGAAAGTAATGTCTTGGTTCCTCCTCTGGTGAAATCAGCTGCTGAGTTCATGGGTGGAATAAACATATAGCAGGACTTTTACTTTCTGACCACTGGAATATCCTAAAATAAGATTAAATCTCTCAAGATGTTTAAACAACTCCACAAACAGCATCACCAGCTTCACTCAGTACTAACCAGATTAAGTTTATTGTATGTTTACAGAAGCTATAACTGAGAATTAACAGAGGTTTAGATGTTGATGTTTTAAGAAAAAAAAAAAAAAAAACACGATGCCACCATAATGGTGGTCAGTGGTGATGATGAAATGAAGCTTCATGAAGCATTAAGTTTTTCAGCCACGTGGTTCACAAAAGGGTTCATTTCTGGAGGCTTCATTTGCTCACAATACCACCTGGTGGCCAAAGAGTGTAAAACAAGCAGATATATTACAGACAGAGGTGGATAGTCCAGGGGTCAGGAAGTAAAAATCATGCTGTATTTCTGCAAGAGGTCCTCGCTGCAGTCTGTAGCAAAATGACATACTGGATCAGATCCAATACGTAGTGGAGATTTTATGCGCATTCGCTGTATAGGTCTCGAATAAATTCATATTTTATTTACATTTAATCATTTCACAGATGCTTTTATCTAAAGCGACTCAGTCTAAGTGAAGTCTACCGCAGTACATGTAGCAATTAAGGGTTTTTGAGCTACATTACAATGTAAAAACTTTAATGTTTAAATTCATCCACAATGTTTTTGTCTTTTCATTTCATATGTTATCGCCAGGATGCCCAAATCAGTGCTGTATCTATTATTATAAGGATACAATAAGCACTGTAACATGATACGAAGAGTTTATTTGGAAAAACAGACACCTCCGTTTTTCTTTTTTTTCAAAGATCATGTTTTTTATTATGTTATTATGTTTTGTTGTGTTAATTAGCTGTTTTTAGTTATTTTTAACCTTGCCAAAATAACCCAACTGCAGTTTGATTGAGATTAATTGGAATGCACAGTGAAGAAGCATGATTTCTGAGAATTGTTAAAACCATAGTTATCTGTTTTTGCAAATTAACTCTTCATATGCAGATGTTGCACTGTAAAAATAGCTATTTTATACTTATTTAAATTTCATAGGGGATATTAAATTAATGCCGATCTATTTTGTTTATATAGCTATTACAAACATTTTCAATAGGCTAATAATAATAATAATAAAAAAAAACATTACATTTATAATAAGACTTTACCTCGCTAATAACTCCTCAGTCAGGTAACATAAATGTTTTATTAGTTGCTTTTCACACATAATCTGATACAAAACACTCAAAAAGAGAGAGAGAGAGAGAGAGAGAGAGAGCTCTCGAAACGGAATGGATGGTATGTCTTTAGCCATTAGATCTATCTCCAGGGATTTAACTTTCATATGAATAACACACAAAAAATAGAAATTATCATCTTTGTTACCTTGTCCCCGACCGTGTGTGTGTTTATTTGTAGGACATAGGATTGACTGTAAAAACCCGGGATAACCCAGGATAATGGGTCTATTGGCTAACGGAACCCCGACTGACAGGATTGTTTTTCTTCTTTTTATTTGTATACGGTATAAAAAAAAAGATATCCGCATATTTTAGTAGGCCTATAACTTTTATACTCTGTCACGTAGGCCTATAGCACAGAGAGTGAGAATGAAAAATAATATTTGATTCATGAATGAATAATTGACAGAACTGCAAGGCAAGGCAAGTTTATTTATATAGCACATTTCATACATAATAAAAACATGGAATTTTAAAATGATATAGAAATTGATTTAAAATAAATTTAAAACAGTTCAGAAAATGATTACATAATTTGATTACTGCAGTCAGTTTGGACGTATCACAGAGCTTATTCAACAAATGCACAGCTAAGTAGATGAGTTTTGAGTCTGGATTTAAATGCAGCTAATGTTTTAGCACATCTGATCTCTTCTGGAAGCTGGTTCCAACTGCGGGCGGCATAATAGCAAAAGGCAGACTCGCCTTGTTTTGTGTGAACCCTTGGTGTTTCTGACTTGATCCTAATGATCTGAGTGGTCTGTTAGGTTTATATTCAGTGAGACTATTATGGAAAAAAAAAGACAATAGAACCCATTTTTTCATAAAGAACAAACAAAATTGTAATTAGTAGATTTGCATTTTCAAAACGAAGCAAACTACTAAAAAATAAATTTGTTCATTCAAAACTACACCATCCTTGCTTAAATTAAGTTGGCATAGCCTGCACTACTGGTTTAAAATCACAGTATACTATAATTTGTGTAAGCCTGTGAAACACACCTATACAACTCGTAATTACAGTTTAATTTACAATTTACACATGCGCATTAAAATCAAATAATGCACATGTGCGTAAAACATCCACTACGTATTGGATCTGATCCAGTACGTCATCGTGCTACAGGCTGCAGCGAGGACAGACTCTATTTTTTCTAGTTTTTACTATGGCCTTACCCAGCATGCATTGCAGCATGACACCATTGTTGAGATTCATATGCTGGTTCTTGATGTCTGTGTAACTACGTAATATAGAAGTTTGACATTTTGTATGCATTACATAGGCTTAAAGTCATTCACAGTAGAGTTGTGACGTTCGCGAACAAACCGATTCTTTTGAACGGCTCATAAACATGAATGATGGGAGCCGAGTCGCGGCTGGGGGGGAGCCGTTCTTTCTGTCGTTCTTTTTTTTCCTATGCGTGTTTCACACAGATGCACACAAATTAGCTCCTCCGTGAGACAGAACAGTTATAGGGGGAGGGGCGCACCCAGCGCAGGGGTGCTACTGCCTAACAGCATGATGATAGTTGTGCACGCATCCTTCACGTGAGTACTCCAGTGGAAAAAAACCCTGCGTGCCTCTGTCATTGGGTAGGAGCGGAGCCATGACTTGTGCACGCTGCCGTCACATGCTTACTCCAGCTGTTTTGCACAGAAATTCATTGCAGCCGGCTTTGTTTTTGATGTTTATGTGTGAGTAGGTATTGTATGAAAAACATAAGTCAACGTAGCTTTACACATACACACACTTTGTACTACAGGTAAATCCAAAATAGTGATGTCACTGTCTAAGCAGAGGGATGTTGTGCAACCCTATGGAATATAGTCCACACATGACAAATTAGGTAATAATCAATATTTCAGAATAATTCAATCTCAGATATTGGTGTGTGATATCTGAGTTTTAATTATTTGACTACAAATCTCACCTCATCATTCCTCCCAGTGATTATTTCCAGGATAAACTGAGATGCCCCCAAACTTGCTTCTTAAAACTGACTAAATATTTAAAAAGAGCCATAAGAGCTATTTTTTTGAACGGCTCTTTGAAAGGAACGGATCGCCAAAATCCGGATCCCCTCAAAGAGCCATAAATCCCATCACTAATTCACAAAAACTATAAGAGCAGCACTTCGTTTGCCAGCTGTAGCTTCGCAGGGTTGGTTATGCAAAACCTATACTTTTAATGAGAAAAGAAAACAAAAATACAAGATTACTTGTAATGAAACCAGCCTATGATGACTATCTCATAATAAAAGCAGCTTAATGTACAGCAGTGATCTCCCTGCTTTATAACATGACATGCATTGTTACAGAAACAGATCTAACATAGGAGTCAAGGGTCAAGAGCCCAATTAAAGCAAACACTGATCTCCATGATGGTGGCATCATTTTAACCAATAAAACATCAACATCTGATCCTCTGTAATTCTCAGTAAGAGCTTCTGTAGATGCGTGACAGAAATGAAGTCAGTCTGGGGTGCGTTTCCCAAAAGCAATTATGGTCGCAAGTTCTGTCGTTACCAATAGAGTTCAATGGGACTTATCACCATAGTTAGCTAACGATGCTTTTTGGAAACGCACCCCTGATTAGTAATGAGTTAAGCTGGTGATGTTGTTTGTGGAGTTGTTTAATTATCTTCTATCTTAGATTTAATGTCTCATTTTATTTCAGTTGATTTCATCCAAGGCTGTGGCTGAAGTCAGTTGTAGATTTGGAAATATATTTAGATATAATATATATAATATATTTACTCAAAAAAAAACTTCTGCTTTTTTTGTTTTGTTAAAATATCCATAGCCGATTTCAAACATTATAGACCCTTTTTTCTCACTTCCACTGACTGTCCTATGCGAAAGCCGTGATTTGTCTGAAAGAAGAAAGTCACATACACCTAGGATGCATCCAGGGTGAGTAAAACACAGGCTAATTTTCATTTTTGTGTGAACTAACCCTTTAACTTACTTGTAGCGACCCAGCTAATGCATATTTGCAGTCCCAAGCGTGCATCTCAGAACTGTTTTTATGGGAACTGGAGCTTCTAACGGAAGCTGCAGTGACACAATGGATTTACCAACTGCTGATTGGCGGGTTTATTTAGAAGGCGGGACTTCCATTACTAGAACTGACATATTGACTGTGCAGTTTCTCCCATTCATAGTGGTATGAGTGAACTGTCTTGGGTATCATACGATCTTTAATATAACACTGTGGTGAAATTTGCACTTGTCACTGTTTATTGTATAAATCTCATTGACATCACCTGGTGAGTTTGCAGCATAACTGCAATACAGCAGCATATGTTTCTCGTGATTTATGACTGCAGTTAAGGCCTCAAGCTTTAATCTGACGGAACTGATTTCCTCTTCCTGCCTGGTGTGACGTCGCTCGTTGTCGCTCCATTTCTCATGAAGATCACATGATCGACAGTCAGGTTTAGTTTTTTTCACACCTAGCTCACTACAGAGAAAACTGTACTTATGGCCATATTTAGAGACTTGTGATGCATTCCAGAACGAGGCTACTGACAGAATGAAAAGCTTACAAATTCTCAAACAATCAAAAATTTCAGATGAATCGATTCTGCTTCATCAGCATGTTTTAAGTTCTTTGTTTATTTCATTGATTAAAACTGCATAGTATATTGCAGTCTCTGCCGATGCAGTACCTTCCAGTGTTTAACAATCCTGGGTCCAGCAGTTCTCAAACCTGCACGGCTAGTCTGCAAATGCAAATTACAGGTATTCAAGCAATGTATTTTTTTTTTTTCGTCTCTCAGGCACATGGTTCCTTGTTGTTTCCAACTGTATGCAATTGGTTACGTTAAGATATTCCCAAGTTTGAAAACACAACAGGGTCATCTTTATGAGCTAACATCAATTTTCCCTCAGTTTAACTTTCATTGGCCTTTAGTGTAATGTCATCTGCTAAAACACTTCTTCATCCACTTTAACAGTACTAGTTGAGGTGTCAAAATTATATTAAAATAGATTGTGTTAATCACGTGACATTTAGAGTGATGCTGGTTGCTGGTATCATCTTGATCATTTTTGCAGTGCTGTCACTGGTCATGAGTCGTGAAATCGGTAAGTGCATGATTTTATAACCGTTCTGTCAAATATCTTATGTATTGGAGATTGGTTGGAGCTAGTATTTCAGTAACCATAAGGTTTAAAGTCAAGAGTTCAATAGCAATATATATATATATTATATATTTATGTATTTATTTTAATTTTCAGCGGTTTTGTACAAGTATATCTGGTACAAATGATCCTCTTTAACAACAGATAACTCTATAATGAAGACTTTTATATCCAACACGTTAAAGTGCATGTCCCTACTGACATATAATTTTCTTGGATAAGTATTGTTTTATTTTGTTGATTTATGTGTCAATTAAGAACTAGAACTAGAGTGAAATTCTCTTTTTGGGTTGTTCTTTGCTCAATCTCAGAAAAGATGGTGTTTGATTTTCTCTAACAAAAAAAGAAGAAGATAAGAGCACTGATGCTACATTGTTAACCACAAACTAGTACCCAGCCAACATTTCCACATGGGCCCCATGTGGGTTTTTGATGGGCTGTCACTTGGGCCCTGCATGGGCAACCCAAATGGGACACATACAATTTTGTCCATCGGCTCCACTTGGGCCCCATGTGTTAATCAATAGGGGCACAGGATTGGTCCATAGTGGGCTCTAGGTGGGGCCAATGTAGATTTTCATTATGTGGGCCCACATGGGTCCCAAATGGATTCTAATAATTGGGGCTAAGGTAGGCCACATACAGAACCCTTATAGGGCCCAAATGGGTGACCACACTGAAAATGGCCTATTTATGGGGTTTTTGTGGGACCACAGTGGGTCGGAACTGGGCCCCATTTATGTTTCTTTATTAATTCCTCTGGACAAAGTTAATGTGCTAATATGCATCATCATCATTCAAACCACTCCACCTCTTAAAGGAGCACTGCGTACGTTCTGAAATTTCTAACAGTTACTGACACTAGTGGCCGTTAGAGGAACTGCAGTCAGTCTCATGCTCATTCTCGGTGTGCACTAGATAAGGCTTTTTTTTTTTTTTTTTTAAGCTTACGAGGAGTTTCCGTGGGTGTCTGGGTTGTGCTGGAGGCTGGTCGCTTCTTTCCGTCCGCAGAGTCCATTTCAAACACTACCGCTAGCGATTGCCGCTGTAGACGAGAACGTGCATGACGTCACATTTTGTTAATTTTTGTGCCAATTCGGACCCGACTCCTCCAGACACAACTGAGCCTACAGGCTGATAGAGGCAACCGTGGTGGACAGTCAAGGTGTCATTCTTCCTATTACATTATGGTTGGCTTATAAATGGACAAATGACAACTATATCGTAAAGATTTTTTAAAGTAAAAACCTACAGCCCTTTAAATTAAATTTTTTTTTTTTTTTTTTTTTTTTACCTAATATCTGTTGATTTTATGTGGTAGTCAATACATTTTAAATTACATGATAAAATATTTCAACTGTGAAGAAAATGACTTCAACTCAATCTCTAAATCAGGTTTTTTTGGGTAAAACAAAATATAAAACAAAACTAGCCAACCAAAAGACTGCCCAGCAAAAATATAGTAAAGACGATGATACATGGGGCAACTTTTTAGGTTAGAATGGGTAGTATGAACTGGCCTGTCTAGACAGATATTGTCTTGACATTAATTAAAGTGGATCATAAAGTGTCATTGCTGTATTTACATCCAGAGATGAGAAATGGGTGGGTGAGGGAAGAGAAGATGACACTACAGAGGAAAGATGGGAGGGTGAAAGGGAGCGTAGGTTTCACCTAAAAGTAACTGGTAGAGGAATTGGTGGCACACAAGTAGTAATATGTAGGTTAAATTTAATAAAGAAACGATCAGAGATCTCTAGAGGTTTTACCAAAATGTTGTCTGTGATACAATTGCATGTGATACAATTGCATGTGATACAATTGCATGTGTAAATTTAGTCAAGCTGGTTATAAAATTACTTGGAGTTATTAAACGGGTCAAGAGCACAACTAAAGCAAACACTGATCTCCATGATGGTGTCATCATTCTAACATAAAACATCAACATCTGATCCTCTGTATTTCTCAATAACAGCAGGTGTTCATCACTAATGCACAATCATAATTTAATTAGTTGCTTAATTATCTCATTAACTTTAACTCTTTGAGGACTTGGGATTTGACTTGAGACTTGCTTGTGACTTGAAAGGAATGACTTGGTTCCTCCTCTGGTGAAATCAGCTGCTGAGTTCATGGGTGGAATAAACATATGGCAGGACTTTTACTTTCTGACCCCTGGACTATCCAGCTCTGTCCATTTCTAAAAATGTTCAGGGCCCTAACCCTTATAATTGTACCAAGTTTCATGCTTTTATGAAAAAGTGATCATATCACCTCAAACTTTGCACCTGGACTACTATTGCCTACATATCACCTGGACTACTATTGCTCATGTTGCGCTTGCAAAGTTGGTTGCGATCGATCAGATGGGTCATCTGCATTTTCAAGATATAATAACTGAACTGACGACAAAACTGTGCATTTAAACAGTCAATAGCAAATACTTAAATAAAACTTACAGTCAGTGATTCAGAAGTGCCAGATTGTCATAGCAATGTCAGAACTGACCCAATTAACCGAATTAATTTTTTTTTAAATAACTAGCCTTCACAGACGGCCTTGTACTTTCCTAGATTCATGAAACTGTCATCCGCAAAATCCGAAAATTTGGGTTTTGCTGTTCTGTTGTAAATAATCCTAACCTATGATTCCTAACTGCATCTACTTTTGGAAGATAAAATAAAGTGCTTTTGCTTTCATATTGAAACACACAGTGTCTCCCTGACATGGTTGCTTCAGCACTACTGGGGTTACTGAAACCACGCCTTCTTTCTTTGCGTGAACATTTGGGCGGCATTACACAACTATTTCCACATCGTGATGTAGACATGTTGGAGTGTGTTTGAATGAGGCGTTTTAGCCGGTCTGGATCAGCCTTCTCTTTAAGAGTGTTAAATTAACACTGAAGCAGGGTTAAAGTTAATATGGTAATTAAGAGAATCATTGAGTGATGATTGACCATTATTGAAGACACCTGATGTTAACAAGCAGAATCACCAAAGAAGAAAATCACAATTTTTATGTCACCATTATAGTAATCAGTGTTTACTTTAGTTGTGCTCTTGACCCTTAGATTTTGTTTGCATACTGTAGTTATAACATACAGTCAAACAACAACAATAAAAGTGATTATATTATGTTTTTACAGAACTGTCGTTTGATTTGAATCACCAAACTTGGAGTCTAAACCTAAATGAGTTAGATTTACTTTATTGATTAACAGCCCTGTGATTTTACTGTATACACTGATTAAAATATTTTTTTGAAAGCTGGTTTGCTAATTAAAAATAGAAAAGCTTGTCTTAGGCACACACATACATCAAGGATCAGCCTATGAATCTCAACAACGGTGAAAACAGCATATTCAGAAAAACGGATCAACTCTACACATTAGAAAACAAGCTACTAAAAGTCACATACATAGTAAGAATAAAGGAAATTGCTAAAACAATTCAGCTAATAATTTATTCATGCTGCAATGCATCATGGGAGCCATGGATGAATTTTGATTGGTGGCACCCAGAATACAATGCAGCATGCTTTTTTGATTGTCACCGTTGTTGAGATTCACAGGTTGATTATTGATCTTTGTGTGTGTAAAGAAAAGGTTTTCAAGAGTTTTAAGCACACAACTTTTAAGAAATCTCTGGGATTGTATTGAAAGTGCTGGAAATCCTATGCTTAAGAATCACAGGACTGCTATAATCAACAATGTAAATCTAACTCAGATATTTGGTTCTAAACGAGTTTGGAGATTTAGGAAAAACTATATATGAATGAATGAATGAATATATTTTTTTTTCTGTCTGTCTGTCATAATTCAGTTCTAACAACCAAGCAAATCTAACTTAAAAAAAGAGCCCAACTAAAGTAAACACTGATTACTATAATGGTGACTTAAAATTGTGATATTCTTCTTTGGTGGTTCTGCTTGTTAACATCAGGTGTCTTCAATAATCGTCAATCATCACTCAATGAATCTCTTAATTACCTCTTTAACTTTAACACTGTAAGTAACAGTGTTACTTTTAACACATGATGGACACATATAGACACCCAACACTGTTAATTTAACACTCTTATTTTAACACTTTCACACTCCTGAGAGTGGTCTCACATGTACTCCCAAGAGAGTTAATTTCATTCTGGATTGTTTGCTGTGTGGGAGACTTTGAGCTTTGTATCTCTACAGATCTTATACATGTACTAAAAGCTACATAACACACTAAAACAAGAAATCGCACCATATGACCCATTTAAGTAAAACTTATTCACCAAGAGTCAAACGCCATGTATGATAAATTTCCTTACCAAAGCATCTACAGGCAGTGAGTTACTGTAATATTGAATTTTTTTTGCTTTAAAAAGCATTCAAAAAAGACATACAAATGAATTTTAAAGAACATCAGAGTCAAAAATGCTAAAATAAGCCACTGTATGTTTGTTGTAGGTGTTGCTATGATGATGTCAGTCCGAATGGCTGCTCCTCTTCCTCTGATCTTTCTGATCATGATTCACGGTGAGTCACTGACATTTCAGAAACATCTATTTAGATTATTTACTGTATATTCATTGCACAACAATATTATATAGTAAAAATAACACATAACAAAAACAAAAAGAAGTATACCTATACCCAGGGCTGTCAATAGCAGGGAGAACGTCTCCCAGGGCTTGATTCTAGGGGACCCCAGCTGATTGGGGAGGGGGAGGGGGGGTTGGGTTCAGTATTTGTCAGTGTCCAGTTCTTGTTCTGGGGGATAAACTGCTTTTGAGTCTGTGACAAAATGTCAGTGATCCGTTTGTTAATGACAGAATGGGCCTGAAGCATTTACCAGCAGGTCAAAATGGCTGTGTCCAGGGTCTTTTAAATTTTTGGCTGCTCTTCTGAGGCAGAAAGAGCTGAATGAATTCTCCAGAGAGGGCAGTGGGCAGTCCATGATCTTTTGGGCTGTACTGATGACCCTCAGGACAGCAGCTTGTTTTGCAAGTGGTTTTGCCTGAGGATCCTCAGGATGAGGGCGAGGATGAGAGCCCAGGTGAGAACATCAGAGATGTGTTCTGTTCTACTCCTGTATGCTGGGATTAGGAGCAGAGGCATTACAACCAGGGGGAAAGGGGGGACAGAGTGCATAGGACCCAGGGGCAGAGAGGGCCTACAACAAAATATCTGGCAATAGTGAGAAAAATGCTGGGTAGCAATGGATTGGCAAGTAAGCCGGAGCGGCATCCATGCTTTTTTTTCTGTGTCTACTACACCTCTGACACCTGCCAGAGCCAACAACAATCCATGGAGAGCCCTGTGTCCTCTCCTTTGAATCAAGCTGCTTAAGCTGTGGTTCTGTGATCAGAAGATCGTGGTTACTGTATGTGGAAATTGCACAGCTTAAGTTTGGTGAACAAACGTGTAAGAATGCATATAAAGAGCAATTAGCTTGGAATCACCGTGTCTATACTTGCTGCCTACTTTCTTGCAAAAGCAAAAATAATAATAATAATAAATATATATATATATATATATATATATATATATATATATATATATATTATATATATATTGCTTGATGTAAATTATGTGTTTCAGGGGTCTCTAGTGCTGATTGGGGTGTGAGTTACAGTCGTTCACACATCTGTGCACTAAAGGACTCATCAGTGATAATGAACTGCACTTATACATACCCTACTGGACATCAGATCCTGAAAGTTTTCTGGACCAAAACACATATCATAAATGGTGATGAAGAGTTTCCAGATTTGTCTGAGGACCCTGAAAACAGTCAGAGGCTTCAGTATCTGGGAGATAAACAGCAGAACTGCACCATCAGACTGAATCATGTGACACAGAAAGATGACCACATGTACTATTTCAGATTCACAACTGATAAAAATAAATGGATTGGTAAATCAGGAGTGAATCTTACTGTCACAGGTGACTTTGGTGAGGTTTCACTCTTCTTCTGTGCATTATGTTGAATAATAATCAGTGTATGACAGCAGCACTAGATATAATGTGTGTGTTGTGTTCAGATCTTCAGGTGGAGTCTCCTGAGAGAGTGACAGAGGGTCATAATGTCAGTCTGACATGTAAAAGCAGCTGCGCTCTGACTGACAGAGCAACATTCATCTGGTACAGAAACTCACAGCCATTAACTGAGAGAAGAGACGGAAACAATCAACTCCTGCTGCAGTCAGTCAGAAGAGAGGATGCAGGCAGATATAGCTGTGCTCTACATGGACACACTTACATCTCTCCTGACGCTCATCTCAATGTCACGTGTGAGTACAGATTCATTAGTTCTATTTAATAACTTGTTGAGTTTATGTTTGGGGCTACACTTTTCATTTTTGTCCTCTATAGATGCACCCAAGAACGTCTCAGTGTCTATAACTGGATCTGGTGAAATAGTGGAGGGAGATTCAGTGACTCTGATCTGCAGCAGTGATTCAAACCCACCTGCTCTGAACTTCAGCTGGTTTAAGGAGGATCAAAGCTCATCTGTTGGATCTGGACAGAGTTTCAGTGCACTACAGAGTGGACGCTTCTACTGTGAGGCTCACAATCAACATGGATCTCAGAGATCAGACGCTGTTACTGTCACTGTTAAAGGTAGAACAGCTCATTTACTCTTTCTGAAGTAAATTAACCTGTTCTGGTGTTTTACTCTCTTGTCTCTGTTGTAGGACGTCTGGTGATAATACCAATATCCATAGTTTGTGGAGCTTGTGGAGCTGCAGTTTTCATCATCACGATGCTGATCTTGTACGACATATGTGTGTGGTACTATGTAGTGTGTGTAAATGAGTGAGAAGGTTATGAATTCAGTGAGACTTTTCTTTCCACACTGATAGCTACTCACTCAGGTACTGAATAAGGAAGTCTGAAGCTCACATCATTGCTGGGCTAAACAGTCTGATTACTAAATGTAACCTTGTTTCCAGAAGATAACGGGAATTAACACTGTTTTTTTACCATGCAAACTCTATTTTCTCTGAATACTGAGGCCTGATTGGTTAATGTTATAGCTGCACAAATGCCGTTACAACTTATAAAAGGGGGGGGGGGGGGTATGGGAGTGCTGACTGCCCACATAAGTGACGCTGAGTGCCATTTCACGAGAATCTTTTGACTGAGAAGTGGCAGCATCGATTTGTAGGCTAGTTCTTGTTATCTAGACAAACAAGGTTACATTAGTAATTTCCTTTCGATACGGTTCACTCACACTGTGTTTACCCGTTCTCGGGAACAATATCCAATAGCGTCAACTGGGCACAATAAACCCAGAATCAGCGAGGCTCAGGCCATGAGCCCGGAGTTCTCAGACAAAAATATTGTAATATATATATATATAAAAAATATATAAAAATATAAAATTATAAAAATATATAGTACACTAGGCCACTATATAGGGCCAAAATGGCTCTGCAAGACTAAGAAGGATGAACAGCCTTGGCTTACCATCCTACAGCTATGGGTGGGCAAAGATGCACACAATGGCCTCTTCTATTCGGCGCCGTCAACATAGGTGAGGGCAGCCATACTGAAAACCAAGAAGAGAGGGCTCCATGTGACTAGATAATGTGAGTTTATCATAAAACAAAAGATGCCAATTTTATGTTTTATGTTTTTTATAATTCAAGTTCACATAAGAAATATAAAAATGTGTTAGATGACTTAAATAATTAATATAGTGATTGTTATTAGACCGTCCAAAGAGCATCTCAGTGCCCATCATTCAGTCTGCTCAGTTCTGGGAAGGTGAATCAATGATTCTGATCTGACCCTGGACCACAAAACCAGTCTTAAGTGTCAATTTTTCGAAAGTGAGATTTATAAAATCTATATAAATAAGTTGTCAATTGACGTATGGTTTGTTAGGATCGGACAATATTTGGCCGAGATGCAACTATTTGAAAATCTGGAATCTGAGGGTCAAAAAAAATCTAAATATTGAGAAAATCGCCTTAAAGTTGTCTAAATTAAGTTCTTAGCAACTAATCAAAAATGAAGTTTTGATATATTTACGGTAAAACATTTACAAAATATCTTCATGGAACATGATCTTTACTTAATATCGTAATGATTTTTGGCATAAAAGAAAAAATAATTATAATAATTATAAATAATTTTGGCCCATTCAATGTATTTTTGGCTATTGCTACAAATATACCCCAGCGACGTAAGACTGGTTTTGTGGTCCAGGGTCACATATGTTCATTGTGAAAGAACAGAGCAAGTCTCTGAGGGGGGCTCGCTGGTGTTGCCCTGGACTAAGTGGCAACCTTCCAGTCTCTCTCTTGAATCCAACACTTAAGGGGTCTCAGCCTCAGACATCACGGACCACTGGCTGAACGTCTGATGCATATGGCACACTGATCCCGCCTCTTTGCCCATTTTCGATTATCCGGGAGTGATGCAGTGCCAAAATGGTGACGGCCAGCTCCGCCGACTTTGGGCTACATCCATGCTACATCCATGTTTTATACAGTCTATGCCTTGGACGCAGAAACCATTCATCAAGGGGCAAGGCCTTTTCATCAGAAAGATTCTGATGAAATGGCACTCAGCGTCGACTTAAATAGGCAGTCAGCTCCGCCCATTTTGGCAGACTGAAATGCCATTTATTCGTGCAACTACACGAACGTTGACAAATCATGCTCCAGTATTCTGATAAAACAGTTTTCCCATAGCATGGTAAATGCAATGTGAGTAAACCGTATCGAAAGGGAACCATGTTGATACACCAAATTTCATCACATTCACAACGGTCCATCCTAGAGAAATGCCATTGGTTCAAAATCATAATTTCTGATTGGCTGTAATTGTGTTTGTCTTTGCAGATGGATTAAAAAAAGAAATGGCTCACAGAATGCTCAGGTGAGAAAGAAATATTTTGCGATCAGTGGTTTACTGATCAGGTAAATGAACTGATCACTCAATGATCGAAAGTCTGAATGTAGTTGACTTTATCTTTTGGGTTGTTTATGGACATTACTTATTTTCTCTCTATTCTTTGTGTTTTGTTTTTAATGGCAAAGATGAATCATGGCCAACACAAAGGTTGCGATGTTGAAATGACTGATTCTGTGTATGAGAATGTAGCTGTAAGTATTTTAGCTGAGGATTTCCTATAAAACACTAAACTCTCTTCACCTTTGGCCAAAAAGAAATTAAGTATATGGAATAAGTATATGGAAATTGAAATAACACAGTGCTGAATATACTTTGTCTCTTCATTCATAAAGGATGCTCAACGCTGCACTAAGACCTGTAAGCCTGAGCTGAACTCTTCTGTGTATGAAAATATTCCAGTAAGAACAACTACTGCATCGAGACAAAACACAATCTAGTAGCCTTTCCTAATGACTAATGTTCTCATTATTTACATATTTCATTATTCATTTTCTTTTTCTTTCTTTCTTTCTTTCCTATTAAGAAGAAGAAGAAGAAGTAGAAGATGACGATGTAGTGTTTTGGACGTTTTACAGCTTTTACAAATCTCGTTGTGGGTGGAGACCTGCATGATTCACAGGAGTGTCATGATATGTCTAAAGTCATTTGTGGATCATATGGGTTAAAATAGCAGTTAAAGGTTAATGAATTGTAAAAGTGTGTGATCACTTAGTCCTCAGGTGTTGTTCATTTGGGAGTCACACTCAATCAAAAGTGACACCTGAAATGTAACTTTCTTTTTTTCAGTAAAACATTTTTTTCTAATATTTTCTATTAACAGCAGCATATGTTTATCATGTTTTACTGCAGTTGAGTTTTAAGGCCTCAAGCTTTAATCTGACGGAACTGATTTCCTCTTCCTGCCTGGTGTGACGTCGCTTGTTGTCACTCCATTTCTCATGAAGATCACGTGATCGACAGTCAGGTTTTGTTTTTTTCACACCTAGCTCACTACAGAGAAAACTGTACTTATGGCCATATTTAGAGACTTGTGATGCATTCCAGAACGAGGCTACTGACAGAATGAAAAGCTTATAAGTTCTCATACAATAAAAAACTTCAGATGATTCTGCTTCATCAGCATGTTTTCAGTTCTTTGTTCATTTCATTGATTGATTATGTCGGAATGAATTGAAGGTTTAGTAAATGCACAGAATATTCCAGTCTCTGCCGATGCAGTACCTTCCAGTTTTTCACAATCCTGGGTCCAGCAGTTCTCAAACCTGGACGGCTGGTCTGCAAATGCAAATTACAGGTATTCAAGCAATGTTTATTTTTTCTCTCTCTCACAGGCACAGGTTCCTTGTTGTTTCCAACTGTATGAAATTGGTTACATTAAGATATTCCCAAGTTTGAAAACACAACAGGGTCATCTTTATGAGCTAACATCAATTTTCCCTCAGTTTAACTTTCATTGGCCTTTAGTGTAATTTCATCTGCTAAAACACTTCTTCTGCTTCATCAGTAGTTGAGGTGTCAAAATGATATTAAAATAGAATGTGTTAATCACGTGACATTTAGAGTACTAGTTGCTGGTATCCTCCTGATCATTTCTGTAGTGCTGTCACTGGTCATGAGTGGTGAAATGGGTAAGTGCATGAGTTTATAACCGTTCTGTCAAATATATTAAGTATCGGAGATTGGTTGGGGCTAGTTGTCACAGGACTGTATCTCAGTAACCATAAAAAGAAATCTGTAAAATTTAAGGTAAAAAAACGGCAGCAGTGGTCAGTGTTGGGGAGTCACTAGGTTAGAACATAATGTGTGCCATAGAGGGTTCAATTCAATATGTTAAAGTCATTTTCTTTTCTTGGATAAATACTGCTTTATTTAATTGTTTTCTGAGTCAATTAAGAATTAGACCTAGAGCAAATTTATCTCTTATTTTTATTTTTATTTATTTTTTTGGGGGGAAGGGGGTTATTCTTTGCTCAATCTCAGAACAGGTGGTGTTTGACTTGCCCTGACAAAAAAAGAGGAAGATAAGAGCACTGATGCTACATTAAGTTAACCACAAACTAGTACATTTGCATGCAAAGTTACAAGTACAGCAACACGATACAATACACAGTTGGGTATTTTGAGTACGTATATGATTCCTTAATATACCAAAGCATCTACAGGCAGTGAGTTACTGTAATATTTACCTTTTTGCTTTATAAAGCTTTTCAAAAAGACATACAAATAAGTTTTAAAGAACGTCAGAGGCACGAATGCTAAAATACGCCACTGTACGTTTGTCATAGGTGTTGCTAAGATGATGTCAGTCAGAATGGCTCCTCCTCTTCCTCTGATATTTCTGTTCATGATTCACGGTGAGTCACTGATGTTTCAGAAACACTTCTTCAAGATTCTATTTCATGCTTTTCTCAAACATCTATTCAGATCATTTACTGTATCGTCATTGCACAACAACATTATAAAGCAAAAATAACACATAGAAATATTTAAAAAAATAAATAAGGTAAAGGGGAAGTGGTGTGTGGACAAGCATGGTGATCAATACTCAGAATCTGTGCTCTGCATTTAACCCATCCAAGTGTACACACAGTAGTGAACACACACCCGGAGCAGTGGGCAGCCAATGCTGCGGCGCCCGGGGAGCAGTTGGGGGTTCGGTGCCTTGCTCAAGGGTCTCACCTCAGTCGTGGTATTGAAGGTGGAAGAGAGCGCTGGTTATTCACTCCAAAATCAAAATGGCTTGATAATGAAGACTGTTTAGGTTTTTGGGGGATTAAAAAAAAAGCAGTGATTTTTTATCATTGTGGGGTGGTTGTGTCCACACACTGCTAAGACACGTTTATATGCAAATGAAGGTATTTTGTATCCAATGTCTCCTTTAAAATTAAATTATTATAATCTTATAGTAATCAAATAATCTTAAAGTAATCAAAAAGTAATCACATGTAATCAGTTACAATACTTTAATAAAATAATTGAAAAGTTACACTGCTTATTACATTTTAAGTGTAATCTGTAACCTATTACTTTTCCAAAGTAACCTTCCCAACACTGACTACAACTGACTTCAGCTGCAGCCTTAGACAGGGGCAGACTGGGACAACATTTCAGGCCGGGAAATCTCACACTCATCCAGGCCATCCCATATACCCACAAAAAATGTTGAAACCATGGACAATAATATTTTTTTTATATGGCCATCATCGCCATCATCATCATCATCATCATCATCACATAAAAAAGTTTAAATCCCTACTGTAGTGAAAAATAAATATGCATAATTGTATTTAAAATATATTTATTTTATGATAAGTATACTAAAAATAGATTGATATGTCTATACTAACTGAAAATACACTCTAAATTGTACTTATTTCATGTTTTCATCAAGCACAAACTTAGTGCACTACAAATTAATTAGTAAAATACTATACTTTTTACAAATGCATTTGGTAAAGGATTAAATAGATATATTCATCCTTAAGAAAGTGCACTGGCTAGGTTCTTAATTCCATGTACAACAAGTGATTTTCATAATGGTGCTCTCTGGACACACACAAAAAAAAAAAAAAAAAAAAAACCTACACAGCCATAAAAGCCAACTGGATGAAACTGCATAACCCCAATGACATGTGCATGCTTATTCAACCCAGCAATTAGTCTTGGTAAAAGATGAATGAGGCAACTCATCTTATGATCCTGTAGATGTATGAAGGCCATTTTAATGTATGTCTGTGAGGATTGTTTGTATTATATGTTGTTGTCATATCATTAAGGCTGCTGTATGAGTTATCACCTAAGACTATGGCACAAAAGACAATATCACATTCTGTGTATAGATATTTGTTTGTTCCTTTGCCCCTTAAATGTGTCTTAAATATTGTAATAATGTGATTTTAACATTGGCCTAAATATACGCTACATAATGTTCAGTGAAGGGGGCTTGATAAGTCAGTTTCTCCTCATCTAACTTTCACAATCAGTTTTGCTGTACTTTTGCTAATCATCTGAACTCGGTAGAGTGCACACTATTGGGATTCTGTGTTGCAGATTTGGCACATTTTTCATAAGAAACCTTTAGAGTCTAGAAACTCATTGCAGCTAAAGACACAAGTCTCACCATGTTTTTCAAATCTGAAATCATTTTTTTTTTTTTAAAGATACTTTCTTTTTGGGAAAACCAAAGAAAATGAGAGATATGAATTGAAACATCTGATATGTTTCTGCTAACAGGTGCTGTACGGGCAGAGTGTCCAAACGCAACTTTTGCCTACAGCGCAAATTAACAGTTTGCAAATAAAACAATTTAATTAGTTAAATATTGAAGTAATTCTTCAGTAATTTATTTTTGTTGAATCTTCTGTTGACCTGTTATGATTAAATGTACAATACAATACAATACACTGTATTTGAGTTCTACTTGTTGAGTATAAAAATAGTATAGATAAAAATAAATTTTGGAGTTGCAAATAATAATAATAATTTGTAATCATGCAATACTTTTTTTATAATTATGACCTTTACCTTTTTTTAACAATTTAACCACACTTCAAATTGAGTGTTTTTTTTTTTTTTCACAATTTGGCATGGTTCTAAAGCAGTTTTACGTATACAGAATGTAGTTACAAAACGATATGTACACAGCATACAGTCAAACCAAAAATTATTCAGACACCAGATATAATTGTTTATAAATATATTCCCTATTTAAAATGTAATAAGTAGTGTAACTTTTCAATTACATTATTAATGTAACTGATTACATGTGATTACTTTTTGATTACTCTTCTAAATTTATAACAAATGTTTTCAACTGTTAATAATTTTGAAACAATCTTACAGTAGAACTCAACACTGATTACTGTCAGACTTTCAAAATAAAAAAAAAGTTAATATAAAGCATGTACATAAACCCAAATAGGAGATAAAGCAGTTATTGAATAAGCATGTGTGCTAAACTTCTGAAACATTGGTGTGTCATATTTTAGAGCAGTCAATGCAATTTATGAAAGAAGTCAATTAATTGTGTAAAATTGGAATGTAATCCAAAAAATATCTTTGTAATCGTTAACATTTTCAGAAGTAAGTGTAAATGAATTACATATTTTTTTTTCTCAGTAACTGTAACTAATTATAATTGTAATTAAATTATGTAATTTCGTTATATGTAACTAGTTACTCCCCAACATTGCTAAGCTCCCTATAAACCTGTTATAAAAATTATGTGAATATTTGTCTGCTAAATTCCTACTCTATACAATAGCAATGTACTTTTGATAATTTTGCAGTAATTAATTGACTGCTACTGCTAACATTTGCTAGCAGTTTAATGCTTAACTAAGTAAACAAAAACAAAACTACAATAGTCTATTTACAGATGTAATTGACCTGCACTTGAAGTCCTGAACAGGACAGTTTTGACTCTCTGCTCTACCAGGGCACTTCCACTCCGTTCTCGAGTCTCGCATCCTTCTGCTTCTGGCGGACATGTGGATGCACGGAGCGTGCGTGAGGCGAATTGTGTTCCCAGTCAAGACTAAACCGATTCATGATTTATTAGAGTTTTAGTATTGAAGGGCGATTTCGGAAATAATCACTTTAGTGCATTCGGCAGGCAAGAAAACAAAAAAAAATCAACAACATTAAAAAAAAAAAAAAAAAAGTGTAGGGCAGCGGGCCAAATTGGCTGACAGGCCACCAGGAATTCTCCCGGTGCTGCCGATGGCCAGTCCACCCCTGGAATTTTTTTAACCAATAAAACATCAACATTTAAACCTCTGATAATTCTCAGTAAGAGCTTCTGTAGTGATCTGACAGAAATAAAGTCAATCATGAGTGAAGCTGGTGATTCAGTTTGTGGAGTTGTTTACTCCTCCTCTGCTGAGATCTTCAGAGATTTAATGTCTTTTATTTCAGTTGATTTCCTCCAAGGCTGTGGCTGAAGTCAGTTGTAGTTCTTGTGTTTCTCTTTTCTTCAGTGATTCTGCTTGTTAAGAGCAGCTGTTCATCACTAATGCTCAATCATCACTTAATGAATCACAATTTGGAGTGGGACCAAATACACTCTGAAGCAGTGTTGATTTAACACTGGGGGTTTTACTGTGTACCTAGCCAGGGCTGTCACTACCACTGTCACTTCTCAGGGCTTGATTCTTGGGGGTGTTGTTTATTTCAACCGAGCGGGAAGTTGGTGTCTGGTTCTTGTTCTGGGGGATAAACTGCTTTTGAGCCTGTGACAAAATATCCGTGATCCGTTTGTTAATGACAGAATGGGCCTGAAGCATTTACCAGAGGGCAGCAGGTCAAAATGGCTGTGTCCAGGGCCTTTCAAATTTTTGGCTGCTCTTCTGAGGCAGCAAGAGCTGAATAAATTCTCCAGAGAGGGCAGTGTGCAGTCCATGATCTTTTGGGCTGTACTGATGACCTTCAGGACAGCAGCTTGTTTTGCAAGTGGTTTTCCCTGAGGATCCTCAGGATGAGGGTGAGGATGAGAGCCCAGGTGAGAACATCAGAGATGTGTTCTGTTCTACTCCTGTATGCTGGGATTAGGAGAAGAGGCATTACAACCAGGGGGAAAGGGGGGACAGAGTGCATAGGACTGCAGAGAGGCAGAGAGGGCCTACAACAAGATATCTGGAAATGGTGAGAAAAATGCTGGGTAGCAATGGATTGGCAAGTAAGCCGGAGCGGCATCCATGCTTTTTTTTCTGTGTTTACTACACCTCTGACACCTGCCAGAGCCAACAACAATCCATGGAGAGCCCTGTGTCCTGGCTATCTCCTTCGGTATATTATGTAAGTGCAAAAATTTGCTCAAGGTCTGCTTAAGCTGTAGTTCTATGATCAATGTCAGTCCTGTGTCTTGTGTTTCCCCTCCTCTCGTGCCCTTATTTGGTCTGTGTCCTGTTCTAGTTTAGTTCTCCTCATTAGTTGATTAGTCCCCAGCCGTGTGTCGTTAATTATATAGTTTACTCCTCGTTTAGTTTTGTACATAGTAAGCTAAAGTGTTTGTATTAATTAAGTCAGTTATTTGATGAAGTTTCCCTGCCTCCTCGTTTCCTTGCTCCTACGAAGTGTGACAATCATAAGATCTTGGTTACTGTATGTGGGATTTTTCCACAGATTAAAAATGAACGTATAAGAATGCACATAAAGAGCAGTTAGAGTGAGAGCTTGGAATCACTGTGTCTATACTTGCTTGTAAAAATAAATAAATAATAATTGAAACTAAAAAAACTATTGTTCGGTGTAAATTCTGTGTTTCAGGAGTTTTTAGTGAAGATGATTGGGGTGTGAGTTACAGTCCTTCACACATTTGTGCACTAAAGAACTCATCAGTGATAGTGAGCTGCACTTATACATACCCTACTGGACATCAGATCAGGAAAATGTTTTGGACAAAAAACTGTGAAAAGGGTGAAGAGTCTCCAGATCTGTCTGAGGACCCTGAATACAGTCAGAGGTTTCAGTATCTGGGAGATAAACAGCAGGACTGCACCATCAGACTGAGTCATGTGACACAGAAAGATGAACACATGTACTGTTTCAGATTCATCACTAATAGAACTGATGGTAAATGGACTGGTTATCCAGGAGTGACTCTTACTGTCACAGGTGACTTTGGTGAGGTTTCACTCTTCTTCTGTGCATTATGTTGAATAATAATCAGTGTCTGACAGCAGCACTAGATATAATGTGTGTGTTGTGTTCAGATCTTCAGGTGCAGTCTCCTGAGAGAGTGACAGAGGGTCATAATGTCAGTCTGACATGTAAAAGCAGCTGCGCTCTGACTGACAGAGCAACATTCATCTGGTACAGAAACTCACAGCCATTAACTGAGAGAAGAGACGGAAACAATCAACTCCTGCTGCAGTCAGTCAGAAGAGAGGATGCAGGCAGATATAGCTGTGCTCTACATGGACACACTTACATCTCTCCTGCTGTTCAGCTCAGTGTCACGTGTGAGTACAGCTTTTTTTTTTTTTTTTTTTTTTTTTTAATGGTTGAGTTTATGTGTGTAAATATACACTGGATTTTTGTCCCCCTTAAGACCCTCCCAGGAACGTCTCAGTGTCTATAACTGGATCTGGTGAAATAGTGGAGGGAGATTCAGTGACTCTGATCTGCAGCAGTGATTCAAACCCACCTGCTCTGAACTTCAGCTGGTTTAAGGAGGATCAAAGCTCATCTGTTGGATCTGGACAGAGTTTCAGTGCACTACAGAGTGGACGCTTCTACTGTGAGGCTCACAATCAACATGGATCGCAGAGATCAGACGCTGTTACTGTCACTGTTAAAGGTAGAGCAGCTCATTTACTCTTTCTGAAGTGAAGCAAATGAATCTGTTCAGGCGTTTTATTCTTTGGTCTCTGTTGTAGGACGTCTGGTGATATTATACATATCCATTGGAGTGGTTTGTGGAGCTGCAGTTATCATCACAGTGCTGCTGATTTGGTAAGATGTGTGTGTGTGATACTGACCACATGTCTAAACAAACATCAAATATGTTGTGACCGGTTGCAACTTTCAAATCATTGTCTTTAAAGCGGAAGCAGGTGGATGAAAAAGAGAAATAATGCACAGGTGAGAACATTAATTTGATTATTAGTAATTTACTGATCAGGTAAATGAGCTGGTCAATAAAAGACTGAAAGTCTGATTTTGTGACTTTATCTGCTGAGTTTATTATCTCTCTCTCTCTCTCTCTTTACCAATTGCAAAGATAAATCATTCTAGACCTCATCACGACAAACGTAAAACGTGTGATGTTGAACTGAATGAACCTGTGTATGAAAATAAAATGGTAGGTTTTTAGGCTGAAGTTTTCATACAAACTACACACCTATAGTCGAAAGAAATGAAATATTCTTCAAAGTCAGAATGTCTCCAAATGTCATAAACAACACAGTTCTAACTGTATTTTGTCTCTTCATACATAAAGGCTGCTCAACACGGCTCTAATGTGTGTAAACCTGAACCGAACTCCCATGTTTATGAAAATATTCCAGTAAGTAAGAACACCTATATAATCAAAAAAATAAAAATCCTATTGGCTTTTCCTCATGACTGATGTTCTTGATGTCTTTATTAAATATATCATTATTAATGTTTTCTCTTTGTTTCTTTTTTCATTCTCAGCGTAAGAAGAGGAGGAAGTAGTGTTTTGGACACAAAGCAAATATTTTACAGCTTTGACAAATCGATTTGTTAGCGGAGACCTGAATGATTGACAACAGTGTCCTGATGACATTTGACTGAAGTAATTTGTGGATCATTTTACAGATAGTTGAGCAAAAAAAAAAAAAAAAAAAAAAAACGAGTTAATGAATTGAAAAAAGGGTGTAATCACTTAAGTGTGTTTTCCCTTTACACTTTAATTTAAAAAGATTGATGTTTTAGTTGTTCATACTGCATGAAAAGATGTAAATGTTCAGTTGTTCCGTGAATAAAATTTCAGGTCTAGAGTTTTGTTGACATGATTTCTGATGTATATAATATATATACACACACCTTGCTACATGTTCTATGGTGTTCTGTGCTGTTTTGTTGCTTTAATTGCTTCTATTGCCCTCATTTGTAAGTCGCTTTGGATAAAAGCATCTGCCAAATGATCTGTAGGTGTAAACAAGGCATTTACATAACTTTCTGCATCCCCTAATCTAAAGTATAAAATACTCATTAGTTGTAAATGTTTTACAAATCTGTCGGTTACAGGTTATGTGTGTGTGTACACGCCAGGGTGAAAGATCTAGTAAAACATGCACAACTGATACACTTTAGGGGATGTAGAAAGCTTTGTAAATTATTTATTCATGCATTTACACAACAGGTTTTGAATACTTTGTAGTGTGTACTGCAATGTAAATGCTGACTAATAAGGGTGCAGACCAGGGGTTCTCAAAGTCTTCATTCAAAGGTCCAAATCTGAATTTTCATCAATGTCAAAGGTCCGGAACTATTGGTTATTACAAAACTTGTTTTTAATAAACATGCATAACATGCATTACAAATCAACACTCATTTTCTGAAAAATAAATAAAGTGCTTTTTGCCTTCAAAATACATTGATAACAACTGCAAAGGTAGCAAAACAATTAATTTAAGTGTTAGCATTTCTTATGAACAAAAGGTAGGCCAAAAGTAACATGGTGCAAAATACAAAGCAGTCTAATGCTTTCTAATCAGCTGCCTAAAGCATGACACAAAAGGTGTGGTTGCTAGATGGAGACACAGGCCTAAATGTTCATTAGTCAAGCTGCTGCAGTCTGAATTCTTCACAACATTCATGGCTGAGTATGCAAACTCTCACCGATAGGTCGATCCAAACATGGTAAGAACACAGAGGGCTACTTTCTGTTACTGTCACTGTTAAAGGTCAGATAAATATTTGTCCATAACTTTTGATAGAAAAATAATTATTTTTAAAGTTGAGTGTTTGTGGAAGTGCTAGTTGGCATGAAATGATGAATGTGTGCTGTAGTGTTGTGTGCAGATGTTTATCACTGTCCTGTAGACCTAACAAGACAACTTGTCCACATCTCCTTAAGTGTTTTTACAAAAAGAGTAGTAGAACATTATAACGTAGTACAACTTTTAAAATAAATTGTGCATAATTGTTCAATTGCATAATGCCATCAAACATTTTCAATTTTGCAGATAATAAAAGCAATGGAATTTGTATCCTTTAGGTCCTGCATATATGCAGCTGTTGCAATCGCAGCTGGATGTGGAGTTTTATTTCTTAGCTGCATCATGAGATCTTTGGTTTTAACAATGTGCATTTGTTTACTCATTCATAATTATTAATGTGTTTGTGTTCATGCATTTATCTTTGTGCTACAGGAGGAGAGAAAGCTGTGTATCAGACATCTGGCAAAAGCAGGTCAGAACACAGTGTAGAAATATCCAACTGAAAATGAAATCACAACTTAGTTATGTTGTGATTTATGAAATTTATTTTCAAATTGTTTTGTATCTGAATACATCATCTCAAAGAAAGAGAAATCAGTGTGTTTAAGAAAACGTTCTTATAAGGCGACTAAAGTCTACAGGAACATGAATGTCATGCAGGTGATTTTACTTTTATACTTTTCTAGAAGGTTGTGGCTTCTTTCTCCAGGTTGAACAACCTTCCGGCTCTGACAGAAACCAATGTGATGATGGTCTGTAGAGTTTCACCCAAGAGACCCATAACAAGATCAGACTGCAGGAAAAACTCCTGAATCCACAGATTCTGAGAAGATCAAGTACTCAACCGTCCAACACGTCAGAAGCAATGAAAGCAACTATCAGAATCTGAGAGTGCACCTTCCCGATTCTGCTGCAAGGTGAGAAACAAAATAGTTTTGAGACACGTTTTCTTGTGTGATATTGAAACATATTTTGAAACGTATCAATTGCATGATCCCTTAGAATTGACTTAACTTTGATTGGCTCTTGCATTACTTGTGGAGGATGGTCATTCACGCTTCAAATTTGATTATGTTGTTCAACAGATCCGATGCAATGGTGGGTAAATCAGTGATTTACAGCACAGTCAAATGATCCAGGATAAAGCTGGACTCCAGTGTAAAGTGTAAATACATTGCAGATAATGCAGCTTTGAATCAGTTTACAATAATGTTTATAATAGTGATTTAAATGTGTGTCAAGTCACATGTCATTTCTCCATATCTGTAGTTGAAGAGGAAGCACTGGTCAGACGGACCAATACCACAAACTAGAAAAATGTCCATGGTGGTTATCTACATTGTTAGATCTTTTTAAGACTGTGGTTAGTGATTTGGTGCGTCTGTGTGGGAAGTTACAACCTCAACTGGCTGCATTTAAACACCTGTCGAAACACTTTCTGTTAATAGCATGTTCTGTAATGTTTCCAAAGATTTGCATTATTTTCCATGAATTGTAGTTTCGTCTCTTAGTCACTCTTCAGTAAGCATCCGTTTTTGTGTCTTTTTCATAAAACACGTTTGATGCTTTCACATAATTTCATGGATGTCTAATTGATTGGTTTATTTTAAGATGAGTGTATAATATAATTGTGTGTTTTTGGTGATATTCTACTGATGTCTGACATTAGAAATACTGGTAACACTTTAGACCAGGGAACACTTATTCACTATTAACTACGACTTTTCCCTCAATAAATTCCTAATTTTACAGCTTATTAATAGTTAGTAAGGTAGTTGTTAAGTTTAGGTATTGGGTAGAATTAGGGATGTAGAATAAGGTCGTATAAATGGCTAATATTCTATTATATTCATGCTAATAGGCAACTAGATAAGAGACCCTAAAATAAAGTGTTACCGTAATACTTGAATTTGTTAAATTTCTATATGTTGAATGCTAATGGTTTTGTTCTGTGTAACAACTTGACTATAACTGCACAATTTCCCCTCATCAACGTCGATGACATGATTTTGAGATAATCCTCTTTATTTAAGATAAGATAAACTTTATTGTCCCGTAGGAAATTTGTGTTGGACACATACAATTTGATATCTGCTGATTTATACAAATAACATACTATGTACATATAATACATACAGCGACCCGTCTCTGCCCTCCCCACAATATAACAACTAAACTGCACCCTACCTATTGTGCAACACAGCTAATCATCATAATTATATATACAGTATATGCTGTTAAATGATTAATCGTGATTAATCGCATCCAAAATAAGTTTTTGTTTGCATAATATGTGTGTGTACTGTTTTATTTATTATGTATATATAAATACACACACATACAGTATATATTTTTGAAAATATTTACATGTATATACATTTATATATTGATATTATTTTTTATATTATATAAAAATATATTTGAAATATGCATAATAAGTATACACAGTACACACTCATGTTAACAAAAACCTTTATTTTGGATGTGATTAATCACGATTAATCATTTGACAGTGCTAATATCAGATCGGGAGAAAAAAGAAAAGAGAAAAAAATATATAATTGTTGACCTCTAGCTAACTTATCATTTAATGCTTTAATGGACAGTGGGACAGTGGGTTGTGAGAAACATATGAGAGAATGTTGACTTCATTAGCACTGATGAGGGTGAATGTGTTCACGTAGATAGTGACAGGAAGTCATCTGCCAGACATGGGTGGTAATAGACCCAGATAGCAACATAGTGTCTAGCACATGTGGAATGATGATCTGGCCCACATGTAGCGTGGAATGATGGCACCATTAGACACCACAGAGCTGTCACAATTTACCGGTATTAATATTAATCGTGCACACAAAAATCCCCTTTGTTACATTAAAAACCCTCTACGGTATGCAATATGATATCAGTCACATGCCCCTCGGATGGCCAACTCCTGTAGTTTGGCCTTCTTGATCTTTGGCCTTGGCTAAACCAGCTGGCCACACTCTTTCTAGCATCAAAATCTTCCAGACTTGGCCCCTCTGCACTGATTCTTATCAGATCTTCCACTGTGTCTGAATGAAGGGATGCTCTAGTGTCTGATTTGATCCTCTTCTGTGCAGAGAACTGCAGCTGAGACAGGGAGGACCAGCATAATGTGTACAAGGTGCAGGATGTTCTGGAAAAAAATACATTCAAGAGATTTATTTAAGCAATGTGTGTTAGATAGCAAAACTGACACAATCTTAAGAAAGAATATTAACAAAAACTGACCTTGTACTCTGAGCAGTAGGGCTCTCTGGTCAACATGAGCTCCCGAAGGCTGAGATAGGTCTTGTCTTTGAACATTCTAGCAATTAACAGCTTCAAGCCTACAAACTCTTCTTTTGCAAGCTCAGTGTTTACACCATTTCTGAAAATGATGTGGATTACACAGCTAATCAGTGTTCACATGAACAAAATATCTACCACCAGTACACATAATATTGTAGTAATCCACCAGCTACCTTCTCAGGACTGTGGAGAAGTGATCCAAGAGAAATGCAAGGAAGTCCTCTTGGTTCTCTGGCCAGCTATCATGGCTTAAATGCTTAAATGTTTAAGCATTTGACAGCCTTGGTTGTGTCACACTCAGAAGCACTCTCCCCTGTTGAAAGAACAAATACATTTTAGTAAATGAGTAACAATATTTCTCATCTACATGTGTTTATAAGACAGGTGACTACAATTGCCTAGGAGGCTACTGAATCTTGCTTTCAGATGTTTTACAGTGGATTTGATTGATGCATCCATTATTTTTTTTTAAGTTTAGTGGCAGCAACACCATCTCCTGCCAGCTTTCATGCCTCTTCTTGGAGTGTTATTGTCTGTGTGTTGCATAAACCATAAATAGAGATTGTAAATTAGATATTAGAAATATTTGAAAAAATAGACTGTTCTCTGTTTAAATGGGAGACAGAACCATACATATACCTGGAATTTGTAGATTGCCATCTCACCCTCATCCTGCTGCTGCCTTCTCTGCAGCCTCATGTCAGCCAGGAACTCTGACAGTCTTCCACTAGGCTTGGGTCTCGCAACCATTGCCTCTGTGGTCACCAGCAGTTTTTCAAGGCCGCAAACTGCCTGTTTAGATATAACAGTGCAGTATTAAAATATCAAATTTACACATCCCACTTCATCTCCCTTACCTGTGGTAGGATGATCTCATTCATCTGAAGTAGGAGGCTAAACTTACTAAGATACTATCTATGGTAAGATACGCTAAAGTCACATCTTATCTTTTTTCAAGAACTTTTCACATCATATCTTTTTGCACCAAATAGTATCGATAAGTTCCGGTATCAATAAGCCGGTAATGTAAACAATACCCATCCCCACTCGCACCCTATCGTGATCTTTTTGATTGGCGAAACCAACTTTCCATAACGTGAAAGTGCTTGCTTCAGTATATCATCACTGAGAAAAGGAGGGATATTTGATATTGTGCATTATGCACAACCACTTTGTTCGCCCTTACCAGTGAATTAAAAAAAAAAACACTGTTTCGTTATTCATTCTGGATGCAGAGAGAATGTTTTGATGACCAACCTCTCCAACACCCAGACAGCAGGCCTCCACACTTGCCATGGATACTATTTTAACTCTGTGACGCCGTGTGAGGAAATCAAGCCCAATCTCACCCGAAGCTGCCATGCTCTCTAAGAAAGCAGGCAGCGCAAGCACGCACAAGCGCACACACACACACATTATATATTAAATCAAACAAACTTAGAAGAAAATAAAAGGGAGAAAAAGGAAACAAATAGCTACACGTGCTCACACTCACTATGCCCTCACACACGCTCCACAAACGCCGACGCATGCACAGATAGATAGATAGATAGATAGATAGATAGATAGATAGATAGATAGATAGATAGATAGATAGATAGATAGATAGATAGATAGATAGATAGATGGTATCTGAGTGGTACTGAGTTCCCTTGAAGCTTTGAGGAACAATGTGAACAATGATTTTATGTATAATAGAGTTTTAACTGGTTTACATGATTTCTTAAGTCCATTCCATTCCTCTTAACATTTTTAGTGTGTATGTCTTTAAATGAGTCTGGGTCTGCCTGTCATGTGACTGATCACATGACAGGAAATAGGTAATTGACAGCATAAAGGAGACAGCATGTCAAACAATCATGGTCATTGCTTACGAACATTTGGGTGATCACCTGCATTCTGGAATAGTGGAGTTACCTTTGTGGACTTTCCTTTAAAGCACTTTTGGATTATCACTTCTCTGGACTTTTGTATATACACCGGTGGACACTTAAGCCCCGTTCACACTACAAGTGACAAAGTGACACGATGCCATTCATTTCAATGTAGAGCGACAGCCAATAGGAAAGAAGATGGTTGAGCTCATGTGATTGTTCTCTTCTCAGCCGTAGAAGACATGCAATGGAAGAAAGTATGCTCTGTTTCTCATTCACTTTTCTTTGTATGTACGGATTTAATTTAGATTATATTTAGTCCAAAATGTTTGTACTTGGCGGCAAGAAACCTGATTCACTGCTAGTGTGAACGGGGCTTTAGCACATTCATATTGGGACTTTCAGCACACTAGGATTCTTAAGGACTGTTTTATTGTATGGAACTAAAAGACTTTTTAAGTGCTTTTAACAGCTTAAATTATTCTAGTTTTATTGTGTTGATGTGAATATTGTGAATACATATTTGATTTCACTTTAAACATTGTTGTTTGTCTCATCTATTTAAACACTCAAAGCTCTCACACAGTTTTAAATTTTAAATCCATGTAATTCGGTCGATAAGGCCAATCGTTAGAAATGTATAAGGAACCGAGACCGTCTGTGTCATAATGATACAGGATTTGCATAAAGGTTTATTGTAGTTCACAGGCCTCTTATCTGCACACTAGAGGCAATGTGTGGACGCTAGAGGACGAGAAACTTTGTGTAAAACAGTTTTATGAAACTTTGCATGTTGTTCTCTCATCCGTTTTCACTTCCTCCTTTTTTTTTTTTTTCCTCAGTTTCACTAACTCTCATGTACTGGCAGATGCTGCTTCATTTGCCCTGTCCTTTTTATGATGAGATATTTTTTGACATTATCAAAATACTCTTTGAATGGATTTAAACAAAGCTGTTTTTTAAGCAGAATCTGATGGTAAAATGTACCTGATAAGAGGAAGATAAAGCATTCATTTTCAAGAGAAATCTTATGATTGTAAACTTCTGTTCTTACAGTATCGTTCCATCACGGAAAAACGGTAAGAGAATTTCTCTGTTTGTTTGCTACATGTTTGCCGTTTGACTAACCGGGACTTGTCACAACATATTGCTACACTTTTTTTTTTTTTTTTTTTTTTGGTTTGATTGCTGCTTTTGCCCTCATAAAGTTGCTTTTAACTTAAGTTAAAAAGCATCTGCCAAATGATTACATGTAAATGTGTTTATATATTTACATAAATAAATAATAAATAAACTTTTATATTTAGGGCCTTACTTTTACTCTGACACAAATCTCACAATGGCTTGATCTTGTTCTTGATGGATTTTATGAGATTCACCTTCACAGCAGCTAAAATAAAGCACTGCGCATTGATTGTGTTGCAGGTGCTGCTATGATGGTGTCGATCAGAATGGCTCCTCCTCTTCCTCTGATCTTTCTGCTCATGATTCACGGTGAGTCAGAACTATTTCTGCTTTTCAACATTCTCTAGCTTTACAGATGCAGTTAATTTGAATAATAATAAAAAAAAATTATAATTTCAGATGTTTTCAGTGCTGGTTGGGGTGTGAGTTACAGTCCTTCACACATCTGTGCACTAAAGGACTCATCAGTGAAAATGGACTGCACTTATACATACCCTACTGGACATCAGATCGAGAAAGTGTTCTGGACCAAAAACCCTGTAAAGGGTGAAGAGCCTCCAGATCTGTCTGTGGACCCTGAATACAGTCAGAGGCTTCAGTATCTGGGAGATAAACAGCAGGACTGCACCGTCAGACTGAGTCATGTGACACAGAAAGATTCACACATGTACTATTTCAGATTCATCACCGAGAAAGATAAATATAAATGGACTGGTCATCCAGGAGTGACTCTTACTGTCACAGGTGACTTTGATGAGGTTTCACTCTTCTTCTGTGCATTATGTTGAATAATAATCAGTGTCTGACAGCAGCACTAGATATAATGTGTGTGTTGTGTTCAGATCTTCAGGTGGAGTCTCCTGAGAGAGTGACAGAGGGTCATAATGTCCATCTGACATGTAAAAGCAGCTGCGCTCTGACTGACAGAGCAACATTCATCTGGTACAGAAACTCACAGCCATTAACTGAGAGAAGAGACGGAAACAATCAACTCCTGCTGCAGTCAGTCAGAAGAGAGGATGCAGGCAGATATAGCTGTGCTCTACAGGGACACACTTACATCTCTCCTGCTGTTCAGCTCAGTGTCACGTGTGAGTACAGATTCAATCATATTTTTTCGCCACCTGAGTAAATTTGTTTGAATATCACACAACAGAGAATTCACATTATATATAAGTTTCGATTTCACTTTATTTTGATAGTCCCTTTAACACATTCTGTTCACTATAAGTCACATTGCACCTACATATCGACTAACTCTCATTAAAGTTAAACAATTGAGTTTTACCATTTTTGAATCCATTCAGCTGATCTCCGGGTCTGGCGGTAGCACTTTTAGCTTAGCATAGATCATTGAATCGGATTAGACCATTAGCATTTGGTCATCAAAAATGATCAAAGAGTTTAAATAATTTTCCTATTTAAAGCTTTACACTTCTGTAGTTACATCGTGTACTAAGACCAATGGAAAATGAAAAGTTGCGATTTTCTAGGCGGATATGGCTAGGAACTATACTCTCATTCTGGCGTAATAATCAAGGAACTTTGCTGACATACCATGTGTGCAGCAGGCACAATGATATTACGCAGCGCCTGAAAGTAGTCTCCTGCTAGATAACTAGTTATGATATAGCTGGGGACTACTTTCAGGCGCTGCGTAATATCATTGTACCTGCTGCAAATTTGTCTGCGCATTTGTCCGTGTTTCACGCAGTCTCAAATCGTGCTCATGGAAAGCGCTCGAGAAACCGTATCTCTTCCGCGGCTCGGTACGCTTTCAACTCGTTTTTTTTTTTTTAGTAAGATCAAGAGACTGTACGACATTCACGTTACATGATTTGACTGATTTTTACGTAGAGAGCGTGACCGCGCACTGCCTTAAAATTAAAATGATGTTCATGTTCAAATTCATGTTTTCATTACTGCTGGCCAAATTCAAAAACTCAACTAAAATTAAAACATCTTTGAGAGTAAGGGGGCCCCCTGGTGTTTCTGGGGCCCTATGCAGCTTGCGTATTCTGCGTATAGGGAAGATCGGCTCTGCATCTTAGCCTACAGGCCTTGATTACTAGCAGCACCCCTGTGCCTTCAGGAATACCAAATAGCTCTTTTGTTTCTCAAGATGGGTTTGGGACAGGAAAGTAGAAGTCTTTGATTATTTTTGACCCTACAAGATGTACTTGCAAAGTTACTTATAGTCAGTAGAATGTCTGTTTGGAGACCATCACAATAAAGAGTTCGCAGATATTTATTAAATATTTAACAAACAGTCTACTAATACTCTGACAGTTTGTTGACATGTAGGTGTAAAGTTACTTACTGTCAAAACGAGTGCTAAAAAAGGACCACCAAAATAAAGTGTTACCAAAGTTTCAACAACAAAATCGAATTAGAAATGCAAAAAAAAAAAAAATGGACCTCTAGATCCTCCAAAGGAAACTTTTTTTTTTTTTTTTTTTTTTTTTTTTTTTTTTTTTTTTGTCCTTTTTAGATCCTCCAAAGAGCGTCTCAGTGTCCATCAGTCCACCTGGTGAAATAGTGGAGGGAGATTCAGTGACTCTGAGCTGCAGCAGTGATTCAAACCCACCTGCAGAAATCAACTGGTTTAAAGGAGAAACGTTTGTAGGATCTGGAAGAATCTACAGCATCTCAAACATCAGCTCTGATCACAGTGGAGAATACAAGTGCAAGTCCAGATATGAACATCGAGAGAAATACTCTGATGCTGTGACTTTAAATGTCATGTGTGAGTTAATAACCATTTATACATTGCTCAAATTTCCAAATTCATAATTTTTTCATTTATTTTGTCATTTCATTTTTGTCTTTTTTAGACCCACCTAAGAGCGTCTTAGTGTCAATCAGTCCATCTGGTGTAATAAAGGAGGGAGTTTCAGTGACTCTGAGCTGCAGCAGTGATTCAAACCCACCTGCAGAAATCAGCTGGTTTAAAGGAGGAGAGACTGTAGGATCTGGAAGAATCTACAGCATCTCAAAGATCAGATCTGATCACAGTGGAGAATACAAGTGCAAGTCCAGATATGGAGATATAAATAAATACTCTGCTGTGACTTTAAACGTCATGTGTGAGTTAATGATGGTTCTGTAACTGTGCTATTTAATCCTCTTTCGTGTCAAATGTATTGTGACTGTTAATGATGTTTTAGACCCACCTAGGAGCGTCTTGGTGTCTATAACTGGATCTGCTGAAATAGTGGAGGGAGATTCAGTGACTCTGATCTGCAGCAGTGATTCAAACCCACCTGCTCTGAACTTCAGCTGGTTTAAGGAGGATCAAAGCTCATCTGTTGGATCTGGACAGAGTTTCAGTGCACTACAGAGTGGACGCTTCTACTGTGTGGCTCACAATCAACATGGATCTCTGAGATCAGACGCTGTTACTGTCACTGTACATGGTGTGTTTCACTGAGTCATTCTGTGACTGGAGAAATATTTCCAATTCTGATGAGCTAGGGAAAGAAGAAAATATGCCTATGATGTTTCCATATCAGATGTCAAATAGACCTTTATTAGATGTCTTTAAGATGTTTATGATTTTTAGAATGTATGTAAAACTGACATCTTAAAGACGTCTGTCATGTGTTTTTACACAGCAGATGCTTTCCAGATCAAGCAATCTTTAACAGACATCTTGCAGACGTGCGTCTGCTATCTACAATACGTTTAGAGTCTGTAAAATACACAGGGATGTCTATTGAAGCAGCAATAGCAATCCATTCAGATGTGACAAAGGGGGAACGGTCATGCAATCTTTGACTATGAAGATAAATGCATTTGTGTTGAAATGCAGCTATACACTATGAATCATGTTAGTTTTTTTTCTCATAGTGTATAAAGATGAAAGAATCGTCTTGTCACTTGTCTTGTAGGAAGGACGTTTCTGTATGCAGTTGCTGGAGTCACTGGTGGATTGGGAGGTTTAATCTTCATTTTCGTCATGGTGTTGCTCATGTAAGATGTTGTCTGTCAGGAAACCCATTAGTATACCAAGCTTATTTCATAAATGCATTGTAGATGATTCTGTATTACAGGAGGAGAAAACAGAGACCTAATCACATCGTTCAAAAGCAGGTAAATCAAATGAGCTGTAAGCAAATGTTATACGCAAAGGTATTAATAATTTTTGCTGTAAATAAAGTTTAATAAGTAATTTTCACTCATTTTAGGATGATCTTTATGTCAACATATCAGCTCACAATGGGTCTCTGTCTGAATCTGATGCCGCGAGTAAAAACGATGCCCTGTATTCCTTAATTACTCTCAACAATTTCAGTCACAATCAGACTAAAGGAAAAGCATCTGATTCTGAAGATACAGAAGAGATCCAGTATGTAACGGTCCTGCATCACCAAAACAAAGAGATGAACCAACCGGAAGAGAAGGAAAGCCAGTACGACAACATTAGAAAATACCGGACTGATGCTGCCAGTAGGTGAGAAACTCGATCATGGCATGTTCATAAACATGATCAAATACTTTTGAGCACCAGTGAATGCCGTTCCTGCATTGCTTGAGGTTGTATTAAATGGCATCTGAAAAGGTCTTTGATGCAATATCTCTGGATATATTAATTTCACAGATCTACTGATCAGATGGTGGCGGATCAATCAGTGATTTACAGCACAATCAAATGATCAACAGATCAGTTTGGTCAAATTGCTGTTTCTGGGAAAACTGATCTCCATGTTGACATCGCCCTCGTGTGGTGGGACTGTGGCAGAGATGGTCTGATGCTGGATTCTCATTTCTTTTTTTCTTTTTCTTTTTTAGCTAAGAGCTGAATTATTCCATGTTTTTGCAAAGAGCATTTTCTCTCACTGGTCCTCTCATCGGGATGTTGCTGAAATCCTGAATTCTAGAGACTCTAGAGACCCTCCTGACAAAATGTTGGTAAAAGCAGATACATTTTTGGAAATATAATGACTGTTATTTTTAATCTACATTATTGCTTGTAAACCCTCAAAAAGAATAAACTCCTCATCCGGTTTGTATGAAATGTGTTTCGTCTAGAGAACTTGTCAAGAGAAATTCTGTCAAAGCCTTTGGCTTAAATTTTTATAATTTCATAATTTTCATGACCTGCCTACTGTGAGCACAATATCCAAATTTATCTATACATGTTGCGATATGCAATATCTTGTCCTATTTGACCTGATTTGGTGTCTTTCAAATTGCACAGATCGTTATAGAAGTATTTTAGTTTGAACGTTGCAGATGACTTGAAGTGCTTCCACTTACATGGAATCAATTATTATTTTAAGGCCCATTTCCGTCATTCAGGTAACACTGGTGTTGGTTGGTACTTTAGTGTGAGTGACTAGAAGTCTCACTATCTTCTGCTGGTTGTCGATGAAGTGAAACCTATGATTGTCATCCTCTTTCTGTGTTTTATGACAACGTCTCGATTGTTTTTATTTCAATCTTGATTATCATTTAACATCACTGAATCAACCTAAATATGGTTATACCAACATGCACATGATACTGATTTAATTGTGTGACTAACGATTTTTAAAATTCTATTTAATTTCTTTAATGCACAATCATAACAGCAAAAAAACCACAAACCACAACTTTTGCAGATGTTTCGACACACTGGAATTCTGCTGGTCAGACATGCGTATGTGCAACAGGAAACACCAACACAGTCACTGTTGTTTGTTGCCCATTAATGTATTGGCACAGCATCTAGAAATAATAGATCTACGTGGGCCGTCATACGTCAGCAGACATCTATATTTTAAGACTTTAGGTACTTTTTCACTTGTGTGTTTGATAGAAGTAGTCCTGCTTACATGCAATAGGGTAGAGTGGGGAAAATACTTGGACTTTATATTTAAAAATGACCTCAAATTAGCACCAGGTAGCTAGTTGGCTAGCCAGTTAGCATTTGCAAATAGGCTATTATAATTTTGCAATTCATAATTATAATTTGTTTTATTTTTCATTTTAAGTTGAAACTGCCTGTACTTTAATTTTGCTATAAATGTTTAAAGCAAATAGCTTTATCAGCCTGGGCACCATTTTACCCCACCTGTGGGGCAAAACGCCCCCTTGGTACACATTTAATATTTGTTAATCTAATAAAATGAAAACTCTGGACATGTTTCATGCTTGGTTGATCATGTATGCCATTGTCACTAAAACTATGACATTTAACTTTTGTTTCACAGTAGAAAAAAAAAAACACTCTCCTTCCCCCACTCTACCCTTATATGTGCTCATTCCTGGCTTTCATTTACAAGAAAGTGTTCATGATCTTAAAATCTGCTAAATAAACCAGGAAATAAACAATATTTTTTGAATCTTAAAAAATCTAAAAAATTTTTTTTTTTTGCAATATTTTTACATCATTAGTCAGAGGTTTAAAAAAAGACAGGAAATGAGGAGGACATTACGTCGTTCTGGTTCTAAATGAGGCTGGTAAACCTTCCTTGTTTCTCTTCATGTGTCATTTTGTTTCAGCTGGGGAGTTGTCCTGTGCTACGGTATGACCAGTTTCTTATCAAGTTTTGTTTGTTTGATTATAAGGAGATCCATGTTTAATGCTTCTACACTGAACAAGATGTAGAATCTCCTTTGAAACTGTTTTCACTCAGAAATTGCTAGTAAATTTCACTAATAATTACAAATTTTGAGGTAGAAAGACTGAGCTATATTTTTGTTGTAAATCTCAACCATATTGGAATTTTCGTGTTGCAGGTGTTGCTATGGTGATGGCAGTCAGAATGGCTCTTCTTCCTCTCATCTTTTCTCTCATGATTCACAGTGAGTTTCTAATGCTTCTTGTTCAGATTGTCAGTCCAAGTCGGTTTTTTGTGCATATCCGATTGGAATCCGCTAATATTTGGCATGTGTGAACAGCAAAAATCTGTTAGAAGCTACATTCATATGTGGTTTGAAATCCTGCTAAAATGGCATTTCTGGAAATCTGTTTCAATCTGACTGCTCAGATCAGATTTAGTGTATATTTTTCATGTTCTCACGCCACGGCCAAAATGCAAACACGTCAGATGTTTTTGTAGCAGGCCTGTCACAAACTTGGTGCGATATTCAATTGAACTCCATATATTTCTCTTTTTTTGTTTTCTTACTGCCCGCTCCTGCAATATGTATCTTCCACTCCCGCCCGCACCCACAAACGTGCTAATATTGTATATCCTCCTTATTCTTCAACCCAGAAGTAAACCTTTGGGTGAGACTTCCTGTTAATTAGGCACGGTAGAGAGAAAAAAGAAAACAGAAGAACAACAAAGTGCAGTAAACGGTAAAACTGTTTGCACTACAAACCAGTGTGAGCATAATTAAGATAACACATTAAAATAATATGGTAAAACACACCAGTTTGCGATATCAAGCAGCAAAACGAGCTGTTTCGTACTGCTAAAAATAGCTGGACGTGGATCAAACGGGATCCATACAATTTGCAAATGTCCGCACTTTGTTAGGAAAAAAACAAGGTGTATAGTTTTCGCGCATCAGGGAGCCGCTATCAATATGCGAGGCATTGAAATCGCTTTTGAATGGGCGCTCGTGGTTCACTTTCAATTTCGCGGTCGCACTCTGTGTAAAGGGAACTAATTTTACAAAATAAGATATTTGTCAAAGAGCTCAGGATCTGTTGAGCAGCAAATTCTCCACCATGATCAGTTAGTTATCGCTCTTTACTCTCGACCGTGATCAGTCAAATCACCACGATGGTAACGTCAAACAAAACAATAAAACATCATCTAAATCTGTTAATTCTCAATAAGTGCTTTTGTAGATGTCTGACAGAAATAATGACTAAATGTAAAAGTAAATGAGAACCCTGTAAAGGAATAAAACAATGTATTCTCTTATATTGGAGCAGTGCACGCATGAAGTCTGTCTTTATGTCTGTCCAATGCTTTACTCAGTATTTCATTTCTAATGTAAATCTAATGCCAAACTTATCTTCATTATGTGTTTTTTCTCAGAAAATACTGATGTATAATATTGATTGCATCTGATTAATATCACTGTTTTCACTGTTCTGGCTCAGCTGTTCAATGCTGCTTTTCTTCAACACCCTCTACTTAGCAACCAAAAGACATTCAAAGATCTTGAGCAAATACATTCTGTTAGTAACTGCTGCTAAACTTTTCTTCTTATGAATTGTGTGTTTCAGGTGTTTCTGGTGCTGGTTGGGGTGTGAGTTACAGTCATTCACACATCTGTGCACTAAAGAACTCATCAGTGATAATGAGGTGCACTTATACATACCCTACTGGATATCAGATCAAGAAAGTGTTCTGGATAAAAACACTTGTTAAAGGTAAAAATAAAGAATCAAGTGAAGAGAAACAAGAGGACCCTGAATACAGTCAGAGGCTTCAGTATCTGGGAGATAAACAGCAGAACTGCACCGTCAGACTGAGTCATGTGACACAGAAAGATGAACACATGTACTATTTCAGATTCATCACTGATAGACCTGATGGTAAATGGACTGGTTATCCAGGAGTAACTCTTACTGTCACAGGTGACTTTGATGAGGTTTCACTCTTCTTCTGTGCATTATGTTGAATAATAATCAGTGTCTGACAGCAGCACTAGATATAATGTGTGTGTTGTGTTCAGATCTTCAGGTGGAGTCTCCTGAGAGAGTGACAGAGGGTCATAATGTCCGTCTGACATGTAAAAGCAGCTGCGCTCTGACTGACAGAGCAACATTCATCTGGTACAGAAACTCACAGCCATTAACTGAGATAGGAGACAGAAACAATCAACTCCTGCTGCAGTCAGTCAGAAGAGAGGATGCAGGCAGATATAGCTGTGCTCTACATGGACACACTTACATCTCTCCTGCTGTTCAGCTCAGTGTCACGTGTGAGTACAGATTCAATCATATTTTTTCGCCACCTGAGTAAATTTGTTTGAATATCACAAGATTATGTATAAGGTTCGACTTCACTTTATTTTGATAGTCCCTTTAACACATTCTGTTCACTATAAGTCACATTGCACCTACATATCTACTAACTCTCATTTGATTGTTAGTACTGTGTTTGTTGACTGGTAGGGTTAGAATAAGTTGAGATTGTAAGGGTGGTTTCCCTACAGTGGTTCAGGCTGTAGGATTGCTGATTGACTAAATACACATTGTCAGCACGATGGTATAAAACTGTACATTTCTAGTTTATTACCACCCACTGCCACTTATACCAACGACGGAAATAAGCACAGTTAGAATAGCTACATATGTGGGAGAGCGTTGCTATTGAGTGACTATATTGTATTCCAATAGGTAGCACTTCAATATTAACCTTGAATCAAGATTAGGTAGCATATAATTAATAATTGATATGGTTTAATAGCAATATTTTGTTATAGTTACACTTATAATGTAACTTCATCCACAAAATAGATGAAGGATGGTAAAACATAAACAGCTAATTGTACCCAGCATGTATGTAAAATGTTACGAGAGAGAGAGAAGACTTGAACACACAGTGAACACATCTTCATTATGTAGCAGTACCATTAATGTTTGTATAAATATATATATATATATATATGGATGTATTTTACATGTTTTGTTTATTTATGGTTGTATATTATATATTTTTGTTTTGGTTTTTTTCTGCTATGTACAATGCTTTGGCAATATGTATCTAAGTATGTCATGCCAATACAGCAATATGAATTGAATTTAATTGAATTGAGAAGGCCCCAAGAAGAGAGTGCCAGCAAAGAAAAGACGCAGCAAAGAGAGAGAGACAGAGCAACAGTTACAATATTTTATCCCTTCCTTGACCATGTGACTAAAAAACAAATGTGAGACATTCAAACAGGCCAATCAGAAGATTGCAGCTTCACTCTGTTCAATAGGTGTGACATTTAGTAGACCCCAATGTTCACACATCTTAGCCTACAGGCCTTGATTACTAGCAGCACCCCTGTGCCTTCAGGAATACCAAATAGCTCTTTTGTTTCTCAAGATGGGTTTGGGACAGGAAAGCAGAAGTCTTTGATTATTTTTGACCCTACAAGATGTGCTTGCAAAGTTACTTAGTCAGTAGAATGTCTGTTTGGAGACCATCACAATAAAGAGTTCGCAGATATTTATTAAATATTTAACACAGTCTACTATGTTAGCAGATATTAATCAAACAAACAGTCTACTAATACTCTAATGACCGTTTGTTCACATGTAGGTGTAAAGTTACTTACTGTCAAAAAGAGTGCTAAAAAGGGACCACCAAAATAAAGTGTTACCAAAGTTTCAACAAAATCGAATTAGAAATACAAAAAAGTGTTTGTTAATATTAATTTCATTTATGCTGGACCTCTATATCCTCCAAAGGAACCTTTTTTTTTTTTTTGTCCTTTTTAGACCCACCAAAGAGTGTCTCAGTGTCCATCAGTCCATCTGGTGAAATAGTGGAGGGAGATTCAGTGACTCTGATCTGCAGCAGTGATTCAAACCCACCTCCAGAAATCAGCTGGATTAAAGGAGGAGAGACTGTAGGATCTGGAAGAATCTACAGCATCTCAAAGATCAGCTCTGATCACAGTGGAGAATACAAGTGCAAGTCCATCAATGAACATGGAGAGAAATACTCTGATAATGTGACTTTAAACGTTATGTGTGAGTTAATAATCATTTTTACATTGCTCAAATTTCCAAATTCATAATTTTCTAATATTTATTTTGACATTTCATTTTTGTTCTTTTAAGATCCTCCCAGGAATGTCTCAGTGTTCATAAATGGATCTGGTGAAATAGTGGAGGGAGATTCAGTGACTCTGATCTGCAGCAGTGATTCAAACCCACCTGCTCTGAACTTCAGCTGGTTTAAGGAGGATCAAAGCTCATCTGTTGGATCTGGACAGAGTTTCAGTGCACTACAGAGTGGACGCTTCTACTGTGAGGCTCACAATCAACATGGATCTCAGAGATCAGACGCTGTTACTGTCACTGTTAAAGGTAAATCGGTTAAATATTTCTGCTGAGCATTTGTATGAAAAATTATGAATGAATGTTTTGAAGGTGTGGTTTGCAGAAGTGCTAGATGTGACATATGATATGATTAATGCTTAGCTCATTTGATCAGCCTGTATTGATGATGCAAGGTAAACTCACTGGACTTTCCAATCTTACAAATTGCTTCCAATTAATATTTATCAAGCTAGTCAAAACTGTTATATTAAAGTCTTGTAGACTTCCCAATGAACTGAAATTTAAATAACACATTCATTTTCCTTTGCTTAATTCAAGTGCATTTCCATACAATTTATTTTGTCACCCAAAGACCTGCCGGAATGCTCTGACTGGCATATTATATTTCTAGTCACCATTGAACATTTTCAAATTACTGCATCTAACAAAATGCTGCATATATTGCTATTTGTACAGACATACGATCATACTTTAGCTTAATTTATTTTTTTTTCAGGAGGAGATAAAACAGTCCTGTATGCAACTGTTGTGATCGCAGCCGGATGTGGAGTTTTATTCCTTATCTGCATCATCATGTTCATAAGGTGACATCTTTAATAATGCGTGCTGGTGTACTCATTAATAATTATGAATGTGTGTTTGTGTTTACATGCTTATCTCTGCACTACAGGAAGAGAAAAAGTGGAGTGTCTGATGTCAGGCAGAAGCAGGTCAGAACAAAGAAACATCTCTGTTTCTGTCATGACAATGAAATCACAACTTCATTATATATGTTGTGCTTTATAAAATGTTTTTTTTTTTTCTAATTGTTTGGATATGAATCCAGCATGCCAAAGAATGAGAAATCAGTGTGTTTTAGAAAAAGAGCTAAAGGAACATGCATCTCATGCAAGTGATTTTACTTTTATGCTTCACTATATGAGAGATTTTGGCTTCTTTCTCCAGGTGCAACAACCTTCCAGCTATGAGAGAAACCACTGTGATGATGGTCTGTACGCTGGAGTTTCACCCAGAGCAGATCAGATCACAGAAAAAACTACAAAGATAATGTATGCAACCGTCCAACACATCAGAAACAACCATGAGAATCTGAGAGTGCACCATCCTGATTCTGCTGCGAGGTGAGAAACTAAATAGTTTGAGTGACATTTTCTCCTGTCATATTTAAACTTATGTTGAAACATACTAATTGCATGATCCCTCAGAATTGAATGACCTTTGACTGTCTCCTGCATTGCTTGTGGTGGATCTTAAATGGTCATTCACACTTGATTGTTTGATTGTTGTTCCTCAGATCCGATGCAATGGAGGGTAAATCAGTAATTTACAGCAGAATCAAATGATCTAGGACCCGACACATGGATTGAAGTCACATGACATTTCTCCCTATCTGTAGTTGAATGCCCATGGTGGTTATCTACATTGTTAGATCTTTTTAAGACTGTGGTTAGTGATTTGATGCGTCTGTGTGGGAAGTTACATCCTCAACTGGCTGCATTTAAACGCATGTTGAAACACTTTCTGTTAATAGCATGTTTTGTAATGTTTCCAAAGATTTGCGTAATTTTCCATGAACTGCAGTTTCCATGTTACATGTCTTAGTCACTCTTCCGTAAGCATCCATTTTTGTCTTTCGTGTCTCTTTTTCATGTTTCATAAAACATGTTTGATGCTTTGACATTATAATTTCATGTATGTTTAATGTATTGGTATATATTAAGATTTAAATAAAGTTTATATATGTGTTTTTGGTGATGTTCTGTCGACGTCTGACATTAGAAATGCATTAATTTGTTACATTTTAATATGTTGATGGTTTTGTTCCATGCATCAGCTTAACTTCGGCACCTCTTTATTTGATGCATATAAACAGGAAAATACTAGACCTCAAAAAGCCCTTTTTTCTTCCTAACGACGTGATGTGATTGCGCGCCTTCTCTGAAGCACAGAAAACACTAGTGCGCATGTGCAGAGTAAAAGCCAGGGCTGCGTTCAGCCCCGACAAAACGGTGCAAACGGTTTATTAAACGCAAAAGGTGATGCGTTGAACACCCTGTTCTGATGGCACAAGTGTTGCAACTATGGCAGCTGAGAAGGCCACTCTGTGTGATCTTTTTGAAGAATTTTCAGAGTCTGATAAAATCTGTATAAATGAGTGATCCTATAATTAGGGGTACATGTCATGTCCATGGACTCTATCAATTTTACTAATTAACTAGTTCAAGGTCAGCAGTTTGCACAAGACCCTAAAATGGCCAAAATGTCAACTGTGTTATGTCAACTGTGTTACCCATCAGCTGTAACCCAGTTGACAAGGATTAACACGGTTGACATTGTTGGCAATTCAGGGTCAATTTATGTAATTTATACACACTGAGGAAGGCCTTTGAGCTGAAACGTATGTGTCCTTGTCCTATTGGTGATAAAATGTAGAATAAAACCAAAAGAAAAGACTATTTCATGTGAGTGCGGATCATGGTTTTGTATAATAAGTGATTTAATGGATCAACGCACCTAAACGAAAGATCAAGCGACAAAACAGCCCGCTGCAAACAACTTTTGTGGGTCAATTTGTGCTCCCACTGAATGTCGTTGATAAAAATATTCTCAAACTATTGTCATTGCAGGGAAATTACATAGGAATTGCCTAAATACCATGATTTGCATTACAATGGATAAACTTAACTGATCTAATCACGGCCACACTTTCTATGAACTCAGTAGGCCTATCCATAATATTATATACACATTATATTCACATTTGTCAAGGGTTATATATCATTCAGAATTCCTCATGATTGACTTAGATGTATGCCAAATCTATAATAATATATAGGTTTGTTTCTGTAGGGTGAACATACGTGCCATTTTTCCCGGACGCGTCCTGGCCAGGATTTCTGCATTGCCTAAAATATCAAGGTTTTGGCTTCGTTTGCGTGTGGTGTATGACTTCGGTTCCTTGTGTTTTCAAAACGCTCTCGAGGTACTTTTAATCAAAGCAATATAGAAATCCAATATAGAAAAGTAATGCGTTGCGTTACGTTACTTTTGCGTTAATTTTTAAATATGAGCAGGGCTTGATTGTAAAGTTGGCTAAAGTTCTAATCATAGCAAATGTATAGTAAAAGCCCTTTCACACCAAAAAGTGTAATGAATAAACCCCAGGCGGAAGGAAAAGTAAATTGATGTCTGTACAGTAGAACGCAGGATAAGAGGGTTCAACACTCTTCAGCAATAAAAAAACAATGAAGCACAAATGTTAGTTTATCTAAAGTCATGTTTGCTTATTAGTATGGTTGAACTGGATCATCAGAGGTCAGCAGCAAAGACATTGGTTAATAAAATGGGATTAGATACATTTGTGTTGTTTAACATATTTAATTATTGCAGTTTGCGTCATATTCTGAGTTTGCATTTCACTGTTTTAATTCATTTTGATGAATACTACATCTGTTTTATTGCGAGTGGGATGAATTAATGCACATTCACATTTAGTCTAGAACTACAGTAACATGTTCACACAGCGCACTGTCAGTCAATAAATGGGAAAAAGTTACTGGCGTTACTTTTTTGAAAAATAAATTAAAATAATTAAATTAAAAAGTAATGCGTTACTTTAATAGTTACTTGAAAAAAGTAATATTATTATGTAATGCGTTACCCCAACACTGATTATTGCTGATCACTGTTGTTTGTGGTATGATATTGTAATATTTATCATTATATAATCAGAGTAGAGTAGAAAAGTTTATGAAAGTGTCACTCCACAATACAACTGCCAAATATATAAATATGTATAGTATTTTTATGTTACATTAATCACTTGGACCCATTGTGCGAGCTGTCTCTTTAATACCGCGTGCTTTATATACATGTTGCTGCTGATTGGGCTGACATTTTTGGCGCACCCACCAAACAAGAGAAAACCTATCTCAAACCCCGTTGCACACTGTTTCCAGGAAACATGTCGTTCAATCTGGAAACCGGAGCAAAACGTTGGGCCAGACTGAGCTTCTGAGAACGTGCCTCAGTTCTCACAAAGTTATTGCATGCTTTTTTGTCTGTCAGTGTTTTTATCGTTCATCAATCGGGGACAAATGATCCTGATGTTGTTCTTCAGTGTTACCAGGTGTTTCTGCAACTACGGACACTTTTGATTCTCCAAAATTTAGCCCTGTGAAATTTTTATTTTAACCATCAGAGTCTGTAATACTTATATAAAGGTCATATAAGAGTCATTAAGATTTTAAGCTGGAACATGTTTATTTTTATCTTACTGAGTTTTGTAAATACTGATAAAAAATATATATGTATGAAAAAAATAAAAAATAAAGCAGAGCTGTGGTAATGATATCTTGTGTCGGTAAGGACACAATGTTAAAGTGCTATGAAATCAAAAACGGGCTACTGTACAGAACAACAGTCAAATAAACAGAAAACAGAAGGTATTGTGTAAAAGATAGCAGTAGTTTTGCAGTAAAGAACTCAAACTGTTTTTCATGTTTAAAAAATATTATCTCCTAAAGCTGATGTGTTTGTTGAAACAAACTGATTTGGGGCATGCAGTGCTTTGTGTTTTTCCCTCCGGTTTCTTTTAATTATCCTCCTCTGCCTTCTTTTCAGACTTTCTGTCTGTCATCGAGATTAAGTGTGCACCCGCTCTCCGATGGCTAAACAGCAGGGGTTGGAATGAGGTAAGTGTGTATGTATATGTATAATGTGTGTGCCAGTACAGTACTCTTCACACTGCCCATTTTACTTTCTCTTTTTCTAACGCTCTGTTTCCTTTTGCAGATACTTTGCATACCTCTCTGTGTCTTTTCTCATTTCCTCTCTGCATTTATTTGATCTTATTGTTGATTAATTTGGTCTCATCAAATGACATGTTGAAATATAATTTACAGTAGACGGAATATTTGTAATTTAATATAAAGTAAACCTTGAACTTGTCTCTACCGCAACACAAGGTCTTTACCACAACACCTAAATTTTCTGTGGTAAAGGCATGTTGCGGAAATGACATTTTTGCTAATATTGCAGCTAATTGGCAATTAATTGGCAATAATTAGCTTCTTAATATACATGTATTAAACAGTAATATATATTTATTTTTAAAATGTAGTTCAAAGAACATAATTATTAAGCTGTATTGTAAGGACACGCAATAAATACTGACACAGAAAAGATGATATTTACCTTATATTTCTGGGATCTTGTGAGTGAGGTAGTGAGGTGGCCCAATCTGTCAGCAATGTGCTCAGGCACTAATTTATATTTCCATAGAAACTAGACTTGTTTGTCCTTGATAAAATGTCATAATAAAAGAGAGGGTGCTCGCTCAGAGCCAAATGGGAGGAGCTGGATCTCTAGCCCCCCCTCGCTGGAGGTAATGGGTGGAGATAGACCCCTAACCACACCCTTACCCTATAACTAAACATAACTCCACCCAGTACTGCTAGTGAGCAGTACCTGTAATAAAAGCCTTTTTTCATTGTTGCGGTAAGGACTCAAACGCGTGGGACAGGCGCATTTAGTTGAACAAATCATAAAAATAATCAGTAAATAATACAAAAATAATTAAGATGCTGTAAATTAATATGTCTATTATTATGTCTATTTGAAATAATGTCAAATTTTATTTTACGTATCTCAACATTGTGAGTTGTGGGACATGAACAAAAATGGTGTTTGGATCTATAAATGCTTCATAATTTTATATTAAATCACATTAATTATATTTTTTGTCAAGGTGTGTAATGACACTGTGAATATATTTATAAAGCAGTATGACAAATGTTGGGACTTAAAAGTGCCTGTAGTTGCAGAAACACCTACCATTATTAGAGTGATTTTTAAAACATTATGGATTGGTGTTAACAGGTCAACTTTAATCTGATATGTGACTGAAGAAAAGCAGTGTGTTAAAATTACACTGATTTACACACTGATCTTATTCAAGTACAGTACCCTATAGAAGAGAAAACAATTTCAGTAGAGATGTACTTACCTATACTGTCCACCATGGAGCATTCTAGTAGAATCGTTTTTGAGGCCAGTCGTCTTTAGTTTCTCTCCGCTCAGCTCACACAGATATGTTGCTGACCTGAGTTCTCAATAAATAATACAACAAATCATACAACCAAAGGATCATTTTTAGGCACCGCTAAAATAACCGGAAGCTCTTAAGTTAAAAGTAAGGTGAGTGCATGAAAAACTCTCTTGGACAAGGGTTAAAGGCCACTGACACAAAACGCTGTGCAAACCAAAAGTGATGCACCAATGTAGAAGTACACGGCTGATCTGATTTTTCCAAATGCAGATTTAAAAAAGTCTTGTTGAGTGCGTTGCATTGTGGGACACAGTATTGCATGCACATTTTGACAAATTAAGTACATTGTGAAAATCGAAAATATGCGTATTCTGCTCAAAATAGGCTACATATCTACCATAAAGACTTGCTTCTCTGCTGGTGTTTATGCCAAAGTCAGCCTAAGGGTATCTCTATTAAAACTGGTATTTAATTAATGCACCATAAAAACAAACAGGCCGAGTTTTCATGAAATTGTAGGTTGCATGACTTTAAAATCGCAATCAGCTGGTTTTCCTTGCATTAAGGCTAAACAGCAGCGCACCTTTAAAACAAACTATTCAGGTCGTAATGATTTTACTGGCTTCCAGCAGAGACCTGCAAACCACAGAAAGACAGTGTCTGGTCAGGTCAGTGCTGGTAATAATAACCCGTCACACACACTCAGAGTCATGTCTGAGTCCTCTGTGCTTTCATTCCAGCCGTGCTTGAGACAGCTGAGCGGGAGAAAGTCTTAAGACTCAAGACAGATCAGATGAGAGCTGGGCTCGTGTTCGCTCCGCTTGGAGATCAGCCCGCAAACGATTGGAGGAACGGCTCAGAAAGACATACATGACCAATACATAACGACCATGGGAACTGTCATGGTTCTGGTGTGAGATGAATAGTGGGACGTTTGCCCAGGATTTGTAAGCAAACACAACCAGATTTACTGTCTAATCTGATTTTGACAGAACTTTGTTGGAAAACACTTCCCTGATGAAAATTAATCATGGTTTTATCGTAGTAAAAGTGTAGTAACCATGTTTTTTTGGCGTATTGACTACCATTTGTATAACCACAGTTTTACTACAAACACTATGATTAAACTATGGCTGGTGTATCAAAATCACGGTTAATTTGTGGTTACCGTGGTTTAATGTTTTTGTTTTGTTTATATTTATGAAAAGCATGGCTAATTTTCGTAAGGGCTACCCTTATTGCAAATGATTAATTAGTGCATGTTTTTTTTTTTATATATGTATGTTTGAGGGAAAGTTTAACAGAATGAAATGAAGATCCAGTTCGTCCCTAAACAGCCGTGAACGCCCGTCACTCACGGAGAGGGACTTGGCACAATTCACGGAAAAACAGTAAAGAGCGGTTCTTATTTTACATGAAGGATTAATAAAACTGTGGTTCAGAATCACACAAGTTGGAAATTCAATCTTAGAGTGCATGCTTCTTATGAGCCTGGCACAGTGCTGTTATGTTAATGTAAACTTTAACTTGGAATAGGCTAAAGGTGGCAAAACGTGAATGCCAAGGACGGCATGGCATCTGCAATGCATTTCTACATCTGAAACAGGATATTCTGGCAGAAATAAGGGTTGTTGGTTAATATTGTTTCTCTGTGGACATCCGGTCTTGGTTAGGTTGACATAAACATCTTCTCAAGTAGAAAACCTGCTTAAAAACAAATATTGTCTTTACAGTAAGACGCACTGATGAATTCTGCATTACAATACCAATGCATTTATCAACTCAGCAAACACAAACCATTCCTTTAGCGTTCTCATATGTTCATTTTTGGGAAGCAAGTAATAACATTCATATAAGTTCTCTGTCGGTTCTTTTTTAATCCAGAAATGAACCTTCCCCGAACCTTCCAGGAATCAATAATTAGCTTTGACGAAATAATAGGTTATTTTATTTTCATATAATGTCTTAAGATCTAACTGTCCTCAATAAACACATCAAATTATTCATACACAGTAACCATATTTTCTCAAGGCTTGTTCAACATTATTTCATTTCATACTTAAAGTTTTTAAGCCGCAGTACTCAAGGGGGCGTTAGTTTCCTTTAAATCCACCGAATGGGTGTCATTCAGGAGTTTATAGGTACAAACATGCATAAAAGTGAACTATTAAATACATTTTAATATTAAGCACATTAATCTAACTGCAAATTTAAAATGTATAATTTTAAACAAAAAATGAAAACCTAAAACACTGAAAATATAGCATTTGTACATGTCCCCAGTATCTAATGCTTAATTTTAACATTAAATATTTTTAAAATCCTTCAGAAATCATTTTTGTTTCGCATTTTTGTGTACCTCCATATCCCATTTGTGCTTTAAATACATTTATTTCAAAATAAATGTATAATATTTTGGATAAAATACACATTTTAGTCATGTCCCTAGGTTTATATTAAACCTAACACATTCCTCCTCTAAAATTCCACATTTTTAACCTAATATTGCAACATCTGGATCTTCTGAAGGCAAAGAAATGATCAAAAACATGCGGTTTTCTTTTCTTTTCTGTACATTTGATGATATTTTAATGGTGGCTGGGTGCATCATTATAAATATACTTTCCTGTTACCTAAATTATTTCTTAGATGTTACTTGTTTTTTTTTAAAATACAAATCTTTGTGAATCACTATAATTGGCTGAGTATTCTCATAATATTAGCATGTACTCCATGTGGCTAGATTATATGCATTTGCAAATTTTATCCTAAAATCTCAATCCTGATACTTAAGTCCTGTTACTCATATACTCATATATCCTATACTTATACAGTGTGTGTGTGTGGGGGTGGGGGGGGTGGGGGGGGGTTGATTTGCATTTTAATGAGTGAAATAAGTATTTGACCCCTTCACAAAACATGGCTTAGTACTTGGTGGCAAAACCCTTGTTGGCAATCACAGAGGTCAGACGTTTCTTGTAGTTGGTCACCAGGTTTGTTCACATCTCAGGAGGGATTTTGTCTCAGTCCTCTTTGCAGATCCTCTCCAAGTCATTAAGGTTTCGAGGCTGACGTTTGGCAACTCGAACCTTCAGCTCCCTCCACAGATTTTCTAGGCCACTCCAGGACTTTAATGTGCTTCTTCTTGAGCCACTCCATTGTTACCCTGGAACATCCATCCATGACCCATTTTCAATGCCCTGGCAGACATTTATAAAAAAAAAAAATATTATATAATATAAAAAAAAAAAAAAAAAAAAAAGTGGTTTCACTTTGTTTTTTAAAGAAAAAAAACTAATAAGTAACGGGAATGAAATGAGTAACAGGAAGGAGTATCCATTACATTAGTACAAAGTTTGGTCCATAATTTATCCTATTGTTTAATAAATTGCATCATAGAAAATTGATAAGCTTGAGGTTTGAGTCGCCTTTAAAATGAAAAAAAAATGGGTTTGTGTACTTTAGAAAAATACACCTTGTGTAGTGACTTTTTATAATAAAAATAATTTTTTTTGACCATGAAACCAACCATTTTTTTAAAATAAAAGGAATTTGTTGAAATAATTTTAAACATGCTTTTTTAAAAGACAGTTTTGGTAACAGGACTGAGAAAAATCTTCCACTTAAAAATTGTGTAAAAAAAAAAAAGTTGCCTGAGATGGACTGATACAGATTTTGAATAGTTAAATATGTGTATTACTACATTGTCTTTTTAAAAAAAAAAAAGATAGAAATGATTTTTTTAAGAGTTTTGGAAGCAAATGGCACCCATTCGGTGGAATGAGATGTGTTACCATTATAGCAAGCTATATATCAAAGTTAATCTGGAGAATTGATTAAACCAATCAAAATTGAATTGAATACAGACCGTTTAATTAAAATCCTGTTACAGCATTCAAGTAACGTACTTTGAGCAGTGACATCAGACTTGTGTAGCTGAAATCGCTTGCGTTCACATGATATGAAAATTTCACAATTTTCTCCACAGTTGGGCAGTTTGTACAGAAAACACCCAGCAACACAAACACAGAAAATGACACCATGAGGTTTCCATTAGGAGTATTTTATTCCAGACTCGTTCTGAGTCCAAGGAACAGAAACAAACAGCATAAACGCACACACAATACACTCAAACTCACTCGTGAACACATGAACACAGTCCAGATGTCAGTCAGAAGAATTGACCGCTCAATAACTCTAAACAAAGCTTTAAACAAAAGCAGCGTTCATCGTCTCGCAGCAGCACACAAGTGCAGGCAAGAGCTCATCTCACGGATCCGAGTGTTACGACACACTTTCTCTGCATGGCTTAAAGACGTATGGAATCAGGCAACAACAACAGACAGAAACCAGCAAACACAACTTCTGTCTGTAACCAACATCAGAGCCTTCAGGGAGGACTGATGACTGAGATCCGTCCATCTGGAAGCACTGGGTATTCCATCTGAAAAACCTGCCAAAACACACCCGGGCCTCATTTCTCCCCAAAATCAACACAAATAAAGAAGAAATGTTGTGCATCAAAAAAAAAAAAAATTAAAAGAAAATTGTGACATTAATATATAAAAAGCTTAAGACGTTTCGGTGTCTCTCCAAACACCTTCATCAGTTGTAAAAACAGGAAGGTGTTTGGATAGACACCGAAAGGTCTTGTTAAGCTTTTTATAGTCCAGTGATTTTAATAAAAAGTACCTTTTTTGGAAAATTTTAAACACCTGGATGTTTTAGTGATGAATCTACAAAGACAAATCGTGACATTATTCTCAGGACAATTTAAAATACCCACTTAAAAAAATATATAATAATAATATATATATATATATATATATATATATATATATATATATAAAAAAACAAATATATATATATATATATATATATATATATAATAAAAATATATAATAAAAAAATAATATATATATATATATATATATATAAATTCAAATAGAGTCTATTTCACTATATATACTATGTTACTACTTTTTTGTCATATTATAATTCTAATATTCTGACAATTTTGGACCAACTTATTTACAAATAATATTATAATATTATTTATAATAACAACTAATAATAATAATAATTATTATTATTATTTCAGTAATGTTAAAGTAAATTAAATATTGAAATAAGTGAAATATTTATACATAATTGCAGTATTTACAGTACTGAACTTCAATTTAATTTGTTGATTAACTGTATTAATGTAAAATTAAATCAGTAATAAATCTAAAGAAAATTACAACTGAAAATTATTAATTATAAATAATAATAATAATTTTGAAAAGCCTCTGGGTGAAATGCAGTAATGAGAATTTTGGAGGGGCAATGTATTTAATTATTATTCAAATTATTTAAAAACCTGGCTATAAAATCTGTATTTTAAGTATCCTAAATGTAATATCTTATTTCTTCCTTTTGATTTTGGGATAAAATGCGACCTTGGACCAAGGCATGAATCAAAAACCCCAATGTTTTCATGAGATTGAGTCTGTTAAGTTCGGCAGAGGTTGTTGAGTGCATCTCTCAGTCTGTGTCTATGTGGCAGGGGTTTGTTCCCGCGTCCAGAGCCGCGCGGTACAGTCTGATGAAGTCTTTATAAAGCGGAGCACATCCCAGCCACGCTTCCCCGAACCGCACGGCTCCCATGAAGAGGAACTCGCCCTGTCCCGCCCGTGGGCCGCAGCGGCGCGGCATCTTCACACGACCCGTCCACCGGCCGTGTCCGCGCACTCCTCCGCCGGACACGAACACACGGCTCTTCTGACGATACACGTGACTCAACAACACCACCACTGACGCCTGGTCTTCATCCTCCTCCTCCTCCTCCTCCACATGATGAATACTGCCGCGCACCGCTGAGAGACAGAGAGCAGCGACAGAGCTTACCACGATTTACAGAATAAAACACACAAGTTTTAACATCGGAATCGTGCTGGAGCTTATATAACGCAAATAACAGGCAAGACATGCATGAACCATTTTCTTTTTAATTAACTTATTTTCCCAAATTCAAGTCTGAAATGTGCCGCGACAAAGTGTCTTAAAATTGCAATTAAAATCTAAACTAGTTTAGAGCAGTTAGAATCAGGTTTATCTTACCAAAGTCACTGGTGCAGATCGCCATCAATAGCTCCTCATCAGCACAGGGTCTGCAGGCAGCTAAAACACACACACACACACACGTTACATGAGTCTGAGACTGCAGCTGTGGCGCACACACACACACACACATGAACGCAGGGAAATGGAGACACATTTCCTCCTCAGACGCGTCGGGTCTGTGCTGCGTCACACCCATCACACTCCAGCTGTGTCTGAGTCCTGTGATCTCTGACCTTTGCTCTCTGACCCCGTTCAGATATTATCATCATTATCTGCCTTCCCTGCCGCCAAACCCGGCATCTGACTGAGATTAAACCACATTACAGCACGTTAAATAAACACCTGTACATTTAAAGAAGGCTTTTATGGTTGATTTGCACATAATATTTGAGAAGTCTACCCAAAAATCCACCCAATGATATTAGAGCTCCTCCAGTGCCTAATACTTTTAAAGGTTGCATATTTGTGCTGTTTAGCCTTTCAATATTTTAACAGTTTTTACTATTGTAATTGTTGTCTGTGTTACTCGCAATGTTCAGTGACAATGACATCGTAAATATGTATATCCCGTGAACCAAAATCTAACATTATGACATTTATTATAACAATTCTCAGAATAGGTTTTATATTCACAACGTTAAAAAACATTTATAGAACATTCCTTAATGGTTATTTTTTATACGGAAGAGGATTAGGGCCAAACAATAATAAAAAAAATTAAAAATTAAAATAAAATGTTGAGATTAAACTCATAAAATTTTGAGAATAAAGTCGTTATGTTTCGACAAAAAAAACATTAAATTGTGAGGAAAAAAGTCTAAATAAAATGTTGAGAATTAAATTATGAGAAAAAAAGTTATTAAATTGAGGAAAAAATCGTTAAATTTCAAGAGTTGAGAAAATTGAGAATAAACTCGTTAAATTACGATAAAAAAGTTATTAAATTACGAGAAAAAAACGTGTTAAATTTCGATAAAGTCTAAATAAAATATTGAGAATAAACTCGTTAAATCACGAGCAAAAAGTTGTTAAATTTCGATAAAAAAAGTTGAAATAAAATGTTGAGAATAAACTCATTAAATCACGAGAAAAAAGTTGTTAAATTTCGATAAAAAAAGTTGAAATAAAATGTTGAGAATAAACTCGTTAAATTACGAGAAAAAAAAAATTAAATTACGAGAAAAAAAGGGTGTTAAATTTCGATAAAGTCAAAATAAAATGTTGAGAATAAACCCATTAAATCACGAGAAAAAAGTTGTTAAATTTCGATAAAAAAAAGTTGAAATAAAATGTTGAGAATAAACTCGTTAAATTACGAGAAAAAAAAAATTAAATTACGAGAAAAAAGGGTTAAATTTCGATAAAAAAAGTTTAAATAAAATATTGAGAATAAACTCATTAAATCACGAGAAAAAAGTTGTTAAATTTCGATAAAAAAAAGTCAAAATAAAATGTTGAGAATAAACTCATTAAATTGCAAGAAAAAAGTCGAGATCAAATTCAGTTTAGACTGACAAATTGGGTAAAATGTAAATGTAAAGCATTGATCTCCAGACTCGCCCTGTGCACCGATTCAATGTAAATGTGATTTCTCACCTGATTTAACCCATAAAAGCACATTCAGACTCACACTTACATACAGATCCCGACTCAAAGCGCTCTAAACTGCTCTTTAACGACGTTGATCACCGTCCACCCGCGGCTAACGGCTCATTAACATGCGGAGCTGAGATTGTGAAGGGGGAAGGGACGCGTCCGTCTCGTTTTACTGATCGCACACAGCTGAAGCCTCCAGACCAGCGCTGATATTTTACTATGAGAGCTCAGACCTCAGATCAGCTGTTGAGACAGAGCTGCTGACAAACACACAGCCCGAGTGAGACCGAAGAGCTCAACTACAACATTACATAACAATCACCAAACACACAGGTCCCCTGATGTTAGCATTTGCTTAGGTTCTTCAAAAACAATTGTGCTTAATCGTATTTAGAAAATACATTTCCTATGTTTCAGTAAGATTTGTTTTTATTTAAGACAACTTAAAATTAATTTAACAGAATATAACAGAATAAAAAATTAACAGAATATTCCCTAATAGTTATTTTTTATGTTCCATAATAGTTATTTTTAGGTTCCTTAAAGGTTATATATATATATAAAAATATATATATTTATTATTATTATTTTTTTTTAAACAGAACTTTCCCTATTGCTTATTTTGAAGTTCCTTAATTGTTTTTTAAAGGTTTTATATCTACAGATGTAAAGTAATTTTCCGTAATGGTTATGTATTAGATTTGTATTTATAAACTTTAAATGTCAAAACCTAACATTCTCAGAACTTTCTGGGAACCATAAATGACTGAAACAGCTGTCTTATGAGCGCCGCAGACTTCAGTTAAAGGGTCAGTTGAACCAACAAATCACAGTTTGATAGCTCTATGATGAACAGAATCAAATTTATTGACTGGAAATCTGACAAAAAATGGGATTTTAGCCATATGGATGACTGTTATGGTACTTTTTTTGGAGCTTGAGCTTGTATAAATCAGGATCCACTTTCATTGCTTACAAGAGAACAGTTCGGACATTCCTAAAAAACCTCCTTTCACTAACACACACACACACACACACACTTTTCTCTCTGTAGACCCATCAGAAGCCTGTCCAAGTGTGAGCGTGAGTGAGACTAACAGGTGAGGAGTTCGGGACACCTCAAGACTTACATGTTTATGAATCTAAAGCCTCTGGGAATGGAGCGGGGAGAAAAAGAAGGGAAAAGAGAGGGGGAAGGGAAACAAAAGAAAAAGGCATTCTGGTAGCTATGTGGAAGAAACGAAGGATGAATCATATCAAACTAACCAATGAGAGTGGACCTGGGTGAGCATCAGACCAGACTGTGATTGACAGCTCTACAGGCCGGTTGACCCCGGCGGACCTCCTGATTAGACTGTTTATTTTCTTATGTCAGGCTGAACACGGATCTGGGGGAGCGGCGGGGCGGATGGTTTAGGTTTTACAGGGTCAGACGTTTTACAGCCTCTCTAAAGCAGTCTTTCATGTGAATGACGGCCATTTGACAGTGTTGCTATTCGACCCCCAGCACAACTCTTTCGCACATATTCCTGTACACGCTAGAGCTGGGTAATGTGGTGAATATTTACAATATATTCAATACTGTTTTTTTTTTTAAATTAGTATTATATAAAATTCAATAACAATGTAAATATTATGATGATCACCAGTTTCTTGTATCAGGAATATTAGACTATTTAAACTTCAGATGCAAAACACACACATAGAGATTCAGTTCTTTTTCTTCTCATGTTTCAATCAGTGAATCGATGCAGAACTGATTATTCATTTGCATCCTAATTAAAAAAAAACAACAAAAACAATGCACAACAACTATTGAAAATCCTCTTTTGTTATTTAAAATAAGGTAAAAATATATTAGAAAAAAAAATATTTGACCAAAATTTTCATCTTATAAATGTTGAATATAAAATATTAGATCCAAACCTACAAAAAATTAACAAAAATTTGAAATGTTGCATTGACAACTAACCGAAATATAACTTAACAATAACAATAAAGTAGAAAAGAGTGAAATAATGTTTAAAAAAATATATATAAATGAAAATATAAAAACAAAATCAAATTATATATATATATATATATATATATATATATATATAATTTGAATAAATAAGCTTTCCATAGATGTAATGTTTGTTAGGATAGGGCAAGATTTGACAGATACAACTTTTTGAAAATCTGGAATCTGAGGGTGCAAAAACACAAATCATCTTTAAAGCAAAAATTACGTTTTAATATATTTACTGTAGAAAATGTACAAAATATCTTCATGGAACATGATCTTTATATCCTAATGATTTTTGGCATAAAATAAAAATCAATAATTTTGACCCATGCAATGTATTTTTGGCTATTGCTACCCCAGCGACTTAAGACTGCTTTTGTGCTGCAGGGTCACATATATATATATTTATTAACACATTATAGTATGCATTTAATATTAAAATATCATTGTCAAGATGTCCCTGGATAGCATTTTACATGTTTTTATTTTGTATAAAAAACATGTAATTATTATTATTATTAGTAGTAGTAGTAGTAGTATTCTGGATTTAAAAAAATAATATTGTGCATTGTTAAATTGGTGTATATAAATAACATATTATATATATTTTAAACAATTATAATTTTGTGTATTGTTAAATTATGTAACATGTTCTACATAAATTTAATGAAAAAGTGTAATAATCATGCCTGATTATTCTTATTATATTTTACTTCTAATATTGGATGTATTTGACAACAATGGGATTATGATTCTTTTGAGTGTGGAAAAAAAATGAAGTAAAATATTACATTTACATTTACATTTAGTCATTTGGCAGACGCTTTTATCCAAAGCGACTTACAATTGGGGAATACAAAAAGCGATTAATCTTGAAGAGGCAGTCAGACAGAGGAAGTGCTCGTAACACCAAGTCTCAGTCATTGTTCAAATAAGTACAAGCTAGTAGGTGGAGAGAAAGATAGAGGGAAAGTTTTTTTTTTTTTTTTTTTTGAGTTTAGGATGAAGTCAAGTACTGCCGAAAGAGATGAGTTTTCAGTTGTTGCTTGAAGGTTGCCAGAGATCCGATATTAAAAAGATGTTTTAAAGGCATATCGGGGCAAGTGTATAAATATGGAGGTAAAGTCTGAATTGAGTCAGTATACCTGTATGTGAGTGGGGCAGGTCTCCAGGCGTGTGTGTGGAGGTCAACTGGTAATGAAAGGCAGTGATTCTCCGGCTGATGTCCCGGCGGGCCGAGGCCTCCACAAACAGCACCCCCTCCTGCAGACTGAAGCAGCGCACACGTCCGGCTGCCTGGTCCTGCTCCGTCAGCAGCAGCCGCAGCGCCCCGGCCCGCTCCACATACAGCCTGGCCCCGCACGAGTCCGGCCGCGGCTTGATGCAGGCGTGCAGGGGACCCTCTGCCGCCGGCAGGTTGGGCCTCAGGTTGACGATGACGGCTCCTGTGGGATAGAGCCACTCCAGAGAGCCTTCGGCGCAGCGCAGGTACACCTGCTCCACGTCCCGCGCATGAGACTCGTGCATCAGCCCGCTGCAGACAGACAGAGATCACAAACAGAGCTGATCATTCCTCAACGCTCGCTGCACGAAGGAGACATACTGTCACAAACCCTGGTGGACATCCTCCTGGAGAATCCCAGCGTTTCAGTATCAGCTGAACTTCACACAGGCTCCAGGAGAACTGAAAATCTTACACGGTATTCATTATTTATCTTGTAAATTATGCATTTGCTTTGAAATACCTGAAATATATATATATATATATATTTTTTTTTCCCCAGTCAAGGCAATCAGAATCACAGCCATTGTTAATAAACAGATTCAAAATGTTTAATGCAAAAAGTAAAAATAAAATCAGATGTTTACCACATTTTTTCTGAATTAACATATATAAAAAAAGAAAAATAAATATTTTGAAAACAATAATAAAAATGAAAAAGCACAAACTTAAAATAGAACTGAAAAAATAAGCTAATTTAAAATATTAAGAATATATATATATATATATATATATATATATATATATATAAATAATATTAAAATATTAAATACTGAAAAGAAAAAAAAACACTAAAATACCACTTGAAAGAAATACATTTATTTTCATTATTGTATCTATATGCACAATTTTAGCAATACAGACAAAAAGTGTATATATATATATTTTTTTTTTCTCCCACAAAATAAAACCATTAAAGAATGCCACGCAGTGACAACTTTCCAATGTTATTCAAGTATTGCATCTACTATATCTACTATCTAGGCCTATCTACTTATAGTATTTATTCATATTTTGAATTATCTTCATATTTTTAGTTTTACTAATTTTGTTATAGGCTTTTGTCATTTGTATTCCTTTTTACAACATTTATTATTGGTATTATTTTAGTTCAAGCCAAAGTGCATGAATTGCTTTTTTTTGTTGTTGTTGTTGTGTTTTTTTTCAAATGGCACAGAAATCTGAGAGCTTGACCAATTGTGATGTCCATGGCTTTGATCCCGTGACCTTCAGGATGAGCGTGACCTGCTCCTCATCTCCAAGAGCAACATCAGGACAGATCAGATGTCAAACGTGTGAGATACCAGCTCAACCTGAAGTCAAGAAGCTTATCGTATATGAGAAGGGTTACATGCAGATATATGGCACAAGCTGTCATCCAGATGTGATGTTTTCATTTTCCCCGCCACAGCGCTTTCAAGTGGTTGAGGTTTGGCTTATTTTGGGATGATTACAGCGTTTGTGTCTATTTCGGCTGGATTGCAGCTGATGGGTGTGCAGAGGCTTTGAGATTTACACTCTTCAGGTGTACAGCATGAAAAAATATGACCTCCTTCTGAAAAAAAGCAGCATTGAAAACCCCATTCACCTTCCCAGTTGAGTTTGCCCAATCTCATGCATTTAAAAACTAACTGGTTGATTCCAAAATACAGATTGACCATATTCCCGCATTTCCACCAAATATTGAAGGACTGGGTGTTCATGAGGATGAGTATGGTGGGTGGACTCCAGCTGGGGTGTTATAATTAAACAGACGGGGTTTGGTTTCTGCTCAAATCAGTGCCAAATGTCCTCAGAGCAAAAGAGCCGAGTTTCACAATCATGACCCCGAAATTCCCCCCATTTCATCCGGCTTGCTTTTAATTAACGTTATTAAATCATTTTCTGGAGTTAATTAAGCTTGCGGCGCGTAATAGAGGCCAGATTCTGCGCGGGCTGCTTCAAAGAGTTAAATGAAGTAGTTAAAAGGAAAAGTGCGAGTCAGCTACTAAACCAGAGAACAGACAAAACACAGTCAGTCAATGAGAGAGAGAGAGAGAGAGAGAGAGAGAGAGAGAGAGAGAGAGAGAGATGGATACGAACATCAATGTGGGCGCATAAGATACAAATGAAAGCGTGCGGGTTTTCAGCTGTAGCGAATTCATTTTAGTGAACCGATTCTTTCGAACAGATCATTTTTGGAATTCGTGAATAGTTTCCCGTATTATTTTCTTGTAGTGACAAAAGTATATTGACTCAGATGCGATCTAATGATTCATACATGTTCAACTTTTCACTCTTAAACAAAGTTGTACTCCACTGGAGTAATAATTTACGAACAAACCTTCACGAATCCGAATCGTCCCGGCGGCAGCATTAAGAAGTGGTTCATAAGGACGATCGGTTCGCGAATCAGTGTCTTCAGGTAAAATGTAATAACATGTCCTCTAAGGGCATGCCCGGACCTTCCCCATCACCTAGCTCTCACAGGATTTCATAATTTAAACCCATTGCATCTTACACTTAACAGTTATTGCAAGTCTTTGCATGGCCAAAAAAATATTAATAATAGATTAATAAATAAATAGGCCTATAGCCTAAAATGTATAGGCTACAGAAGTTTTCCTTATAGCTACAAACATGCAATATGAACTGACAATGATCAATAGGATATTTCATAAAATATTCAGCTTGTTTTGTATGCAATGCAATCATGCAAACTATCCAAAAACCAATAGTTTTTAATGTGCAATTAGTTTTGTACGTATTTTCTCCGGACAGAATAACGACAGGGTTTTATTTGAAGACCTTTATAATGATTGAAATGCAAGGCTCACCTTCCTCTCCAGTTGCACTGGTCGCTGGAATATTGTGTACATCCACACAGGACCAGAGCTGATAACAGAAGGAATAAAAACATCCTCAAAACCCCCAACAATCTCTTCCAGTCTGTAGAAAATCTCACTCCACCGCCGCTCTGGATCACATCAGAAACAACAGGAGCGGATCAAGAGCAGACAGATCCGGGATCAAGAGCATGATCGCGCGTGAGTCTGAACCCCAGACACTGAGAGAGAGTCCCGCAGTAACTTCTCCCTCATACGAACCCAAGCCCCGCCCACAACACTCCACACACCTCTAAGCCACGCCCCCGCGATAACCATCCTACAGCAGCAAGCACCGACACACTCACACTGCTGCTCAAAAGTTTGGGATCAGTAAGATTTTTAATGTTTTAAAAGAAGTTTTTATGCGTATCAAGCCTACATTTATTTGATAAAACTACAAAAGAAAAAGTAATTTTGTGAAATATTATTGGAATTTAAAATACGTTTTCTATTTCAATGTGCTTTAAAATGTCATTTATTTCTGTGATCAAAGCTGCATTTTCAGCATCATTACTCCAGTCTTCAGTGTCACATGATCCATCAGAAATCAGTCTAATATGCTGATTTATCCTTAATGTTGGAAACAGTTGTGCTGCTTCATATATTTTGGGACCTGTGATATTTTTTTTTCAGGATACTTTTTCTTTCTTTCTTTCTTTCTTTCTTTCTTTCTTTCTTTCTTTCTTTTTAAAGAAATTAATACTTTATTCAGTAGATGTGCTAAATGGATTAGAAAAGATTTTTATTTTCAATAAAAGCTTTTTAACCTTTAACAATGTTCCTGTTTATTTTTTCTGTATTTTTGACCAGCCTTGGTGAGCATAATAAGAGACCCCATTAAAAAAAAAAAAAAAAAAAAAAAAAATCTTACTGATCCCAACCTTTTGAACAGCATTGTGTTTATGTTGATTAAGTCCTATTTAAGTCTAAAACGTAAGTTTGCAACCCCATTTAGTGGTGCTGTGGTTGTATGTGAAGCATCTTCAAGTCCCAATACAGTACGGTAGGCTGTATATTCAGTATTTGATAGCTTCATGCAGCATATGGCTCTCTTATAGGGTGTGTGACTCCAGGCGTGTGTCTGGAGGCGGCTGCGGTTATTCTGGGCTCTATAAACACTGCTATCAGATGCTGCTGAGTCGCGCGCTGTTATTACGGCTGCACGCGCCTCGCGGGACACGAACCTCACCGCGCATGCGCCGCACACCGAACATAGCGCCACGAGCACAAGATTGATTCAGTCCCACTCCAACAGCTAGATAAAAATAGATATAAAATAATGCAAAAGTCTCTCTGAGTGCCGTCTGAAATTCTCATCTAAAATGGGCATCTTTATCAGGTTCAGTAATTTTACTCTAATGGCAATGCATAGGCTACTGCAGGTCCGTTTCTATGCAATTAAAGTGAAATATCTGAGCCTGATAAAATGCTCATTTTATAAGATTTCAGACAGCACTTTTTGCATAGATGGCTTTTGCATCGGAACTCTTCATTTATACATGATTAAATATTACTATGGCATTCATAAAAAAAGCAGTTTACATTCATTTTTAATTAACCCATTTTAATAAATGTAATGCAATAATATGGTTAATGAATACCAACCCAATATTTAATATATATATATATATATATATATATATATATATATATATATATATATTTAGGTACGAAGGAAGACAATAACGTTTTTAACAAAACAAACAAAAAAAGGTGTTTGAGATGGTTGTGTTGTGTCAGAAGATTCAGTTTTCTATCTACAGACGTTTTTATTTTGGACGGTGTGCGTGTGTCACCCTTCAGATGAGCTCTGACCCTCAACCTACACACCATCCTAAATATTTACAGGCCATGAACTGTGACCTGACCCACACACACACACACACACACACACACACCTACAGCACATGCTCCATCACCTGACACACACAGAAGAACGTGGCCGCTGACCTCAGATAATGTCTTAATGCAACACACACACATTCCAGTCTGTCTCACACACACAGAAACCAAGGACTGTTGAGAGCAAGAGAGATAAAACTAACCAGACCTGTCAAAGTCTGTCAGGAATTATTAAAGTTTGCTGCTAACATACACGGCAAAAACATGATAGAAACCAGTTTTAAAAATACCATAATACACATTTAATATAAGAAGCATTTAGAATAAAATCTAATACTAAATCAGTGTTAATTAAAACTATTTAAAATCTCTGAAATAATATATATATATATATATAAATAAAATACATATATTCGATGAAAACTTAAAACGAAAAAGAGAAATACTGCCTTAGAAAATAACTGAATTACAATAAGTCCAAAAGCTGCTAAACATATTCTATTCTAAATATTACAAAAATAATCAAAACATTCAAAAACATAAGAAAATTACAGAAAATAAAATGGAAACTATATAAAAATTAAATAGTCAAAATATGAATAAATGCTAAAACAGTATACAATTGCACTAAATGAACTGAAACAATGGCAGAATCACAACATTGTTCTCAAACACAGCTTCAAATAGAAAATCAACACGTGAAGAAGCAACACTGTGATCACATGCATTTGACATCTCAATGTCACTGGCTTTTTAAAGGGGTCATATGATGCGATTTCAAGTTCTCCTTTCTCTTTGGAGTGGTACAGGCTGTTTGTGCATAGATAAGATCCCTGAAGTTGCAAAGACTAGAGTCTCAAAACCAAAGAGATATTCTTTATAAAAGTTAAGACTCGTCCACGCCCCCTAAAACGGCTCATTCAAACACGCCCCCACATGTCTATGTCACGATGTGTGGAGATTTTCATAACACCGCCCAAATGTACACGCAATGAAAGAAGGCGGAACTATTATTCTCGCTGTAGTATTGTTGCTGCCGCCGGCGCCATGTGAAAGTGAAAGTACTTTGTTTGGGTTTCCAAAAGAGGACACAACTAGAAATCAGTGGTTAAGTTGTATTCACAACAGTGTTCCAGAACAGTTCAACCCAAATATTAGAGTGTGTGCTGCGCATTTTACGGAGGAATATTTCCTGAACTTGGAAGAGTAGCCTACAATGCTGGCTCGCACAAAGGCTTTTTCTATAAAGTGGGGCAATTCCAACTTTGCAAGAACAGTCTGACTATTCTGACTCACAGCCTGTAAGTATGTTTCTGCTAATGACGATTCAAACGTGAGTTTTGAGCTGTGTAGAGTAGTGCTTGTTGTTTGTCGTTTCTCCGATCACAAATGCAGACATGGTAATGTTTACGCGCCACGATGCAACGCGACGGGTAAAAAGACAGTATAAGTCATTATAATCAGTAATTATATAATCGCAACAAATGCCTGATTTGTAATGGGTTTTATTGTTTTTGTGTCGTTGCGCCGGGACATGGCATAACAATACAGTGAGTGGTGTAACATTTCCCTCTCACGCTCGAGGTATGCAGCCAATCACAACGCACTGGATAGCTGGCCAATCAGAGTACAGTATGTGGAAAATAATGTGTTTTTTGAAGCTCGAACCACGTAAACATTGCATTACACTAAATACACAAAATAATTTTATTTTTAGCAACGTCATATGACCCCTTTAAAATCAACGTGAACCGTGAAAAATGTGTAATAAAATATGTTTTTGTAGTTTGTGTTGTCCCTTATCAGTGCAAAATGATCACAAATTAAAAAGGATTCATGCCATTATTGTCCAAAACCCCACTTTTCTAGGGTGTTTCCAAACTTTTGGAGGGCAGTGTAACTGTACTTCACCATTACCTGCTATAATTGCACACAGTTGAACAGGCTGGCTTGTATCGTCATGTTGCCTGTTTGGGGTAGATTGCAGTATTGTGTTAGTACAGTAATGTCTTAAACACTGATTGAGTTTCTGTACCTTTCCAGCACTCTCTGACATCAAGAGGACCTGATTGAGAGCAGCCTGCAGCACATTGTGGTCGGTGTGTTAAAGAGTCAGTTCACCCAAAAATTAGTCCATGTTTTACTCACACTCCAGGCATCCTAGGGGTATATGACTTTCTTCTTTCAGACGAATCCAATCAGAGTTATATTAAAAATTGTCCTGGCTCTTTCAACTTTATAATGGCAGTGGGTGGGTGTTTTTATTCAACAGTCCAAATAAAGCATGCGCATCACTACATGAGGCCTTTATTCACGCCCCGGAGCCGTGTGAGGCACGTTTTATTACAGATGTGCACGCTTTATTTAACGTGTTTTGGACTGTTGAACAAAAACACCCACCCACTGCAATAATAGAGCTTTGAAGAGCCAGGACAATGTTTAATATAACTCCGATTAGATTCGTCTGAAAGAAGAAAGTAATATACACCTTGGATGCTTTGAGGGTGAGTAAATCACGGGCTAATTTTTATTTTTGGGTGAACTAACCCTTTAAGATGGAGGTGTCTGCAGGAAAAGGGTTTATTCTGAGTGTCACTCAGAAACGATGGAGAAATCCAGAGGCATCAGGAATGCAAGCAGATGCCTAAATGAGTGTGAGTGTGTGTGTGCGTGTTGTAGTCTAGGTACTAGAGGGATGTGAGAGGTTTCTCAAGCCGGGAACTCTGGGAAGGGCAGCAGGAAGCAGTTCCCAGCTCTCACACACATTTCACATAGTTTGACACTCATCTGATGAGGGTTTCTTTCCTCCAACTCTGACAGAAAAGGCTGTGCATTCTTATATTCTCATTAAGACGTGACTCAGTCCCATTATGAAGCTGTTATCTAGCAGAAGGTGTTGTCAGCTCCTGCGGTCCCTGAGCTCTCACTGTACTGCCGCCCAAACCACAGCGTCTTCAGCTGAAATGATAATAATGTATTCCCTCCGTCAGCTGCAGCGAGCGCAGGTTTCCCTCCAGGACTCCGTGGGTCATATCCTACACAAATTACACCATTATAAATAAATACGTACATACATAAATAAAACACTTAAATTATAATAAATAATACTTTTATTCATAAAAGATGCATTCAATTGATCAAAATTGCCAGTAAAGTCATTTATAATGTTACTAAGATTTCTGTTGCAAATAAATGCTGTTCTTTTGAACTTTCTATTCATCTGTGAATCCTGAAAATAAAATGCATCACAGTTGCCTTGATGCATCTTGAGCAGCATATCAGCATATTAGAATGATTTCTGAAGGATCATGTGACACTGGAGTAATGATGCTGAAAATTCAGCTTTGATTACAGGAATAAATTACATTTCACACTATATTCACATAGAAAACAGCCGTTTTCAATTGTAAAAATATTTCAGATTTTCTGTATTTTTGATCAAATAAATGCACACTCAGTGAGCAGAAGAGACTTCATTCAAAACCATTAAAAAATCTCACCGCCCCACACCTAATATGCTGTCTATGTAGGGCGCAGACGGCGGTAAGAAACAGCTGTGTGTGATAATATCAGATCCCGACAGAGTTTCATTAGCAGGGAAACACAGATGATGATTGTGATTGATATGAGCCTCACAGTCATTTGGACCAGTGTGTGTGTGTGTAGCGGGCCGATATTAGAGAAAACTAATTTCCTGTGTGCTATTAAAGTGTGTTTCCACACACACACACACACACACACACACACACACACACACACACACACACAGTTCACTCACCAGCTTCACACACACGATGAAAGGTGGCGATGCGTTTGTGAAGTGCAGCACAGGAATCCTGGGTTTGGGCCGTTCCTGAGAGAAACAGAAAACAAGCGAGTGTTTAATCGCAATATCAGCGCTTCACTGTTTAATTAGCGGTTATTAATAAGCTCAAGTGAGAGTGGTGTCTTCTCTTCATCTTCAGAAGATTGCTGCTCTGCAGGAAGTGATTGTTCCTGTGTTGATTGCATGGTTTTGGCTTTCATACGCTAATGTGGCTAATGATGGATTTCCCAGGAAATGAATTAGTCACCGCATGCACTTCTGCAAACAGCTGACGGCTAATCTGTGTCTGAGCATAAACCCTGATTCATTACTAGTGTTATATATGCATAACTAATCACTATTCTGCATTTACATCAACCACCTTCCCATGAAAATGTTCCCAGCTGAAACTGTGATTATGTTCTTGTATTAAAGCATGTATAACCACTGTAATTCTGCATAAAGAGATTATAATGAGCTGAAGAGACTCACCTTCGACTCCTCGTACGTGTAAAAGCCTTTCTGAATTTTGTTCTCATCTACGTCACAGAACGCTTTCACCTGCGATCACAAACACAGACACAATAAAGAACAACACAACAGCACAATACAACCTCTTCAATTACTGAATTATTAAACATGAATTAACTGAATATTATTAACTAACTATTGCAGTGCTGTGGTGTTCTGGCTGGTTGCTAAGGGCAGTTACTAAGGGATTACTAGAATTTGAATTTGCCTTAATATTCATAATTAATAATAACAACAATCACCAGATTATTACCACAAATGTAAACTCTAATTTAAATATGATTATCTATTTATTTTAATGTTTTTAAGCCCCTTTAGTATTGTGAATATCAATAATAAGGAATTATTTTTAATGAATCATATATATATATATATATATATATATATATAAATAAGAATTAAGCCCCTTTAGTGTTTTAAATATATTTTGTAATTAATCATGATTATTTATTTACTTCAGTATTGAGGTCCAGCATTTTAACTAATAATGATAAAAATAATACTTTAGATTATTTTTAATTGTTATTATTTATTTACTGCATTATTTTTAAAATCACTTTAGAATTTTTAAGTACTTAGTAATAAAATAACATTAATAATAATAGTGAATAATAATTATAATATTTTTTAAAACTAATTTATTTTTGTATTTTAAAATCCATTTTGTATTTCCTTATATTACTGTATATACACAAGGAAATATCTAATGGTTATGTTTTGAGCCATTACCTGTTATCTTCTTATGATTACAAGTCCCTTATATAACAATATATATAATTAACACAAATTTTATTTTAAAGTTCCTAACTAATTCATAATAAGTGTGATGATGATTCATTTATTTGAATTATTTTTAATTAATTATTTATTTTAGTATTTTAAAGTGTATTCTGTTCTTCCTGATATTATCGTTTGTAAACACGAGGAAGCGTGCAGCAGTGCTGTGTTTGGATCCGGTACCTTCTTCTGATTGGTGGGGCTCAAGCTCCGGTAGAGTCTGCGGCCCTGTTTCCCAGCGTTCCAGACGGTGAAAGATTCCCATTGGCTGAGCACTCGCTCCTGCAGGAAGTCGACGCGGAGACTCCAGATGGTCTCTCTGAGAGCAGAGGACAGGAGACGGTTAATGAAGTCTCTCACATCACCCACACACTGCAGCGACAGCGAAGGAAGCAGGAGCGCTTCAGGTGGAAACATGCTGCTTTGGGTTATTTAAAGAGCACTGAGCTTCCTCTGCGCACATCCCTCACCCTGCAGCATCATAAAACTCTGAGATCCATCAATCAGCCCTCAGCACTGAGCACACACACAGAACCAGACTGACAGACAGCTACGGCCCTCTGGACCCACGGAGAGAAAACGAGCGGAATCCCCGAGTCAGAGGATGCCACTCGTTCCAGACAGAGACAGATAACACTCAATAACTCACACACACACACACACACAAGCACTCTCACTCACTCACACACACACAAGCACTCTCACTCACTCACACACACACACACACACACGCACACACACACACACACTTCACTTTACAGATGAAGTGACCCGTGAGAATATATGGATCTTGAAACATTTTTTCCACTGATAAACTGTAACAAAAACAACATTCAAGCTGAATGTGTCATGCAGGATTATAAAACACATGTGCTATCATTGCATGTCTGGAAAATCAGTTTTCAATCATTGACAGTCATAATAAAATACTTTTAATTATTCATCAAATTATTTTTTATATTTAAATAATAATAATTTAATATTTTAAAAGACCCTTCAGTATTGTAGCTTTATTATTATTAGTATATATATAATTAATCATGCTTATTTATTTGTTTAATTTAGTATTTAATGTCCCTTCGATATTTTAAATACATCAATTCAGTATTTAAATACATATTTTAAATAAATACATAACTAAACAATACAAAACTTTATTTATTCATTATTGCAATTATGTTGATTATATTTACTATTTGTTTATTTTTAAGTCTCTTCAGTGAGCTAATTTAAAAAATAACACTAAACATTATTTATTAATATATTTATTCATGTTTGCATTTATTTATTTTATATATTATTTATAATGATAATGTTATTTATTCATTAATTGGTAATAATTTGAATTATGTATTTATTTTAGTAGTCCCTTCAGTATTCTAAATAATAACAATACATAACTTTACTTATTTATTGTAATTTTTTATCATATTTAGCTATTTACTTATTTTTAAGTCTCTTCAGTGTTAACTAATTAAAATAATACAAAATATTATTTGTATTTATTTATTTGAGTATTTTAGGTCCCTTCATTATATTAATAATGTTAATTATTCATTAAATTGTAATTATTTTAATTCATTATTTTTATTTATGTTTTTAAGTATGTTACTTAAGAATAATTATAACAATTAAGCCCCATGAGGGGAAAAAACTAACTGTATTCAAGTACAGTGCTTATGTGGAAATATGCGGCATGTCTGTGTTTCTTTGATTGACAGCACTATGTAGTATCAGACTGATACAGTGACTGTAAACACACTCACTCCAGCACTGAATGTGTAGCTGCGTGTTCATGATAGCGATAAACCAGCAGCCACTCGTCCACTCGGACCACGTGACCTCCGCCACGAAGACTCTGGTAGAAGAAGAGCAGATCCTCAGGAACGCCCTGACAGAGAATCAGGTCAGATCACCGCCGATCAGGAGATTCACATCTGTTTTAGCATCAGAAGAGCCTCACCTTCCCTCCCTCATCGAACGGACCCACTTTCTCAAACCAGTCCCGAGAACAGAACCAGGTGGGCATGATGACCGTCGGCCCGTGAGACGTGTACACCTGATTTAGGACAGAAATCAATACTGTAGTCATGGAAACTGATAAAAAGTGACAGTGAAGACATTTATAAAGTTACAAAATATTTATATTTCAAATAAATGTTGTTCTTGGACATGTTTATTAGATCCTGTACCCACTAAACTACTGAAAGAGTTGTTACCTGTAGCAGAAAAACCGCTTCTCAATATTATTAACTCATCGTTATCTTTAGGTCACGTCCCAAAACCATTCAAGCTGGCGGTTATTAAGCCTCTTATTAAGAAACCACAACTAGATTCTAATGAACTGGCAAATTACAGACCCATTTCAAATCTTCCGTTTATGTCAAAAATTTTAGAAAAAGTTGTGTCTACTCAATTATGCTCCTTTTTGCAAAAAAATGATCTCTATGAAGAATTTCAATCAGGTTTTAGGCCCAATCATAGTACAGAAACTGCACTTGTTAAAATTACGAATGACTTACTACTTGCTTCAGATCAAGGCTGCACCTCATTGCTAGTATTACTTGATCTTAGTGCTGCGTTTGACACTATAGACCATAATATACTCATAGATCGATTACAAAAATATATTGGTATTCAAGGACAGGCTTTAAGATGGTTTAGATCCTACCTGTCCGATCGCTACCACTTTGTTCATTTAAATGGGGAGTCATCTCAATTATCACCAGTAAAGTATGGAGTACCACAAGGATCTGTCCTAGGTCCTCTGCTATTTTCAATTTACATGTTGCCCCTTGGTAATATTATTAGAAAACACGGGATAAGTTTTCATTGCTATGCTGATGATACTCAATTATATATCTCAACAAGACCAGATGAAACTTCTCAACTATCTAAGCTAATAGATTGTGTAAAAAGTGTAAAAGATTGGATGACCAATAATTTCCTCCTACTAAATTCAGATAAGACAGAGATATTACTTATTGGACCAAAAAAACGTACACAGAATCTCATGGATTATAATTTGCAACTAGACGGATGTGCTGTTACGTCCTCTAAAGTCAAAAATCTGGGTGTTATTTTAGACAGCAACTTGTCCTTTGAAAATCATATTTCCCATGTTACAAAAACAGCATTCTTCCATCTTAGAAACATTGCCAAGCTTCGAAGCATGCTACCTGTTTCTGATGCAGAAAAGCTAGTTCATGCATTCATGACCTCTAGACTGGACTATTGTAATGCACTGTTAGCTGGTTGTCCTGCATCTTCAATAAACAAGCTACAGATAGTCCAAAATGCAGCGGCTAGAGTTCTTACCAGATCAAGAAAATATGATCATATTACTCCAATTTTACAGTCTCTGCACTGGCTACCTATTAAGTTCCGTATCATTTACAAATTATTATTACTTGCCTATAAGGCCCTAAATGGTTTAGCACCTGCGTATCTAACTCGTCTTCTACCACGCTATAATCCAACCCGCTCTCTAAGGTCGCAAAACTCTGGACTTTTGGTAGTACCTAGGATAGCAAAGTCCACTAAAGGAGGTAGAGCTTTTTCACATTTGGCTCCCAAACTCTGGAATAGCCTTCCTGATAACGTTCGGGGTTCAGACACACTCTCTCTGTTTAAATCTAGATTAAAGACACATCTCTTTAGCCAAGCATACACATAATGCATTTTATAATCTTGTACTGCAGTTATATCTGATCAAATGTACATTATTATTATTCTTTAGCTTGGGTTGAACAATTTATTTTTGCTTAGATGGAACAGCAGCTACGCTAATCATGTCTCTGCTTGTCTCTACATTTCTGCCACGGGATTAACATCCCGTGGTAGCCAGGAATTACAGAACTTCAGTCTGGATCCAACCCTTAAATGATCTGAGATGACCGAACACCTGAGATGGAGGATCAGCGCCGGGAGATGACGTATGTGTCCCTGATCGTAGGCAGAGGCCAAACACCTGGATGAACGCCAGAGACAGATCCCCATTGAGGACCCCGCCACTTAGACAGCCATCGGAAAAGACCACTGGTACCAGCTGAGCCCATTCAACCTGACTTGCTGCAGTTTGGAACTGAACTGCTGGTTTGTTTGGCCAGAGGAGAATTGGTCCCCCGACTGAGCCTGGTTTCTCCCAAGGTTTTTTTTTTCTCTATTCTGTCACCGATGGAGTTTTGGTTCCTTGCCGCTGTCGCCTCTGGCTTGCTTAGTTGGGGACGCTTCATTTCCAGCGATATCGCCGACCTTATTGCAAAGACACTATTCAAACTTATTGACACTTTATTTTCCTTTTTTTGATATTGTGCAGTGCTTTGACACAATTTGCATTGTAAAAAGCGCTATATAAGTAAGGTGACTTGACTTCTTCTGAACTGACTATTCATCTGTGAATCCTGAAAAATAAAATGCATCACAGTCGCCACAAAAATATTGGGCAGCACAACTGTTTTCAACATCTACAACAATCAGAAATGTTTATTGAGCAGCAAATCAGCATATTAGAATGATTTCTGACGGATCATGTGACACTGGAGTAATGATGCTGAAAATTCAGCGCTGCATCACAGAAATCAATTATATCTTAACAGATATTCACACAGAAAACAGCTATTTTAAATCCTAAAAATACGGTAGATTTTTACTGTATTTTTGATCAAATAAATGCAGCTTTAGTGAGCAGAAGAGACCTAAATCTTCTGAACGCTAGTGTAAGCAGCCATATAGCATCAGTTAATTTTACTATCCTCATTTAAAGGCAAAATGCTTAAAGAATCAGAGCCAATCAGATCATATTTGGTGAGGAGTGTGATTTTGGACCAATGAGATTTCATTATGGGATATTTATGACAAAAATAACTCATTAGCAGTGTCTTTACTGCAAGTGACAGGATGTGTTGCCTCGGTTAAGGTTAACACACATCAGGAAACAACAAATAATACCATCAAAACTTACAATCTGAGTTTTGTCCACCAAGCAGGATGTTTGGTCTCCATTTCTCACTGATGTGTTTAGTAGCTCCGCCCACAGCAAATTCTCATTGGACTAAAATCACTGATTATTAAACATCAAATATGTTCTGACTGTCTGCGATTGTTATGCGGCATTCGAGCTTCCAGTCTGTACAGACCAATCCTGTCACACAGCCTCTGGCAGATAAAAACCATTTACATGTTCACAACACTCTCTAAATCACACACACACTGCTCTAATGAGTTTGCTTTGGCCGCGTGTGTTCAGATCGAGAGTTAAAGATCAGGGAGGGCCAGACGCTCTCACACACACACACACACACACACACACACACACACACACACATATAGACAGAAAGAATGAAAAACGGAGTGGAGGGAGGAAAGACAGGAATATTTCAATGATGACAAAATAGATTAAATCAGTGATGTGTTTCAGGGCAAATAAACTAACTAGAGCACTGGGATCTGTGTGCACTTAGGGATGGGCGATACGGACTTAAAAATATATCATGAGAGTTTCTGCTATTTATTGCGATAATGATATCAATGACGATAATTCATATGCATCCACTGAGAGACGAAAAAAAAAAAACTCCTGTTTCTTTAGAGAGAAGTATTATCTTGCCTACTTTTACCAAAAAAGCACACAAGTAATGTAACATCTGTTTCATTGAGGGCGCCCTTGTGCAGAAACTCCTTATAAGTGTCACAGAAGTAATAGAACTGATGGCGTTCCAGGAAAAATGGGCATCCAGCTATCTGTAGCTGAATAAAAATACAGAAATTCTTGAACTAAACTAACATGAAGACAATAATCACTTCATAGTAGGGCTGGGCGATATATCTCATGCGATGGAGATTTACCGCTAATCAAGGAACCGGCTTTACTGACGAGATGCGCATGTATATCGCATGAGATATATATCGCCCAGCCCTACTTCATAGACAGCAAGGGTCCTGCCATGTTCAAGGTACAAAAACATAGCAATGACATTGTTAAAATTATCCATGTGACATCAGTTGTTCAACTGTAAATTTAGGATGCTACGAGAATACTTTTTGTGTGCAAAAAAAAATAACTTTATTCAACAATTCTCCTCCAGCACTTTCTGCTGCCCTTATGAGGAGTGCCACGACACATACGTGTGGTGCTGCTGACGTGGCACTAGGGCTGTGACGGTGAGGAAATTGTCCCACTGGTTAATCAATGTGACAACACCGGTAACACCGTGGGGAGGGTGGGGGTTTGAGATTTTCCTCTTTTTGTCGGTGCAGTTTTGGAATTGTGCTCTCGAGCTAATTTGTCCTGTTTAGTAAAACTGGCCTCTTGTTATAAAATAAATAAATAAATGAAACCTCCAAAATCACTTTATAAATGGCAACAGTCAACAAGCTTTTAGCAGTCGTGGCCTAATGGATAGAGAGTTGGACTTGTAACCCAAAGGTTGTGGGTTCGAGTCTCAGGTCCGGCGGGGATTGTAGGTGGGGGGGGGAGTGAATGTCCAGCACTCTTTCCACCCTCCACCTCTCTCCAATACCACGACTGAGCTGCCCTTGAGCAAGGCACCGAACCCCCAACTGCTCCCAGGGCGCCCACTGCTCCGGGTGTGTGTGTGTGCTCACTGCTGTGTGTGCACTTGGATGGGTTAATTGCAGAGCACAAATTCCAAGTATGGGTCACTATACTTGGCCACACGTCACTTTTTTTCTTTTTTCTTTTCAAAATCCCAAAAATTGGCAAACAGGCGCTTTTGCATTTGGTTTCTAAACTAAATCTTCTGCCATCGTCTTGCCCGTCTCGCCTCACTCTCCTCACGTGACAAATGAAACCTGATCTGTGATGTGACTCGGCAAGCTGCATTGAGCAGACGGATTCAGTTTTTAATTGTAGTGTAATGTCTGTACACTAAACTAAATTATTTTTATTACTATAAAAAAGTCAAAACGACAGTGGGCAAGTGTCATAACCAGTGTTGCGAATTAACACCGGTAAAACTGTCAACACCGACTATCGCAGCAAGTCTACGTAGAACACAGATGCACCGCAGCTTGTTTACGAGCAGAGGAACGCACATGCATTTGTGGTGATACTCTCCATAATGGTGGCAGAGAGTGACTTGGGAGAGAGGCATTGTTGAATAAAGTCGTTATTTTTGTTTTTCTGCACACAAAAAGTATTCTCTTAACCTCATAAAATTACAGTTGAAACACTGATTTCACATGGATTATTTTAACTATGTCCTTACTACGTTTCTACTACGGTAATATCATTGCTGTCTATGGAGGGTCAGAGAGCTCTTAGATTTCATCAAAAATATCTTAATTTGTGTTCTGAAGATGAACGAAGCTCTTACGGGTTTGGAGAGACATGAGGGTGAGTAATTAATGACAGAATTTTCATTTTTGGGTGAACTATCCCTTTAATGAAGCCCAAAATCACATCACTAGGTTAGAACATCTTTAATAACAAACTAAAACCTGCTGTTCTTACTAGTCCGGTGTCAAAGGTCGTGTGTGTGTGTGTGTGTGTGTGTGTGAGCGAGTCTGTCCATGTTCAGACTCTGACACTGAGCTGGTGCGAGTGTGTTGTAACGGAGATATTGCCCACTGGACACTGTGTGTATGTGTTTCACTGGATAACCTCGTCTGGAATGTGCAAATACACCCTAGAGAAACACGACTCCCTTCTCAGTGAACAAGAACATGCGGAGGAGAAACTAACAGCAGAAAACAATCATTCAAAACAGATTTTCAGTGTTTATCATCTAAAACATGCTGCCATGATGTGCGCCAGGTTGCTAGGGTGTTGCTATGCAGTTGCTAAGGTGTTCTGAGTGTGTTAGTGATGTTGTTACTATGGTTTTCAGAATGGTTGCTTGTTGCTAGGTTGCTGCATGCAATCCCTAAGGTGATGCTAAAATGTTCTGAGTGGTTGCTATGACGTTGCTAAGGTTTTGGCAGTTACTAGGGTGCTGTGAGCAGGCATAGTGTGTTGCTAGGATATTCTGCATGGCTCTTAGACGGTTAAGAGTGTGTAGGTTGTTGTTGTTAAGGTGTTCTTAGCATGTTACTAGTGTTTTCCATGGTTTCTATGGTGCTATGAGGAGTCACTTTACTAGAATGTTTTGAGTGGTTGCTATGCAGCTGCTAGGGCATTGCAGAGTGGCGTCTTGGTGCTCTGGTTGCGTGTGGTGGTTGCTAGAGTGTTGCTAAGGTGTTATAAAGTTACAGAGATTTTCACAGTGGTTGCTATGGTGCTGTTAGTAGTCCCTCGAAGTTGCTAGGAAGTTCTGGGTGGTTGCTAGGTAGCTGCTGTAATACTTCTATAGATGTATGCTAGGTTGGTAGGCCATTTCTATGCAATTCCATGTAGGTTGCTAGGGCACTGCCAGGCAGTGCTACAGTGTTCTAGATGGTTGCTAGGGCACTGCCAGACAGTGCTAAAGTGTTCTAAATGGTTGTTAGGTGGTTGCAAGGGCACTGCCAAGCAGTGCTACAGTGTTCTAGATGGTTGTTAGGTGGTTGCTAGGGCAATGACAGACAGTGCTACAGTGTTCCGAATGGTTGCTAGGCAGTGTTATTAGAATTTGATGTTGCCGTCTGAAATAACACTTGTAATTTCTGTTTGGGATGGTAACTGGAGTGTTTTCAGGATGATTTGCGAAGGTTCCACACATCGGTCTGACCTCACGACCTTCAGGATCCGTTTCCTGCCAGTGTGTGCGATGCTCTAAGCTTACGCCCATGCACCGTTTCCGTGGAAATATCTGTCTTCAGGTACACATCCTGTTTCGGTGGCAACCCGCGGACCGCGTGGCACGCGACCCCTCAAAACACAACATGCCTCGCGTTTCCTCACACTCACACACACACACATCCTGCCAACACACACACACTGAGATACACAGAGATCAAACAGACTGTCATGAAAGAGACACACTCTTCAGATCCACTTCCTTAATAAAGTGCACAATATTCTGAAGAAAAAAAAAAGCAACTTTCATTTATGTTTTTATAATGGACTCCCCCATTTTTACTGAAAAATAGAAAGAACCACAAATCAATTTTCACGATACACTCAATTTACAAAACTGATAAAACCTGCATGAAATCGAGTCCAGCATTGGTATCAGTTGTTGATAACTAAAGCAAAAACTATTAAAAAGTTTGTAAATTCAAATAAAGCTGAAAGAATTTAAAATATTAATTTTAAATGGGAAACTAAACTTGAAAAAAACTGAATGAAATAGATTAAATACTTCCAAGGCACTCATGTGGTAAGATAAAAAGCCTTTAATGTAATAAAAGGTTAATATGTGGGTGTGGCCAAGATTAGCTTCTTAGTACAAATAAATAAAATTCAAAGGAGAGAGAAAAAAAAAACCACAACAGTGTAGGAATAAAATTATACATCAATGGTGCAAATTACAAAATTGGTGCAAAATCAATTTCTTCATTAACTCCTGGGGACTTCGCCCAGAGCGTGTGAATCCAAAAAGTCTCTCATTGTAGAAGCTGTTTCTGTCTATTTCCACCTCTCATAGAACAAGGGATAGATTCAATTCCAATCACTTTAAGGGAACTCTCAGTGACATGACCCACCTCATTGTAATGCCTCGCCATTGGGTACAACATATTTTTCACACAAATAGCATATTTGTGTTCAGCCACTCTTAAACGCAATTTCCTCTTTGTTTGACCTACATAGAAACGTCCACACTCGCATTCTAGCCTATAGACCACGTACGAGGAATTGCAGTTGATAAAAGACTTAATTGGATATATTTTCCCAGAGGACACATCAGTAAAACTATTAGATCTCAGCATATTATCACAAAGTTTACACCGCCCACATCTAACATTTCCTGCTAAAGAGCCCAGCCACGTTATCTTTTCATGGGCAGGAAGATAGCTGCGTACTACCTTATTTCATATAGTTGGTGAACGTCTATAACTGACCATTGTTTTTTCTCGAAAAATTGCCCTAAGGGTGCTGTCACTTTCAATGATGTTCCAATTGGAATATATTATACGCTTAATTTGTGTTGCTTCACGACTGTACGTTGTTGAAAAAAAACACCCGATTATATTCATCAAAGCCTTGTTGCACTTTTTTCTTCTTACACAATAGTTGTTTCCTATCTATTGATCCAACTTTCTCTGTGGCCCAAGTTAAAACTCTGGAATCATAACCCCTCTGTCGAAATCTGCTGGTCATGTCCTGTATTTGAATTTCATAATCGTCCTCTAGATCGCAAATACATTTCAATCATTGAAATTGGCCATGAGGTATGTTCTCAGTCAGCCAGGGTGGATGAAAATTAGCTCTAAGAATCGTATTTCAATCAGTTGGTTTCCTAAAGATGGAAGTATGTAGCGCACCATTGGCCTCCTTAGTTATTTTCAGATCAAGAAAACTGATTTCAGACACTGAATATTCAAGGCTCAATTTCAAATTTCTATTTATGTCATTAATACACTGGTGACAGCTACACTGTAAAAAAAAAAAAAATAAATAAATAAAAGTTGAGCCAACTTAAAAAGTTAAGGCAACCAGCTTCAGCAGATTTTCGAGTTCCCAACTTGTTGTTTTAAGTTTATACAACAAAAAGTTGAGAATCTCCGACAAAAATAAGTTTAGAGGACTCAAAAATCTCCTTAAAATTTTAAGTCGGCTCAACTTTTTTCTTTTTTACAATGTATGCAATTCTAATTCTGAACCAGACCAAATAATTCATTTAACATTCATTCATTTAACATTCATTCATGTCCCCAAGGGGCAATAAGTTTTGCGGCAAGACATAAAAACACAAAACCAATACAATAACACAACCCTAATAATACAAATTTACAACCACACCCACACCTCTCAAATGAATGAATTAAATAATTAGGACATCATCGATATATCTTCCCCACATAACGATATTATTTTGAGTCGAATATATACACAATATTGCCAAAAGTATTGGGTCACCCCCTTCTAATGAACATGTTTGACTACTTCAGTAATTTCTATGAGTACAGATCTTATGTTTAAGCATATAATGATATACAAGTCATTGGTGTTTGGTGATGAGTTTTTGGCTCAAGGTCTGCATATAAAGTCACACCAGAGGTGTTCAGCTGAGATCAGGACTTGTCTTTCTGCAGACCAGTCAAGTTCTTCCACACTGACTCAATCAATCATGTCTTTTTGAACCGTGTCTTATACACAGAGACACTGTCATGTTAGAATAGAAAAGGGTTCTGTCCAAACTGTTGCTATAAAATTAGAAGCACACAATTCCCTAGAATATCATTATATGCTTAAACATTAAGATTTGTACTCATAGACATTACTAAAGTAGTCAAACATGTTCATTAGAAGGGGTGACTCAATACTTTTGGCAATATTGTGTATATCTTTCTTCCCACAATCCTAAAAATAGGTTGGCATAATTGGGAGCGAAACAAGCACAAATTGCTGTACCTCTCATCTGTTTGTAAAAGACATCTTGAAATAAAAATACATTACTTTTAAGAGTCCCCTCCATCAACTGCAAAATAAAAGTAGAAGGTGGTACACTCTGTTGTATGTGTGGGGGATTTTTTTTTTTTTTTTTTTTTTTCTCTCCTTTGAATTGTATTTATTTGTACGAAGAAGCTAGTCTTGGCCACACCCACACATTAACCAGCTGTTTTTGATGATTCGTTAATTAACACCAGTTTAATACCTGTTTGAGCAATAGATGTGTGTCCTGAAGAAGGCTGTTTTTTGCCAAAACGCGTAGATCTACTTTTAACCTACTTGTTGTAATGACATTACATTAAAGGCTTTTTATCTTACCACATGAGTGCCTTGGAAGTATTTCATCTATATAATTTGATTTGGTACCTCCACCACATCCAATGAGCACCAGTGTCTTTATAAAGACACCCGTGTAGCACTCTCTGCTTCTGTTTTATACTGAATTCATACTAAAACCACATACAATTAATAAAACAAACTAACTTTAAAATAAAATAAAACCAGGGCAGGTTTTGTCCACCAGTTGTTGATTGGATGTTGAGATGTGGGCGTGTCTCAAATATGGAGGTGGATCTGAACCTGAGCTTGGATTGGATTATAAAAAAATGGGCGGAGTTTAAACAGACTAATTGCTTAGAGAAGAGCTGGTTATGATATTTGATTCAACATTACCAGGTCCCCAAAAAATGTAGAAAATAAAACTTGTATCGATGCATCTTTCACAATAAGTTTAATAACATGCATTTAGAAAATGTGATGAGTGTGAGACCTGTGTGAGGAGCTGCTCTGGACTCAGAGAGTTGATCCACCTGGTGTAACGTTCAGTGGAGCCCTCAGGAACGCGAGACACTTTACAACCCACGATCTGACAAAACACACACACACAATGTTAGTGGCAAATATGGGATTTAAGGTGTGCATTTTTTAATAGAAATTAATACTTTTATTCATCAATGATCCAAGTAACAGTGAAGAAGTTTATAAAGTTAGAAAAGATTTCTACATTTATAAATGTGTGTGTAGAGTAAAGACTGGGCAGATCACAACACAAACTCAAGTTACACCCTAAACCAACATACACACACACCAAAACACAACACCCGCTTTCACTGGTCCTCCTCATTTCCTGTCATGTGATCAGTCGAGATCTGTGGGTTTAGCGCCGCAGCTCTTCAGTCTGTTGCCGCTCTGCCTGCTGTGACCCGGGGTCAGAGGTCAAAGCAACAATCCCAGACATCAAAAAAACACTGTCCCTCCTGCTGATGCTGCTTATGAAAAATACACTACACCATGTTTACTATCATGGAGTATCAATTTGGTTCATATTTCAAATATTGTGAAATATTATTACAATTTAAAATAGCTGTTCTCTAAGGGAATATCTGTTAAAGTGTCATTTATTTCTGTGATCAAAGCTGTATTTTCAGCATCATTACTCCAGTCTTCAGTGTCACATGATTCTTCAGAAATCAGTCTAATATGTTGATTTGCTGCTCAAATAAAAAAATGTTGAAAACTGTATATTTTTTGTGGAAACTAATACATTTTATTTTCCAGGATTCACTGGTGAACAAAGTTCAAAAGAGCAGCATTTATTAATCGTCTGTTACATTATAAATGTCTTTACTGCCACTTTTGATCAATTGAATGCATCACTGATGAAAGAAAGCATTCGTTTCCTTAATAAAGCGTGTCATTATTACTCACTGCGGTTGGATTCGCTGCAGCAGCTTCATACTGAAGTCGCACTCTCTGAGGCTTCATAAAGTCATCCTGAAACACACGTCATCATCATCATCACAAGCATCAGTCAGGAAGTGTGTTTTGATGTGCATATATAGCTTAAAAGACACAATACATAACAATTTAACTATACTTTAAATCAACAACATAAATGCACACACGGACAAAATGATTGCACTTTCTTATTTTTAAATGTTCAGTGATTTTAAGGTAGAATGACGCCTTCGGTTCACATGTGTCCTCGTAATCTCCATCAGTGGATCATTGGGAGGTGTTTTATATAAAGCAGCATTTGGTTTTGTCCTAATGAATCTGAGTTTAAGTCCCAGTAGCTCCTGGAGGAGAGCAGGATTCCTGGAGTTCCTCTGAACCTCAAGGAGAGCTGATTTTGGTCTCTGGAAACCAGCGCATGGAAAAATCCCTCCGAAATACCCGGCCCGTCATTCCAGAGACAGCAGCCATAAAACCACCATCTGAGTAAAGTCAACAGAACTAATGGAGCAACATCTGTAGGAGTGTGTGTCAGGATTACGAGAGGCGTAAATCACAACCAGACACACTTACAACAACAAAAACACCCACAAACAGCACAGAGTACAGTAAAGTGAGAAGTATAAATCATCTGGATTTTTTCAGTTATTACTAAGAGACCAATTCAAACAAAAATGAACATTCTAGCATGATTTATTCAGCCTCGTCAGTTATTTTAAAATTACACATGCATGTGTGTATATATATATGTATATGTTATATCATAGTATTTATTTACATAATATTTTAATAATTTATATTTACTATACAATATTTAATATTTTAAATTAGCTTATATTTTTAGATTTTCTGTTTCAATTAATATTAGGTTTAGAAATTCTGTTATGTGCTTTTGTTATTTGTATTAGTTTTCCTTTCTGAAATATTTCTATTTATCCTTAATTTGTATTTATTTCGGTTTAAATTTGAGTAATTTCAATACTTCAACTCATTTAGTTAACTTAAATTTCCACCTACTATTTCTATTTTATATCATTTCAGCACAATTTCAGCAAATGAAAACAATTTAAATAGCTGTAGTTAACAGTAGCAATATATATATATATACACACACACACACACACACACATATTAGTGCTGTCAAACGATTAATCGTGCTTAATCGCATCCAAAATAAATGTTTTTGTCAACATAATGAGTGTGTACTGTGTATATTTATTATGCATGTATAAAGACACACTCATACAGCATATATTTTTAAAATATTTACATGAATATTAATTTATATATTTATGTTATCACATATATTATATATACACATATTTAAAATATAAACATAACATTTTTCTTAAATATATACATGCATATATATATATATATATATATATATATATATATATATATATATATATATACATAGACAGTACACACTCATATATTATGTAAACAAAACGTTTTATTTTGGATGCAATTAATCACGATTAACTGTTTGACAACACTAATATATGCATGTGTACACACACACACACACACACACACACACACACACATACATATACACACACACACACACATACATACATATATTTTTAAATCTCCACAAATATTATGAACTCAAATAGTGCTTCGAGTGCGAAACAGACTGAAATTGGGACTATTTTTAAAGTGCTTTTTGTGCTTGGGGCTTGATGGAGTCGCTCGCTTGTCTGGAAATGAGCAGCTTGAACATTCAACTAAACATCTCCTTTTAAGTTGCACAGAAGCAAGAAACACACACAGGTTTGGCTCGGCCTGAGATCGAGTGAACAGTGAGAGAACTGCTCATGTGTGTGATGCACTGCTGTGAGTCTGACGAGTGAGGGAAGGCTTGTTAGTCTCGCTCTCACGCTCTTTCTTGCGACAGAGCTAGATGCCATCGGTTCCAGCGGCTCCGCAGCATAGACTCTCGCTGACACATCAGCTTCACGATCACAGATCTGATTACACAACATCACTGCGAGGGCACATGCTGAACATTACGACACTAAATCACTAACACAAGCGTATAGATTTGGTTTTATAATCATTATTATGAACTGCGCTGCCAGCAAATGCAGCACAAATACAACAGAAGTCAATGGAAAGCCCCATGCCTTAATTTCTCATGAATTTCACACACACCGCAGGGGACTCACACACTCAATCTGAAGCATGTGTTTCTGTATTGAGTATCACAGTGACTCATCGGCTCTCCATCAACATGAAACACAACAGATGCCATCGTGAACCCAACAAAAAGGTGGATTTACATGCATATATGAACATGTTTTACCTTCTCACACACGCTTTAGTCATTCATTGAGCTCCTCTGACAGCTCTGTCAAACACGCACCATCATTAGGAGTGTATTTACACTCACAGGTGGTACATGTCACACACACACACACTCACCGCGTCCTGAAAGCAGAGGAATCGTCCAGAGCTCTGATGCACCGCCTGGTTTTTAGCAAATCCAACTACAAAAACAAGCAAAATTATACACAGATGTGAGGATTCATTTGTTTCTTGATCAATCTATTACAAATACTACTAATGTATCAGTACCTTACAATATCGTACCTAAATAGTTTAATATATATATATATATATACACACACACATAATGTCTACATATAAATAATTATTTACTATAAACATTTAAATGTGCACAAAGTTGCAGGCAGCACTGATTAAAATATATCATCTCAAATATATATGAACCTCACATTCAAAATATTTCTTTATATTCTGCTTTAAGAAAATGAAGCCATTTTTTCCAGTGCCATATTATATATTTTCTTCATAATGAAGTACAGATCTCACCCCAAATCTCATTACAAATATATATATATTTTTTTTACTATAGCTGAATTTATATTTTTGGGCAGTATTTATTGCATTTCCCTTTTATGCTGGTTTAATCATTATTACGAATAATACATTTTCCTACAAATATAAATAGGCTTTGTTTTCTTCAGGCAAAATATATTATTTTTCCTTTTGATTTTGAGGTGAAATATGGCCTGAAGACTTACAGGAAAAAAATAAATAATAAATTGCTGCTGTCACACTCATCGCCGGTTAATCACCCGGTTAAGACAGCCTGAACTCGCTCACACAGTTCTCTGTGTGTGTGTGTGTGTGTGTGTGTTTGATGCTGAAAGCTCGGTATGCTGAACACAGAGAGGCTTTGAGGTCCCGACAGCAGCTAAACACTGATAAGAAACTTCTTCTGATTCCTGAAGTGCACGGACAGAGTGTGAGTGTCTGTTTAACGTCGCATGAGCTCCACACATGTGTGTCATGATAACCGGGTGAATGTGAAGACGGGAACACACACACACACCTCCGCGTGGGCTGGATGAGCTGTGACCTGAGATCAGCATGGGACGACCTCTGTCCTCGAACCTCTGCCTCCATCTCTCCAGCAGCTCTCGGGAGTTATCCTGCGACACACACACACACACACACACACACACACATATGATATTGTGTCTTATTAACCAGACTGATTTTCATATTCAGTATGAGACAGTGTAGAGTGTTTGTGTGTGTGTGTGTGTGTGTGTAGTAGTGTGTGAGAGTGTGTAGTGTGTGTGTGTGCGTGTGTGTGTGTTAGTGAGTGTGTGAGTGAGTGAGTGTGTGTACCGTACTGCCGTCGTCGTACACGGAGAGCTCCATTCGGTCTGGGAAATCCTGCTCCAGTATGGACTGCAGACACTCGTCCAGCCAATCAGATGCATTAAACACGGGCATGATCACTGACTGAACAACAAAACAGATTAGAATAGAGAACTACAGAATAGAACAGAACAGAATAGAATACGGTACAACAGAATAGAGCACAACAGAATATAATAGATTTACCATAATTCTAAATCAGGTATTAGCATTATTAAGCACAAGTGTGGATATTTTCCACTAACACATCATGAAAGCAACAAAGTATCAGAGTTATTTTCAATATCAGAATTGTATATTCTGTTTAAGGTTCACTTAACGCCTAACAAACGTCACGTTGAACCAAAGACTGTACTTTATGCTTGGAAGGGACTTTGGTGGAGCTCACCACTGCGGCGCCGGCGCCCTCTGCTGGTTCAGCGCGCTCATGAGACGCGCTCGCGGTGCAGAGGCGTTTTGACGCGGGCTCGGAGTCTCCGCTGGACCCGCGTGTGCCGCTCATCTCTCACACACAACTCACTCTTACACACACACTCTCGCTCTCTCTCTCACTCACTCACTCACTCACTCACTCACACACAGACACACGTGCAGCGGTGCTCCAGAGATTCTCTTCACACAGAGGAAGCTAAACCTGGGCTCACTGCGTTCTCCAAATGTGAAATATGCGCTGAAATCGCTTGTGTTTGGCTTCTTCTGTGTTTCCGCGCACGTGTGCGAATGAGCGCAGGCGCACAGGTCACTTCCGCTTGAGGGCGGGAGCTGAGAGATGATTGGACGAGGGAAAACGCGGACGTGCATTTGCTTCGACCGAACGGCTGTCACTCAGCGAGCGCAGCTCTGATTGGACGGAGCTTTCGACAAGTTATTGCTGTCAAAAGAAAATACAGTATTACTGCTTTTTCGTTATTCGTTAGCAATTACACAAAACAACGAAAAAAAAAAAATCTAAACAATTTAAATAAACAGATAAATATATTTTAAGACATAATGAAAACAAATGACTAAATACTACTAATAAAAATGTATAAAATACATAATAGGTTATTTTCCTTGTCACTAAGGTGAAATAACTGAACATAAACATAGGAGCCTGAGAAAAATGTTAATTTTAGAAGAAAATTATGTGTGTGTGTGTGTTAAACAAATATATACAAATTATATTAGTACAAATAATTAATTTACAAATTAATAAGTAATATAGTATTGCCTAAATAAAATAAATAAAGATGGCTCAAGAGAATTAATAAAATAAAAGTAATAAAATCTATATCGTTTAAGTAAATATGAATTACATAAAAATGAATAGAACTCTTTTTAAAGGTATTATTCAATAAATAAAGTAAAACAAAAACAAATAAATTCAAAACAATGACTATAGAATAAAATACAAATAAAAACAAATACACTTATATAAATATTATTATATTATATAAGCAATTTTGTAATTACAGATGGCACTGTGTGAGTGTGTGTGTGTGTGTGTATATATATACACACACACCTATTTTCTTTTTTAATTGGAGACATTATTGCAGCAATCATCCCATCTCTGCTGTACTCGGGACCCGTTGAGCTGCTCACCTGTGCAGACCTGCCTGCATCTGTCCTGTCCTCACCTGCTCCTGTTTACAGTCGAGTAACAGTGTGACGAACTAGACATCTACACCTGCTGATTCAGCTAAACTGACACGCCTCAAACCCTCCATCACACACCTGTACAAGCACTCTTAACAGCACCTGAGGTTACGCTGAGATGTCTGTGTCCTCCGGACAGAGAAACACCTCGATCAGCCACATTCTGATAATGCCAGCCCAATAGCACGCCAAACACACAGCATATCTGCTCATTTCTATTAAAATATGATTATTTGAGATATAACCTCTTAAAAAAATCATAATCATATCTCTGTCAGCAATGGAGAATTTTGCACAAGGAGTTTGCAGCTTGTCAAATATACTTTATAGCTGTAAAGGACGTCTTATTAGCATATTTAAACACGATGCAGCTCGAAACATGTGAATGTTGTTGTGTCCTCGGGGCCCTTCACACGTGACCTCAGCGGACAGGTAGAGCCAGTCAGACAGGTGAGATCCTCAGAGGAGTTAAGAGCTAAACCTCACCTGTCCCAGACACCTGTCACAGGACCAGAGCAGAGCAGAGCGACGCAGAAAAAGGTAGGAATAACATCAATCCAACAAACTCAACTCCTGAACATTTATTAGTTGTAAAACATGGGCAGTAAATTAAACAGATGCGTGTAATTACAGCTTGACTCAGCGAAACCAATCCTCTCAGATGCTTTTTACACAGCGGTAAGATAAAAAATCCATAAATCAAATAAACACCAATTACCTGGTAAAGTTCAATGGGGGGAAAATGGTAAAGGAATTGCCTGAAACCTTGTTCATTTAGAGCTTGCTAAATTAAATAGTCGCAAATAAACTAGACTAACACTGAATTAAAGTTTTTAAACAGAAAAAAATGAAATGTTAGTTTCTTGTAAAATATACTCTAATTCTAATAATAATAATAATAATAAAGCCATTTTAGACATGGAGTTTGTTTTTGTGTGTTTCTAGTAACAGCTACTGGTACTATATCTTCAATAACTCGAATAACAACAAACAAATATATTAATATACTTTGATGAAGATCCCATATCATGATTTTACAGCAGTAACTCCAAACTGGTGTAGCCTAAATTACGTTTACCATGGCAAATCCTTATTATAAACAGAGTAATTCTCAAGATGTTTATTTTGAAAAACACATGTACTCATGTAAATACATTTAGTTTTTCTGTTCACCTTGGTGAATTTTCTTCATTTGCTGCCCTTTTTTCTTGTGGCGTCCCCCAAGGGTCAGTATTGGGCCTTATGTTGTTTTCTTTGTATATGCTGCCCTTGGGGCATATTTTTAAGAGAACACAATGTCTCCTTCCATTGTTATGCGGATGATGTACAAATTTATTTGCCTGTCAAACCAAATAACAAAGCTTCATTTCTGTCATTACTTAATTGCCTGAGAGATTTTAAAAATAAGGCTGGATCAGAACTTTCTTTGTCTTAATGAAAATAAGACTGAGATTGTTGTGTTTGGTTATCCTGGGGATTTACGTGCTTGTGTAGATGCATTTGGTAATTTAGGATTATATGTTTGTACATTTACCAAGAATCTTGGTGTGATTTTTGGCAATGCTTTTAAATTAGTAAAACAGATTAGTTCTGTTGTAAAAGCCAGTTTCTTTCCTCTGAGACTGTTGGGTAAAGGCAAGCCCTACTTGCCGCGTAAGGAGTCTGAAAGTGTAATTCATGCTTTTATAACATCTAGACTAGACTACTGTAACTCTTTATATATTGGTTTGGATCAGTCATCTCTTCAACTCTTGATCTCTTTAAATGGGACTAAAAAGTATGAGCACATTACCCCAGTCTTAGCTTCACTACTGGCTTCCTGTCTACTTCAGGATTGATTTCAAGATATTATTGTTTGTTTTTAAGATTTAAAAGGGTTGACACCTGCTTATTTATCAGAGCTTGTACATGTCCACACTCCTGTTAAAGCGCAGAGGTCGTCCAATCAGGTGCTCCGAGAGCCAGGTGACCGAGTTTTTTTCAGTGGTGACACCTAATTTATGGAATAGTTTACCTGTGCACATAAGAACTGCTCAGACTCTTGAAAATGTTAACTCGTTACTTACGACACATCTGTATTCCTTGGCTTTTATTTTGAGTCGAGCTGAGATACTGTGACATTTTTGTTGTAGCCTATTTGTCTTGTTTGTGTGTGAGTTTGCAGACATTGTTAAATGTGCTATATAAATAAAATTGAACTGAACTGAACTATATAATTGTATATTTAAGCAGTAGCAGAAGTAGTTAGATGTAAAACAGGGATCTGAGACTGACTCGACGCGACCTGAGGAACCTGCATGACCAGCTGCTGCGACACACGACCAGAACATGACCAAGTCTGCTCTGAACGAGAAAAACCAGGAAAGATAAGACGGAAAAATACAATAAATCGTCCTGTTGGTCAGACAGACGGCCGTTGTTGAGTGTCTGGATGCAAATGAGCATGACTAGCATGATACAAAAGAACGACCGTCTAATTTTCATATAGCGCTGCGTTGATTCAGACTCATCACCTCAGGCTAGAGTTTCACGACTGCTTTAAGCATTTATTCAAACACCAGACTGAACTTTAAAGACGGGACAGCTATTATTCAAATGAGCCGCTGAAGGAAAAGCACATTAGGGATGATTTAGTAGAGCACATCTGGGGTCATCCTGATAAAATGTTGTGTATATTAAATGTTTTTTGCATATATAAAGTTTGGGATGCTTTTATTCAGCAAGGATGCAATAAACGGACCGAAAGTGAGAGAAAAGACATTTATAACGTTACATAAGATTTGAATTTCAAATAAATGCTGTTCTTTTGAACGTTATATTCATCAGACAATCCTGACAAATCAAATGTGTCACAGTTTCAACAAAAACATGAAGCAGCACAAATGTTTTCAATATTAATAATAATCAGACATGTTTTTTGAGCAGCAAATCATCATTAGAATGAATGAATGAATGAATGAATGAATGATGCATTTATATATAGCGCTTTATTGTGTATTGCTGTACACCCAAAGCGCTTTACAATCATGTGGGGGGGGTCTCTCCTCAACCACCACCAGTGTGCAGCATCCACTTGGATGATTTCTGAAGGATCATGTGACACTGAAAACTGGAGTAATGATGCAGAAAATTCAGCTTTGATCACAGGAATAAATGACCTTTTAACAGATATTCACTTAGAAAACAATTATTTTAAATTTGAATAATATTCACAATTTTACTGCATTTTTGATCAAATAAATGCAGCCTTGATGAACAGAAGAGACTTCTTAATAAAAAATAAAGTCTATGTTTTTGGATGTACACTACTTTTACGGTGAGAAAAGTTGTTTCCGTCAAATAAAGATTCAACACAGCATTTCTTATGATTAAAAGAAATGTTTAGAAAGCAAAGCAGGATGAAAAAAAAAAAAGTTTTACCATTAATGAACATCTCAAATATCTTTCTTTGCCACAACCACAAACTAAACAGAAAAATATAAAACACAATAATAATATAGTAAATAATTGTAAATAAAATAAAAATAAATGTAAAAAATCATGTCTTGCACTTGAAGGGATAATTCACCCAAAAATGAAAATTCTGTCATTAATTACTCACCCACATGTCTCTCCAAACCCATAAGAGCTTCATTAATCTTCAGAACACAAATTAAGATATGTTTGATGAAATCTGAGAGCTCTCTGACCCTCCCATAGACAGCAAGGATATTACAGCTATAAATGCTTTGTAAAATTACGGTTGAACCGCTGAAGTCACATGGATTATTTTACCAATCTCCTTGCTACATTTCTGTGCATTGATCGTGTAAGGATCCTTGCTGTCTATGGGAGGGTCAGAGAGCTCTCGGAATGCATCAAAAATATCTTAATTTGTGTTCCGAAGATGCACGGTGGTCTTACGGGTTTGCAACAACATGAGGGTGAGTAATTAATGACAGAATTTTCATTTTTGGGTGAACTATCCCTTTGAGAGTCCAATGATTAAATGTCTCATTCTTCTCTGTATAGGATAATTAATGTGTTACTGGTTACTGGTTGTAGGTTACTCTGTCGCGATGAACATCCCTGAGAAAGAGCGCAAACCGAAGAAGCCTCACTACGTCCCTCGTCCGCCGGGCAAGCCCTTCAGGTACCAGTGCTTCCAGTGTCCCTTCACCTGCAACCAGAAATCACACCTGTTCAACCACATGAAGTACAACCTGTGCCACGTCTCCGTCTCCGTCAGCTCCAGCCGTGGCGGCTCAGTGCAGGAGGATACAGACGAGCGCTCGAGCCCTGTTCCCTCACGTCCTCCGGCTCCGTCTTCATCTCCAGACGTCTGCGAGGAAACCTCATCTCCTGTGTGCAAGCCCGAGGTGCTACATCCTCACGGTCCCAGGTCGGTCTGGAGGCCTGACGCCGCTCTCCAGAACGAGCTGCGTCTGCAGGAGAGAGCGGAGGGTTTCCCCTATCACCCAGGCTTTTATCCCCATCCTGCTCCCGCAGGTTTTCTCCAGCTGTATCCTCACTATCAGCCACACATCTACGAGCCGTACGTCCTCGGACTATGTCCTCAGATGTTGTTCCCAATGGAGGAGTATTTCAGGTACTACTACACGATCCCGACTCACAGCTACGGTCCGCCAGAGCAAGCGCCCCCCTCCCTGTACTCTGTGATGGACGTGGGCTCTGCGTATGATCCGTATGCGCTCGTCATGAATCTGAAGGAGGTTCAGGTGAGTCCGCAGATGGGACGCTCCACTACCGGATCACCTGACAGACCAGACCCTTCCCACAATTCACAGCAGACATCAGATGAGAGGGGTGCAGCACCAGCCAGCCAATCAGAAGAGAGGGGCGGGGCCACACGAGCACAAGAGGACAGGAGTCTCCCAGAGAGGTCAGAATTTAATCATTTTAAATTAAATTAAATCAAATTATAAATAATCTGTAATCTCACTGTTATCTTCTACAATTTAATTATTTTATTAAATAATTAATTTTACAATGTATAATCTCTATGAGGTTATCTCTATGAAAACTTCCTGAGATCGGATCTAATACAAATGATTTATTCATTATTTATGATTTTTACAATTTGTTTTGTCATTTATTTAAAACATATAATAATAATTTTACAAATGACTGATAATTTGACAAAATGTTAAAATTAAAATTGTTTTTTTTTAAATCTCCCTGAGGTAGGATCTTTTACAAATCACAAATTATTCTACAAATTATTTAATTCATAATTTTACTATGTTATACATAATAAAAACGATACAAATTAATGTTAATCATTTCACAACATATTCACATAAAATTGCATTTAAAAAAATGAAATAATCTCTCGATGGTCAGATCTTGTACAAAACAATTATTAAATTATTAATTTCAACATTTATTATATTTTTATTATTTAAAATTATAATTGTGTGTATGTGTATGTATATAATATATATATATATATATATATATATAAACACGCATTCACACATTCTGTACTATTTATTTATGATACATTATAATATTACAAATTAATATTGATAATTTTACTAAATAATAAATACAAATTTAATTTGAACATTTAAGCCCAGATCTTTTTTAAATTATAAAAGGACTCCTTTTACAGTTTCTTATAATTTATGAATTTATAATAGAAACTATTTTTAAATGAATATATAAAAATAAAACAGTTTAAAAAGCAAAATAGTAAAAAAAAAAAAAAGAAGATACATATTTTTACTAATTTCTTGTTTCTGTGCACAGTGCGTCACCTGCATCCAGAGAGAGAAATGAGGAGATTGTGGGTACAGTGACATCACAAGAGGACAATCATTTACCTGTAGAGAAAACAGCTGCGTTCGCTCTCTGTCAGCTGGCTCAGTCCGGCGGTTCAAACCTGAGCAGAAACATCAGTTACTCTGATTCAAGTGTCTGTCAGGAGCAAGAAACAAAGCTTTTGACCTCAGTCCGAAGTCCAGCACCTGATGTGAGCGAAACAGCTTCCACTGACTCTAAAACAGCTCCAGATGTGAAATCAGGTGTAAGTGTAGAAGACTCCGCCCCTTCCACTGACGCTACAGAAGTCTCCGCCCCCTCATCAAATATTCCACATCAAACATGGACAAAAACACACGGAAAACACAACCTGAAGAGAAAACAGATGAGCAGCCGAAGCAAACACAACCGGATAAAGAGAATTTGCTGTTAATGTCAGAAAATCAACACAAAAAAACTCAAATAAATCCAGTAAATGAGAGACTATAACCAATGAAGTTTAAATATTTCAGGGAAACTCGGGTGAAGCACAGAATCACGTTTATTTATACTTTTTTACTGTTAAATGTATCTTCCTTGCATTGTTTTGAGGTTTTCTTACATGCAAAATAAAAAAATGGTCGAACTAGTCTGAAATGACTCTTTTGGCATTCATGAAATCTTCAGTCATACTGTTCAAAGACCATTTAAACACAGGCCTTAATTTCAGCAATCATTATTTTCCAGAACAGTGTCAAATGTATTAGTTGTATCATATGATCTGTACCATAGTTGACTGGATGGGATTGTGTGGCACTAAGGATATTTGTGTGGCTTCAGCTGCAGTGAACTGATTAATATGTGATGTTAATTTGTATTTTTGATGATCCACTTTATTTTTTATTGAATCTCAATTGATTTGATGCTACTCTTAACTGTATCCGCCAATAAAATGAACGATATGGTGAATATTGTGTATTAAAAATGCTTGATAAATACATAATTTTACAGACAGGCTCATATGAGTTTATTTTATGCTTGAAAAATACATACAATTAATTAACATTATTTTGTTTAAGACATCAACATTTTTGACCAGATGAATGACATCTGAGACAACAATGCACCATGTTATTATTGTATATAATTAGTGACAAATATGACAATTTTGGTGAAATAATGGGAATACTAGTTTCAAGATGCTGCCATGGGCTGTATTGCTACAAACACTTAAGGCATAACTGAGAATGTACCAGGAATGATCAACATGGATCTTGCATTAAAACCAAGAGCATGCACATTACTGATGTCCAGCACACGAGGAGCAATATAAGGTGGTGAGGACATTTTTACACTGATTTTCGCTATCTATTTTTTTATATTGTGATTAGTTTTGCATGAATTTGTCCTTGTGTAAGAGAAATAGTGAAGGATCACAATGTGTAGATTGTAGTCCTTGATTACTGCTTAAAAGTGGGGGATGGATAATGGCAAGTATCAGCTTTACAGTATTTAGACGGGGAAATAGTGTGTCGAAATAGTGTCATTCTCCTCTGGCCAGACAAAAGGACTATTTGAATTTGAACTTTCCAAATGTTCTTCTGCTTTTTTTTTCTAATTTGTCGCAGATAGTGAAAAGACAACTTTAAATATCTAAATATCAAACTCCTTTATTTTAATTGTACATCACTGAAATCTTGATCTATATTCATAATCCATAATCATAATCAATCTGCTGGACACATGATGCACATATGAGAGCTGAGGGGAAAAATAGTGTTAAAAGTGAATAACATTCATTTATTAGTGTCTTTAATATACATCATAGTAGATTAAACGATTAACCTGGTTCTCCTTTACTAGGACAAACTGGATGGCATACTCAATAGCAGTGATTAACAGTAAAGCTGGTACTTGTTCTTCAATCACTTTTCTGAGTGGAGGAAATAACAGCATCAGATAATTCAGCATTGACTTATATTGAGTCCGTAGGGATTATAAAACACGTCCCTTTCAGACAGACGGCGTCAGTGAGTTTTAATTGGCTATGCAGGTTCCTGTGGGCGGCGCTCCTGAGATCCGAACAGGAAGTGAGGTGCCAGCCCCAGTGCATTGTGGGACTGTCTGTGAAACAGGCACGTGGAGGAGCTCGGTTACAATCAGTGCCGGATCTCATCACGCGAGATCCATCGATTGAAGGCAACAGAAAGGAAACGAGGAGGGAGATGTTTGAGGAACAAGGGGAGGACGGTGAGTTTGTTCCCGGTGGGGAATCATTAGTTCTGTTGTGTTCCTGAAATGTTCCCCGTTTAGACAGCGTAGGGTGTTTTTGACTGAATTATTGACATTTAACCCCTCCGTAGGTTCATTAGCAGCATGCTGGTCCTGTGCAGCAGAAGAGCAAAGCGTCGAGCCAACGTCATGAAGTCAACATGAAATGAAATGACCCATAATGTGCCCTAATTCTGGATATTCAGTTTGGATTTTATCCATCAGGATTTGAGTAGATGGTAGAAAGTGGACGTTGCATACCAGAATGGCTATTATTGCTGTCATTTGCATTATATTAACCAGCATTAAGTTACTATGTTAACTATTTGTGAAAAACAATCTTTATTTCCCCAGGGGCCCGTAAGAGAGTTTTGGAAAAGTTTACATAAAAACTGTGTAAATATTGTTAAAATAAATAAATAAATAAATATTGAACAAATACATTTGATTAAAATAAATTTTTTAAATGATTTTGAGATTTTGAATAAACTAAAATATTTAAATAAATAAATACATAAATAAACCAAGAGTATCTAACTAAAGTACTATAGCAAGTAAGAAAACCCCCCAAAACAAAACAGTGAAACATAACTAATTATTTTCCAAATAATATTTTTTACATATTTAATTTTTAAAGTATCTGTATTTTAAAATTTATAACGGGATTCTCTTACATGATTATATTTGTGGGATCTGTGGCATTGATTATGACCAAAAGCTTTTGAAATAACATGCACTGATGACATAAGTGCACAATAATACCAGGATTGTGTGTTAGGAAAGTAAACAGAGTCAGTTTTGATTTCATGTTGACTTTAAGCTCGATATAAACGTGATAAACCAGACTGAGCTATTATCACGCAGAATACAGATGCACGCATGTAAATTATTAAAGTCAGCCAGCATTAAGTGTGTATCATCGTATTGGAAAAGTACTTTCACTAAAAACAGGCCCGGAATTGTTCTTTAGGCTTCAGATCAGCTCTTCTGTACCTTCACACTGAAACTGAATCAATATAATCCAGTTCCAGTCTCTTTTTTCCATTCTTTTGGCTTTAAATAAGCTCTTCAGTCTGTTCACACTGAAACAAAATTGCTGTAATCCAGTTTCAGTATCCATTTCTCATTCTTCACGCTTTAAATCAGCTCTTCAGTCTATTTACACTGAAACCAAATCACTATAATCTAGTTTCAGTCTCCATTTCTCATTATTTTGCCTTTAGATTAGCTCTTCAGTCTATTCACACTGAAACCAAATAGCTGTAATCCAGTTTCAGTATCCATTTCTCTTTTTTAGGCTTTAAAGGTGGGGTATGTATTTTTTCAAAAACGCTTTAGAAAACTGAATCGGGCCCAGTACCCAAACAAGCTTGTAGCAATCAGCAGTAAGGGGCGTGTCTACTCATGATGCGAGGAGAGCGCTCAGTGCACATGATGGATATTAGCCGAGCGGAGCGATGACAGAAAGATAAAAAGCAGATAAAAAAACAAAAGAGGAAAATGTCTGCGGAACAAAAGAAGGCTTACACCGTGCCGCAACAGCTAAAGTCTGTCTACACTGGACGTGATAAAGCGACCGTTGAAAATCATTTGAAATTTGTGTCAATATGTCATAAATAGAAAGCGGGATCTGTTTACTGTCAGGGATTTGTCGTGGCCCATCCAGTGTAGACATAAACACTGATTATAATTAGTTTTATAGTATTTTGTCGCGCCGCTCGCATCCGGGGTAGACGCGGTGTGACGATAAGGCAAGAAGTGGGACTTGTGTAAATATCGGATCAGCTTTCCAGCGCTGGAGAGAACTCAAGGAGTGGAAAGGCCTGCGATCAGACGCCAAGGTTGCTTTGTTTCTTCTCGATAGGTGAGTAACATTGGTTTTGCTTTGTTTCACAGAACTAATCGTTTTCTGGGTTGTGTACATATGTGTGGGGCGGAGCTATCAAAATAGGGGCGAAACCTTTTTGGGGTAGGGGCATGTTTGTTTTGGTGATTTCAAATATCAACACTGGATACTAGAAATCACTTACCCCACCTTTAAATCAGCTCTTCAGCTTGTTCACACTGAAACCAAATCACTATAATCTACGTTCAGTCTCCATTTCTCATTCTTTTGGCTTTAAATCAGCTCTTCAGTCAGTTCACACTGAATCTGAATTGCTGTAATCTAGTTTCAGTATGGTTTCAGAGGAAGTGTGGTTCCTCAGAGAAAGGGGTTTATCCCGTTTAAGTATCCATTTCTCATTCTTTAGGCTTTAAATCAGCTGTTCAGCCTGTTCACTCTGAAACCAAATCACTATAATCCAGTTCCAGTCTCCGTTTCCCATTCTTTTGGCTTTAAATCAGCTCTTCAGTCAGTTCACACTGAATCCGAATTGCTGTAATCTAGTTTCAGTATGGTTTCAGAGGAAGTGCGGTTCCTCAGAGAAAGGGGTTGTGGCTTTGGCCAGGGTGCTGTGTTTGTCGGGTGGAGGGTGTGAGGGGCAGCAGCGGCTGTGGCAGGTTGCTGGGCAGGTCCAGTAGGCCGTGGGGCGGCTGTGTGAAGGACGAGGGCAGAGTCTGGGGCTTCTGCTGCAGGATGGGCAGAGGGAGGGAGGCGCTGTAGGACAGAGCGTGAGCCGGCAGCGGCGACGTGGAGTGAGGACGCATCTGATTTAGGGTCAGTCTGGGCTGCTCACAGTGGAAGGGGTTTGTGGGAGACGGTGTGCTCAGACCTGCAAGGGACACAAAATATCATTATACAGTAGACTCTTCTGTGTCACATGATCCTTCAGAAATCATTCGAACATGCTGATTTGCTTGCTCAACAAACATTTTTGCTATCATGAATATTATCAGTTGTGCTGATGATTGTTTTTGTGTGGAAACCGTGATACATTTTATTTTTCATGACTGACAGATGAGTATAAAATTAAAAAGAACTGCTTTTATTTGAAATAGAAATCTTCTGTAGCATTATAAATGTCTTTACTGACACTTTTGATCAATTTAATGCTTCTTTGACATATAAAAGTATTCATTTCTCTCTCAGAAAAAACTTATGCCAAACTTCATATATCTGAGAAGCAAAACTGCACAAAAAGATTTTTCATATAATTTATTTATCTTAAATTTAGTTTATTTCTTCTTTCTCAATGGCAAATCATTTTCTCTGGCTTAAACATAAATCCCATTCAATTTTGTTAGATTCATGCCTAAAATAAAGAAATAACTTTTGTGTATTCACTTCACATTTATACATTTAAAAACGAAATGTTTTTTCTTACAAATACTGACAAAATAGTGATTTTCTCTTTAAAGCAACTTTATAAAACAACTTTTTTTATCACTATTTACTCATTGCTGAAAAGGTCAATGCTATTTAAGAAAACAAACAAATAGAATATGATTTAATATATCTGATAAAATAAGACATTCAAAAAGTTCAATTGTAAGGAGTTATCATGCACTGGAAATGTAAGTGCTTAAGAGTATTCAGTTTGAAATAAAAGTATTTGGCTTCAAAAGCACTTCAAGGTGCCGTAGAATGCATTGATACAATATTTAAAATTGTTCTCTGATATCTACATAGAAGGTGTGTGGCTTAGGTAAGGGTTTTACATGTCTAGGATTTGTCCCTAGAATGAAATGGTCTGTTATTACCTTATTTGGAAGGGTCATGATTAATAATGTTGAGCTCTGCTCTGATTGGCTGTTTCACAGTGTGGCTCATTTCAGTAGCTCACACAGCAAACAGATCTCTACTGTCCGGTGTGAATAATGGGGAGACCATCCAATCTTATATGTTCGAGCCTGTATCAGACGAAGATACACATTTTGAGAGATTTTGCAAGAATGTTTAGTGTCCGTGATAGCGTCCGGAAGAACGAGGCTTGAGAGAGAGTTGTGAGTGAGGGCGCGGACGCAGCCTCAGTGTTGCCAGATCCAGCTGTTAAAAGCATTTTTGGACTTGTCTTTTCCACTTTTTTGACACAGTTAATAAAGTAGGACGTTGCAGTTTAGGGTCAGCAATATATTTATCTTATCTATACATTTTTTTTTAAATTTTGGTTTATTTTTATTTATCTATCATTTTTTTTGTTTGTTTTAATAGCAATATCTGGCAACACTGCATCGATGATTCGGCTGACCTAGAACATGGGCTGGTATACATTATGCAAGTGTTGGGGGCGCAAACATTAATGATCCCGACTGTAATGTTACAGTCGGTGTTATGTTGGGATTCGCCTCTTTTTCAGCGGTCTTTTGCACGCACAAGATTTACATAAGAAGGAGGTAACAATGGTGTTTGAGGCTCACTGTATGTCATTTCCATGTACAGAGCTCTTATTATTCAACTATGCCAATGTAAATAGTTTTCCATTCTATGGCACCTTTAAGAAAAATATAAATTCCCCAAAATAATAAGCGTGTCTGGGTGTGAATGTTTTCCTACCTGACAGGAAGGGGTTTTTGCTCTTGATCGGCGGGTTGGTGGGAATGAGCGTGTCCAGGTTGACGAGGGAGGCAGCGGTGGGGCCGAGGAACGCTTCGGGGGTCCGGCACTGTCTGGGGGTCACTGCGTCCAGAGGAGGCCCGAGACGAGAGAGGTCAAAGGTCTCTGGACTGTCATTTCCCCGTCCATTCACTTGAACACCCACCACCAACTCGCCGAACTGATCAGTATCTGAAATAAGAGATGTGAATGAGCTTCAGCTCGACTCAGAGAGGAAAACGATTCTGAAGAAGGTCTGGTTTGGTGTGTTGAGGACCTGCAGGACTCTCACAGCGAGGGCTGAAAACTCGGTTTGGCCCCGGCTGCTCTGCTCTAGGCTCCTCCCCCTCCACTATAAGCTCCTCCTCCTCTGGAATAGTAAACGGGTCCTTCACACTCAACACTGGAATGAAGTGCAAAGAATCTAGAGATGGATCTCTAGAGCTACAAATATTTCCTTATTTAAAGTGAAAAATTGTGCCTTTTTTCTTGCAATTGCAAGTTTACATCTCACAAATAATTTAAAAAAGTTACAATTGCAAGTTTATGAGATAAAAAGTCACAATTACAAATGTATCTCTCTTTGGTTTTTAACATGAGGTGTTGTACCTGGTCGCGCTGGGCTCCTCCAGGCTTTTTCATCCATGTTAGAGGTGGAGTCTGAAGGAGGTGCATACCCGGGCTCAGGAGGTGATTGGTGGGTTCCCCACGGGGGGGCGGGGCTACTGGAGGAAGGGCGGGTCGTCCAGGCACTATCAGCCACTGGGTTACTAGACTTAACTACAGCTGAAACAAACAACCAAACCAAAAAACATTCTCACAAAGAATCCTTGAAATATTTTTGTCTGTTGAGTTAAAATATCGAAAACCCCCAAAACAAAATGTTTTTGTTTTTTTATATCTTCATATTCTACCTTGAAACGTGGTTGAAATAATGTCAGTTGTTTTTTCAATGTTTATATAAATATTTAAACAATGTCGAAACAACGTTTAATGCTAAATAGTTTTAACCAGAACACTAACAAATCAATGTTGAAATTTAATTTTTTTTTTTTTTAATTGAATGAAATCTAAAGAAATAAGGTAATATTTTTTAGATATTTTTAAGGTATTTTTTTTTGCATTGCTTCTCAAATACAAAGTCTAAAAATCCTTAAAACAAAATACATTTTTGGGATACGTTTACTTTGACTTTTTTACTTTTTAAGAGCAATGATTCGATTTGCAAAATCAAAACAGAAATCAACATCTATAAGCTTGATTAACCCATGAATGAATGATGAAACTGTGACTGGGACTAATTAAACTTAAAAGAAGTCATCTTTTTCCAGTTTTCCAGTTGAGTAAAAGATTTGTGGCGATAATACTTTTTAGATATTCTACTTGACACAGCGTCTACGTTGAAATTTGGTGGAAATAATCTTGATTAATGTCAGTTTCAGTGTTGATTAACTCTTGTTAAAACTGATGTCGCTCATCACTGACCGACAGTCTCCCAGGGGTCAGAGTTCACGGGGCAGGTGGGCGGGGTGTCCCAGGGGTCGTCGCTGGCTGGCACGGCAGGCCTGGGGCCGAATATATCCACCAGATCGATCATGGCCGACTGCGAGAGGAAATCAATGGTGAGCCGCTCAGAAGCTCAGCAGATCATGCAGGTGTTGAGTGTCTCTCTCACCTCTGAAGGCTGCGGGTCTCGCTCGCCCTTACTCTCCTCCAGAGCCTTCTGCAGAGGAGCGTCGCCCTCCTGACGGCTGTGCTGCTCCTTCAGGAGACAAAACAAGCTCAGCACCAGAAGCTGAAGCTGAAGCTGTTCGTTAGTGCAAGGATTAATTAGGATGAAAAGAGCAGGAGGTTAATGAGCTCCGTGACATTTACAGGACATCCACAGACAACACTGCAGGAGAAATACCGCTAGAGATTAGAGCAGAAAAGGGAAGAAATAGTTAGTTCAAGCTAGACAAAGAAGTTAAAACCTGCAAAATACAGAAAATAAGGTTAAAAATCTGTCTTGTTAATAGTTTAATAAAGAGCATCTAAAGCTTTTTGACTGAAGGGCCCACGATGTCCAACATATCGGCTTGTTTGCAGACTTTTTTATTAACAGTTAACAGCAACACTGGGAGTATTGATATATTATGTAACATTGTATTAAAATAATCAACTATGATTCATTTTGTGACTTTCAAGAACTGTATGTTCTTCAATTAAAAGAAACAGTTATTGTGGGGGGAAATATTTTTTTTGTATAATTTATTATTTTGATCAATTATTTTGATATTTTATTATATTATAATGATACATAATTTTACATTATAATTTTATATAAAATATATTTGAGTTATTTTCATTTTAATTGTGTTTTTCTTAGCGCTTTAATTCAGAGTTTGACTACTGTAATATATTATCAATCAATAATGAAACAAATAGCTTCTGAGGAGGAAAAATAATTATTAATTAACAATATAATTAACAAAAAAAAATTATATTATACTATTATAATATTTGTTATGATATTATAATATTGCACATTAAATATATTTCTGTTTACATCTTGATTGTGGGTTTTTTTGCATTTTAATTTAGAGTTTGACTGTTTCAGTACATTAATAATAATAATTTTATTAATAAAAAAAAAATTTGAGAGGGAAAATAATTGTTTTATTATTATTTGTTAATTATTAATTATTTTTTTGTTTTTATTTTAATATAATGCATATTGTAATATTATATATGGACTAAATTTCAGTTTACAACTTTTTTTTTCTTTTGAATTTGTTGTTTGAATACTTTAGATATTTTTGAGGCGCCCCGGGTGAGAATCCTGAAACACACGGCGGTTCCTCGGATACCTGCGCAGAGCTACAGGACGTCCTGCTGCGTCTCCATGACAACAGTGAGTGGCAGGCAGTGATTGGCTGCTGTGGAGGGGCGTGTCTGCGCTGGATGTGGGTTAATCAGGGTTATTTTCAGCAGTGTGTGTGGTTTCTTCTCCTCCACCGTGTCCTGTGGGAACGCAAATATTCCTGAAACAGCAGCTAAACTCCTGCTCGTCTTTCTCCTCACGTTTCCTCCTCTGCTCACGGAGCTGCTCGCCGTCCTCACACACACACACACACACACACACACACACACTCGACCGGCTCGTGCTCCGGCTGCTGCATGCTGGGAATGAAAAGCCTCTCAAACACCACAGAAACTGAGGACACACAGGATAATTTAGGAAACCGTCTAGTGTAAAGAAGAGAGAGTGTGTGTGTCAGGATTATTAGTGTACACTACAACTAACAAACCTAGAGTTAGCAGGTAAAAAAAGAAAAGAAAAAGTGATCGATTGTACTAAATATGAATAATAAATAAAATAATTATAAAATTATAAATAAAGTAAATGTAAAATATATGTAAGATGAAAATTGAAAATGCATTTAAGAAACCTAACAATGACCTAAAATGATTGTAATATAATAAAATATAAAGTTACAATATAATAAAAGTTATAAGTTATATTATAATAAACATAAATAATACATTTATAATCAAGGACAAGCAGTTTGGATAATGGTTGAATAGATAATATACAATTACAAATAAAAAATATGAAAATATATTTTAAGACACCTAAAAATGGTTGAAAAAAAATAAACTAACAAAATAAATTAAATAAAAATAAACGTCATAATAGTGAAATGTGTGCTACATTATCACCTAAAATAATTAGTGCATAGTGATAAAAGTAATTACAAATATATGAAAATATTTATGAAACTTAAAAATTGTTAAAATAATATTTTTAAATAAATAAATAATAAAATACATAACATGAAATAAAAAGCAATATCTTTGTGTGTACCTCTCTGCTCATGGCCAGCGCGAGCTGCAGCTGCAGCTCTTCTTCTCCGCTCGTCTGCGGTCGAGTTTGCTCCAGATCAGACGCTCGAGGAGACGAGGAGGACGCTGACAGACACACAGACAGACAGAGGATCATTCATCTTTATATATGTGTGTGTGATAGATACGACTGATGCTGCTCTGAGGGGCTCTAATGCCGTCATAATCCATCATCATCATCTCACTGCAGATTTTATTATACTGTCAGTGTGTGTGTGTGTGTGTGCGTGTGTGTGAGTGTGTGTGTGTGTGTGTGTGTGTGTGTGTGTGTGTGTGTCTGTGTGTGTGTGTGAGTGTGTGTGTGTCACGGCCTCATTAGACTACAAACACTCGAGCACATGGCAGCAGCAGCTGTGAAGAAAACCACTAATGTCTTTATTATTAGCTATGATGAATATGAGGATGCCACCTTCAGACAAAAAATAACTGTAATAAATATTCTGGGAGTGACATCCTAAACATTTTTACACATGTATATGTAGATTAAAAAAAAAAATATATATATATATCATATTGAATAGTTTTCTATTTTATTATTGCTATTTTTTATTTTATAATTCTATTTATTTATTTGTTTGTTATTTACATTTAAGACATTGCCTCTTAAAGGAACGCTCCACTTTTTTTGGAAATAGGCTCAATTTCCAACTCCCCAAGAGTTAAACAGTTGAGTTTTACCGTTTTTGAAGCCATTCAGCCGATCTCTGGGTCTGGCGGTAGCACTTTTAGTTTAGGATTAGACCATTAGCATTTGGTCATCAAAAATGACCAAAGAGTTTCGATAATTTTCCTATTTAAAGCTTGACTCTTCTGTAGTTACATCATGTACTAAGACTGATGGAAAATGAAAAGTTGTGATTTTCTAGGCCGATATGGCTAGGAACTATACTCTCAGTGCCTGCGTAATATCACTGCGCCTGCTGCACCCATGGTACGGCAGCAAACTTCCTTGATTATTACGCCGGAACGAGATTTTCCGTCGGTCTTAGTGTACGATGTAACTACAGGAGAGTCAAGTTTTAAATAGGGAAATTATCGAAACTCTTTAGTCATTTTTGAGCGAGATGCTAACGGTCTGATCCGATTCAATGATCTATGCTAAGCTAAAAGTGCTACCGCCAGACCCGGAGATCGGCTGAATGGATTCAAAAACGGTAAAACTCAACTCTAGCGGAGTTGGAAAATGAGCCTATTTTCAAAAAAGTGGAGTGTTCCTTTAAATAGCTTAAATGTAGCTTAATTTAATTAAATAAAGCAATTAATGAAATGAATAACAATACTTTTTTTAGGTGAGTGTACTGTAAGTACAGGCGAGTACACATATTGTAAAACAAAATGCAACCTTTTTCTTTTTTTTGTTCAGTACATCAATTCAGCATCATCACTATAATTTAGTTAGCATATTACATTTGTTGCTAAATTAAAAAATAACATTTTCCACAGCAAAACGAAATCATCTTGTTGTACCTGATTGTTTGTTTGTTTTTAATCTATCATTTTCCTTTTGAATGCTGTTGCTGTAAAGCACATGTGTTGACAGCCTGTAAGCGCTGCCTCTTGAACGAACACGAGCTGAAAGTGAGAGCTGGTCAGTTATGGGCTGGTAATATTAATGAGAGTGTTACAGTTGAAGGAGGTCGGTGATCCTCTGGAGCGGCTGAACTCTTCTCCGTACAGCGCGCTCATGCTGGGCTGGCTGCTGCGTCTGCTGGGGTACGCCGGGGGAACGCCACTCGCCCCGCCGCCGCCCGTCATCCTCTCTCTGGTCTTGAGAGCCTGCGCCCTCTCCTGCCTCAGACGCTCCTCGTCCCGCAGCAGCGCCACCAGCTGCTTGGCCTTCTCGCGCACGTTCACGCCCTGGTCACGCCCGTCCCGGTCCACGTACTGGAAGTCCCGCAGTGTCTGGATGGTGAAGGCGTTCTCGCGGCACTGCTGGGCAACACGCTCCGAGCCCGTCTTAGCCAGATAGTCCAGCAGCGTCAGCGCCTGACCGCACAGATACACCAGATCACGGGTTACTGATCATTAACACTACAGCAGTGCTCTTGGACTCTGTTGTCCAGAAGCATATTTAAAGTTTCCACAGATTAAAATACATAACTGAAATCACTTTAATTTAATCAGGAATCCAATTTTAAGAGCTGTTTGGTGATGAGTTTTTGGCTCAAGGTCTGCATATAAAGTCACACCAGAGGAGTTCAGCTGGGATCAGGACTTGGCTTTCTGCAGACCAGTTAAGTTCAAATTTCTAATTAGACTAGAAATAAACTAGAAATCACACACAGACTTTTTAAATTAGGCTAGAAAATCATACTGTAGTAATCACTAATTTTACCAGAAATAAACTAAAAATAACACATTTTTAAAATTAGGAATCACTTGAAATCATGAAATAGACTAGAATAAACTATATATAACAATATATAAAAATCACTTGAAATAAATAAGAAATACACTAGAAACTCAAAAAATAACAGTAGAAATAACTTGAAATAATGAATTAAGAGTAGAAATAAATGTTTAAATGATTAAAAATAGAACATTAAAACATTTGACCAGAAATCAGTAATTAGATTTAAAATTAAAAATATTTTTTTTATATATATATTAAATAAATAAATAAATTAGGCTAGAATATATGTGAAATCACTAACTAGACTAGAAATAAATAAATTATTAATAATAATATTAATAAAACTAAAATCAAACATTTGTTTAAATTCAGGCAATAAATCACTAGTCTAGTAATTAGTCATTAATTAAAAAAAAAAAAAAGAGAAATGTTAGCTTTTATTTTTATTTATTTTAACTTAGGTTAGAAATCAGTAATTAGCAGGGGCGTAGATTACGCGGGGGACGCGGGGGACATGTCCCCCCCACTTTTTATAAAAAGTAAATTCGTCCCCCGCACTTTTTCATTGGACAGTTGTGTTCTCGACATGTTGAGGTTTTAATGGAGCAATGTATATAAATGCAGAATGATTTAAAATTCAAAGAGACAAGATAATTTATACATGACGTTTACGTTTCCATGGCAATCAGTCACTCAGTTTGTGACGTCGCGACATGCCCAGACTCGCGCCCGCGGTCCCGCGCTGTCTCCATCATTCAGAGGTCGAGATGAGTTCAAAGCGGCAAGAAACTCTTCACTCTCTTTTTACGAAGAAGTCAAGCAGCGTAAGTTGTCATGTGGGATCCGAATAGTGTTGCACAATGTTGAGTGACTGCCTATTGCTCTTGTTGAATAAATAGCAAGTTTTGATGTTCATTATATGGAGAAAAAAAAGCTGCCTGGACAAACATGCACTTATTTATTTTCAGTGTATTTTTCCGTAACTCTTTTGTAACGTCTTTTATTTTAACACGTATGTATGTTATCAGAACCCTTCAAATAAGAATAAAGATAATGTTGAACTGAGATTTTACAGCGTTTGCAGCATTGTGACATGTTTAACTCTGCCAAATCTACATGATGTATTTCAATCAAGTCTGCAAGCACTGATCTGATACAGGACCGATCTTCATTTAGGGCTGCTCTGTCATTATTGCACTAATTTGACGTTTTTATGTGTTGTCAAGAATGAACAAGAAACAGTCAGCCTAGGTTTGTCAGGACGACACACAAGAAATACAAACTTCACAGCTGAGAAGAACTGATAGAGTAGCTTTTAACACCTGGCTGTTTTTACATTGTATAAAATCTATTAATACACGATCGTTTGTAGGATTATATATGGACCAATCATAGAAAACACATAATTAGTCAAATATAGAAAAATAAAAAATAACATTAGTATGATGAACAACTTCTCAGCTATCATTTTTAACTACAGTATTTAATTATTAGCTTGCATATTGGTTGTTTATTAGCACTTAAGCACATATTAATTCTGTATTCTGCATGACCATATTCTGCATCCCATAATCCTAAACTTAACAACTACAACGACTACCTTACAAGCTATTAATAAGCAGTAAACGAAGAGTGTATTGAAGTAAAAGTCATAGTTAATAGTGAATGTGTGTTCCCCATTCTAAAGTGTTAAAAAATAATCTAGGATATAAATGATTGGTTATTGTCCAGCAGTGTACTTAATGTGTTATTTTCTTCTGTATGTCACTATTCCCTGTATGTACATGTTTCAAACACTGCTTTATTTGCTATAGACAGAGGCAGAAGTGAATTCAGAGCTGAGAGTGAATGAGGCAGAAAGTTTCAGTGAGGCTTCAGAGGTAAAGATTATTTACAGCATTGTCTATGATAAGATATTTCTTTTAACATAGACTAATCAGACTAATGTATAATAGAACAGAACAGAATAAAGAAGTATGTGAATGTGCAAGTATCCATTACTGTGTGCCATGTACTCTATACAACACTCACAAAATACAATCTGAAATATGTAAACAATAGTACCCTTATAAGGACATCTTTGTAACTTATACTCAAAAAGGTGCACATTAGTACATTAGAGTACCAATATGTACCGTAATGTACAACTATGAAACTTTTTGGGGTAAATAAGGTACAAAGATGTGCTTTTAATGGTACTGTCCCAGTGACAAGCTGTTGTATTTCTTTCTTTTTCTTTTTTCTATCTTTCTTTCCTTCTATTTTATAATCATATATAATAATATAATCATAAAGCATATTAAGCAAAAAGGTATGATTAAAAATAAAACCTGTCAATTAGACAAGGGTTAACTGAAAAAAAAAAACAACAACAAAAAAAACAGGTATAACACTAGACATTCCGTCCCCCCCACTTTTGAAATGATGGCTACGCCCCTGGTAATTAGACTAGAAATTCAGTAGAAATAAACTTACACTAACACTTTTTGTTTTAATAACCCTTAAAAATAATTAGAAATCGCTAATTAGATCAACTTATTTCTTCATATGTCCTGATTTTCTGAGACTGTGTGAATCCTGGTTCCTCAAAGGTAACACACAGCTGTTGAGGGGTAACTTGATCTGCTTTAGCTCATGTTAAGTGGTCTGCACCGCATACCTTGTAGACGTGTCTCCAGTTCTTGCCGTGGTCGTTGAGGCGCTTCCACACCATGGCCATGACCTCGCTGAAGGCCACCACGCTGAAGGTCAGCTCGGCGATCTCGGACATCAGCGAGCTGGACGGGCCCCAGGGGTCGTTAGAGGTGGCCTCGCGCACCTTGATCTCCGCATCCGAGTAGTTGTGCACGATGTTCTTCACCTGCCGCCGCAAGGCCGAGGTCGTCATGGCGACAGTGAGAGTGTGAGCGAGCGGCGGATCCCAGACGGTCAGAGCTGAGACACACACATTTACACCACAAATACTGTTAATACTTGCTGGATTATTCATGGTTTTTAAAGACATCTCTTCTGCTCACAAAGGCTGCATTTATTTGATTAAAAATACAGTAGAAACTGCAAAAATGTGAAATATTATTACAATTAAAAACAGCTGTTTTCTATGTGAATACATTGTAAAATATCATTTATTTCTGTGATCGAAGCTGTATTTTCAGCATCATTACTCCAGTCTTCAGTGTCACATGAAAAATAAGTTTAGGTATTAAAATTAAAGTAAATCTGAAATAAAGCTGAATAGAATTTTTTACAAAAACCTTAATATATATAAATGACAATAGCACATGACTATATGAAAATAGAAAATATATAAATAAATGCCATTCAGAAAAATGTATAACTACTATAATACTATAGAAACAACAGTAAAATAACAGTGTTCAGAATATGCTAAAATCTCATTTATTGTTGGTGCATTAATAGTGTGATTTCTCAATTAACAATGAAGAGAAAATAAATAAAATGCATTTTAAAGAGCTGAATTTTATTTACAAAAGGAATGTGCTTTTAAATATTCAGTCTTATAAAAAGCATTTCCTTATATAGTCCATGGTCATGCACGAATGACACTGAAGAGGTCAAAGGTCATTTACCAGACATCAGTTGTTTGCTGTAGTTTTTGTGGTCTGTAGAGGGTTAATGAACTTTTTAACACATAGACGCAGTTCTAATTAAAAATGCCCCCACTTCCTCTTCATTTGCAGCGAGAGGAGAGCGATTACCAGCTTCATCAATAATTCAGCTCGGCTCTCCAGCTAGCACTTATGTAAAGAAATACACAGCCACAGGAAGTGGGTCGGCGCGGAGAGACGAGCATTATCTGTCCATCAGATTCCAAAAACAGACCCCGAATTCACCTGAGCACACAAACATCCTGCAGATGTCATACGCTCGCAACCTCAAGGTGATGGGTTCGATCCCCAATGATACTTTATGAGGACATAAATACATCTACAACATCTCCAGAACTGTTCTGAGAGTATTGAGCATTTTACCGTTTCATTTGAGAGAAACTAGATCATATACACTCAGAAACTTAACCATTAAAAAAAGGAGTCCAGAAATTTTAAAAGAGAAAAAAACAATAATAATAAAAAAAGGATTTAGGAAAAAATACATTGGATTTTATAGGGCCCTAGTAATGCATAAATGTGTCTTTGACTCACGCCACGTGTTTCATTCAGAAAACACTATAGTTCGAAGGGTTAACTGAGCTTCATCTGGAGAATCTGCGAGTTTAATCACACAGTTAATCACACTTCACAGCAGCAGCGGAGCTGGGAAACATCTCACTATTTCATTCACAAGAAATCCTCAAACAAACGTGACTCTGGTGAAATGACTGAATGTTTATAGGACAGGCATGCATCCAACAACCACTTTAAAACACAGGAGATAACGAGAAAACCATAGGATGAATCAAAGAAGCTTTTCCACTCACTGACGTGACTGCTAATCAGTGTTGTGGAAAGTTACTTTCTAAAGTAATGCATTACAATATTGTTTTATTCTTTAAAAAGTTACTAATTGTGGTACTTAGTTACTGTTTATGTAAAGTAATGCATTACGTTACATGTGCATAACAAAGAAACTGGTGTTAGTTGTTTGAAAAAGTAAGTCATATATTTCGTCAATTTAAAAGTAATGTGTTACTTCACTAGTTACTTGAAAAATCAGTAATCTGTTTAAGTAACTTGGGTTACCCGCAACACTGATGCTAATATAATACACAAACACCATCATAACACTATAATAACGTGATAAACGTTCATCTGACATCTTAAAATGTAACATAAAATCCTAATAACTACAAACTAAGGTGAAGTATTGTTATTTCAATGAAAAACCATCAAATGTGAAGTCAAGGCTCACACAAAGAATTCTGGAATTGTTCCAGTCCCAGTGTTTCACTGTAGATTATCTGTAAGATGATTTATTATTTTTCACTTCCAAGCACTGTAAATTTAACAGTAGTTTACTGTAAAATGTCCCATTGGACTTATTGCAGTTTTTCACCAGATATAGTAAGAGAATTTACCATTTACAGTAAGAGAACTGTTACCATTTACAGTAAGAGAACTGTTACCATTTACAGTAAGATAACTGTTAACATTTACAGTAAGAGAACTGTTACCATTTACAGTAAGAGAACTGTTACATTTACAGTAAGAGAACTGTTACCATTTACAGTAAGAGAATGCTCTACAGTAAGAGAGATTTTACAGTCTTTTATCATTCAAGTCACAATATTTATTAGTGTAGCGTCAGCTGATTTGAATGAAGATCTCTGCCCTTCACACGGCTGCGCTCTTTGACTTTGTATTTCTGTGTGTGTGGCAAAACCTAATCCTACACGTCCGTGCTCTCTGTGAAGGGCTCATGGTGCTCCTCAGAGATCATCTACTGTCATTTATCTACTAGATGTTTAACCTACTCTAGATCCTTGCAACGAGTTTCCAAAGAGACTTTGGTTCTGCGTCGGCCCCAATACCTGCTGGTCTTGAACCAGGAGCTGCTAACATCAGCACTTTCCTTATCACTTTTTCAAACTAGACCAACACAACAAAATTGATGATAAAAATGTTCAATTTTGGACGAATCATTTTAAGATGTTATTAATAATATCTAATAATGGTTCGAACAATATTTGGAGAGAACAGTCTGAGCGTAATATCATTTGAACCTTCTTTAAACGTGCAATTGTTGAGACAATTGCTTTGCTCTCACAGTATTTTGTGTGCTAGATTTAAACAACATCTTCATAAAAGTGGCAACCATTTATTGCACAGTTCCCAGTTGTTTTCAAGGTTTAAATAATGTAGACAGTCTAGTCTTGAGGAAGCCATATTCAACAAAATGATGCACTACAGGACGATTACAAATCTACGCACAGTATGGAACATTATGTAAATAATTCAAGTTAAATAATGTTTTCACTCACATTTACTAATGACAGGCTAATTAATCAGCCAGGGCACATAACGAACTGATATTTGGCGATTTTAAAATTAGCCAATAACTAATACATTTTATTTGGACAATAAAAATTTCAACTTTTGACAATTTTGAGTAAATATTGTGCTTATGTCTCATTAAAGGGATAGTTTACCCAAAATAAAAAGAAGATATTTTGAAAAATGTTGGTAACCAAACATTAGACAGTAGCCATTGACTTCTTTGTCTACCGTTAACTGTTTGGTTACCAGCCTTTTTTGTCTCAATTGTCTCATTATTTAACTTAAATGATGACCGCACTTTCATTTTTGAACTATCCCTTCTAATATCAGCATTATATTGATCACCACTCACCCTGCTCTTTAAATATCTGCCATGATAAACTAATATCGGTTGACCACCAGAGCTTTAAATACCCTGCTACTTACAATTCAGAAGCTGAAATTCCCATTTTATCATTCTCACAACCAAAATGAGACATTTTTAGAACATAAATGACCTGAGCTGCCACTGGGGCTGATCTACTTCTGATGCTTTGGGGAAAGGGAGACCTGGTTCATCTGCTGTAGACATGAGAAGAAAACAACAGACACCCCATGACTGCGGTAGCGCTTGAGTCCGGGACGAGTCACTGATGAGTGTGATCTCAGCAGAGACATCTGCTCCACAACACGACACACTTTCATCAAGCAGATCCCCACTGAGACGTTTAATTCTGTCAGTGGCCTTTTCTGCTTTCCTTATTGAATGATTCCTCTCCATGTTCCTGCAGTGATCACAGATTCATCTCGCATACATATTAAACAGCCAAAAATAGTTGTTCAGCCTGATGCCACAGAGGAGCCTTTATAGGTTTCAGTAATGTGGTATGAATTTAAAATATTCTTCTGTGATGTCATAGAATATTTTGAGGATATACAATGTTTCAAAAATGCCATAGAAGAATTTTAAACTCATATGATGTTATTGAACCGTTTTGTGGAGTTCCGAGTTTTTGATGTCTTTGAAGTTTTTGGGGGTTCCACAATGTTAAAATGTCTTAGTAAAAACATTTAATGTCTTTATGTTGTCAATGAACCATTTTTCTTTTAGTTCCATCACGTCTAAAAACAAGCCCTAAAAGATGTCATAGAACCTTCTTAAGTTCCTGTGAGTTCCACAATGATACAGAAGATTTTAAGTAGTGTAATATTGTTCTTTTAATATTGTTTGAACATTCTTAAAGGCAGCTGTGAAGTTCTGTGCTACATTTCAAGAATGTGGGAACCATTTTTTTCTACATTTCCCAAAGTCATAACATTTTAAAGTTTTTATGATGTCAATGAACCTTTTTAAATTCCACAATGTTATATATTTTTTTGTTCCATGACGTCAAAGAACAAGTCCTGAAAACGTCATGGTAGAACCTTTTCACGTTCCTATGATGTCTTTGAACCTTTTTCAGCTCCACAGTGTTATAGACGTCTATGTATCATTCTTAGCGTAAAATAGTTTGACCTTTTCTTGAAGTTTTTCGCATTTAATTAAAGAATGTGGGAACCATTTTTGTTGTTGGGAACCAAGTTGTTTTCAATGTTTAATCAACGTGGACAATCTATAGAGATGTATATTTAAAGGGTTAGTTCACCCCAAAATGAAAACTCTGTCATTAATTACTCACCCTCATAATGTTCCAAACCCGTAAGACCTTCATTCATCTTCAGAACACAAATGAAGATGTTTTTGATGAAATCGTAGAGCTCTCAGACCCTCCATAGACAGCAACGCCACTGACATGTTCCCAGGTCCAGAAACGTAGTAAATACGTCGGTAAAACAGTCCATGTGACATCAGTGGCTCAACTTCAGTTTTGCGACGCTATGAGAATACTATTTTTTTGCGCAAAGACAACAAAAATAACAATTTACTCAACCATTCTTCTCCCCCGAGTTATGTCTTACACCATTTTGGAGCGTACCTCAGAACGTATTTGACGTAATAAGCGTTGTTTACGTTCGGAGGGACAGCGTGCACATGAACGTAATCTGAGTAATAAGCGTTGTTTACGCTTAGGCAAAAACGTGCGTATGCATTGTGATACTCTCTAAAATGGCAGACGACGTAACTCGGGGGAGAAGAATGGTTGAGTAAATTGTTATTTTTGTTTTCTTTGCGCTAAAAAAAAGTATTCTCGTTCAGCCACATGATGTCACATGGACTGTTTTATTGATGTATTTACAACGTTTCTGGACCTGGGAACATTTCAGTGGCGTTGCTGTCTATGGAGGGTCAGATATCTCTTCGATTTCATTGAAAATATCTTAATTTGTGTTCTGAAGATGAATGAAGGTCTTACGGGTTTGGAACGTCATGAGGGTGAGTAATTAATGACAGCATTTTCATTTTGGGGCGAACTATCCCTTTAACAATATGGTATACTACTAGAACTCAGATGATGCCAATAACCCTCAGACAACATACAAAACTACAAAATTTTGCTCTAAGCTTGATCGCAACATTTAATCATCGCGGTTATTAGTGTTCACCGCCTGATTACATGACATTAACTAACTGCTTCATTTTTACCATACATTTCTGCCATATGGACATCAACTTGAGATAGGCACCACTGATAAGCTATTACTAAATATAATGTAGAAACTTTAATTTCAAGGAAAGGTGCATCTTGAAAAGAGCTATACAAATAAACTTTAATTGTATTGAGCATTACAACTCTACAATCTAGACTACAATCCAAGAACATCATGTCAAAAAAGTTAAGTTAATATAAATGTTTTTAGTAACACTTTCCTTATAGTCACGGTAGAACCTTTTCAAATTTCTGTTATGTCGTTTCTAATTCCATTTAAAAACATTTTAAATAAAAAAAGTCATAGTAGAACCATTTTAAAGTTCTAATGAACACTGTAAAACCAAATAGTATTCCTTACTATAGAAATACTAGTATGTTTACTTGATTTTAACCAAAAAGTTGAGTTTACTTAAAATTTTAAATTATTGCTGAAATATTTGAACACGTAGCTCCCATAACTAATGTAATTTAAGTAAAATTACTCAAAATGTCTAAGGCGTGCTGTTACGCATGCGTAGTCGGGGATTATTTTTCCTTCGCGCCACCCCGCCCCCACCCAATGCAGATGGATTGAGGATTCAGAGTGAGAGGACCTACATCGGTGAATTTAAGGTAATCTCTTTTAATTTGAACCTAATTATCTGATATTTTTGTTAGCTAGTCTTAATAATCGTTAGTTTTTTCGTTATTGCATGCTTTTTGTGGACTTTATTAGCTCATATTAACAACTTTCAGTAGCTAACACGTCTTAAACACAGCTCGTTATTTGAAGCTATTTCTCTTCAAACTAGTTACTTTCCGCTGGATATCTGTAAGTATCAGCTGTCTGGTCGCCTATGAAGTACTATTAATTAATTAATTTGTACAGGAGTGTGCAGGTAATCTGAATTGATGATTGATCAAGATAATGCGTGACGTGACACAATTACATAATATGAAATTCAGTGACAATTTTATAAAACGTGTCAAATGGTGACCTCTTTTTTTAATTTTGTGACTGAATAGTTTTCATAAGATGTAAGCATAATTTATATGCTATCAAACGTGCTGGGCGCGCCACTTTCAAACTAGGCAGCACAAAGACACGGTTGCATTCACTCTAAAGAACGCGCAATCCAGTCAGATATCTGGCAGACATTTTGAAATCGGTTCTTTTTTTTGTACTTAGACACGGCGTGTTAAAAACACGGCTAGGAGTGTTGAACTCCACTCCAGTCAAACCTGTTGCCACGAAAATATGCGTGCTTATTATGGTGATTACGATAACGTTAATCTGTAGGCAGCAAATAAAACGGGCATGTTGAGGTGTTTTTTTTTAGTTGAGTTTGTAAGCCAGTACCCATCATTCCACTTCTGACAGGTATTAGTAACTTAAGAAGGCCATATATATTCTTGTTATACCATGTCACATTAAAATAAAAAGCATTACCTTATTGTCCTGATGTAAGAAAATTTACAGCTCCTTAAGTCAAACTGTTAAGAATTATTTTATTTGTTTCATTCTTTTTGGAAGTGTCTCCCTTAATTTAAAACGCAGTAAACTTGTTGGGGGAAGAAAAAGTAGATAATTTTAGTTAGTTTTAAAATAACTAATATTGAATAGGTGTCTTACAATTAAACAAAACAGAAACACTGCATCTGTTTTTTTTAATTGACATTTGATTGATGGAATAACTTTTTTCATTTTCTTTCCAGAATTCCAATAGATGAGGAGCTGCTATGCAGTGGAAATGTAAGGTTTGCATTTACACATCAGAAAAGAGGGCACAACTTCTTAAGCACTACCGCATAAGCCATGGAACATATTCACGAGTTGTTCCAATACCATGTCTCCATACTGACTGTCCGTGTGCTTTTAAGTCATTTAATGCATTAAAAGTACATTTATCAAAAATCCATTCCCAACAAAGAACTGCAGGATCAAGTAGTTCTGGTCATGATTTAGTTTGTTACAAGTGCCATGTTTGTGACTTAATAGAGCCATGTAGCATGTCAGATTATTTTGCCCATTTGCGTACTCATTTGAGGAATAACGAGAGAGTTCAATGTCCTTTCAAAGACTGTTCATTTGAGACAAACATCTACTCCACGTTTAATGCACATAAAAGTAAGGCACACCAGCACCACTGCCATGAACATTTTAAATTGGGGATCATGTTAAGCACTCAACCTGGTCACACAGAAGATAATGCTCATCCGCTTGTTGACAGCTCTGGCAGTGAAGATGAATGTAATATGGCAGAGGAACATGGAAATTTGGATGACACAAAACAAAAACTGGAACACAATTTGGCATCACTTTTACTGAAAATGCAAACAATCTTGCATATTTCTGAAAGTGCTACACAAGAAATTATCCAACAGTTGAATCAGATTAATTTATTGTCTGAGCCACTGTTGTATAACACAATACGGCAAACTATTGAAAAGCACTATGGTGAGGTAGACGGCACAGTTGTAAAAGAGCTTGTCAGGGCAGTTACTGACAGCAATGTCCTGTTACACTGTACAAATGAAGGAGGTCCTCTTTCCACAACCAAGAGGAGAGCATCATACTTTGTAAGAGAATATCCAGTTGTTCTTCCTGTTGAGTACAAAATAGATAGAGATGAGCAATGTTATGTGTATATCCCAATTATTCAAATGTTGCAGAAATTGCTAAATAAACAGGAGGTTCTTGAAGAGGTGATGGCTTCAGGTGAGACATCAAGGGGATTCAGCAGTTACAAGGATGGTACACATTATAGGAATAATTCATTTTTTGCAGATGACTGTAGAATATCCCTTAATCTCTACATAGATGACTTTGAAGTGGCGAATCCACTTGGAACGTCACGAAAAAAACACAAAATGTGTGCCATCTACTGGGTTCTTGCGAACCTACCAGCAAAACACACATCATCTTTGCACACCATTCAGCTAGCTCTGCTGTGTAAAACAAATTTAGTTAAGCAACATGGCTACTCAAAAATACTCCACCCACTAATTGAAGACTTAAAATGTCTTGAAGAGCAGGGAGTATATGTCGAGCAGTTAGGATCATGTGTAAGGGGATCTGTTCTGCATGTCCTGGCAGATAATCTAGGTGCCCATTCATTGGCAGGCTTTCAGGAGAGCTTTAGAGTGAATCTCCCATGTAGATTTTGCATGGCCACAAGGGATGACATTCAAGACAAGGAAGTTAGGTCAGGCACTTTTGAAATGAGGACAAAAGAAAAACACCAACAGCATGTTCAAGATGTTCTACAGGACAGTACTTTGGTGGCACAGTATGGCGTGAAGAGTAGCTGTCCATTAAGTGACAATTTGAAACACTTCAGCACAATTGGTGGTTTCCCCCCAGACCTGTTGCACGATCTCTTGGAGGGTGTTGTTCCTGTAGAGATGGCATTGTGTTTGCAGGATTTAATTGGCAAACGTTACTTTTCCCTGGATACCTTAAATGGTGCCATCAAACAATTCCAGTACAAATTTTCAGACAGGACTGACCAGCCACAGCAAATTCCAAAATCGTACACAAGCAAAAAAACAATAGGGGGAAACGGCCATGAAAATTGGGCCCTCTTGAGGCTACTCCCACTCTTGATTGGCCATGAAGTGAGACAGAATGACCATACCTGGGAAATTCTAATGTTGTTGAAAGATATAGTTGAATTGGCTTTATCTAGCCACTTTTCTGATGACACTGTGGAGTTTTTGAACTGGAAGATCTCAGAACACAGAGCTTTGCTTCAAGAGGTGTTTCCAAACTTTGTGCTGCGTCCCAAACATCACTACTTGGAGCACTATCCTCAACTGATCAGAACGTATGGGCCATTGAGGAATCTATGGACAATCAGGTTTGAGGGGAAACATAAGTTTTTCAAGAAAGTGATCCGTGATGCACACAACTTCAAAAATGTCCCCCTAATGCTGGCCAAAAAGCATCAAATGGCAATTGCCTATCACATGGATGCCAGTTCTTTTTTCAAGCCAAGAGTACAAATGGACAGGGTCTGTAGTTCACTTACCACAGCCTTTCCTGAAAATGTTCAGGATTATTTAAAGCTGCAGAGTCCTAATTGTAGCACTGTGCTAGTTTCATCCAGTGTTTACATTAATGGGATTAAGTACTGCCCAGACATGGTGGTTTCAGTTGGATCTTGTTCAGGTTTGCCAGAATTCATGCGAATTGAGAGAATCTTGACAATCAACACTGATGTTATGTTCCTCTGCAAACCCCAGACTGCATGGTACACTGAGCATTTACGCTCTTATGAATTGTGCAGTTTACATTCACTGCAAGTTGTCCTGCCTTCTGAGCTAAATGACCCCTTCCCTTTGGCTGCTTATAATGTCCGAGGCCGGTGCTATGTCACATTGAAGTATTACATCTGCTGTTAAATGACATTGAATTGTATTATTTCTTGTCATTTTTACTTCTGCTCTTTTCTTTATGTTTCAGAATTTCACATAGCCATGTCGATGACACTTCGCGTTATTGTGCACGATACTAACATCCGAAAAGTAATCATTCCTGAAAAACCAGCTGATGTTGATTCTTTGAAACAAGCACTGAAAGAGAAGCTGCAGCTCACATACACCTTCAGTGTCCAATACGAAGACCCTGACTTTGGTAATGCGCTATGTAACGTCAGTGACATTAATGATTTGCCAGAGAGAGCAACACTGAAAATAATTCCTCTACACACATCTCCCTCCTCAAGTCAAGCTGACACTGTACTTCTCTCTGGATCTGATACATCAGAGCAGTTGTCTGCTGAACGACAATTTGAATGGCCAGAGGATTTTGAAATACCCAAATTCTCAGTTCATGTTGAGTACCGTCTCCGTCAGGGAAACCTTGCTTTTATGAAAGACGGCACAACTATTGATGTTGGAAGAGACATAAAGCACGACATACTGGAAGCACTTGCAGGGGCCATGTACACCTATAAGGCGTATCCCAGGGATGAAGATTTTGCACAAGTTGCCTCAGCTCTCATTAAAGCTCATCCCTGTTTGACTGAGCAGGGCTCACCAACAGGCTCAGCTGGGTGGAAGAACAGCCTAAAATTTAAGATGGCCAACTACAGAACAAAGTTGCGTAAATCGGGCTGTAGTGATGTTGCTGTTGCCGGAAAGAGAGGTGCAACAATGGGAGGTGCAAAGTCAGCCATCAAAAAACCCAGACGGTTTGAATTAAATTTCTTGCCAAACTTTCCGAACGGGGAAGGCGATGAAAGTCAAGAGAGTATAAGAAAAGACCTAGTAGAAGAATGTAAAAAGAGGCCCCCAAACATGAGCTTGATTGGGAAGAAGATGGACGGTACATTTGCCCTGAGGCGTAGAGAAATAGTCCACTCTGAACCTCCTGTCTGTGAGATCTTGGAAAAGTGGCCAGCACTTTTCATGGAGAGCCAGGTTTGTTTCCTTTCTCTTTAAATCCTTGTTTTTTTTTTGTGAATTGTGTGTTTGAATGTTAACAACTCCATGTTTGTGCTTAGATCTTAGCAGAATTCAACCGCATATCAGGAAAAAATCTGACATCTGAGTTCTATGCTGCATTGGACACGCATTCTGCTCGCTTGATTGAAATATCCCAGAAAAAAGGAGGAAAGCAGGGAAAAAAACTGGATGAAATTTTGCAACAAGTTCATTCAACGGTATTTCTTTATGATGTCATCTTTGAATCATGATTTGCATATAATTGATATCTTTGACCTATAACTTGTCTATTTGTCTCTCCTTTTTCATAGTCATCCAATGTTACACATGTTCGCACTGCAGTGCTTCAGAGTCTTCCACTTCTTCTGGGGGATGACTCAGAGGAGTTTCTCAGGATGTGCTTTGTAAGTAATGTTATTGGTGTTTTGTTTTCTTAAAGGAGAAGTTCATTTCCAGAACAAAAAATTACAGATAATTTCTTCCCCACCTTGTCATCCAAGATGTTCATGTCTGTCTTTCTTTCTTCAGTCATAAACAAATAGTTTTTTGAGGGAAAACATTTCAGGAATTTTCTCTATATAGTGGAATTCAATGGTGCCTCTGAGTTTAAACTTATAAAATGAAGTTTAAATGCAGCTTCAAAGGGCTCTTAACAATCCCAACTGAGACAGAATATCTTATCTAACAAAAGGATTGATTATTTTCTAAAAAAAAAAAAAAAAAAAAAATTGCTTATATATTTCTTAACTTGTCCAGCTCTGTGTGAACTGTGTATTCCGCTTCATGACAGTTAGGGTATGTCAGAAAAACTCCCATCTTATTTTCTTCTCCAACTTTAAAATCGTTCTACATTGGTGTTTTACCTTTGCACATTCACTTTGTAAACACTGGGTCGGTGCTCCTGTAGGGCGATTTTGAAGTTGGAGAAAATGAGATGGGAGTTTTTCGACATACCCTAACTGTCATGAAGCGGAATACACAGTTCACACAGAGCTGGACAAGATGAGAATTTGAGGTAAAAAAAAGTATATAAACTATTTTATAGATAAGACCATTCTTCCTCAGCTGGGATTGTTTAGAGCCCTTTGAAACTGCATTTAAACTGCATTTTGGAAGTTCAAACTCATGGGCACCATAGAAGTCCACTACATGGAGAGAAATCCTGAAATATTTTTTCCTTAAAACAATTTCTTTACGACTGAAGAAAGAAAAACATGAACATCTTGGATGTTGAAGGTGGAGTAAATTATCTGTAAATTTTTATTCTGGAAGTGAACTCCTTTAAGCCATTTTGTTCTATACTAAAACTTCTTGGTGGTTTGCAGTAAATACTGTATTAGTCTTTTCTGAAACAATTTTGATTTGTGACATTGATGATTTATCTCCATAACGAAAAGATAATGTTCTAAAATCTTAATGGTGGACCAAGCAGTATAAATACCATATTGTTAAAGTTCAATGTATTCCTAATTCAGTTGTATGAGGTTAATAATTCAGAACAATGTAAAAGTATAATGAAGTAGTCTACAGAACTTGTATATTCCAAGATGTCTAAATGCATGCAGTAGGTGCTGGTGAAAAGAAAACAGAATTTAAAAGAATAGTTCACCAAGTGGTTTAATATTTCTGAAACTATGTGTTTTGTTTTACAACTCTTAGACTATGAATCTTGTTATCTGTCTTTGTTGATCATAATGTTAACTTCAATATATCCTCTTTGAGGTGCGTGTCCCAAAATCATTGTTAGATAACTGTGGTTGTTAATTGAACTCTATTGGTTGTAACTTTTCCACCATAGTTGCTTTTGGGAGACGCATCACCATCAGTATGAATCAAACACAAGGACAAGTAAATGTTTTTTTTTTGTTTGTTTGCTTTTTTACCTTTGCTCTTGATCTCCTGGTCAGTGCATGCTGCAGAACATTTGTTTGAATAAAGAAATTCACAATTCTCCTCTTTTCTTTTTCTACTTAGGATATAGATGTAGATGCTGACTTCAGCGAAGTAGATGTTGGCCTTCTCGCAGTTTTAACTGAAGACATGCCTGCCAAACGTCCAAACGCCCTCAGAATGGACGCAACATGGGCAATCATTCTGGAGGGAAGAATTGTTGTGGATGATGTCCCAAATTTTCCACATGCTGTATGTCTTCTCTTTGCTTTGATCTATGCTCTAAATTTGGATTACCCAAAGACAATGAGGAATACATTTGATTTTATTCAGCGGGTGTTTCTTTCTTTGGGAGGGAAGAATGTTAAACCCAAGCTCCAGACCCTGAAAAATCAGCTTTTAAGCTAAACTTCTCACTTTCTGCCTTGGATGCTTGCATTGCCATGTTTAAAGTGTTCAAGATGTTAGCATATTGGCATATTTAATTGCACTAATTTCAGGTAGCCAGTGCATGGTTCAAGTAAGTCGTTACAGTTACAGTCTTTGTTAGGTAGTTTAAAGCCTTTCCAAATGTTTGTATTTCAGGACTGTAAAGGCCCGTTTTATTTTTTTTTATTATTATTACTATTTTTTTGCTATGCTGCTACTGTTTGAAGTGCCTGTTCAGAAAATATGACAGCCCAATACTGTCTATTCAAGAAAGTGCTTAACAGAACACATATTTTGGAATAACATTTTTGTGATGTTCTTAAAGTTTTTTTGTAAAAAAACAAAACAAAACACAACCTGTTTTTCCCAAGAATAAATGGAGAATTTTAGACTTGTGTTAAGTGCAGTCCATACTTGTTCAACTAATAAAATTACGTTCACTTTACCTGAAAAAATTGTGGAAACCGATTGCATGTATTTTTTTCAGTCTATTAAAATGGCAGATTAAAGTCATGTTGAGATTAATAGCGTTGAATATGTTTGCAGAACACAATATAAAACTAAGTTAAGTTAATGAAATAAAGTAGTCTTACTATTAAATCCTAAGTAAGTTTAATAAATATTCTAGAGTATGTTAACTACGATTTATGTTAAACTAACTTCCTGTTTGTAATTTAATTTACTTAGGTTGTGTTTGTTTTCTTTACTTGCAGCTAATTATTAAGTTAACTTCAGTTTTCTTTTTAAGTTTGCTTTGCAAAAATAAGGCAATCGGTTTCCAAAGTTTTTCTAAGTAAGCTGAACTTATTAGGATTTACAGTGAAGTCATAGCAGAACCATTCCAAGCTGATGTCATAAAAGAACCTTTTTAATGTTCTTTCCATATTTACTGATGCTTCAAAGAAGGCAGATCTGCTTTACTTTTACTCTGGAAACAGATGATATCTAAAACGAATACTCTAATATCCCCACTAATGTAACATCAAGCACATTTCTGAATCTCCATAGAAGCATATATCCAACATGAGCAGCTCCCACACAACAGCATCAGAGCAGGCATAGCCTGGAGACTGTGTGGAAATGCTCCAGTAGGCCTTCAGCATCACAGGCACACTTCTGACACAGATCACACACACACACACACACACACTTCTGACAGCGGACGTTGACAATAACAGGCTGACAGATGCACGCGCATCATCTGCAGGGTTAATGAGGAAGATAAAGGAGTCGCGCTTACATGCAGCATCTCACAGCAGCCGCGGTCCTCACCGACACCGATCCACGGACACAGACCCAGAGAGCGACAGGAGGAGAAACACGGAGACAATAATCGCGCGGATGCTGCAGTGTTTCCAGTGATGTGGGTGAGATGAGCCATCTACACAAGCTTCACACATGCGGTGAGAGAGAGAGAGAGAGAGAGAGAGAGAGACTGATGCTCTGCGCACTCAGCATTTAACCGCATCGCTGCCGGAGTCTCTCAAAAAAAGCCGAAATATCAGTTTAACTATAGCCTACTTATATTAATCTAACTGGACCGAGATGGAGTTATCACACTGCTGCCCCGTCCCTGTGCATCGCAACATTACATAAATTAATAATAAACTAGTAGATTGATGACAATGCAAAATATAATTCATGACTAAATATTGTGACAGTGCAAAGGTACTGTGTCACTGAATGATGGAGTCAAACTTAATATCCCAGACAGCACAGGTACGTCTGTTAAAGATTGCTTGATCTGGAAAGCATCTGATGCGATCAAACTTCAGATCTCAGTTTGACATACATTCTAAAGCATAAACATCTTAAATACATCTCATAGACGTCTGTTTGACATCTGATGATGCACTGCAGATGAGCAAACAGCAAGCGTTTTCAATTCATTCCTGTGTTTCTTCAACTAGGGACACTTTTAGCCTTGTGAAGTTGAATAATAATAAAAAAAATGTTCAAAAGTCACGTAACACAGTCGCATAAGTTTAAATAATTTGTCTAGTTTTAAGGTCTGTAAGAGGACAAACTTAGATTATAAGAGAAATTGTTAATATTTGACATTTTTCCGACCCGCAGTGAACAAATGCCATTTCCACCACAGCTGTTATTTAAATATAGAATAACTTATGCCACTCAAGAATTGTCTAAGATCATTTTTGTAACTAGTTTTACCAGTTTTTCCACAATGAACAATAATTATACATTTGTCAATCAGATAAATGAACTGCCCTAAAGACCAAATGCTGAACTGTACACCTGTCACACTCAGAAATTTAATATTGGTTTGGGTAAGAGCTTATTAGAAAATAAATAACTAGATTTTTATATTAAGTAGAGCATGATCTCATAAATTGTGGATACATTTTTAATGTGTGATGAGAACTTTTTATAATAAATATAAATATTTTTTAAAAATGCGTGGTGATGGAAATGACTATGAATTAACATAAATGTAGAGAAACAGCAGAGATATTTATTAGAAGCAATCTTAAACTCATCACACTCATTAAACTCAATTCACAAAGTCATTAAACATATCAATTGTACTTTGAAACCATAAAAGTCATTTACACCACACAGGCAGTGATGGAAATTACATTTCTAAAGGTTTTTTTGTGAAAAAATGGAGGATAGCTTCACTGATTAGCTTTGAATACTTAGCATTTCATGTCTGCAAAATACTCTTATTTAACTTATCATTTTTAGCTTTTTTTAAAAAAAAAAAAAAACCTTGAAGGTACAGCATGTTTGGAAATGACGTAGAATAAATATATTAACTGATCAAGCAATATTTACCTTGATTTTTCTTAATTTGTTATTGATGAAAATTTCAGTTCCCTCCATGTCCAACATGTGCTCTGATGTCACTGAACATTTCCATAGAAACCACCTAAACAATCTTTCACATAATCTTCTTAAAGAGACATTACAGTCTTGTGCTGGAAATGACACCGATACTGTGCGGCAGCTATATTTAGTATAAAAAGTACTATTGATAGTGGTCTCACATTAAATACTATAATGTATTTTAATTATTTTACTAGTGCTTAATTCAGGTACATTAATAGTTACCTGATATCTCATATTTTTAAACTGTATTGTCATTAAGTTTAAGTTTAAAAGTCTGGGTGTGCGACAAGGAGAAAACAGATCTGACGCTGTAGTGGAAACACACCGTTAAATACGTCTTTCAGATGTAATGCAGACATCAAATTTATGATGTACTGTGCCATCAGGGATTAAAAATAGATGTTTTCTGAGCTATTTAATTAGGTAATGATACTTAAAGGAAGAGTTATATAATCTCAAAGTGATATTTCAACTTGCCTTCAACTTTTTTTTTTTTAATCCAGTATAGTCAGAGGTCGTGGTTAAAAAAATTAAAAATGTATTATTTATAAACGTTTGGTCTGCTATGCTGTATTACAAATAAATACATAAATAAATAAAATAAATGAATAAATAATATTTTTATTTTAATTATTTTATTTTCAACATATTGCTGCAGTTTTCTGAAATATTTGCAATTTAAATGTTCATTTTAACAGAAATATACAGATAATTTTGAATGGTCATTAATAAAGACGGTTAGATAGATACAATAGGTTACAACCTTCAGCCATTTGGACTTGAAACGCTTGATGGACAAGATCATAGATTATCTCATAAATCATGAACTGAATCATCTCTCAGTTAAATGTAACAATTTTAGTTGTTTTAGAAGGATTCACACTCAAACACATCCAGAAAAACATCAAAGGTTCTTATGGAGAGCAAAATTACATTTACTGACACTTTACATTAAGATCTGACACTTTAGACAGAATGTAACTAGAGAAATGAAGACAGATGGAAGTATTAATATGCTGTCTGAGGAGTGTGTTGAGTGTCATCGAGTAAATCACACAGAGAATCCATCATCCTCTCCATCAGCGCATACACCTGGAACACACACACACACACACACACATTATGACTAAACATGACAGTATGAATCACGACTGGATGTGTGAATGCGTGATCAAACATCTCGAAGGAGTGTGTGAGTGTTTGAACGGCTCTGTATCATAAGTGTGTCATGACAATAGCTGAGATGTCACAATCACCTGATATAGTCACACAACTATTTATCACTGTTATATTAATATTTCAAATAAATGCTATTCTTTTGAACTTTCTATTCATCAAAGAATTCTGAAAAATAAAATGTATCAGTTTCCCCAAAATATTGGGCAGCACAACCATTTTAAATATCGATAATAATCAGAAATGTTTCTTGAGCAGCAAAACAGTATATTAGAATGATTTCTGAAGGATCATGTGACACTGAAGACGGGAGTAATGATGCTGGAAATACAGATTTGATCACAGGAATAAATGATATTTTAACAGATATTCACATAGAAAGAGTTATTTTAAATTGAAGTAATTTTCACAGTTTTTATTGTATTTTTGACTATAATGCACATGTACCTGTGTGTGCAGCAGCGCTCTGTATGTGTCCTCTAGTGTGTGTGAGTGATCAGTAGTAAAGTCTGTCTTCCTCTCCTCTGGAACATGATTCCTCATGCTCCCACCTTCCTGCACACACAAACACACACAGACACAGGGTATTAAAAGCACATATTTGTGTTAGAGCGTAGAGAGTTTATACTGTTTATACTGCCGCTGTGTGTGTGTGTGTGTGAGAGAGACAGACAGATCAGAGAGAGAGCGAGAGAGAGACAGTTTCACACTGGTAGCGGGTGTGAAAGCGTGCAGCTGTCCTACACTGAGAGCGGTTAGCATGCCGCCCACACAGCGTGAGTCAGCGAGAGACACACACTAGTGAGTGAGCATCACAGGTGCTGTACAAACCACACGCTTCACTCTCTGAACAACACTGACAGCTCAAAGACTGATGCTTGATGGTTACTAGGGTCTTCTGGGTGGTTGATATGAAGCTTCAAGGGTGTTTGTTATGCGACTGATAGGGTTTTGCTTAAACATTCCTGGTTGCTACACTGAAAAAAAGATACTAAATTTTTTTAAGGTAAGTGGTTGCATTAAATTTATTTTGACTACATTTAAATAAACAAATTTTGTTGGAAGTTAGTCAACTAAATGTATTTAAATGTAGCTAAAATAAATTGATTGCAACCACTTACCTTACATTTTTTTTTTAGTAAATTTAATTAATTACTCAATTAATTTCACTTTTATTTTATCGGGTGGTTTGATTGGTTGCGAGGGTATTCTGTGCTTTTGCTACACAGTTGCTTGGGAGTTCTGGGTGGTTGCTAGGGTGTTCTGGGTGGTTTATGTTGTAACTAGGGTGTTCTGGGTGGTTCCTAAGATGTCCTTGATGGCTGCTAGTGTGTTTTGACTGGTGGCTTGGACATTGTGTGTTGTTATGCAGTAGCTAAGGACTTCTGAGTGGTTGCTAGGATGTTCTGGGTGGTGTGAGCATGTTCTGTTCTTAGTGACTGCTGTTCAGTTGCTAGGGTGTTCTTGATGGTTACTAGGGTCTTCTGGGTGGTTGCTATTAAGTTTCTAGGGTGTTTAAGTGTTTGTTATGCAATTGATAGGATCGTTTTGCTAAGATATTCTTGGTTGCTAGGGTGTTTTGATTGGTTGTGAGGGTATTCTGTGCTGTTGCTACAGAGTTGCTTGGAAGTTCTGATTGATCTGGTTGCTAAGATGTTCTGGCTAATTGCTAGGGTGTTCTTGGAGGCTGGTATGTTGTTGCTTGGTTGCTCTGAGTGATTACTATGTAGTTGCTAAGGTGCTCTGGGTGGTTGCTAGGATGTTCTGACTGGTTGTTATGCACTTTCTAGGGTGTTCCGGGAGGCTGCTATGCAGTTGCTAGGGAGTTCAGGCTTCTAGTTGCTAAGATCATACCTGCAAACTCATAAGAGGTAAAAAAGGGGACATAGTTAGTATTTTTGAACATAAGTTAAAAATGTTGGGAAAAATGCAATACTTTTAAATATTAAAAACCAAAGCACCAGTAGATGGAGGTAAATGACTGTTTTAATGAGCGAGTCATTAGTCATTCATTCAAACGGCTGATTCATTCAAAAACGAGGCAAGTGACTACTGTCTTTATGAATGGGTTACTGAATCATTGACCCACTTGATTTGTTCAAAAACGAGGATTCATTCAGTAACGAAACACTGCTATGTTGCTCAGAGACACAAAACAGTTCTGCTGTGGCTTTGATTGAAACTTTGTCTGCAAAATTGAGCAAAAACAGCCATATTGAGTAAATGACGTCATTTGGAGCCAGAGTCTGCGCAGTAGAGTCGTGAGGTGGAGCTGTGGAATCAAACTCCTGCCCAAACTCCCGCAGACCCAATCAACCATAATGACATGCCCCATTTTTATAGCATCAAATTACTAGATAAAATGAAACTTATCTAGTAATTTGCGCATTGCTGAGAAAGGGATTTAGTTCGAACACACTCCCATCTACGAGCTTGCAATTTCTCTCTCTCTTTCCACAGAACCCCCCCCCCCCCCCCCCCCCCCCAAAAAAAAATAATAAAAAATAAATAAAAAATAAAAATAAATAAATAAATAAAAATTCGGATCTAGATGACTCACATAAATGACATATTTTGATTCAAAACTGCGAATTTTTTAGTTTAGACTAAACTATTTTAGTTTAGACTAGTTTGTAGGCCTGTAAGATGTTCTTGATGGATGCTAGGGTGACCTGACTGGTTACTAGGGTGCTCTGAGTGGTTGCTATGCAGTGGCAAGGGTGATATGGGTGGTTTATGTTGTAACTAGGGTGTACTGAGTGGTTGCTGTGCAGTTGCTAGGTTGTTCTGGGAGTCTGCTATGCAGTTTCTAGGGAGTTATGTTTGCTAAGATGTTCTTGGTGGCTGCTAGGGTGACCTGACTGGTTACTCTGGTGTTCTGGTTGGTTGCTAGGAAGTTCTTGTGTTTGCTAGGGTGATATGAGTTGTTGCTATGCAGTTGCTAGGGTGGTTTATGTTGTACCTAGGGTATTTTGAGCGGTTGCTATGCCGTTGTTATGGTGTTGTGGATGGTTTATTTGGTAACTAGGGTTTTCTAAGTGGTTGCTATGCAGTTGCTAAGGTGCTCTGGGTTCTGGTTGCTAAGATGTTCTTGGTGATTGCTAAGGTAACCTGATAGGCTGCTAGGTTGTTCTGGATGGTTGCTAAGTTGTTCCTAATGGTTGCTAGGGTTCAGAGTGGTAGCTATGCAGTAAACTAGGGTGGTCTGAATGGTTGTAAAGATGTTATTGATGGTTGCTAGGGTGTTCAGAGTGGTTGCTATGCAGTAACTACGGAGTTCTAGCTGGTTGCTAGGTGTTTATCCCAGTCTATGTGATTGTGTCAGCTGTTTTCTGTTTTCTCCAGCAGGTGTTGTGAGGAAAGCGCTGTGTGTGTGTGTGAGATGAGGTTTGCTGTCCTCTGCTGGTGAGCAGCATCACCTTCACTGCTCTGGTCTCCTCCAGCTCTCTGACACTCGCGCGTCTCCTCTCGCCCTTCAGCGGCAGCAGCGCTCCTCCTCTCCGTTTCTCCTCCTCCTGCTCAGCTGCGGATCAGCGCGGTTAATGTCAGGCTTCTCTCTTTCATTACTGAGTGTGTGTGTGTGTGTGTGTGTTTTGTCCTCACAGGTGTCAGTCCATCTGTTATTCTCCTGAAGGCCCAGCGAGTGTCTCAGTCTCACAGACTCACACACCAAACCGTCCAGCAGCTCCCTCCATAACTGCACACTGCGCACACACACACACGTCATCATCATCATCATCTTCATCACGAGGTGTGTGTGTGTGTGTGTGTCTCACCTGATGTCCTGCACTGTCACAGGTGTGCTGTGTATCTGCGGCTGTTGCAGCTCCAGGATCAGAGAGTTAAATCGGCTCAGACTCATTTCTCTGCTTTCGCCGTCGCTCTCAGAAACGCACAACAGCGCCTAGTGGACAAAACACACACACCGAGCTCACTTAAACATCGTTTCTCTCCCTCAAGAGACTCCAAACCTGAGTGAGTGATTCTTTCTCCGGTGAGACGTTTAGCAGAATGTTCACACTGCTCTTTTCCATGCAGTGACAGTCAATGGAGATTTTTAATGAGTGTTACCACTGTAGGTGTCTGCTACTAAAAACATAGTGGATCGGGAGGCGCTGACTGGTGTGACTGAGTGGAGGCGGGCTAATTTGCATGTTCATAGATCCGCATACAAATGAGGACAAGGTGTAGAGTAATATTCAAGCTATATCAAGACATGAGGAAATTATTTTCACAAGAAAAAAAAAACATTTAAATATGTAAATTTTATGATTCGAAGAGGAGTTTTAAGGGACACAATTTTGGACTACAGCCATATGCACTACTGTTGTGCAGCTTTTTTGTCATTGTCGAGCTATCGAGGTCACTCTGAACTGTCAGTGTATTGAAAAGTGCTGCGTGAAGATTGTGTCCCACCGAAGAATGAAAATCATACGAGTTTAGAGAGACATGACAGTGAGGACACGATCACAGGAACTACACACTTTTTCTGGGTGTACAGAATGTTTGTTTCACTATACACTATGCTTTTTAATATATTTTTTTTATTATTACATTTATAATTTTTATGTATTTATTTATTTGCATTAAAGCAGGGGTTCTCAAACTGATGTTTCTGATCTGATGAAAAAGTAAATTATCATAAAACCATGATTAAATCATAAAAATGTGACATTAAAATAAATAATAAATTTCAGTAAGATCAACATAAAACTTACAGTTAAAAATGATCAAATATGTTATTAAATGTATTGTTAATAATTATTGAAATATTGTGTTGTTAAATTACTAAAATATTAATTCAAAACCTCAAGAAGACATTATTTTAGTGCTTTTGTTAATATTTAGATTTTATGTTTATATATATTTTTTCACTTTTAAAGTTTCAGTAATTTTGGTGTGCATTTTTGTTATTTTTAATCGTTTTTGTTTTCTTTCAAATATGTCTACATCGTTTTTATACATTTTTATTTATTATTTTGATATTATTTATTTTCCTTTTGTTTCAAGTATCTTTTCTCATGTTTTGTTTTTTTTGTAGTTAAATAGCCAATAATAATAATATGTCACTTTTTCACATTACAGCAATGAGAATATAATTTTTTGCATTAAAGTAATGAGAACTTTTAGGAAGATGTACGAAGGACAATGACATGAAAGCCATATTTTTGCGCAGATTTGACATTTTTAAGGCTATGATCTTAAACTTTCGATCAGCTGATGAACAGCCTGTTTGAGTTTAAGTGCAGTTTTCAATAAATTGCCTATTCTTGATTTTTTGTCTCTTGCTCCTGTTTCTTCTTTTGGCATTCTGAAGCAGTTCTTACAACCTGGTTACGATCCACCAGCGTGAAATGCGAATACTTGTAATGTTTCCCCCGGTCTTAAGATTTTGTTCAGGAGTGTACCTGTCTGAGTGTGTTCAGTGACAGATCCCACGGCGGAGCGTCTCCTGACCCATTGACCTGCTCCCATAAGCCCCGCAGCGCCTCCACAGGCTCACGCCGGTACTGCACCTGCCAAAAATACAGCAACACAACCAAAGCCAACTATAAACTCTCAGAACAACATGTTTCTGCCGCATTTATTTTGCGAGGATGGTCTGCCAGTTCCAGGTTCAATAAGGTTGTTCTCCGGCGGGAACACGAGGGACCGGCACATACTGAGCTGTACTCGGAGCCTCAATCATGTTCTGGCCTAAATTACACAACTCAAGCAATTATCCGCTTAATGGAGATGATTATTGCTGTTTGTGTGGACAAGAGCGCGTGTTTAACAAGATCAAACAACGAGCGAAAACTAGAGGAAAAGACCAAACATGAGGCTGAAGTTTGTGCAGAGGATGTGAGGATGATCTCGCCCTTCCTGCTTAGAAATGGAAAATAAAGACTTTCTAAAACACACACGACTGGCCAAATATAATACATGACTCTGTTACACAGAAACCTGGCTGAATGACTTTGTTATTAAATCCTTTCATATTAAAGATGATTGTTATTGTAACTGTGATGTAAGGCTTTACGATGATGCAAATATTACTTAATGAACGGCAGGAAATATGGCTAAATCACACAGCATTATGTTTATTATGTTGATTCAATGTAATCATCTTTTGAATGAAATGCATGACAGCGTTGTTCTTCTGCTTATAATGATGAGGAGAATCTTTTCATCGAGCTGAGGAGGATCTAAAGGTGTTCTGGGGAAATCGATGTTGAGTCTGACTCACAGTACAGCACCGGATGATTTAATGAGACATTATGTTTGATGTCTTATGAAAACACTGATTCATTTCTTTTATAAGCTTGTATTTTCCATCATTAGTGTAATGCATTAAAAGGGACCACAAGCCATGAAGCCATGAAGTTGTAATCATGTAAACATTAAATTGTTTTTTAAAATGTTTTAAATATGTTTTTTGTATTTTTTGGAGGGTTTCAACAATTTATTAACCCCTGATTTTATCTTGTGGCTTTTCTTATCACTTTTATAGAATGACAGAAACAGCAAAATGATCAAAGCAATGTTCAGCAAATATGAGACATAAGTATCTACATATTATAGATTTTAAAATGTATACAATATTATATTATTAATTTACATTGTGTGTATATAAACATTTACATGTTATAAAATATAAAAAATGTTTTATGATACATAAACATGCATACATATATACAGAAATTGTCATATTGTAATATTCATAAAGAATTGTATTATTTAAATAGTAGTTGTTATATATAAATACGTATGCTTCATATATAACAAATACATTAAAAGAAATTACAGTTACAAAATATTACATTATTTTATTATTTATATATAACAAATACATACAAATAAATTACAGTTATAAAATATTAAATTATTTGATTATTTTTATATAACAAATACATAAAAATAAATGACAGTTAAGTATTACATTATTAATTATGAAAGCATATATATGTCTATTTGTGTAAGTTTTATATAATACATGAACAAATACATACTTATCAAAAATATTAAAATATCTGTGCTATTTACGTTATATAAAATAATATATATTTAAATATTATATCTATCTATCTATCTATCTATCTATCTATCTATCTATCTATCTATCTATCTATCTATCTATCTATATATATATACTGCTCTCCAAAAGTTTGGAAATACCTTAGAAAAGTGGGACAATATTGGCATGAATCCTTTTTAATTTGTGATAATTTTGCACTGATAAGGGACAACACAAACTATGAAAACATATTTTATTACATAAACAATTTATACATAGAAAAAAACTTACATTTTTACAATCTTTTAAAAACCTGGGCCAAGTTTAAACCAGTAACCAGGCATCACAGCTGGCAAAGGGGCATGTCTGATTTTGACATGTATATATTGCCATTATTATGTTTTAGTGCTGGTCTTCAATGATAATATCAAGTTACTTTAATGTATTAGCACCAAAAAATGATAAGGATTTATGCTGATATCGTCCAAAACCACATTTTGCCAGGGGTGTTTCCAAACTTTTGGAGGGCAGTGTATATATATATATATTTATTTTTTTATATATATATATTTTATAACTCAACAGCTTTGAATACAGCTCATCCAATCAGATTTCAGAGCCATAAATATCAGTTTCATAATGTGGTTTCGCCATGTAGTGACAGTAGGTTATGAGTGGCGTCCTGCGCTGAGATCGGTGTGTGTATATAATGCTGTGTATGTTGCTGTGATCACGTACATGAGGATTGAGTGTGTTGAACAGCTCCTCGTCTGTGATGTAGAGATCAGCAGGAGAACTGGGCCGTTCTGGAGTGTGAACTCCTCTCAGCAGATCCCTGACGATCCGTCCACACAGCGACACGGACACTTTCTGCTCCAGCTCCTTCTGCACACACACACACACACACACACACACACACACACACACACACACACACACAGCATCATTTTAACTGAATCAATGTTGTCATTGTTTTAAATGACACACACACACACACACACACACCTCCAGTGCGGCTCTCTGCTGGGCGCTGTTGTCCTGCTCTAAAGCCACGCCCCTCAGAGTGACCCGCAGTGAAGCTCCGCCCATCAGCACCGGGTGTGTGTGAAGACGCCAGGCCTCAGTCATGATGCCCGCAGACGCGCTCTTGAAGACGAAGCTGATGTGTTTAGTGCTGCCGGGCAGAATTGCCGCTGACAGAGAGCATCAGATGTGTGTTTTCAAAAGATTAGAAGTGTGTTCAGAGACAGTACTGAGGATCATGGAATCACATTTCTGGTTGAGAATTTACATGTAAATAGTTTGTATATGTATACTAATGTTCAAAAGTTGTTGTTTTTTGTTTTTTATAAATGAATACTAACTTCAAATACATCAAGGATGCATTAAATTGATCAAAAGTGACGGTGAAGACATTTATAATTTTACAAAAGATTTCAATTTCAAATAAATAGAAAGTTCTTCTGAACTTTCTATTCATCAAAGAATCCTGCAAAATAAAATGTGTCACAGTTTCCAGAAAAATATTAAGCAGCACAACTGGTTTCAACACGGATAATAATCAGAAATGTTTCTTGAGCAGCAAATCAGCATATTAGACTGATTTCTGAAGATCATGTGACACTGAAGACTGGAGTAATGATGCTGAAAATACAGCGCTGCATCACAGAAATAAATTACAGTTTAACAGATATTCACATAGAAAACAGTTATTTTAAATTGTAATAATATTTCACAATTTTACTGTTTTTACTGTATTGCTCCTCAAATAGATGCAGCCTTGGTTAACAGAAGAGACTCATTTAAAAAACATTTAACAATCATAATGATTCCAGTGAGGTTTCTGCTGTCAGTGTGTGTGTGTGTGTGTGTGTGTGTACCTGTAGTGTTGTTGAAGTAGAAGTGTTGAGTGAGTGTGTGTGTTTGTGTCAGTCTCTCCCAGCTGTAGTAAATCGTGGTACTTCCTTCATTCTTTAACTCCAGATCAGCGCTCACACTCTGTCCTGTGACCGTCTCAAACATCAGCCTGACAGAGACGCCCTCCTGCCCCTGACACACACACACACACATATTACTGGAAGAGTGGTAATCTTGTATGTTTATACTACAGCAATGAACCACTTGAGACTGCAGTGTTTTACCATGGTTAGGGAGTGTTTTACACTGTTTTACACTGTGCGTTACTCCACCAACTAGAAGTTTGAGAGACATAATGTTTTTTAAAAATGTCAGCATGATAAAATTTTTTTAAACAATTCAAAAGTTTGAATCGTTCAGTTCAAGGCTTAGTTACATTATTTACAGTTGCCAGGCCACATTTTAAATCCATTAAAAGATAGTTTGTTCAGAATTTTTAAAAAATTTAAAAAGTTCTGAAGGTTTGATTACTTTCTCAACATGGCAACATTATGATTCACTGAACGTTCAGAGGGAGTGTCTTTGACTGGTTCCTCTCTCTGAACTGGACATATAGAGTGGTGCTGAGTGACTCATGTGGTGATATAAGATCTCCCTCCTGCCTCCCACCTCAGACCTGCAGAGCTTTTCCTCTCCTCATACCTGGTGGGAGGAAGTGCTGCCGGTCCAGAGCGCCAGATCTCCACAAACCCTGAGAGCGGGACGCAGCTCCACATCCGTCAGCACGTCCTCATACAGCGCTAGAGGAGCTCTGCAGGAGAACACAGACAGGTCAGACACAGAGCATTCACATCAGGACGAGAGTCACGGAAGACAGAGTCGTACTGGTTCTCCTTCTGCTCTTTATCATCGTCTTCTCTCTCATCTGGCAGAGGAGAACGTGAAGAGACGGGAAGACCAGACCCGACCACCTCCAGACCATCAGCCTCCTGAAACAGCACAGATCAAATCTCTGAAACATCTCAACTATTTTTTATAAACAACACTTCAGACTCCAGCGGAGATGTTTCTCCACAGAACAACACCATTTCATGCATTTCTAAGCGACTCCACACTGTCTTACTGTATGACAGCTAGAGACTCCTTTGTGTCTGCTTTAATTTCTCCCAGGAGAAATATCTGAGACAGACTACATTAGAGATGTGAGATCAGAGTCTCAGTAAATCCACAGAGTAATAAATGCTCGAGCTGAACGTGAGTGTTTGTGATGATCAGCTGAGAGGTTTTATTTTAGAAAGCCCAGATGTTTAGAAACAAGATCTGCAGATAAGCTGTGGAAAAGTACAGCGAGTCAGATGAGAACAAACAGAGTGAACCACACACACACACACACACACACACACACACACACACAGACAGAGCTCGCCTTCTCACAGACTCAACTAATGCAGCTCAAGAAAGCAGAAAATTGTATGCATGTTTATTTTATTAGGATAATTGCATATATAGAAAGAAAGAAAGCAAGAAAGATAGATGGACGGACGGACAGATGGACAGACAGACAGATAGATAGATAGATAGATAGATAGATGTTTTTTATCTCAATATGAGGCAGCTGTGCTTTACAGCATCAATGTTTGGATAGACTGATCATCACTGTCCGTCCCTGTCCTTTCTATGACAGTCTGTGCACCAAACACCATCCTAAATCTCATCTGACATGATCTCTGATGACAAGCTAGTGAGCTTCCTCACCGTCTACACAGTCAGCTGCCTTCTAAGGGCACGTCTCACTGAAAAGCGAATGCAGAGATTCTCTTCTCCAACACAACGTATCATAAAGAGAGGATGATTTATCTGTGTACCTATTGAAAAAGAGCATATGGAGTCTATAAGTGTAACAGAACACATCCGAACACAGCCGTCCCAGAGCTGGTGTTTCTGTGATAATGGCTAGTAATCACCACAGGAGATGTGTGGATCTGCTCTCCGGGGGCTAATGGGTACACGAGTGTGTCTGAATACTAATACAGATCACACAATAACAACAACAGCAGCATCCTCACACACGCACTCGGCCCGTCCAGATGAGTGATGAGCAGAGAACATCACATTATAACCTGGAGAGGAGACGCTCGTCCAGTATTTAGGTGAAATCACATGTGCGTGAATGTCGCATGCTGCTGAAGCTCGCGTGAGGTATGCTCACGTGCAGGTGTAGACTGGAAACTGACACATGTGAAGGAAACACTGCTAATGAACATCGTCAAACTGTCAATCACTCAGGATGTCTGCGCTGTGCTTGAAATGGCTTGAAATAACTCTTCTTCTTTCTCTTCTTCACAAAAGATCTGGGACTAGTTAGAAACCCTTAATGTACTGACGCCTTTAACACTTTGTTCTGAAGACACTTTCTGATTTCATCAGCTTTATATTACAAGAACATTTCAAATAAAGTGTGAACATCTTAAATCAACTTCTAGAATTGTTCAAAGGTTTAGAGTAGTGCTGTCAAGCGATTAATCGCATCCAAAATAAACGTTTTGGTTTATGTTTATGAATATCTGTTAAACTGTAATTTATTTCTGTGATCAAAGCTGAATTTTCAGCATCATTACTCCAGTCTTCAGTGTCACATGATCCTTCAGAAATCAGTCTAATATGCTGATTTGCTGCTCAAGAAACATTTCCAAATATTATCAATATTGAAAACAGTTGTACTGCCCAATTTGTTTCTGAAAACTGTGCTACATTTTATTTTTCAGGATTTTTTGATGAATAGAAAGTTCAAAAGAACAGGAATATAAATCTTTTAAATGTATTATTTAAAAAATATTACTGATGCAGTATTTTGTTAGAAATGTTTGCCATATAGAATCTATTTCTTATGTCTTACACTAATGCATTTGGCAAATGCTTCTATAGAAAATGACTTATTCAAGGTTACATTTTCATGCATTTCCTGGGAATCAAACCCATGATCTCTACTGTTTGAGTTACTGAATATGTCTAATGACAATTTCACACACACACACACACACACACACACACACACAAACAAAGTCTTAATGGATGTGCAGAAGTGCAGAAATGTTCAGAAAGCGACAGATCACAGAAGTCAAAGCCGAGTGTCTTACAGGACTGAAGTCTCTCAGCACGTCCTTGAGTTCATGAAGACGCTGCTGCAGGTACAAACTCTGATCCCAGCCGCCGCTCACCGCCTCCCATGCCACATTACCTACAAACACACACAAACATCACACCGCCGCTCCTCAGACATGCATGTGTTGTGTAGGTGAAGATTGTCTGGATTGGTGTTGATGAAAGCCTGATTTCCTGTCATTTGACTCAATCTATCTGCAAATTAGATTCTCGTCTATATAAAGATGCAAATAAACAACAATCTGACATAATTCAGTCTGTTTCTGATGACCTTGATAGGTTTTCATTTGTCATGATGAACAGATTCAAAATAAACGCCGCCATTAATTGGAGCGACTGTTGCTATAGAGACAGAACATGTGGATGGATTACAACATGCGCTGTTGTTTACAAAGAACAAATTCATCCATGAGAAACATTTACACATATGTTTGCAATCTGCTGTTTTTCTTGTGCTTATGTAAGGCCGGTGAGACCTTAGCGCGATTCAGTCACGTTGACAAGAGTCAGTTGAGTTTGTGCACTTGAAAGTAGTTCTAAAGATTATATATATATATTTAAAAAAAAAAAAAAACCTAAATTTTTAATTGCAATCAATTTTTGGAACAGTTTATTGAACCTTTAGACAAAATATGTTTAAAAAAGTTTGCATGTGTGTTTTTTGTTGAGCATCATATTTAATCCATCAGGTTTTTATGGCTCGTATAGTCTAATAAAGTGAGGATATGAAGGAAAAAACAGCAGGGTGTTATTCATAAACTAAGCAAAATAATACAATTTGGTCCAGATGCTCATATTTATATGATGAAATTCTGATATTTGTAAATCAATGAGATCTTTATAACAATACAGCAGATACTTACATAAAATTATCTAAATATCAGTGGTCACTCTATATCTCTAATAGTATGTTTTAGTAAAATGAGATAAAAATGATCAAAACATATAATCCAATGCAGTCCACTAATGGATTAAAGGAATGAAAAAATAAACGTTCCTCAAAAGGCTGATGATCAGATTTGAGACTCACTGGTTTTTCTAAAACATGATTGATGGAGAATCAAGTAAAGCCGAGCTGCTTCAATCCAGTAAGTGTTCGTCTGGAAATATGACTGCAGTTATTCAGACGTTTACTTGATAAAAATCAGTCAAGATTTGACAGCAAAAAGACACGTGAAGCCCGAGCAGAAGCTGGACGTTTGTACAATTACACTAAAAAACTCTAAGGCATGGAGTGTGTTGTGTGTGATAGGCTCGTGTTGATCATGTTAGCGTTCATGTGTGTACCTGATTCCAGGCGTGTGCTGAGCGGCTGAGCCACGCGTGTGACGGCGGGACGCTTTCCTCTCTCGGTTTGGGTGAGTGTGGCTGTGATCCCGCTCATCTCGTCCCCATAATGCTGAGGGACGCTCCAGAACTCGCTGCCCACACGATGACCCTGAAACACACGTGAGGAACAGTCAAACACAACACGAGATTCAGCACACGATGGACAGGACAGTTACTGAAGCCTCTTTCATTCAGTGTGAGATGGGACAAGCTGGGACTTACATTCACGTGCTTCTATGCAAACTGACTTAGAGCTCATTAAATCCACACCTTTGGTCATAAAAATGTTTGCTATGAATCAAACTCTTGACATTACAGCAGTACTAGTCAAGCTAACAATATTAGCCGTTATGTGTCGTTTATCATAGTTTTAGGAAGACTGTGTGAATTTAATTAGTTCATAAAAATAAAGCTCCAAAAGTTTGGGGTCAGGACTTTTTCTTCTTTTGTTCATCAAGGACACAAAAAAATGCTCAAAGGCAGCAGTGAAGACATTTACAAAGACATTTTTCTATTTCAAATAAATGCTGCTCTTTTGAGCTATTCACCAGTGAATCCTGAAAAGTAAAATGCATCACAGTTTTCACAAAAATATACGGTTTTCAACATTAATAATAATCAGAAATGTTTTTTTGTGCAGCAAATCATCATTAGAATGATTTCTGAAGGATCATGTGACACTGAAGACTGGAGTAATGATGCTGAAAATACAGCTTTGATCACAGAAATCAATTACACTTTATCAGATATTCACATAGAAACATTTGAATGCAGCCTTGGTGAGCAAATGAGACTTCAAAAACACTACAAAATATTCCTGACCTCAAACTTTTGAACATTAATAACCAGGCCTATAGAATAAAATGTTGGGAAATACATCACAGGAGCATTTTTTTTTCCCCCATGTAATTGAATTCTCTGTGCATTTGTGTCAGAGGCAAGTGTGCAAGTGAAATAAATACAGCCGAACGTAACTTTAGTATTAACAAAACTGGCTCTGATGAATGTGAACAAACTACTGCAGATCAACTTTCCACTATAAAAGCACTAAATAAGAAGTGACTCAAATAACTCCTTCCTGGAAACATTCCAGTTTTAGTCTGAACTTAAGTAGAGAAGATATATGCAGCTGAGTGAGAGGGAGGAGAAGGAGTCACAGGATCGATCTCATCCCACATGCTGTGATATAACACTGATGCATGATGCATGGAAACCGTATTGTGACCTCCAGTGCCTGTGAAGGTCTTGTCGTTGCTCGAGATGGACACAGTGTAAAGGGGACGGAGCCTCACATGTCCTGCGCTGAGAGCGGGCAGCGCTGTGCTGATCAGATCCCTCTGCTCCTGAACCCATCTGAAAGTGCTGGAGCGGTTCATCAGTAAAGACCCCGCCGGCTTCTGCAGGAACCCTGCGAAACACACAGCATGAGATCCACGTGTGACGCCAGGAGCAGCAGCCGCCGCAGAGACCCTTTGTGCTGATGCTTTAGATCAGACAGACATCATAATAACGCACTATTACTGCAAATAATCCTGTTACAAATCACCCCGTCTGATAGCGTGTTTCATGTAATGACACACACACATTAAGGTTGGCTATAGGAAACAGCCTTTGATTCGGACTGGAGTGGCTGCAGTCTTTACTGACTCATCACTTCAGCAAAGCTTCACCTTATATGGAGACCACAGGAGACCCGACTAGTTATATAAACATACAGCGGCCCATCAGACACACTTATTTTGGGAATTAGAAACTCAAAACACATCATTTCAGTGGTCTCACAACAGTTTTCCTACATTTAACAAATATATAATATATACTCTCTCTCTCTCTCTCTCTATATATATATATTGGGGAGAAGTCTCTTCTGCTCAGCAAAGCTTCATTTATTTGATCAAATCATACTGTAAACACAGTAATATTGTGAAATATTGTTGCAATTTAAAATATAACAGTGAATATACTGTAAAATGTAATTTATTCCTGTGATCAAAGCTGAATTTTCAGAATCATTACTCCCGTCTCCAGAAACATTTCTGATTGTTATCAATGTTGGAAACAGTTGTGCTGCTAAATATTTTTGTGGAAACTGTGATACACTTTATTTTTCAGGATTCTTTGATAGAAAGAATGGTATTAAATCTTTTGTAACAATTTATCTTATTATAATCTGTCAATTTTGATCATTTTAATGCATCCTTGATAAATAAAAGCATTAATTTATTTTTAAAAAATAGCACTTTTACTTTTAAATAAAATAATCACTAGAGTCATATTTCATGAGAAGCATAAAAAAATGTAATGTGATACTATGAAATTTGGTGAATTCTAAAAGTATTTAATTAAAATCTTAAGCACACACATTAATTTTGACAGCCTGAAATCACATTCTCCACCCTACGACAGACAGACTCACGTGAGATGAAGTCCTGCTGTCTGCGTCTCTCTGTCATGTGGCGGCCCCAGTGCTGGAGGGCGTGGCTCTGATGGCCCCACCCCGTTTCTGAATGAACTTCGGCCTTATTGTCCTCATTCTCATCCTCCACCCACAGAGGGGTCCGTTCCTGTCGGTCTGGAATCAGCTGCACCAGCTGAGAATGAGCGTGACAAAAGATTAACAGTAAAATATCTAAAACTTTTAGAACAAGTATAATGATTACGACTCTATAATTATTTGCGTTCCCAAAAAATATAATTGGCTTTTTTCGAAATGATATGCCATTTCAGCTGTCTGTGACCCTCACCTCTGTCTCTCCTCGCATCTGCATCTCTGTCCTGAAATCCTCCAGGCTTCCCAGAATGCTGTGCGGCAGCACCATCCCCTGCGCGTCAAACCGCGGCCCACCGGGACCTTTGACACATAGAGAGAATCTAAAACATCAATCACACTGAACTTAAAGGGTTACTCCACCCCAAAATTAAAATTTTGTTATTTTGTTACAGTTTAAGATATTTTTGATTAAATCTGAGAGCTCTCTGACCCTCCCATAGACAGCGATGTCATTAACACGAATTTTCATTTTGGGGTGGAGTAACCCTTTAATGTTCTGACATGAAGCCACACCCACCTACCTGCATATTCAAATTGATGAGGCGGAGCAACATCCAGTGGGAGGGGCCTTGCTACAGTAACTCTAACTGACCTGCTGACCTCGTCTGGGGGGCGTGTCTTACGAACATACACACGGGTCATCGATTTGGGCTTCTGAGAATCGGAAGGAGGTTTAGGGACTCGCAGCTGTGAAGAAAGAAGCAACAAGACATGATATACATGTAAACACCTCCAGCTGTAACATCAGTGTGAATGAGGCGTAAACACACACACACTCTCACCCTCTCCAGGTCCTGAGCTGTGATGGCCAGACTCTGGATGTCGTGTCCGTTCAGAGCAGAACTGTGATCTTCCTCACCCACACATGAGGATGATGATGAGATCTCCTCACAGCTTCTCAACAGCTTCTTATCTGACACACCAGAGGAGAGGAGGACGAGACAAACCACAAACCCACACACCTGTGAAAATGTGACTACTCAAACCAGGGCTGTCAAAAGATTACAATTATAAATTGTGATTAATATCAAGATATTGGGACATTTAATGTTATTCATTGAAGATTTTAAATTGCTTTTAAAAAAAAGCTATTTAATGAAAAAATCATTCTAATGATGATTTGCTGCACACACACAAAAAAAACATTTCTGATTATTATTAATGTTGAAAACCATTGTGCTGCCCAATATTTGTGGAAATTGTCAAATATATTATGATTCAGTTTTCTTTAATGAATAGAAAGTAAAAACAAAACAAAAAAAACAACAGCATTCTTTTGGAAAATCTTTTGTAACATTATACATGTATTTTCTGGTTTCAATTGAATGCCTCCTTGCTGATAAAAAAAAAAAAAAAAATGTTACCCCAAACTTTTGAAAATAGAGTAAATGGTGGGAATTACTTTCTTCATCAAACAGAGTTCTTAACCTCATTAGACACATATATAAGATCATTGCATGTAATTTCTATAAACAATGTCTCTTACGATCAGGAGAGAACAAAACATGTCTCAACAAAAGAAGAAAAACACAAGCACTGCTAGTGTAAATGTCAGTAAGTGACTATCAAAGCAACGAGACAAAAACACTGACGTAAAGTGATCAGGGCAAAGAATGGTACCTGATATATGATCAAATATGACAGCGGCTTTTAGCTATGGAAACACCTGAAGGCGCATGGAAACAGGTAACGGCCATCAATGAGCCTTTCATATGTGCATTTTATACTTAGCTCTAGTTTTGGGAAAAATATTCCCCTAAAGTGGCAGAAAACCAATTAAACAGTTATTTATGTATTTTCAATTCATTTTAAACATTCAAAAAACACTTTGCATTTACAAAAAAAATTAATAAATCCCTCCCCAAGATTAGCGCAATATTACAAGAAATTATTATATTATATTATAGCAAATTTTTGAAAAATATAATTTGCAATATAAACTAAAAATAAAGACAATGTTAATACATTTAAAATTAACATTAGCACAATATCCTAACAAATTATTACATTTTACTGTATTACATAGAAACATGGTAAAATATATTATTTAAAAAAAAAAAAACATTGGACAATATATGACATAAAATCAAAAATTCTAAACTTGCATTAGTGCAATATAACAACAAACCAGTATTGCAAATATAATATAATTAGAGGTGATTGAAAATTTAGCATTTTAAATTAAAATAAAATTAGAATGATCATGTTTATGAATTCAGCACACATTAAATTAATGCAATATAACAACAAATTATGATTAATATAATATAACATAACATAATATAACAGGCCTATTTGTGTGAGGGTTAGGTTTACGGGTAGGGCATGGAAAATAGTTCATTATAAAACAATAGAAGTCGATGGAAATTCCCACTATAGAACAAATGTGTTTAGACAGAGAGAGACAAGCAGCCCACACAGATGAGAGCGAACACTAATGAGTCACTATAAGCTCCACACTGACTCCAGCTGACCAAATGTAATCACACACACACACACACACACACACACACACACAGTCATTTAGAGTTGACAGGCTGTTATACAAGCCTGTGCATCCTCAGTGTTCTGGAGACGGATGAGTGTTGCCATGGTAAAACACAATAACTTTTTCCCCATCCACACACACACATCCCAATGTCCTCTGCTGCTGCCAGTCTTTCCCCTCCGAGGAGTCAGAACATCCTGTGTTGTTTCACAGGTGGAGTGGAGGAAAGAGGTGAGATTGATCTCAAAAATATTGACAAGAGGACAAAAAATGAGCAAAAGTCTTTTTCTGCTCCATCTCTCTCTGTCAGGAGCATCATGGACCGTTTGCGGGAAGAGAGAAAGTGAGGATGACCGGAGACCATGATGTGCTCATTTCATATCATATTCACACACACACACACACACACACACACACACACAATGGTGTCTCTGTCACAGCTTATAAATACACAGCGACTGCAAAAAAGTATTTGGACACTTCAGATCATTTCATTAGACAATAAACAGGTGTCATTTATTACAAATAAACAGCACAGCTTTGTTATTAATCTACATGTATATAAACCAAATTATAAACGGCTTGATCTGGTCTCGGTTTATTCATTGAGGCATATTCGAGAAGGACTAGGCTAAATATGTTCAGAAGTTGATATTAATGAGATAATACCTGATGGAGATCTCGTTTCTCGTTTGTTAATCCTGCTAGTTGATTTCCCGACACTCGCCATGAAGCCAGGCCTCAGTCAAACCCCAGCTATAAACAAGATAACACGCCAGACTGTGGTGAAACGCAGCAGGTGTGTGTTATTGCAGAAAGTTTACACGGATAGAGACCCGCTGCCGTCTCTGTTTACAGCGCGGTACTTCCGGGTACAGACGCGTTGCCGTAGCAACGGAGCCGTTAAAAACAAAGGGATGCGCGAGCAGTTCATTAACGCGAAACAAAAAGAGCAAGATGAGGTAAGTTTTAAAATCATATTTGTTGTAGATCGCAGAAAAATAAAAAGCATAAAACAACACTGAAAAACATTGTTAATTCCAACATTCATTTGCTTAACCTCTATGGTACAGAGTTGCCATATGGCAACATTATACTTATTCCCTTGTTGTTCTGAAAATAAATAAATAAAATACATTGCAATATGCCAGCCAAATGAGTCAAATGACATTTAATGTTCCTCCAAAACGCTTCTTCCCACTGCCACCCTCACATCCCACATAGCAACCATCATCTGGGCCAAACACAGTTACCCTCGGCCCGTGTGTGGCCCAGACCTGGAATACACACATGAGCCATAACTGGGACAAATCTCAGCCAAACAGTAGCTTATAACCAGCCCTGAACTGGGCCAGGGCCCGTTTTAATAGTGCTACCTAATCTCAGCCTTCAGTAAACCACATAGAGACCATCTTTAACCAGAAACCCCAAAACTGAGCCATTAAAAGCCAAAAACATCCCACGGATCCATCCGTATTCCAGCCAAATTACATTTAATGTTCCTCCAAAACACTTTTCCCATTGTCTCCCTCACATGGAGGGCACCTGTTAAAATGCTCCAGAAATTGCGCTGTTAACCTCATTTCAGAACATCTCTTCTTAACAGGGATTTTTTTATAGATTAGATAATTTTTTGCATCATCTTTGTTTAGTAAATTACATATTTTTATTCACAGATCAACATTGTCTAACATAGTTTTACTGAGGAAATATCAATGTATGGCAACGCTGTACCACACTGAAGTAATGTATTTCCCCGTTGGGATTTTTTATAGATAGTAAGCAATAATATGATCGCAGTTATTTATTTGAAGTGTTTATTGTAGTATAGTTGAATTTAAGTGAAAAAGTGAAAGTGACGTGACATGAGGCCAAGTATGGTTACCCATACTCTGAATTAGTGCTCTGTATTTATCCCATCCAAAGTGCACACACACAGCAGTGAACACACACACAGCAGTGAACACACACACAGCAGTGAACACACACACAGCAGTGAACACACACACAGCAGTGAACACACACACAGCAGTGAGCACACACACACCGTGAACACACACACACACACACACACACCGTGAACACACACACAGCAGTGAGCACACACACACCGTGAACACACACACACAGCAGTGAACACACAAACACACACACACACACCGTGAACACACACACAGCAGTGAACACACACACACCGTGAACACACACACACAGCAGTGAACACACACACACACACACACACACCGTGAGCACACACACAGCAGTGAACACACACACACACACACCGTGAACACACACACACACCGTGAACACACACACAGCAGTGAACACACACACACCGTGAACACACACACAGCAGTGAACACACACCGTGAACACACACACAGCAGTGAACACACACACACACCGTGAACACACACACACAGCAGTGAACACACACACACACCGTGAACACACACACAGCAGTGAACACACGCCGTGAACACACACCCAGAGCAGTGGGCAGCTATTTAAGCAGCTGGGGGTTCAAGGGCACTTCACTCGTGGTATTGAAGGTGGAAGAGAGCGCTGTACAATTCTGCCCCAATAAGTAGCCTATGAATAATATAATTACTTTTTTTCAGAAAATTAATACAGCAATATTTCACGGAAAGGGCATTAGGAAGAGTGCAGAGTTGGCTCTTCCATGTGGTGTGTGTGTGTGTGTGTGTGTGTGTGTGTGTGTGTGTGTGTGTGATTGTGTGTGCATGTTTATGTGGTTTATGAGGACACAAATTTGTATAATGACATGGGTATGACAGAGGTATTACAATATGAAGGTGGTTTATGAGGACACTGCCTATGTCCCCGTAATTCAAAAGGCTTTAAAAACATACTAAATGGTGTTTTTTTGAAAATCTAAAAATGCACATAGTCTCCTGTGAGGGCTAAGTTTAGGTGTAGGGTTGGTGTAGGGCAATAGCACACACAGTTTGTTCAGTATAAAAACCATTACGCCTATGGAGAGTCCCCATAAACCACAAAACCAACGTGAGTGTGTGTGTGTCTGTATATTTATGGCATGTATGGAATCTCTCTCTCTCTCTCTCTCTCTCTGAAAAAATATGTTTTGATTTGTACAATTGAAGCTATTTCATGTAACAAAAGCTTATTTGAAAAAAATTTTTACTTTTAAAAATTCGTAATAGGCTATTTGTAAACAATATTTTCTATTATGTATGAAAGCAGATTTCTCTTTTTTTACACTCTAGGAATCCTTCAATACAAATTTTGAATGCTTTAATAATAAATTATTTTATTGTCTTTTGTTCCATAAAGCTTTCCATTGAAATGTGTTTTCAATTCACTTATTTATTTTGACCAAATTAGAGTTTTCAGCTGTAGGCTGTGCTCATTATGAGAGCTGGCCTATATCACCGTGTACTGCTCCGGGAGACGATCTGTTCCTCGCGGTACACGCGCGGCGCACCTGTCAATCACACCGATGACGCGCGCGCGGGTATATATATATAAGCAGCGCTCTGCGAGCGCACCGAAGTACTTCTCCAGAGCGCACAAGCAGAGGTGGATGCATCCGATCAATATCAAACAGATCTGGCTGTCTTCTTCAATGTGTCCCGTCATGGAGCAGAGCGTCAAAGCGGCCGCAGCCCTGCAGGTGATCCAGACGCGCAGCTCGCCTAGCGTCCTGCTCGCGTACAAAAGCGCGACGCAAAGACTCGGCGCGACTGGGATCAGCGTCAGCACGCTCTCCAAAGCAGGACTGGGAATCCTCAAACTGGCCACGACTCAGCTGAAGCAGGAACAGAAGGCGCGAGTGGTGCGTGCGTCCAGTCTGGGTAAAGCGCACCCCGCGCCCTTCGATAAAAAGTCTCCTCTGGACCAACTCACCGCGCTTGTCCTGCACGGTAGCGCACGCCTCCAGCCGCTGGCGAACGAGTTGCATGTCCCCAAGCCGCAGAACTGCAGGCGCATTGTGGTGCTCGGCGCACCGCGCGTCGGCAAGACCTCCATCCTGCGCCGCTTCCTGCGCGACGGCTTCGAGGAGCGATACGAGCCCACGAGTGAGGATTTCCACCGGAAACTCTACCAAATCCGCGGAGAGACTTACCAGATAGACATACTGGACGCGTCCGGAGAGAGGAGCTTCCCCGCCAAGAGGAGACTGTCCATCCTGACCGGTGCGTAAAAGCTTCTAATATGCTTTTATTAGGAACAGTTTAAGCTGATGAACCTTATGGATGTTTTGAAAAACTTGGTGTTCTTCACTTTGGTGCTTGAGATCTTTTCCCAAGCACCATTGCAGATGAAGAGCTAGACGGTGAAAAGTTATTTGTGAAACCAAAAAGTGTTCTGCTTTCTTGGAATCTTGTTTCTGGAAATATTTTATGCCATATTTATTTGTGTATTTACTCTTAAAAGTTTCAAAAAACGTTCTAATGAACAGTTTATGCATAGCGTTCCTGAATCTGCTGAAGCTGGTGGCCTTAATTTTATGTTGGCTCAACTTTTTTTTTTTACAGTGTTGGGTTTCTAAAGTAGGCCTACCGTACAGATGGAGAGCTAGATAATAAAAAGTTATTTGTAGGGAGGAAAAAGTTAAAACTGAATGAATGCACTTATTTTAATATCATCATACATTCAGTCTCAGATTTTATACATCAACCTTCTGATATAGAATAACGATAGAATGCAGTTTTTTTTCAATCAATCAATCAATCAATCAACCAATCAATCAATCAATCAATCAATCAATCAATAAAGGCACCAAGAATCAAAAAGTTACATATTACTATTTTAAATTCAGTTAAAGGAAATTCTTAAACTGATGTTTTTCTCCAATTAATGTAAATTGAGCGAATCAGCATCATCCATAATCAGTATTAGCATAATTTAAAGCCAACGCGTGTTTTTATTAATTTAGAACACGGACCATAAATCATAATTATGTTACTTAGCATAAATAAATTTATATTATTGCAGGCTCTTTTAAATCATATAACTGATGCCAATACTTTAGTGCCAAACTTTGGTTCATACTTGAATTGAATCTAAAGTTTTTTTTTTTTTTTTTTTATTCCAACAGCGCTGCATTTTTTTTTCTTAATAGCCTAAAATGATATATTTCATATGTCAGATATTGACCCTCTGTGGTCTCTTCTGTGTTTTTTAGGTGATATATTCCTGCTTGTCTTCAGTCTCGACGACCGCGGCTCGTTCGAGGAAGTGCGCGCTCTGCACGCCGAGATCGTCGCGGCAAAAACGGCGCAGCACCGATCCAAGCAGAAGGTGTGCGTGCCGACGGTGGTCTGCGCGAACAAGGTGGACTTGCCCTTGGAGCAGCGCGCGGTGTCGCGGACCGAGGTGCTGCGTGCGCTCGGTAACAGCTGCGCTCTGTTCGAGACCTCCGCCAAAGACAGCGTCAATCTGGAGCAGGTGTTCGAGGCGCTGGCGCGGCGCGGCGGGCTCCCCCTCGAGACCGGACCCTCGCAGCACCGCAAAGTGTCCATCCGTTCGTACCAGGCGCTGCGGGCGGCGCGGCAGGCGGAGAGAGGAAGCAAAGCGGCAGCGTGCGACGCTCCGTGCGGGGCGCTCTTCCCGCTGGCCCGCAGACCGAGCTTCGGCACCGACCTGCGGCTGGTCCTCGGGCCCAAAGCCGGCAGAAAACAGAGCAAAGCGCTGGACAAGTGTCAGATTCAGTGAAACAACTCAGACTGAGAGAAAGAGAACCGCTTCAACAAAGAACACTAACGATATTGCAGACACTTTGATATGTGTTTACCAGAACACAACACATTTTATTCATCTTTTGGAGATGGATCAGAATCATTTTTATACATTATATGTGAACCTGGAGCACAAAACCTGTCTTAAGTCGCTGGGGTATATTTGTAGCAATACCCAAAAATACATTGTATGGGTCAAAATTAGCTATTCGTTTGTGCCAAAAATGATTGAGATATTAAGTAAAGATCATGTTCCATGAAGATATTTTGCAAATTTCCTGCTGTAAATATATCAACACATATTTTTTCATAAGTAATATGTATCCCTGGACAACTTTAAAGGTGATTTTCTAAAAAAAAAATTTTTTTGCACCCTCAGATTCCACTTATTCAAATAGTTGTATCTCAGCCAAATAGTGGCCTACCCATACATCAATGAAAAGCTTATTTATTCAGCTTTCAGATGATGTATACATCTCAATTTAAAAAAACTGACCCTTATGACTGGTTTTGTGTTCCAGGGTTACATATATAAAATTGACCATCCTGGCCTATAAAATGTATTATGTTGCATATGCTATCATCGCAAAGCCATTAAAATAATTCTTACTGATTTACAGAGTCATTTTAATTCTACTCGATGCATTTTAATGCAGGAGGAACAATGAAGCATTTATGTAAACTTTAAGCTTCACATGACAGATCTGCATCGCAAACCCCCTGTTGAAGACCTCTGCCATATTTAATGACTTGAAAGAAAATACTGTGATTATGTCTGAGACATGACGAACTGAATTGACTTGAGGCCGCTTATTTATTTTATTTGCTTTTATTGCTCAGAGCCTCGTTTTTATGGTGTCTTCTGATGAAGATCCACTGAGAATGACTGAAAAGCCTGTTGAGTGACTGGTTTGCTTGGATGCATGAGATGCTGTATAATATGTCACATTTGAAATAAAACATTTTCATACAAATCCTGACATCATGAGTCGGTCTGATGATTTGGTGAAAAGCTGTACTAATCGATGCCGCCTCAGCCGTGTAATGAAGTAGAGAGAAGTATGTCACGATTCATTCATTCAAAATAAATAAATAATTGAGAGTCTGTGGGCGTTTAGATGAAATGATAGAGCCTTGACTCTCTCTGATTGCATAAGAGCCTTTACATGCTGCTGCCGCACAGGATGTGCTGTGAGAAAGAGAGGTATCTATCTATCTATCTATCTATCTATCTATCTATCTATCTATCTATCTATCTATCTATCTATCTATCTATCTATCTATCTATCTATCTATCTATCTATCTATCTATCTATCTATCTATCTATCTATCTATCTATCTATCATAATTACTCCTATTGAGATCTGTGGACACCGTTTTTATCTCCACAGGCAGAAATTATGCTTCAGACACATGGGAGCGCTGAGATGAAACACTGACTCACTGACACGAGCACGATCAGTGTTTCACTTTCTAAAGATCATCCTGATGTTTTCACCCTGAGCATGTATGAAACGGCATACAAATACTTGCTCTATCTCTGAAACATGCATGTGAACATTTTCATATGGAATACACAAAGTACACTTCCCTAAATGTGAGGCAAACAACTAAAAAACACCCTATTTGACATCCTTTTTGAAGTACACCACCTTATGTAGTATTTAAGCTAAATAAATAAATAAAAAAATTGTTGTAAGCATGGCTTAAGGAAATATATTTTGCAGATTGAAAATATTTTTCATTTAAACCTATTGACAAAATGCATTACAAAATGCACCTGCTCTTAAAGGCAAGAAAATATATGTACAATCTTAACATATATTTAGATCTTTATTCTACATAATATTTGGAACAAGTTAATTTCCAATTATATATTTACAGTGGATTAAAAAATGATCAAATCTTATGAGTAAATAAAAGTAACTAAAACTTATCAAAAATGTATAATATATTTAAAAATCTCTATTAGCAGTATGTTTATCCAATGATTATATATTTCGGAGTTCTATTTACACTAAAATAGCCCATCTTGTTGGCAAAGGCTATTTACACTAACTCCGCCCACTACCGTGTGATTGAGTTAGGCAAGATTAAAAAAAGAAGCAAGGTTAACATCAGTTTCAGTTGTGTAGATGGTAAGGCGCATGCTTTTTGACGCGATCGACCCGAGTTCGAGCCCACCTTTTGCCAAACATTTTTTTCTCCCTTTTCAAATCTCATATCGCATCAGAAAGGCATTTATTTTCAATAAAAAATAAGGAAATAATCAAAAAGTTGAAAATAAAGTATCGGGTAGGGTTAGGGTAGGTGTAGGGAGGGCTTTATTGTCCCAATAAGGTGGCATCCATTTAATAAATTTGAATTAAAATTATAATTTACACAGTACGTTATTATTGCGTACTGTTTTATAATGTACTACAATACTGAGGCGCAGATAATTGCCACTATTTGCAATAAGTAGTATAAATAGCAAAAATCTTGCTATTTTAACATAGAGTAAATCGAATCTATAGCTATTTGCACTTAGTGTAAATAGCATATCGTTAAAAAATACTGCTATTTTCACTTGGTGTAAATAGAATCCATTGCTATTTGCACTTAGTGCAAATAGCCGCTGCCTATATATTTTGACTTATATATTAAAAAAATATATATGAAAATACATGTTTTGCTTACTGCATGTTGTATTATATTGTAAAAACAGTTTGCAAAGCAGTAACTATTGTTCAGTAAACTGTTTAGTTAGCAGGTAAGCTGTAAGTTTGTTTTGCTCATCTGTTGCAGACGGAGCTGTGCTGTGATGATTGCAGAAGACATTCAGAGCACATCTGATCTAACAGATGCTCAGTAATTACAGCACCTTGTTAAAACATTCAGTCTGTCCTCTCAGGTGTGATGCAGCAGGAATCATTGTGACCCGAGAAATTAAAGCACAGCAGGCTACTTGGTGCGGCGCTGGGTTTGTTTCAGGCTGAGGATCACATGGGGAACTCAAACAAACAGTCTGAGACTAACAACCATCACATTCAGCCTCCATCATCCTGTACCTGTACACCTACACACAGATCTGTATCTCTGTGAATGTATGTGCAGAGGAGGAGCGCTTTGTGTGCGTGAAGGTCACCGCTGATTGAACAGAGTTCACTTATACTGCAGGAGGATAGAGCACTACAATCCAGAGAGAGAGACTGAGTTAGCTCTTTCATAAGGAGATTTTATTTGGATATTGTTTAAGATGTTTCAGACACGTATGAGCTATACAATTCATTAGGGTATGTTTGAAATGCAGTATGCACATTTTAATGAAATAACTACAGTAGAGCTATTTTTGCCTAAATGTGCAGTAAACAACAAAAAGTGTTTTGTCCCATATGAAAAAAAGTACTTAAAGAAGCAAGAATAAAAAATTCCAATGTACTCTCTAACATATTTTAGACCATATTTATATTATAATATATATTTACTGTAGATGGACAATATATAATAATGGAAATAATAATAGAAGAAGAAAAAATATACAGTATATACAACACGAAATGTTGGGACTTTTATTGAATTTGAATAAAATAAAAAGTAAAAGACTTTCAAATCACATGAGCCAATATTTTATTCACAACAGAACATCGATAACATAACAAATGTTTAAACATTTTACTATTTTATCCACTAAATGACCTCATTTCAAATTTTAATGCTGCTACAGTTCTCAAAAAAGTTGGCACGGGGGCAACAAAGGGCTGAAAAGCAAGAAAAGATTCAGCTGGGAGAACATCTAGCAACTAATTAAGTTAATTGACATCAGGTCTGTAACATGATTAGCTATAAAAGGGATGTCTTAGAGAGACAGAGTCTCTCAGAAGTAAAGATGGGCAGAGGCTCTCCAATCTGTGAAAAGAGTGCGTAAAAAAATTGTGGAATACTTTAAAAACAACGTTCCTCAACGTCAAATTGCAAAGGCTTTGCAAATCTCATCATCTACAGTGTAGAACATCACCAAAATATTCAGAAAAACTGGAGATATCTCTGTGCGTAAGGGACAAGGCTGAAGACCTTTGTTAGATGCCCGTGGTCTTTGGGCCCTCAGACGACACTGCATCCCTCATCGGCATTATTCTGTCATTGACATTACTATATGGGCCCAGGAATACTTCCAGAAACCACTGTCGGTAAACACAATCCCCCATGCCATCGGAAGATGCCAACTAAAGCTCTATCATGCAAAAAGGAAGCCATATGTGAACATGGTCCAGAAGTGCCATCGTGTCCTGTGAGACAAAGCTCATTTAAAATGGACTGTTTCAAAGTGGAAAAGTGTTCTATGGTCAGACGAGTCCAAATTTGACAGTCTTGTTGGAAATCACGGACGCCGTGTCCTCCGGGCTAAAGAGGAGGGAGATCTTCCAGCGTGTCATCAGCATTCAGTTAAAAATCCAGCATCTCTGATGGCATGGGGGTGCATAATTGCATACAGTATGGGTAGCTTGCATGTTTTGGAAGGCACTATAAATGCTGGAATGTATATAAAGGTTTTTAGAGCAACATATGCTTCCCTCTAGACGACGTCTATTTCAGGGAAGGCCTTGTGTATTTCAGGAGGACAATGCAAAACCACATACTGCAACTATTACAACAGCATTGGCTTCATAGTAGAAGAGTCCGGGTGCTGAATTGGCCTGCCTGCAGTCCAGATCTTTCACCTATAGAGAACATTTGGCGTATCATTGCATGAAAAATATGTCAAAGACAACCACTAACTCTTCAGCAGGTGGAAACCTATATCAGGCAAGAATGGGACCATATTCCAACACCAAAACTCCAGAAACTCATAACCTTGATACCCTGATGTTTTGAAAAGAAGAATAGATGAAAAAAAGTAAATATTATCCATAAACAAACTATTTCTGAGATATTTCCAAGACAATAATTGGATGGCACTCACTGAATGAGTTCATATGGAGATCTCTGATATTTGGGATCTTATTTGAGACTTATATATTGATATTGATATGAGACTTAGATTGTTGGCATCTCTTTTGAAACCCTAAATGAGATGCATGTTAGATTTCTTTCAACTTTCATCACAAGATATTTGCACGTGTTTCCGTGTTGCACAGATGCTAAGGACAGTAGTGGCTCTAGTGGCGATGCGCTGTTGGCATGGCAACACAACCTCTGCATTGTGCCTGAGTGGCACACATGTCCTCGCGCAGGGTCCTTCGCGTACTACTCAAGTGCCTGCTCCCCTTTCTTCTCATGTTTAAGTGTCCAAAAACCCTTTGTCAAGAAGAACTGTTTCAAATTATGTAGACCAAAACAAACACTTCTTGTGCAGACAGAACGAGAGAGAAGCAGACATATTTATACTTTAGTGAGTAGACTAAAACTTTTACCGGACAAAGAACACGTGTGAAGAAACACACAGCTCATGCTAAATCTGAACTGAGGCTACAGGGAACGTTCTAACGTAACTTTCACAAATGTTTTTTTTTTTGTTTTAAGTGAATTGTCATGTTCACTTAATTAATTATTATTTACTTGATAATTTTAAGGCAACGGGTTTCCTCAATTTTTTTAAGTTAAGTCAACTTATCACTTTTTACAGTGTGATGACCCCTTTAAGAGAACAACACAACAACATTGGTTGGAATAAATTTCAGAACCATTTCTCTAGCTTACAAATGCTAAAAAAACAACATTGTCAGCCAATCAGAATCTATTCAGCTTTAAAGAGCCCGAGCATTTAAAGCAGCAGATAAACTGCAGCGCCTGCTTAAAATGAACATGAACATGGTGCATGAACGGGTCTTAAAAGATCGATCTTATGATTTAATAATTGACACTGGGTAATTAAAATCAAGAAATCATACTGACAACCGAGCCCTTATGTGTGTGCGTGCATGCGTGTTTCATGACACAGTGTTAAATGTCAGTAATATTCACACCTGTTTGCCAAATGAAACGTTCAGCCATGTGTTTGTGTTTGTCCTTTGTTCGCCTGATGTGAAGCTGATCAACTACTGAAAAAGAACAATCTCAAATGTTTGATCCTATAAAAAATGATTATGATTTTATTGTAACTGTTATTCTGGCAGAAACTGTGCATGGTCTATTTTGTTGACTCGTGCAGATACTACGTAAAAAGCCTGGATTAGATCAAGCTGAAGTCATGGTGATGTTACGCAGAAGCACAGTGGTGTGTGGAGAGACGAGAGATGGACAGGTGTTTGCTGGAGAAGATGGAGGACAGGACGAGAGGGACTGGCACGCAAGGCCAGACAGAGATCTAATCACACGCAAATTGTGGAAGAAAGGAAAAGAAGTGATGACAGCACACAGATGATGTGAAAAAAGAGGTAGAGAGAGATGTATGAGAGCTGACCGCTGTGATTGTTGTTTTCGAGGTTTCTCACGAAACCTGTTGATAACACGTCTAGGTCTTTCATGCCAAAAAATAAATACATTAGCCTATGTTTTAGGAACACTGAAATTTATTTTCTACATGCAACATTTTTTTCCTTCTAATTTTTAAGCAATACACAGTAGGACTGTATGTCTTATTTATTTATTTATTAATTTTAAAATATTTTAAAATTAAAATAATTATATATATTTATTTTTTTAATTAAAATGTAAATTTAAGCTATTAATATATATATATATATATATATATATATATATATATATATATATATATATTTATATAAACCTTACATTTAATGTTTAATTTAAAAATAACTTACAAATAATTAAATTTATTACATAAATAGCATGTAGCCTAAATTAGATTGGATACTTGCAGTTAACCTTTGTTTTGTTGAGACAGATAGTGAGCTTGATTCATTATGATCATTTCCACTATTTTCTGTTACTCACCAATCACAGGAGGGTTTTGCTTGTTACTCCGTGTTTAATGACATGTCACGATTTGTGACATTATCCACAGCATCACGCTAATGGGCAACTTCCTCTAAAAACATCCCAGATTTAAAACCTGAACACTGTGTCGCTCCACAAATGAGTTTGTTTGTGTAGAACAGGCCTGAAATAAAGCCTCTGTATGATTATTCATGGGTTTAATGTGAGATATTAGGGTATAATCATCTGCTGAAAACACCATTGTGCTCGACAGCTCTCAGCAAGGACATGCGTTTCTGTGTCGCGTGGAGATCCGCGGCCTTCAACATGAAAGAAATGATTGAACACTCTCAGATCTCAGACATTCAGTGAATTTCAATGCAATTCATTCAGCGGTTGGGTCATAAAGAACATAAAGGGGAAAATATTAAGACAAGACCTGCCTTGCAAACTCACATCCTGTCTGATATCAAAAACTCAGTGTTTCTTCAAAACGAGGCCTCGTGGGAGCTGTTGATCGGTCAAGGCTGCTGCTGGGAGATAAAGTCAAACTAGATAAAGTTAAGCAGAACTTCTGTTTACATTCATTGTACATTACATGCATGCTGAATACTCTCTTTTTACCCTAAATATGGCAGATAACATGCCTGAAAATTGCTGGAAATGTATAGCTTTTTTTCTTCTTCTTTAAATCAGGGTCAAGGGACACCAAGGACTGGAGGATATACAGATTGCCAGGTTCATGTTTTCTTCAGGAGGCACTGACCAACATAGTTTCATATCTGGTAAAAGTGTCCATAATCAAAGGTAAAGTACAGTTGTTATCAACCCCCCTTATCAACATCGGACCACAATATAGTTCATTTGATACCAGCATATAAGACTGTTTTGAAAAGGAATAAGCCCTTGGTTAAGACAGTAACAGTATGGAATAAAGAAAATGTGGAAGCATTAAGAGGGTGTTTTTTGTGTACGGATTGGTCAGTATTTTATGATGCAGATTTGAACACCGTAACAGAGACGACCACTGATTATATTCGTTTCTGTGTGGATACAATACTTCCTAAAAAGAAAGTTAGGATGTTCCCAAACAACAAGCCTCATATAACAAAAGAAATGAAAGCCTGCATCAATAAGAAAAAAGCAGCTTTTATGAAGAAGGACTGGGTTGAGTTAAAGGTTGTACAAAAGGAACTGAATCAATTATTATTGGAAGCTAAGAAATGCAAAAGGGACTATGTTGAACAAAATTTTATCTTTTATTTTTTTTTTTATCTATGAATAATAAGAGATTGTGGGAATCTTTGAGGACAATTTCTAATATGGATTCTAAAAAACAATGTTTTGTAACAACTGATGATTTTAAGAAAGCAAATGAGCTGAATGAGTTTTTTGTACGGTTTGATAATAATGATCCTGTCAGTGATTGTGAAGTGATTTTACAAACTGTTGAATGTGGTACGGAAGCCAGATCATTTGTGAATCCTGATGAAGTTACTACAGTTTTTCGTAAAGTTTGTACTAAGAAATCAACTGGGCCGGATGGTATTTCGCCACATCTTTTGTGGATGTGTGCAGAGGAGTTAACTCTGGCATGGTGCCCGATTTTTCAGCAATCACTTGACAATCATATGGTCCCACTGTTATGGAAAAAGTCCATTGTAACACCTGTTCCCAAAAAATCTGGTGCTTCCGATAATAATGATTTCAGACCAGTTGCTATAACATCTGTAGTTATGAAATGTTTAGAGAAATATGTTGTGTCCAGACTGAAAAGCAATATACATTTGTTGGATTGTTTTCAGTTTGCTTAGGAGAGGGACTGTTGATGCTGTCAATATGTTGTTCACTTGACTTTACAGCATTTAGAGAACGTTAATGCTTATGCACGGTTACTTTTTGTGGATTTTAGTTCAGCTTTTAACACGCTTCAGCCAGAGTTACTCTTGGACAAGCTTGTAAAAATTAACGTTAATCCTTTTATTATTAAGTGGCTTTTTCCCTTCTTAACAAATCATACTCGATGTGTTAAAGTAAATTATCTGATGTTAAATCAATTAGTACAGGTGCTCCTCAAGGTTGCGTATGCTCTCCAATTCCGTTTACTTTATATACAAACGATTGTTTTAGTAGAAATAAGAACAACTATTTTATAAAATACTCTGACACTGTAATACTAAGTCTTTTAGGAAAGAATCAGGACATAACAGAATACCAGTCTGAAATTAGGAACTTTGTGCAGTGGTGTAATGTAAATCATCTTATTGTCAATGTTGGAAAAACTAAGGAAATTATAGTGGATCCAAAAAGTTTGGGTGATTACAGTCCAGTAATTATTCAAGGTAACATTATTGAACAAGTGGATACTGTTATGTACCAGGTCTAGGGTCCAGGAGAATAACATAAATAACTCCCGCTACAACTGACTTCTTGTTTCTTTCTCTTTTATTACTTTGAAGCAAGTTGTTCAAATTGGAAAACAGTAGCACAAGACGTCAAAAAGAAACAAGTTAACTTCAGGATTGGAAAAGCCAAACTAACAAACAAAATTCAATCTATTAATCTATCAATCTATATTAAAGTATCTCGCATCTAGATCTGTTTTCCTCTTGCAGAAGTTATTTACCGCGCACCAGCTTGCTTATTAATGGCATAGATTTGACGCCATAGAAATCGGGGGTTAAAGTATTAAGTGGCATACCTGTATAAAATCCCTGTTGAACTCTTATTTGAAGGAGACGGGGGTAGCTGCAGCCTGGAGCAATGGGCGTGCTGAAAGGAGGCGTTCCGAAAGGTGAATCAGTACAACAAAATCTACCCCTAACCCTACCCCCACACCCTGACAGACAGCTTTGTCGACCAATCATTAAGACCTTTCTCCACGCCCCTACCTTTTGGCACGCCCTAACCTTTCGCCACGCCCATTGCTCAAGCCTGCAGTTATCCCTACTTGATTTGAAGTACTCGGTGACATCATAAGTGGGCGGAGTCAGGGACGTGCCCAGAAAAGTTCTGCAGCTACATCGAAACCGATCATAGTACTTTGTTCTGATGTGTGTGCGTTCTTGAAAACCTAAGTTTACATTGAAATACATTGTTAGGAAATATGTAAATGTGTGTGTGTAGACTTATGTATACATATTTGATGTTATATTGTTGGTTTTAACACGATATTTATGCATGTTCTGAGAGTTCGATTGATAAATCTGTACAAATACATGGTTAAGATCTACGTTTACTGCAAATACATGATACTGATGGATCTCTAGGATATTTGTGTTATCAAATTAGTATTTACAATCACATGATGTACAACGAGCAATCCTATTTGATTGGGTTTAGCATTATATTACGTTGTACTGTCTGTTCTATTACTGGTGCAAGAGTTCCACCTCACAGCCATTAGCGAAACTACGCTTTTATTTCATGATTTCAATATCAGGGTTATCGTCAAAACCGGTATATCGCGACACCCCTAAAGTCTCAATGGGATTCTACTGGCTAAATAAATAAATGAATACAACACAGATATACATTCATTGTAAATTGATTATTAAATTGTTTAATTAGAGTTTATACATAATTTCCATGACAGAGTTCAAGATAAATCCTTTAATCTTACTACTGGAGCTGCAAGTTTGCCAGTTTCAAATGATTATTAAACAGCAAGCACAAACTATGTGAAAGTGGCTGTCCTTCCGGTGCACTCGGTGTCCGAATTCACTCACTCATTTTAATTTCCCCCAATTTAAATAAAATATTATACAGATGGGTGTCACAAACATAAAAAAGACAAAATGAAAAAAGACAAAATGATTATGTGAGTGACATGCCAATTGAAATAAAATATAGATTTTAAAAATGTTAATAATTTCCACAATTTTGTGGGGAATCATCAACGGCATACCATAACATGATGCATATACATTATCTTACTTCAGACTTCTTTGTTCTTCTCTCCAGTTGTAGATTTATGTTTTAAATAGTACTTATATGCTCCAGCTCCAACTCCTAAAGCTCCAACAACTGCAGCTGTACCTACACCACCAGCCGCTGCAGCTACAATTGCAACACCTTTAGCAGCACCTAACCCTGCAGCTGTTCCTCCTGTAACTCCTGCTCCTACTGCTCCTCCTGTTAGGGCTGCTATAGTATTTGCTCTTGACAGATTCTGCTGAACTTCCTCATATTTCTGTTTAGTATAAAGGCTGTTGTTGTTCTCCTTCATCATATCCCTTATCATTCCCAGAAGCTCAGTGACCTGTGTGCTATCATTAGCTCTGTTATTAAAAACCAGATATCTTTCATTGCATTGGTCAATTAACTTTTTTAAATTTTCCCCTTTGTTTATGTAGTCTTTAACTTTCATGTCATTGTACTCTAATTCATCTCCATTTGTAAACAACACAATGGTGTTTTTTGAAGCTTCTTCTCCAAAGTTGTCCTTGATCCACTGCACAGTATTTCTTTCCTCCTCTGTAAATTTAGTGCACAGTTTGATCACCAACAGAATTGCATGAATCCCTTCACCAGAATTATTGAATAACTCCACTATTCTATTTTTAAGATCTCTATTTTGCAGTGATGTGTCATAGAGTCCTGGCGTATCAATCACAATGACTTTCTGGCCATCCACTATAGCATCTTCTGCAGCACATTTCCGGGTGATAGATTCAGGAGAACAATGTACTCCAAAAGCCTTTGTACCCAGGATGGTGTTTCCAGTTGCACTTTTCCCCACTCCAGTTTTACCCAGCATCACAATGCGGAGAGGATCTTTTTGGATGATTTGTGCTAAAATGACAACACATTTCATAAGACATATAAGACATGCACAGTTTGGGGAATACAATATACATTTCAGCTAAAGGTCTAGAGATTTTAATAAAGCTAAGATTATATATAAAAAAAGCAACCCAGACAGTACATTAAATGTGAAATACTTATTTGATAAACATAATACATTGTTACTGATAATATTATATTAATAGCATTCTTATATTACTAATATCAGACTCTTTTGGCTAGTATTTTCTTCCACCTCCTTAAAATATTTGATTCATGGTTAATACACCAAGACAAAACAGTTGCATTATGAATATGAAGCTGTTTGTGAAGGCTTTTCTCAACACTTGAAATACATTTCTGCTTGATTTCTCACTTGACTTACTATCAGCCAATTTTCAGCATAAAACAACAAATAGAACAAATGCATATTTCAGTACTCACCCATAAGTGCAAGCGCAGTTCAGGGTTGAAATTTTTAAATGTCAGTAAAACCTGTGACACAAAGATTTATTTTACAGAACAGTAAAAACACAATTTCTGTGTGAGTGTGTTTCTGAAAAATGTGAAAATGCAGAATGTTTTTTTTTGTGAGGATCTATTTTAGGGTTAGGGGATGGGGTCTACAGTATACAATCATTATGTCCCTATAATACATGCAAACCCAACATGTGTGTAAGTGTCAAGGCGTGTCTTTCGAAAAATTTTGTTCTGTGTAATGAAAGAACACAAATTGAGAACATTTAGTAAAAATCTTTGTGATTCCTCGACCTGTCTCACACCTGTCACACCCATGGACGTTTTGTTGTGTTTTCATTCCCCATGTACTCAGTGTGACCTAGTTTCTGTGTCCCGTTGATTATGTCATTTGGTTCATGTGTGTCTAGTTAATCATCTTCATTTGCCAATGTATTTAAGTTGTTTTCAGTTCACTGTTCTCTGTCCCCACGTGTGTATCCTGCCTTCCAACCCTTGTGGATTTATTAAAAGACTATTTGCATTGGCCTTCATCTTATTCGTGCATTCGTTCCACCGTAGCATGACAATACCACTTTCATTTAGAAACAGCAGATCAAACTGAATAATTTAAAAATCTTTATTTAATTGCTGTAATTTTTTACAAAGTCATTTCAGTTTACATTGACATGCTATGAAAGGTAAAAAAAAATGCTTATGATTTATCATTTGAATTTTAAACAACAACAAAACATTGTTTTGATGCAGATCAGGGACATGATGTGATTATTTGATTACATTCACTGGGCTACCCAGAATGTCTCTTCTAGTATATGAATCATTTCCCTCCAAAAAAAGGTCTTTGGGGCAGATTTTCCTGATAAGGCAGAAATGAGCTTGAATTACCATTTTTGATCGTTCAGATAAGAGCAATACACCATTCGAATCTGTAAGGGGTCTTCTTTTATTTGTATACACTCATAATAACAACTAAACTTTGTGCTTTTGAAGAAAAAAGAAAACAAACAGAGTGCGCTCTCTGTCTTCTCCGTCTCCGCGATCTGTTTATAGTAACGCGTCACTAAAATGAAGTGTAACTCAGCGAATACTCAACACAGAAACATGAGAGATATATCTATAGAAAGCCTAAAGTGTCTTCTTTCAAATTAAGTAAATCATATCGATATATAACAAATATTCTGTGATGAAGTAATCTGTATGAAACCAACACGATGTTCAGTCTGTCCAGTCTAACTCATTATTTTTAATGTGATCCCGCCCCCTCGTGTGCATCTAAGAAAGTTTAGACCATGTTTATTATGAATAATCTGTTCACAAATATATTTTAATAACGTGGTAAACGATAACAATTAGTTCTCAGATATAAAATATATTTTTTATAGTACAAAGTACATCCTTTGATAGTATAAAGTATGCGTGAGTCTGTGACTTCAAAATTTTTGTTTTTCACTAACCACGCATAAACGTTGATTTCTCAAAAACACAATCATGTATATAAATGCTGCTAACATATTATTGTAGCCCAGTTTGTGCTGTTTACAGTGTTATTAGACTTTAGCCATTTATATTTTTATAAGCAACTGAACAAAGCACAAATGTCAGGGCATGTCGAAAGTTCTCCAGGCCCCCAAAACACCCTCAGGGCCCAGAGGGTTAATATTACACCTATTGCAATTTTTGCTGTCCTTGTTCTTTCTCCTGCTAAATCCTCTTTTCCTTTCTCTTCCTTCTCCTCTTGGTTCTTTTTCTCCTGTTCGTGTTTATTTTTCTCCTCTTCTTGTTTATTTATCTCCTCTTCTTCTCTGATCTTACTCTGAGTCTCCTGGTACATTTCCTCAGTGTAGTACTCATTTATTATTTCATGTTTACTCCTCATTTTCTTTATCTTCTCCAGCAGTTCAGTGACTTGAGCTTGATCATTCTTTGCCCTGTTATTAAATGAATGATTTGCTGACTTGAATTCGTCTACAGACAGGAGTTTGCTCATCTTGATGCTTTCTTGTAGAGATTCATCTAGTGGTTTCTCTAATTTATCAGCTCCAGTGAATAACAGCATGGTAAAACTCTTAGCTTCTTCTCCAAGGTTCTTCTGAATCCATTTGATTGTGTTCTCCTCCTCTTCTGTGAATCTGTCCAGTCTGATGACCAGCAGAAACACATGAGGACCAGGAGCAGACATTTGCAAACACTTCTCTAGTTCAGCTTTCAGATCGTCTTCACTCATGGACGTGTGAAACAGTCCAGGTGTGTCGATCAGTGAGATGTTTCTACCTGCCACATTTCCCTCATGTTTCTCACATTTCTGAGTTGTAGATTCTGAGAGGCAACCTGCTCTAAATGCATTTCTGCCCAGTATAGTGTTTCCTGATGAGCTCTTTCCTGATCCGGTTTTACCCAGAAGAACAATCCTCAGATCTTCTTCCACTGTGAAACAAAGATGAAAATAAACTTACCTTGTTTTAAGTAGGGTTTAAAACACAAGCGTTCTGTAAGTCTTGTCTTTATATCAGTGTTTCAGTACAGAAAGTGAGTTAATGATAAGCCCCTTCATGAATAAACAAGCTGCACTTAAAAAATGTTTTTTTTTTTTTTTTAAATCTTTTCACCAATGACTTTTATGAAAATAATGATTAAGTTGTGTATACAGGTATGTCAAGGTGCAAGGAAAGGAATCTAGCCATTTTTATTTGAATACAACACTTGATATTTTGAGACAATATTTTTTATTTATTTTTCTTTTGCAATATTACCATTGCAACAAAGTGCAGTATATATGACGAACAACAAAACTGCCAATTTGCCACATTTTGGTAGGTCTCTTATACAGTACATAAGAACATATATATCAATACCTAACCATTTGTCTAAATATTAAGAAAGACGACTGTTTATTTTTATAACCAGAAACTGTCAAGAAGCCTTTAAAGTGTTGAGCATAAATGGGCTTGAACAGTATTTCACACAGTGATTATTGTTTTGTTTTTTTTAATCTCCAGAACTTTATTATAAAATGAGTATCGTGATTAATAGATGTAATAATTAGAAATGCATTAACAATCTATGTATAGTAATTCATAATTAAATGTTAAGCATGTCATCATAATGACAGCTTTAGTTTTAAATACATAAAATATATACACAAGGAGACACAAGGAGAATAAGAAAACTTACTTGATGATTTGGTTATAAATTTCCGCTAATCTCTGAGCAGTTGTCTGACCGCGATGTGCTGCTCACTGATGAGGAGAGGATGTGCATGGATATATATATATACTGTATAGCAGTCTCCCTCTCATTTAGAATGAACAACCATGCCCAGTGAAAATGAAACAGTGTTTCCTGTAAATGGAGGCTGTTCTTGTAATTCAGGTGTGTCAGAGCCCATCCCCAAGAGGAGCCTTAACAAAACAAAGCATTATGCAGCAGCAGTAGAGTGCACAGACCTCAGGAAAGGCAGGAGAGCAATATTGATTACATTAGAATATACAGTATTTCAATCAAAGGCAGTTTCTCCCTCTATAATTGTTCTTTTTTTCCCTCAGTTGTTTTTTTAAAGAATGTTGTTCATAATCAGCTCTAACACACTTGAATATGAGCTGCACCCCAATAAATGATAAAAGATCACAAAATTTTCTAATCCCAAAAAAAAGCAACCCAAAATAGCCCTTCATACTCACTAAACTGATTATGTGTTTTATGTATTTCATGTCTCCTCGGGTATGAAGAAACTGTAATGCTGCTGTCTGTCTGCTAAAGAAACAATACTTTCTGTAGTTAACAAGTGAAAGTGGAAGCACACAGTTCTCTGTCTGACAGAAATTACACTGATTTACAGGAATTATCAGTCTGCTACAGTGAAACAAGGATTTCTGTAGTTAACAAGTGAAAGTGGAAGTACAGTGTTCTAGGTTTTTATCACATAAGAGATTGTCAATGTTACCAGACACTTTCAGAAGCTGAAAGAATCTGTTAAGTTTTAAACTGTAATTCTCCTGTAATGTAAGTTTGTTACATCGAATATGTTTGTCAGATGAGCTACTTCAGTTCATGCGCAGTGACTCTCAGATCATCTCAAGTGTCTTTATATACTCAGTGCTCACTGGAGAAACTGAAATCTAACTGTGGATGTAATTGTGTCACACTGCTTTTGTTTGGGGTTAATTTTTAGATGAGGCTGTGAACTTAACCAGGCCTGAACCTGAAACAGTCACTGTTAATGTTTTACAGAAATGAAAGGACAAAATCGCTGACTTCAAGAATTATAATTCTCAGGTGATGATAACATGAATTTAGGTTCATGAAAGGTTATTTTCACTTTCACACTAAACTGGTATTTTCAGTAAACTGGGGATGTTCCTTAATCAGCTCTTCTCTTTGAACTAGTAAAGCTATGAAGATCTAGTAAATGATGCTGACATTTAACGTTCTGTAGAAGTTTTTTTATTTTTTATTTTTTATTTTAACAAATATAGATTGTAAGAGTGAATTAAAAATGTTCAACCAAAAATGTAAAATTGTTTTTATACAATCTGCGTTTTGAGAGATGTTTTTTTTTTTCTCAAAAAATTGCATGTTTCCATATGAATCACATCATATGAATTCTTACTAAATCTTGTGCCATTATATGGACACATGCAGATTATTATTATTTCTGGGTCATAGGGCAAAACAGAAGATCATAAGTGTTATATTATCAGATCATTTGGTTTGGTCATGACCTGCTAAGCTAGTTCTCATCATATTGAAACCAAAACTAAGCTGATTAAGTATAAAGCCATCAACTCCTTTCCTCTATACACATAATCCAACCTGGTCTCATAAAAATACGTACCTCTGTGCACTTTCTGTGTGACACCGTTTTACGTACCTTACTGCACGTTTCGCCGCAGTTTCAAAAAGAAATGTCCATTGAGTGGCGCTAAAACACAAGTTAAATACGTGAACCCTGGCACGTTTTTATTATGTTGATATAGGTACGTACTGCAGCGGTTCAGAATTCAAATATCCGGGGTCTGTCCCTAAAAGTTAATGCTCTATCGTGTTGGAAATATGCTCTACACCAAACCCAACCCTAAACCTACCCGATAGTGTTAACAAATGCAAAACTGGTAAAAAAACATATTTGATGATGCAACCGTGCCATTTCAACTTCCTTTTATGCAGATTTGAACTGTTTTGTCGAACCATAGTTACACGGGATTTGAACCGGAGCTCCTCCCCTTCTAAATACGTACTCCGTGAGCTACCGAACTATCTTACCGTCTATGAAAACCCATAGATACGAGGCTGCATATGTGCGATGCTAACATTCAAAAGCATCAGTTTTCAAATCTCCCAGCATATTAATATTGATTTGAAGTCGTAACATGATATTCTTAAAGTAATTGTGCAAAAAATACGCTTTATTAATCAAAATGTAGTAAATTTGTGTGAAATGGAGTAAAAGGTGTCGGAGTTATACTGCCTCTAGTGTTTGTTTCTTTAAGAAACTGAAACTGCAGTAATATGTAGTTATTGGTACATATTTCGTGTCTCGCTAAAAAGTGCACCCAGGTACGTAAATGCCATGAGACTACGTTGACATAATCACACTGTTCTTCTCTTATGACCCAATATCTTATATCTAAACAGGGCCATGCACAGACCTTTTGAGGGTCATGTGCTGAAACTGAAAAAAGCCACCTCCACCCTTTTTTATTTTAAATTGGTCACATCTTAATGACAAATTAAATAACATAAAATAAAAGTCTCAAAAGATTTATTTCCTATTAATAACAATAATAATGATTATATAGATAATATACAGTAAATATACAGGGTTCTTTAATGCAGCCTATCAATCCTTTAACGGATTTGAATATTGGAAGCATATTAGTGTGTTATGTGTACGCCAGGTTAAAGAGATGGGTCTTTAATCTAGATTTAAACTGACAGAGTGTGTCTGCCTCCCGAACAGAACTAGGTAGGTTGTTCCAGAGTTTGGGCACTAAATAGAAAAAGGATCTGCCGCCCGCAGTTGATATTGATATTCTAGGTATTATCAAATGGCCAGAGTTTTGAGAACGTAATGGACATGGAGGACTATAATGCAATAAGAGCTCGTTCAAGTACTGAGGAGCTAAACCATTCAGGGCTTTATACGTAATCAACAAGATATTAAAATCTATACGATGTTTGATAGGGAGCCAGTGCAGAGTTGACAGAACCAGGCTAATGTGAGGTTCTGTTAATGTCAGCATTACACTTTTTACTGTCACCATTGTTGAGGTTCATGTGTTGATTTATTTATGATGACTTTGTGTGTAATTGGAGTTTTTGTTCTTTTTAATTTTTTTAACTGGTTCTGCAATGCTTTCCTATGCTGCAGTTTTATACAGTATATTTGTTATTGGTTAGAGTAAAAGGACATAAGAGAATTAGTGAATGTAGAACCGTCTGTAGCGGGACTATCATCACCTGATCTAATTTATTTGCTACTGCAAAATATTTCTGCATTGATAAAGCAGATCAACATGTCTGTTTTAATAAAATTACTGCATTAAAGTGATTTAAATAACTCAACCAATTTGAAAAGAAATCACGTGTAACACTGTTGTTGCACTTCAGATGCTGATTGTTGTATAAATGCTGTTATTGTTAACTTTTGTTTTTATTTTTTATGTTATTATTACACTCAAATACTCAAATACATCAACATTCAGAATATAAAACACAACAATGGTCATATGCTTCATGCCAGCATACAAAACACATTCATGGTTTCCAGCATTTTATTTATACATTTTATAATATGCATTAATTATTAATACGTATTTAATTTATTTAATTTTTTATTGTTACATTACTAAGGTTTGATGTCTAAGTGTGATGTGTTAAACTTTTAAAAAGTTTTGGACAGTCTTACATAAATCCCTGAAATGTAACAAATTATTTTTATTATAATTTTATTTCACATTTGAGTTTATTACTTCATTCTCATATAACATTTCAATTCCAAAAGTATGCAAAATAACATAAAAGGCAGTTGCGTAAACTACTTTAAAGTAGACATTTGTCTGTTTTCTGAAAACACCTACAATTACTGCCAAATAATCAACTCAACAAAAGTCAAGGGTCAAAAGACCAACTAAAGCAAACACTGATCTCCATGATGATGACACCAAATGAAACATTTTCAATAAGACATCAACATCTAAACCTCTGTTAATCCTCAATAAGAACTTCTGTAGACGTCTGACAGAAATAAAGTCAATCTGTTTATAATAATTAAAGCTGGTAATGCTGTTTGTGGAGTTGTTTAATCAGATCTTGAGAGATTTAATGTCTTTTATCTTCAGTTCATCTAAGGCTGTGGCTGAAGAAAGTTGTAGTTTGTGTTGTTATTTATCTTTCTTTCAGTGCTCGTTCACAGCAGGTGTTTGAATGATTGAAAGGATGTTTCAGGAACATCATACTAACCTTTAAATAACATTCTACTAACATTCAGCAAACTGGAAATTTTTGTGTTTGTGGAATGTTACAAATCAAAGTTCCTAGAATGTTGAATTTTAAATCAAAATTAAGAATGTTTGAGGAACATCAAATCTTTTAAAAACGTTCCTATAACATCAAGAAAACTGGAATTTTTTTTATGTTCCCAAAACCAACACTCAATATTTGGAGAACGTTCTTATAACAAAATTCTGTTAGCTGGGAAGTGCCATCATTCCACGCTACATGTAGACCAGATCATCATTCCACATGTGCCAGATCTGGGCCGACAATATGTTGATATCTGGGTATATAGTGATGAAAGCCAAAATATTAAATGTCATGAATGTGACATGAATATTTACTGAGTAATCCATTATTCTGTAGAGGGGGTCGAAATGCAATTTTCACCTGAGATTCTGAGCCAAAAATGAGGGGGGTAAAAATGACTTCAGAAAGATAACAGCATCATAATGCTATTTTTACACAAAGATTGGTAAGTCTGTTAGTAAAATATGTTAACTTTAGCAATCTTTGTTGCATTATGTACCAATGGTGACCAAAAATTTGCAAATTTGGGTAAATTTGCAAAAATATGAAACTAGAGATGTATCTCGTTTACTTGTCAAAACAACTGCATTGAACATACCTGTCTGAGTGCCATATCTATTCTTTTTTCCAAAGTTTGCATGCATATAACTCAAGAAATATTGCAATATTATTTTAGATTCTAGATAATAAACTTTTCTTTTGTAAAAATGGGCAAAATAGGTCATCTATAATGAAGATTTGATGGATGAACTTACGGCTCAATTTGACTCTTGTCATGTCAAAGTGATAAGACTTTCAGTTTTATGGACATCCCCATCTTTGATATTACTTTGGTCACTGGTAAGAATGTGGGCTTGACTCCTGTTGTACGTTCATACAGACAGTATTCGAGACACTGCTGTAAGCTGCTGTGTGAACAGGACATTTTGAGATTCACATCTGTAAGTAAGTGCGGTTGTCGATCCCAAAATCTAACAGGAAGGTGACCGCCGTGTGTAGAAATTCACCATTATTATTACAGACATCCTGTAGTAAAATTACAGTACTCCATCTATTTCATATTGATAGCTGTGTTTTGTTGTCCATTGTGTAATGATTGATTGAAAGAATATATTAATTTGACCAAAAGCTGTGGTGTGTGGAACTTGTTTCATGTTTTTAATTGAGTGTGCGTGACTGCTACAGCATTTTGCAAACAAAATTAGTCACTTTGGCAAGTGAGCTTCAGTTTCAGCCTGTGTTAACTGTTTTGAAAATTTGATGTCTAAGTGGACAAATGTGTTTGAGCAATCTAGAAAAACTGTAATGACCATTTTTCAGTTGTGCAGTGTACTGTTAAATAATTTCTGTTCTGAATTCATGTTATATTGTTTATTTTGAGATTCTGGCTAAAATTATTTGTACAGATCACATTGTCTTCATTAACAGGATGATGTTCTTGATGGAGCTGCAACCATCCTGTTACTGCATCAGCTCCAGAACTGCTTTCACTCAGTTGGTCTTGGGGGGGAAAAAACAACAAACAAACAAAAGTTTCAGTATTATAGTTTTTAACAAATACTTTCAACGTTTTTGAAACTGGCTCTATTTCTCAAAACTCTACACAGAAAGCACACACACAACATGCAAAGCTGCACATAAATCTTGCAAACACTTCTTTCAAAACTATTTGAACTCTTCTAAAAAAATAAATAAAAAACTGAGTAGCAGCTCTACACACAAATATAAAAGAAACACATTTATTGATGACATCAGGTCTGAGTTTAAGGTAAATTCATTCATTTGTGGTTTATCGGTTGGAGTGTCCATGTGGTTGTTTTTATATAGAGATGACTAAAAGGAAACTGAAGCTGAGTTTAGCAGAACATAAGAATGCTATACGAGTCTGCAATCCTCAATATACCATGGCTTTACATTATAGAGATAAAATCATGGTAACCCCAGTACATTAAAAAGAGTGGGTATAGAGCATATTCTGAGGTCAATAAGGAGAGGAGATATTGAATAAAAAGGTTACAACAGAGAGAGTCTTTCTAGATCTACACTATGAAGGCAACTTGATTTCCAGGTTTAAATGGGGAATTGGATTATTCTCCTTTTCTGTAACATTTTTTTTTCTCTCTTTTGTTACTGATTTGATAGTTTTTTTGGATCTATATTGTATTTAATGATATCTGTGCTGGTGTATCCTACCTCTCTCATTCGGCACAAATCCAAATATTCCATAATATTTCCATTATTATTATTATTACTCTGTTAAGCCTGGTAAAGGTGCAGCATCACTTACAGTCTGGAGGGAATTTTAGAAAAGGTCCATAGTGTAGGAATCAGTGATTAACAGTGATTATAAATCTAATGTTACTCACATTTCAGTGTCAGGGCTTATTTGCAGATGTTCCATTAACGGAGCACAACACTCCAGCCATTTTACACACATTTCACACGCCAACTTCGGATCCACACCGGTGCTGTCGTGACATCCACAGCTGCATTTCTTATCGCAGTTGTCCTTGCAGTTGTCACATGCTTTTTTGCTGTTCCCACAACCCATGACTTGTCTGGCAAGTTGAACAGTTTGACGCAGTGAGCTGATTTGGAAATGTTCTCAAATCCTGAAAAATTAATGATCAGAATGTTATTTAAGTAAAAGCTCCTTCATGATGACAGTGAGCATGTGCCGCAGGGGCGTATGACCAACCTAACATCTGCCCAAACTATAGGCCGGTTTATATGTAGTAGCATGGCCACATGCAGTGCCGGCCCGTAAGGTTGTGGGGCCCTAGGCAAGATAATGCGAATAGGCCCCACTAGTGTACAAACTGTCATAGCATCTTAAACATATGACAAGTCTGTCTGTGATCGTGGCCATCATTGCATTTATAATACTAATACTACAGCAATAAATATTATGTATAGCAGTCAGAACATCCTTTTTTTGGCTCCATAAAGATACAGTTTGGATTACATTTCTACTACAATTTCACTTTAATCTCTCTATCATTCTTTCATTTCAATTCCAAAATCTGAACCAACAAAATCTGAACTGTAACCAGAAAAGTTTTCAGATAAAGTTTTTCTTTATTTGAACACATCTTGACATTTAATTGACAACCATGTGTCCGCGGGGCCCCAGGTGACCGCCTGTACCGCCTGCTGGATGTGTGGTAACTTGCATTGCATATCTTAATTGTAGGAAGATTTTCAGTTTTTTTATGAAGAGACGTCACATTTGGTCAATCATTCCTATTGGCTATAAAACTTATATCGGTTGGCTCAGTTTAAAATCACATTTCTTATAGACTGATATCATTTCAGTCAGATAAAGGCACATATGTGTAGATTGGCAGCTTGTCTGATAGAGGGTTAAAAGTTGGGGTAACACTTTTGAATAGGGAACACTTAATCACTATTAATTACGACTTTTCCCTCAATAAATTCCTAATTTGCTGCTTATTAATAGTTAGTTAATAGGTAGTTGTTCAGTTAGTTTTATAATATACATTTGAGAGAATAGTCATTATTGTATCTGTGTTGTCTGTCTTGTCGTTGTTTCATGTTTCTATGTTTGTTTTGTGTTTGAGCACATGGCTCTGTCTTTGTTGGCTGCCATGTGCTCCTCCTGTCCTGCCTCCTTGTTACTTGTTACCATGCCCTCTTGTTTAGTCTTTGTGGAGTGTTGTCACCTGTTCCTCATGTTTCCCTGTCCCTTTATATTGTTTTCCCTTTCTTGTTTTGTCAGTTTGTTGTGCTACGTCAGTGTTTGCTTGCTCTGTCTTACCAGTCCTGTGATGCTGCTTATTCCCTACCTAGTTGTTTGTAGATTTTGTCTCTCGTCAGTCCCCAGTCTAGTCTAGTCTCATCTCATCTCGTCCTGTCCTGTCCAGAAGATTGGGCAAACGGTCCTCTCCCTGGGTCTGCCATGCTGCTAGGCCTGTGCGGAGCCTGTGACATCACTAATGTGGAGTGTCTGCCCACCACTGCTTAACCTCCGGCCTCCAGCTTTGCTGCCTTCTCTGCCCTCTGGGACTGGGCTCTGTGTCCCCTCACCTAGGCCGCCTGTCGTCATTAGTTCCCTGCCTATTGTCTGGACTGTGTTCTCTCCCCTCCTCACCATCTCTTGTCTTGTCCGTTGTTTTGTTAATAAACTGTCAACTCAATCCTGCATTTTAGTCCTCTCTCCTAGAAACCCTGACAATTTTTTTATATCACACATATTGCTTTTCTTTCTTTCTTTCTTTCTTTCTTTCTTTCTTTCTTTCTTTCTTTCTTTCTTTCTTTCTTTCTTTCTTTCCATAAAGCATAACTTTTTTGTTAAAACTTTATTCTTATTATTAATATTATTATCAAATTTATTAGCTCTATAAGTCAATTAAACAATTAAACCACTTCTCATATGACTTCACACCAAATGTGAAATGTTGTTCAAATATTCCTTTTATGACATAAGGTTCTATTTGTGGAATTAACATTCTATATTTTTTAAAATAAAATTATACTCATCTTCTAATATCTAATATACTATTTAAAAAAGTATATTTAATTTGAGCTGTGTTTAGTACAATTATAAAATAAATTGTCGTTCAAATCACACATTTTCAGGTGACACTGCACAACCAAATCAATGCAATATAGCCTACAGATTTTTTTAGTATTTGAATTATTTTATAAAAATGGTGGAAGAGTGGAAAATGATAGCTCTACTGATTTTAACACAACTTACATACAGATATGTGTTTCTGAGGTCCTTTCTATGATATTGTGAAATATAATAATATAAATACAAAGACAAAAACCTTTCCTTTATGTTATTATTAGTGACAACATATGAAGAAAAAACAACCTAACTGCAACAGGAATATATCTTTGATAAGGTTGTTTCTGTTTTTATGTCAAGCTAGAGTGCTATGGATAAAAATGTGACAAAAAATTTGTTCAACAATTTTATGGCTGTTAACCCGATATTGTTATTCAAGTGGAGTAAGAATAGCCTACTCACCAGAAAAAGGTAAATCATGAAGGAGGTTGAAGACTCCCCTCTTGTGTCTCTTGTTTAGATGTAGTTGTTTAGAACTAGTCACAATATATATATTATGCTCAGGGATGTTTCTAAGCCGATTCTAAAATTAAATGCTATCTTGAGCCCGTTCTCAGGAAGTAACTGGACTAGTTGGTTCACAAATATTTATCAGAAATTAACTTTAGTTCTGGGTTTATGATGTATGACACACATCTGACTCATAAAGAATGGAATGAGCTGGTTCAACCAACTGTCAAAGATGGCAAAGGATTAACAATGAGTTTGATTAGTTAGTTGATTATGCTATGCAAGCCTGAGGCTCGTCCTGGAAATAGGCTTACAATGACTTCAATTACATTTTCTGAAAATCTCCAAAACCCTTTGTATAGAAAGATGTAAATGAAACTACAACCACACACACCTAAATGCCCAATTAACGCAAACACTGAACACCATAGCGGTGACTACAACCTTTATTATTTTTAATAAAACATCAACATCTGAACCTCTGTTAATTCTCAACACAACTTTTGTACACGTATAAAATAAATAACTGTCAAACTGGTTTGTAAACTCGAATTCAGAAAAGGGCCGTAAGCGTGTGGTTAGAAGTGAAAAGAGTAATTTCCCGGAAAAATCTGACATTGAAAATGAAACTACTAATTTTTCAGTGAAACTACTAATTACTACTAATTACTAGGTGTACGACCCGTGTACAAATATTGTTCTGCATCCCGTACACATCCATACACTTCAGATGCACAGAAATGTTCGGATAGAGGTTATGTCTGATTACGCACACTAGACGTGTTGTGCAGTGTTTGAGCACAGAGAGGACCTCATCCGCTGTTTTCAAACTATATAAGACTTTCAAATGCACTTTTAACATACTATCTCTGTATTTACACCTGTAAAAAAAATCCGTAAAATTTACGGTAAAAAACTGGCAGCTGTGGTTGCCAGAATTCTACCGTGAAAAATACGGTAGCAACATTTTAGGTTTTACAGTTTTAACTTAAATTTACAGTTAAATACCATAATTTCTTTAACTGATATAATCTTAATATACCAACCTATTAAAGTACTGAAATCTGTTTTGTTCCTTTGAAATACACTGATAACCACCAAATGCAGATGATGATGATGAGAAAGTCATATGATGAGCCAAAGCCCATCACAAGCAACTTTTAAACAATAGAATATATAGAAGGTCCACAGTGTGATTCACACAAGCACTAAACACCATCATGGTGAGACTCATTAAACTGAAATATGCTATAAACATTAATTTAACAACATTAGATGTAAAATACACCCCTAATAAACATAACTGATAAGAAAAAACTAAGAAGAAACATAGTTATTTCAAAGAAAAAACGTCAAATTCAAACAGAATTTGAAATGGAACACAGGGAATTCTGGGAACGTCAGTTTACGTTTTTTCCCTGTAAATTTTACAGGACCTTTCCGTTAACCATGTAACAGGTTTTTACCGTAGCATTTTCACAGTTTTTTACCGTTAAAAAATACAGAGTTTATCTTAAGAAGTACGAAATAAACTTTTTAAAAATATATTAAGTACAAAATTAGTGCGTGAAAATATATCACTTTAAGTATGTTATGGAAGTGCACTTGTTTCACCTGGGATCAATGGAGGAATATATATTAAAGTTCTATTCTTTACTGAAATATTTAAGAAAAAATATGTGTAAAGTCATTTAGAATTAGCCGTAGAAGGTAAATGAAACAATGCAGTTTAATTTGTTGCAAATGTTGTCTTTTTGATAGTGTCCTCTGTCCAGCAAAGTATTTTTTTTATTATTCTAGTTACACTGCAATTTATAGATATGACGATTGGGAATACACATATATATTACAATATGGAGATAGTTTTTTGGGCTTTATTAAACTTTATGAAACTATAGTTACCTACAAGTTAATCTTTTTAACCTTTTACACAGTCTTTAAATTGTGATCTAAAAGGATTTATTATTTTTTGGTTCCCTCTAGTGGACAACATTAGAATATTAGGACCTTCAGCTCTGAATTTGATTAAAATAAATGGCTGATATTTTAAAAAATACTGTTAGTGCATCTTGACATGTTTACTCAGAATATCTTGTCCATGTATATGAAGTTCTGATAAATTATGGATTCAAACACTGAAACTGGTCTCCCTTTACAACTTAAAACTGGTCATTTTAAATGTTGCAGTTTAAATTGACATTTTGTCATCACTATATAATTTTTGTTTTTATCCTTCACTCTGTAGGTCTGTGATACCATACTCCTACACACCATGGAACGGTTCTCCTTCACAGACCACCTTGTTAGTGCCACCTTGATGCAAGCAGACAGGTTTGAACAGTACACAGTGGCTTTTCCTGAAGAGGCACTGAGCTGGACTTTGAAGGCCTATCCAGTGCTCAGTGGGAGTAAACTGAAGACAGAGCTACTGCAAGAAGGAGTTCAGAACCTGTCGTGGTGGACCTACTCCAGCTGTTTATGGAGAACAGTCTTGAAGAAGTCTTTTCAGAGACTGGCACTCTCCTAAAGATCCTCATCACCACACCCATGACCACAGCAGAAGCTGAGAGGTGCTTCTCAACCTTGAAAAGAATTAAGACTTTTCTGAGAAATAGCATGACCCCGGAGAGGCCGAATGCATTGGCCATGCTGTCAATGGAAAAGAGACTGGTGACTGAGATGACTGATTTCAACCAGAAGGTCACTGAGAAATTTGCAAGCCAGAAAGAAAGGAGAGCAACATTTATTTTCAAATAGTGCAACTGGCCAGTGATTAGGCAACTTTACATTGTGTGTGTTTTATGATTACCTTTATTACTTAATTGCTGATAATAAACCCACATTGAAATCAAATTCACTGATTCCTGGTACATTTATTGCATTCTTTAAGTTCACTTCAACATTAACATTTTCAATATTTTATCTAGCAGTAATGATACATAATAAACCAATAAATGGCTATTTACTGTCCTGCATTACTAATGGTTTAATTTTTCATTTTTTTTGCACCAGCTGCCACTGGTCATGACAATCCTGTTTCAAACACTATACCTTTTCTACACTATTTTATCAGTAATATATGTTGTGTATGCAAAACATAGGCCTAGATGAATGTTTTTGCTGTGTTGTACCTTAATTTGAAATGCATTCATCTCTGTCTGGGGTATCTGGTCGCTAAACCTTAATAAGAGGACTTATTTTTAAACAATTACTATAAAACAGACTGAATATGAAAATGAAATACTGACCACATAAAAAGAAACCGTTTTTAGGAGGGAAAAGTAGTTGGATGTCCCATCCATGAAGAATAGCCTAATTCACAATTCAACCACTAGATGTCCAACCATTGCTGTTTAACCAATGAAAACACTTTAACCTTAAACGGTTTGAAGGTCAATCAGGTTTATTGAAGCATCGGCCCTAAATATAAAAACATACAAAGTGAAATATGAAAATGGCACTCTTAATAAAATACAATAATAGGCTACATAAAATACAAAACTTTTGCATGTAAACATGTATGACATCAGTCCAGGATACAATGACGGTAATTCTCTTGCATAGGGTCAAGGGTCAATTTTAATGTGGGTTTTATTTGAACAGATGAGTAACTTATTCCACAACTGTGCAGGTATCAAACAAGTTGCTCATTAAACAATTGAACACAGGCTTTATGTTCACTGGTCTCTATCACTCATCTGACGCTGCTGTAGATCACCGATGCGTCTTCCACAGTATGAACATTTGATTGCCTAAAAAAAAAATTACAATAAAAAAATAAAAAACAGGAGCACAACAATGTTATAGCTCAGTTCTGCGCTGCTTAGTTTGTTTATTTCTCACCTCATGGCAGCACCAGGCTGATGAAATCTTATATTGTCATACTGGCATTCATTGTCGTCCGGTCTGTTTGTCTCTTTCTTTCGGTGATATTTGATAGTAGAGTACTGGATCTCCTCAGTATCTCTGGATTCAGGAGTTTCTCCTCTGGGTTTGACACTGGCATACAGAGCATCCCTGGCTGTATCAGGCTCAGAAAGAGGCTCTGAAACTCTCGGTGACACTTCAGAATAGAGATCATTCTGAAAAACAAGATAATACATAATTATGACAAATTATTTTTTTTGTGTTTTTTTTCCCCAAGAGGTGAGGTGCAGCTTTTCTACAAAATCGGCACCAATAGTTGAATGCTGGGACTATCGGCTATTGGCAAAAATTAATGCCGATAGTTTTTCTGGGTTGCGTCCTTTGCTGGAGCGGCTGAGAAAGGTCTGCTGTCATTATACCAACATACACTCAAAAAAATTATTCTGGCTAAATTTACATTTTATGTAATTCAATTGCATAACAATTTTCCATTTATTTAGATTGCATAGTTTTAACATAAACAAATCAATAAACTTAATGTGATACATATGCATCAGTCATACGTGAATGAAACAGGTAAGATTTATGTGATAGTTCACAGCAAAGTCCCCACACTGCTCAGGGTTCACATGTTTCCACACTACAGAGTGTTAAAGCAGCATTGAAGCAGGGCTGGAGTTAAGAAGATAATTATGTGATGATTGACCATTTTTTTTGTTTGTTTGTTTTGACACGCGCTGCACAGAGTGGGAAATTCAGCAGGGCTGCGTTATCTCAAGGGGCAACATGGGCTGAAGCCCAGGGCCCTGAACACTAGGGGGTCCGCAAGACAATTCTCTTTTGGGACAAAATACCCAAACTTACGACTTTCTTTAAAAAAATCCAGAAGAACCCAGAAGTTGGCAGTGCCGACATAAGAAAAGACAACAAGACTAATTCCCTAACAGCTACGACATCAGCCGCACCCGCAGAGCTCTGCGAATCTACATCTTCGTTTAAGGAGGCCGAATATACCCCCTCCTTCAGCCAGCACTTTTGATTCTACAACATCAGCCTCGTCTGCACCAGCGCCCGCAGAGCTCTGCAAATTTATGGAGACAACCTCGTCCTCCTTGCCCACCTTATGGAGGCCGAATATACCCCCTCCTTCAGCCAGAACTTCTGAATCAGGTGATGATGATACAGGTCAGCAGTTTTCTCCAATTACAGAACATATTCCATCCACTGATGTTGCTTGTTGGGGCCCTGCTGTCACTGAGGAACTGTGTTGTTACTGGGTTAGTAAGGGCGTGAAAGCATCCCAGATATGTCAAAATAATGACGCACCATTCAATGCATCAGAGCGATTTTACAAAAACCAGAAAAGGTGTTTAAGCATAAGCTTGTTCACTTGCTCACTGCGTAATGGTGAAGCTGTGTAAATGGGTTGTTTATTCTCCTCCGACTGGAAACGTGTATTGCTTCTTTTGACGATTATTTGGGCAATCTATGAGTTCTTTTTCTCACTCCGTTTTTTGTGATTGGAAACATGTGTGTGCGGAGGAACATTAATCAAGTCAGCCTCATAGAAATGCCATGCTTACATGCTTGGCACAGACACAGGCTCATGGAATAGATGCAGAACTGAAAGAGCAATGCGAGGAAGAGCAGAAATATTGTCAAGAAGTTCTAAAACGTGTGGTTCTTTTCAGAACGCAGCCTTGCATTCCGGGAGACGTTGAGACGATTGGGTCTCCAAACAATGGCAATTATTAAGGGATACTAGAACTTCTTAGCAAGTTTGACCCTTTTCTTGGAACATATGAGAAAAGCTGCGTTAGCCAAGGGCCCTGCAAAGACTTAACGTGGCACTGAACTTCAGGTGTGGATCTAAATGCAGCCGACAGAAAATCCTGCCATGCCAAGGAGCGCCATTCACATATATAGCTTCCCATTAAATTGTCCCAAATCGTTGTTAATGTCCACAATGACTTCACCCTAGGCCAGAGGTGTCAAACTCAGCTCCTGGAGGGCAGGGACCCTGCAGAGTTTAGATGTAACCCTAATGAAACACATCTGATCCAGCTAATCATGTCATTTAGGCTTATTTGAAAACTACATGGTTTGTGTGTTGGAACTAAACTCTGCAGGGCTGCGGCCTGCCAGGAACTGAGTTTGACACCCCTGCCCTAGGCTGGGAAATTGTCTATTGTGCATTTTTCAGAGAAATGTTTCTCTTTCTGTGGCTCTAAAGCAGAGGTGTAAAAAAAAAAAAAAGTCCAGAAAGTAAAAGTCCTGCCATATATTTATTCCACCCATAAATTTAGCCAGCTGATTTAACTAATTAGTTCTACCTCCTGAAGAGGTGGGACCAAGTCGTTTCTTTCAAGTCACAAGCAAGTCTTCAAGTCAAATCCCAAGTCCTCAATGAGTTAAAGTTAATGAGATAATTAAGTGACTAATTAAATGATGATTGTGCATTAGTGATGAACACCTGCTGTTATTGAGAATTACAGAGGATCATAATTTAATGTTTCTGTTCTGTTGTTTGATGGGTACAACGAACCCTTTTTTGTACATGAACCCGACAGCCAGCCACTACTTCACATTACTGTTTTATTTCCCTTCCGCTGTACCGTACCACACTAAATACATGTTCCCACACATTCAACAAACCCGTATATAACCTAAAACTACAGTTTCATTGGTTAAAATGATGTCACCATCATGGAGATCAGTGTTTGTTTTAGTTGTGCCCATCGTGAAACAATGACAGCGGTTTCTGATTCGCCGCAATTGTTTCACAATGCCAATCTTTCATCTTGGACACCCGGATATTGTGCAGTGTGTCTCAGCCTTACGTCGGCACCATGTGGAGGACAGAGCAAAACCTCCTCGGAGCCATAACGCACCCCTTCTGTGTGCAGTGTAAATAAGGGGTAATCAGCCCATATTAACAGATTAGAGTATTCACACCGCACACAGAGGCGGCACGGCAGCGCGTAGCAGAGCAAAGTCGCAGTGCATTGTTCTTGATCAAAAAATAACAAATTTCACATATTAAATCATGTAAGTGATGTGTTTCGTGTTTCACAATCACCATGTGAAAAAATTAAATGCACAAAAACATATCACTTCCACAAGTTTTTTCCCAAACTTCAAAGGTCTGTTAAATTTGTAAAACTAGAGGCATTTGTTAGCTTTAAGATTACTTTTTCAAGTCAATTATTCAATCCAATTACACTTTATTGTTGGAATTCTTTCTAAAATTTGTCTTGGATCTCACAGCGTGTGTCTCACATCAATTTGCATTGATAATTACTAAACAAACAATATAATAGACGCACCTTAATACAAAAAACAACAGTATATACATAAACACATGGCTACAGTGCACTAGAAAAGTGAGTCCTTTCTATTTTCCAGAGACCTATTAGAACCCCCAAATCTGATTTATTAATTTTACAGACTGATACACAAACAATTTACATAATATAGCCTATTCAATCTAGCAAATTTAACTCTAACCCTTCTGTTAGATGGCAAAATTAATATTCCTCATACAAAATGTGAGAAGGGTCAGACATAATTTTTCCTGACAAGGTTGACAATCTTGAAAACTTGACTCAAGTTTATCGTGTAAACTACCTATATATCGTATATATTATTTACATGTGTGTGGGACAAAGGGGAGGGGGACACGGTCGCATCACAGAGTATGCTGGCTATATCATACATCAAAGCACATGGTGCAGTGTTCAGAGGAGAACTCTGGAAAATACGTCAGAAATGACGATACTTGTCTGTATTGCAGTACTAGCCACGGTTCAGCTGCTGTGCATACACACCGCTTCTGTGCTGTCTCCGCACTGCTGCACATCCATTGTGAAACCGGCATTACAGTGTGTTAATTTCAACATTTACTAATACTAATTTTAAAGTTTCTTCTGTTCTTCAGTACTGTTTTTTGTTTTTAAATACTAAGAAATTATTTAAATTTCCATTCAGTATCTATTTTAAAAAAATATCGGTTAATTAATATCGGCCAGTGTGGTCCGACCTAGCTATCGGTATCGGTAAAATGCACAACCGGTCGACCTCTAAAAGTAATGATGTAAAACAGAAGTATATGTCATTGATTCTCACATAGAGTGGCAATGAAAAGGAAAGAATGAGCATTTGAATTCAATGGCAATTTTTCATTTCTTACACTATTTGCTATTGATTATACAATTAGACCAACACATCTATATTAAAATTGTAAATATATCAGTATTTGCAATAAACCTTGGATATTTTCTTCAGTTTTATTTGTTTATTTATTTTTGATAAAGACTTTGATAAGGTTAGTTTCCATCCGTTATCTAAACACAACAGCTGATTGATTTTCTGCTTCTGTAAAGTTGTCTGAATGATTTACCTGTTTTATTGTGTGATCTTCAGTTTTAACACTCCTTCGTTTCCTCCTGTTATAATCACAGACATTAACAGCAGAACAAATGCAAAGAAAGAAAATATGAATGTTGTTTTTGAAGATTACTAATAATCAAACATACATGAGACATTTTCTACTATATCAGAACAAAATTGAACATATTTAATCACTGCAGTTTTTAATTGAACTCACATTATAAAGAGGATGATGATTATGAGAATAATGATGAATATTCCTCCTCCAGATGCCGCTGTGATCACAATTACATTCCTACAGGCACCATGACAAACTGAAAGATGAAGATCATCATAATTAACAAACTGATGAATGATGTGAAGATACAGGAGTGTGTTAATAAAAGCTTCACCTGTGACAGTAACAGCGTCTGATCTCAGAGATCCATGTTGATTGTGAGCCTCACAGTAGAAGCGTCCACTCTGTAGTGCACTGAAACTCTGTCCAGATCCAACAGATGAGCTTTGATCCTCCTTAAACCAGCTGAAGTTCAGAGCAGGTGGGTTTGAATCACTGCTGCAGATCAGAGTCACTGAATCTCCCTCCACTATTTCACCAGATCCATTTATAGACACTGAGACATTCCTGGGTGGGTCTAAAACAGACAAAAATGAAAATTGAAATAAATATTAGAAAATGAATTTGGATTAATGAACATCTTGAGATGATCATTAACTCACACATGACGTTTAAAGACACTGCATCAGAGTATTTCTCTCCATGTTCATTTCTGGACTTGCACTTGTATTCTCCGCTGTGATCAGATCTGATCTTTGAGATGCTGTAGATTCTTCCAGATCCTACACTCTCTCCTCCTTTAAACCAGGTGAAGTTCAGAGCAGGTGGGTTTGAATCACTGCTGCAGATCAGAGTCACTGAATCTCCCTCCACTATTTCACCAGATCCATTTATAGACACTGAGACGTTCCTGGGTGGGTCTTAAACAGACAAAAATGAAAACTTGTAATAAATATTAGAAAATGAATTTGGATTTGTGAACATATTGAGATGCCTATTAACTCACACATCACATATACAGTCACAGCATCAGAGTATTTATCTTCATCTTCATATCTGGACTTGCACTTGTATTCTCCACTGTGATCAGAGCTGATGTTTGAGATGCTGTAGATTCTTCCAGATCCTACAATCGTTTCTCCTTTAAACCAGCTGATTTCTGCAGGTGGGTTTGAATCACTGCTGCAGTTCAGAGTCACTGAATCTCCCTCCACTATTACACCAGATGGACTGATGGACACTGAGACACTCTTTGGTGGATCTAAATCAGTAAAAACACACACAAAACAAAACACAAGACATTAACAAATTTGTCAATGCACAACTGAAACTCAAGAATCAGATGAATCTCCCTTCACTACCCTTACCAAAAAGTAGTATACTTCCAGTTTATTTTATTAAGTATACTTAAGTAAAGTTCAAATATATTTTTAAGTATACTTTGAGTAGTAAGTATACAAATATCAGTGTACTACTAGTATACTCGTAAGTGTACAATTTCAATACTCCTTGGGACTAAATTGGCCCACTTTCTAGTATATAAAAGTATACTTTTAAGTATACTTTAAGTTTAACAGTAGTAAACTTTGAGTACACGACTAGTTTACATCAAAGTTTTTAGCTAGTACTGCAACTATACTAAAAGTGAACTTATAGGTATACTGATAGACCTATCAGTATAAGTATGTAAGGTTTCACAAACCTTACATACTTAGCTTAAGACAGGACTAGGCCTTAGTTAAATGAACATATTTAAGCAACTTTTACAAAAATGCCTTAGAAGAAAACATTAAGGTGTGCATCTTGACACAGAACAATGACACTGACATATTTTAAGATATGTCAGAGCAAGATATTTTCAGTTGAGACAGCTCAAATATGCATTTTAGTCTGGGATTAGCTTAAGCCTCGTCTGTGAAACTAGGGCATAGTTTACTAATTAAATACTTGTAGTAGCATTTTTAGTATACTTTGAAGTATACACTGTAAGAAATTGCTGTAACATTTACAGAAACTTAAATTTACAAAAGTTATGTAAATCAATAATTACAATTGTACTGTAAAAATACAGCAAACTCTTGCATGCAGTAAAATTATTGTGATGGTGTGTAAACATTTGGATAACTTATTTCATTTGAGTCCACTGAGAAGGAATATTTCTTAATATAAAACTGCAAACAATTAATTTGTAATAGCGAAGTTATTACAAATTAATAACCCCCCCCCAGCACCCCCTACATAAAACACCATCCCACGCCCCTGCCCTGGACTATCCACCTCTGTCTGTAATATAGCTGCTTGTTTTACACTCTTTGGCCACCAGGTGGTGTTGTGAGCAAATTAAGCCTCCAGAAATGAACCCTTTTGTGAACCACTTGGCTGAAAAGCTGAAAAGCTTCATGAAGCTTCATCTGCCCATCACTACTTAAAAGTATACTTTTATATACTAGAAAGTGTCAATTTAGTCCCAATGAGTATTGAAATAGTACACTTACAAGTATACTACTAGTACACTGATATTTTTATACTGACAAAAGGGGCAGTCGTGGCCTAATGGATAGAGAGTTGGACATTTGACCTGAAGGTAGTGGGTTCGAGTCTCAGGTCTGGCAGGGATTGTAAGTGGGGGAGTGAATAACCAACACTCTCTCCTCCCTCAATATCACGACTGAGGTGAGACCCTTGAGCAAGGCACCGAACCCCCCACTGCTCCGGGTGTGTGTTCACTACTGTGTGTACACTTGGATGGGTTAAATGCAGACCACAACTTCCGAGTATGGGTCACCATACTTGGCCACACACCACTTCCCTTTCCCCTTACTAGTTAAAGTATACTTAATAATATACTTGAACTTTACATAAGTATACTTAATAAAATAAACTCGAAATATGCTACTTTTTTGGTAAGGGTAGTTCACCAGATGGACAGGATTCACTGGAGGACCTACAAGTATCAGATTGAAGTATTTATCTGTCGTGGCTGGTGGAATTTTTCTAGATGGGGCTGCAGCTGGTTATTATTAGACAAGTTCAGCAAACACCCCAGTGAGAGTTAATGCTAAACAGTGAAAGTTAAAGATTATTTAAAAAAAGACTAGAATTCAAGAGGCTAGAAATACAGATAAATGTTTTACTGGGTTCTAGATTAAGTTTGTGAATTTCAATTTGTAAATATGTATGTACGTGTGTATAAACTGCAGATTTTGTTGTGTTTGACTGAGAATGCAGTTCAACTGACTCGCCAATGTACTAGATTTCTCTAATACATAAGTAATCTTGGCCAGAGTTCTTGTAGGGAGAAGAATATATTGAAGATAGAAGTGCATCAGTTTGTCAACAGCGATGTTAGCTTGTCAGTCTTCAAATCTTAACCCTTGTAAGAATCTTCTCCTAAATATCTGTCTGTGAGAAATAACTTTATACCTGAAGACAAAGGAGCTGCAAACAATAGATACTGTTAGGACCTCCTGCTGGAGATCCTGCAATCTACAAGAAGTTCATGAGGAATGCTGTTGCTTTGTTATTCTAATTGTATTGACCATATGGTTCACACCTTCACAGACACAGCTTTAGTTGATTGCATCTAAAGCACAGTCACAATGTAATCGCATCTGAACTGACGTTTGCATAATCTTTCAAACAGCAAAAACTGTAAGGTAAAAATACATGTTGCACTGGTTACATATATAACTACAAGTCAATGTGCGATACCAAACAGGACCACATGGAGATTCTTTGATGTGACTGCATACTATACAGATCTGTTCAGAATGACTAAACACAGCAGAATACAGTGATCTGAAGAAGAGTCGACAGCATCAGTGAACAGTTCATCTGTAAGAGCGAATGTTCGTGTTTGAGTGTCTGATATGCACATAAACACCACTGATCCACACAAACTTCTCCAAAACACACACTTCAGTGAGCATCTATTATAAAACACTTGACTACTGAAATGTGTTTGTGTCTTTACCTTGATTATAATCATCATCCATCAAAACTTTACTAGCAAACACAGGTTTGCTTTATTCAGACATAGTCCTGACTTCAGTACTGGCTTATTATGGGCGATAAAATAATAGATATTTTGGATTATATTTGAAAACGCTAATTGGCTTAATTTACATTTACATTTACATTTATGCATTTAGCAGACGCTTTTATCCAAAGCGACTTACATTGCATTCAAGTTACAGTTTTACATTTTATCAGCTCCTTAGTTATGTCATATAATTTAGTCATATATTGAATGTGTTTATATAATGAATCAGCAGTTGGCAAAACTTATTTCTCCATCACAACAGAGATGTGTAGCCCTAAACTCTGCTGGCTTTTCAAAGACAAATTTAAAGAAAAACTCAGTCTGTACTCACACATGATACTGAGCTGAACAGCAGGAGAGATGTAAGTGTGTCCATGTAGACCACAGCTATATCTGCCTGCATCCTCTCTTCTGACTGACTGCAGCAGGAGTTGATTGTTTCCGTCTCTTCTCTCAGTTAATGGCTGTGAGTTTCTGTACCAGATGAATGTTGCTCTGTCAGTCAGAGCGCAGCTGCTTTTACATGTCAGACTGACATTATGACCCTCTGTCACTCTCTCAGGAGACTCCACCTGAAGATCTGAACACAACACACACATTATATCTAGTGCTGCTGTCAGACACTGATTATTATTCAACATAATGCACAGAAGAAGAGTGAAACCTCATCAAAGTCACCTGTGACAGCAAGAGTCACTCCTGGATGACCAGTCCATTTACCATCAGAACTATTAGTGATGAATCTGAAACAGTACATGTGTTCATCTTTCTGTGTCACATGACTCAGTCTGATGGTGCAGTTCTGCTGTTTATCTCCCAGATACTGAAACCTCTGACTGTATTCAGGGTCCTCAGACAGATCTGGAGACTCTCCACCCTTTTCATGGTTGTTGGTCCAGAACACGTTGCTGATCTGATATTCAGTAGGGTATGTATAAGTGCAGCTCATTATCACTGATGAGTCCTTTAGTGCACAGATGTGTGAAGGACTGTAACTCACACCCCAACCAGCACTAGAGACCCCTGAAACACAGAATTCGTCAGGATGAACATGTTGTTTTATCAGTTAAAACAGAACATGATAACATGATAATATTCTTTTCGTAGCTAGAAACAGTGACTTGTTACAGGAAATGTAAGCTAATTTTGAGAGAATCTATTGAAATAAATGATGTGAAGTTCATCATCAGCTTTTGATGCAGGAAGTGACAAAGGAGTGAAAAGAGAATTTAAAGAAAGAAGAAAGTGTTCATCGGTCGCTCATTGTGAAAACTTAAATAAAAACATCAGAGTGTTTGTAATGTGAATGTAACAGAGACTCACCGTGAATCATGAGCAGAAAGATCAGAGGAAGACGAGGAGCCATTCTGACCGACTTCAGCAGAAAATATATCTATAATACAGCATTAATCAGCACTTATAGTCATAACTTGTACTGTATGTACATATATTGGTTAGGTATGTTTTGAAGGATGGCAGCTGGTCATGAGCTGGTTATAAGCTGGTCCTGATCAGAAGCTAGTTGCTCAACCTGCTTAGGACCAGCACATGACCAGATGCCATGCTTCCAATCATACCTAACCAGCATTTGCTGTTTTTTCAACAGGGTTAACATTTCTCATCATAAGACACATATGTTATGTGAGCAATAATCATCCTTTTTTTTTACAAGTTACTAGTGAGTTTGTCTTACCGTGTTGAAGCTCATCAGATCAACAGCAGCCAAATGACTGGCTTTTGCACTGTAGCTTTACTGTCTTTTGCGGTTAACACAGTTTTTTTTACACATATTTGCATAAATATCAGTGTCCCTCCCTCAACAACAGAACAACATTAGTGGAATAAACTAAAGTAAAATAGTGTATAGTTAACAGAAGCTGATAATATTGAGTATTTTAACACCATAAAATGATACTTTGTCCATGATTGTAAAGCAGCACATTTATGATCTTGTACAGTAGTTTAGGGTAAAATGTTCGATTGTGATTTAAAAGCAGGAATTTGTTGTAAAATAAGAAAACACTTGTATCTACCACTGAACATCACTTCAGGTTTTGCTCTGCTGACTTAAATTTAACATTATATATTTACACAATGACAATTCATCATCTGATGAACGATCGCAGTGCATTTCTTCTGTTCAGATGGAGGATGTTACAGAAATAAACACATTTCAGAGACAGAGAAGTGAAACCGGAACAAAGTCGGTCATGAAAAAAACATGCTGTATCAAATACACAGATGACTATTAAGACTAAAAATAGTTAATGTTGATTTAAAGACACTGTGTTATTAAAATGTTCTATGATCTTCTATTTGCTAATAAAGTCATTTAAACTTAAACCTCTCAACACACTGTCTTCTGAGAAAATGGCCAAAAATATTCATGATCACGATTCACTGATGTGTGTCCAATCAAAAGCTCTGAAGAGTGAGAAAGTCCCTCCTCTAAACCGCTTGACACGGACTAACAGGTAACAAATGAGCAAATCATGTTCTGTGAAGAACTTCTGGATTAAAATACACAAGCCCTTTGACATCTCCTCTTCCTGTTTCATTAACATAGCACAGAAATCTGCTCATAATCACTCATTATGGGTCTTTGATAATAAAATTATATCAGGAATCATGTGTTGCATAAGGTTCATCTGTAGAAGCAGACCTATGTGTTTGTCTTACAGCTTCGAAGCTCATCAGATCAAAAGCAGCAAAATAGCTGTTTTAACACATGCACTTCAGCTTTACTGGCTTTGTGTGGTTAACACTGTTTTTAAAAGCTCAGCAGCGGAAATATTAGTGTCCCTCCCTCAACAAGAGAACAACATCAGGCTACTGAAATAAAACTAAAGAAAAATAATGATCTTTAAGTTAATTTAAATATAGAGAGCTAGATCGAGTAACCAGACATTTTGCTGGGTATTTCATAATAATTGTGAAGGTTAGTTGATGTTTTTTGATTCAGAAAGACTTTTTCCTCTTTTGTCTGTCGGCCCTGCTGCACATCTTTGATAACTGAATCACGTGATTCTGTCTTCTGCACAGCAGCGACGGTTAGAGCCAATTTAACATTTACTTACTAATGTGCAGACAAGCAGAAAGGTGTATTTATGTTTAACTTTTCTTGCATTTGCTGAAGCCCAAATGAGTTTTAATGACTTCATGAATGCTAGAAACTCATCTCATTACGGAACCGGCCAATCAGAATTGATATTCAAATAACTGATTTAAATATCATTTAAATTGTCTTAATAAAAATAAGTCCTGAAGCAGGAAACACAAGCAAACGCATTCAACCAATAATGAGGTAAAGAGCATTGAAGAAACAAGAGGAGATGCAGGAATGGATCAGAATTTATGAATTATGATACAAACATATGAAGGAGTTTTAACACAGTACAGGATAAAACACACATGAAGATGAATTTAGTGATTTCCAGCTGATGTGCATTAATGTTGAGGTCAGTAGCAGGAGATGGTGACCTCTGCTGGTGGTTTGAGGGTTTGAACAAACACATATGAGATCATCACAAATAAAACTGATCACTTAAAGGGAAAGTTACAGAAACACATCGACAGAATATCAGAAGCTGACAATATTGACACAATAAAGCAATACTTTCTCCATTGTGAAGGTGAAAAATTGAAATATTGCAGGAAATATTTTAAAATTGTAACAATGAGCTCACTTTAACATTAATATGTATATTTCTATTCAATAACATTCATTTTATTTCACTTTTACACAGGGTGTATTTTTAAAGTTTTTAAGCAAATTAACCTCAAATTAATAACATTAATTAATAACTGTATCTTTAATCGGCACATGATGTGTTACAGGTAATTTAAAGTTTATCGTTGTGTTAAATTAGAAAATCACAGAACAGACATTACAAAAAAAGAAGCTTTAGAAATATTTTTTAATGCAACACAACAATACAAATACATACTGATATATGAAAGGATTTGAAAAAAGAAACGATGCTCCAAATATAAAACTAAAAGCGCTACTAGGGGATGGCAAATGTTTTAAGTAGGGTTGGGCATTTTCGCATTCGAATATTTGGGCTCATAAAAAACAAATGTTCGAATATTTGTTTATTTAAATGAGGTTTAATGAGAAAGACGTTATTTTTAATTATCAAGTTTATGTCACGATGTCTGAACAAGCTTATGATTAGCACTTGGGTAAAGTTGGTTTTATATTCGCACATTCGAATTCTGCATTCAATTACTTCTACAGTGGACATTCAGCGGATATTCGCAAATAAATAGGACATTAAAACAATACTTGCCCAATTTGATCGATTGTGGAAAAAAAATGTAGTAGGTTGACAATGATTTAGCCGATTAGAATTTGCAAAAAATAACAATATGAACGCGCTGACAAAGATAACGTGTTCTAACAGTTTCTTAGCGCTTTGTGTTAAACCACTCTCCCTCGAGAAAATAAATAAAATAAACCAGTTTCACTAATTCACTTGATCAGAGGTAATTACATTTTGTCAGATATTTTAGTAAGATCATCATTTAGATCAGTCCAAACTTTACATTCTGTGATCAAATACTATCAACTTGTTAACACGCTCCACAGCGCCACCCAGTGCATGTAGTTATAACTGCTTAGGATTTATCATGGATTCCCTGCATTTACGGCCAGCAAATTAACGCATAGTACAATTCGAATAGTGTTTTTATTGTTCAAATAATAATTACAGACAGAATATTATAGAATATGCACACCCCTAGTTTCAAGTAAGTTATTCAGTCTTTCATTCAATCGATTCGTTCAAAAAGCTGATTCATTCAGAAAAGAAGCGAGTGGCTGCCTTCATAAATGGCTCACTGAATCATTGACTCACTGGATAAGTTTAAAAACGTGGATTCATTCAGTAAAGAAACACCGCTGTGTGTTGATCACAACAGTCCTCCTAGGGCTTTATTTTCATTGGCAAAATTAATGCGTCCTTTACATTATCTTCAAATGTCTCCGAAAGAGCACCGAATACGTAAGCGTAACTTCAACTGCTCAGGTAATGAAAATATGACCCATTTCTGGGGCTGAGAAAATGACATTTTAAAATCAGTCAGAGCTATAGAAATGCATCTTAATATTTACAAGTAAATCTCCATGTTATGCGTAGGCTACTTTCTATCTGACCCACCCTCATCTAGTTTTGATGTCCATCAGGGGGATCAAGCCTTCTTTAGGGGGGTCAGACCCCCCCAAACCCCTCACCCCTCCCCCCGTAATTCGCACCCTGCTTTTACATCATCTTTCCTAAACCATAAAGAAATGAAATGCTTCATTGACTCTTCATTAATGATCCCTGCCAATCATCTGTGGCTCCGCCCACATAGCTCAGGATTGGTTCCTTTGTGCTCCGCCTCTTACTGCAGCATCTTCCTGTTGATCTGAACAAACAATCAGATGAAGACCTGAAGAACTGAAGAGGGTTTATTGATTATATTGAGAAGAGCAGCAGGTTCAGACACTTACTGATGGACTCTCATGTTTAGGATCAAGAGTCCTGCAGGAGTCTCCAGGAGGTCTGGGATGAACGGTCTGTGTGAAGAGAGTGAGAGATCGGTCATGTGATCATCTGTGATGAAGATCTGATTTTGACGTCTCACTTACTGAGAGTGTGTCGTACAGGTCAGAGGTCATGGACTTGAGCTCAAGAGCTGTATATGTGTCTTCATTGGGATCAGAGATCTACAGAGACAGAAATATGCAAACATTGTGAGTTCAGGTGTAAAATCTGATACATTAACTACTGACTTTAGCATTTAGATGAACTTTTTACAGGATCCAGAACTATAGACTCATGTGTCTTATACTCTTAATATTTCTGTACGGCTCATAGCGCCTTTAACATCTCTGCATGCAGGAAAACTGTAAATAACTGATAAACTCACCGCAGACTCCTTCATAGCAGATCTTCTGTTCATCCTTTTATTAAGACTGAAGAAGAAAGATGAATAAACAGCACATTTAAAGAGTTTCATATACATTTTTTTATAATAATGTAATCTTCATTGTTCAAAATTGGAAGGAATTTTAGTTGCGGCTATCCCATGCTTGTAGAACGTAGTTTTACAAAATAACCAAAGTACTTCAACAAAAACCCTTAATTTTGTAGAAAACAGTGATCAAAATTAGAGATCAGCTATGATTGTAGCACGAAGATAGATTACAACTAAAATTTCTGAAGGTTACAGCAGTCAAAAATTAGTAGGAAGTCTAGAGGCTCTTGCTTTGAATGATTTCAGCACATCTGCGGTCGCAGGACATCACTAGTCTCTCACACTGTGCTGCTGTGATCTTGGCCCACTCTTCTTCCTGTCTCTTCCATAGTTTGGTAACTGTAGTTGGTTTCTTAACCATAACTTTGTCGCCAAGGATTTTCAATCGACCAGTTCCCCTCTCTCCACACAGCATGCTCCTCGTCATGCTAGTCTAGCCTTTTGTTTCTTTCTGCTGATGAGAGGCTTGTGGCTTTTTGGTTGTTAAATAAAGGAGTGCTCATTCAAAACAGTTGCGTTCGATCCTTCGCTAAACAGATCCTTGCCCTGCTCATAACTGAACTGGTGAGCAATTCCAGCTGCAATGTTGAACCGATTCCCCGTTGAGATTTTCCACATTATTCTCCCAGTGTGGAGGTCAATGTGAGGTCAAAGTGCACTCACTGCCCAGAGACTAGGTACCCAGCATGCAAAGACTGCATATTTTACGTGTTGATTGTGCTGTCTTCCCCTGCATTTGTCTTTCGAGATGACCAGCCTTTTTAGGGGACTGAATGAGTTAGAAAGATTCAAATAGGACTAAGCAGTCACCTTAAAATGTTTAGGATGTGTTCTAATTTTAATCTCCACTTTGTGTGTGTGTGTGTGTGTATTACATGTCCTGATCTGCTGTAATGATGGAGTGACATCGACCTCACTTCAATCACATACCTGAAGATATTCAGGACTTGAAAACTTGAAATGTAATTTAACATCTTGTGAAGTCAAAAACTGCATGTTTGTAAGAAACCACATTTTTAAATAATGTTTTTTAAAAATGTTCCCAGAATAATTTATAAAACTAATTTGACTAAATCACACACACACACACACACACACACACACACACACACACACACACACACACACATGTTGGTTTTTGTGGTTTATGGGGACTCTCCATAGGCGTAATGGTTTTTATACTGAACAAACTGTGTGTGCTATTGCCCTACACCAACCCTACACCTAAACTTAGCCCTCACAGGAGACTTTGTGCATTTTTAGATTTTCAAAAAAACACCATTTCGTATGTGTTTTAAGCCTTTTGAATTACGGGGACATAGGCAGTGTCCTCATAAACCACCTTCATATTGTAATACCTCTGTCATACCCATGTCATTATACAAATATGTGTCCTCATAAACCACATAAACATGCACACACATACACACACACACACACACACACACACACGCCTCTTACGGAATATCTGCAGTTTTTAACTGTTATACATGCATGTGCGGTAAACAAGAATACTTTACTTAAACATAACACTTAGGCTACATTTAATAAATCAATACTGAAAACATACAGGAGTTATTTTTTGAAAGGAATGTCTTACCAAATGTACATCACAAAAGCACCTGATGCTCCACCGAGTAAAACACCGACAGCAGCAGCTACAGCAACAGCAACAGATGAGAAACATCTGACTGCTGAAATACACAAAAATACACACACACACACACCAAATGCTTAACAGGACTAGATAAAACAAAATACACAAATAAAGAAGAAAGCAGTTGTATGTGGCTGAAATATAGTATATGAATCATAAATCTCACACAAGACGTTTAAAGTCTCAGCATCAGAGTATTTCTCTCCATGTTCATATCTGGACTTGCACTTGTATTCTCCACTGTGATCAGAGCTGATCTTTGAGATGCTGTAGATTCTTCCAGATCCTACAAACGTTTCTCCTTTAAACCAGGTGATTTCTGCAGGTGGGTTTGAATCACTGCTGCAGTTCAGAGTCACTGAATCTCCCTCCACTATTTCACAGCATGGACTGATGGACACTGAGACACTCTTTGGTGGATCTAACACAGACAAATACAAAACATTACCAAAATTATTTTGACATCACAAACTTATAAATCCCACATTTATGAATTACTCCAGTATTTCACCAGATGAACCAGATTTAAATATATATGTAATTACTTAATTTTACAACAACATTTGTAAACAATTTCCTTCTCAACCTTAGAAATGATCTTTTTTTCCTTTTAGTGACTGTTGAAAAGGCCAAGTATTTCATAGTATTTTCTGATTTGATGTTAATGTGATCCGCCCAAACTGACTGTTTTAGTTTTAGTTTCTCACAGTCCTGTCAGCAGCTTGATATAGAGTTGCTTTTATTGTGTGTGTGTTCAAGAACAAGTAAGAGTGTTTGTTTATGTCTGGCTTACACTCTCAAAAACATTTTGGTAATACATTTAAATTATATCTCAATTACATACACATTTTCCATCCATTTGGATTACATAGTTTTAACATAAATCAATAAACTTAATGTGATTCAAATGCATCAGTCACATGTATTGTAAATGAAACAGGCAAGTAATACTTCACAGCAAAGTCCTCATGTTTTTTCACACATACGGAGTGCTAAAGTAGCATTGAAGCAGTGTTGAAGTTAATGAGATATTTATATGACTTATGATTTTAGAGAAAGGACAAGAGCTCCCAAAAAACCCATTGATTCATCAGACACAGGAAGCCCTGAACTCTGCTAACTTTTCAAAGACAACTTCAGTCTGTACTCACACATGACACTGAGCTGAACAGCAGGAGAGATGTAAGTGTGTCCATGTAGAGCACAGCTATATCTGCCTGCATCCTCTCTTCTGACTGACTGCAGCAGGAGTTGATTGTTTCCGTCTCTTCTCTCAGTTAATGGCTGTGAGTTTCTGTACCAGATGAATGTTGCTCTGTCAGTCAGAGCGCAGCTGCTTTTACATGTCAGACGGACATTATGACCCTCTGTCACTCTCTCAGGAGACTCCACCTGAAGATCTGAACACAACACACACATTATATCTAGTGCTGCTGTCAGACACTGATTATTATTCAACATAATGCACAGAAGAAGAGTGAAACCTCATCAAAGTCACCTGTGACAGTAAGAGTCACTCCTGGATAACCAGTCCATTTACCATCAGAACTATAAGTGATGAATTTGAAATAGTACATGTGTTCATCTTTCTGTGTCACATGACTCAGTCTGATGGTGCAGTTCTGCTGTTTATCTCCCAGATACTGAAGCCTCTGACTGTATTCAGGGTCCTCAGACAGATCTGGAGACTCTTCACCCTTTTTATGGTTGTTGGTCCAGAACACTTTCCTGATCTGATGTCCAGTAGGGTATGTATAAGTGCAGTTCATTATCACTGATGAGTCCTTTAGTGCACAGATGTGTGAAGGACTGTAACTCACACCCCAACCAGCACTAGAGACCCCTGAAACACATAATTCATCAGGATTAAAATGTTTTGTCAGTTAAAAAAGACCATGAACAGATGCTACGTTTTACTATTTTAAAACAGCAACTCATTACTGGAAATATTAGCTAATATTCACAGCATCTATTGAGTGATAAATGATGTGAAGTTCATCGTCAGCTTTTTTGAAGGGTGTTGCAGAAAAGCAGAAGTAAAAGCACAGAGACAAAGGAGTGAAAAGAGAACCAGGAAATCAGACGTGAACAACATGCTGCACTATCAAATAATGAAAAACAAATAATAAGACTAAAATGATCAAACTTGATTTATTAAATACCCAATGACATCCAATTTTGAGTTTTGTGGCTTTTAGATCATGTCTATCAGATCTGAGTTCATCTGCTAGTGAACTCCTTTGACACAATAAATATTGAATATTTACTTCCGCGAGCATGATCTGAAAATATTCATGATCTGCTGTTACAATGATTTTTCTCCAATCAGATAACGAGCATGTTCCTCCTGAACCACCTGACACTGACTAGCTAATAGCAAAAGACTACTGGATATTTACAAAAGGTACAAGTCCTTTGACGTATATCTCACCCAAACTTCCTGTTTGAAAGGAAATATGTGATTACAAGATAGAAGAAAGTGCTCATCCACCGCTCATTGTGAGGCCTTAAAGTGTTTGTAATGTGAATATAACAGAGACTCACCCTGAATCATGAGCAGAAAGATCAGAGGAAGACGAGGAGCCATTCTGACTGACATCAGCAGAAAATATATCTATAATAAAGCATTAATCAGCACTTAAAGTCATAACTTGTACTGTATGTACATCACCTCTTAATATTTCTCACATTAAGACATGTATATGAGCAATAATCATCAGTTTTCATTGAAGAACGAGTGTGTTTGTCTTACCGTGTTGAAGCTCATCAGATCAACAACCACAAAATGACTGACTGTTTTAACTCATGCACTTCAGCTTTAGACTGATGGACTATTTGTGGTTACTCTTTTTTCTTAAAGCCCAGCAGTGGAAATATCAGTCCCTCCTTCAAAAAGAGAACATCACTAGACTAAAACTAAAGCTATCCCTTCCTTTAAGTTAATTTAAATACATTTACTGAAGATATTTAGAGAACAGGATTGTGTATCCATACTTTCTGGTGGATATTGCGCAATTGTGATGTTTGTACACTCAGGAAGAGCAAACTCTTTTTCCTCTTTTCTATATCGCCCCTTGCTGGGCATCTTTGATTACTGTATTACGTGATTTACACTGCTGTACAGCAGAGACGTCCATTATATCAGGGACTCTCAAACTTTTCAGTGCCAGGGACCCCTTACAGGGAGAGCATTCTTCACAGAGCCCCTCAAAATTATTACAGTGATCAAGCCCTTACTACAAGTTATAGCCTACTCTTAGATTCACTGGACTTCCATTTGACTGGAAATACATTTATTTTTCTGAATTGTGTTTAATATTTCTGGATTACATTTTTTTTATGTTTTAATTTTATGGATTCTGTTTAACGGTTTAGTTGTAATCAAAAAGCACGTTTAATTATTTAAAATTATAAAGCATACAATTTATTAAAAGTTTATCAAAAAAATAGTTTCGGGCCATATGAAATCTGTTTTTTTCCCCCTCAAATTCTGTTCTATTGTTCTCAAAATAAGTGTTTTGTGTTTTAATGGTGCATTACAATAATGACAGTTAGATATAAATTAATAAAACTGTAACAATATTTTATTAGCAAAAATAAAATGTAAGTTTTTTTCCCTCCGAAATTCTCTCTCTCTCTCTCCCTCTCTCTCTATATACACACACACACACACACACACACACACACACACACACACACATACATAGGCCTACATACATACATTCTCTCTCTCTCTCTCTCTCTCTCTCTCTCTCTCTCTATATATATAGGGAGAGAGAGAGAGAGAGAGAGAGAGAGTCTGGTCCAGAAACATTCCGTTTTTGTGCTTTTGCCTTTATACACCAGTACATGGATTTTAAATAAAACAATCAAGATGTGACTGAAGTGCAGACTTTTAACTTTATTTTAAGAGGCTCCACAAAAATATGGAATTTGCCATTTAGGAATTACAGCCATTTTAAGCAAAGTACCTCCATTTTCAGGGGCTCAACAGTATTTGGACAAAGTGACGATTGTAAATTGAAGCACAATTTTAATACTTGGATGAAAATCCTTTGCGGTCAATGACTGCCTGTAGTTTGGAGCCCATGGACATCAAATCCTGAGTTCCCTCCCTGGAGATGCTTTGCCAGGCCTTTCTGTTTAGCTCTAACCCTACTCAAACACACCTGAGCATGCTAAACAATGTCTTCAAGGGGACCTATTATGCAAAAATCACTTTTATGTGTGGCCGAAGTTTATGAAAACAGCCAGCCTATAATGTTAAGGCAGCGGCTATTTGTAATAATATTTGTGTAAATAGCGATAGATGCTATATACACAGATAGTGCAAATAGCATATTTTTTTAGCGATATATTCTATTTACACCAAGTGAAAATAGCAGGATTTTTTAATGATATGCTATTTACACTAAGTGCAAATAACTATAGATTATATTTACACTATGTTAAAATGGTGAGATTGTCTGCTATTTATACTACTTATTGCAAATAGTGGCAATTATCTGCACCTCAGTATTGTAGTACATTATAAAACAGTACACAATAATAGCATATTGAGTGTAAATTATAGTTTTAATTCAGATTATTAAATGGATGCCTCCTTAAGCCCTCCCTACACCTACCCTAACCCTATCCGATACTTTTATTTTCAACGTTTTGATTATTTCCTTAATTTTTACTGAAAATATATGTCTTTCTGATGCGATATGAGATTTGAAAAGGGAGAAAAAAAGAGTTTGGCAAAAGGCGAGTTCGAACTTGGGTCGGTCCGTTAAAAAGCTCAGGCTTTACCGTCTACGCCACTGAAACTGATGCGGAACAAGTGTCTTTTTTCAGTGTTGACGAACCCAATCACACGTTAGTGGGCGGAGTTAGTGTAAATAGCCTCTGCCAACAAGACAGGCTATATTATGCACTTAGTGTAAATCAGTGGTTCCCAAACTTTTTCTGCCGGGACCCCTTTTTGTAGAGAAAAATATTTTCAAGACCCAACCCAATCCCATCCATTTAGATATTTAAAATATCTATTTCTATTTGAACGTTTTAACATGTTTTAACATATAGGCTATTTTATTCCTGTGAGCAAAGCTGAGTTTTCAGCATCAATACGCCGGTCTTCAATTTCACATGATCCTTATTTAGAAATCATATATGCTGATTTGCTCCTCAGTAATAATTTCTGATTATCAATGTTGTAAAAATTTGTGCTGCTTAATATTTTTGAGGAAACCTTTTTTTCACGATTCTCTTCAGAATATTTGAAATTGTCCTTTACAGAACATTTCCTAAAAGTGCATTCTGATACCTTTGTACATGTCTAGAGTTTTCTGGGGTTGCATGTTTAATTGTTACTTTGACGTTTAGCTACGTGTAGTTCAATATATACCCTGTTGCGATTCAGTTGTGAGACGACGTCCAGTAGGTGACGTCTTTTACACGTGCATTTATAGTCCATCATGACCCTCTATGAAATCCTATGAAACATGCAAAAGCAATTGTGCTTACACCTTGGTTAATACTGCAAAAAATAATTTAAGTGCCCCAAGTAGTTTTTAAGAGGTTGTGAATACATGTCCACTGACATATCTTTACACGTCAAGCACCCATACAAAAAAGCACCTCTTTATAAAAAAACCCCCCAAAAAACAGGGCCGTTTGTATTTACATCTTGTTAAATGTCAAATTACCTCTGGTCCACACTCCAATACAGTAGGTGACAATAATGCACCTTAACGTTGGAGCTACCCGCCATAAAACTGAAGAAGAAGAGGAAGAGAGGAAGGCTGCTTCTGAAACCGCCTACTCAATGAGTAGGCCTAGGTACTTAATTTCAATAAGTGCTTACTTAACTAGCGTTAAAAGAGTATGTACTCTACAGCCAAATCTGATGTTGATGCTGACAATCATGTATTTACAGACAGTGAACACAAATCCTACTGCCATCTCAGCACAGCTGTGCCAGTTCAGCAGCTGACCACCGTGTCCACCTTCACCTGTCTCTGCCCTTCATCACCTCCCTCACTGCTGCAGTCAGACTGAATCTGATCATGGATGAGAAGGGGGCATCGAGGCTATCATTGTCTGAGTGCACAGAGAAGATGAGGCTCCCTGTACCACACAATCTTCAACAAGAGCAGGAGAACAATCTGGCTGCCACTCCGTCTGCTCCTAATATTTGTGTGCTGCTCTCCATGAGCTACCTGTAAAACATTTACACAGAGTAAAACATTTTACATCTCATGTTGTCAGCATTCCATTTCTTGCCAAATTTTATTTTGCATGTTTACAATTACATGCTAATTTTTATATAGCTTCATTACTTCGGTGGTGTAGTGAACTGGTATGCAGAAGGTTTCTGGTTCGATCTCTGCAGTCATCACCATCGGTGTGTTCTTCAGCAACACAAAAGGTTGTATGAACAGAAACCAGCAGGACAAGAACAGACCTCAGCAACATCCGGCCCAGATGAGGCAGTAAGGTCAGGTGCAGTGATGGAGTATCTCATCTACGGCATTTAGATCTCGGTCATTTACCACTTACAAGTTATTTATGGTCGTTTTTTATTTAAATTTCAGTATATGCTTTACTGTTACATGTATTATTAACATTTAAATAAAAAGTTAAATATTCTCAGCAAGTGTCATAAGATGTTATTAAAATTAAAGGTAACACTTTACAATAAGGTAAACATTAACGTATTAACTAACCATGAGCAATACAATTGTTATTGCATTTACTAATCTTCGTTTACGTTAGTTATTGAAAATACAGTTGTTTACCGTTTCTTCATGTTAGTTAACAGAGCATTAATTAATGTTAGCAAGATTAATAATGTATTAGTAAATGTTGAGATTAACATTAACAAAGATTAATAATTGCTGTATTAATGCAGTTGTAACGAAACTGCTGGACACAGAGGTAAGTGAAATAATCAGTGCATTTATTACAGACGTGGATTGCACACAGCAAAGGTAAAAGTCTTCAACACAGGTGAGTATCCCTTCGTGGAGAGGATGTGACAAGTATACAGTGATACTGATATAGTCTCTTTGTTTTGGCAAGTCCTGGGTGAACAGGAAAGCCAGGGCGATAGAGAGTAGCGGTTGTCCAAGCCAGCCACAGGAATCTGATCGCGGAGAAGCTGCAGAGGAACAAAGCAGAGGGTAAGTATAACAGGTAGGTATTTCAGGTAGTATACTCAGCTTGATGCTTTGTACAACGTTGGTCCTTGTAGTAGTAACAACTGGCTTTGCAGTGTGGTAACTTCAAGATCGGACATCGAGTGACTGGAGGTGCGTGCTTTTCTATTGTGCAGGATGATGATGGTGACGATGATCAGGTGAGCATGATTAGATGAGGTGCAGGTGGAAGTGATCAGTGAAGGTGGAGACGGGCTATTCTGTGACAGCAGTTCATTATTAGTTCATGTTAACTAATGAACCATATTGTTATTTTAATAATTTTTGGATTTACTTGATAATGCAAAGCTTATGGTAAAAATACCAGCATTGTTTGCATATGAATAACATGACAAGACAATTATTTCTTTATTATTTATATGAAACAGTTTAATTCTGATAAAGAAATTTGAAATTTGTACATCTGTATATAACACATCTTTTTGTACATATAAATCTCTGGTTAAACATGAACATCCTTTACACACTTTCTTCAGAATCAGAATCAGAAAGAGCTTTTATTGTTAAGTATAATTGTGCATACAAGGAATTTGTTTTAGGCCTGGTTTCACAGACAGGGTTTAAGACTAAACCAGGATTAGGCCATAATTCAATTAGGACATTTAAGTCATTTTTATTAACTTGCTTAGAAAAAAAAAACATTACTGTTTCTTTTAATATATGTATAATTATTAATAATAATAATAATAATAATTTCTAAATATTTAGCATTTAATACTTTTATTTACAGAAAAAACAATATAAATTTGTATAGATTTTGTTCATATGAACTTGTCTTATATTACTTCTGCTGGTTCAGGTTTGCCACTGTATTTATTTTTAAGGGTCTTATTTTGGGAACACTATATCCTAATCATAATCCCACCAAAACCACACACACTAACGTTTCTAATGCTGCCTTCAAGTGCTCTCGGAATTATCGTAAATACGAGTTTCCTAGGTAAAACATTGCACATGAACGCCCTCCCATTTCAAAACTTTAATGCGATGAGCTCGTAATCACAGCTTCAATAGTGAGAATTATTTAATATCCGATAGAACGTGAAGGCGGCATATAAAAAACCTCTAGAATCGACCTAATGACTCGACTCCACTAACCAATGAGAACAGTTGTAGGTGGGACGAGACGTGCAGCCCCGCCCCAGATACAGCCCCGCCTCGATCTACGCCATTACTTTGCCACTAACCAATGAGAAGCATTGTGGGCGGGGCGACACTTGCAGCCCCGCCTCAATCTGCAGGCTGCAGCCGGGTGATTCTGGAATGTTCAGCGCGTGTGCCCATCAAATACGTGAAAGTTACGCTGCGTTTACATAATAGTACATAAAATTTGAAAATTGTCCTGAAACTTGATAACATTGTTTAAGTGGATAGTAGGTCTAAATTGAATGAGAATATAGAATCTATAATATAATATAATATAATATGTAAACACACACACACACACACACGCAAAATGCGTATTTCAATATATTTAACAGTGCTTCACATATATGTGAATATATTACCTTTCCGTATGGGTGTTCTGCTGATGCAAGTGTTGCAACTATGGCAGCTGAGAAGGCCATTCTTTGTGTTCTTTTTGAATAATTTTCGGAGCCTGATGAAATCGGTGTAAATAGGTGTTTACTGCAAAATACACTCGATGTTACAGTCGCTACCCTTGAGCAGAGGTGGACAATCCAGGGGTCAGAAAGTAAAAGTCCTGCTATATGTTTATTCCACCCATGAACTCAGCAGCTGATTTCACCAGAGGAGGAACCAAGACATTCCTTTCAAGTCACAAATGAGTCTCAAATCAAATCCCAAGTCCTCAAAGAGTTAAAGTTTATTATATAATTAAGTGACTAATTAAATGATGATTGTGCATTAGTGATGAACACCTGCTGTTATTGAGAATTACAGAGGATCAGATGTTGATGTTTTATTGATTAAAATGATGCCACCATCATGGAGATCAGTGTTAGCTTTAGTACGATACATCTTCATACATTTACAGAAACAGGAATAAAAAGTATCTTGCTTGGAAAAAAGTGAGAAGCCCCTCCCTGACGTGAATTCGTATCTGTTGTGAAGTGAATTTCACACGCTAATGAAGTGAGAAAACTAAAATGTTCAAGCATTCAATTATGCGCGAATGGCGTGATTTATTCACGCAAGTCGCGTCTGGTGTGAACGCACTATTATTCTAGCGTTTATATGCTGAGGAGGACTATAGTCTACAAGACTCTGAAGGACTGAACTAGGAAGGACGCAGCCTCGGTAGGATGCTGTCTTCCATTTGAGAAACACCCTTAGTCTTTAATTCAATCCATTCGTTCAAAAGGCTGATTCATAGAGAAAAGAAAGCCTTCATAAATGGCTCACTGAATCATTGACTCACTGGATAAGTTTAAAAACGTGGATTCATTCAGTAAAGAAATACAGCTGTGTGTTGATCACAACAGAGCTTGGATTTCAGCATTGCTGTTAATGTTATGATATTTTAAAAAATAGCTTGCTCCATAAATTCAGTTCAACAGAAGAGGGTAAACTTTATCACTCGACAGAATCTGCACAAGCATTTTAGAAGCTGTTCTTGCTCTGTCCCAGCAATAGATACAAATGTCTCAGAAAGTGCGCCGTATACGTAAGCGTAACTTCAACCGCTCAGGTTGATGACCCTATATAATATAATAGATTATATAATATATATAATAGATAATATGACCCTTTTCAAGGGCTGATAAAATGACATTTTAAAATCAGTCAGAGCTATAGAAATGCATCTTAATATTTACAAGTAAATCTCCATGTTATGCGTAGGCTACTTTCTATCTGACCCACCCTCATCTAGTTTTGATGTCTATCAGGGGGATCAAGCCTTCTTTAGAGGGGGTCATCACCACCCCTGTAATTCGCACCCTGCTTTTACATCATCTTTCCTAAACCATAAAGAAATTAAATGCTTCATTGACTCTTCATTAATGATCCTTGTCAATCATCTGTGGCTCCGCCCACATAGCTCAGGATTGGTTCCTTTGTGCTCCGCCTCTTACTGCAGCATCTTCCTGTTGATCTGAACAAACAATCAGATGAAGACCTGAAGACCTGAAGAGGGTTTATTGATTATATTGAGAAGAGCAGCAGGTTCAGACACTTACTGATGGATTCTCATGTTTAGGATCAAGAGTCCTGCAGGAGTCTCCAGGAGGTCTGGGATGAACGGTCTGTGTGAAGAGAGTAAGAGATCGGTCATGTGATCATCTGTGATGAAGATCTGATTTTGACGTCTCACTTACTGAGAGTGTGTCGTACAGGTCAGAGGTCGTGGACTTATATGTATATGTGTCTTCATTGGGATCAGAGATCTACAGAGACAGAGATATGCAAACATTGTGAGTTCAGGTGTAAAATCTGATACAGTAACTACTGACTTTAGCATTTAGATTAACTTTTTACAGGATCCAGAACTATAGACTCATGTGTTTTATACTCTTAATATTTCTGTACGGCTCATAGCGCCTTTAACATCTCTGCATGCAGGAAAACTGTAAATAACTGATAAACTCACCGCAGACTCCTTCATAGCAGATCTTCTGTTCATCTTTTTATTAAGACTGAAGAAGAAAGATGAATAAACAGCACATTTAAAGAGTTTCATATATGTTGTAGAACCTCTAAAAACAATATATACAATATATTTACAACATATATTAAGGTTGTTTTCATGTCATTTATAAGCTTGCTGTGTTATTGGAACTTATGGTATTGTTGTAATCTTTTGATGTATGATTCTCCTGATCAATATTTGTTCAGTTTCACATGCGTGGTGTGATTACTTAGAATTAAGGATTGTTTCATCTAGGGCTTAACTGCGTAATGGATACAATTGATATACAGTATGTACTTTGGTTATGCAAAAATACGTGGTGTTTGATTTCAGATGAAAGCTGATTTAATTAGCAGTAATCTGGTGTGGATGAAAATTGTCTGTTCTCATCAATGTATGATTACAATATGAATATAAATCTGCTGTCAATAATTTCTTCATGTGATAAAATAACTGAACAAGATAATGTATGCACGGAAAGAAGCTGTGCAGGGCGGGGCTTCGCCCCACAGGAAGAATCCGATTGGGTCAGTCGCCCGTGGGTGGATCCCAAATCGGCCCGTTAAAGACAGATACCCAACTGTGTCTCAGTGGTTGGGAAGAAAAGTCTTAAGCTCAAGCTTAAGCTCAGCTCACTCGTTGCTCTCTGCTTGCTCGGCGCTCTCAGTCATTTAACATCATGATCGAGCAGTGAACAGAGATCAAGACTCAAACTTCCAAAGAACTTTAACATCTTAAGCCTCAGAAACTGAAACGAAGCCAACCAACCACTGAAGAGTATTCTCGTGACGACGACCTACCAAGCCGCCAATCCGCGCACGATCTTTCCTGAACCGGGAAGGAACTGAATTCAACTGAAAGCAAAGAAAGTAAGCCAATATTTCCTAAATCTGCTGGAAACTGGTTGTATCTCTCTTCAGATCAACACAATTAATTGCCTGCAATTTGTGTGCCTGTGTGTATGTTTAAGTCTTCTGTTTGTGTGTGTAGCTTAAGTATTGTGTTAGAGTAGTGAAATAAACGTTGATTCTATTAAGAAATCTCTTGTCTGTTGCTATGTGATTTTCAAATCCTAATTACTTGCCAAAAAGATCGCGTATCTATGCTCAAAATTTACTTATGCTAATTTTACCCAATGTCAACATTACATAATCAATTCAGTATTACTGGGGCCACAGAATTAGTCTGAATTGTTAAGGCATACTGGTTAATGCTTGCTGGACAAGTCGTTAATGAGGTATGATTTAGAAGGTATATGTTGGACATTTTGATTAATATGAATTAATCATATAAATATTGATTCTTAAGAATGATTCCCTAAAGCTAAAATTAGAACAATGGTTCTAAAGTTTATTACAATGTTTTTTATAATAATGTAATCTTCATTGTTCAAAATTGGAAGGAATTTTAGTTGCGGCTATACCATGCTTGTAGAACATAGTTTTACAAAATAACCAAAGCACTTCAAGAAAAACCCTTAATTTTGTAGAAAACAGTGATCAACATTAGAGATCAGCAATGATTGTAGCACGAAGATTACAACTAAAGTTTCTGAAGGTTACAGCAGTCAAAAATTAGTAGAAGTCTAGAGGCTCTTGCTTTGAATGATTTCAGCACATCTGCGGTCGCAGGACATCACTAGTCTCTCACACTGTGCTGCTGTGATCTTGGTCCACTCTTCTTCCTGTCTCTTTTCAATCGACCAGTTCCCCTCTCTCCACACAGCATGCTCCTCGTCATGCTAGTATAGCCTTTTGATTCTTTCTGCTGATGAGAGGCTTGTGGCTTTTTGGTTGTTAAATAAAGGAGTGCTCATTCAAAACAGTTGCGTTCGATCCTTCGCTAAATAAATCCTTACCCTGCTCATAACTGAACTGGCGAGCAATTCCAGCTGCAATGTTGAACCTCCCAGTGTGGAGGTCAATGTGAGGTCAAAGTGCAATCACTGCACAGAGACTAGGTACCCAGCATGCACTGCAGCATGAAACTTCTGATTGTCACCATAGTTGAGATTCATGCACTGATTATTGATGTCTCTCTTTGTGTCGAAAGGACACAGCAGTTCAAAATGTTTGTATTATTGTGTTTAAACGATTCTTCATAAATAATTATGACACTTTTGGATTCTGTACTGTATAATTACAGAGCTATCATAATTAAAAACTAATTAATAACTCTTCACGAAGACTGCATGAAGACTGCATATCTTATGTGTTGACTATGCTGTCCTCTCCTGCATTTGTCTTTTAAAATGACCAGCTAATTTTAATCTCCACTTTGTGTATGTGTGTGTATTACATGTCCTGATCTGCTGTAATGATGGATGACATTGACCTCGTTTCAATCACACACCTGAAGATATTCAGGACTTGAAAAACTTGAAATGTAATTTAACATCTTGAGAAGTCAAAAACGGCATGTTTGTAAGAAACCACATTTTTACAATAATGTTTTTTAAAAATGTTCCCAGAATATTTTATAAAACAAATTTTACTAAATCACACACACACACACACACACACACACACACACACACACACACACACACACACACACACACGTTTGTTTTTGTGAAAAGTGGGGACATCCCATAGGTGTAATGGTTTTTATACTGAACAAACTGTATGTGCTCTTGCCCTAAACCTACCCTACACCTAAACTTAGCCCTCACAGGAGACTGTGCATTTCTACTTTCCCCCCAAAAAACCTCACTCTGTATGATTTATAAGCGTTTTGAAAAGTGGGGACATGGGTCAATGTCCTGAAAAGTCACCTTCACCTTGTAATACCTGTGTTATTATACAAATGTATGTCATCATTTGTCACAAAAACGCACAGACACACACACACACACACACACGCACACACACACCTCTTACGGAATATCTGCAGTTTTTAACTGTTATACATGCATGTGTGGTAAGCAAGAATACTATACTTAAACATAACACTTAGCCTAAATGTAATAAATGAATACTGAAAACATACAGGAGTTATTTTTTGAAAGGAATGTCTTACCAAATGTACATCACAAAAGCACCTGATGCTCCACCGAGTAAAACACCGACAGCAGCAGCTACAGCAACAGCAACAGCAACAGCAACAGATGAGAAACATCTGACTGCTGAAATACACAAAAATACACACACACACACACACACGCACACACACATATGCACACACAACACACACAAGGACACACACACACACGCACACCAAATGCTTAACAGGACTAGATCAAACAAAATATACAAATAAAGCAGTTGTATGTTGCTGAAATATAGTATATGAATCATAAAGCTCACACATGATGTTAAAAGTCACAGCATCCGAGTATTTCTCTCCATGTTCATTGATGGACTTGCACTTGTATTCTCCACTGTGATCAGAGCTGATGTTTGAGATGCTGTAGATCCTTCCAGATCCTACAAATGTTCCTCCTTTAATCCAGCTGATTTCTGGAGGTGGGTTTGAATCACTGCTGCAGCTCAGAGTCACTGAATCTCCCTCCACTATTTCACCAGATGGACTGATGGACACTGAGACACTCTTTGGAGAGTCTATCACAAAAAAGAAAAAAAAAAAAAATCTTAAAAACTAGATAGTACTGTTTGTAGACAAACTTTAAGTTGGCTTGAAAAAGCCTAGCCAGAAAGTTTGTAAAAGTTTTAAATGCTTGAATTCTGAAAGTTTTCAGTTTGAAGTATACTGAATAAAGTTTTACAGTTTTTTACAATTGCTATGACAATTTTTTCAATAATTCTAACAATTTTCCTAAACTCTTAATGCACCAACACACCTACAACACACAATGGACAAAACTTCATGCTCAAAATCACATATTGCAAACTAAACTCCAACACTAATTTTCAAAATACAATAATGCACAACACAATACACTATGTCTATCAAAACACTGCAAACATGTCTCAAAATCAAATTATTATTCCAAAACACTAACACACGTTCTCTTTCAACAGGAACATTAGTCAGTCATAGCTAAATATCATAAAACACTAAGAACAAATGGAATTTCAGAAACTGCATTATTTTAGGTGTCAAGTCTGACCTTACAGTAATAGACAGTATATTGCATTGATCATAGATTGTGTTTTACACTACAGTTTCTTTTGAAGCCTCTCTACATTTCTGTTTTGGTGGGTTTAGTAAATGCATGTAATTTGTTTATTTTGCTGCAGAAAGGGGGGAAAGACAGAGACAGAATTGCTGCAGTAAAGGCTTTATTTGCAACAGGACATAAGAAAATCAACAAAGAAAACAAGCATGCAACAAGAAAGAAAACAAGAATGCAAGAAAAAATGCAATATAGCTCTCATTTATTATGTGAAAATACAAAATATACAAACAACAACAACAAATAAAAGAAAGTCATCTCAAAAGGCTGAGGAAAGGGGAGTAAGGGGCAAGGGAAAGAGCCATCATTCTTGAATGGGTGTCAAACCATTCTCTGACTGCACTGGGAATGGTGGAATGCCACATTGTTGCATGTGATCACATATACTGGCAAGTGGTCTCCCACCTGACCCCTCTCTCTGGTACCAGTCTTTGGTGCAGATCTTCTGAAATCTCACATTTATGCAGTAGTGCACTTTTCCACACAAGATCAACCCAAAGAGGTCCTCTTTTACTGTAGATCCTATGGTCATGCAATTGAAAGAACCTCAAAACCTGAGTGTGTTTCCGAGAATCAGCAGTAATTTATATATTTGTATATCTTCAATCAACTGTTTCTCATTAGCTATGGAATAAAATACAGGGGACATATTTGTGATTCAATTCACAATATGACCAGCTGTTCACTTTGACTTTAGCCTATAAGTTAGGTTTAAAACATGATATTATCTGTTCTGACATACAGTGTGAAAACATTTGAAAATTTGGCAGTAAAATTACATTCTTTTGGTCTTGGTTGAGCTTGTGTGTAAAAGAGGTTCAAGCATTTTAAATTTGTGTTAACTATGCATTTTGTGTCAAAGCAACAAGTAATGTGTTAATTTTATAGTTTACACAGATGGATGCTGTGCTAACTGTTTTAAGAGTTTAGCAAAATTGTATTGAAAAAATTGTCATAGCGATTGTAAAAACACTGTAAAGATTAAAGTTTGCATGATTTGAAGGCAATACAGTCTATCAGAAAAACAGACATAGAAAAACAGTTCACTAGGGTACCTGGGGTGGCTTCTCGGGGGGGAAGCTTAGGTACTCAAGGTGGTTGCTAGGGTGTTTCTAGGTTACCTGGGGTAGGTTTTGCTATGTGATTTCTAGGGTACTTGGAGTGGGTGCTAGGCTGTTGCTCTGTAGTTGCTAAGGTACCCGGGATGGTTGCTAAGGTGCTGCTATGTGGTTGCAAGGGTGTTCAGTGTGGTTGTTAGGTTGTTGCTAGGGTATTTTGAGTGGTTGCTAAGAGGTTGCTAAACAGTTGCTGGGGTATTCTTGGTGGTTGCTAGGGTGTTATATGTGGTTGCTAGCCCAAACAGCAACCAGTGTTGGCCTAGTTCCAACCCACATCTGGCCCGCATGGATTTCACACGGTGCCAGATGTGGGCCGGATCTGGGCCAATACTATTAGTGCTTTTCCACTGTTTGCTACAACTCGTCTCGGCACGGCTCAGAGTTTACACGTCACGATTTGGTAACGGTACGGTTCGCTTGGAACCTCAACCGGGGTGGTACTGAAAAAAGTACCAGGTACCAGGTACTGTACCCAGTGGAAAACCCCCAAAAGTGAACCATACCATGCAGTGGAAAAACATCATATGTTGCTGTCTGGGAGGGTAGCTGGGGTGGTTGCTAAGGCGATGATAGGTGGTTGTTAGGCTACCTGGGTTGGTTGCTAAGGTGTTGCTATGTGGTTCCTAGGGTACCCAAAATGCTTGCTGGGGTGTTTCTTGGCTACCTGGGGTGGTTGCTAGGGTGTTGCTATGCAGTTGCTAAGGTACCCAGGGTTGATGCTAGGGTGTTGCTATACGGCTGCTAGGGTAATTGGGGTGGTTGCTAGGGTGTATCTATGATACCTGGGGTGGTTGCTATGCATTTGCTAAGATACCCAGGGCCGTTGCTAGGGTGTTGCTATGCAGTTGCTAGGGCACCCAGAGTGGTTGCTATGGTGTTGCTAGGTGGTTGCTAAGATACCTGGGGTGGTTGCTACGGTGTTGCTATGCAGTTGCTAGGGTACCTAGGTTGGTTGCTAAGGTGTTGTTATGCGGCAGTTGCCAGGGTACCCAGAGTGGTTGTTAGGGTGATGCAATGTGATTGCTAGGGTACTCGGGGTGGTTGCTAGGGTGTTACTAGTATGTCTCTAGCATGATTAGCATGATATTAGCATGTTGTTAGCATGATTAGCAAGTTACTAGCATGTCGTTAAAATTTTTCTTAACATTATTAGCATGTTACTAGCATGGTGTTAGCAAGTTACTAGCATGTCGTTAGTATGAATAGCAAGTTACTAGCATGTTGTTAACATGGTTAGCAAGTTACTAGCATGTTGTTAACATGGTTAGCAAGTTACTAGCATGGTGTTAAAATTGTGTTAACATTATTAGTATGTTACTAGCAAGTTATTTGCATGTTGTTAACATAGCTAACAAGTTACTTGCATTATTCTAGCATGATTAGCATGTTACTGTCATGATGCTAGCTTGTTTAGCTTGTTATTCATACAATGTGACTTAAAGAAAAACAAAATAAAACAAACATATGATTTAAAAAATCATATCAATAAAAAAGCAAGCATGAGCCCACAGCCCTAAATCTGACATCAGCAGCGCATGAGCAGGTCATATGAAAAAAAATATTCAAATGATATTACACATAACTACAAACTTTCCCAAAAGAAGAACTGTTACAAATAGTCATGAGGCTGTGTTGGATCACAGATATTTAGAGAACACCTTGACAAAATGAATAAATTATTAACTCACACATAGGGTTTAAAGTCACAGCATCAGAGTATTTCTCTCCATGTTCATTTCTGGACTTGCACTTGTATTCTCCGCTGTGATCAGATCTGATCTTTGAGATGCTGTAGATTCTTCCACATCCTACACTCTCTCCTCCTTTAATCCAGCTGATTTCTGGAGGTGGGTTTGAATCACTGCTGCAGCTCAGAGTCACTGAATCCCCCTCGACTATTTCACCAGATGGACTGATGGACACTGAGACACTCTTTGGTGGATCTAACACAGACGAATACAAAACATTACCAAAATTAACTCATTACACAAACTTATAAATCCCACATTTATGAATTACTCCACTATTTCACCAAATGAACCAGATTTAAATATATATGTAATTACTTAATTTTACAACAACATTTGTAAACGATTTCCTTCTCAACCTTATAAATGATCTTTTTTTCCTTTTAGTGACTGTTGAAGAGGCCCAGTATTTCATAGTATTTTCTGATTTGATGTTAATGTGATCCGCCCAAACTGACTGTTTTAGTTTTAGTTTCTCACGGTCCTGTCAGCAGCTTGATATAGAGTTGCTTTTATTGTGTGTGTGTTCAAGAACAAGTAAGAGTGTTTGTTTATACACTCTCAAAAACATTTTGGTAACACATTTAAATTATATCTCAATTACATCCACATTTTCCATCCATTTGGATTACATAGTTTTAACATAAATTAATAAACTTAATGTGATTCAAATGCATCAGTCACATGTATTGTAAATGGAACAGGCAAGTAATACTTCACAGCAAAGTCCCCATGTTTTTCCACACATACAGAGTGCTAAAGTAGCATTGAAGCAGTGCTGGAGTTAATGAGATATTTATATGACTTATGATTTCAGAGAAAGGACAAGAGCTCCCCAAAAACCCATTGATTCATCAGACACAGGAAGCCCTGAACTCTGCTAACTTTTCAAAGACAACTTCAGTCTGTACTCACACATAACACTGAGCTGAGCAGCAGGAGAGATGTAAGTGTGTCCATGTAGAGCACAGCTATATCTGCCTGCATCCTCTCTTCTGACTGACTGCAGCAGGAGTTGATTGTTTCCGTCTCTTCTCTCAGTTAATGGCTGTGAGTTTCTGTACCAGATGAATGTTGCTCTGTCAGTCAGAGCGCAGCTGCTTTTACATGTCAGACGGACATTATGACCCTCTGTCACTCTCTCAGGAGACTCCACCTGAAGATCTGAACACAACACACACATTATATCTAGTGCTGCTGTCAGACACTGATTATTATTCAACATAATGCACAGAAGAAGAGTGAAACATCATCAGAGTCACCTGTGACAGCAAGAGTCACTCCTGGAAGACCAAGCCATTTGCCATCAGGTCTATCAGTGATGAATCTGAAACAGTACATGTGTTCATCTTTCTGTGTCACATGACTCAATCTGATGGTGCAGTTCTGCTGTTTATCTCCCAGATACTGAAGCCTCTGACTGTATTCAGGGTCCTCAGACAGATCTGGATGCTCTTCACCCTTTACAGGGTTTTTGGTCCAGAACACTTTCATGATCTGATATCCAGTAGGGTATGTATAAGTGCAGTTCATTATCACTGATGAGTCTTTTAGTGCACAGATGTGTGAATGACCGTAACTCACACCCCAATCAGCACTAGAGACCCCTGAAACACAGAATTAATGTAGTGAACAAAATTTATATCATGTCTACCAGATCTGAGATCATCTGCAAGTGAACTCCATTAACACGATAAATATTTAACATACACATTTACCTCTGAGAATATAATCTGCTGTTACAATGATTTTTCTCCAATCAGATGCTTTCAACAACGAGCATGTTCTACCTAAACCACCTGACACTGACTAGCAAATGACAAAAAACTATTGGATATTTAGAAAAGGCTCAAATCCTTTGATGTGTCTCACCCAAACTTCCTGTTTGAAAGGAAATAGTTGAGTAGAGGACAGAAGAATATGCTCATCAGCTGCTCACTATGAGGCCTTAAAGTGTTTGTAAAGTGAATATAACAGAGACTCACCCTGAATCATGAGCAGAAAGATCAGAGGAAGACGAGGTCCCATTCTGACTGACATCAGCAGAAAATATATCTATAATACAGCATTAATCAGCACTTAAAGTCATAACTTGTACTGTATGAACATATCCTTCCCCGTTTAAAAAACAAACAAAAAAAAAACCTGCTATAGGAGACCAGAACATGACCAGATGCCATGCTTCCAAACATTACGACGGGGTTAACATTTGTCATGTCAAGACATGAATGTTATATGATCAATAATCATCAGTTTTCACTGAAGTAGGAGAGTGTTTGTCTTACCGTGTTGAAGCTCATCAGATCAACAACAACACAATAGCTGTTTTAACTCATGCACTTCAGCTTCTGGCTTTGTGTGGTTAACACTGAAACACTGGTTAAAAGCTCAGCAGAGGAAATATTAGTGTCCCTCCCTCAACAAGAGAACAACATCAGGCTACTTAAATAAAACTAAAGACAATTTTTTAAGTTAATTTAAATATAGAGAACTAGACTGAGTAACCAGACATTTTGCTGGATATTTCACAATAAGTGTGAAGATTAGTTGATGTTTTTTTATTCAGAAAGAAACTCTCTTTCCTCTTTTGTCTTGTCTGCACATCTTTGATAACTGAATCACATGATTCTCTCTTCTGTACAGCAGCGACGGTTAGAGCCAATACATTTAACATTTACTCACTAATGTGCAGACAAGCAGAAAGGTGTATTTTTTAATGACTTCATGAATGCAGACGAAGTTGACAGCATAAACTCATCTCATTACTGAACCGGCCAATCAGAATTGATATTCAAATAACAGATTTAAATATAATTTAAATTTTCTTAATAAAAATGAGTCTTGAAGCAGGAAACACAAGCAAACACATTCAAATAATAATGAGGTAAAGAGCATTGAAGAAACCAGAGGAGATGCAGGAATGGGTCAGAATTTATGAATTATGATACAAACATATGAAGGAGTTATAACAGGATAAAACAACACACAAACATGAAGATGAATTTAGTGATTTCCAGCTGATGTGCATCAATGTTGAGGTCAGTAGCAGGAGATGGTGACCTCTGCTGGTGGTTTGAGGGTTTGAACAAATATATGAGAAGATCACAAATAAAACTGATCACTCGAAGGGAAAGTTACAGAAACACAACAGACAGAATATCAGAAGCTGACAATATTGACACAATAAAGCAATACTTTCTCCATTGTGAAGGTGAAAATTGAAATATTGCAGGAAATATTTTAACTGTAAAACATGAGCTCACTTTAACATTAATATGTATATTACAATTTAATAACATTAACAATTAATTCATAACTTTATCTTGAATTAATCGGCACATGATGTGTTACGAGTAATTTAAAGTTACCATTGTGTTAAATTAGAAAATCACAGAACAGACATTACAAAAAAAGCTTTAGAAAGAATATTTAATTTAACAATACAAATAAATACCAATATATGAAATTATTTTAAAACGATGCTCCAAATATAAAACTAAAAGCGCCACTAGGGGATGGCAAACCACAGTTTTAAGTAAATTATTCAGTCTTTCATTCAATCGATTCGTTCAAAAAGCTGATTCTTTCAGAAAAGAAAGCCTTTATAAATGGCTCACTGAATCATTGACTCACTCGATAAGTTTAAAAACGTGGATTCATTCAGTAAAGAAACACCGCTGTGTGTTGATCACAACAGGGCTTTATTTTCATTGGAAAAATTAATGTGTCTAAAATGTAATTATTTGCATCTTTACCTAGCGTCTCTACTTCCTCCGCAAACTCAGAAGAGCCAGAGCCCCGGCCCCCATCATGTGCACCTTCTACAGAGGCACCATCGAGAGCATCCTGACTAGCTGCATCACTGTGTGGTATGGCGCTTGCAACGCATCCTGCCGCAAGTCACTTCAGTGCATAGTGAGAGCAGCTGAGAAGATCGTTGGTGTCTCTCTCCCCTCCCTCCAGGACATCTACAGCACCCGTCTCACCCGCAAAGCCCTCCGCATTGCAGGCGATCCCACCCACCCGACACACAGCTTCTTCAGTCTGCTGCCATCAGGGAGGAGACTGCGGAGTCTCCAGGCGAGGACTAGCAGACTGAAGGACAGCTTCATACATCAGGCTGTCAGGAAGCTGAACTCCCTCCCGTCCTTGCCCCCCCTCCCCTCTTTCACCCCCATTTAACACAGCAACACACTAGGAACTCTGACTCTGTGACACCCCCCCCCCCCCCCCCCACCGACCAACAACTGTAACCGGCACCTGTCACTTGTGCAGCATTGGCTGATCACTACCCATCCAACATTGACTGCAAATTACCTCTTCGGGTAGTCTGACAAAAACTATCCGAACAGTCTCTTCGACTTGTCACTTTAACAGACTGATAAGCTCTTCTTGCACTACACTCATAACAAAACAAAACATCTGCACAGTTTTGTTTTAGTTTTTGTACATTCAACTGGTTTGCACTCCATCTATTCTGCCATGTGCCTTATGCACTTTATCTATCTCTCTTGTTTTTATTTTCTACAATGTCCTCAGACTGATAAGCTCTTTTGCACTACAAATATATCTACACAGTGTTGTTTATTTAACTGGTTTTGCACTCTATCTGCCATGCGCCTTATGCCACTTTATCGATCTAATTCTTATTTTTTTCTACAATATCCTCATTTGTATAATTGTATAGTTGTATGTACATATGTTTAAACTGTATTTATCTGTATCTGAACGTGTTTAATGTTAACTGTATGCACCAAGGGTCTGAGAGTAATGCAATTTCGATTCTCTGTATGTATGTACTGTACATGTGGAAGAATTGACAATAAAGCTGACTTGACTTGACTTGACTACCTTATCTTCATTTTTAGATAAAATCTTTTATGTAACCTGTTTTTTTATTATTATTATTATTATTTTTACCAGCCAATGATGATTCTGAAAGCAACCATGCCGTGTTATAGTAACACATGCAGCTTTTAGTGCATCTAACTAACAGAACTGTGTGCTTGGATTTCAGCATTGCTGTTAATGTTATATTTTAACAAATAGCTTGCTTCATGAATTCAGTTCAACAGAAGAGGGTAAACTTTATCACTCGACAGAATCTGCACAAGCATTTTAGAAGCTGTTCTTGCTCTGTCCCAGCAATAGATACAAATGTCTCTAATAGAGCGCCGTATACTCAAGCGTAACTTCAACCGCTCAGGTAATGACAATATGACCCTTTACAGGGGCTGAGAAAATGACATTTTAAAATCAGTCAGAGCTACAGAGCTGTGTAATATGAACGGCTCACAAATTAAGTCTTCTTAATTCATGGACATGATATAGTCCTACATATGCTATAGCACGTTAAATGAAGTCAGACATTATTGCACTTTTCACAGTACACGAAGCAGACATACTTTAACATTGAGCAGTTTTAGCTGGGCGATGCTGATAAAAATGATCCACTGTTTTAGATCTGGCTGTTTTGTATAATGTATATTTATATATAGCCCATATTCATTATTTTAGGATCGGTGCATAAGCACAAATTTAGATATGATGATAATTCACTGTAGTTCAGTAAGACATGAACAAATGGTTTTATTTTAAAGAACAACTGCGGTGACAATAATACCAAATAGCCCATCAGCGTGAACCGGGGTTTTATGTGTGGATAATGGAAATAAAAACCTTGCTGAAACAATAGGAAAGAAAAGGGAAAGGGAAGTGGTGTGTGGCCAAGTATGTGACTCATACTCAGAATATGTGCTCTGCATTTAACCCATTCAAGTGTACTCACAGTAGTGAACATACACCCGGAGCAGTGGGTATATATATATATATATATATATATATATATATATATATAGATAGATATATATATATATAGATAGATATAGATATATAAATATATTTATATATAGTTATTTATTTTTTGCATATAGGCATTTGAAATGTTTTTGTTTACTAAAACAGCTGTTAATAAAACTGACCTATAGCAAATATTATTAATGTGCTTTAGTGCGTATTTAAGCAATAAATGCTCATACATGTTCTCTGCAACATTTATACATAGGCTATATGTGTTGACCCCCACAGGTCCGCACCGCCACAACTCGTTCTTGTTCCAGTGGCTCTGGAACCCGGGTCTCCGGCGCGCGCTCTAAAAAGAAGGCTGGAGGCCACGACTTCTAGAATCGGTCGCTAGAGGCCTGATTTTGAGATCAGGGGAGTGAGGTTTACACGCAACAACTCGTTATGGACCTATTATTACATATGCATACATTAAATGACTGGTTTTGTGACTCAATTCTTTAAAAAACAACCAGGAATCACTACTATATTAGGCCTACTGTTTTTAGATTTTTAGTAGTTATTATAGTCTTTAATACATAAAAAATATTAATCACAGAGAATGTCTCTTTTACTCATTAAAAGTGCTCACGTACCTATTGCACAGATTTACAGCTCCGCGTGATTTAATATTAGTCCTGCCATATTTTTTTCCACCCATGAACTCAGCAGCTGATTTCACCAGAGGAGGAACCGAGACACCAGGCTTGTTCGACTTCATGCGGCGCTGCAAAGATCGGTTACCGCCCGACAAGTGCTATGCACTCTGCTTACAACATTTGTCCGACTTTGATCGGCGCTGCAGCCGCGCCTTACGATCACATGTGCCATCAAAATACCGCGAGAGCAAAACGAGACCAGCTGCCGAGGTCAGGCACTGCAGTAGCTCTTTTATTATTTTTATTTATTATTATTATTATTAACAAGAACAAGTTACATATAACAAACATTATATATGATGTAAATTATATTATACACTAGAGAGGCTGTATACTAATACAGAATTATACAAAAATATTAAAGCGTTTACAAACTTTCACCGTTTTAAATGCCTTTTGTTTCATAGAAAATCTTATAGTATCAATATAACGCTCCTCACAAATTTCCTTCTTAAAAGAAAAAAAAACACGTTTTTTTCTTTTTTTTTTTTTTTTTGGCTGGAGAACTTACATTTGTGAATATGAATTTGTGTTGCATATAAAAACAAGATTTATCATGTAAACGTGATTGTGCTTTTCTCTGCTATTCTCAGCGGTTTTCAATCCTGTTCCACATTTTGCATGTCTCTCTTATCTGACACACTCATTTGAGTTCATGGAGCTCTCTCCTAATGAGCTGATGATCTGAATCAGGTGTGTATGACATGCCCAGGAACAAGTTTGAAAACCACTGCTCTAAGATATTTCCAAAACAAAACAAAATGACTGTCAATGTTTTGTGCCGTAAAATCACAGACATTTTGCCAAAATGTTTTTACAAAAAGGCAATGCCAAAACAAATATAGTTTCATGGCAACTGACACAAAAATAGCAACTAAAATCAATATCAGATTTATATTTTACCAAATAATATTTGGCTGGGGGGCGCTACAGTTGCTCAAAATCGGCTGCGAAAGCCTTGATGAAGACTTTATTCTCATTGGTTAGATTCTGTGATGACGAGCACAACGTGTATGTGATCAGTGAATCAAGCCACTTCATGAGGATTATGTCAACATCAATACATAACCATTAACACCTGATCACATTGTCAATTAGAAATTGAATTAGAAGTTGTTTGGTGAACATTTAATTCATGTGAAAAGTGAGATACTCGTTTGATTCCTAACATTATTTACACTGAAGGTCATGTGATAAGACATTTCTTTGCTTACTGTCACAGAGATTAGCATCAAAGTCTGTAATACGACGCAGGGACTTTTGGGGAAAATAAAACACCTAAATTATAGGGAACAGCAAATATACGCTTTTATTTCAGGAAATCCTTGAGAAAACACAAAGTGTAGGTCCACAACATTTCAGTGAAATCACATGATCAGCTTTTTCTATCAAAACACATTCACCTTTCAAACAAGCCAATTTCAACCTCCTTTATTTGATTTATTTCTTTTCTATATCCCAACTAAAGCAAGTACTAATCTCCATGAAAGTACTGGTGTTTTTGTTGTTTAACCCTCTTCTGTTGAATGATCTGTTGGGTTTTAAAGGGTTTCTGTTGTCTGTGATTCATTAGCTCATTCATGAGCTCAATCCAATTTCACATTGCTGTAGTGTACAGACACCGGTTAGTACTGCGTTATGAACTATATGATGTAATTAACTCACGTAAATATAGATCCTTTGTTTTTTGTTGGTGGAGGTGGTTTGCTCAGACTTGAACAAACGAACATTAAGAGAACACCCGGCACAACCTTGATATCCTTTCCTGTAAATCGGGGCTTTTCTCATTCTCTCTCTCTGGTATCATGATACAATTAACTGTACATTTTGTCATTGTACCCATAAAGCAGACTTGACTTGACTTTCAAGTGTAACCATAACCACATACTGTTATTAAATGCTGTATATTATAAACTATGTGCAGTCTTTTGGTTTAATGTCAACATCCAAATACTTCCTTTTGCAATACAATATAGTCACACAAAAACAATCCTTCCCCAAATATTTTGCTATTGTAACTGCACTTATTTCCATTATTGGTATAAGTAGAAATGGCTGGTCATAGACAAGAAATGTGCAGTTTTTTTTTTATCATCATGCTGATAACATTTCTTTAGTCATTGGCTTGTATGAATAACATTACCTTGCTTGAAGTTAGTTAGAATAAAATAAAATAAAATAAAATAACATGAATGTAAGTGTTAAAATGTAATGTTAACACAATTTTAATACATTATCTCATCCATGAACATGGTTTCTAATTAACGGCCAAAATATGCTTTGAATTTACTGATTGTTCAAATAACTTTAGGATGATATTTAGGTTAAAAATTCACCACCAACAAAAAAAGAAGATCAACTCTATGGCTACTATTATTATAATACAACATCTATGGAAACACAAGGTTGATGCTGAAAAATGAACATTTTATAATACATGGTCTTTCAACCTTCTGACCTTATTTAATATCTGATGGGTGGTGGCTGTTTTGCATTGGAATGCAGTTGGACAGCTAATGTTACTCTGTCAGGTTTGAGCGAAACTTCACTTTCCCTGCACAATTCCCACAGATGCAGTCCATGAGGTTTGTGGTCATCTGGGACGGGGAAAACGCTGTATACTGGACATTTTGTAAGAGCTGTTCACCCTTAAAAAAAAAATTGAAGGAGAGGCAAATCTCGCAAAATGAACCATCTTCTGCCGGTTTTCAATCCAGTAAGTCATCTTTTTTTTATTTATTTTTTTTAATCAGGATACTTGTAATCCTCGTCAGATTAATATTCTATTGTTAAACAAATGAAAACATTTTCAACTAAATGTATTTGATGTATTAAATGCATTATTTCTTTATCTATGCTGTATTACCTAAAACATTTATCAGATAAGGAATGCATTTTCAAAATTTTAGGATTCATCCATTGTCTGGTGTGAAACTCTTAAATAATCACCACTGTTTGTAATTTTAGGTAAAAAACTGCGCTATGGTAAAACCTGCTAATTGGTTAATTGAAGTTTTCTTTGCTATATACAGTGGAAGATCTGTGATAGATCTAATGGGCATTTTATGTAATTTTACAGTAAAATACTGTTAAATCTAACAATGTTGGAAGTAAAAACACAATCATCTTATAATTTACACTGAAAACCCATAAACTAACAGCCCCATCTTGCAGCTCCTCTGGGATCTTTCGTAAGTCATTTTAAATGTTTGGTAGACATGTAATCACATATTGAAATAAGTTACACACATTTAAAAAAAAAGACATTTATCAGACAAAAAATGAGAAAAATCTTTCATTATTTTGACCCACAATAAGAGGATCCCATATAAAAGCATCATTCATGGTGGACTACATCCTTACAAATTCATCATCATCCAAGGAGTCACCAATCCTCGAGCGGATAGGTTTGACAACATCATTTCTCTCTGATGCAAATAATATATATTCTGTTTTAAAATATAAATGCTTCTCTTTCTCCAACAGAATGGGGTTTAGTCTACGGCACAAAAGTGGAATTGCATTTGATTGCATTGCTCGTTTTGATAAGAATACGGTTGTGTGCAACAGCTGTGAGAATGGAAACTGGGGCGAGAAGGAATGATTTGCAGACATGCCGTTTAAAAGAGGACAGCCTTTTCAGGTACTAAAAGCATTATTAAAGTCAAGCAAACAGTCGGTAATTGAATAACATCAAATAAACTAATTACAAGCACTAGCCCTAATAAATGCAACAGAACAAAGATACAAATGAATGAAATGTGTTGGTCAGGCACAGAAATTGAATAATCGAATTGACACTGATTGTCACAAATTGTCAATTGACACTGCACTGTATAATCTAAGTATTTATTACTCCTTAGTTAAAAGTTAAATTAATTAACATTAATGACACAGACAGAAGTAGATATATTAGGCTGCTGTCACTTTAAGATCCAATGCACAGATCCAATACTGATGCTTATATCATATCTGCACTTTGTTTATTATGAGATAATTAGTGAGATTTTGGAGAACTTTAATCCCTGCTATCCACAATGCCATACTTTTTGCGAATTGTTTTCCAGACATAGACTCCAGCTGCTCCAGCTGCACACACAGCTCCTGTAGCTATTAGCAGTGGTGCTATGATCGGCTCTGTTAATACCAGGACAGAACCTGCTGCTATGGATCCTACACCTACTGGAACAGCTGCTGCTGCAACTTTATTCATGGTTTCTAGAATTTCATTAAATGGCTTTCTTCTCATCATTTTGTCAAACATGTAATTTGTGTAGTGCTCCCATTGATTTCTTTCTGCTATGTCTTCAATCTTCTCCAGCAGATCTGAGACCTGATTGTGATCGTCTCTATCCTGATTGTTGAATGAGTGGAATCTGCCACCGCATGTGTTGACCAGTGTCTGAAGAAAGCTTCTCTCGCCGATATACTGATCGAATGATTTCCCCCTCAGATGATCAGCATGAGTGAACAGAATGATGGTGTGACATAAACTAATGCGTTCTGACGTAAACTTTCAAATTCATGAAAATGTTTGTGTTTTCAAAACATTAGTTGGTACGAAATAAATGTACACCTGCTCATTAGGTGTAAATGGTGCATAAAACATTCGGTGTTCTTTTTGGTAGACCGATGACACTGAAATTTGAACGGCATGAGCACATAACACACACGACAGAGGACTGACAGCCACACACCACTTCCTTTTTTCCCTTTCCCTTAAACCTCATTTTAAGCTAACCTTGTAAAACGTTAGTTAACAACACTACAAAATTACACAAAATAGCAGCTCACTACATTCTATCAATGTAGGGTATGGCATATTTTTAAAACAAAATGTATACTTTTTATAGTAATGACCCACAGTATGTCAAGATAAGTGAAATGACATATCTTACCAAATTAATCGATGCCACCTTCAATTGAAATCAGAGGCACTGAAGACACTGATTTAAAATTATAAATATTGATATTCCTACATTTTAGGGCAGGGCGTTTATTTTACGAAATCAGGCATTTTCATAATTTATCTTTTAACTGAGTTGTTTTAAGTAACCCTTTGTTACCTTTACTGATCAGGGACAGACAGAGTACTATTAAATTCGTTCATTCGTGCTCTGTTCTGACAGGCTTCTGAAAATATTCAACAGGTTTGTGGAAGAAACAGACATTCAGTTACAGTATATGAGTAAGTGATTATACTCACAGAAAATCTGTTCTTCTGTTCTGTCTGGTCAAACACGCCTCTCCCGTGAATCTATGGTTTAGATCAGCGGTGTAGAGCAGAGGATGGATGGATTTAGGCTGAAGAGATTCAGATCCCAGAGAAGATCCTAGAAAACAGGACTGGGTTGGACTTGAGGCGGTGCTACATGTGTCCTTAACTCTCATTGGCTCGGTCGTCTTTCATATTCATGATAGGAAATATGTTCGTAGCGCACTGCTTCTGAAGGAATGGTTTTGCTAAATTAAGCTGGTCACAGATGAACCCAGAATATTAAACTGGAATTGCGCTGGTTGTCTCCAGATCTTCATGTAGAATGATTGATAAAATGTGGATTAGGCTACTTCGTATAACCGGAATGACGAGAAATAAATTAATATTATTTTAGGGTGACCATACTTCACATTTCTCCCAGACGCGTCCTGGCCAGGGTTTCTATATTGCTTTGATTCAAAGTACCTCGAGAGTGTTTCGAAAACATAAGGAATCGATGTCAAACACGGCACGCAAACAAAGCCAAAACTAGATATTTTAGGCAATATAGAAATCCTAGCCAGGACGCGTCCGGGATGGTCACCCTAATTATTTAATAAATATAAATAACATTGCAATATGTATAGTTTGGTGCGGTATAAGCAATAAATGAAACTGCAAATGAGCTGAGAGGGAAGGAACACACTGCACACACACAGCCCTGATAGCTTTTCCTGTAATTCAAGGCTTTTCCTGTAGAGCACGGTTTACTTTCAGTTTCACTTTAGCAGAAACAGCATTACGTAAGACAGAATGAATGATTATCAGATGTGCGTTGATTTCTTGCGAACATTTCACATTTGAACAAATAGGAGAGCTGTCAGACAATACATGTAAAAACTTTTTTTTTTTTTGGAAAAAGTAACTCGTATATTTTGTTGTAAATGTGACAGTAATGCATTGCTTTACATTCTTACATAAAAAAGTAATCTGATTACATAAATGCAGAAGGTCTTATAATGTCTGCTACAAACAATTTAGGCGTAACATTTAGGGCCCTAAATCTGTGAAGTCGAACACACCTCGTTTTCCATCGTTAAACTAGCAAAAGTGGATTCAGACATAAGTGCGCCTACACCTCAGACCATGCGCTTAGATTGTTAAAATAGGACCCACTGCTATGACTTTCCACTTTGGTTTCACCTGTGATTCGCTTGATAAATTGTTCGTGTTTTCAGAGCTACAGACTCATATCTGATTACTGATAATATCAGTAAAAACACTTTTCTGTGATCAAAGTAATATTGTTTAAATTGTTTTCAGTATTTGTGCAGCAGATCTTCATCACGCTCTGCTCATCTTCACACGTTTGTCCGGAGCTGCTAATGTCACTGAAGGTTTATAGTGCTGAATTCTTCTCACCAGTCTTGCGTAACTGTTCCAGAATTTCCAGGTCAATGCCCCCTATTTTATTTATTTATTTATCTTTATTTTAGTTTGCTTTGATGGTTTTGCAGAATAAAGTGACAAAGTGGGGTTCTTTGAAATGTTTCATGTTGATTATTTTCATGCAGAAAGAGGCAAAGAAATGCAGAGAAAGTAAATTCATGAGGAAGCATCTGACATCATCTTCCTCTGTTTGCTCTCTGTTTTCATCATTTCACCTCTGATAGATGAGAGACTCACTGAAACACGGTAAAACTATTCCATATTTCTCTGTTTGTACATTGGACATTTCATTCTTCTTTTGGTTTTCTGTGTTTTTTTTATTCGTTGTAAATGTTTAGTTGTAGTTAATATTCTGTAGTCAGTAATATTGAATACTGTAATACTGAAACCTCAGTATTCAGCAGACTATTATTAACATTTCATGAGGAATAAAATGATGTACAATGAACACACTATAACTCCTTACTTAAAAATATCAACTATTGAATCTTTTCATTGTGTTAAAGGTTGCATATCCTTTATGTTTGTAATGGTACAAACCCTTTAAATATGTTAAGCTATAGAGACAGAGAAAACTTTGTATCATATTATAACTGATTGTTTATTGGTTGTTGTAGGTGTTGCTATGGTGATGTCGGTCAGAATGGCTCCTCCTCTTCCTCTGATCTGTCTGCTCATGATTCACAGTGAGTCACTGATGTTACAATAACACTTCTCTCTGTATTCATTGATCAAAGTAATTTTATTTACATTTATTTCAAAGTATTTTATTATTTGTGCAGCATAAATTGTGGCAAATGTCTGATTTCTACTCTTCTTCATCACCCTCCACTCATCTTCTTACTTTGCTCATTAGAAATAGTTCAGTATTTGTAGAAGCAGCTTTATTATGAGGTGTTTCAGGGCTTTATTGAGCTGTGCTGACATGCTCCTGAAGCTCAAGCACTAGAGGGGTAATAAATGAATCGCAGGTCAACACTGATCCCTAGTGGAGTGTTTCTGTTGAGTTCTGACTTCATTACGCTTAATTAACTTTTGTCTGGTATGTAAATATGTATTTGATTAATTTGATGTTATTTGTGGCTGATTTTTTTTATTTATTGTTTCCTCTGGTGTCACTTCTCTGTTTCTGTGTGTTTACTTCTGCTACAATCTTCAATATTCAACAAAGATCACAAAGCGCTGAAATAATTATCACAGTAACTGGGTTTTGAGAAGATTAGTGTCGTGTTCTGAAGTGTCAGTTTGATGTAATACAATTATTATAATTATTTTCTGACTTTTCATGATCCATTGTAACTGATAAAACAGCATATTCATCTTGATGAATTGTGCATTTTATGGGTTTCTAGTGCTGATTGGGATGTGAATTACAGTCATTCACACATCTGTGCACTAAAGAACTCATCAGTGATAATGAACTGCACTTATACATACCCTACTGGATATCAGATCAGGAAAGTGTTCTGGATAAAAAAACCCTGTAAAGGATATAGAGCCTCCAGATCTGTCTGAGGACCCTGAATACAGTCAGAGGCTTCAGTATCTGGGAGATAAACAGCAGAACTGCACCATCAGACTGAGTCATGTGACACAGAAAGATGAACACATGTACTGTTTCAGAATCATCACTGATAAAGATAAATATAAATGGATTGGTCTTCCAGGAGTGAATCTTACTGTCACAGGTGACTCTGATGAGGTTTCACTCTTCTTCTGTGCATTATGTTGAATAATAATCAGTGTCTGACAGCAGCACTAGATATAATGTGTGTGCTGTGTTCAGATCTTCAGGTGGAGTCTCCTGAGAGAGTGACAGAGGGTCATAATGTCCGTCTGACATGTAAAAGCAGCTGCGCTCTGACTGACAGAGCAACATTCATCTGGTACAGAAACTCACAGCCATTAACTGAGAGAAGAGACGGAAACAATCAACTCCTGCTGCAGTCAGTCAGAAGAGAGGATGCAGGCAGATATAGCTGTGCTCTACATGGACACACTTACATCTCTCCTGCTGTTCAGCTCAGTGTCACGTGTGAGTACAGAATCAGTTTATTTATTAACTTGTTCAATTTGTTTGGAACTACACATATTATTGTTTTCTTTAGATCTTCCAAAGAGTGTCTCAGTGTCCATCAGTCCTTCTGGTGAAATAGTGGAGGGAGATTCAGTGACTCTGATCTGCAGCAGTGATTCAAACCCACCTGCTCTGAACTTCAGCTGGTTTAAGGAGGATCAAAGCTCATCTGTTGGATCTGGACAGAGTTTCAGTGCACTACAGAGTGGACGCTTCTACTGTGAGGCTCACAATCAACATGGATCTCTGAGATCGGATGCTATTAGTTTCACAGGTGAAGGTCTAGAAGAGCAAACCTGTATAACTTTCTTTGGTTTGGACAATTGATCTTAACTGATGTGTTTCTTTTTTCAGTGCTTTACAGATCCAGTTGGAATGTAGTTTTTGGGATCACAGTGGCATGTGGAGCATCAGTCTTCCTCATCCTCATCCTCTTTGTAATGTGAGAACCACAAACAACACTTATATTTTCAAAAATATTTGTCTGTATGCTGTAAACGTCTGTCATTATTACAGAAAGAAACAAAGGAGTAGATCTCAAAGTGAAACAGGTAAATCAACCAGACACAACTTTACAGAAACAGATAATTGTTTCAGACTGATGGGAAATTAGCCTTATCAAAGCCATTATCAACATAATCCAACAAAAAAAAAACAACAACAGATGGCTTTAAACAGATGGCTGTCTGTGAAGTGCCCTCACATGGTGTGACACAAGTTTTAGGAAATTAAAACAATATATACATGGGTCACCATAGGGTATCACCATAGAGCCCTCAACCCTCACAATACTCAAAAATGTTTTAATTTCCATTGCTTTATGTCATATCATAAATAGTAGACACTCAAGTACTATAGAAACATATTGGCTGAGCTCCCACACATTTTTTTAGATCATTATGGGCCATTATTCGAAACATAAATATATATTAATGTTAAATACATTTTCATTGCTAAATTAAGATTCAAATCATGTTTTCTGAAAGGTACGATGTCCCTTTCCTAAACAGGGTTATTTGTTTGCTTTCAAATTATAAATACATAAAAGATTTTATGTAAACCATGTGTTCTTAAAGAAACTCATTCAATTCACACATGCATTTTCTTTCTTATTTGGAGATGATATTTGGATACAGTTTTTTGTTTGCATGTTATTGCCCCCACACCTAGCTATTGAACACATTGGATTATATAGATATGACTGAATTATTATTTAAAATCTTATTGTAAAATATCAAGATGACAGGCTGGACCAGCACATGACCGTGTGGACAAATAATGCAGAACACACAAATCATAACAAAATCTGTAAATTAAACATTTATTAAAAAAATAATATAATAATACATAACATAAATAAATCCTCAGTCACATTGATCTGTTGTCCTGATGTTACTAAAGGGGATGGCCTTTTCTGAAAGGGGTGGATTTCCAACGTGACAGGGTGGGCCACCATTCAAGGGACGTGGACAAACTCTTCTTTTTTTATTAAATAAAAATATTGTTTTTATTACCAAATGATCAATACACTCAAATTGAGTTCAACAAAAATTTAACACAATATTCATAGAGAACAACATTTCTTAACTTTATGATTTGACTGTATTCTACTCTCATTCAAATTTAATGAGCAGTGCATGGGACATAATGTATTCTGATGAAAATCATTTTCTCTTCTCCCCTCGGCTCAGAATTTATGTCTCACAGTTCTGGATTTGTTTTCCCCTCGTAATTGACAAACTCTGAACTGTTGAGTTAAATCGAGTTATAAAGTCTGAACTAGGAGATGTAATGAGGGGAAACTTGCATTTGCGAGAAAAAAGTGAGACAAATAGAGACAAAATGGGTAAATGTTAGCTATATAAAATGATATAGGTTTGAATACTATTTCATGCAACTGTAGGGATAATACAATATGTCCACTATGAACTATGTGGATATTATGTAGTAAAATGTTTGAATCAAATTCATGCTTCAAAATAAGGCTAATCATAACAGTTTTCATTCATAGTATGACTATTTAAACGTCTGCGTTCAGCTTCAAATGGCGTCTTTGATGACAGTATTGTAAAAAAATGATTTGCATTCCGACTGTCATCCAAAGCAACAACAATACAGTTTTTTTCTCGTATTCCATGGATTTTACTCTACTTGCAGTGTTTTATCAGCTTTTCAGCCAAGTGATTCACGAAAGGGTTAAATTCTTCATTTGCTAACAATACCACCTGGTGGCCACATAGTGTAAAACAAGCAGATATATTACAGACAGAGGCAAGTACTCCAGAGTATGGAAGCGTATTGCATTCACTTGAGGAAAAAAAAACTACTCTGTTTTTCTGAATTAACGACTTAATTATCTCAGAATTACGAGATAATTTTTCATGGAAAAAAATTTTTTGCTCTGTTTTTCTGAATTAATGACTTAATTATCTCGTAATTCTGAGATAATTAAGTCATTAATTCAGAAAAACAGAGCAAAAACTTTTTTTAATGAAAAATTAAGTCATTAATTCAGAAAAACAGAGCAAAACTTTTTTTTTCTTTAAAAATTATCTCGCAATTCTGAGATAATTAAGTCGTTAATTCAGAAAAACACAGCAAAACTTTTTTTAATGAAAAATTAAGTCATTAATTCAGAAAAACAGAGCAAAAACTTTTTTTAATGAAAAATTATCTCGTAATTCTGAGATAATTAAGTCATTAATTCAGAAAAACAGAGCAAAACTTTTTTTTTCTTTAAAAATTATCTCGCAATTCTGAGATAATTAAGTCATTAATTCAGAAAAACAGAGCAAAAACTTTTTTTAATGAAAAATTAAGTCATTAATTCAGAAAAACAGAGCAAAAACGTTTTTTAATGAAAAATTATCTCGTAATTCTGAGATAATTAAGTCGTTAATTCAGAAAAACAGAGCAAAACTTTTTTTTCTTTAAAAATTATCTCGTAATTCTGAGATAATTAAGACGTTAATTCAGAAAAACAGAGCAAAAACTTTTTTTTTCTTTAAAAATTATCTCGTAATTCTGAGATAATTAAGTCATTAATTCAGAAAAACAGAGCAAAACTTTTTTTTTTCTTTAAAAATTATCTCGTAATTCTGAGATAATTAAATCGTTAATTCAGAAAAACAGAGCAAAACTTTTTTTTTTCTTTAAAAATTATCTCGTAATTCTGAGATAATTAAGTCGTTAATTCAGAAAAACAGAGCAAAAACTTTTTTTAATGAAAAATTAAGTCATTAATTCAGAAAAACAGAGCAAAAACGTTTTTTAATGAAAAATTATCTCGTAATTCTGAGATAATTAAGTCATTAATTCAGAAAAACAGAGCAAAAACGTTTTTTAATGAAAAATTATCTCGTAATTCTGAGATAATGAAGTCGTTAATTCAGAAAAACAGAGCAAAACTTTTTTTTTCTTTAAAAATGATCTCGTAATTCTGAGATAATTAAGTCGTTAATTCAGAAAAACAGAGCAAAAACTTTTTTTTTTCTTTAAAAATTATCTCGTAATTCTGAGATAATTAAGTCGTTAATTCAGAAAAACAGAGTAGTTTTTTTTTCCTCAAGTGAATGCAATACGCTTCCGCACCAGAGTGCCCCCAATTCCATTGGTTTATAACACAGAAAATCTTATTGGTGTAGACCCAAGCATGCGCATTCCTTTGCATACGATTTTGTAATTGATTTGGCCATATTACAGAAATATTAAGTGCTAACTCTAGAATCATAGGCCTATCTTGATTATTATCTGTTTAGTAACCATGGTAATTTTAGTCAGATGAAGTCATTGTTTACAAATAAACTCTTGATGACAGCACCTCCTGGTTCTTCAGGCTGAATACCGCTTCATTCATATTTCCTTGAGGATCGGCAGGCCCCGGATCAGCACTAAATTGGGATTTTATACGCAAATGATGATAATTTGCTGTATTTTAGAAATGGACAAACACTAACATAAGGGGCTGATTTTACGTTTTAAAGGTCAACCGTTTTTTTGTTGTTATTTATAGAGATGAGTTATAGCTGTTGCTCAATGCGTCACAAACTTGTAGGTTATAAAGTGTTAATAAAATGTTTTCATGGCAAGCTCAATGTTTCCTTGTTTATATCTTAATAAAATATTTGAGTCTATTGATTCTGTTACAGTTCTTAAAGGTTTCTATATTAAATAAGTGTCTGTGACATCAGATATTAAAAATCCATTTCTGTATCCACACCCTCATTGTGTGTGTGTGTTAATCTGTGTATGGGATGAATTTAGATTCATTATTAACACTCGATCATTGCAGCCATATAGACCTTTAGCACTAAACCTTCTGAGACTGACTAATTAGCAGATCATGTTCAAGGCTCTGACATTATGAAGAGCTATTGGATACTTATAAATTGCACAAGCACATTGACATCTCATCTCCACAGTACTGTGATGCAGCTTTAGAGGGAAATGCACTGTCATAGATTACCCAATCAGACAGTATTTGTTATCAGTTTGAATAGGTTTGTTTAAAATTGGACTAGCTTTCTATAGACATATTTATGATGTCTATGAGGCAAGTAGCACTGATTTCATTTTTTGTGACTTAGTGTACACAAATAAAACTTCACAGTTTTGAATGATGTATTACTCTTATCTGTATGAGTAAAAATGATGGTGGATTTTATGTTGTTTCCACAGTTATCAGGAAAAAAAGAAATGCCAGAGATTGTGTCAAGGCGTCTGTGAGCTAATGGCTTCAACACAAACACTCATATATATATATATATATATATATATAGATATACACCTAATAGCATACATTTATCTAGGTTATCTAACTCTAAATTCTTACCATTACAGACAGGGGCACCCCCCGAGTTTTAGCGAATAGGACAGATATGATGGTCAGAGTAAGTAGGGGGTGAAATAGTGGAATAGTTAGGTGTTTTGGAAGGTTTTTTGCCCCGCTCACACGTGCTTCTTGTTTTTATTATTATTATTGCATTTTTTTCAACTCCTTATTTTTATTGCTGTGATCAATATTATTTTTTTTTATGACTATTTTAATTTCTTTCATGTAAAGCACTTTGAAATACCATTGTGTATGAAATGTGCTATATAAATTAACTTGCCTTGCCTTGCCTTGGGTTAACCTTTGATCAAGTGGCCATGTAAAGTGGTACATGTTTTTATTTTCAAATAAGTCATATTTGAGGTCGATGAATGGCAAACATTTCCCTCGTTCTACAATATTTTTAAGATTACACTGACAGAGACACATCCCCTCTCAGCCAATCACAGTGAGCAGAGATAGTACGCATAATAACATCATCTATAGCAATGAGGTCAACCCTGCCCTTACTCTTAGCTAAAGATTTCTCCCAGTTCCTTAGTAAAAAGTTCTTCTCAGCAGATTTGTGAATCAGTTTTAAGATGAAACTCTTAGCTAAGAGCTTTTACTGCTATTAAGGAGAACTTGTGTTTTGTGAATACGGCCCCTGAAGATTATGCACAATGTCAGAGTAATGGCCTGATCATTGAGATGAACACAATATATTTATCATGTGTTTTATTAACTCTATAGAAATGAACTCTTTATAGAATCTTTTTTTCTCTTTTTTTTTGTCTGTCTCCTCCAGCTGAACTTCTTTGTCCATCATTACTTTGTATACTATTTGAGGTTAAAACTGTCAGTTATGATTTAAAACCATTTAGGTGTTTTGACACTGAATTTTAATTAATGATCTCTGTCAATCATATGTGGCTCCGCCCACAGCGCTCAGGATTGGTTGATTTGTGCTCCACCTCTCAGTGCAGCATCTTGCTGTTGATCTGAACAAACAATCATGATTTGATAGTGAAAACTCACATTTTGTTTTGTTCTCTGCCAAACTTGAGAAGACAAGAATTAATCAACTGGAGTAGCATGACTTACGTTTATGCAGTGTTTGTGAAACATGCTATGCAAATAAAAATGACTTGCAACATGAACAGAAATATTTAAAAAATTAAATTCCATCAAACCTGTTATTAGAGTGAAAGGTGAGGAGCCTGAAAACAAAGAAAAAAGAAATTCCACAGTGTTTTTCAGATATCTCAGATTTCTGACTCGGATGGTTTTTGATTACAGAACTGCTTTCAATAATAACGTGATAATTCAAGAAACTACCAAATAAACATCATATAGTGAATTTTAATATAGGATAATAGGAGATGGCATCCCATCCAAGACTCCACTATCACTTCAACCATTTTCATTACCAGACACGACTGTTGCTCTTTTCATGATTTTTTTATTAGCAGGAGTCAACAACCAAACTCAAAAACCAAACGATTATACACTTATATGTCAATAAATGCATGAAAATTGCAAAGTTACATGTTAACTTCTTTATCTCGTATGTCTACTAAGCAAAGATTATTCAGATCAAATAACATTTCCAATCACCCCCAAATCTAGACTATAAAATCATAAGACAGACTGGTCATATTATAGACTCGTTCCCTGTTTATTCCCTCTATGGTTTTTACGTACATTTCAACAGCATGTATTGCAACATAAACATAACTTTTAAGACCACAATTAAAAAAGAATGAGAAGAATTTCCATCTTTGTTAAAGCAGTTCACTTTCCCGGCAGGTTTGAGTTTGTTTTCTTTGCCCAGATGTCACATGGATAGAGTCGAATGTGACTGAACCTTTACAATCTGTCACTAGTTTTCAATATACTTCAGAATCTATTCAAAGTCAAACACTATATGGGTCAAGTCAACCACACACACACTTAAAAGACAAAGCAGAAACTTTGTGAAAACCCAGATAATATATATATATAGTGTGTGTGTGTTTTACTGTTTTCTGCATAAAATCATCCTTCATTAGGTAAAGAACATTGTATGAAAATGTAGCCTTGATATCTTTAATATTGACTGAGTAAGACCATGTCAAATATTGAAATCATAGTGAAATTATTGGTTGAATCAAACTTTGATGCTTATTATATCATAATTAGGTTTTGAGACTTTAGCCTAGATTTCACAGAGAGGGTCACATTTGTTTCCTGGCACAAACTTTCAGCACGAAGCTTAAAAATGTTGTCAGACGTGTTTCCAGGTCTTCATTTTTGAGAAAATATGCTTACCTTACAAAACTAAAAGACATAAAACACACAGTCTATATTCATAATCAGACATCGGTATTTAAGTTTAATCATTTCTTTAATCATTTAATGAAATTATTTATTTTATTTGATCTTTTGGATCGAACTGTATTTGATTGCACAGATAACTTTGTCTTGAAGATGTTTACCATCCGTAATGACACTAAAGATGTCCTGATGTTTATTGCAGATTGCAGTGTTGTTGTCTTTGTGTTGGGTGATGTTCTTCAGTGGATCTGAAACCTGAAAAAATACATGTAAAAAAAATACATGTTTTGGAAAGCAGTGCATTCAACAATAATCAAACAAATCGTACTCACCTGTCTGAACTAATTCAAAAACCACAGAAATCAAAGCCTCCCATATCACCGAAGCCTCCAAAGAAATCAAAGCCTCCCATATCACCGAAGCCTCCAAAATCACTGACGCCTCCAGAGAAATCAAAGCCTCCCATATCACTGAAACCTCCAAAATCACTGACGCCTCCAGAGAAATCAAAGCCTCCCATATCACTGAAACCTCCAAAATCATTAAAGCCTCCAGAGAAATCAAAGCCTCCCAGACCGCTGACGTCTGTACAGCCTCCCAGAGCGGTGAAGTCTCCATAGCCTCCAGTATAATCCAAACCTCCCAAATAATTATAATCTCCCAGACCAGTCACATCTACACAGCCTCCCAGACCACTGGGGTCTTCATAGACATAGCAGACACCTCCTGTAGGATCAATGGTTGCAGAACCATCACAGCCTTCATAAGTGATGTAAACATCACCGGGTTGAAAATCAATTTCTGAAATTATTTTATTTATATTATTGACGAGTGACTGATTTTGACGATTACGGTTTCTTTTTTGTTTATAATTGTAGTTCCTCTTGCAGTTCTTACATTGTCCTTTGCTGTTCTTTGAACCCATTGCTTGTCTAGCAGGTTTAAGTGATCAGTTTAACCGTGAGCTGAGCTGAGATGGAAATGTTCTCCAATCTTAAACCTGGTGTTGCTCTGAATGCGGTTTGTATTTAAGGTCTTCTAAGCAGGCTTTTCCAGCCAATCGACTGATCTCACATGACTAAATCTATGTATACGTGTCTGCCCAAAATGTATATGGTATGTATGCATGAGTGCACACTCACACACACACACACACACACACACACACACACACACACACACACACACATGTTGGGTTTCCATGTTTTATGGGGACATCCCATAGGCGTAATGGTTTTTATACTGTACAATCTGTATGTGCTATTGCCCTACACCAACCCTACACCTAAACTTAGCCCTCACAGGAAACATGCTGCATTTTTAGATTTTCAAAAAACTTTATGCTGTATGATTTATAAGCTTGTTTCCTCATGGGGACCAAAAAATGTCCCCACAAGATTAAGATTTACTGGTATTACTATCCTTGTGGGGACATTTGGTCCCCAGGACGTGATGAATACCAGGTGCACACACACACACACACACACACACACTACTGTAAATTACTCTCTAAATCAGTCTGTGACATATTTTCTATTCAGGGTTGTGGTGCAGGAATTTGACATATGTCGGTGCTCAGAGATAGAAGATTTGTTTGGAAATAAAAGCATACATGGCTTCTTTCTAAATAACTATGGGGTATATTGACCGCTTAAAATGGCTTGATTCACCCTGAAGGATGTCAAAACAAGATGGTCATTCGAGAAGTGTATTTATTTCATTGACATATACAAGGATCTAAAATGCATGCATGTGCACTGTTCATTTGAAAGATAAACATGACCCTCTTTAACCACACGTGTTGAACTTGATATATGAAGCAAACTATTTGCTGAAATAATGATAAACAATAAAATGAACACCACTGATACAAGACTATGCATTTTCATACTAAAAAATAAAAACATATCTAGACTACTAAATCATATCATTAAATCATAAAATTTATGATAGACCTAAAGGTCACGATGATGGAGGTGAATGGAGTCTAATGTGACTGAACCTTTACAATCTGTCATTACTTTTCAACACATTGACTTCAAAATCTATACAAAGTGAGAAACACAATCTGGGTCAGATCAAGCAGCCACCGAAAGCCAAAGCAGAAGACATTTGTTTCACATCATCAAACCTTCAGAATGAGGCTCAAAAATGTTGCCAAACGTGTTTCCAGGTCTTCATTTTTGGGAATGCTTACCTTATAAAAATAAAAGATAAATAACCAATTTACCTCAATGTATTCTTAATTTTTTTTTATTAGTTCCCCAACACACAATCTATATTATAATCAGACATTGGTTAAATCATTTATTCATTTAATTAAATTGTTTAGTTTATTTGATCTTTTGGCTGGAACTGTATATGATTGCACAGATAACATTGTCTTGGTGATGATCAATATCCATAATGGCACGAGAGATGTCCAGACGTTTCATTGCAGATTGTTGTGCTGTTGGCTTTGTGTTGGATGATGTTCTTCAGTGGATCTGAAACCTGTCCTGAGCACCACGGCGTCTCCAAATTCATTTACTCCAGACAGATTCACTTGGGAGACAAGGTTTCAGCATTGAATTAAATGTTTGTTATGCCTCCAAATGCACTGAAAAACTGTTTTGTCTTGTTCTCAATATGGTTAGGTTTAAGTTACCTTTTTATTTTTCTTTGTCAGATTAAAAAAATGAAATACAATTACACACATAATTAAATGCCAAGGACTGCATAGAAATAGCTGTGAAAAAAATAACTTAATTCAAGATATTTTGTAGAAAACATTTACTTATTTCAAGACATTTCCACGCTGAATTGAACTTCCAAAAAAAGTTTAAGAAAAACAAAAGCCATCCACTTCACAAAGAAGTTCACAGAGTGATTATTGGGCAAATGTTACTCACCTGTCTGATGTCAGTAACTCAAAAACCACAGGCTCCAAAATCGAAGCCCCCAAAGCCTCCCATATCGAAGCCTCCACACAAATCCAAGCCTCCATTAAAGTTTCCAAAATCAAAGCCTCCAACATCTGGAAGACCATTACAGCAGCCATAGTTTGGCAGACCATTAAAACCGCCGCAGTCTGCCATACAATTTACATCAGGTAATATAAATCAGTTATAGTAGCCAAATAAAATCTAGTATTAAAAAGTCAAGGTTCAAGAGCCCAAATAACGTAAACACTGATCACTATAACGGTGACTTAAATAGCACTATAATTGTGCTTTTCTTCTTTGGTGATTCTATTGTTAACATCAGGTCTCTTCATTAATGGGCAATCATCACTCAATGAATCTCTTAATTATCTCATTAACTTTAACACTTTGTAGGATGGAGTCATATAGACACCCAGCAGTGTTAATTTAACACCGGGGATTTTGCTGTGTGTGTTGTTGTTCTGTCTTATAAGGACTTCAACACTATAGATTTAGTGAAACTATACTTTTAAATTGCCTAAATGTCAAAATTAGTACAATAATAATTATATCATGACAATATATTTAAAGAAAAATCCTAATACTGTACATGTTATTGCATTATCATGAGTCATATTTCTCTCTTACTAAAGTTAACCTTGATTTATTACAGTAAAAGTATAGTAACCATGTATTTATTTTTTTTTTTTAGTAGATTGATTACAATCTGTTTTAATTTGCAACCATAGTTTTACTACACATCATGGTTAGACTGTAGTTAGTGTACCAAAATCATGGTTAATTTGTGGTTACTATGGTTTAACTATAACCATGGTTTTTGGTTTTTACAGTACTTTGAGTGATGATAGTAATTTAGTTTATTTTAGTTTACAATAGTCTATTATTAATCATCTGGCCGCTACTGCTAAGAGTTGCTAGCAGTTTAATTCTTAACAAAGTAAACAAACACAAAACTACAGCCTATTTACAGATGAAACTGACCTGCACTTGAAGTCATGAACAGTTTTGCCTCTCCGATCCACTCCATTCTCGAGTCTCTTGCATTGATTACTCTGATAGAAACCGATAGAAACCTTTTGGCAGAGACGCGGCGCGCGTGAGCCGAATCGTGTTGCCAGTCAAGACTAACCGATTCATTTATTATAGATTTGTTATCAAATGGTGATCCACCAAAACTACAGTAACTAGCCTGGTTTGAAAATGTAAGAAGTAGAAAGTACAGATATTTGTGTAAAAATTTAAGGAGTAAAAGTAAAAAGTAGTCAGAAAAATTAATAGTGAAGTAAAGTACTGATACCAGAAAAATCTACTTAAGGACAGTAACGAAGTATTTGTACTTTGTTACTTCCCATCTCTGCATGACAATGACCCAAAACACATGGCCAAGGCAACAAAGAAGTGGCTCAAGAAGAAGCACATTAAGGTCCTGGAGTGGCCTAGCCAGTCTCCAGACCTTAATCCCATAGAAAATCTGTGGAGGGAGCTGAAGGTTCGAGTTGCCAAACGTCAGCCACGAAACCTTAATGACTTGGAGAGGATCTGCAAAGAGGAGTGGGACAAAATCCCTCCAGAGAGGTCAACTACAAGAAACGTCTGACCTCTGTGATTGCCAACAAGGTCACCAAGTACTAAGCCATGTTTTGTCACTGGGCTGGGTTTGCTTATTTTTTTGCCCTTTCGCACCTTCCAAATAGTGGTTGAAGGAAATGTATACTTTCACATCTGTACAGCTCAAACTCAAATAAACCTTTCAGTTGTGCTGCAGATTGCATGAAGAATAGGATGCAGGAGAAGAAAATTCAACACCACAAACACAAATGTAATGTATTTCTAAATACTGTTTTTGTGTAAATGAGATGAGTAAAGGCATGTTGACGTTTTGTCTAGAACAGGGGCGGCGTTTCCGTATAGCAGAGTGTGGAGCAATTCAGCAGGATGCAGATATATGCAGATATATAATGAATCTTTATATCTGATGTCAATATGAAAATACAAATTAATTAGTAAAGTTTACCATGCAATTTTTGATAGGGGCTGTCCTTTACAAAAAAATTAATAAATAAAATTCTAAATATGTGTAACTTCCGAGAATTGAACTGTTGACAGAGCACATAAAACTGAAGAACTGGTTCAACTGGGCTGGCAGAGAAACACTAACTAAACACTAAGAGACACATTTCTCTTTCAGGAATCCACTGATTTACAAGAAAATCCTTAACCATCAGAGATGTGTCTGTCTGTCTGGCTTGGATAGACACTTCAAACCGGTTCAGACGTGACTGCTGGCCTCTTTCTGTTCTAGTGCATAACAAAAATAATGCTTTACATGTGTTATTTCCACCTCGTGAGAAAAAGAAGAAAGAATTCACACTTTTTTTTGTCACACTGTCTCTGGTTCTTTCACACTTGTCAGAAAGCTAAGGAAACCATTGTCTTTAAGATTCCTGAATGCATGATGCCTTATACATAACATTGATAAAATATATAGACTCCAGATCAGAATACTGACCTAAATATTTAAATCAAGCAAGAACAACAGAAAAGGAAAATAATGAAAATGTTCAATGTTTTACAAAAGTAATGTGACTAAAAGGTTGTGGGGCCTGATAGGCAAGATAATGAAAATGGACCCCACTAGACCCCTGTCATAGAAAGTTGACGAGTGAAGCGAAAGCACATAAAATGACTATTTCGATATTTAAGTGTAAATGTGTATTAATTGTAACACATTCAACAAACATATGTAAAACTATTTTAATAAAAAAATAGGAGTGGCAAGTGACCTTGAGTAAATAAATACGTAAGTAAATAATATGTTGGTGGTGATGGCGCAGTGGATAAGACACATGCCTTTGGTGTGAGAGACCCGGGTTCGAATCCACTGTGAGACACCAATGTGTCCCTGAGCAAGACACTTAACCCCTAGTTGCTCCAGAGGCGTGCGACCTCTGACATATATAGCAATTGTAAGTCGCTTTGGATAAAAGCGTCAGCTAAATGAATAAATGTAATATTCATAAATGATAAGAAATGCAGGCTATTCTGCTTGTTTATAAGGCCTGATTGACGATCACCAAAAAAAAAAAAAAAACTTTATCGCATTAGATATTGGATCCGGGTCTGTAGTGGGTCAATTTTTCCTCTTATATGACAAGCTTGTTTGTGATCATGGGCATCATTGCATTTATAAAACAAGTACTAATACTACAGCAGAGGCCAGAGGAGAACTGGCTCCCCGACTGAGCCTGGTTTCTCCCAAGGTTTTTTCTCCATTCTGTCACAGAGGGAGTTTTGGTTCCTTGCCGCTGTCGCCTCTGGCTTGCTCAGTTGGGGACACTTGATTTCTAGCGATTATCGTCAATTTGATTTCACAGATACTATTTAAACTAAACTGAGCTAGACAATGACATCACTGAATTCAATAATGAAATGCCTTTAACTGAAAATGGAGTGTTTCATCTTATTATTATACATTACTGACACTCTATCCGTGCTTTGACACAATCTGTATTGTTAAAAGCGCTATATAAATAAAGGTGACTTGACTTGACTACAGAAATAAATATTATGTATATAGCAGTCAAAACATCCTTTTTTCGGCTCCGGAAATTTACCATTTGGATTTCAATTTCACTTTAGTCTCTATATCATTCTTTCATTTCAAATAAATTAAAAATATAATCAATGTGTAACAAGACTTCATGACGTTATTATTTTTAAATACAAATTTTGTAAAATAATTTAAAATTGTACATATTCATTCTGAAGGATCCTTAAAGACCTGAAAAATGATCCTTCGTTCACATCATTTATATTTTGAGAATGCTTAACTTATAGAGATGAAATAGAAGATCTGATACCTTCTAGAAGCTCCTAATGTCCTCCTCCAGGGTCCAGGCTTACAATATAATCTGCTGCCTGTGGCACTGAAAACACTGACAAAAGATTTATCAAGCAAATCACAATTCCACAGAAATGTAGCAAAATCTCAAAATGTGATGCTTAAAGGAACACTTCACTTTTTTGGATATAGGCTCATTTTACAACTCCCCAAGAGTTAAACAGTTGAGTTTTACCGTTTTTGAAGCCATTCAGCCGATCTCCGGGTCTGGCGGCAGCACTTTTATCTTATCTTAGCATAGATCATTGAATCGGATTAGACCATTAGCATTTGGTCATCAAAAATTACTAAAGAGTTTTGATAATTTTCCTATTTAAAGCTTGAGTTTTCTGTAGTTACATCGTACACTACTATGACTGACAGAAAATGAAAAGTTGACTTTGCTGCTGTACCATGGGTGCAGCAGGCGCAATGATATTACGCAGCGCCTGAAAGTAGTCCCCAGCTAGATAACTAGTTATGATATAGCTGGGGACTACTTTCAGGTGCTGCGTCATATCATTTCCTTGATTATTACGCCGGAACAAGATTATAGTTCCTAGCCATATCGGCCTAGAAAATCACAACTTCTCATTTTCATTAATAATGGTCAATCATCACTCAATGAATCTCTTAATTACCTCATTAACTTTAACACTGCTTCATTGATTCTTTTAATTAATGATTAAGCTTTGAAGATTTCAGCCAAGTGGTTCTCAAAAGGGTTAAGTTCTCGAGGCTTAATTTGCTTTGACCACCTGGTGGCCAAAGAGTGTAAAACAAACACATACATTAAAGAAAAAAAATTACTACTCAGGCTTTTAGACATGAACACTTATTATAGGATCCTCAACATTGGTGACAATAATTATTCATACTGCAGTGCATGATGGGAGTTTTTTGATGGGAAAAACTCTCATGTGATGTTATTTGTCAAAAGATGGACTCTACTCAGAGTCTATATAGTTCTTTTAAAGTAACTGTTGAATGTAAAAATGTGGGCGATATGCATGATCCACAGCTTTGGCCAGATGGGGTGTTTGTATGGCAATTTTATGAGGTGCGAAATGTAGCTCCAGTGACTTTAGAAACATCTAATGTAACAAGAGGTGTGTGTGCTACGAGTATTACAACATCATTATTGTACATTTTTTGCAACATTTTAATTTTTAATTTAGTGCAATATTTTGTCATTGCAACATTTTATTGTCATTTTTACTAGCAACTGCAATTGGATTTATATTGTATACCTAAGTTCACTGTTATCCCACCGGTCACTATTGTGACCATCAACATGTTTACTCACTCTATGACCACACTCAACAAAACTAAATATATACAAATGCATATATTAATACTAGACACCCTAAAGATAATGTGTACCAAAAATCTTTGTCATATCTTTATGTTAACACACTTTACTAGCATTTTGTTTTGGAGCTTTGATGCATCCATCATCTGCTCAAGGTGTAAACAGGAAGTAAACTGCTCTGGTCATGTGGCAATTTGCACTAATCATGTGAAACTGCACATATTTCATTGAGACCCTTTATTTTTTCCATATTTGCAGGAAGTGCACTAAAACATCTGTCAGTAAGGTTTGTAGAGCTTTATAAATGAAAATCTTTTTAACGGTCATATACATATACAGGTACCGTCTCATAAAATACTCCAAGTTATTAATTTAAAATTTGCCTATGGTGGGAAAGGGATCGTGTAAAAAGTCCACACATTTACCGTATGTTTACCATAGTAACTGTCGACCATGTCATGTGTAGTCAATGCAAAGTAACCACAAAATATACCATGCTTCTCCCACCGTAACCATAGTTTTACTGTGGTATTTGTAGTTAAAGCACAATAACCTCAATAATTACTATGAGTTTACCTCGGTAACCATAGTTTTACTGTGGTATTTGTAGATAAAGCACAATAACCTTGATATTTACTATGAGTTTACCAGAGTAACCGTAGTTTTACTGTGGTAGTTGTAGTTAAAACACAATAACTTCAATATTTACTGTGAGTTTACCTCAGTAACCGTAGTTTTACTGTGGTATTTGTAGTTATAGCAATAATAACAATACTTACCATGTTTTTACCAAGGTAACTTTTACTGTATACTATTTTTAAAGCACAGTAACCACAACGCTTTCCACGCCTTTAATATGTTTTTGTGAAGTAATTGTAATTCAATATTTTTTTTTTGTCTTGTAGTTAAGTCAGAGCACATACTCCAGCAGCTGTTTTAAGAAGCCATCTTTTGTCAAGGTTCTCTCTCTCTCTCCCTGATAGCACACATACATCTCGGAGACATCTATTTGATGTCTGCATTTACATCTGCAAGACGTATTTTTTAGGGTGTTTGTTCATCTGCAATACGTCTATAGGACGTTTCCTTTTAGATGTCAAATAGATGTCTATTAGATGTCTTTAAGATGTTTATGATTTAGAATGTATGTAAAACTGACATCTTAAAGACATCTGTCAGACGTTTGTAGACAGCAGATGGTTTCCAGATCAAGAGATCTTTAACAGACATCTTGCAGACGTACGTGTGCTATCTGAGCTCTCTCTCTCTCTGTGTGTCTTAGCTTTTCCTTTCCTATTTTTCCAAACTGTAGAAACAGAGACACTTAAACCATTAACATCTCCTGGTATATGACCTTTCAAACTATTTTTTAGCTTAATTAGTGAAGGCTCAATAGCTAAGCTATAGAGTTGTCCAGAAAGTGGACAACCCTGTCTTATTCCCCTTCTAGCAGGAACTGGGCAACTCAATCCCCCTCCCACCTTAAGCATTACAGAAGCACCTCTATATAATCATTTTATCCATGAGATAAAAGTTTATCCAAACCCAAAAGCTTTCAAAACATTTAGAAGGTAATTATGGCCCACACAATCAAATGCTTTTTCTTGATTAATTGATAATATACCAATATTAAAATAATTTCTCATAGAGAGGTCAATTACATCTCATACTAAAAATAAATTATCCATTATTGTGCGTCCTGGAACACAGTATGTTTGCTCATTTTTCACAACAATACTTAAAAAGTTTTTAATCTATTTGCTAAACATTTAGACAATATTTTATAATCTTGGCACATTAAAGTAACAGGGCGCCGATTTTTCAACAATCCTAAATCACCAGTTTTAGGCAAAAGTGATAAAACTGCCCTTTGACAGCTGCTGGGTAAAATACATATTTTAAAACATTCACCAGTTACATCCAAGAACATTCCAAAATGATTTATAAAATTCAGCAGGCAAACCATCTACATCCAGTTGCATAACAGCCTCTCAAAGTTCTTCATAAGAAACCATTTTATCCAATTTATCTCTGTCCTCAGGTTTCAAGTTAGGTAGTCCTTTCAACAACTGATCCATACTCGCATTATCACAGTCTTTAGGCCCAAAAAGTTCAGCATAAAAAAGCATTGCAATTTTTCTCATTTCAATGGGATCCGAAGTTAATGTGCCATTGTCCTTCCGAAGATAAAGCATATTTTTTTTGCTTTACTACTTTACGTTCTAGATTAAAAAATAACTTTGTTGGAGCATCCATTTCCTTAATGGAAGATATCCTTGCTTGAACTAAGGCCCCTTTTGCGCTTTCTTCTAAAAGAGTTTTCAGCTCTAATCTCTTTTTCTTTAAATCATTAGTTTCATCCAAAGCATTCAAATCGAGCAAATTTTCCATATCATTAATACCTTTCTCCAAGCCTTCAATATTTCTCTTGATTTGAATTTTCCCTACCTCCCACCACTGAATCACATTTTCGAATTTGTCCTTTTCTAGTTTCCATTTTTCCCAAAAACATTTAAAATTTTCACAAAAAAACTTATGTAACAGTTTGACATTGAAATGCCAATAAGATTTTGGATGCAATACCCTTGTAGTATTAAAATCAATAGTCACTACATGGTGATCAGAAAAACCACAAGGAGATACACCAACATTCATAACTTTATTATTGTCTGATTTATTTACATATGTTCTGTCCAGTCTTGCTCTAGTCACAGTAGAGTCTAATATTTTAACCCATGTATATTGTTTTATTAATTGATTTCTATTTCTCCATACATCAATTAATTCTAGTTCTTGAGTAATCTTAAGGAGCATTTTACTAGACTGTGCTATATAATATATACATAAATATAGCTAATTCTATAGCTATAGCACTATATAGCGCTATAGTGCTATAGCTATAGAATTCAACTTAATTTTGACTATCTGAATGTGTTTCCTGCAAAAACATTACATTAATATCTTTAAGATAAACATTCTGTAATTATTGGTCTTTTATTCCTATCTCTCCCTCCATTAATATTTAAGGATCCTACTCTTAAAATATACATAAAAAGATATAAGGAGAGAAAAGAAAGAGACAGAAAAAGAAAAAAGCATTGCAAAGACACCCTTGGCATGTATCTCATTTCACAAGATTAGTTTGATTTACGTTTAACAGGGGTTTTCCCCTTTCTAAGTTTAGTAAGAATCTTCTTTAATTGAAACCTCTTTCGTTTACTCAGACTCTCTTCTCCTACCCTCCTTTGCCAATATAGAACTGAGGATTCAAATCTCTTTACATCTGGAAAAAAATTCCTAACATCAGCAACCTTTCCAAAAGTCTCATCCAAAAAAGAGTTTCTCTCATCCAAAGAGTAAACCTGATCACGACCTACCTGGGATACATCTGACAAGTCTGAAAAATCAGATAAAACACCTTCCTCATCATCAACCTCATTCATCTCATCCTCACCTAATTTTCGTACCTTTTCTTTAGGTTCACATGAATTTACCTTCTTAACATCACCTTGATTTTCAGTTTCTCTAGAATCCGTTAATTCACATTCCCTGCTTATCTGATCTTCTATCCTTTCCACCTCATTTATATCAGACATCTGTTCCTCATCTCTTTCAACCCTTTGCTCATTCTCATCAGACAACTCATTTTCCTTCCTTACACTCTCAATAACAATGTCCTCATCATTCTCTACTTCTTCAGTAGGAAGCTCTTTATAATTTTCCACATCCTCAGTATTGATTGCCGTTTGATTTCTATGTGAATTCTCTTGCACTTAAGTTTCAATACCACTCTGCCAGCTACAGCACTAACAGCACAAGATAACCTTATGAGCCCAACATAAGCAACATATGAGCCCACATTCATAACAACGCATCTCACCTGTGCTCATATATAACATAAACAACCTGCCTTCATACATGCATCGAAACAACACATTAAGCGTTTGCAAATTCAAAAACATAAACACTTGTCGCCTAAACGACAGCACATGTTTCAAATTCCCATTTCTACAGCCAAGTGGAACCATTCTGATTCCACTGGCGAGTTTCCCGAAACGCGTTAACTCACGCTCAATCTCAGCATCAGCAATGAACGGTGGAACATTTGAAATTGTTACTTTACTTGTTGGAGTCACTAATGGTTGAACATGAACAAAAGTACCACTTACTGAAATCCCGCTTTCAATCAGACGGTGGACTAATTGTTCATCCTTAAGAAAAATCACCATCGCTTTGTTCATTCGGGACGCATAGACAATATTTTCATGTCCCGCTTTTTTAGCGACCTCTACCAGCACGTCTTCCACAGATTCTCCAGCATTCGTGACACACCTGACGCTGACGGAGCGACAGAGATGACGCCTGCATACTCACATGCAACGCCATCTCCATCTCCGACACGACAATATTAACCTATTATACACAAACGACAAAATTATAAATTTGACGAATCAAACCAATCTTGCAAAAATTAACACGCAGAACCCCTTCCAAAAACTCCCAAAAGAGTAGTTGGGTAAAAACTTTCAATTTTCCCTCTCACCGTGTTCACCCTCCCACACTATCACTTCCCAGCATGCACTGAGAGAGAGAGAGAGAGGGAGAGAGAGAACCTTTACAAGAGATGGCTTCTTAAAACAGCTGCTGGAGTATGTGCTCTGACTTAACTACAAGACAGAAAAAAAATATTGAATTACAATTACTTCACAAAAACATATTAAAGGCGTGAAAAGCGTTGTGGTTACTGTGCTTTAAAAATAGTATACAGTAAAAACAGTTGCCATGGTAAAAACATGGTAAGTATTGTTGTTCGTGTGCTTTAACTACAAATACCACAGTAAAACTGCGGTTACTGAGGTAAACTCATAGTAAATATTGAAGTTATTGTGTTTTAACTACAAATACCACAGTGAAATACGGTTACTGTGGTAAACCCATAGTAAATATTGAAGTTATTGTGCTTTAACTACAAATACCACAGTAAAACTATTGTTACGGTGGGAGAAGCATGGTATATTTTGTGGTTACTGTGCATTGACTACACATGATATGGTCGACAGTTACTATGGTAAACACACGGTAAATGTGTGGACTTTACACGATCCCTTTCCCACCATGGGCAAATTTTAAATTAATAACTTGGAGTATTTTAGGAGACGGTACCTGTATATGTGTCCTGAAGTCATCTAAATCCATCGTTTAATGTGTTATTATGCTGGTCTTTGGTCCGTGTGCAGTTGTTGGGGAAATGATCGCCTCTGCTGGTACTCCAGTGGTAACTTCACCTTCATATATGTGTGCGGTGATTAAGGATGTGGATCGATGATAACAGCATTCTCAGCTTACCAGTAGGCTCAGCAGATCCCTTCTGGTCCATATCTGTGACCTGATAACCCCTGATAACGGCCATTCAATCGACTGATATCATTCGAAGCTGGTGGATCAAAATATGGAATGTTTACAAAATATATGTAATTATCATCACATAAAATGCATTCACACTTAGGGGAAAAGTGCATCAAACATCCACTTTTTGATACTAAAACACAAAAAAAAGAAAGTTTTTGGGAGGGAAAGTATTTGCATTTCAAAATTCTGTTTGATGCATCCATGAAGAAACATTCACACATCAACCACTAGAGGTCCTTCAGTCTGTTTAAGCAGTAAAACACTACAGCCTTAAACTGCATGGCAGTTAATAACTAATCAGGTTTATTGAAGCATTAGCCATAGATTTAAGAGCAGACAAACCAAAACATGAGTGGAAACTCTTTATAAAACATGCATTACTACACAATAGAACATAATATACTTTGTTTCTCATTTGGCGCTGCTGTAGATCACTGAAAGCTCCTCCACAGTTTCTACATTTGATCGCCTAAATAACAAACAATTAAGACAACAGCTTAGATTAGATGATCTGTGCTGGTTAAGATGTTACTGGTTAAATTAGTGCTAGTTAAGTGTTTCTCACCTCACGGCAGCACCAGGCTGATGAACTCTTATATTGTCATACTGGCATTCATTGTCGTCCGGTCTGTTCTTCTCTTTCTTTCGGTGATATTCGACAGTAGCGTAGTGGATCTCCTCAGTATCTCTGGATTCAGGAGTTTCTCCTCTGCTGGGTTTGACACTGGCATACAGAGCGTCATTGACTGTATCGGGTTCAGAAAGAGGCTCTGAAACTCTCTGAGACACGTCAGAATAGAGATCATTCTGAAATATGAGACAATTACAAATTATTACTTTTTAATTTGATCTGAGAAGTGATAGAAGTGTAGATTGTCAGTCTACTGAAGTTTGTCTCAAATTCTTCAGATCAATACCACACAGATGAAATCAGACCAAAGTTTTGATGTAAAATGCAGATATTTATCTGCTTTACCTGTTTGACTGAGAAATCTTCAGTTTTAACATCCCGTTGTTTTCTCCTGTGATAATATCATTAACAGCATTTAGCACTTAACTCTATTCAAATAACATAAAATATTAATACTATTATTAAAGATTTACTATCAAATGAGTCATTGCCTGCTACTAAACCTAGAATGAACAAATACAATCACAGCGTCTGTTGTTGTTGTTGTTGTTGTTTGTTTTTGTTTTTTTTTCCATTTAAGGCACATTATAGACCTGAAGATGATGATGGTGATGATGATGATGATGATGATGATGATGATGATGAATCCTCCTCCAGATGCAGCTGTGATCACAATCACATTCCTACCAGCACCATGATGAACTGAAAGATGAAGATCATCATAATTAATAAACTGATGAATGATGTGAAGATACAGGAGTGTGTTAATAAAAGCTTCACCTGTGACAGTAACAGCGTCTGATCTCTGAGATCCATGTTGATTGTAAGCCTCACAGTAGAAGCGTCCACTCTGTAGTGCACTGAAACTCTGTCCAGATCCAACAGATGAGCTTTGATCCTTCTTAAACCAGCTGAAGTTCAGAGCAGGTGGGTTTGAATCACTGCTGCAGATCAGAGTCACTGAATCTCCCTCCACTATTTCACCAGATCCATTTATGGACACTGAGACATTCCTGGGTGCATCTAAAAAGGATACAAATAAAATCCTTAAATCATTTAATTCAAACACAGTCTGCAGTTTTTTTTTAAGAAGTACAAATAAATCTGTACTCACACGTGACATTGAGCTGAACAGCAGGAGAGATGTAAGTGTGTCCATGTAGACCACAGCTATATCTGCCTGCATCCTCTCTTCTGACTGACTGCAGCAGGAGTTGATTGTTTCTGTCTCTTCTCTCAGTTAATGGCTGTGAGTTTCTGTACCAGATGAATGTTGCTCTGTCAGTCAGAGCGCAGCTGCTTTTACATGTCAGACGGACATTATGACCCTCTGTCACTCTCTCAGGAGACTCCACCTGAAGATCTGAACACAACACACACATTATATCTAGTGCTGCTGTCAGACACTGATTATTATTCAACATAATGCACAGAAGAAGAGTGAAACCTCATCAAAGTCACCTGTGACAGTAAGAGTCACTCCTAGTTTACCAATCCATTTACCATCAGGTCTAGTGATGAATCTGAAATAGTACATGTGTTCATCTTTCTGTGTCACATGACTCAGTCTTATGGTGCAGTTCTGCTGTTTATCTCCCAGATACTGAAGCCTCTGATGATATTCAGGGTCCTCAGACAGATCTGGAGACTCTTCATCCTTTATTTTAGGTCCTTTGGTCCAGAACACTTTCCTGATCTGATATCCAGTAGGGTATGTATAAGTGCAGCTCATTATCACTGATGAGTTCTTTAGTGCACAGATGTGTGAATGACTGTAACACACACCCCAACCAGCACTAGAGACCCCTGAAACACAGAATTCATCAGGATGAAAATGTTTTATTAGTTACAACGGGCCATTGAAACTCATGAAAACATGAAAAGTTCTCAGAATATATTATTTGTTATAAATAATCTCATTGTGAATTAATCAGTTTAGACGGAGGATGTTACAGAAATAAACACAGAAACAGAAGTAAAATGAACAATACACCGCACTATAAAATAATGAAAAAATGAGACTAAGAAAATAAAGCTGATTTTATTAAAGACCTGGTGACATTAAACTGTGAGTTTTGTGGCTTTTAGCTGACATCTCAGTTCTGAACTTGTGAACTAAACACATTCTTCTGAGAAAACGGCCATAAATAGTCTTGATCTGCACAGCCTAACTTCCTGTTTCAAAAGGAAGTACATCAACATTGCACAGAAAACTGCCCATTACTTGCTCATTATGGGGTTTTTGAAAATAAAATGTAATATTTTTATAATGTGAATAATTTACTGTGAAAAAGCAGAAAGATCAGAGGAAGACGAGGAGCCATTCTGACCACCATCACCGTAAAATATATCTATAATACAGCATTAATTATCACTTTTATGCTAATTAACAGTATATGCAGAACACCCTAAACAGCTCTTAGTGTAAGTAAGATCTTTGCACATCTGAAGATTATTAATGCACAACATCAGTGTGTGTAAATGAACTGATCATTGAGATGAACAGAAGATATTTCTCATGTCAGGAATCATGTGTTATAATAACTTAATCTACAGAAATAATCATCAGGTTTTATTGAAGTACGAGTGTGTTTGTCTTACCGTGTTGAAGCTCATCAGATCAACAGCAGCTAAATGACTGACCGTTTTAACTCATGCACTTCAGCTACTGGCTTTGTGCGGTTAACACTGCTTTTAATACCCAGCAGCAGAAACAGGTCCCTCCTTTAAGAGGAAAATAACATTGCTGAACTAAAAATAACAATAAGATAGCAATGCAAGTTAATTTGAGCATATTTTCAAAAGATGTTTAGAGAACCAGACTTTAGTTTTAATATAAGCTAGCTGTTATTGTCCATTAAATTTATATTCTCTGAAAACTAACTGTCAATTAAACAACTCTAGGCCATTCTGACTGAGAAAAGGCCTTATTTATAACTAATGAATGATGTGAAGATACAGGACTGTGTTAAAGGGGTCCTATTATACTCTTTTACAAAGTCTTGATTTTGTTTTGGGGGTGTACTAGAACATGCTCTCATGCTTGGTGGTTCGAAAATCGCAGTATTTTTCACATAATTTACATAATTACAATACCTTTCTCCCCAGCCTGACACAAACCACTCGAATAGTTCTGGGTTTGATGAAGGCCCGCCTTCCAAAAAACTAAATGTATTGTGATTGGTTAGTTGTCCCAGTGCGATGAACCAGATTTAAATATATATGTATATACTTAATTTTATGCATTTTAATCAATGACAAAGCACATTTGTAAATAATTTCCTTCTCAACCTTAAAAATTATATTTTTTTCCTTTTAGTGACTGTTGAAAAGGCCCAGTATTTCATAGTATTTTCTGATTTGATGTTAATGTGATCCGCCCAAACTGACTGTTTTAGTTTTAGTTTCTCACGGTCCTGTCAGCAGCTTGATATAGAGTTGCTTTTATTGTGTGTGTGTTCAAGAACAAGTAAGAGTGTTTGTTTATGTCTGGCTTACACTCTCAAAAACATTTTGGTAACACATTTAAATTATATCTCAATTACATACACATTTTCCATCCATTTGGATTACATAGTTTTAACATAAATTAATAAACTTAATGTGATTCAAATGCATCAGTCACATGTATTGTAAATGAAACAGGCAAGTAATACTTCACAGCAAAGTCCTCATGTTTTTCCACACATACGGAGTGCTAAAGTAGCATTGAAGCAGTGCTGGAGTTAATGAGATATTTATATGACTTATGATTTTAGAGAAAGGACAAGAGCTCCCAAAAAACCCATTGATTCATCAGACACAGGAAGCCCTGAACTCTGCTAACTTTTCAAAGACAACTTCAGTCTGTACTCACACGTGACACTGAGCTGAACAGCAGGAGAGATGTAAGTGTGTCCATGTAGAGCACAGCTATATCTGCCTGCATCCTCTCTTCTGACTGACTGCAGCAGGAGTTGATTGTTTCCGTCTCTTCTCTCAGTTAATGGCTGTGAGTTTCTGTACCAGATGAATGTTGCTCTGTCAGTCAGAGCGCAGCTGCTTTTACATGTCAGACGGACATTATGACCCTCTGTCACTCTCTTAGGAGACTCCACCTGAAGATCTGAACACAACACACACATTATATCTAGTGCTGCTGTCAGACACTGATTATTATTCAACATAATGCACAGAAGAAGAGTGAAACCTCATCAAAGTCACCTGTGACAGTAAGAGTCACTCCTGGATGACCAGTCCATTTACCATCAGAACTATAAGTGATGAATCTGAAATAGTACATGTGTTCATCTTTCTGTGTCACATGACTCAGTCTGATGGTGCAGTTCTGCTGTTTATCTCCCAGATACTGAAGCCTCTGACTGTATTCAGGGTCCTCAGACAGATCTGGATACTCTTTACCCTTTACAGGGTTTTTGGTCCAGAACACTTTCCTGATCTGATATCCAGTAGGGTATGTATAAGTGCAGCTCATTATCACTGATGAGTTCTTTAGTGCACAGATGTGTGAAGGACTGTAACTCACACCCCAACCAGCACTAGAAACCCCTGAAACACACAATTCATCAGGATGAACATGTTTTATTAGTTACAACGGGCCATTAAAACTCATGAAAATGTGAAAAGTTCTCAGAATATATTATTTGTTATAAATAATCTCATTGTGAATTAATCAGTTTAGACGGAGGATGTTACAGAAATAAACACAGAAACAGAAGTAAAATGAACAATACACCGCACTATAAAATAATGAAAAAATGAGACTAAGAAAATAAAGCTGATTTTATTAAAGACCTGGTGACATTAAACTGTGAGTTTTGTGGCTTTTAGCTGACATCTCAGTTCTGAACTTGTGAACTAAACACATTCTTCTGAGAAAACGGCCATAAATAGTCTTGATCTGCACAGCCTAACTTCCTGTTTCAAAAGGAAGTACATCAATATTGCACAGAAAACTGCCCATTACTTGCTCATTATGGGGTTTTTGAAAATAAAATGTAATATTTTTTATAATGTGAATAACTTACTGTGAAAAAGCAGAAAGATCAGAGGAAGACAAGGAGCCATTCTGACCACCACCACCGTAAAATATATCTATAATACAGCATTAATTATCACTTTTATGCTAATAAACAGTATATGCAGAACACCCTAAACAGCTCTTAGTGTACGTAAGATCTTTGCACATCTGAAGATTATTAATGCACAACATCAGTGTGTGTAAATGAACTGATCATTGAGATGAACAGAAGATATTTCTCATGTCAGGAATCATGTGTTATAATAGCTTCATCTACAGAAATAATCATCAGGTTTTATTGAAGTACGAGTGTGTTTGTCTTACCGTGTTGAAGCTCATCAGATCAACAGCAGCTAAATGACAGACTGTTTTAACTCATGCACTTCAGCTACTGGCTTTGTGTGGTTAACACTGCTTTTAATACCCAGCAGCAGAAACAGGTCACTCCTTTAAGAGGAAAATAACATTGCTGAACTAAAAATAACAATAAGATAGCAATACAAGTTAATTTGAGCACATTTTCAAAAGATGTTTAGAGAACAGGACTGTGTAACCAGACTTTAGTTTTAATATAAGCTAGCTGTTATTGTCCATTAAATTTATATTCTCTGAAAACTAACTGTCAATTAAACAACTCTAGGCCATTCTGACTGAGAAAATGTCATATTTATAATAAAATAAATCAAGTATTAATAATTTTTTTGACAGTGTACTCTTTCAAACTCTTTTGTCAGTCATAGACAGCTGATTGGTCACGTGACTGTCATCTCGGTCCATTAGATAAAAGCAGATGATCAGATGATTAGATAAAAGCAGATGATCAGATGATTTACTCAGATACATACCTATGATACATAACTGCAAACTCCTCTCATTAAGAAACAATCAGAAATGATATTCAAATGATGCAACATCCTTCGCTTCCGTCAGAAATGAAGCAGGAAATACAAGCAAACACATTCAAATAAAGAGGTAAAGAACCGCTATTAAAGCAAACAGAGACTGAAGAACCAGAGGAGAGGCTGAATGGAATTATAATACAAACATATGAAGGACTTTGAACACAGTACAGGAGAAAACAACACACACATGAAGATGAATTTAGTGATTTACAGCTGATGTGCATTAATGTTGAGGTCAGTAGCAGGAGATGGTGACCTCTGCTGGTGGTTTGAGGGTTTGAACAAACTTTAGCACAAATTAAACTGGGGCCCGTTTCAATAAGGAGGTTCAACCAACTCTGAGTTTAAACTTGAACTCTGAGTTGACTTACTCTGAGATGGGAAACTCTGAGTTGACTTACTCTGAGATGGGAAACTCTGAGATTTAGGTTACAGAATAGCTGAACTGAGTTAGTTTACTCAACTCTAAGTAGGTTGACTGAGTTAAGCGCGTGCACTAAGACGATGAAGAGTCATGATCATGATTCACCATGGTATGGCGTTCCGATCGGCTCTTTAATATGACTTTGCTACATGCACTCGTCTCAATGAACGTGACGTCTGCGTCTGCCGAACGTCTCGTCTGCGTCTGCCACATCACTCGTTCGTGTGCCGAACGTGACGTCTGCGTCTGCCGAACGTGACGTCTGCCATAGTCTGCTGCAAGGGCGGTTTCCAGCACATTCCACTCACTCATTCTTTATTATTTTTTTCCCACTGATCTTCAGTTGTATTTAATTAAGTGATTTTACCTGTATAGCTTTTATTCCAAATAGTAATGAATTTACACAAATGTTCATGTTAAAATATTTGTTTGCCATTGTTTCTTGTCAACATATGCACAGATAGCCTACTTATCAAGAAATCATGTAGCCTAGGCTACTATTCACCACTAGGAGTCTCTTGACCAACACAAAAGAGTAGTTGTAAACATTTGGGCTGATTTAACTAACATAAATAATATTTGTAATAGCCTATGTAATGTTTAATTTTAGAGTTTAGAAATATTTCGTTTTCGAGTTTCGCCGAAGTTTGATTGACAGGCGATCTGACAGTTAACAGAATTATACTTAAAAACAGTTAGGCCTACACCTCAAAAGAGAAAGGTGAGCACAGTTTATTAGTATTAAGCTATTATTATTATTTAGCCTAAATGTCTTTGCTTGTGCATAAAAACATTTAGATTTGTATCAGGTACAGAAATATTTTGGCATAATAATCATAAAAGCCGGAAGAGAATTAACATAGACCCAGAGTTTCTCTTTCAAGTCTCCCATGGTTTTTAACATCACACTTAAACAACATATCCTGATTTTATTTACATATCCACATTTATTATCATTAGCCTATAAACCACCTATAAATCAGCTCTCTGTATGGTTCCAGAGATGGCTCTTCTCATTCAGCACTGCGGGAAAATAATTTGGCCTTAGAAATCCAGTAAAATCAAAAAAAAAAAAAATCCATATTAATTTGTGAATATTTTAAATGTTTAATAAAGGGGCAGAACGTCATAAACAAAAGTCAAATAATAGTTTACAAACTATTTAAAAAAAAGTTTACAGTCGTTTTTTTTTTTCACCACAGGTGACTTATATATAAAAAAAATAGTAGCCTATTTTTCAATTCTATTCTTCTATTTAAAGGATCTACAGAAAACGCGATCGAGTTGTCTGTTTTCTAGTCTACCAAAGTCCTGTAGCCTAGGCCTTTTAAAACTATATAAAAAAACACAATAACAACCCCAACAATAAGCTATAAAAATGCAATAGCCTATATCAAGTTTGTTTCTTCATATTTCTATCTTTGTGGGGGCATTTGGCCCTCAAAATGTGGGTTAAACAACACACACACAATATCCTATATATAAATCACAGACGCAGACATCAGGTTATAAGACAGACGCAAGTGTCACGTTCATTGAGACGAGTGCATGTTGCAAAGTCATATTAAAGAACCGATCGCAACCGCTGGCACACTGCACTGAGCCATGTTGAGTAGAGTGTTAAATACGTGTTAGAGAAAAAAATAATTAATAACTTCACTGCCACACGTGAATGACGCGTGACGTCTGACTCGACACTTCACTGCCACGCGTGATTTACGTGACGTCTGCGTGACGTCTGCGTCACGTCTGCGTCTTAAAATGAATGGAATAAATAGCAGAAAGAAAAAAAAAATAAGACGTTGAGTGAGACGTTCATTGAGACGAGTGCATGTAGCAAAGTCATATTAAAGAGCCGATCGGAACGCCATACCATGGCAACAGTTCCCGTCAAAAAGACGTCAGCGCGCGTACCTCCATCAATGCTTAACATGAATTCTTAATAACTGTCTATAACTTAATAACCGATATAATATCAGAGGTGAAAACTGTAAATCATTTAACTAATATTCATTTTAACGATATCTCATGGCCACAAAAAAAAAAAAAAAAAAAAAAAAAAGGAAAACGAAACAAGAACGTGGCAGCAGCTAAAATGAAGTATAAAAATACAATTCAATCAAGGTAAAGCTTTAAACATGAAAGATTCATGGGTTTGGGCTAAATGACTTTACAAACATTTGACATTATTAAATATCATTAAATGTCTATTTCAATGCACTGCAGCTTTTTCCACATAGTCTAAAACACTATTTTCACATAATTAAATATTTTCTAATCCAACCTGTTACATTTCTTAATTAGAGTAATACAATTAACTACTGATTTGTCGACAGCAAGAAGGCAGATGGAGAACCTGCACCAGCACCACTGACAGATGAAGAGATGGTCAAGTATTGGAAGATTTCTAAAGTTCAAAAGTAAAAAGAATAACTTTTGCTTTTGTATTAGGAAATAAAGATGACCAGAAAATTGTGAATAATTAGTTTAACAGCTGTGGTGGTGGTTATGGCTCGTACTACCCCTCCATCTGGCATCCTTCCATTCCATACAGTAATAATCGGTTTCAGAAGGTGCGATGATGGGGATATGCTTGTCATCAGTGCATCCAACCACACTGGAAATCCTGAAGGACATTCTGATTATTTTGGGTTACTTCCAGAGGTCACAGAAAGATGTTATCAAGTGAACGTCATTTATCAGATTAGCCTCATTTAAACCGATTTCTACACCACTGACCTACAGTCCTGAGATACTCCTCTTGGACGGATTTGTGCCCAGGAAAAAAAATGATCAGAAAGAGCATGAGAGCGATGCACACTTTCCTTAAATTCTGCATACAGGACTTATAATGTGCTCTGCATCTCTGATGTTGTAAAGAAAACTACCATTTAAAATGGTACCGCTCAAATAAATAGGCTATAAGGTATTTAGTCTTGTTTCCATGAAGGGAAAACAAAATATTTAAGTGATTTTTTATTTTATTTTCCAAATTATCTGGCAATGGGGTAAGAAATTAAAAATAGCCTATTCTTGTTTCCGTTTGCATTAAGATTATTTTTCTTACCCTATGGAGAACAATTTTATATTTTAACTAGACTAAATATCTAGATCATTTTTCATCTATAGAAAATGCATCTTAACTTAAGAATTTTTAAACGTTTGTACTTGAAATAAGACTAAAAATACTCAGTAAGAAAGGCAATTTTGCAGCATAAATGAATGCGGTATTAAAACATCGCTTACACTTTAAAAAGGGGGAGGAGACGGAAAGAAACTCTGGGTTTACCAAAGAAAACCTGCTCCCGACCAGGTTAGGTTCACAGAGTAAGTTACCACAGTAACTGACTCTGAGTATAAGTTACCTCTCTTTCAGAAACGGGCTTGACTTACCCTGCTTTCCCAGGTTTGACAAACCTCCCATTCTGAAACAGAAAACCCAGAGTTTCCCTGATTTCAGGCTTAACATACTCCGAGTTTTCACTTAACCTCCTTTCTGAAACGGGCCCCTGATCACTTAGAAATAAATAAATAAATGTTCAAAGAAATGTAAAAAAGCAAAAATAAATAAATATACAAAGAAATTAAAAAAGCAAAAATAAATAATTATTTATAATTTTATTTCCTTATGTATTTATGATTTTTTCCATATTTTGTTATTATTTATACATTTAATTATTTCCACTTTTATTTATTTCTACATTTCTTTGTCTGTAAGGTAATGAGGAGGGCGTGTTTTACCGCAGGAATAGCAATCGAGCCAGAGTAGTCGAGAGGTAAGCTTTGAGGCTACAGTGACACCTTGTGGTGCCCAAACGAAGCGCAAGAAGTGTAGCCTACATGAGGCGCCTGTTGATATTGTGAGATGAATGACTTAGATGGGCTATATGGCCAGAATATCACGGGTTATTATGTTTCAGCAGGGAAGCGTGCAATCTGTGATCGTGTGCAATCGCTTTCTTATGCGCGCTTGTTTTTTTAGGTTCCACATTCAATGCATAGCCTACACAGCATGTTTCCAAGATTCGGAACAGAAGGAGGTTACTGTAGAAGAGTTGTAGCCTCGTGCCACTCACCGCATCAACTGATAATGGATTCTCTTGGTGTAGACACGGCTTTAGATATGGATTAATCACAGGTCTTAGGCTGGAAATATCCAGAATTAGGTCAAATAAAAGGTGTCCATGGGAACGAAGCTAGGATTTTTCTGAAGAACAGCAGGCTGTTTAACTGTTCAGGACCAACCAGGGACTCATGAGTAAATATCACTAAACAAACAAAAACACAACGAAAGTCTCCGTTTAGAATATTACTTGAGCAAAAGTCTTAACGTATGTGATATTTATTCTACTTAAGAAAAGTATTTTTTAAATCTTAAACGTAATTAAGTATTGAAAGTAAAAGTACAAGTAAATGCAAAATGGAAAAGAAGCAAATAAGTATATATGTAGCCTATAAAAATTTTCATACTTAGCTTGAGTAGCAAGATTTCAAGATAGCAAGATTGTTTTCAGTTTTAACTCTTTCTTCCATTTTGCATTTTTGGGTAAGAATAAGAAGCACTTCATCTGGTTCTTATAGTGTCTTTAATTCCAACATAAGAAAACATTTCTGGAATCTGCATCTGAAATAGCATTTAGATGTGCAGTCAGAATTATTGGCACCCTTGGTAAATATGATCAAAGAAGGCTCTGAAAATAAACCTGCATTATTAATCCTTTTGATCTTTTATTAAAAAAAAAAAGAAATCACAAAAATCTAACCTTTCATTGAACTAAAACAATTGAAAATGTGGAAAAATCTCATTATGAAATAAATATTTTTCTCAATTACACGTTGGACACAATTATTGGTATACCTAGAAATTAATTCTTATGAGTAAAATATCTGAAGTATATTCCCATTCATATTCACAATTTTGAGCACTCCAGGGTGATTATGAACATGAAATTATCTAGCCACGGCTTCCTGTTTCACAGAAATATAAATATTTCTGATCCGTCAAGCATTCTTTCCTGCAGTCCGTGTTCTTCTGACTTCTGACTATTTTGTAGTAAGTAACGAATATGCTTCAGGGGAAATGTATCGGAGTAAAAGTACACATTTTAATTAGGAAATGTAGTGGAGTAAAAGTAAAAGTTGGCTGAAATATAACAAATCAAGTAAAGTACAGATACTCCCAAAAAATACTTAAGTACTGTAATGAAGCATTATTACTTTGTTGCATTACACCACTGAAAGAAACAGACTAATATTAGCGTAGATGCCATTTTTCTTACTTACATTGGGTGTTATGGGAAGTGTTCCCGGTTCTGGTTGACCTAATTAATGCAGCCTATCAATCCTTTAACGGATTTGAATATTGGAAGCGTATTAGTGTGTTATGTGTACGCCAGGATAAAGAGATGTGTCTTTAATCTAGATTTAAACTGACATAGTGTGTCTGCCTCCCGAACAGTGTTAGGTAGATTGTTCCAGAGTTTGGGCGCTAAATAGGAAAACAATCTGCGTTTGATTTCTGCTGGATTTTGATACTCTAGGTATTATCAAATGGCCAGAGTATTGAAAACGCAGTGGACGTGGAGGACTATAATGCGATAAGAGCTCGCTCAAGCACTGAGGAGCTAAACCATTCAGGGCTTTTAAAATCAAGATTTTACGATACAATGTTTAATAGGGAGCCAGTGCAGTGTTGACAGAACCAGGCTAATGTGGTCATACTTCCTGGTTCTAGTAAGAACTCTAGCTGCTGCATTTTGGACCAACTGGAGTTTGTTTATTAAGTGTGCAGAACAACGATCCAATTAAGCATTACAATAATCTAACCTTGAAGTCATAAATGCATGAATTAACATTTCTGACTTTGAGAGCATAGGTCTCAATTTAGATATACTTTTAAGATGAAATAAAAATGCAGTTTTACAAATGCTAGAAACGTGACTGTCAAAGGAAAGACTGCTATTAAATAGCACACCTAGGTTCCTAACTGATGATGAAGAATTTACAGAGCAGCCGTCAAGTGTTAGATAGTGTTCTAGGATTATTACATGTAGGGGTTTTAGGTCTGATAATTAACACCTCTGTTTTTTTTCAGAATTTAGCAGTAAGAAATTACTTGTCATCCAGTTTTTATATCGACTATGCATTCTGTTAGTTTCTCAATTTGGTGTGTTTCGCCGGGCCGCGAAGAAATATAGAGCTGAGTATCATCAGCATAACAGTGAAAGCTAACACCGTGTTTCCTGATGGTATTTCCTAAGGGTAACATGTAAAGTGTGAAAAGTACGGCCCTAGTACTGAGCCTTGAGGTACTCCATACTGCACTTGTGCTCGATATGATACCTCTTCATTCACTGCTACAAACTGATGGCGGTCAGATAAGTAAGATTTGTACCATGCTGCACTTCCACTAATGCCAACAAAGTGTTCTAGTCTATTCAAAAAATGTTGTGGTCGATAGTGTCGAACGCAGCACTAATATCCAGTAGTACTAAAATAATAAAGAGATACAACCACGATCAGATGATAGAAGCAGGTCATTTGTAACTCTAATGAGAGCAGTCTCAGTACTATGAAACGGTCTAAATCTTGACTGGAAATCCTCACAGATACCATTTTTCTCTAAGAAGGAATATAATTGTGACGATATACCTTTACTAGTATCTTTGACAGAAAAGGGAGATTCGAGATCGGCCTGTAATTAACTAGATCTTTGGGGTCAAGTTTTTAATGAGTGGCTCAATAACAGCCAATATGAAGGTTTTGGGGACATATCCTAATGACAATGACAAATTAATAATAGCCAAAAGAGGATCTATGACTTCTGGAAGCAGCTCTTTTAGTAGTTTAGATGGAATAGGGTCTAACATACATGTTGGTTTAGATGATTTAACAAGTTTATACAATTCTTCCTCTCCTATAGTAGAGAATGAGTGGAATTGTTCCTCAGGGGATCTATAGTTCACTATCTGATGTGATACTGTAGCTGACAGCTGCATTGTTACAATTTTATCTCTAATAGTATCGATCTTGGAAGTAAAGTAGTTCATAAAGTCATTACGGCTGTACTGTTGGGAAATGTCAACACCTGCTGATACTTTATTTTTTGTTAATTTAGCCACTGTATTGAATAAACCCTAAACCTTCTGACACTGACTAATAGGTAACAAATTAGCAGATCATGTTCAAGGCTCTGACATTATGAAGAGCTATTGGATACTTATAAATTGCACAAGCACATTGACATCTCATCTCCACAGTACTGTGATGCACCTTTAGAGGTGTTACATCCTTAAATGTCCTTGTGGAAGTGTCTGTGTTCTTTTCTCTCTCTCTCTCCTGCTTGCTCTCTTTCCTTTCCCTGTCGATCTCTTAGGCCGCCTCCCTTGGCTGCTGATTGGCTCACGGAGCTGTCAATCATTAAGCGACGTGACGCCAACCTATCCGCTACCAGTAAAGTTTCCACTGGCAGATATAGGAACACCACCCCCTGTATGTTAAATTTTTATTAGTTGAGAGTAGGGAAGTATACGGCACTTGGCGCTGAAGACTTGATTTCTTTGTTTCTTTTCTTTAGTTTAAAAAGGTTTAAAATAAGCTAGAAGTGGTTTTGGTGTGTTTATTTCTTTCTTTTGGCGTCACTAGCGTCCCCGTTCTCTTGGGTTGATTTGTTTATTTATTTATTTTTTCTGAGTTGTAAATATTTGTATATATTGGTTGTCTCTTTAATGACTTATATTTTTGTAAATATACTTTGTAGTTATATGGATTCTTTTCACTTTGTATAATAAATCACTTTCGTTGGCAGTTCATGGCCTTGCATTGTCTCTTGCCGCCGCCATCATTTTACAGATTTGCCACAATCTCAGTGTTACTCCTTTTTCCCCTATACAATCTTAAAAGGGTCGTAACAAGAGGGAAATGCCCTGTTATGTATTACCTAATCAGAGAGTATTTATCTTTCCTGTAGCTCAAATAGTAGAGCATGGTGCTAGCAACGCCAAGGTCATGGGTTCGATTCCCAGGGAAAGCAAGAGCTGATAAAATGTAAAAACTGTAACTCGAATGCAATGTAAGTCGCTTTGGATAAAAGCGTCTGCTAAATGCATAAATGTAAATCAATTTGAATAGGTTTGTTTAAAATTGGACATTTCTAGCTTTCTATAGACATATTTATGATGTCTATGAGGCAAGTAGCACTGAGTTCATCTTTTGTGTCTCGCTCCACGGTTCACTGAGACCAAGATGGCAAAAAGTGCATTCTATGTTTTCTTTTTTTTTATGGTATAAAACCACAATGTTTTGTTAATATTGTGAGTGTACACAAATAAAACTTCACACTTTTGAACAATGTACTTCTCTTATTTGTATGAGTAAAAATGATGGTGGATTTTATGTTGTTAACACAGTTATCAGGAAAAAAATTGCCAGAGATTGTTTCAATGGCTTCAACACAAACACTCAGATATACATCTAATAGCATACATTTATCTAGGTTAACCTTTGATCAAGTGGCCATGTAAAGTGGTACATGTTTTTAGTTTCAAGTAAGTCATATTTGAGGTCGATGAATGGCAAACATTTCCCTCGTTCTACAATATTTTTAAGACTACACTGACAGAGACACATCCCCTCTCAGCCAATCACAGTGAGCAGAGATAATACGCATAATAACATCATCTCTAGCAATGAGGTCAACCCTGCCCTTACTCTTAGCTAAAGATTTCTCCCAGTTCCTTAGTAAAAAGTTCTTCTCAGCAGATTTGTGAATCAGTTTTAAGATGAAACTCTTAGCTAAGAGCTTTTACTGCTATTAAGGAGAACTAGAATATAAAAGGTTTTGCGAATACGGCCCCTAAAGATTATGCACAATGTCAGAGTAATGGCCTGATCATTGAGATGAACACAATATATTTATCATGTGTTTTATTAACTCGATAGAAATTAACTCTTTATAGAATCTTTTTTTCTCTCTTTTTTTTTTTTGTCTGTCTCCTCCAGCTGAACTTCTTTGTCCATCATTACTTTGTATACTATTTGAGGTTAAAACTGTCAGTTATGATTTAAAACCATTTAGGTGTTTTGACACTGAATTTTAATTAATGATCTCTGTCAATCATATGTGGCTCCGCCCACAGCGCTCAGGATTGGTTGATTTGTGCTCCACCTCTCAGTGCAGCATCTTGCTGTTGATCTGAACAAACAATCATGATTTGATAGTGAAAACTCACATTTTGTTTTGTTCTCTGCCAAATTTGAGAAGACAAGAATTAATCAACTGGAGTAGCATGCATTATGTTTATGCAGTGTTTGTGAAACATGCTATGCAAATAAAAATGACTTGCAACATGAACAGAAATAGTTAAAAAATTAAATTCCATCAAACCTGTTATTATAGTGAAAGGTGAGGAGCCTGAAAACAAAGAAAAAAGAAATTCCACAGTGTTTTTCAGATATCGCAGATTTCTGACTCGGATGGTTTTTGATTACAGAACTGGTTTCAATAATAACGTGATAATTCAAGAAACTACCAAATAAACATCATATAGTGAATTTTAATATAGGATAATAGGAGATGGCATCCCATCCAAGACTCCACTATCACTTCAACCATTTTCATTACCAGACACGACTGTTGCTCTTTTCATGATTTTTTTATTAGCAGGAGTCAACAACCAAACTCAAAAACCAAACGATTATACACTTATATGTCAATAAATGCATGAAAATTGCAAAGTTACATGTTAACTTCTTTATCTCGTATGTCTACTAAGCAAAGATTATTCAGATCAAATAACATTTTCAATCACCCCCAAATCTAGACTATAAAATCATAAGACAGACTGGTCATATTATATACTCGTTCCCTGTTTATTCCCTCTATGGTTTTTAAGTACATTTCAACAGCATGTATTGCAACATAAACATAACTTTTAAGACCACAATTAAAAAAGAATGAGAATAATTTCCCTCTTTCAGACCATAATCATCTCCATCTGCTGACATTTGCTCTTTGCTTGTCCGGCCGTTACAAATCAGTTATAGTAGCCAAATAAAATCTAGTATTAAAAAGTCAAGGTTCAAGAGCCCAAATAAAGTAAACACTGATCACTATAACGGTGACTTAAAAATTGTGCTTTTCTTCTTTGGTGATTCTATTGTTAACATCAGGTCTCTTCATTAATGGGCAATCATCACTCAATGAATCTCTTAATTATCTCATTAACTTTAACACTTTGTAGGATGGAGTCATATAGACACCCAGCAGTGTTAATTTAACACCGGGGATTTTGCTGTGTGTGTTGTTGTTCTGTCTTATAAGGACTTCAACACTATAGATTTAGTGAAACTATACTTTTAAATTGCCTAAATGTCAAAATTAGTACAATAATAATTATATCATGACAATATATTTAAAGAAAAATCCTAATACTGTACATGTTATTGCATTATCATGAGTCATATTTCTCTCTTACTAAAGTTAACCTTGATTTATTACAGTAAAAGTATAGTAACCATGTATTTTTTTTAATTTGTAATTTTTTTTAGTAGATTGATTACAATCTGTTTTAATTTGCAACCATAGTTTTACTACACATGTCATGGTTAGACTGTAGTTAGTGTACCAAAATCATGGTTAATTTGTGGTTACTATGGTTTAACTATAACCATGGTTTTTGGTTTTTACAGTACTTTGAGTGATGATAGTAATTTAGTTTATTTTAGTTTACAATAGTCTATTATTAATCATCTGGCCGCTACTGCTAAGAGTTGCTAGCAGTTTAATTCTTAACTAAGTAAACAAACACAAAACTACAGCCTATTTACAGATGAAACTGACCTGCACTTGAAGTCATGAACAGTTTTGCCTCTCTGATCCACTCCATTCTCGAGTCTCTTGCATTGATTACTCTGATAGAAACCGATAGAAACCTTTTGGCGCAGCGCGCGTGAGCCGAATCGTGTTGCCAGTCATGACTAACCGATTCATTTATTATAGATTTGTTATCAAATGGTGATCCACCAAAACTACAGTAACTAGCCTGGTTTGAAAATGTAAGAAGTAGAAAGTACAGATATTTGTGTAAAAATTTAAGGAGTAAAAGTAAAAAGTAGTCAGAAAAATTAATAGTGAAGTAAAGTACTGATACCAGAAAAATCTACTTAAGGACAGTAACGAAGTATTTGTACTTTGTTACTTCCCATCTCTGCATGACAATGACCCAAAACACATGGCCAAGGCAACAAAGAAGTGGCTCAAGAAGAAGCACATTAAGGTCCTGGAGTGGCCTAGCCAGTCTCCAGACCTTATTCCCATAGAAAATCTGTGGAGGGAGCTGAAGGTTCGAGTTGCCAAACGTCAGCCACGAAACCTTAATGACTTGGAGAGGATCTTCAAAGAGGAGTGGGACAAAATCCCTCCAGAGAGGTCAACTACAAGAAACGTCTGACCTCTGTGATTGCCAACAAGGTCACTAAGTACTAAGCCATGTTTTGTGTTACATTACTTTTGTCACTGGGCTGGGTTTGCTTATTTTTTTGCCCTTTCGCACCTTCCAAATAGTGGTTGAAGGAAATGTATACTTTCACATCTGTACAGCTCAAACTCAAATAAACCTTTCAGTTGTGCTGCAGATTGCATGAAGAATAGGATGCAGGAGAAGAAAATTCAACACCACAAACACAAATGTAATGTCTTTCTAAATACTGTTTTTGTGTAAATGAGATGAGTAAAGGCATGTTGACGTTTTGTCTAGAACAGGGGCGGCGTTTCCGTATAGCAGAGTGTGGAGCAATTCAGCAGGATGCAGATATATGCAGATATATAATGAATCTTTATATCTGGTGTAAATATGAAAATATTAAACTATTTAGTAAAGTTTACCATGCAATTTTTGATAGGGGCTGTCCTTTACAAAAAAATAAATAAATAAAATTCTAAATATGTGTAACTTCCGAGAATTGAACTGTTGACAGAGCACATCAAACTGAAGAACTGGTTCAACTGGGCTGGCAGAGAAACACTAACTAAACACTAAGAGACACATTTCTCTTTCAGGAATCCACTGATTTACAAGAAAATCCTTAACCATCAGAGATGTGTCTGTCTGTCTGGCTTGGATAGACACTTCAAACCGGTTCGGACGTGACTGCTGGCCTCTTTCTGTTCTAGTGCATAACAAAAATAATGCTTTACATGTGTTATTTCCACCTCGTGAGAAAAAGAAGAAAGAATTCACACTTTTTTTGTCACACTGTCTCTGGTTCTTTCACACTTGTCAGAAAGCTAAGGAAACCATTGTCTTTAAGATTCCTGAATGCATGATGCCTTATACATAACATTGATAAAATATATAGACTCCAGATCAGAATATTGACCTAAATATTTAAATCAAGCAAGAACAACAGAAAAGGAAAATAATGAAAATGTTCAATGTTCAACTCCGTCGGTCTTAGTGCACGATGTAACTACAGAAGAGACAAGTTTTAAATAGGAAAATTTTCTAAACTCTTTAGTCATTTTTGATGACCAAATGCTAATGGTCTAATCAGATTCAATGATCTATGCTAAACTAAGCTAAAAGTGCTACCGCCAGACACGGAGATTGACTGAATGGCTTCAAAAACGCTAAAACTCAACTGTTTATCTCTAGGGAAGTTGTAAAATGAGCCTATTTCCAAAAAAAGTAGAGTGTTCCTTTAAGCAGTTTTAGCTTAGCTTTTAAGGTTTTCAAGACTTTTTGCAATTGTCATTAGGAGTCACTGTAACCATTTTTATAATATGCTCTTTTTAAATTAGGTTTTCTTATGTCTTAAAGCAGTGTATTCCAACCCTGTTCCTGGCAGCACATCAACAGTACAAATAAATTTTTCTTAGGAAATGCTCAGCAAGAAAATATAATCCGGCATTTGTTCTGTCAGCCTTGGGCATGACCTAAACTCCAGAAAAATCCTACCACATATCTCATAATCTAAAAAAGCAACCCAAACCCTTCCTACTCACAAACCTATTTTCATGTCCCTGAGTGTGATTAGTATGATAACACAAAGGAGGATCAGGTAGGTCTGCCTATGCTGCCCTTCCTGCCCAGTTTTATGATTACTTCTTGTAAAATAGAATAATATGAAGTTAGGAATCTCCTACATAGGCAGAACAGCCAGATGGCAGCAGGCCCAGACTATTTTCAACTGGTCATTAAAGGGTCATGGAGCGATAAACTACAATTTCTGAGATTTTAACAGAGGTGTTTATGTTCACATCATAAGTGACAATGTTAGCATCCGTTACTTTTAATTGTAGAAGGGAAATGGTTAACTTTGAGATTGTTTGCACAATTTTCATCTTCTAGTTTTTTATGATGCTTTCACATGCTGTGGGAAATTTCTTAGCGCCCACTTCTGAATATGTAATTATGAGTTTGTCATGTTCAAACGCTTTCTCAAAAAACAGACAATGCTGTCACCATTGCTGTCACACTGATCACCATTATGGTGACTTCAAAATAAATTATGAATTGGACTATAGAAGGAGGTGGCTACATTGATTAAATAGCCATAATCTTAGGCTTAATGCCTTACAAATAAATACAATTTCGTTCAGCTATAACCATCAAAAGTCAGGACATTGAACAGGTGCATAGTTTATCTGGACCACTGTATCTACATCACTGAAATGGGATAACCTATGAGACGTTATCAAAACATCTCTTTAAAGTCTTTATTTCTTAACAAGTCTACACTTGAGTAATAAATATAAAAATACTGCTAGCTGCAAGTCAGGCCAGTATGAGTATAACCAATCAGAATATAGAATGTTGTGGAGCACATGCACATCTCATATGAATGCATTGAACATAATCTGCAAGGTATTAATGTGTGTCCATTTTTCTGGTTGTTGAGTTGCTTTGCTGTGACGCACAGTTAGTTGCTAATAAACCTTATTATTGCAAAGAGTAACTTCGGAGAGTTATCTTAATGCTGCACAGGTGAGGAAGCACTAAAATCTAGCACACACACTTTGGAAATTATAATCCTGTGATAGTGGCTTCTTGGATGGGACGTCGCACCATAGGGGGTTTGAGTCCACCACAGGCAACTGGATTGCCGAGCACCTTAAATCAGATTAAATTAGTTTGAAATTTTCTATGACAAATTATAAAATATATAAAAAAAAAATAGGTAAATTAGTAAAGATAATGCATTCAAAGCTGTCTAAATGACTATAAATCAAAACAAACAGGAAGGTCAGTGATGATAGCCTTTTGGGCAGTGCTAGCGCTGATCCCGTTCCCTTCTCTTCACCCTGTGCTTTCCTGTCTGAAAATAACTATGAAAGAATACTAAATTGCCGAGAAAGAAACTGCTTTTGATTTAAATATATTTTAATATTAACTCAAATAATATGTCAGACCCAACTGTGTGCAGGAGGTCCATGGAAAATTATAGGAAGGAAAAAATAATAAAAATAAACGAATTAATGAATGGATTCACTGATTAATTAATTAATGGTTGTGGTCAAATTTTATTGTTTAAGTTGCTACACAAAAATTTTAATTGTTGAACATATATATTTTTATTTGTAATTTATTAGTATAATTATTTTATTGTATTGGTATTTTTATTAATGTTAATTTGTATTAATTAAAATAATAATATTATTTTAGTAGTCAACAATGATAACACAAAATGTTCACAACAATAAGACACATTAAAGTGTATCTATCCTCAAATATGATACAGAGAAGGCTTAATGTGACCTGATGTGCTGCTGCCACACACACACACACACACACAGACACACACACACACACACACACACACACACACACATACAACACACAGAGAGAGAGAGAGAGAGAGAGAGAGAGAGAGGTCCTGGCAAAAGTGGACATGGTTGCTGTTGCTGAAGAATTCATCCAGTGTGACAATTGATGCAGACTATTTTTCAGGAAGTTCGAGGAGGACTAAGAAAGTGAGTCATTAATTAATTAATTTTAAATTTTCACAAGTATTGCTTTTGTTGTGATAGTTACATTTGCTATACTAGATATTATATATGTGATAAGCGTATAGCAAGGTGCTGTAGCACCTATTGTAATGGTTAGTTTTCTTCTAGATTCTTCTTCTTCCCAAGTGAGAGTCTTATAGAAGACCTATGAACAGTACCTAGAAAGAGAGAAAATCACCAAATGTACTTTACTCCGTGTTTTTTTTCTTTTTTCTTCACTACTTCTCCTTCAAATTTGGTCCATTTCTCAACAAAAGTGTCTCAGATGATCACTGGACTGGGCCACACATAAAGTACTCAAAATAATTTTGATATTCTTTTTTGTTAAAAAAATGTTTGTCAAAAAATCATTATCTTGGTATCGTTGGGTTATGCCATACCATGTCAAAACCAATTTTGATAGGATCATACAACTTGAGATCCTGAGGGATTTAGGGCCAAATTTACTAACAGCTTGTGCCAGCGCAAGACCATCTTTTGGCATTAAAATAGTTCTATCAGGATTTTCTAAATACGTGCAGTGAAGAATTAGCGCTGAAAAGGCATGGACACAGTTATTTTTGCGCTTGACCTGGTTGAATACACAGCAAAACCCCCGGTGTCAAATTAACACTACAGAGTGTTAAAAGTAACACTAAAGCAGTGTTAAAGTTAATGAGGTAATTTAGAGATTCATTCAGTGATGATTGACCATTATTAATGACACCTGATGTTAACAAGCAAAATCCATTTTTAAGTCACCATTATAGTTGTCAGTGTTTACTTTAGTTGGGCTCTTGACCCTGGACTTTTTAATATTACATTGCAAAGAGCAAAAGTCATCCGATGGTTATGATTTTGTTCTAACACAATCATTATTTGACCTGAAGCGTTGAACATTTAGGAAGGATTTATTTCAAGCTGTTCTCATAATAATAATAATAAAAAAAAAAAAAAAAAAAAATCGGATATAGCAACCAAATAAAAAGTAATATTAAAAAGCCAAGGGTCAAGAGCCCAACTAAAGGAAACACTGATCACTATAATGGTGACTTAAAAATGGATTTTGCTTGTTAACATCAGGTGTCATTAATAATGGTTAATCGTCACTCAATGAATCTCTTAATTACCTCTTTAACTTTAACACTGTTTCGTTGATTCTTTTAATTAATAACTAAGCTTTGAAGATTTCAGCCAAGCGGTTCACAAAATAGTTAATTTCTTAAGGTTTCATTTGCTTTGACCACCTGGTGGCCAAAGGGTGTAAAACAAGCAGATACGTTACAGAAAGAAGAACTGTATTAACCAGGCTTTTAGACTTATGAAGACTTATCATATGATCCTCTAGAGTGGTGACAATAATTATTCATACTGCAGTGCATGAGTTTTTACTATGTTGTTACCCAGCATGTATTGCAGCATGAAGCAGTTTGTTGATTGTCACCATTGTTGAGATTCATATGTTGGTTCTTGATGTCTGTGTGTGTCTAAACAGTACTAGAGATCAAATATTTATATACAGTACATATAATTATAATTCAGGGTTGACAAAAAAAGCTATTTTGGATGTAACAAGACAAGCGCCTGATGATGATCTCACCATACAAGAACAACTAACAGCTACTCAATGCAGAGCACTGGGGCCCGTTTCAGTAATATTATTACTCTAATTAAGAAATGTAACAGGTTTGATTAGAGAATATTTAATTATGTGAAAAGAGTGTTAGACTATGTGGAAAAAGCTGCATCGCATTGAAATAGACATTGAATGATATTTAATGTCAAATGTTTGTAAAGTCATTTAGCCCACACCCATGAACCTTTTATGTTTAAAGCTTTACCTGGATTGAATTGTGTTTTTATACTTAATTTTTACCTGCTGACACTTTCTTGTTTCTTTTTTGTCTTTTTTTTTTTTTTTTGGCCATTAAAATGAATATTAGTTCAATAATTTACAGTTTTCACCTCTGATATTATGACAGTTATTAAGTTATTGATAGTTATTAAGAATTAAAGTTACGCATTGACGGAAGTATGTGCGCTGACATCTTTTTGGCGGGAGCTGTTGCCAAGGTGAATCGTAATTTTGGCGCTCCACTGATTGTGACTTTTCATAGTCATGGTGCGTTAAACTCAGAATCAACCTACTCAGAGTTGAGTAAACTAACACAATTCAGCTGTTCTGTAACCGTAAGCTCTGAGTTTCCCATCTCAGAGTAAATCAACTGAGAGTGCAAGTTTAAACTCAGAGTTGGTTGAACCTCCTCATTGAAACGGGCCCCTGATCTCTCTGCTTTATAACATCACATGCGTTGCTACTGAGAGAGATATAACACAGGAGTCAAAGGTCAAGAGCCCAACTAAAGCAAACACTGATCTCCATGATGGCATAACTTTAACCAATAAAACGTCAACATTTGATCCTCTGTAATTCGCAAAGCAGGTGTTCATCACTAATTTACAATCATCATTTAATTAGTCACTTAATTATCTCATTAACTTTAACTCTTTGAGGACTTGGGATTTGACTTGAGATTTGCTTGTGACTTGAAAGGAATGTCTTGGTTCCTCCTCTGGTGAAATCAGCTGCTGAGTTCAGGGGTGGAATAAATATATGGCAAGACTTTTACTTTCTGACCCCTGGACTATCCACCTCTGTTCAAGTAGTTAATGCTGCAGCCCGGAGACCTGCAAGTGGGAGGAGCTTATGCCGCAAGTAGGCGGGATTTCATCTTAGTTTAAAAAATTATATAAATTTAAGTTTTGTCATCATTGTGTATCCAACATCATTCACTGTCAACATTTAAATCACATCTTTACACCTTGCCATTGTCTTGATGGTGTCATTTTAAATCCTTTAACTGTAATGAAATTCAAGCGTATTTCTGGATATATTACATTTTACTTCTACAATTCTTCTACAGTAGCCTACCAAGGAACATATTAAAATGAGATGCACTCGAGAGGTAAATGTGTGATACATAAAGAAAATTGTGCTGTTACCATCCACCTGTACTGCAATTGTTTTATTTTGCACATTTTTAAAAATCCATTTACAGCAAATGACAGACTAATGTTCTTCAGAATATGTTACACAAATCCATGAATTGATTTGAAATCTCAGGGTGGGTAAATTATTTTATTTCTGATTAATCAAATTATGTACAATCATTCATTCAACACAATAGACTTGCAGTAGACACTGCAAAATCCCAGATGCATTGCCTCCGAGTAAATTCCACAGAGCTCACGTCACTTGCCCTTCCCAACATAACCTGGTGGGTACACAAGAAGCACAATGAGCATTAGGGTTGACACAAATTTAAAACACTCTTCCCATTCCATCCAAGATATGCATGACTTTATTTCTCTTGTTGAACATGTACAAACATTTCAAGGACAATTTCTCAGCTCTGTAGGTCTATGCTATGCAAATAAATGGTGTCCAGAACTTTTAAGCCCCAAGGGACTACATGAGCCCAAGTAAATTTATTACTTTATTACTATTTTTAGACAAAGTATTCCTTTTGAAAACCACAAATAGACTAAACGTGAACTAGACTAAAACACAATAACATATTTCATATTTATTTGACTTATTATTATTAGTATGAAATTATATATATATATATATATATATATATATATATATATATATATATATATATATATATATATATATATATATATATATATGTATATGAAAATGTACCTTATTCTTTAGAAAACTTTCCTAAATCTATTTACAAACGTTTAAGACATTTACACTTTACAAATCAGTGCAGTCCAAAATGTTAAAAAATACATTGTGCTATTGCATAACCTGCTTATGGTCTCTGGTATTCATAACCTGCAGAGCAATTGCAGTTGTTTGTAGAAAAAAAATATATTGTCAGGCACATTGTAAGCTGTGTGTGGTACTTAGAAAATGTTGTACAAATGCGACCAATAAAATGCACATGTCACAGTTTGTAATTCTTTTTACAAAACAAACAAACATAGTGCAACAAGCTTACATTTCCCACTTATCTACCATGATGCTGAAAGTCACAACAAAAGTCACCCACTACTGCCACCAGGAGCATTAACCGATACTGCAACCCACATGACATTAAACAAACCAATCAAAATCTTCTGTTGGTTTGTACAGCCCACTTGCAGTTTATGTCCCACCCACTTGTGGCTGGCTTTGACCTCCATTTATACCCATCTCTCTGTAATGTATCTGCTTGTTTTACACTCTTTGGCCACCAGGTGGTATTGTGAGCAAATGAAGCCTCGAGAAAGTAATAATAATAATAATTAATTACATTTATATAGCGCTTTTCTGGTTACTCAAAGCGCTTCACATAGAATGTGGGGAATCTCCTCAATCACCACCAATGTGCAACATCCACCTGGATGATGTGATGGCAGCCATAGTGCTGAACACGCACTACACACCAGCTTATTGGTGGAGAGGAGACATAGTGATGAAGCCAACAGTGTATGGGGATGATTAGGAGGCCATGATGGTCAGAGGCCAATGGGGACATCCTGTGATTTTTAATGACCACAGAGAGTCAGGATCTCGGTTTAACATGTCATCCGAAGGATAGTGCTTTTTACAGTATAGTGTCCCCGTCACTATACTGGGGTGTTAGGACCCACACAGATTGCAGGGTGAGCACACCCTGCTAGTCTCACTAACACCTCTTCCAGCAGCAACCTAGTTTTCTCAGGAGGTCTCCCATCCACGTACTGACCATGCTCAACCCTGCTTAGCTCCAGTGCGCAACCAGTCTTGGGCTGCAGGGTGATATGGCTGCTAAAAGGGCTGTTAACCCTTTTGTGAACCACTTGGCTGAAATCTTTAAATCTTCATGAAGCTTCATCTCGCCATCACTACTTTTAACACTAAAATTTGTGCTGCTCTTGGTAGATTGTGCTGGTCATTATGCAAATGGTCTGGCTCCGTCTGTGTTCTTTAATGTGCGCATTGTCAGTAAATCACCTGCAGAATTTCCCATCTGCGCTTTTATGGAATTTCGCTCTAACGCTATTTTGCCCTGTTTAGTAAATCTGGACCTTAATTTCTTCTTTTATTTCAGTTGATTTCCTCTAAGGCTGTGGCTGGAAGTCAGTTGTGTTGTTTCTCTTTTTTCTGTTTTTGTTGTTTCTCTTTGCTTCAGTGATGCTTGTTAATAGCAGCTGTTCATCACTAATTAATTATTTGTTAATTATCTCATTATTTCCACATTTGAATGGTCTTGGATTTGGTCTTGATCCCACCTCTGATTCCCTTGCTGTCAGAATAATATGCTAAAATGTACCAGTGCAAGACACTTTTGACTTTACACTTTGGGAGGAACTGTTTACATGTCTTACAGGGAGCAATTGGGGTTTTAGTGCCTTGCTCAAGTTGTGGGTATTGAGGGTGGAAGAGAGTACTGTTCACTTACTACCCCTCACCTACATTTCTTGTCAGTACTGAGAGCCACAAGCTTTGAGTTACAATTTCAACTCTCTAACCATTAAACCACAACTGCCCTTTAATACCCATGGAGCTCATGGATCAGAATTAAATAATAATAATCATAATAAAATGTATGATATGATATCTAAATGTATGAAAGATATAGGGCTCATATTAATTGTAGGTACAGTCGCTGATTGTTTATTGGTTGTTGTAGGTGTTGCTATGGTGATGTCAGTCAGAATGGCTCCTCCTCTTCCTCTGATCTTTCTGCTCATGATTTACGGTGAGTCTCTTATGTTGACAGCAACACTTCGCTCTTTATTCACTTTTCAGAGTAATTATTTATATTTCATTATTTGCGCAATATATAATTTCTGCTCTCCTTCATAACCCTCCACTGATCTTTTTACTTTGATCGTACAGAATATTTCAGCATTTGCAGAAGCAGCTGGTGATGTCTTTATTATGAAATCTGTTTCAAGGCTTTAAAGTGATGATATGTTCCTGAACCAACCACTGTAGGGGTTATAATTGAACCGTATATTAACACTGCCCCCTAGTGGTTGCTTTCACCATTTAGATCAGGGCTGTCCAAACTCGGTCCTGGAGGGCTGGTGTCCTGCAGAGTTTAGCTCAAACTTGCCTCAATACACCTGCTTGCAAGCTAGTATGCCTAGTAAGAGCTTGATTAGCTGCTTCAGGTGTGTTTAATTAGGGTTGGAGCTAAACTCTGCAGGACACCGGCCCTCCAGGACCGAGTTTAGACACCCCTGATTTAGATTTTTTGTTTTACATTTTGTGTTTTGGAAGCTTGTGGTATTATACAGACATGTAGTCAAGACCAGTCCTCCAAAACAAAGATCAAGACTGAAACCATCAAGAGCCATAAACCCTAATCAACATAATGGTAACTTGTAAAACACTTCAACATCTAAACCTCTGTTAGTTCTCAATAAGATCTTGTGTATAGGTCTGAAAGAAATAAAGTAAATCTGGTTAGTAATGCATGAAGCTGGTGATGCTGTTTGTGGAGTTCTCATCCTCTGCTGAGATCTTGACAGATTTAATGTCTTCTTTCATTTCAGTTGATTTCATCTGAAGTCAGTTGTAGTTCTTGTGTTTCTCTTGTTTCTGTTCTTGTTGTTTCCCTTTTCTTCAGAAGCTGTTCATCACTAATGTTAAATCAGCACTTAATTAATCACTTAATTATCTCATTAAGTTCAATACTGCGTCAGTGTTACTGAACACTCTGAGTGTGGACTCATATAAACACTGATCAGTACTTTTATCACTGAGAACTTTGCTGTGTGGTTCTTGAATGGTCTTGACTACACCTCTGGCATTAAATTGAAAAAAAAGGGTCCATGAGTAAATGAGAAACACAGAACATTTTAAATGTATTTCTGCTAAAACTTTATTTTGGCAAGTTTCAGCAGTTTACTAGCAAACATTAATGCTTATATGGACAAAAAGCCACAATACCCATATTGTGATGTCTTTAGTGAGTGAATGCCATTTTAAATCTAGGTTACATCAACTGTTATTTTTTATTGATCTTATTTGTCATGTGTTTGTTTATTTTAGAGTTCAGCATGTTGTTTATGGCTGATTTTTTTATTTGTTCTGTTTATAAATATATTCTGTCTCCATGTGTTTATTTCTATAGTATCCTCCATGAAAGTAGATTAAGTCATTTACCCTTGATCTTTTATCATAGTAAATACGTTATGAGAAGATTATTGTTATACATTCTGTTATGAGGTGTCATTTTCTTAAATGTATTCACACGCTTTCCTGAGTTTTCATGGCACAGTGTAACTCACAAAATCTTATCATTTATTTTATTTCTGTGTTTCAGGTGTTTCTAGTGCTGATTGGGGTGTGAGTTATAGTCATTCACACATCTGTGCACTAAAGAACTCATCAGTGATAATGAACTGTACTTATACATACCCTACTGGACATCAGATAATGACAACGTTCTGGACCAAAAACCTTCTAAATGTGGGTGGAGAGCCTCCAGATCTATCCGAGGACCCTGAATACAGTCAGAGGCTTCAGTATCTGGGAGATAAACAGCAGGACTGCACCATCAGACTGAGTCATGTGACACAGAAAGATGAACACGTGTACTATTTCAGATTCACAGGTGACAAATCTGATGGCAAATGGACTGGTAAACCAGGAGTGACTCTTTCTGTCACAGGTGACTTTCAAGAGGTTGAGCTCTTCTTCTGTCCATTATGTTGAATAATCAGTGTAGGACATAGATCTAATGTGCCTCATTTATCAATCTAATGTAGAAACAAGCACAAATCTGAGTGCACAGATCAATGTATGAGTTCACATGTGATTCATGAAACATTCGTATGTTGCCAATTCCACCATAAGAATGACCACACGTTGATGAATGTGACAGTTGAAAACAATCATCATTTAAATATCATGCCCCTAAAACATACTTGTTTAGAAGCCTTGCCCCTAGAGATTACAACACAGAGAAAGGTGACCTGGCCAAAAAGAGGAAGTAATCTCATGAAAGAGAAATTGATCCTTACTCCATAAACACCTGCTAACATTGTAACTGCAAACAATTACTGTATATATATATATATGTGTGTGTGTGTGTGTGTGTGTATATATATATATATAAAATCAAATATTTACAGACATTATAAGCATGATATAGCCTATTTAGTTCCCCTCAAACCACACACACACACAAAAAAAAACCTATTCAGGACATAACAAGAATGAAAAATAAATAGCACTAAAATTATGTATTAAACTATAAAATAAAAAAATTTGGCTATAGTGGCATTCATTATTAACAGCATAAAATTGTCAAGCTAATAATAATTTATTTAATTTCGAGTAGTGTAATTTTTATGTTTGGTTGACTAAATTTTAGTTTGATGAAGAATGGATGAAATGTCAAGTTAGCAACACTAGAACTGATATGTTGTGTAAGGTGCCTGCATGATCAGTTGGATTTAATAAAATAAATATAAAGAAATATGAAGAAAATAAATAAAATGTAGTAAGAGTGTCTCAAAACAAGTGTAGCCTATACATTTTATCTCTCTTTCTCTCTCTCTCTCTCTCTCTCTCTCTCTTTTGTTAATCTGTTAATTGTTTAAGAGAAATATACACTCACCTAAAGGATTATTAGGAACACCTGTTCAATTTCTCATTAATGCAACTATCTAATCAACCAATCGCATGGCAGTTGCTTCAATGCATTTAGGGGTGTGATCCTGGTCAAGACAATCTCCTGAACTCCAAACTGAATGTCAGAATGGGAAAGAAAGGTTATTTAAGCAATTTTGAGTGTGGCATAGTTGTTGGTGCCAGACGGGCCGGTCTGAGTATTTCACAATCTGCTCAGTTACTGGGATTTTCACGCACAACCATTTCTAGGGTTTACAAAGAATGGTGTGAAAAGGGAAAAACATCCAGTATGCGGCAGTCCTGTGGGCGAAAATGCCTTGTTGATGCTAGAGGTCAGAGGAGAATGGGCCGACTGATTCAAGCTGATAGAAGAGCAACTTTGACTGAAATAACCACTCGTTACAACCGAGGTATGCAGCAAAGCATTTGTGAAGCCACAACACGCACAACCTTGAGGCGGATGGGCTACAACAGCAGAAGACCCCACCGGGTACCACTCATCTCCACTACAAATAGGAAAAAGAGGCTACAATTTGCACGAGCTCACCAAAATTGGACGGTTGAAGACTGGAAAAATGTTGCCTGGTCTGATGAGTCTCGATTTCTGTTGAGACATTCAGATGGTAGAGTCAGAATTTGGCGTAAACAGAATGAGAACATGGATCCATCATGCCTTGTTACGACTGTGCAGGCTGGTGGTGGTGGTGTAATGGTGTGGGGGATGTTTTCTTGGCACACTTTAGGCCCCTTAGTGCCAATTGGGCATCGTTTAAATGCCACGGCCTACCTGAGCATTGTTTCTGACCATGTCCATCCCTTTATGACCACCATGTACCCATCCTCTGATGGCTACTTCCAGCAGGATAATGCACCATGTCACAAAGCTCGAATCATTTCAAATTGGTTTCTTGAACATGACAATGAGTTCACTGTACTAAAATGGCCCCCACAGTAACCAGATCTCAACCCAATAGAGCATCTTTGGGATGTGGTGGAACGGGAGCTTCGTGCCCTGGATGTGCATCCCACAAATCTCCATCAACTGCAAGATTCTATCCTATCAATATGGGCCAACATTTCTAAAGAATGCTTTCAGCACCTTGTTTAATCAATGCCACGTAGAATTAAGGCAGTTCTGAAGGCGAAAGGGGGTCAAACACAGTATTAGTATGGTGTTCCTAATAATCCTTTAGGTGAGTGTATGTTGTGTAGTCTTATTTATTTTATTCCTTTTATATACTTGATTTCTGTTAAGTATGTCTAGCGTTTATAGACATTCTAATCTTACTGGTTAATTATTGACTAATGAGCTCCGGTTGCCAGTCAGGAAAATAATCTAAATGAATTAAATGCTGTTATTATACAATTCTCCGCTAGATTTACTATGTTGGACGCACATTCAGGCTAACTCAGACACTTGATTGTGTGAGATTTGATCGTAGTCATGAGGCCCAATGTGTGTGTTGTGTTCAGATCTTCAGGTGGAGTCTCCTGAGAGAGTGACAGAGGGCCATAATGTCAGTCTGACATGTAAAAGCAGCTGCGCTCTGACTGACAGAGCAACATTCATCTGGTACAGAAACTCACAGCCATTAACTGAGAGAAGAGACGGAAACAATCAACTCCTGCTGCAGTCAGTCAGAAGAGAGGATGCAGGCAGATATAGCTGTGCTGTAGACGGACACAATCTCACATCACCTGCCATGAAGCTCAATGTGACATGTAAGTCTGAATTTTAAGTACTGCATAAATGCCAGAGGATATTGACAGAATAAACTCCTCATTATGTATTGCTGTAAACATAAGAGACTCTCCGTAAATCATGCGCAGAAAGATCGGAGGAAGAGGAGGAGCTTCAAATTTGCTTTATTACAAACTAATTCCTCTTCATTTCCCTTTAACATTTCAGCTCGGAGATGAATTCATAAAAATAAATAAATATGTAATAATAATAATACAATAATAATAAAAAGTGAAAAAAGAAAATTCCTAAAGTATATTTAATAGTGGCAATCAAGTATTTATCGTAGGGTTAGGAGTAGGCGTAGGGGCTACAATTTCAAGTACAAGTAATGTCCCAATAAAGCAGCTTCCATAATGATTTCAAATAATATAACTCATATACACCAAATATGATGTTCGTCATGGTTTCTGTTCATTTGAACTTGTTTTTCTTTTGCCCGTATCCATTGTTATGTTGATTGTGTCATTCTGTTTAAGTGTGTCCAGGCACGCATTAACGCATGGGCTTCAAGGGATTGAAGCCCAGTGTAGAAAATTAATCCTACAAATATTTATTTTATTATTTAGCTTTTAGGGAATCACTCTTAAGAGTTGATCTTCATATGATTAGTTGTTATTAATCAGAATGTCCAACTTATGCCTTGTTAACGACTTGTCCAGCAAGCATTAATAGCAGCAAGTTATCTCTTAACACGTTGTTTATTTCATTCGTGGCCAACGATTGGAATAAATCAAATAGTTAAATTTAGTTATCTAGCTCCTGAGCGTAGGTAAAACGCGATCTTTTTGGCAAATAGTTACGACATGTAAACTCACATAGCACAGACAAAAGATTTCTTAATAAAGTCAAAGTTTTATTCACTAACTCTAATACACTACTGACATAAAACAGACATAAACACACATTCGTTGCAATGAATTGTTCGGATCTTAAGAGAGTCTTAGGTTCTAACTTAATGCTCGTTTTAGCCTGAGGAAACTCATAGACAGAGGATCATTCTATCTTTACTCTCAAAGGAGAGGTATCCCGGTTTCAGTCAATAAAGAGATTTTGCCTTACTTGGTCTTTTGCTTTCGGTTCAAAGAGTTCCGGCTTTCTTCGGTTCAAAGAGTCTTTCCTTCAGGTGATATCCGTTCTTTGCTCAGCTTGAGATGAATCGCGTGCGGATTGGCTGCTCGGGAGGTCGTGTGACCAGAGCCCTCTTCAGTGGTTGGTCGTCTCGTTCTGACGTGATGAAGCTTTCAGGAAGTCTATTCAGGTCTTAGAAGTTTGATGTTAGTCTTTGGTTGTTTGCAGTACTCAGCGGTGGTGTTAAGAGGCGAGAAGCGCTTTGCAGCGTGAGCAGAACGAGAGACGGGCGAGACGTGTGTGTGTGGCCTCCTGTAGTCTTCAACTCCAACCGAACTTTCATGGTTGTGCATCTGTTTTAACGGACCAATTTGGGGTCCGCCTTTTGGGCGCGTGGTCCAATCGCAAAATGTTCCTGTGGGGTGTTTGATCCAATCGCAAGTGTTTCTGTGGGCGGAGCCCCGCCCTGCACAGTTGCGTGTTTTGCATACATTATCTTGTTCAGTTATTCATCACATAACAACTTATTGAAAGCAAGTTTCTATCCGTTATTGTAATCATAATATATGTAAACAAATAATTTCCATTCACCATAATACTATTCATAAAATTAGCTTTCTAAAGAAACCAAACACTTATATTTTGATATGCACAAAAATACACGTGACCACAGAGGATATTACTGGGTTAAATACATTGATTAAACCATCCGTTAAATACATTGATTAATCCATAGATTTAAAATAATGCAACAGCTTATAAATGTCACAAACAAACACACCCTTTAATGTATAAACTATATTGTCTATAGTGTTTTGTTTCAGGGTATAATTTCAGTCGCAGAAGCCAGTATAACTTTGTTCTTTTAAAACACAATCCTTCCGGGTGTGGCTCTTTCTTTCTCTTTGTTAGATAGCGAACATGGACCAGTTGAATTCCTTTGTCTGTTTTAGGGAGCGCCACAGAGAAAAGGCGCGCGTTTTCAGGAATGTGCGTGATAGCCGGGTCATAAGGTCAGTTCCTTGGAGGTCTGGGCTGGTCCGTGCCTGGACGTGCTCGTAAAAGTCTTTTGCACTATTCTTTGTTGAATTACTGCGACTTAATGGAGTTAGCAGTTAGGGAGGGTTCTGTGGAGTTTCTCCAAATGACAAGGGCTCTCAAAAACCCAAAATATATGTTTTTCTGGTCTCAGGAGGTTTTCCGGACATTTTGGTGATATGCCGGTCAAATATCGCCTCTTAATTAGTCAAGTTGAGGAAAACTGGAGGCAGGCTATGTAACTTAAAAAATGACATAATCAGGCCGTATAGAATGCAACGTTTATTAGCCTAACTTTCAAATAGACGGAAAAAAAATATGAACGTCCGATTGGCGTCAATCAACGTCAATTGTTTTTACTATGGTTTCACATTCATAGTTTAACAAACCAATCCCCCTTCCCCACATAAAATATCTGAATAGTAGCCTATTGTTTTTACTCAAGCGAACTTAATTATACACTCTCAATATGTCTCATTTAACTGGTAACATTTAAATTGGCCACCGTGAAATGACTCCTTGTCAAATTAACTGGAACAAAAAAATGACTAGGCCTATAACACTGTAATTTTAGGCTACTTTTTACACTGTTTTGCAGTGCTGAATTGTGCAGCTGCCGACTTAAAATCAAAACTTCCCAGAGTCTCTCCACAACTTGCAATGCGCATAAGCCGCGTAACCTTGTTCTCCGCAAGGCGACTTCGCTGCTTCGTCTTGATCCGATTCTGCAGCGAGAACCCCCTCTCTGCAGGAACACTCGAGACAGGGATTACACAGGCTATCTTGGCGAGCTTGGTCCACTCTGGATACATTTAGTTGAAATCACATATGAGGACTTCGCAGGCTGTGGAGAAATGCAATCCTCCATAGCCACGGAGCGCTGTCATGACAGCGAGGGCATCACGTCGCAGGCTTATGGCATCGATAAGAGGAGCGGTGTCCGCAGACTCAATGCTTGTAAAATGGCAAATAATCCTTCTGATCTGTTCTGCATATTCTTGAAGAGCTATAAGATAATAGCCTATAATAGGTGAGAACAATATTAGAATTATAGGCCTACAAAAGAATGCTGCGCTTATTATAAATAGACGTCTCACTCATTCGTTCATTGTTTAGGTCTATATTACAGCCGGGTTAGGCGTTCGCTTTATTTGAAATGCAGCATGCGATGTTGTTTAATAACTTTCAAACGGTAGAGCCTGTTCCTTTATAACATAGCCAAAGGTCGGTGTATTTTTGCTTTATACATTTTAGGCTTATTCTCAAATTCAGATTGTGTTAGGGGGGCGGGATTATTAGGCCATTTTAATCGGACATTTTGACCGGAGAGATTTAATTTTGTTGGACATTTCATTTTTTTTTCGGCCAATGTCCGGCAATTACCGGACAACGGAAACCCTGGTCTACACGTCTTGAACATTACTGTGCTACGTGTTTTTGGATTACCGTTGTTGGATTTACACTAAGGTGACCAGACGTGCCACTTCCTGAGGACATGTTCAGCCCAGGATTTCTAAATTGCCTAAAATAACCAGGTGTTGGTTGTTTGCACTGCTCCAATTGATCGCTGTATGACATCAAAGTACCACGAGATTGATTCAAAAGCATGGAGCCATCTGCTCTGCTCTATAGCTCTCGTGGGACTTTGATGACATGCAACGATCAATCGGAGCAGTGCAAACAACCAACACCTGGTTATTTTAGGCAATTTAGAAATCCTGTGCTGAACATGTCCTCAGGAAGTGGCACGTCTGGTCACCTTAGGGTAAATTCAACTAGGCGATCAACACAATGCAAACAACCAACACCTGGTGATTTTAGACAATTAAGAAATCCTGTGCAGAACATATCCCTGGGAAGTGGCATGCCTGGTCACCTTAATTTAATCTTGTTGGATTAAAAACTTTTGATATATAACTCTTTATCTAAGTTGTGCACTTATTAACACAAAGTAGCCCTTACAATGTTCTTATACTGTTTTATAATATACTGCAATACACTGAGGTCCAGTATCTGCCACTATATGCATTAAATATAAATAGCATATATCAACTATTTATACCAAGTGCAAAGAAAACCCTGCTATTTGCAATTACTGTGGATACCATCTATTTTTATTTGTACTTCTTTTGGGAAAAAAAGTCCTTTTGATGAGAATATTTCAATTTTGTCTTTTTTTAGTTGCACCCAGAAATGCCTCAGTATTCATCAGTCCATCTGTTGAAATAGTGGAGGGAGATTCAGTGACTCTGAACTGCAGCAGTGATTCAAACCCACCTGCAGAAATCAGCTGGTTTAAAGGAGGGACATTTGTAGGATCTGGAAGAATCTACAGCATCTCAAAGATCAGCTCTGATGACAGTGGAGAATACAAGTGCAAGTCCAGAAATGAACATGGACAGACAGACTCTGATGCTGTGACTTTAAATGTCTTGTGTGAGTTTATTATAAAACATAAGATGCTGTAGAACATTCCAAATTTTCAATAAATATTGGTACAGTAGTACAAAAATGTCTTGTCATTCTTGTCACAATAAGTTTGGTGATTGTTACTAGATCCTCCCAGGAGCATCTCAGCGTCTATAAATAGATCTGGTGAAATAGTGGAGGGAGATTCAGTGACTCTGATCTGCAGCAGTGATTCAAACCCACCTCCAGACATCAGATGGTTTAATGGAGGAACGTTTGTAGGATATGGAAGAATCTACAGCATCTCAAACATCAGCTCTGATCACAGTGGAGAATACACATGCAAGTCCATTAATGAACATGGAGAGAAATACTCTGATGCTATGACTCTGAACATAATGTGTGAGTTAATGATTTAACTGGTTGTGACAACACATCATTTAAACATCTTTGATCTCTAATTATTTTTGACTATAAATGATATATGATTTTTCTGTTTTAGATCCTCCCAGGAGCTTATCAGTGTCCATCAGTCCATGCTGTGAAATAGTGGAGGGAGATTCAGTGACTCTGATCTGCAGCAGTGATTCTAACCCACCTGCAAAAATCAGCTGGTTTAAAGGAGAAACGTTTGTAGGATCTGGAAGAATCTACAGCATCTCAAAGATCAGCTCTGATCACAGTGGAGAATACAAGTGCAAGTCCATCAATAAATATGGAGAGAAATACTCTGATGCAGTGACTTTAAATGTCATGTGTGAGTAATGATGGTTCATCATTCATCCATATTTATTTGTTAATAACTTTAAATTGTCCAGCCCACTGACACTCTGTGGATTATCGCATGGACATAAATACGATACGTTTATAGGACAAAAAGGTCTCTGCAGCAAAAGCGGAAGTACGCGGTGGAATGTTTCTACATATCTATTGGCACAGCAGAGCACCAGTTTTAGTAAAGCAATACGTTTATTTTTATATGTTGTGGCACTTGCGAACAGCACTGAACATGCACTTTGGCTGGTACAACTTGAAATACATTATTATAAACTTTTCATTAACTTTAATTTTTTTTTGCAAAACTGATCTCTATTGATGTGTCTAAATTGTATCAGTCATTTGTGTGTGGGCAAGAGACTTGGTGAGGCCACATGATTTTTGTCAAAGAGCCGGGTGTGGCTCAGGAGCCATAGGTTCTTGACTGCTGGTTTAACTAGTAATGACAACACATTATCTAAACATCTTTGATCTCAAATTAGTTTGATTGTAAATGACATATATTATTTTTTTCTGTTTAGATCCTCCCAGGAACATCTCAGTGTCCATAAATGGATCTGCGAAAATAGTGGAGGGAGATTCAGTGACTCTGAGCTGCAGCACTGATTCAAACCCACCTGCTCTGAACTTCACCTGGTTTAAAGGAGGAACGTTTGTAGGATCTGGAAGAATCTACAGCATCTCAAAGATCAGCTCTGATCACAGTGGAGAATACAAATGCAAGCCAATCAATAAACATGGAGAGAAATACTCTGATGCTGTGACTTTATGTGTAATGTGTGAGTATTATTGCACCTGTTTATGTATTTTTCAGAATATTTTGTCTTATTCAGTCCTAAGAACAGCTGATGTGTTTTTGTCTGTATTTCAGCAGTCAGATGGATTTTATGGTTTAAAGCTTTTGGTGTTGGTGTGGCTGTTGGTGGTGTTGTTTTTGGAGCATCAGTGTACATTTGGTAAGACGTCCATGTCAGAGCTTATATTTATTAAATATTAAGTTAAACATGTGTCCTCTCTCTCTCGCTCGCTCTCTCTCTCTCTCTCTCTCTCTCTCTCTCTCTCTCTCTCTCTCTATGCACACACACACGCACACACACACACACACACACACACACACACACACACACACACACCACCATTTCACCTGCTAAAAATGGTTTAAAGTCAGTTATTTCTACCTCTTGCTTTAGTGTGGCAGTAGGAAATATCAGTTTACATTTTCAAACATTCATTTTGCAAATGACATATCTGATCTCATCATCATACAATCTGTCTGGAATGATATGAAGAAACAGAACAAACTGAATTCAGAAGAACTGTGACAACGTCTCCAAGATGCTTCAAGAAACCTACCTGCAAAGCTACAGTACTGTTAAAAGTTTTAGGTACTTGTATATATAATAATGCCATAAATATATTTTCTTTATCAATTAACTTCTATTAACTAAATTAAATTAACATTTGGTGTTACCATCCTTTGCGTTTAAAGCAGCTTTTGCCCTTGGTGCACTTGCACATAGCTTTTCAGGGAGCTTTGCAGGTAGGCAGGTCTCAGTCTGTTCTGTTTCTTCATGTCATTCCAGACAGACTGGATGATGATGATATTAGTGCTGTCAATCAAATAAAATAAATCAACTAATTAATCACACTTTGTTTTCTTTCTAAAATTAAATGTAATTAATCGTGATTAATCCCAACTAACATTAACGTTTTTAAATATACTTTTATATTGGAATAATTTCACATTCAAATGGAAAATTAATGTAGAAACAACATGAAGAAACTATATTTTTAATATTTGTTTAGTGACAACTTTTTTATGGCTGAAGGTGGGTATCACTCATACAAACATACTGATGTCTCTAGTATCCCCCCCGCCCCCAATGTTTAACCATTGACTATAACCATTCAACATTAAATTCAACATTAGCAATTTTAACATTTATTAGACTTTAAATATAACAACTTTTAATTTAATTCAAATGAAAATAATCATCACATAAACCCATTATAATAAATGCCATATTTATCTGTGCCCTTCAGCAAGCAGAAAATATACATAAATGTAATAAATTTATCAACACTAAATTCTAAATTAAATATAGATGAATTCTTAAAGCTACAAGTTATGCATTTCCTCTTTTTCTTTTATTTACAGACATCACAGCAGCTGGGTTATTAGGTTGTTTGGCTGCTGTTACTTTAAGAGCTGCTGCTGCTGCTGAATGTGAAAACTAGAAAAATGCATATAATTTACACACACACACACACACACACACATACACACACACACACACACACACACACACACACATGAAACTATGTAAATATGCTGTTTATTCATCTTTTTTCTGACAGTCTTACTAAAAAGATTAACAGAAGATCTGCTATGAAGAACTCTGCGGTAAGATCACAATTATTATTATTATTTATTTTATTTTTTTTTGCATGCAGAGATCTACAGAATGTTAAATTAACACTGAAACAGAGTTAATAAGATAATTAAGTAATTAATATTGATTGAGCAGTAGCGATGAACACCTGCTCCTTCAGTGATTATGCTTGTTAACAGCAGATTTTTGTTATTAATAATCAATCATCACATAAATAATCACTTCATTTTCTCATTAACTACCCTCTAGAATGGTTTTGGTCTTGACCACACCTATGGTCCTGATTGGTCTTGGTTTTGGAGGTCTGGTCTTGAGTACACTTCTGGTGAACTTCACTACCAGGCTATCAGATTTCAAACATGAACTCACAATGTTTGTGTTTTTCTGACTTGCAGAACGCTGATCCCAATGAAGATGCAAATCTGTGCAGCACTTTCGACGTAAGTGAGAAGTCAAAGCAGATAATACATCACAGATGATCACATGACCTCTGAAGTCTGCTGATCTCTGTGTCGACATAAATACAGCTTGATCCTCAGCACTTTTCTAAACGTGAGAGAGTCCATGTGAGACAGATTTAAATCTGATCACTCAAAGAATCAGAATCAGAATCAGAATCAGAATGAGCTTTATTGGCCAAGTATGTTTACACATACGAGGAATTAGTTTTAGAGACAGAAGCTCCACAGTGCAACTGAGAGACAGCAACAGTGCAGGACACAGATAATAAAAGAATAATATACAAATATCCAAATAGGCAATGTACAAAACAGCAAAAACACAATATATAATATAGACAATTATGTGTGTACAGGTCTGATATGTGCAAATTTGAAATTAAAAAATATAAATAAAAAATAAGTGAGTGTGGTGAATAAATAATGTATAATAGAGTTGTGTGTTCCGCGTTTATTGTCAAGTGTTCATGAGATGGATTGCCTGAGGGAAGAAACTGTTTCTGTGTCTGGTCGTTCTAGTGCTCAGATCTCTGTAGCGTCGACCAGATGGTAACAGTTCAAAGAGGGAGTGTGCTGGATGTGAGGGGTCCAGAGTGATTTTACCAGCCCTTTTGCTCACTCTGGATGAGTACAGTTCTTGGAGAGTGGGGAGGGTTGTACCCATGATTCGCTCAGAAGTCCAGACTACCCTTCGTAGTCTTCTAAGGTCAGATTTGGTAGCTGAGCTGAACCAGACAGTTATTGAAGTGCAGAGGATGGATTCAATGATGGCAGAGTAGAACTGTTTCAGCAGCTCCTGTGGCAGATTGAACTATCTCAGCTGGTGAAGGTCAGTGTCAATGTTAAAGTCCCACTTCAGGTCCTGAGAAACTGCAGTACCCAGGAATCTGAATGACTCCACTGCAGTCACAGTGCTGTTCATGATGGTGAGTGGGGGAAGAGCAGGGGGGGTTTCTCCTGAAGTCCACGATCATCTCCACAGTTTTGAGCGTGTTAAGCTCCAGGTTGTTAAGACTGCACCATACAGCCAGCTCCTTGACCTCCTGTCTGTAAGCAGACTCATCACCGTCCTGGATGAGGCCGATCAGTGTGGTGTCGTCTGCAAACTTCAAGAGCTTGACAGAGGGGTCTTTAGAGGTGCAGTCGTTGGTGTAGAGGGAGAAGAGCAGTGGGGAGAGTATGCAGCCCTGAGGAGCTCCAGTGATGATGGTGCGAGTGCTGGATGTGGATTTACCAAGCTTTACTAACTGCTGTCTGTCTGTCAGGAAGCTGTTGATCCACTGGCAGACAGAGGTGGGGATGGAGAGCTGTGGCAGTTTATTCTAAAGGGTTTCAAACGGCAATAAAGTCATCTGCCAGTTGTTGATTCTCCAGAGTGCTGGGGGATGGTGTTTTGTAGCTGGTGATATCCTTCATTCCTATCCACACTGAAGCAGAATCACTGGAAGATAATTTGTTCCTTAGCTTGTCAGAATAATTTCTCTTTGCCACTCTGATCTCATTTTCCAGTGTGTATTTGGCCTGTTTATACAAGACTTTATCCCCCATTCTGTGAGCATCTTCTTTGGCCTGACGGAGCTGTCTGAGTTTTGCAGTGAACCATGGTTTGTCATTGTTGTAGATTAAATGAGTCCTGGAAGGAATGCACATATCCTCACATAAACTGATATATGATGTTACAGTATCTGTGAGCTCGTCCAGATCCGTGGCAGCAGCTTCAAAAAGAGACCAATCAGTGAGAGAGAAACAGGCTTCTAAATCCCGCTCTGTTTCATTAGTCCATCTTTTATCAGTTCTTAATACAGGTTTTGCAGACTTAAGTCTCTGCCTGTAGGTCGGAATAAGATGAACCAAATATTGATCAGAGAGTCCTAAAGTTGCTCGTGGGACAGAGTGATATGCGTCCTTTATTGTTGTGTAACAGTGATCCAATATATTACTGTCTCTGGTGGGACATGTGATGTGCTGTCTGTATTTTGTCAGTTTGCGGGAGAGATTTGCTTTATTAAAGTCCCCGAGAATGATTAAAACAGAGTCTGGGTGTTGCTGTTCTGTGTCTGTGATCAGATCAGTGAGTTTCTGTAAAGCTGAGCTCACGCTCAATGTAGACACTCACGAGAATGAACAAGCAGAACTCCTGCGGCGAGTAGAACGGCTTGCAGTTAATGAAGAGCGTTTCTAGATCTAAACAGCACATCTTCTTTAACACAGTTACATCTGTACACCACCTCTCATTGATGTAAAAGCATGTCCCGCCGCCACGTGATTTCCCCATTGATTCTGCTTCCCAATCTGCTCTGATCAGCTGGTAATTAGGCAGATGGAGCACGCTGTCCAGTATGTCGCCATTCAGCCAGGTTAGAAAGAGTAGAAAAATCCTTGTTTGTCCGAGAGAGAAGAAAGAATTTGTCCGTTTTGTTGGATAGAGAGCGGAGATTCACCAGATGGATGCTAGGCAACGGCATTTGAAATCCGCACTGTCCCCCGTCCGCGTCCTGAAGTGTTTGACCAGAGCTACGGCTCCGCCAACTACAATGTCCAGCAAAACATCTGAATAGTCAAAATCTGGTAAAAGATTTTGTGGTGTGTTCTGCCGAATGTTCAGCAGGTCATCCCTGGTAAAACTGATCGTATTTGAGAAACAAAAAACAGGAAAAACAAACAAAAACAGTACCAACATGAAGAGCAAAGCACAGTAGCTGCCATCTGCAGCTCCATCTTAAGTAAAATAAAGTACTTCAGAAGGTGGATTGAGACGCTTTCCAGATACAACTGGGCAACTGTAAATGGATATGGTTGTTGAGACTGCGTATGGAAATTGTACTTTGCCCAAAATAGTAAAAATAAATTTGTGAGCATGTTTTATTAGTTGCTAGTAGACATATTACAGAACAGTTTTTTCAAAAACTTGCACTTGTTTTCAAAAGTTTGCATTTCCAAACCACCAATACCCTGTTGGTCGTGTAAATGAACTGCCAGTCCATTCAAAGTTTAGAATTTTTCAAACAAAAAAAATAAAATTATTCCCCCACCGCAAACTTTGAGTAGCTTAGTGAGCTACTCAATTCTTTGTAATCCACAGTTGGGAAGGTGCTACTATTGTTGAGTTACTTAAATAATTTCTGTGTTAAACTTGTGTTATTGTTTGTTATTATTATAAATGTAAGCTTATGGATTCTGAAATTATATTTGTGCCATTGTCTTTATGAACAGGATGATGTTTTTCTCCACAGGAGCTGTAACCCATCCTGATTGCTGCATCGCCTCCAGAACACCATTCACTGAATTGATCTCCAGTTCTAATTATGTTCATACATTGATAATTATATGTGAATTTATTATATATGGGTTATAAATGTAGCAAAATGTAATTCAGTTTAATTGGGTGAGAAAACTAAACTAATAGTTCAAGATATATCTGGAATTTTATTAATTCATGTTGTTGTCTTTTTTTTCAGAGGATGATTAAACAACTGCACAATCAGCATCATCAGTTTCATGCATGAATACCCAGATTGACTTTACTTCTGTCACACAACTACAGAAGATCTCAGATGTGGGTATCAAGTTTTCAAATCAAGACTTGATGCACAATCATCATGTAATTAGTCACTTAATTATCTCATTAACTTTAACCCTTTGAGGACTTGGGATATGACTTGAAGACTTGATACCCACCTCTGGAAGATCTTATTGAGAATGTTTAGTGGTGACTATGGTCACATTTATTTTACCCTTCACTTTTTTTAACATTAGTTTTTTTTTTTTTTTTTTGGGGGGGGGGGGGGGGGGGGGGTCTGACTGTTTAAATGTGTTTTTAAATCACAGTTGTTTAGGTGATGACATACTCATTATGTAATAATTTGATTCATTGATCTCATTCAGAATCTATTTTTCTCATTGTATGGGTGATATGCTATTAATTTTGTTATAATCCCATGAAATAAAAAAACAAGCAACTAAAGTCACAACAAAAACAATAGTAAAAAAGTAAGAATTTAGCTGCATTATTTGTTTACACCAGAGTGTGTGCTGGGAGCCATGGATGAAGCTTTTTTTATTGAGTGTGACCGTTGTTGAGATTTATATGCTGATTACTGATGTTTGACATTCAGAATAACACCCATTTATCTCTGTGTATTTCCCATTATGAAGTCAAACCAAGGCATATGTACATGCACAAGCATAATTTGCATGACACAAGAATAAAACATTAGCCATATACATTAAAAAAATGAACACACCAATTGTGTGAAATACATATGTCATGGAATATACATTGTTTATTTTGTAAATACTTTCAGTTGTGATTTACAGCTGATGCACATCAATGTTAATGTTAGTGGCAGGAGATGGTGACCTCTGCTGGTAGTTTGAGATTTTGTACAAACACATATGAGAAGATCACAAATAAAACTGTGGGGGAAAGTTACAGAAACACTAAAGACAAAATAACAGGAGGTGATAATATCAAGGACTTTGAGACCATAAAATGATACATTGTCCACTGCGAAGATGCACAATTATGATTTTCTTCAGTATTTCAGGGTATAATGATGAGTTCTGATTCAAATGCAGTATAATACTTTAATACTATAATACTTTAATTCCTCTGTTACATCATGTTTCTGAAACTATGAAGAAGTCTATGAAGAACTGTGAAGAACTACGAACTCCCCCACAGAGCTCAAGATTGGTTGCTTTGTGCCCTGCCTCTTACTGCAGCATATTCCTATTTATGTGAACAGGCAATTACATGAAGAAAGACTGACTGAAGTTCATCATCAGCATTATAAAACTGTAGTACAGGAGTCTTCAGGAGTTCCGGGATAAACGGTCTGTGTGAAAGAGAGTGAGAGATCAGTCATGTGACCTGTTATCTGTAAATGTTATCTGACTTCAACGTCTCACTTACTGTGACTGTACCATACAGGTTAGAGGTTGTGGACTTGGGCTCAAGTCTTTGTGTGTCTTCATTGGAATCAGAAATCTACAGAGACAGAAAGTGGACTTACACCAACAAATAGATACATACATATATATATATATATATATATATATATGAATGATTGATTTTCTGTAAAGGTATATCTGGATGATTTACCTGTGTCATTGTAATGTATTCAGATTTAAAACTTCTCCGTTTCTTTCTGTAATAATGACAAGTATTATTAGGATATAGCCGACTGCATTTGAAAATATCACTGCTATTTGTGGTTCTTACATTATGAACATGATGATGATGATAATGATGGTAAGGATGATTAATGATACTCCACATTCCACTATGATGCCCAAAGCTGCATGCCAACTGGATCTGTGATGCTCTGAAAGAGAGAAACAAATCAGCTAAGATTAACTTTCAAAACTGAAGAAAGTTATACAGGTTTGCTCAACGAAAGTTTCACCTGTGACAGTAACAGCGTCTGATCTCTGAGATCCATGCTGATTGTGAGCCACACAGTAGAAGCGTCCACTCTTTAGTGCACTGAAACTCTGTTCAGATCCAACAGATGAGCTTTGATTCTCCTTAAACCAGCTGAAGTTCAGAGCAGGTGGGTTTGAATCACTGCTGCAGATCAGAGTCACTGAATCTCCCTCCACTATTTCAGCAGATCCATTTATAGACACTGAGACAGTTTTTGGAGAGTCTAAAAAAAAAAATATCACCAAATTATTTACTGACAAGGTGTGTTAAAATTTGTAAAAAAAAAAAAAAAAAAAAAAGATATATATATATATGTGTGTGTGTGTGTGTGTGTGTGTGTGTACTCCTACAAAGTTGATTAGAGAGAAATGGGAGTGAGAGATTGGAGTTGGAATCTCTGAGGAGATTTGGCAGAGTGGATTGGAGGATATTGATAAGCAGTCGGTCAACACTAGATTATGCCTCATTCAGTTTAAGGTTCTACATAGATTATACTTCTCTAAAATTAAATTACGTAGGATTTTCTCCAATGTCTCTTTTATTTGTGATAATTGCAAATCAGAGCATGCTGATTTAGCTCATAGTTTTATTTTCTGTCATAAAATACAGAGATTCTGGTGTGAGGTTTTTAAAGTGCTTTCAGATGTTCTTAATGTAAACTTGGATCCAGACCTTGACACATTATATTAGGACATTCTAATTATACAATATTTGATCAACATCAGATTGAATATCACTATGCTCTCAAAGCTTCAAAAATGGCATATTATTCTGCAATTACCTGTTTAGAACAGTCAACAATTTTATTAAACCTCCTAGTAACATTAACTGTTCCACTACCAAGCAGTGTAATGAGTTTCTCAACTAATTTTCATCTAAATTTAACAATATCTATAATTCTGTTGCCTGTGATCATGCGTTTGAATTTGTTGAGTTGCTTCCTCTTGAATCTCTCTGATTGTGTTCTCTCAAGTTTCAAGGTTGTTGATTCTGATTTCATTTCTAAACTTGTTTTGTCAATGAATTCAACTACTTGTATATTTGATCCTTTCCCCACTACTGTATTGAAAAACTGTTTGTCTGTTATTATACCCCACATTACTGCCATTGTCAATGCCTCACTCAGTGAAGGGATTGTTTCACCTGCTTTAAAAATTGCAGCAGTTACACGGGTTACAAAAAAACCTGGGAGTGATATTGCTGAGATGTCCAATTATCAGCCAATTTCTAATTTACCATTCCTGGCAAAAGTCCTTGAGTGTCTTGTTAGCCAATGTCATCTTTACATGAACAGCCTTCTGGAGCCTTTTCAATCTGGGTTTAGGTCTGGACACAGCACAGAGACTGCTTTAGTTAAGGTCTTGAATGACCTTCTTCTTATATCGCCGATTGTGGGGCTTGTGGCATTTTGGTTCTGTTAGATCTTAGTGCTGCATTCAATATGATATTTCACAGTATATTACTGGACGGACTACATAGATGGATTGGTCTTTCTGGAACTTTCATCATAGGTGTTGAGCTGGTTTAAATCTTATTTTTCACAACGTTCTCAGTTTGGTTACCTGGGTACTAACAGATCTCAGACTGTGCCTTTGTGTCAGGGTGTCCCTCAGGGGTCAGTTCTGGGTCCTGTTTTATTTAGTGTTTACATGCTACCTCTTGGCCAGATTTATATTAGCACTCAGCCTGATTCCACTACTTCCTCTTTGACTCTTTCTGCCTGTTTGCTGGAAATCAAGGCATGGATGAAACAACTTTCTGAAGCTAAATTGTTCTAAAACTGAAATTGTATTAATTGGCACTCCATCTAATGTTAATAAGTGCAGTTTATAACTTTCAGTTGCCAATACTCAAATATCTCCTTCTGCCCAGGTGCATAATTTAGGCGTGATTTTTGATGCCCAGCTGATTTTTAATTCTCATTTCAAAAACATAACTAAAGTTGCTTTTTTCCATCGTCGTAACATTGCTCGTATTAGACCCTTTCTTTCCATGCCTGATGCCTTTATTGTAATTCTCTCTTTGGGGGTTTACCAGCAAGTTCTGTTAAGAGATTGCAATATATACAAAACTCAGCAGCGTGAGTTTTTACTTATACATCTGCACGCCATCACATTACCCTAGTGCTCCAGCAACTTCATTGGGTCCCGGTTCAATCACTTATTGATTTTAAAACTCTGATTTTAACCTATAAAGCAGTGCATGGTCTGGCTCCAGATTACATCTGTGACTCTTTCCACTCCTTCTCGCCTTCTCTGCTCTGCTGATTGTATCTCCTTGTATCAGCCTTGTAGTAAATTAAAAACCATTGGGGGAGGGCTTTTTCTTTAAATGGGCCTAAGCTATGGAATGCATTACCTGTGTTCATTAGGAATGCTGCGTCTTTGAATTGTTTTAAAAAACTTCTTAAAAAGCTTCTTCTTAAACTTCTTTAGGTAATCTTTTAATTCAACACAGGTTGATATTTTTAAAATATTTAACACACTAATGTGTCAAACATTACACAATTTGTGTCATAGTTGTGCTATTCTTAAGCAGTTAAAATGACTGCAATACTGAATGCAAAAAAAATAAATAATAATAATAATAATAAAAAAATAAAGAAAACGAAACAACTACAACTGACTTCCAGTTACAGCCTTAGATAAAATCAACTGAAATAAGACATTAAATCTCTGAAGATCTCAGCAGAGGAGGATTAAACAACTCCACAAACAGCATCACCAGCTTCACATATTACTAACCAGGGACCTGTTTCATAAAACAAGTTTACCAAATAAGCCAGGTTTATTTCAGTCAGTTACTAACTGAAATAAACCTGGCTTATTTGGTAAACTTGTTTTATGAAACAGGCCCCAGTTTGTCTAAAAAAGATTTTGAATTTGTTTCACTTGAAGTTACCATTAATGTGATCAGTGTTTTTCTCTTGACCCATGACTTTCTAACGTTAATTTTTCTCTGGCTGCTGTAAGTCTGTGTTTGTAAAACACATTTGTTATAGTAAAAATGCCAAACGAAAACACTATTTGTTGGTTTTGGCTGGTCTTTAATAATGATTTAATTCTTATGTAATGTCCTAATTCACTGATCCCAAGTCTGTGATTATTTGATGTTAACACATAAAATTAAGGTGTGATGTCGATAAAAATTTTTAATCAGATAATTTGTATTTTAAAAACACTTAACACACAAGACAGTTTAATGCAAACATTCATCAAAAAAATCAGCATATGAATCTCAACATGGTGACAACAAACAAAAAGCTTAATGCTGCAGTGCATTCTGGGTGCACTAATCAAAACTCATTCATGGCTCCCAGCATGCTTTGCAACATGAATAAATAATGCAACGGAATTGTCTTAGTATTTTCTTTTATTCTCACTATTTGCTTAAATTTTTTGCTATTTTGTTGTGACTTTTTAGTAGCTTTTTTTGTGATGATCAAATATCGGTTTATCTGAATATTTTGTTGATTGTCACCATTGTTGAGATTCATATGCCAGTTCTTCATGTCTATGTGTGCCATAAACAAATGTTGTTGAGCATAGTTTCTCCAAACACTACTCAAATGCAACCTACAGAAAAAAAAGGACTACTGTATTCAACAGTGTAAAACTTAACAATCAGTGAATCAAGCACTACATGATGATTGAAGACCAATATCCATTAGCCAGCATCACCTGATCATTTATTCTTCTGTGGTTTCGTTGCTATAGTAAACTGATTTGTAAACAAAGCTTCAGTGTTACTTTAACACTCTGTATTGTGAGAGCAAATACACTCTGAGCAGTGTTAATCTCTCAAGATTCTCCAAATAATATCCCCAACTCTTTAAAGAACTCCACATCATGACTATCTTGGGAAACGTTCTGGGAACCTCATTGACACCAGTGGGACGTTTGGAGAATGCTCTGGGAACATTACATTTCTAGCAGGGGAAATCCATATACCTGACATGAGTGCATCCACATCATCCACCGATGAAAAAAAAGGCATGCATTTGGTTAGCTAAGGAGTGACGTAGACAGCAATGTTATTGGATGATAGTTAAAAAATATTGTGTTGGACACACAGTGTTGACTCTTTCTCTCTCTCTCTCTCTCTCTCTCTCTCTTTCTTTTTACACATGATCAATTTAAAATTACACAAAATGTGTTAAAATGGCCATAACAAAAAAGGTGTTAATAATTATTAATTAACACATCCTTTTTTAGAGTGCATATTATATTTTATAATAAGCTCACACATGACGTTAAAAGTCACAGCATCAGAGTATTTCTCTCCATGTTCATTTCTGGACTTGCACTTGTATTCTCCACTGTGATCAGAGCTGATGTTTGAGATGCTGTAGATTCTTTCAGATCCTACAAATGTTCCTCCTTTAAACCAGCTGATTTCTGCAGGTGGGTTTGAATCACTGCTGCAGTTCAGAGTCACTGAATCTCCCTCCACTATTTCACCAAATGGACTGATGGACACCAAGACACTCTTGGGTGGGTCTAACAACAATTAGCAGATTATATATTTAAGACATATTACACATTTTTTAATTTAATATGAACTGAAATTATCAAAACAGAATTAGCATAGTTTGTTTCATAGTAAACTTACAGATGACTTTTAAAGTCACAGCATCAGAGCATTTCTCTCCATGTTTATTTCTGGACTTGCACTTGTATTCTCCACTGTGATCAGAGCTGATGTTTGAGATGCTGTAGATTCTTCCAGATCCTACAAACGTTGCTCCTTTAAACCAGCTGATTTCTGCAGGTGGGTTTGAATCATTGCTGCAGCTCAGAGTCACTGAATCTCCCTCCACTATTACAGCAGATGGAGTGATGGACACCACTACATTTCTTGGAGCATCTAAAACAGAAAGAATGTCTCATCAACAGTGACTGTGTAAAATACGATTGATTGGTGAAACCATGGACTTTTATTATGAAAGAGTTTAGCGTGCATGAGTTTATAATGTAAGCAAAACAGTTCAGCATGGAGAGAATGGCATATTACACGAGCTGTTGCCAATAACAGTTTGTCATAGGCATGGGCACTGGAGACGAGTAGTATTGCTGTTACCAGCCTCAGATTGAGATTGATCTTATAAGATTGAGTACTGTTATCCCAGCTAACAAATTTGAGTTTTAGGAACATTTTAAAAAACATTTTGGTTATGGTTTTCGTTATGGGAACGTTCTATATGTCCGGTTTGTTAGTAGAACATTTTTTTTAAGGTTAGTATTGATGTTCCTGAAACGTTCTTTCAACTTAATTTTCATTAATTACTCAGCATTCTAGGCAGTAGTGATGGGATTTATGGCTCTTTGAGGGGATCCGGATTTTGGCGATCCGTTCCTTTCAAAGAGCCGTTCAAAAGAACGGCTCTTTTGGCTCTTTTTAAATATTTAGTCAGTTTTAAGAAGCCAGCTTGGGGGCATCTCAGTTTATCCTGGAAATAATCACTGGAGGAATGATGAGGTGAGATTTGTAGTCAAATAATTAAAACTCAGATATCACACACCAATATCTGAGTTTGAATTATTCTGAAATATTATTATTTTTACTCATGTGACGGCAGCGTGCACAAGTCATGGCTCCGCTCCTATCCAATGACAGAGGCACGCAGGGTTTTTTTCCACTGGAGTACTCACGTGAAGGATGCGTGCACAACTATCATCATGCTGTTAGGCAGTAGCACCCCTGCGCTGGGTGCGCCCCTCCCCCTATAACTGTTCTGTCTCGCGGAGGAGCTAATTTGTGTGCATCTGTGTGAAACACGCATAGGAAAAAAAGAACGACAGAAAGAATCTCGGCTCCCATCGTTCATGTTTATGAGCCGTTCAAAAGAATCGGTTCGTTCGCGAACGTCACAACTCTACTAGGCAGTGTTGTATCCGAGTCCAGTGCCGAGTCCTACTTTTTAATCAATTGAGCAGAGGTGGAACTTTCAAAGACTTAACGTTAATGAGATAATTAAGTGACTAATTAAATTATGATGGTGCATTAGTGATGAACACCTGCTGTTATTGAGAATTACAGAGGATCAGATGTTGATGTTTTATTGGTTAAAATTCTGCCACCATCATTGAGATCAGTGTTTGCTTTTGTTGGGCTCTTGACCCTTTTAACAAAGTAATTTGTTTCTATAAAATAGCAGTGTTGTTTCACAGTACATATTTGTGCATTGCTGAACCAGACTTTCAAGTAGCAGATTAGTGTACAATTTCTGCTTGTAACTGAATGCATATCATTAAATGGCTCTCTTTGGTTTATTGACTGAGATTGAACTAATACCAAACTACTGGGAAAAAAGGCGTATTAAACAAATTTCACCATAATACTTCAATATTGAATCATATGATCCTCAACAGTGGTGGCAATAGTTATTCATACTGCAGTGCATGATGGGACTTTTCACCATGGTGCTACCCAGCATGCATTTCAGCATGAAGCATTTTGTTGATTGTCAACATTGTTGAGATTCATATGCTGGTTCTTGAAGTCTATGTCTCAATAACAGCAGATGTTCATCACTAATGGACAATCATCATTTAATTAGTAACTTAATTATCTAATTAACTTTAAATCTTTGAACGTCCCATCTCTGCTCAATTGATTAAAAACTAGGATTCGGCACTTTGGATGATGCACTTAAATAACCGAGAAAAAATAATAATTTTGGAATATTTAACACTTCATGAACTCAATTACGTCGCGAAGGGAGAGGAGCTATCAGACTCCGATTATTAATGACTAAATAACCTTATAAAATCGATACACTACATGGTTGAGTACATAGTGCATAAGTACACAGTGTATAAGTGCATAGTATATAGTGTGTCATTTGGGATGCAGTGTATGTGAATACAGTGGTGTGAAAAAGTGTTGGCCCTCTTCCTGATTTTTTTATTTTTTTGCATGTTTGTCACACTTTAATGTTTCAGATCATCAAACAAATTTAAATATTAATCAAAGATAACACAAGTAAACACAACATGCACAACAAAATCCAAACCCACATGGCCCTGTGTGAAAAAGTGCTTGCCCCCTAAACCTAATAACTGGTTGGGCCACCCTTAGCAGCAACAACTGCAATCAAGCGTTTGCGATAACTTGCAATGAGTCTGTTACAGCGCTGTGGAGGAATGTTGGCCCACTCATCTTGGCAGAATTGTTGTAATTCAGCCACATTGGAGGGTTTTCGAGCATGAACCGCCTTTTTAAGGTCATGCCACAGCATCTCAATAGGATTCAGGTCAGGACTTTGACTAGGCCACTCGAAAGTCTTCATTTTGTTTTTCTTCAGCCATTGAGAGGTGAATTTGATGGTGTGTTTTGGATCATAGTCCTGCTGCAGAACCCAATTTCGCTTGAGGTCACGAACAGATGGCCGGAAATTGTCCTTCAGGATTTTTTGGTAGACAGCTGAATTCATGGTTCCATTTATAACAGCAAGTCTTCCAGGTTCTGAAGCAGCAAAACAGCCCCAGACCATCACACTACCACCACCATATTTTACTGTTGGTATGATGTTCTTTTTTCTGAAATGCTGTGTTACTTTTACGCCAGATGTAATGGGACACACACCTTCCAAAAAAGTTCAACTTTTGCCTCGTCAGTCCACAGAGTATTTTCCCAAAAGTTTTTCTGGCAAAACTGAGACGAGCCTTTATGTTCTTTTTTGCTCAGAAGCGGTTTTCGTCTTGGAAGTCTGCCATGCAGGCCATTTTTGCCCAGTCTCTTTCTTATGGTGGAGTCATGAACACTGACCTTAACTGAGGCAAGTGAGGCCTGCAGTTATTTAGATGTTGTTGTGGGGTCTTTTGTGACCTCTTGGATGAGTCGTCGCTGCGCTCGTGGGGTAATTTTGGTCGGCCGGCTACTCCTGGGAAGGTTCACCACTGTTCCATGTTTTCGCCATTTGTGGATAATGGCTCTCACTGTGGTTCGCTGGAGTCCCAAAGCACCAAAAAACACTTTTTCACACAGGGCCATGTGGGTTTGGATTTTGTTTTCCCTTCATAAAAACACCTTCATTTAAAAAATGCATGTTATGTTTACTTGTGTTATCTTTGATTAATATTTAAATTTGTTTGATGATCTGAAATATTAAAGTGTGACAAACATGCAATAACATAAAAAATCAGGAAGGGGGCCAACACTATTTCACTCCACTATATACTAATTAATTTGTGCTAGCTATATGAATGTATTTTCAGATTTTTAATATTAGTGTGAACAACATAATGCTGGTAAATGTGAATGTTATATTGTATTTATACAGTATTATGTTCATGTGTGAGGGGAAGAGCCTTTTGTATGTTAATGCTGTCATATATGTAGCATTGCTAATATGGTGATGTAATAGTGACTGATCATGCAGAGTTGCCAGGTTTTCACAACAAAATCCATCTAATTGCTACTCAAAACTAGCCCAATCAGCTGTTGATTGCTTGAGTACAGCCATCTTAAGGGCTCAGAACGTCGGCTGTTCTCACAGAACCCATAAAACCCTCCTTGATTCTCCCTCAGGAGACCCAACTGATTCTCTGTCACTTATAACGGTCCCTGAAGGTCTATATACTTGAAAATTGCTAGGCAATGGAGCATCTGTTGATTAGGGGCATTAGGACTGCAGGGGCAAATGGTTGACTTTCCCCAATGATGGTTAAATGCACTTGCTTGCTGTAATAAATCAGTGCAAAGTAATTACTTCACTTTCTGTTGTGTTCTGGTGACAAACCTGGTTCAATTCTGTCTCCATCTGAACTAGCCCTTTCTGTCTTTCAAGATAGCCCTGCTCTACAGTAATAAAACACATATAAACACAATAGAACTAGTGGATCTATTGTCAGTTCTTGCACATGTGTTCACTTACACATCACATTCAACATTACAGCATCAGAGTCTTTCTGTCCATGTTCACTGATGGACTTGCACTTGTATTTTGTACTGTCATCAGATCTTATCTTTGAGATGTTGTAGATTCTTCCAGATCCTACAAACGTCCCTCCTTTAAACCAGGTGAAGTTCAGAGCAGGTGGGTTTGAATCACTGCTGCAGCTCAGAGTCACTGAATCTCCCTCCACTATTTCACCAGATGGACTGATCGACACTGATACGTTTTTTGGAGGGTCTAAAAAAATCATCAAATTATTAATTGTCAAGGCCTGTTAAAATTTGTAAAAATAAAAAAATGTTAGAACTGAACAGAATGAACTGAAATTAAATGAACTGTATGAACTCAAAACTAAGAATCAGTATATTTAGTTTTATAATAGACTCACACATGACGTGTAAAATCACAGCATCAGATAATTTCTCTCCATGTTCATTGATGGACGTGCACTTGTATTCTCCACTGTGATCAGAGCTGATCTTTGAGACGCTGTAGAGTCTTCCAGATCCTACAAACGTTCCTCCTTTAAACCAGGTGAAGTTCAGAGCAGGTGGGTTTGAATCACTTCTGCAGCTCAGAGTCACTGAATCTCCCTCCACTATTACACCAGATGGACTGATGGACACTAAGACGCTCTTAGGTGGGTCTAAATCCGAAAACATAGATGTCATTATTAATCAAAAATAGTTTGAAATCAAATATATTTGGAAGATGTATTGACACAACCAATTAACTATCATTTACTCACACATGACGTTTAACGTCACAGCATCAGAGTATTTCTCTCCATGTTCATTGATGGACGTGCACTTGTATTCTCCACTGTGATCAGAGCTGATGTTTGAGATGCTGTAGATTCTTCCAGATCCTACAAACGTCCCTCCTTTAAACCAGGTGAAGTTCAGAGCAGGTGGGTTTGAATCACTGCTGCAGTTCAGAGTCACTGAATCTCCTTCGGTTATTTCACCAGATGGACTGATGGACACTGAGATGTTCTTTGGTGCATCTAAAAGAGAAAACAGATTGAATTAATATCAGAAAGTTGACATACTATGTTTAGAAGATCTAAAAGGCCAATATGTAAGTTTCACCACTAAAGGTTCTATTTAAAACCATAATTGACCATGACACAGTGACTGAGCGTGGAATCATGAGAGCTGTCATCGATCTTCACCTGTGCAGTCATTTTTAGGGCTATTTTTGGTGACAGAATACACAACAAATAGTTGTGGTCCATAACAAATGTGTAAAACAACCAACTGCTGCTTGCTAGATGCTACCAGAGATCGTTGGCTTTGATGCTACAAACACTACTTCCACATTTTGAACTACATCTACTGTCAACCGAGTGTAGGGGGATGTGACGGCATTGACAGGTGACATAAAGACATGGACTGTTTCATTGGTTAAAACTGTGAATTTCTCTGGATTTAAACATTCTTATTTTATTTAATTTTTTGCACAATATAGTGCAGGGATGGGCAATTTGGTCCTGGAGGGCCAGTGTCCTGCAGAGTTTAGGTCCAACCCTACTCAAACACCTGAAGAGGCTAATCAATGTCTTCAAGATCACTAGAAAGTTACAGGCAGGTGTGTTTGATTAGGGTTGGAGCTAAACTCTGCAGGACACCGGCCCTCCAGGACCGAAGTTGCCCTGATATAGAGCGTTTGCACCTACGTCACAGTTTAGTCAGTTACCCAGATATTAACCATATTGGAGATACTTAATAACGGTTAACGTGCTACTAAAGATGTTTTTTGGCTAATTTATGATGTCTACAACACAGAAAAAATAAAATAAATAAAAAATAAATAAATAAACAGCCAAAACCTGGATATTTTAGGCAATATAGAAATCCTGGCAAGGACGCGTCCTGTAAAAATGGCCCATATGGTCACCCTACATCCTTAGACTGATTTTTAATTTTTATTTTTTTGTCAGTCTTCTCCTTGATTTGTTATAACTTTTGGCGGTCTATAGTACCCAGAATACATTTCTGCTTCAACCGAATAATACAGCCCAAATACAATAATTACTGACCATATTCAGCAGCAATAATTAGCTAAATATTTGCGTTCTGTTCTTTTAAGTGGCATTGTTTACATTTGTGCTTCTAATATGGCCGACTCTATAAGTACATAAGTCAACATAATATATAACACTGTTCTGAAGGTTTTGGGATATTTTAATGGAAAAATATTAAATATATGACCTGTGTTGGCAAAACGAGTCACAGTGAGCAAATTTTCTAAAACTTCAAAAACATTTTATTTTTACACTCTCCATTAAAGATCTTAAAAATTATGTATGATTTGTTGTAATCGGACGAAAAATGACTGTGCCAAACCTTTTTGAAGTTGATGGAGTCAGCAAAGTAAATTTAGGAAAAAACTGATTTAAAATTTTCTGAAGGTTCCATAGTAAAATCACCTAGCAACATTACATTTTTCCAGAGGTGTAATGTAACAAAATAGTAATACTTCGTTGCAGTACTTAAGTATTTTTTGGGAGTATCTGTACTTTGAGTTTTTATATTTCAGCCAAATTTTACTTTTACTCCACTACATTTCCTAATTAAAATGTATACTTTTACTCCGATACAATTCCCCGAAGCATATTCATTACTTGCTACAAAAGAGTCAGAAGTCAGAGGAGCACGGACTGAAGGAAAGCAGGTTTGACGAATCAGTGGTCTATGGCTTGCAAGATAGACTCCTAAAGACACCTTTGTTCATGTGCAAACAAGTGAACGCACCATTAATAATTCATTTTCCATTCAAGTGGAGTCTGGGGTGTGCGATACAGCATCATCTGCGATAATAGGGCAAGTGTTGTTGTAATGATGTGTGATCTGACATTATCAAGTAGGCTATATCACCAAATCACACACAGAGTGCACGTGCGTTGATTTATTAAAATTCCAGGCATTCTAAATTGTAGATGGCAAAAATGCTTCTGTATGCTTTTTATATTTATACAATTTAATATAGTTCATTTAATCTATATCACACAAAGAATACTGTTTTCCTTCAGATATCAGCATGATAACACATTTAATAATAATTGTATACAAGATCAGTAAAGCAATAAGTGACTTACATTTTAGACATAATATTGCTTGTTTTTGCTCAATTTTGCCAACGAAAATAGTTCCAAACAAAGATCAGTGCACTATTTTGCGTCTCTGAGCAATGGACGGTGTTTACTTATTGAATGAATCAGCTTTTTGATCGAATCGGTTGATAAAAATGATTCAGTGATTCACTCATTAACACAGTCAAATGCTTTGTTCCTGAATGAATCTGTCGTTTGTATGAATCAGTTGAATCTCAATGACTCACTCCTTAACAGACATTTGCTGTCACCTACTGGTGGTTTTAATTTCACTTTTCGGCCATTTATTCATGTCTTAAATTATTTCACATATCAGTATTCAATGTTTTATGTTAAAAACAAAACATTAGGCCTATTTATACATCTATAACTGCAGTTTAAATGCATCCATGTCTCCTCTGAGATACATAAACTGTAAATACATCTAAATGCTATTTCAGATGCAGATTCCAGAAATGTTTTCTTATGATGGAATGAAAGACTCTAAGAATGTTTTCTTTTGATGGAATGGAAGACGCTAAGTACCGGATGAAGTGCTTCTTATTGTTACCCAAAAATACAAAATGGGAAAAAAAAGTTAAAATTGAACACAATCTTGCTACTCAAGCTGTGTATGAACATTATACACATATATTGTTGGTTGCTGGTGGTTTCTAAACTCTTGATTTCTCCATGCCCTTTGTTTTTGCTAGAGCTCTAATTGACTTCCTCTTTTCTTTTAGAATCCAATTTGCTTACTTTTCTCTCAAAGTCAGCTCTCTCATCTTCATCCTGGTTTGTTTGTGTCATCATCGATCGCAGTATTCAGAATGCAGAATGCTTTATACGCCCTTGCACCCCCCCCCCCCACTTCTTTTCTTAATAATCATTATATTAATAATCACAATACAGCTATTTTTATCTTTGTTGTTAGAAATAAGAACCGATGCACAAAAATATAGTGGACAGCACATTCCTAAAAACGTTGCTCCTTTAAACCAGCTGATTTCTGCAGGTGGGTTTGAATCACTGCTGCAGCTCAGAGTCACTGAATCTCCCTCCACTATTTCACCAGATGCACTGATGGACACTGATATATTTTTTGGAGAGTCTAAAAAAATCATCAAATTATTAATTGACAAGGCCTATTAAAATTTGTAAAAAGAAAAAAAAAATTGTTAGAACTGAACACAATGAACTGAAATGAAATGAACTGAACTGTATGAACTCAAAACCAAGAATCAGCATATTTAGTTTTATAATAGACTCACACATGACGTTTAAAATCACAGCATCAGAGTATTTCTCTCCATGTTCATTGATGGACGTGCACTTGTATTCTCCACTGTGATCAGAGCTGATCTTTGAGATGCTGTAGATTCTTCCAGATCCTACAAACGTTCCTCCTTTAAACCAGGTGAAGTTCAGAGCAGGTGGGTTTGAATCACTGCTGCAGCTCAGAGTCACTGAATCTCCCTCCACTATTTGACCAGATGGACTGATGGACACTAAGACGCTCTTAGGTGGGTCTAAAACCGAAAACATAGATGTCATTAATAATCAAAAATAGTTTGAAATCAAATATATTTGGAAGCTGTATTGACACAACCAATTAACTATCATTTACTCACACATAACGTTTAAAGTCACATTATCAGAGTATTTCTCTCCATGTTCATTGATGGACTTGCACTTGTATTCTCCACTGTGATCAGAGCTGATGTTTGAGATGCTGTAGATTCTTCCAGATCCTACAAACGTCCCTCCTTTAAACCAGGTGAAGTTCAGAGCAGGTGGGTTTGAATCACTTCTGCAGCTCAGAGTCACTGAATCTCCCTCCACTATTTGACCAGATGGACTGATGGACACGAAGACGCTCTTAGGTGGGTCTAAAACCGAAAACATAGATGTCATTAACAATCAAAAATAGTTTGAAATCAAATATAGTTGGAAGATGTATTGACACAACCAATTAACTATCATTTACTCACACATGACGTTTAACGTCACAGCATCAGAGTATTTCTCTCCATGTTCATTGATGGACATGCACTTGTATTCTCCACTGTGATCAGAGCTGATGTTTGAGATGCTGTAGATTCTTCCAGATCCTACAAACGTCCCTCCTTTAAACCAGGTGAAGTTCAGAGCAGGTGGGTTTGAATCACTGCTGCAGTTCAGAGTCACTGAATCTCCTTCGGTTATTTCACCAGATGGACTGATGGACACTGAGATGTTCTTTGGTGCATCTAAAAGAGAAAACAGATTTAATTAAATATCAGAAAGTTGACATACTATGTTTAGAAGATCTAAAGGGCCAATATGTAAGTTTCACCACTAAAGGTACTATTTAAAACCATAATTGACCATGACACAGTGACTGAGCGTGGAATCATGAGCGCTGTCATCGATCTTCATCTGTGCAGTAATTTTTGCTTTATAGGGCTATTTTTGGTGACAGAATATACAACAAATAGTTGTGGTCCATAACAAATGTGTAAAACAACCAACTGCTGCTTGCTAGATGCTACCAGAGATCGTTGGCTTTGATGCTACAAATACTACTTCCACATTTTGAACTACATCTACTGTCAACCGAGTGTAGGGGGATGTGACGGCATTGACAGGTGACATAAAGACATGGACTGTTTCATTGGTTAAAACTGTGAAGTTCTCTGGATTTAAACGGTTAATTTTGTTTTTTTCTTTTTCTTTTGTTTCTTTGTTTCTTTTTCTTCTTCAAGATCACTAGAAAGTTACAGGCAGGTGTGTTTGATTAGGGTTGGAGCTAAACTCTGCAGGACACCGGCCCTCCAGGACCGAAGTTGCCCTGATATAGAGCGTTTGCACCTACGTCACAGTTTAGTCAGTTACCCAGATATGACCCATATTGGAGATACTTAATAACGGTTAATGTGCCACTAAAGATGTTTTTTGGCTAATTTAGGATGTCTACACCACAGAACAAAAAAATAAATAAAATAAATAAATAAACAGCCAAAACCTGGATATTTTAGGCAATATAGAAATCCTGGCAAGGACGCATCCTGTAAAAATGGCCCGTATGGTCACCCTACATCCTCAGACTGATTTTTAATTTTAATTTTTTTGTCAGTCTTCTCCTTGATTTGTTATAACTTTTGGCGGTCTATTTTGCGTCTCTGAGCAATGGACGGTGTTTACTTATTGAATGAATCAGCTTTTTGATCGAATCAGTTGATAAAAATGATTCAGTGATTCACTCATTAACACAGTCAAATGGTTTGTTCCTGAATGAATCTGTCGTTTGAACGAATCAGTTGAATCTCAATGACTCACTCATTAACAGACATTTGCTGTCACCTAATGGTGGTTTTAATTTCACTTTTCGGCTATTTATTCATGTCTTAAATTATTTCACATATCAGTATTCAATGTTTTATGTTAAAAACAAAACATTAGGACTATTTATACATCTATAACTGCAGTTTAAATGCATCCATGTCTATTCTGAGATACATAAACTGTGTAAATACATCTAAATGCTATTTCAGATGCAGATTCGAGAAATGTTTTCTTATGATGGAATGGAAGACGCTAAGTACCGGATGAAGTGCTTCTTATTGTTACTCAAAAATACAAAATGGGAAAAAAAAAGTTAAAATTGAACACAATCTTGCTACTCAAGCTGTGTATGAACATTATACACATATATTGTCGGTTGCTGGTGGTTTCTAAACTCTTGATTTCTCCATGCCCTTTGTTTTTGCTAGAGCTCTAAATGAATTCCTCTTTTCTTTTAGAATCCAAATTGCTTACTTTTCTCTCAAAGTCAGCTCTCTCATCTTCATCCTGGTTTGTTTGTGTCATCATCGATCGCAGTATTCAGAATGCAGAATGCTTTATACGCCCTTGCACCCCCCCACTTCTTATCTTAATAATCATTATATTAATAATCACAATACAGCTATTTTTATCTTTGTTGTTAGAAATAAGAACCGATGCACAAAAATATAGTGGACAGCACATTCCTAAAAACATTGCTCCTTTAAACCAGCTGATTTCTGGAGGTGGGTTTGGATCACTGCTGCAGCTCAGAGTCACTAAATCTCCCTCCACTATTTCACCAGATGCACTGATGGACACTGATATATTTTTTTTGGAGGGTCTAAAAAAAATCATCAAATTATTAATTGACAAGGCCTGTTAAAATTTGTCAAAAGAAAAAAAAAAAAGTTAGAACTGAACACAATGAACTGAAATTAAATGAACTGAACTGTATAAACTCAAAACCAAGAATCAGCATATTTAGTTTTATAATAGACTCACACATGACGTTTAAAGTCACAGCAGAGTATTTATTTATATCTCCATATCTGGACTTGCACTTGTATTCTCCACTGTGATCAGAGCTGATGTTTGAGATGCTGTAGATTCTTCCAGATCCTACAAACGTTCTTCCTTTAAACCAGCTGATTTCTGCAGGTGGGTTTGAATCACTGCTGCAGCTCAGAGTCACTGAATCTCCCTCAATTATTTCACCAGATGGACTGATGGACACTAAGACGCTCTTAGGTGGGTCTAAAACCGAAAACAGATTTCATTAATAATCAAAAATAGTTTGAAATCAAATATAGTTGGAAGATGTATTGACAACCAAATAACTATAATTTACTCACACATGACGTTTAACGTCACAGCATCAGAGTATTTCTCTCCATATTTATTGTTGGACATGCACTTGTATTCTCCACTGTGATCAGAGCTGATCTTTGAGATGTTGTAGATTCTTCCAGATCCTACAAACGTCCCTCCTTTAAACCAGGTGAAGTTCAGAGCAGGTGGGTTTGAATCACTGCTGCAGCTCAGAGTCACTGAATCTCCCTCCACTATTTCACCAGATGGACTGATGGACACTGAGATGTTCTTTGGTGCATCTAAAAGAGAAAACAGATTGAATTAATATCAGAAAGTTGACATACTATGTTTAGAAGATCTAAAGGGCCAATATGTAAGTTTCACCACTAAAGGTACTATTTAAAACCATAATTGACCATGACACAGTGACTGAGCGTGGAATCATGAGCGCTGTCATCGATCTTCACCTGTGCAGTCATTTTTGCTTCATAGGGCTATTTTTGGTGACAGAATATACAACAAATAGTTGTGGTCCATAACAAATGTGTAAAACAACCAACTGCTGCTTGCTAGATGCTACCAGAGATCGTTGGCTTTGATGCTACAAATACTACTTCCACATTTTGAACTACATCTACTGTCAACCGAGTGTAGGGGGATGTGACGGCATTGACAGGTGACATAAAGACATGGACTGTTTCATTGGTTAAAACTGTGAAGTTCTCTGGATTTAAACGGTTAATTTTTTATTTTTTTTTGCACAATATAGAGCAGGGATGGGCAACATCGGTCCTGGAGGGCCAGTGTCCTGCAGAGTTTAGGTCCAACCCTACTCAAACACCTGAAGAGGCTAATCAATGTCTTCAAGATCACTAGAAAGTTACAGGCAGGTGTGTTTGATTAGGGTTGGAGCTAAACTCTGCAGGACACCGGCCCTCCAGGACCGAAGTTGCCCTGATATAGAGCGTTTGCACCTACGTCACAGTTTAGTCAGTTACCCAGATATTAACCATATTGGAGATACTTAATAACGGTTAATGTGCTACTAAAGATGTTTTTTGGCTAATTTAGGATGTCTACACCACAGAACAAAAAAAATAAAAAATAAATAAAATAATGAATAAATAAACAGCCAAAACCTGGATATTTTAGGCAATATAGAAATCCTGGCAAGAACGCGTCCTGTAAAAATGGCCCATATGGTCACCCTACATCCTCAGACTGATTTTAAATATTATTTTTTTTTGTCAGTCTTCTCCTTGATTTGTTATAACTTTTGGCGGTCTATAGTACCCAGAATAATTTTCTGCTTCAACCGATTAATACAGCCCAAATACAATAATTACTGACCATATTCAGCAGCAATAATTAGCTAAATATTTGCTTTCTGTTCTTTTAAGTGGCATTGTTTACATTTGTGCTGCTAATATGGCCAACTTTGTGAATGATTTTGTGATGTGAAAACACTATAAGTACATAAGTCAACATAATATATAACACTGTTCTGAAGGTTTTGGGATATTTTAATGGAAAAATCTTAAATATGTGACCTGTGTTGGCAAAATGAGTCACAGTGAGCAAATTTTCTAAAACTTTAAAAACATTTTATTTTTACAGTCTCCATTAAAGATCTTAAAAATGATGTATGATTTGTTGTAATCGGACGAAAAATGACTGTGCCAAACCTTTTTGAAGTTGATGGAGTCAGCAAAGTAAATTTAGGAAAAAACTGATTTAAAATGTTCTGAAGGTTCCAAAGTAAAATCACCTAGCAACATTACATTTTTCCAGAGGTGTAATGTAACAAAATAGTAATACTTCGTTGCAGTACTTAAGTATTTTTTGGGAGTATCTGTACATTACTTGAGTTTTTATATTTCAGCCAAATTTTACTTTTACTCCACTACATTTCCTAATTAAAATGTATACTTTTACTCCGATACAATTCCCCGAAGCATATTCATTACTTGCTACAAAAGAGTCAGAAGTCAGAGGAGCAGGGACTGAAGGAAAGCAGGTTTGACGAATCAGTGGTCTATGGCTTGCAAGATAGACTCCTAAAGACACCTTTGTTCATGTGCAAACAAGTGAACGCACCATTAATAATTCATTTTCCATTCAAGTGGAGTCTGGGGTGTGCGATACAGCATCATCTGCGATAATAGGGCAAGTGTTGTTGTAATGATGTGTGATCTGACATTATCAAGTAGGCTATATCACCAAATCACACACAGAGTGCACGTGCGTTGATTTATTAAAATTCCAGGCATTCTAAATTGTAGATGGCAAAAATGCTTCTGTATGCTTTTTATATTTATACAATTTAATATAGTTCATTTAATCTATATCACACAAAGAATACTGTTTTCCTTCAGATATCAGCATGATAACACATTTAATAATAATTGTATACAAGATCAGTAAAGCAATATGTGACTTACATTTTAGACATAATATTGCTTGTTTTTGCTCAATTTTGCCAACGAAAATAGTTCCAAACAAAGATCAGTGCACTATTTTGCGTCTCTGAGCAATGGACGGTGTTTACTTATTGAATGAATCAGCTTTTTGATCGAATCGGTTGATAAAAATGATTCAGTGATTCACTCATTAACACAGTCAAATGCTTTGTTCCTGAATGAATCTGCCGTTTGTATGAATCAGTTGAATCTCAATGACTCACTCATTAACAGACATTTGCTGTCACCTAATGGTGGTTTTAATTTCACTTTTCGGCTATTTATTCATGCATTAAATTATTTCACATATCAGTATTCAACGTTTTATGTTAAAAACAAAACATTAGGACTATTTATACATCTATAACTGCAGTTTAAATGCATCCATGTCTCCTCTGAGATACATAAACTGTAAATACATCTAAATGCTATTTCAGATGCAGATTCCAGAAATGTTTTCTTATGATGGAATGGAAGACGCTAAGTACCGGATGAAGCGCTTCTTATTGTTACTCAAAAATACAAAATGGGAAACAAAAGTTAAAATTTAACAATCTTGCTACTCAAGCTGTGTATGAACATTATACACATATATTGTTGGTTGCTGGTGGTTTCTAAACTCTTGATTTCTCCATGCCCTTTGTTTTTGCTAGAGCTTTAATTGACTTCCTCTTTTCTTTTAGAATCCAATTTGCTTACTTTTCTCTCAAAGTCAGCTCTCTCATCTTCATCCTGGTTTGTTTGTGTCATCATCGATCGCAGTATTCAGAATGCAGAATGCTTTATACGCCCTTGCACCCCCCCACTTCTTTTCTTAATAGTCATTATATTAATAATCACAATACAGCTATTTTTATCTTTGTTGTTAGAAATAAGAACCGATGCACAAAAATATAGTGGACAGCACATTCCTAAAAACGTTGCTCCTTTAAACCAGCTGATTTCTGCAGGTGGGTTTGGATCACTGCTGCAGCTCAGAGTCACTAAATCTCCCTCCACTATTTCACCAGATGCACTGATGGACACTGATATATTTTTTTGGAGGGTCTAAAAAAATCCTCCAATTATTAATTGACAAGGCCTGTTAAAATTTGTCAAAAGAAAAAAAAAAAAAAGTAAGAACTGAACACAATGAACTGAAATTAAATGAACTGAACTGTATGAACTCAAAACCAACAATCAGCATATTTAGTTTTATAATAGACTCACACATGACGTTTAAAGTCACAGCAGCGTATTTATTTATATCTCCATATCTGGACTTGCACTTGTATTCTCCACTGTGATCAGAGCTGATGTTTGAGATGCTGTAGATTCTTCCAGATCCTACAAACGTTCTTCCTTTAAACCAGGTGAAGTTCAGAGCAGGTGGGTTTGAATCACTGCTGCAGCTCAGAGTCACTGAATCTCCCTCCACTATTTCACCAGATGGACTGATGGACACTAAGACGCTCTTAGGTGGGTCTAAAACCGAAAACATAGATGTCATTAATAATCAAAAATAGTTTGAAATCAAATATAGTTGGAAGATGTATTGACAACCAAATAACTATAATTTACTCACACATGACGTTTAACGTCACAGCATCAGAGTATTTCTCTCCATATTTATTGTTGGACGTGCACTTGTATTCTCCACTGTGATCAGAGCTGATCTTTGAGATGTTGTAGATTCTTCCAGATCCTACAAACGTTCCTCCTTTAAACCAGGTGAAGTTCAGAGCTGGTGGGTTTGAATCACTGCTGCAGCTCAGAGTCACTGAATCTCCTTCGGTTATTTCACCAGATGGACTGATGGACACTGAGATGTTCTTTGGTGCATCTAAAAGAGAAAACAGATTTCATTAAATATCAGAAAGTTGACATACTATGTTTAGAAGATCTAAAGGGCCAATATGTAAGTTTCACCACTAAAGGTTCTATTTAAAACCATAGTTGACCATGACACAGTGACTGAGCGTGGATTCATGAGAGCTGTCATCGAGCTTCACCTCTGCAGTCATTTTTGCTTCATAGGGCTATTTTTGGTGACAGAATACACAACAAATAGTTGTGGTCCATAACAAATGTGTTAAACAAACAACTGTTGCTTGCTAGATGCTACCAGGAGATCAGCATTCTACAGCGCTTTGTGTTCAAGGCTGTCAAAATGGATTCCTGCTCCTTTCCCCACTGCATTGTTACCAGCACAACCAGTGGATAAAGTCACCGCCACCGGACTGCTCACTCAACCACAGAGAATGTAACTATCACCTATCCAAACCTCTTCCAGAAACCTTGGGATTGTTGTATATTATCAGTATATGATTTTTCTAATCTATATTAGATATTATATAGCTGATTGGAGTTGATAACACATCATCGTTCATGTATTTGTTTGATGAATAATAAGGTTCTTAACCTCATTTGTTCCAGAGTAGCAACAGTTTATCTTTCCAGACAATGTATATCTGACATAGCAACACCCAACATAATCACTTGCATCTTATGAATTTTATTCCTATTTCATTTAGTAGTTGTGATTACTCTTATCTATCTTTTGTTAAACAAATATATATACTGAATGTATATAGCTCTCATGAATCCATATATATATGAAAACAAAGCCCACTAGATAGTGACTATGTGCTGATTCTGAATGCGTCTCTTACATAGACTGACAAAGGAGTATTCTTTAAAGGCTTGCGCACTCAACTATTGCGAAATGGGGCTTTGAGCTACCTACCTCTCTACCTGTATCCTACCCCTCTCATTCGGCACAAATCCAAATATTCCATAATATATCCATATTTGCGGTGCAATGTATCTGAATGCTAAACTATTATTTATAAAGTAAATTAAAGGCTTTGTACTTCAGTCGCGTTCCAACGGTGACACAGAGGCAGGCGCGCTGATGTTTGGCTCACTGTATTTTATTTTGATAAAGTACCAACTACACTGTCAAATTAGCAATGCTGGAACTGATGTGTGTTTTGTGTGTGTGTGTGTGTACACCAGTGTTGCCATGTCTGCGGGTTTATATATATATATATATATATATGTATTAGGGCCGGGACTTTAACGCGTTAATTTCGATTAATTAATTACACAAAAATAACGCGTTAAATTTTTTTTACGCATTTTAATCGCACTTATTTTTGCTCCGCGGAACGTTTCTCACTGGATGAGTTTCGGCGGACCGATTATACTGGAGCACCTACTAGCGTTCAGACAAAGGCTGTGTCCAAATTCAGGGTCTGCATCCTTCGGAGTACTCATTTGAAGGATGTTACGTCACAGCGCCGCGACGAAGGCTGTCCAAATTCGTAGGATCCTTCAAATGCGGCCCACAAATACGTCCTCCTTTTCCCCGAATTGGAAGGATGGGTGTGGTGGATCCTTTCCCGTCCTACCTATCCCATAATTCTTTTCGGCAGAGCGTAATGGCGGACGAAGCGAGCGGTAGCGGAGTGGGAGAGGAGTTTCTCTTACAAAACAAGCTAAAGTTTATGCTTCGGCTCAATGAATTTGTAGGCTTGCCAAGCTTCTTTGGAAGAACGAACTCGGAAGGACGCGAGAACACAGAACGCACACTTATGAGAATTGAGATGTACTGCGTTCCTGCTTAACTGACCGCATAGTCTCAGCATAAGAAACGGCCAATGAACAATCAATATTACAAAATGTCATAACTTATTAAAACATTTCATACTATTATAGATATTACTTTCATACAATTGTATTGTGTTTTATTTTACAGCGTTATATGTTTTACTGTTAAGATTCATTTTAATATGCCAATAAAAATGCAGACTTTCTCCGGGTCTTATAACTTTATTAAAATTAACCAAAACAAAATTATAAATGTTTACTTTCAACTTGAAGAGCCGTTAAGTATTTGTGAGAGCGACTTTAAAGCTTACAGGCTTCCGTACACCGGCCACCCACAGCGTTTTCTGGGATTTCTAACGGCTCGATTCTCTCAAGTCTGCACTCGATGCATCCTCAGTTTCAAGAACATATCCGGGCACTTTCATGCATGCTCTGTACTTGCGTTCTAGAGAATTGGAACTGAACTTCGACGGTTAATGATGACGTAGAACGAGAACACAAGGACGCAAGATCGCTGAAGAACGCATATTGAGAAACAGCCAAAAACAAACCACAGTGAACATGGACAAAGAAGCTGATGAGACCGCTTTGGTTGGCCCTGTGGATGGGAAATTTAAAAATCCATATGAAAAAACGTACTTCTCACTGTTCTCAATCATCTATCTTTATACATATATAAATCACTTAAGTGTGTTCATTACACATAAATTGATTATGAAAACTACAAAAGCAATTCAATCAAGAGCAGTGAGTGTTTCCCTTTTTTCTTTTATCGTTTGACTAACATTAATGTGACAACAGATTATGTTTGCGTGAATACTTAAATATATTTAGCCTACTGTAAATCTGTGTTAATGTGTATTGGGATAGAGCGCTTCGGACGACAGTCAGCCGTTCAGCACAAGAAGCAAATGGTAATAAGGTACTCGTCTCAGAAAACATACAGATAAAGATATTTAACATTTTTAGATATTTAATTGTAAGATATCAGAGACCGAATCAGACTAATTTAAGATGCATCAGAACATTGAAACCTTAGGAGCTGGAATGCAGAGAGGCCTCAAAGCTGTAACATGACAACGTCATAAATCGGATTCCTGGCTCCAGCTACTCCAGCAAGCAAACTAACCAGGAAGCCTCTTTCACAGAATAGCTTACAACTTTCAGACAAAAGAACACATATTGATAATTCCAATTCAGGAAGGAGACTGTCAAATGTGTTGCAAATAATCAAGACTGGTTGTCAAAGAGATGGCCATCACGTGTTCCACGATTGAATTCACAAGCTTCCTTAGACTGACTTCTCCCCCACATAGAAGACAGTCCAAACCAAAATTCCTTTGTCTAAAGAACATGCCTTCGTTCTTCATATAACTATACAAATACTTTCTTTTTCATATGCACATAAAATCATCCTCAAAGGACATTTCTATGCAGAACCCCATATGTTTGTAACCCACACATTTGACTATCTTTGTTTTAATCACTCATTGTGCATGTCTTGCTTTTAATAAGTATTGAATAGCTTAAGCCTTAATATTCATATTTGGTATGTATGAGTTTGAAAATTCGTGCTTTAAATGTTTCTTCCAATCAATTCTTTGTCAAAGGCATCATAGTCTTGTTACAGAAATCATGTTCAAAAGTATACTTTGCAAGAGCCTGTAAAGTTCGGACCTCTGACTGAACTGATAACAACAATTTATTAGTGGGGTGGAGAAACGAAGCAATACCCCGAGCAAGGACAGTATCTAATTGGTCAAGACGTCTAGATGGGACGGTCTGAAAGCCGAGTTTAAAAACTCAGGACACCATCAAACTCTCTCTTACTCTCTTACGCCCTTTGTGCTTCTCTTTTGCCACCGCGTTTTGATGCTGCTCTTTGAGCGTGCTCTGGCACACGTGCCAGCTGCTACCATAATGAGAAGAAAGCCACCTAGTCTTGTTACATCATTTTATTTTTATTCTTTTAGTTTATTGTCTTTCCGTAGAGTTTCATGTTCTAATGTAAATTTGCTACAAAGTCCAGCTCCGACTGCACTCGCTTCAAACTTCGACCAGACCAACTCCGCATCCTCAGCCAACACCAAAGACCTCACTTCAAAGACTACTGAACTCTCAACCAATCCCTAGGTGCATTTAATACCAATTTTAGCCTCATTGAGAAACTCAAAGCAAGGGTTAAATAAGTGATTGATGGTTGTTCCGGTTTATGCAATTGAACATATTGCTATAAACTTGGGATTTCACATTTTCATTCTCTTAAACTCATCCGTTCCTTACTTTCTCTCTTTCTGCAACGTGTGAACGTGTGAATGCTTGTGTCCATGTGTTAGATTAGTTCATGTCTTAGGTTTATATAAATAAAATCTTATTTATATTGAAAAGAGAAGTATCTTGTGTTTTGTGCTCACAAGTTAATGTCTTAATCTGTCGATTTTGTTACTGTGCTATTAAATAGTGTTGTCACTATATTTTGGATTTTAATATCCAGTGCAGAGTTTGTTATACGGCTCGTTCAGTGAATCGCCGTAACAGTGATTCTGTTCAAACCCCTATAAAATCATAAATGATTCCCTTTGAGCTAAATTAAACTATTTCTTTAAATTACATATTAATATTACGTTTTTATTACATTACAAAATTACTATTTAGAGCATTGGGATCACTAGACAAGGGCTTACTGAACTACTGAACTGTTTTTTTGTTTTGTTTGCCTGTAGCTCAAAATAGCTAGTGTACATTCTGAGTAATTTTGCCAGCACATGTCACATATTGTACCTTCAAATTCAAAGTTACTGAACTATCATTAACTCACACATGACGTCTAAAGTCACAGCATCAGATAATTTCTCTCCATGTTTATTTCTGGACTTGCACTTGTATTCTCCACTGTGATCAGAGCTGATGTTTGAGATGCTATAGATTCTTCCAGATCCTACAAACGTTCCTCCTTTAAACCAGGTGAAGTTCAGAACTGGTGGGTTTGAATCACTGCTGCAGTTCAGAGTCACTGAATCTCCCTCCTTTATTTCACCAGATGGACTGATGGACACTGAGATGTTCCTGGGTGGGTCTAAAACCGAAAACAAAACATTGATATTATTAACAATTAAAAATAATTTGAAATCAAATATAGTTGGAAGATGTACTGATACAACCGATTAACTATCGTTTACTCACACATGACGTTTAAAGCCACATTATCAGAGTTTTTCTCTCCATGTTCATTTCTGGACTTGCAAGTGTATTCTCCACTGTGATCAGAGCTGATGTTTGAGATGCTATAGATTCTTCCAGATCCTACAAACGTCCCTCCTTTAAACCAGGTGAAGTTCAGAGCAGGTGGGTTTGAATCACTGCTGCAGCTCAGAGTCACTGAATCTCCTTCGGTTATTTCACCAGATGGACTGATGGACACTGAGATGTTCTTTGGTGCATCTAAAAGAGAAAACAGATTTAATTAAATATCAGAAAGCTGACATACTATGTTTAGAAGATCTAAAGGGCCAATATGTAAGTTTCACCACTAAAGGTTCTATTTAAAACCATAATTGACCATGACACAGTGACTGAGCGTGGAATCATGAGAGCTGTCATCGATCTTCACCTGTGCAGTCATTTTTGCTTTATAGGGCTATTTTTGGTGACAGAATACACAACAAATAGTTGTGGTCCATAACAAATGTGTAAAACAACCAACTGCTGCTTGCTAGATGCTACCAGAGATCGTTGGCTTTGATGCTACAAACACTACTTCCACATTTTGAACTACATCTACTGTCAACCGAGTGTAGGGGGATGTGACGGCATTGACAGGTGACATAAAGACATGGACTGTTTCATTGGTTAAAACTGTGAATTTCTCTGGATTTAAACATTCTTATTTTATTTTATTTTTTGCACAATATAGTGCAGGGATGGGCAATTTGGTCCTGGAGGGCCAGTGTCCTGCAGAGTTTAGGTCCAACCCTACTCAAACACCTGAAGAGGCTAATCAATGTCTTCAAGATCACTAGAAAGTTACAGGCAGGTGTGTTTGATTAGGGTTGGAGCTAAACTCTGCAGGACACCGGCCCTCCAGGACCGAAGTTGCCCTGATATAGAGCGTTTGCACTTACGTCACAGTTTAGTCAGTTACCCAGATATGAACCATATTGGAGATACTTAATAACGGTTAATGTGCTACTAAAGATGCTTTTTGGCTAATTTAAGATGTCTACGCCACAGAAAAAATTTAATAAATAAAAAATAAATAAATAAACAGCCAAAACCTGGATATTTTAGGCAATATAGAAATCCTGGCAAGGACGCATCCTGTAAAAATGGCCCGTATGGTCACCCTACATTCTCAGACTCAGACTGATTTTTTATTTATTTTTTTGTCAGTCTTCTCCTTGATTTGTTATAACTTTTGGCAGTCTATAGTACCCAGAATTACTTTCTGCTTCAACCGATTAATACAGCCCAAACACAATAATTACTGACAATATTCAGTAGCAATAATCAGCTAAATATTTGCGTTCTGTTCTTTTAAGTGGCATTGTTTACATTCGTGCTGCTAATATGGCCGACTTCTGGAATGATTTTATGATATGAAAACACTCTCTCAAATTAAGCCTCTCATTAAAAAAAACAACACAACTTGACCCCAAATATCTAGTTAATTACAGACTGATCTCAAATCTCCCTTTTCTGTCACAGATACTAGAAAAGGTAGTATCCTCACAATTATATTCCTTCTTAGAGAAAAATGGTATCTGTGAGGTATTTCAGTCAGGATTTAGACCGTTTCATAGTACTGAGCCTGCTCTCATTAGAGTTACAAATGACCTGCTTCTATCATCTGATCGTGGTTGTATCTCTTTATTAGTTCTACTGAATCTTAGCGCTGCGTTCAACACTATCGATCACAGCATTCTTTTAAATAGACTAGAACACTTTGTTGGCATTAGTGGAAGTGTCTTAGCATGGTTCAAATCGTACTTATCTGACGTACTTATATTCTTCTTTATCAGTTAGGAACCTAGGTGTGCTGTTTGATAGCAATCTTTCATTTGAAAGCCATGTAAAACTGCGTTTTTATATCTCAAAAACACATCTAAATTGCGACCTATGCTCTCAACTTCAAATGCAGAAATGCTAATTCATGCATTTATGACCTCAAGGTTAGTCTATTGCAATGCTTTACTGGGTGGTTGTTCTGCACGCTTGATCAACAAACTACAGTTGGTCTAAAATGCAGCAGCTAGAGTCCTTACTAGAACTAGGAAATAGGACCATATTAGCCCGGTTCTGTCAACACTGCACTGGCTCCCTATCAAACATTGTATAGATTTTAAAATCTTGTTAATTATTTATAAAGCCCTGAATGGCTTAGGTCCTCAGTATTTGAACGAGCTCTTATCACATTATAGTACTCCACATCCGCTGCGTTCTGAAAACTCTGGCCGTTTGATAATACCTAGAATATCAAAATCGACTGCGGGCTGCAGATCCTTTTCCTATTAAGCACCCAAGATATCACAGAGTTCCATCCAAATCCATTCATAACTATGTTCTCAAACTTTAAGCTGATGCAAACTACAACACACACATCTCATACTTATTCAGAGAAATAAGTATTCTCAATGACAGCGATGTGTAGTGCTGGATCTTACACAAACTCAGCTGTTGATGGACAAATGAATGCATGCATGACAGTTCAATCTTCTATCATGTTTGGAATTAATGTGTTCGTAGTCTCAGCCTCAGACGTCACGCCCACGTAACCTTGGCTAAATGTCTGACGCATAAGGCACACTTTTCTGGAAACACTTCAGGAATGTCGAAGTCGTCATCTGACTGGTTGAATTAAATCGTATTTCCGGGAGATGCGAGTGTCACGTTTATTTTCAGTCCACTGGGAAACACAGATTCCGTTGCGCCAAACCCCCTCACGAAAGAAGAAAGCCATCGTGTTTACAAATGTGTTGATGAACGCTTATCAGGGTCAACTAAACGCTGGATGTGAAATATTTGAAGTTCGCGAAATAGAATCTTTAAAATACATTCAAAAGTTTCACACACCGGTTTGTTATTGTGGCGACATTTCCATGCCCCAAAATGCTACGCTAAACGAAACAAATTATGATTGGTTGTTTGACATGTCAGTCAAACGGCCTCATGTGCGGGCCATGGCCAATGAAAGCAGACATCTATTCCAGACCTTCAGATGTCAGTCTGAAGATCTGGCTATGCGAGACTAATGTGTTCGTAAAATTGCCAAAGGTATTCTGGTTGGCGTTTGGTAAGTGAATGATGCATTGGTAAAGCTTTTCTAAATGTGTGTTTGGACTATGCAAATTAGTTCCACAGGAGGACAGAAGGGTGGGCCACTCACAGCCTGGAAATGGAGAAGCGCCAGATTGCAATCTCCTCTTCATCGGAAAGGGATAAGTCCCAAAAGGGAGAGACACTAACAGAAACATGAAACGTGGTAGGAGATATAAACAGATAATTTTTCTGTCCCTAGCCTTTGCATAAATATTACACTTTAAAAAAACTTTGGGGTTACAATTTCTTTATATTTTAAAATGAAACAATATGCTATTTGAACAATTACACATTCTTAAGACATCAATGTGGCAATATTTTTTTTTATTATTAATTATAAAGAATTCCAAGTACCACAAAACATCTTGTCCCCACAGCCATGTACAGAGGGAAAGTGCTTTATTTTGACCTCAAAAACAGGTTTTTCTACCATTTAAAATAATGTATTCATAACTATCAAATATAAGATGTAAATGTTATAAGATGTAAATGACAAAAACAAAACAAACAAAAAAAAAACTGAATAAGTATTACGAAAAACTCAATTTCCTGAAGATCTATGAAGAAAGGTCAATGATAAGTCCACTGTCTCTTCTCAGTTATCAGAAATTTTCATATGAAGCTTTTAATTGAAGTCACTGGTATGACCTACTTTATTGATAGAGACTTGTAAAAAAAAACTAGAAAACAAATTGATTAAACTACTTAATTGAGTATACCATGGTTGACAGCATGTGGTTTGATAATTTGCAGCAGCCATTTTGTAAAGTGTATTTTTCATGAAAATTGTCACTGGTGTTACTGTCACTGGTGTCACCTTTTAAAGGTAATACCAGTGACACCCATTTATAGATAAACTTAATTTAAAACTATGCATTTAGTTCTTTTGCAGAAAATAGCACTAACATTTTGTGATTCTAACTTTTCTTTATCATTGGTAATCCTCCTTTACTGGTGAGAAGCAGAGACCCTTATAGACAGTGTCTTTGTTGTACATTTTTGTCGTTTCAGTTCAAATGTTTTTAAAATGATGTTTATGTTCTTTTACTAAATGCTTTCACTAATTGCCAAATGTAACAATTTAGTCTCATCTACTTAATTATAGTTGAAGAATAAGGATATTTGGTTTTATGTATGTCACTTATGATTCATTATATCAAATGTAGCAAATGCTATTAATTTTACATCCATTGAATTATGCTACACTCAAGAGTTAAGATTTAAAGGATTGCATCATTATTTGTTTATAACTGATTTTCAAATATTTTCATTGTTAGTGCAAATGCATGGTTGTGCAAATGAACTAACATCATTCAATCAGTTTTAACAAACCTGATTACAATAAATAAAACATAGTCTCCTTATTTGTTGCATTATCATTTTTTTTCTGTAACTCTGACTACAAGTGGTGAAAAAATTGATAATATTGATAATATTTCACGAAAACGTCTCAGGTTACGTATGTAACCATGGTTCCCAGAGAGTAGGGGTCACTATGGGGAACGCCGTCAGCGTGACCCGTGCCTGAAGCATACATACAAAAACACCAAAAGTGGACGTTTCTGTAGCATGACCCCATGTTCTGAGTCTGAATCATGAAAGGGAAGGGACACTAACAGATCAACAAGTTCTGAGTCTCCGGCCTGCAAGGGTGAGACAATAGCAGATCAACATCCGTTCTGTAAGGGAAGAGACAGCAACAGACACAACTGTTCTGAGTCTCCGTCATACAAGGGTGAGCATATACACTCATTCTGAGTCTCCCATCCCGAGAGACAGAAACATCAATGATCTGAGCCTGAGTCTCCAGTTTGTGAGGCAGCAACAGATACAAACACATTCTGAGCCTCCAGTCTGCAAGGAGAGATATATTCTACGTTTAGAGTCTTTGCCCATCGGGACAACAACAGATGCAGCACATCCTGAGTCTCCATCCAAGAGAGACAAAGTGGATCGACCAAGTTCTGAGTCTCTAGCCCAGAGAGACAGAAGACACACAGACATTTGCAACAAGGTTAAGCTCCAGCGAACAAACCTTCACTCCAAGGTATCTTTGCTTGCGTGTTCCAGGCAAGGACCTTCTGCACCTACTCCAGCGCCATATTCTGCGTGTTCCAGATTTTAGGACACTTTGGTGCTCCAGGAGATCAGCATCTTACAGCGCTTTGTGTTCAAGGCTGTCAAAACGGATTCCTGCTCCTTTCCCCACTGCATTGTTACCAGCACAACCAGTGGATAAAGTCACCGCCACCGGACTGCTCACTCAACCACAGGGAATGTAAGTATCACCTATCCAAACCTCTTCCAGAAACCTTGGCATTGTTGTATATTATCAGTATATGATTTTTCTAATTTATATTAATTATTATATAGCTGATTGCAGTTGATAACAAATCATCGTTCATGTATTTGTTTGATGTATTATAAGGTTCTTCACCTCATTTGTTCCAGAGTGGCAACCGTTTATCTTTCCAGACAATGTATCTCTGACATAGCAACACCCAACATAATCACTTGCATCTTATGAACTTTATTCCTATTTCATTTATGGTATTCATTTAGTAGTTGTGATTACTCATATCGAACTTTTGTTAACAAAAAATAAATAAATAAATATATATATATATATATATTAGGGGTGGCACGGTACATGTATTCGTACCGAACCGTCACGATCTCGGTTCGTTGCATGAGGCCTTACGACGAATACAGGCAATTCACCCCAATCCAGAAGGGGGAGCCCACAGTAATGCTGTTTGGTAACCGCCACCAGAAGAACAGTGAATGCCATGAGCTGCGCACTTGAAAACAAAGCCCACTAGATAGTGACCATGTGCTGATTCTGAACATAGACTGACTCTTACATAGACTGACAAAGGAGTATTCTTTAAAGGCTTGCGCACTCAACTATTTGCGAAATGGAGCTTTGAGCTACCTACCTCTCTACCTGTATCCTACCCCTCTCATTCGGCACAAATCCAAATATTCCATAATATATCCATATTTGCGGTGCAATGTATCTGAATGCTAAACTATTATTTATAAAGTAAATTAAAGGCTTTGTACTTCAGTCGCGTTCCAACGGTGACACAGAGGCAGGCGCGCTGATGTTTGGCTCACTGTATTTTATTTTGATAAAGTACCAACTACACTGTCAAGTTAGCAATGCTGGAACTGATGTGTGTTTTGTGTGTGTGTGTGTGTACACCAGTGTTGCCATGTCTGCGGGTTTATATATATATTAGTGCCGGGACTTTAACGCGTTAATTTAGATTAATTAATTACACAAAAATAACGCGTTAATTTTTTTTAACACATTTTAATCGCACTTATTTTTGCACCGCGGAACGTTTCTCACTGGATGAGTTTCGGCGGACCGATTATACTGGAGCACCAACTAGCGTTCAGGCGTTTCACGCAAAGAACGGACTTGCGTTCTCGTGGAGACCGGTCTTGCCAAGCTTCCTTGGAAGAACGAACTCGGAAGGACGCGAGAACACAGAACGCACACTTATGAGAATTGAGATGTACTGCGTTCCTGCTTAACTGACCGCATAGTCTCAGCATAAGAAACGGCCAATGAACAATAAATATTACAAAATGTCATAACTTATTAAACATTTCATACTATTATAGATATTACTTTCATATAATTGTATTGTTTTATTTTACAGCGTTATATGTTTTACTGTTAAGATTCATTTTAATATGCCAATAAAAATGCAGTCTTATAACTTTATTAAAATTAACCAAAACAAAACGATACATGTTTACTTTCAACTTGAAGAGCCGTTAAGTATTTGTGAGAGCGACGTGAGAAGCTTACAGGCTTCCGTACACCGGCCACCCACAGCGTTTTCTGGGATTTCTAACGGCTCGATTCTCTCAAGTCTGCACTCGATGCATCCTCAGTTTCAAGAACATATCCGGGCACTTTCATGCATTCTCTGTACTTGCGTTCCTGAGAATTGGAACTGAACTTTGACGGTTAATGATGACGTAGAACGAGAACACAAGGACGCAAGATCGCTGAAGAATGCATATTGAGAAACAGCCAAAAACAAACCACAGTGAACATGGACAAAGAAGCTGATGAGACCGCTTTGGTTGGCCCTGTGGATGGGAAATTTAAAAATCCATATAAAAAAACTTACTTCTCACTGTTCTCAGGTCAAATATTTATATGCGATTAAAATGCGATTAATTTCGATTAATTAATTACAAAGCCTCTAATTAATTAGATTAATTTTTTTAATCGAGTCCCGGCCCTAATATATATATATATATATATATGTATATATTATATCTATCTATCTATATTTATATATATATAAATCACTTAAGTGTGTTCATTACACATAAATTGATTATGAAAACTACAAAAGCAATTCAATCAAGAGCAGTGAGTGATTCCCTCTTTACTTTTATTGTTTTACTAACATTAATGTGACAGTCAGCCTATATTAAGATATAGTGTATGCTAATGCATCGTTTTTTCCCAACAGTTCCCCAAGCATTCACTTAAGACGTAACAGATTATGTTTGCGTGAATACTTAAATATATTTAGCCCACTGTAAATCTGTGTATATGTGTATTGGGATAGAACACCGTGGGTGTTGTTTTTATGCGGGTGCTTCAGACAGCTGTCAGTCGTTCAGCACAAAAAGCAAACGGTAAAAAGGTACTCATCTCAGAAAACTACATATATTATTTATATACTATATACTATACTATATAATATTTATAATATTTAATTACTATTTCGAGTATTGGGATTGCTAGATGAGGGCCTAATTAACTTTTTTTTTTTTTTGGTGAAGTCCTTGAATTCAACCAAAATTGACATTTTTCACTTATTTATTTATTTGCCTGTAGCTCAAAATTAGCCAGTGCGCATTCTGACTCATTTTGCCAGCACGGGTCACATATTGTACCTTCAAAGTCAAAGTTACTGAAGTATCATTAACTCACACATGACGTCTAAAGTCACAGGATCAGAGTACTTCTCTCCATATTTATTGATGGACTTGCACTTGTATTCTCCACTGTGGTCAGAGCTGATGTTTGAGATGCTGTAGATTCTTCCAGATCCTACAAACGTTCCTCCTTTAGACCAGGTGAAGTTCAGAGCAGGTGGGTTTGAATCACTGCTGCAGCTCAGAGTCACTGAAACTCCCTCCACTATTTCACCAGATGCACTGATGGACACTGAGACACTCCTGGGAGGGTCTAAAACCGAAAACAAAACATAGATGCCATTAACAATTAAAAATAATTTGAAATCAAATATAGTTGGAAGATGTACTGATACAACCAATTAACTATCGTTTACTCACACATAATGTTTAAAATCACATTATCAGAGTATTTCTCTCCATGTTTATTGATGGACTTGCACTTGTATTCTCCACTGTGATCAGAGCTGATCTTTGAGATGTTGTAGATTCTTCCAGATCCTACAAATGTTCCTCCTTTAAACCAGCTGAAGTTCAGAGCAGGTGGGTTTGAATCACTGCTGCAGCTCAGAGTCACTGAATCTCCCTCCACTATTTCACCAGATGGACTGATGGACACTGAGATGTTCTTTTGTGCATCTAAAAGAGAAAACAGATTTAATTAAATATCAGAAATTTGACATCACATACTATGTTTTGAAGATCTAAAGGGCCAATATATCAGTATCACCGCTAGAGGTCTCTTATTCAATACCATAACAAAAACGTAGCTTGATGACACAGTGACTGGGCGTGGAATCATGGGAGCTGTCGTCTTCACCTCTGCAGTCATTTTTGCTTTATAGGGTTATTTTTGGCAACAGAATACACAGCAAATGTTTATGAATAGTTGTGTTCCATAGCATCAAAGCACATCAGTTGTTGATTGCTTGAGTACAGCCATCTTAAGGGCTCAGACAGTCGACTGTTCTCACAGAATCCATAAAACCCTCCTTGATTCTGCCTCAGGAGACCCAACTGATTCTCTGTCACTTATAACGGTCCCTTAAGGTCACTATACTTGAAAATTGCTGGGCATTGGCGCATCTGTTGATTAGGGGCATGTTACTGGTTGGCTTTCCCCAGTGATGGTTATACGCACTTGCTTGCTGTAATAAATCAGTACAAGTTAATTACTAAATTTTCTGTTGTGTTCATCCATCAGTGTCCATGTCCATCAGTGAACATGGAGAGAAATACTGTGATTACAACATCAGAGTATTTCTCTCCATGTTCACTGATGGACTTACACTTGTATTTTGTACTGTCATTGGATTTTAAAACTTAATTAAAGTCATACTAATAATACTAATACTTAATTAAAACTACAAAAAGTAATTCTATGAAGAGCAGCGAGTGATTCCCTCTTTTCTTTTATTGTTTGACTAACATTAATGTGACAGTCAACCTATATTAAGACATAGTGTATGCTAATGCATCATTTTTTCCCAACAGTTCCCCAAGCATTCACTTAAGACGTAACAGATTATGTTTGCGTGAATACTTAAATATATTTAGCCCACTGTAAATCTGTGTATATGTGTATTGGGATAGAACACCGTGGGTGTTGTTTTTATGCGGGTGCTTCAGACAGCTGTCAGTCGTTCAGCACAAAAAGCAAACGGTAAAAAGGTACTCATCTCAGAAAACTACATACATTATTTATATACTATATACTATACTATATACTATTTATAATATTTAATTACTATTTAGAGAATTGGGATTGCTAGATGAGGGCCTAATTAACTTTTTTTTTTTTTTTGGTGAAGTCCTTGAATTCAACCAAAATTGACATTTTTCACTTATTTATTTATTTATTTGCCTGTAGCTCAAAATTAGCCAGTGCGCTTCTGACTCATTTTGCCAGCACGGGTCACATATTGTACCTTCAAAGTCAAAGTTACTGAAGTATCATTAACTCACACATGACGTCTAAAGTCACAGGATCAGAGTACTTCTCTCCATATTTATTGATGGACTTGCACTTGTATTCTCCACTGTGATCAGAGCTGATCTTTGAGATGCTGTAGATTCTTCCAGATCCTACAAACGTTCCTCCTTTAAACCAGGTGAAGTTCAGAGCAGGTGGGTTTGAATCACTGCTGCAGCTCAGAGTCACTGAATCTCCCTCCACTATTTCACCAGATGCACTGATGGACACTGAGACGTTCCTGGGTGGGTCTAAAACCGAAAACAAAACATAGATGCCATTAACAATTAAAAATAATTTGAAATCAAATATAGTTGGAAGATGTACTGATACAACTAATTAACTATCATTAACTCACACATAACGTTTAAAGTCACATTATCAGAGTTTTTCTCTCCATGTTTATTTCTGGACTTGCACTTGTATTCTCCACTGTGATCAGAGCTGATCTTTGAGATGCTGTAGATTCTTCCAGATCCTACAAATGTTCCTCCTTTAAACCAGGTGAAGTTCAGAGCAGGTGGGTTTGAATCACTGCTGCAGCTCAGAGTCACTGAATCTCCCTCCACTATTTCACCAGATGGACTGATGGACACTGAGATGTTCTTTGGTGCATCTAAAAGAGAAAACAGATTTAATTAAATATCAGAAATTTGACATCACATACTATGTTTTGAAGATCTAAAGGGCCAATATATCAGTATCACCGCTAGAGGTCTCTTATTCAATACCATAACAAAAACGTAGCTTGATGACACAGTGACTGGGCGTGGAATCATGGGAGCTGTCGTCTTCACCTCTGCAGTCATTTTTGCTTTATAGGGTTATTTTTGGCAACAGAATACACAGCAAATGTTTATGAATAGTTGTGTTCCATAGCATCAAAGCACATCAGTTGTTGATTGCTTGAGTACAGCCATCTTAAGGGCTCAGACAGTCGACTGTTCTCACAGAATCCATAAAACCCTCCTTGATTCTGCCTCAGGAGACCCAACTGATTCTCTGTCACTTATAACGGTCCCTTAAGGTCACTATACTTGAAAATTGCTGGGCATTGGCGCATCTGTTGATTAGGGGCATGTTACTGGTTGGCTTTCCCCAGTGATGGTTATACGCACTTGCTTGCTGTAATAAATCAGTACAAGTTAATTACTAAATTTTCTGTTGTGTTCATCCATCAGTGTCCATGTCCATCAGTGAACATGGAGAGAAATACTCTGATTACAACATCAGAGTATTTCTCTCCATGTTCACTGATGCTCTTACACTTGTATTTTGTACTGTCATTGGATTTTAAAACTTAATTAAATTCATACTAATAATACTAATACTTAATTAAAACTACAAAAAGTAATTCTATGAAGAGCAGCGAGTGATTCCCTCTTTTCTTTTATTGTTTGACTAACATTAATGTGACAGTCAACCTATATTAAGACATAGTGTATGCTAATGCATCATTTTTTCCCAACAGTTCCCCAAGCATTCACTTAAGACGTAACAGATTATGTTTGCGTGAATACTTAAATATATTTAGCCCACTGTAAATCTGTGTATATGTGTATTGGGATAGAACACCGTGGGTGTTGTTTTTATGCGGGTGCTTCAGACAGCTGTCAGTCGTTCAGCACAAAAAGCAAACGGTAAAAAGGTACTCATCTCAGAAAACTACATATATTATTTATATACTATATACTATACTATTTATCATATTTAATTACTATTTAGAGCATTGGGATTGCTCGATGAGGGCTTAATTAACTTTTATTTTTTTTATTTTTTTTGTGAAATCCTAGAATTCAACCAAATTTAAATTTTTCACTTATTTATTTATTTGCCTGTAGCTCAAAATTAGCCAGTGCGCTTCTGACTCATTTTGCCAGCACGGGTCACATATTGTACCTTCAAAGTCAAATTTACTGAACCATCATTAACTCACACATGACGAGTAAAGTCACATCAGCAGAGTATTTCTCTCCATGTTCATTTCTGGACTTGCACTTGTATTCTCCACTGTGATCAGAGCTGATCTTTGAGATGTTGTAGATTCTTCCAGATCCTACAAACGTTCCTCCTTTAAACCAGGTGAAGTTCAGAGCAGGTGGGTTTGAATCACTGCTGCAGCTCAGAGTCACTGAATCTCCCTCCACTATTTCACCAGATGCACTGATGGACACTGAGACATTCTTGGGTGGGTCTAAAACGGAAAACATGCATGTCATTAACAATTAAAACTAATTTGAAATCAAATATAGTTGAAAGATGTATTGATACAACCAATTAACTATCATTTACTCACACAAGACGTTTAAAGTCAGAAGAGCAGAGTATTTCACTCCATGTTGATTTCTGGACTTGCACTTGTATTCTCCACTGTCATCAGATCTGATCTTTGAGATGCTGTAGATTCTTCCAGATCCTACAAACATTCCTCCTTTAAACCAGTTGATTTCTGCAGGTGGGTTTGAATCACTGCTGCAGCTCAGAGTCACTGAATCTCCCTCCACTATTTCACCAGATGGACTGATGGACACTGAGATGTTCTTTGGTGCATCTAAAAGAGAAAACAGATTTCATTAATATCAGAAATCTGACATGCCATACTATGTTATTGTTTTGAATAAAAGACCTCTAGTGGTTAAACTGATATATTAGCCCTTTAGATCTTCTGAACAAAGAAGTAGCTTGATGACACAGTGAGTACGTTTACACAACAATATTGTGATTTTAACACGATTAAGACAATACTCTTGTAGTGATATCAGATTTAGGTAGCCTCACACGGGGAACCAAAAATCTATTGATAGCAGATGATATCAGTCTCATATGGGGCACCACTAAATGTTCTGATTTTAGATTTAAGTAGCACCACAAGTGTAGTGACTTTGGGCTTAAATGTTATATTAATATTAAAATGTATATTTAATTTTGGTCATATTATTTTATGGGACATCAGGCAAGGCAATGCACTAGTTCTGGTTTCAACAAATAAATCTAAATATTATCTTTAATTAACTTACATCAGTTTTAAAGAATCCAATGCAAATTAGATAATCATAAAATGACAATACACTAATGCCAGTAGTCTGGGAGGACGTTTGGAAAGAGTGATATATTTAAATTCTGCCTGCTCATGTGGTGAGTCTGGGCGGCGACATCTTCCACTTGTTATTGCAGTGGAAGAAAAGGAGTTGGATCCGTTTCACAGTCTTGGACATGAAGACAATGGAGAAGATGAACTCCTGAGCACCGAGAAGGTTCTTTGGTCTGGAACACGCAAACCGGAGCCTTGAAGGTGAAGGTTCTGAAGTCAATACAGAATATCCGGACTAACTGGAACATGCAGGAGGGAGGATCATTAACTTTCTGAAGTAATTGCAGAAGATCCCTTACGAAAAAGAAGTTTATTCAAGTGTGCTATTATTATACTTATTTTTAACTAAAAATTTACTTTTTATATACTTCTCAGAAATCGGCTTACTTCTCAGAAATATACTTACAATGACATTTAAGTATACTTGACTTATACTTAGAAAAACGACATTCAAGTGTTTAAAAAAAGAATGCAAAAAGCTAGAATGTTTTTGTTTTGATTACAAGTATGTTCAGATATTCATATAACAAAATATATACAAATTAATATCTAAATTGGGACATAGTAATATACTTAAAGTATGATGTAAAGTTCACTTGATGTAAACTAGTCGTGTACTCAAAGTTAACTACTCTTATACTTAAAGTATACTTAAATATATACTCTTATATACTAGAAAGTGGGCCAATTTAGTCCCAAGGAGTACTGAAATGGTACATTTTCAAGTATAAGTACACTTATATTTGTATACTTACTACATAACGTATACCTAAGTAAAGTTCAAGTATATTTTTTTAAGTATACTTAATAAAATAAACTTGATGTATACTCCTTTTTGGTAAGGGATTCTGGCTGTTTGTAACTCGCAAACGGAGGATCGCTGAAGAGACGATTCTGAAGTTGTTGGAGAAGATTGGGGGGCACTAAGCTTGTCGTCGTTGTTACTGTGGCAGTTTCCAAACTCCCCAGACTCACTTCTTGCAGATCTTCCTTGTTTCTACGGCAGAGCAGCTTAGAAGCTTAGCTCTTGGCTTAGCAGTGGACCACACCACTTTGAAGCTAACTTATCTTACAACATCTTAGCACACCTCTTTGTCTTGGAGAGAACTTTGAATTCCTTCCCTGAGAAGGCGGGATTTGCAAGTTGCCACCTTTCAGATCCAGCATTCTTCTTTTAATTAAAAGCAGAGGCTTGGTTCTTTATTTTGATATATAATATGTTCATATATTCATAGCAGAAAATATTCTGAGGGCCGTCAAAATTAGGTGAAAATCATCAAAAAAACTGGCAGTGGCTGGCAACTTTTTTTTTAAATGCTGGCGAGGGAAAGAGTTAATCATAATATTGCCATATAGGGCTTCCAGAGTCCTGTTGCACAAAAGTCAGATTCTGGTTAAGTTTGAGCAAACTCTGAGTTTTCACGCTCAAGAAGGTGGGTTGGTTTTGAGTGGGTTTCGTCACCATGGTGACTTATGCCACACGGCTACCCTGCTCCGGAGCAGGTATTATTATGGTTTATAGATTGCGAAAGCCAGACCAATTGGCTGTGAGCAAAGTGACACATCTGATGCAATGAAGCCCGTATCTCTCGCTCCAAATTAAAGCAATTTACTATCAAATAATTTTAGAGACAAAATTGCCTGACTTTTGGAGCTACTTATTTATTATATTAATTTAAATTATTCATAATTCATATAATGTATTCATATAATTATTAGTGGCAATTATTCCAATCATTAACTCACACATGACATTTAAAGTCACAGCATCAGAGTATTTCTCTCCATGTTCATTTCTGGACTTGCACTTGTATTCTCCACTGTCATCAGATCTGATCTTTGAGATGTTGTAGATTCTTCCAGATCCTACAAACGTTTCTCCTTTAAACCAGCTGATTTCTGGAGGTGGGTTTGCATCACTGCTGCAGTTCAGAGTCACTGAATTTCCCTCCACTATTTCACCAGATGAACTGATGGACACCAAGACGCTCTTAGGTGGGTCTAACAACAATTAGCAGATCATATATTTCAGAAAAATAACACAGTTTTAAAATTAATATGAACTGAATTTATCAAAACAGAATTAGCATAGTTTGTTTCATAGTAAACTTACAGATGACATTTAAAGTCACAGCAGAGTATTTCTCTCCATGTTTGTTGATGGACTTGCACTTGTATTCTCCACTGTGATCAGAGCTGATCTTTGAGATGCTGTAGATTCCTCCAAATCCTAGAAACATTGCTCCTTTAAACCATCTGATTTCTGCAGGTGGGTTTGAATCACTGCTGCAGTTCAGAGTCACTGAATCTCCCTCCTTTATTTCACCAGATGGACTGATGGACACTGAGATGCTTCTGGGTGGGTCTAATAACAATTATCAGATTATTTATTTAAGTCCTTTTACACACACACACACACAAACACACACACACACACACACACACATATATATATATATATATATATATATATATATATATATATATATATATATATATATATATATATATATCAGGGGTGTACGATATGCATATTCGTATTGAACCTTTCGGTACAAGGCTTTGGTACAGAGATATTGTCAAAGCACAAATTACGTTTCTTCTATTTATTTATTTATTTTCACTATGTACAGGTCACAAGAGAAATATTAAGGGAATAAATTAAAACCGCTATGGCCTACATCGTTATCAGCATATGCTGAAGTAGATTAGTCTCTCGTCGTCTCTGAGAGATAAAGCGAAAGCTCCGTCATCACTCCATCATTCCGTTTTTACTTTCACTTTCTGCATAGTGAATTGACTGAGATTAAGATGTTCAATGGCATAAATATTGCGCAAAATTTGCACATGTGCAAACTCGTGCTTGTGTGATATCCATTGGCTTACCTTCATGGTTTAAAACAGAAATACTTCCAACATTGTGACGTAACCAATTACCCCGCCCCCTGTATCGAAAACATACCGAACCATGACACCACTGTGTGGTATCGAACCGAACCATAAATTTTGTGAACCGTTACACCCCTAATATATATATATATATATATATATTAAATTACTTATATGAACTAGGGCTGGACGATATGGCCAAAATTCATATCATGATATATATCTTCAGTTTGGTCAATACAATAAAATATAATATAGATATGAACAGTATTTAAAGGGGTCATCAGATGCCCATTTTCCACAAGCTGATATGATTCTTTAGGGTTTTAATCAGAAGTCTATAACATCCTTAGGTTTTCTCAGTGGTAGTGTAAAAAAAAAAACACCCTTTTTACCTTGTCAAAATCAGCCCTTTTTAGAGTTAGCTGTTCTGTTGCATTTCCCTTTAAATGCTAATGAGCTCTGCTGACCCCACCCCTCTTTTCTGTGGGCTGACAAGCCGTAATGTTTACTTTAGCCACATTTAGCTGCAAAAGTTGCTATCGAGCAAATTATTAAGAAAGGCGATTTGCAAAGATGCATAAAAAACTCTTACAACACTTCTACTGTAGGTGAAGCTGGATGTCGAATGATTCGTGCGAACAGAGATGCGTTTATGTAGATCACTGGGCGCATTTCCTTCAGAAATTAAAGTAACGTTAATCCTTTGCATCTTCAGCGGCTCAGATGTCGGAAGTAAATCACAACTGCTATGTTCATTATTACATCCAACAACAAAACACCTCAATTGCTTAGGAGACATTCTTGTCTTCCCCTGCACCGGAAACAACACAATGGCGGTCGGACTGTTTACATCTCACTCAACTCATTTAGGGCGGGTCTAAGGTAAGACGCCACTGTCAATCAACTATCGTGGGAGGGGCCTTTGTCGGTGTGATGTCACACCGACAAGAAACTGAGAATGGCCGGATTTGAAAAAAAAGGATATTACTTATAAAGATGAAAAAAAAATACCACTGGGTGGATTTTTATCATTATAGGGTGTTTGTACACACACTGCCAACACACATTTATGTTCAAACAACATGTGAGTTTGGCATCCCATGATCCCTTTAAAAAAAAAAAAAAAAGTATGTACCTACAAACATCTGAAAAATGAATTTGCCAAGTCTATGAAACTTCCTCCTGTATATAATATTTTAGAAATAAAAAAGGTACAAATTAATTAATGTTCACCTTTTATTTGCATTTAGCCTTAATACAAACGAGGAATGTGAAATCACCATCAAATAAACATACGACTCTAAGATTCACCTTATTAATATTAAAGGCAGGGTAGTCTATTTTTTTTTTTTTTTTTTTTTTTTTTATTATGTTGGCTGAAAGTCTCTTCACATCTCTCTCACATCTTCACAGATGTAGGACCATAAAATGTTCACCAACCAAAATGTTTGGTCCAAAATATGTATTCGCACACCTCTGCACACCCTGTTTGCACAGACATGATACATCATCAGCACGTTCCAGCAAGAGTGAAAGGTGCTATTATTGTAATATTATTCACTTTGTAATGTGATGTTTTGTCACCCGCAAATGAGACATGAAGTAATCTGACAGCACTGTGTTCAGTCCTCCTCTAACGACATCTCTCATCGTATCGCAGGTCTGATGGAGCGCGCTCATGTGTTTTGGAGGAGGCGTGGCTTTGCAGAGTAATTTGGGGGGGACCTTGCTTTCAAAGCTGACTTGCTATTGCTAGCCTTTCTGAAATAGCTTACCCTACTTTTAATATCTTTAACTTTGGATTCTAACATAGGCTGATTATTACTGGGTGTTTCTGCAACTACGGACACTTTTAAATCCCAGCAGCAAAATTTTAGATTTATGTTAAAATTTGTCATATGATGCTTTATTTTGATTCTGATAAATATATTCAGTTTCATTACACACCTTGACAAAAACATAATTAATGATTAATGTGATTTAATATAAAATTATGATGTATTTATGGGTCCAAACACCATTTTTGTTCATGTCCCACAACTCTGGTCTATGTGAGATACGTAAAATAAGATAATTGAATTACAATTTGACATTATTTCAAATGGAATTGTTTAATATACATATTAATTTACAGAATCTTAATTTCTTTGTATTATTTACTTTATTTGTATTAATTTATTTGTATTATTTAATGGAAAAAAAAAAACTTTTATGACATTTTCAAGGACAAACAAGCCTAGTTTCTATTGAGTGTCCTTATCATACAGCTTAGCAATTCTGTTCTTTGAACTACATTTTTAAAAATAAATGTATATTACTGTTTAATTCATGCATATTAAGATGCTAAGAGTCTAAACTAATGTAGAAGGCCTTGCTAGCCACAACATGTCTTTACTGCAGCAAATGTAGGTGTTGCGGTAAAGACCTTGTGTTGCGGTAGAGACAAGTTCAAAGTTTATTGAATATTAAATTACAACTATTCAGTCTATTGTAAATTATATTTACATTTACTGTTGTTCTCTACAGTAGCCTGTTTTTGATTTCATGGCACTTTAACATTGTGTCCTTACCGACACAAGATGTCATTACCGCATCTCAGCTTTATTTAATTTTTTTATATTTTTATTTGCCCCAAAAAATATTGTTAACACTGAAGTTGAGATATGGTACACCTTGAAATTGCAACATCTGTCATAAGAAGCTAAATATGTAATTTCTACTGTGTATGGAACAATTGAGATCTAAGGTTACTATCTAAATTTTACATGGCATAGAGAAAACCATGAAATCCCCTATTTTGTATATTAATTTTTACTATTAATATTTGCAAAACTGCACAAAAATTTAAAAAGCTATTCAAATATATTACATTTGTGTAGAAATAAAAAAAAGTAAAATGTATATAATGAAGAGTTGAAAAACTAAATATGTTCCAGGTTAAAATCTTAATGACTTTTTATATGTATTAGAGTCTCTGATGGTCGAAATTAAAATTCACAGGGGTTGATTTATTTATTTATTATTTTGTTTTCATTTTGGAGAGTCAAAAGTGCAAGTAGTTGCAGAAGAACCCTACTATAGATTGAAACCAAAATGCTTCAGCCAGGATAAAGAATATGAAAAGTGCTCAGAGTTGCTGCAGGAAACAGAAAATAAAGAGTGAGCAACAAAAACATGTGTTGCTGGGGAAGGGACATTGTTGAGTGTTAAAGGGTTACTCCACCCCAAAATGCACATTTTGTCATTAATCACTTACCCCCATGTCGTTCCAAACCCGTAAAAGCTTTGTTCATCCTCAGAACACACTTTAAGATATTTTGGATGAAAATCGGGAGGCTTGTGACTGTCCCATTGACTGCCAAGTAAATTACACTGTCAAAGCTTTTACAGGTTTGGAACGACATGGGGGTAAGTGATTAATGACAAAATTTGCATTTTGGGGTGGAGTATCCCTTTAATGACACCCTATGACAGACTCTAGAGGTTTCTGGCAAGAAATTGTTGCCACCTGTAATAAAAACCCTCTCGGAAGGGGAGTTTGTGGCCTGAATTCACAAGTAATGCTGTGCTCAGTAGGTTTACTCTGGGGAAGTTTTTTTTATTTTATTTGATAGACTTTCCTTCAATCTAGATTGTCAGCATCTGGAGACAGAAGGAGCGGCATTTTAGTTACAGATTTGCCCAAAACCATTGCAATATTTTATAAATGTTGATAAAAAGTTTATTGCAAAATGAGAGCGTTTCCATTAACCATTAACCATTAACCATTCTTTTTCCCCCTTTGGTGATAAGTCACGACAACAGCTCTGGGTAGGTTTACAAATACCGTAGCCACTGCACTAGCCATTATTTTTAATCAGATGAGATGTAGACGTGTAACTTCAGTGAAACAGTGCGGAGAGCTGCTTCTGGGACGCTTCTGAAATGTGTAATGTGTAGTATAAACACAAGCATTGACTAGAGTTGCCATGATCAGCTCCGGTGGCCATGTCGGAGCCGTAATGCAAATAAGGGTAATGCAAATAATAATGTAAATAAGGGGTTATCCAAACATTAATTGGCATGGAAACCCTTTATACTTGAGAGCGGCCACATATGAGGTGTTTCTTGAATAATAATAATTTGACTTATTCAACCTTATAGAACAGCCTACCTTTAAATGTGAAAAAAACTGTTTCCATTGCAGTTTTGTATGATATTCCTTTTCAGATTTTGTGAAAAACCACCTCATGTGAGCATAAAAACTTTTTTTGTGATATATGGGAGTGTTACGTGTATCTGTGTGACATTTATATTCTAAGCCCATAGGTGGTGTTGTGGGAGTTTCCCATTCCACGAGAGTCGTGACGTCATCAAGGATTCCGGATAAATAGGCTGCAGGCGACAATGGCGTTCTCTCTTTTTGTGGCTCCGCTTCTCATTGTTTGCAAGCGTCTCTTTCATCGCCTCTTTGAGGCTATGTTGTTCTTTATGCTTAGGTTTAACTTGTAAATTTGTGTTTTGATATGTGATATTCTTTTTTTTATCAGTTGCGGGTAGTTTATATTATTAGTTCACGTTTTGTTTATTTAGTAAGAACTGAGCGAGGGAAGCAGGTGTCCGGAAGACTCACCTATTCTTATTTTTATTTCGGGAGTCAGGTAAGAGTTTTGATTTGAGAACAGGGGTAGTTAGGAGTGTGTTTTCTTAGCTTTTCTACCCGTGAGCTGATTATCTTTTTCTTCGTTATTATTCCTTAAATTGTGTTATAAATATTCTTAGTGATTTGTTGTGTATTTTCTGGAGGTTTGAGTTGTATAATTTAAGTGAATTAAATAAGAGGCGTCTTGAAATTCACATCAGGTGTTGTGATTCTTTTTATATGTTCGGCCTGTGTCCTTTATTTTAATTGTTTAAAATAAACGAGCCTTAAAATGGTTACGGGCCGTAACAGGGAGTTTTGCAAAATTATTGCAGATTCAGTTCACATTTCAATTTGCGCAATTTTCAAGGGTAATGGAAACACATGACAAATGCTATAATGTAAATTGAAATATCGGAAATGTGTTTAAAAATCATATCACCATTATATCACGATATATATATTGATATTGAATTACTGTCCAGCCCTAATATGATCTGAAATTATCAAAACTGAGAATTAGCATCTTTTGTTTTATAATAAACTCACACATGACATTTAAAGTCACTGCATCAGAGTATTTCTCTCCATGTTCATTGATGGATTTGCACTTGTATTCTCCACTGTGATCAGAGCTGATGTTTGAGATGCTGTAGATTCCTCCAGATCCCACAAACGTGCCTCCTTTAAACCAGGTGATGTCTGCAGGTGGGTTTGAATCACTGCTGCAGTTCAGAGTCACTGAATTTCCCTCCACTATTTCACCAGATCCATTTATGAACACTGAGACTTTCTTTGGTGGATCTGAAACAGAAGATGGATACCATTAACTGTCTGGCCCCACCATCACACACGGTGGTATTGCAAGATGGGAGCACCCGTGCTCCAAAACCTATAACAAAACTTATCAAATGTATCAATTTTGCTTTAAGTCTATTGGGTCTAATGTTTAGAGTGTTTAATGTGACAGTTACTGAACAATCATTAACTTACATTTGACATTTAAAGTCACAGCAGAGTATTTCTTTCCATGTTTATTTCTGGACATGCACTTGTATTCTCCACTGTGATCAGATCTGATCTTTGAGATGTTGTAGATTCTTCCAGATCCTACAAACGTTCCTCCTTTAAACCAGCTGATTTTTGCAGGTGGGTTTGAATCACTGCTGCAGCTCAGAGTCACTGAATCTCCCTCCACTATTTCACCAGATGGACTGATGGACACTGAGACACTCCTGGGAAGGTCTACATTAACAGTAATGATCATATTATTACCTCTTACACATTTTTTAAATTAGTAAGGAACTGATATGTATGGTGGCTGAGAGATCTCAACGCACTGCAACTGAATAAAACATGCAAAATAAAGAAGAAAAGCAAAACAAATAAAGAAAAAAACATTAATTTATTTCTGTTATTCAAACTCAATTTTCAGCATCATTACTCCAGTCTTCGATGGATGGTCCTTCAGAAATCATCCTAATATTATTATCAATAAATCTAGATTTATTATCAATGTTGGAAACGGTTGTGCTGCTTCATTTTTTGCTTTTCATTTTTATTTTATTTATTTATTTTGGAACCTGTGATACTTTTTTGAGGCTCATTGATAAATAAAAATTTACAAAGAACAGCATTTATTCAAAATAGAGATGTTTTCTAACAATATCAATCTTCACTGTTTCTATCAATTTAACAAATACTTGCTGAATAAAAACTAATTTCTTAATAATAATAATAATAATACTGACTGCAGGCTTTTGTATATTGTTACAAAAGTTATATTTTAAATAAATGCTGTTCTTATTTAACTTTTTATTCATCAAAGAATCCTGAAAAAAAGTATGACTTGTTTACAAAATTGCTAATAAATCAGCATTGCATAAAATGTATTTTAAAATATATTCAAATTTTGAACAAATAAATGCAGGCTTGAAGACCATACATTTTTAAATATAAAATATTAATGTATCCAAACTTTTGACCTATATATATATATATATATATATATATATATATATATATATGTTGCACATATGAATGGGAACATGTCAATTTAAATATGTGCATTGATATTTTACATATTGCATTGCCATTTTGCATATTACATTTTAAACTGAATTTAGCTACACGTATGCTTCCATACAACACAACAAAATACAGAAACACACTACTATACTTGCAACACAACCAAATACAGATCAGGATGTTAAAATAAAAAGTCACCTTGCAGCTGATCGATTACAATAAGCATGCCCCAGCCAGGTTCATGACTTGTTAGGATCCTCTTGAAACATTTCCATTGTATTCTATGCTCTTTGCTGCACGTTTCTGTATTTGGTTGCATTGTGAGTATTTGCAGCATATATATCAAGCTGATAAAGATGTTTTCTTAATTTGCTGGTGTTTTTTCTGTTTGCATGCTTAAACTGTGGTGAGTTGAGCTCTGTCGATTTCTACGTTGACCACCGTAGAGATGATCAGAATTAGTGTTTTATGTTGTGCAATAACTTACACATGATGTTTAAAGTCACAGCATCAGAGTATTTCTCTCCATGTTTATTTCTGGACATGCACTTGTATTCTCCACTGTCATCAGATCTGATCTTTGAGATGTTGTAGATTCTTCCAGATCCTACAAACGTTCCTCCTTTAAACCAGCTGATTTTTGCAGGTGGGTTTGAATCACTGCTGCAGCTCAGAGTCACTGAAACTCCCTCCACTATTTCACCAGATGCACTGATGGACACTGAGACACTCCTGGGAAGGTCTACATTAACAGTAATGACCATATTATTACCTCTTACACATTTTTTAAATTAGTAAGGAACTGATATGTATGGTGGCTGAGAGATCTCAACACGCTGCAACTGAATAAAACATGCAAAATAAAGAAGAAAAGCAAAACAAATAAAGAAAAAAACATTAATTTATTTCTGTTATTCAAGCTCAATTTTCAGCATCATTATTCCAGTCTTCGATGGATGGTCCTTCAGGAATCATCCTAATATTATCATAAATAAATCTAGATTTATTATCAATGTTGGAAACGGTTGTGCTGCTTAATTTTTTGCTTTTCATTTTTATTTTATTTATTTATTTTGGAACCTGTGATACTTTTTTGAGGCTCATTGATAAATAAAAAATTAAAAAGAACAGCATTTATTCAAAATAGAGATGTTTTCTAACAATATCAATCTTCACTGTTTCTATCAATTTAACAAATACATGCTGAATAAAAACTAATTCCATAATAATAATAATAATAATAATACTGACTGCAAGCTTTTGTATATTGTTACAAAAGTTATATTTTAAATACATGCTGTTCTTATTTAACTTTTTATTCATCAAAGAATACTGAAAAAAGTATGACTTGTTTACAACATTGCTAATAAATCAGCATTGCATAAAATGTATTTTAAAATATATTCAAATTTTGAACAAATAAATGCAAGCTTGAAGACCATACATTTTTAAATATAAAATATTAATGTATCCAAACTTTTGACCTATATATATATATATATATATATATATATATATATATATATGTTGCACATATGAATGGGAACATGTCAATTTAAATATGTGCATTGATATTTTACATATTGCATTGCCATTTTGCATATTACATTTTAAATTGAATTTAGCTACACGTATGCTTCCATACAACACAACAAAATACAGAAACACACTACTATACTTGCAACACAACCAAATACAGATCAGGATGTTAAAATAAAAAGTCACCTTGCAGCTGATCGATTACAATAAGCATGCCCCAGCCAGGTTCATGACTTGTTAGGATCCTCTTGAAACATTTCCATTGTATTCTATGCTCTTTGCTGCACGTTTCTGTATTTGGTTGCATTGTGAGTATTTGCAGCATATATATCATCAAGCTGATAAAGATGTTTTCTTAATTTGCTGGTGTTTTTTCTGTTTGCATGCTTAAACTGTGGTGAGTTGAGCTCTGTCGATTTCTACGTTGACCACCGTAGAGATGATCAGAATTAGTGTTTTATGTTGTGCAATAACTTACACATGATGTTTAAAGTCACAGCATCAGAGTATTTCTCTCCATGTTTATTTCTGGACATGCACTTGTATTCTCCACTGTCATCAGATCTGATCTTTGAGATGTTGTAGATTCTTCCAGATCTTACAAACTTTCCTCCTTTAAACCAGCTGCTTTTTGCAGGTGGGTTTGAATCACTGCTGCAGCTCAGAGTCACTGAATTTCCCTCCACTATTTCACCAGATGGATTCACTACTACTAAAGCCTCATTTGGAGGATCTAGAGGTCCAGTATATAGAATGAAAATAACTGATGAAAACATTTTGCAGTCTGACTTCTTTATTTTGCAACATTTCCATGCAATATTTGGATAAATTTACTCGAGCTGGCAAAATATGAATCTGTACTCACACGTGACACTGAGCTGAACAGCAGGAGAGATGTAAGTGTGTCCATGTAGAGCACAGCTATATCTGCCTGCATCCTCTCTTCTGACTGACTGCAGCAGGAGTTGATTGTTTCCGTCTCTTCTCTCAGTTAATGGCTGTGAGTTTCTGTACCAGATGAATGTTGCTCTGTCAGTCAGAGTGCAGCTGCTTTTACATGTCAGACTGACATTATGACCCTCTGTCACTCTCTCAGGAGACTCCACCTGAAGATCTGAACACAACACACACATTATATCTAGTGCTGCTGTCAGACACTGATTATTATTCAACATAATGCACAGAAGAAGAGTGAAACCTCATCAAAGTCACCTGTGACAGTAAGAAACACCCCTGGAGTTCCAATCCATATCACATTGTTTTTATCAGTTGTGAGGTCCAACAATCTTAATACACTGAATGAATCAGGTTTATCAGCGATGAATCTGAAATAGTACATGTGTTCATCTTTCTGTGTCACATGACTCAGTCTGATGGTGCAGTTCTGCTGTTTATCTCCCAGATACTGAAGCCTCTGACTGTATTCAGTGTCCTCAGACAGATCTGGATACTCTTCACCCTTAACAGTGTTTTTGGTCCAGAACACTTTCTTGATCTGATGTCCAGTAGGGTATGTATAAGTGCAGTTCATTATCACTGATGAGTCCTTTAATGCACAGATGTGTGACGGACTGTAACTCACACCCCAATCAGCACTAGAAACCCCTAAAACACAGAAATAATAACAATATATGGCATTCATCTTCTCAAAACCTAATGAGTGTGAAAAATGATTTCAGCTTTTCATGAAGTTAGTGGAGGATGTTCCATAAATAAACAAACAAGAGACAGACATGAAACCAGCAAATCAATCAGTCATTAACAACATGCTACCCTATCAAATAATCAAATGTATGCCGATTAAAACTAAGAAAGTAATCAAAGCTGAGTTTAGTGGTTAAATTGTTTAATAATAATAATAATGATAATAATAATAATAAACGTTATTTTCTATAACCTTTATATAGCCTTTAAATGAAGATCTCAAAGCACTTTACAACAACAGATAAAACCATACACAGTAAAAAAAAAAAAATCAAAAACACTACAAATAAAACAATATAAAAATAATATAAAAATAATACGATACTCTTTTGAGTAATACAAATGTTTAATTAAAAGCTACCCTAAAAAAAGAGAGATTTAAAAGTGCTAAGAGTTTTAGCTTGCCTTATCTCAATCGGTAAAGAATTCCACAGTTTTGGAGCTAATGCCGAAAACGGAGTGTCTATTTACACTAAGTGCAAATAGCCCATCTTGTTGGCAAAGGCTATTTACACTAACTCTGCCCACTAACGTGTGATTGCGTTAGTCAACATTAAGAAAAGAAGCTAGATCAACATCAGTTTCAGTGGCGTAGATGGTAAGGCACATGCTTTTTGACGCGAGCGACCCGAGTACGAGCCCACCTTTTGCCAAACATTTTTTTTCTCCCTTTTCAAATCTCATATCGCATCAGAAAGGCATTTATTTTCAATAAAAATTAAGGAAATAATCAAAAAGGTGAAAATAAAGTATCGGGTAGGTGTAGGGAGGGCTTTATTGTCCCAATAAGGTGGCATCCATTTAATAAATTTGAATTAAAACTATAATTTACACTCAGTATGTTATTATTGTGTACTGTTTTATAATGTACTACAATACTGAGGTGCAGATAATTGCCACTATTTGCAATAAGTAGTATAAATAGCACAAAATCTTGCTATTTTAACATAGTGTAAATAGAATCTATAGCTATTTACACCGAGTGTAAATAGCATCTATTGCTATTTGCACTTAGTGTAAATAGCCGCTGCCTAAAGAAAAAGCCCTATCGCCCATCAATCTTAAACGGGTTAAAGGAACAGTTAGAAGACCAGTTTCAGATGAGCGAAGGTCATGTGTTGGAGTATAAGGAATTAAAAGCTCAGACAAATATTGAGGTGCCAACCCATGTAAAGCCTTGTAAGTAAGCATCAACATTTTAAAATCAATCCTAAAACTAACAGGAAGCCAATGCAAAGACTCCAAGACTGGTGTAATATGATCTCTCATCCTAGTTCTAGTAAGGATTCTAGCAGCCGAGTTTTGCACTACCTGCAATTTGTTTAGGGTAGCTTTTGATGCCCCAGCCAACAGGGCATTACAATAATCAATCTGGGTAAACACAAAAGTGTTAATCAACCTCTCAGCAACAGAAAAGGACAACATTGGACGTAGTCTAGCAATATTTCTAAGATGAAAAAAAGATGTTTTAACAGTGCTCTGAACATGTGGTTCAAAAGTTAGATTGGAATCGAAAATAACCCCCAAACTCTTTAGTTTTGTTTTAAACTCCATAATTAAACCATTAACGGACAAAGTAACCGACCCAGCTTTACGTAACTTGTGGGGTGAACCAATAAGCATAAGCTCAGTTTTTTCACTGTTAAGACAAAGAAAATTTTGTGACATCCATTCTTTTATCCTAGAAATACACGTGGAAAGAAAATCAACAGACACAGTATCATTAGGTTTAGTATGTATTTAAATCTGAGTATCATCTGCATAAAGGTGAAATTTCAGACCAAGAGATCTCAAAAGCTGACCAAATGTAAAAATATAGATGTTAAAAAGCAAGGGGCTCAAAATTGATCCCTGAGGGACTCCAGATTGCACAACACCAATTTCAGACCTAAATCCACCCATGGAAACAAATTGCTTACGATCAGAGAGGTAGGACTTAAACCAATTAAGTGCAATATCAGAGACACCAAAAACAGTTTCTAGACGACTAATTAAAACCAAATGATCCACAGTGATCACTGAGATCAAGATTGAAAGATAACCAGAATCCGAAGCAATTAACAAATCATTAGTAACCTTAACCAGTGCTGTTTCAGTACTATAGAAATTGCGGAAACCAGATTGCAAAGGTTCAAAAAGATTGTTTTCAGTCAAATGAGAAATTAACTGAGAAGCAACCACTCGCTCCAAAATTTTAACAAGAAAGGGAAGATTGGATATGGGACGAAAATTTGAAAGGTTTTCATAATCAATATTTGTCTTCCTTGGTACTGGGGTAACTGCAGCAATTTTAAAAGTTGGTGGAACAACCCCAGTACACAAAGAGTCATTTATAATGCTCAAAACAACAGGACACAAGGAAGCAAAACATGACTGAAACAGACTAGTAGGTATGGGATCAAGTAAAGAAGTGACTGGCTTCATTTGAGAAACCTCCTTTTGAAGAGAGTATGAATCAAGTGTACAAAAATTTGAAAAAACAGTACCAGAATAAGAAACATTAACAGAAGAAAACGACAATGAAGTAGAAGCACAAATACCCTTGCGTACGTTATCAGTCTTGGTAGCAAAAAAATCAAGAAACGTATTACAAAGATGAGTTGAAGCAGTAACATGTAAAGAACTATTACACTTCAGCAATTTGTTAATAGAGTTAAACAGTTGTCTCGGATTTCTTTGGTTGTCATCAATCATCTTAGAAAAATAATTCGATCTAACAGAAACAATTCTAGCCTTCTACTCTTGTAAACAATCTTTCCAAGCTTCATAATTAACAGTCAAACCAGAAAGACGCCACTTCCGCTCCATCTTACGACAAGATGTCTTCATCATACGCAAATCATCATTATACCAAGGAGCAGGACGTACATATGAAACAGAACGTGATTTTTGAGGAGCAGAAGTATCCAGGCCAGACAGGAGAACAGAATTTAACATGGAAACCTTTGTCTCTAATGAATCAGATGAAGAGAAACTACCCAATGAGGAATCAATGAAAACAGAAAAATCAGAAACCTCAATTGATCTCCATTTCCGATATGTCACAACACGAGAAGAGGAGATATTGGCACCAGGTAAGTACAGATCAAAAAAGATTGCCAGATGGTCAGACAATCCTAAATCAACAGTAGACAACTGAGACACAAGAGATCCACTTGAAATCACCAGGTCTAAAATATGTCCTTTGTTATGTGTAAAACAGTCAACAAATTGATTCAAGTCAAAGCACTCCAGTAAAGACAAAAGGTCTTTTGTTAATGCAGAATCTTTTTTGTCCATGTGGATGTTAAAATCCCCCTGAATAAGAGTTCTCTCAAATTTGAGGCACAAATAGGACAACAGCTCTGCAAATTCAGGTAAAAAGTTTTTGTTTGCCTTAGGAGGCCGATAGACTAGTAGAGAGGGACTCAGAAGTAGTCAGAACGAGGCATTCAAATTAATTAAACAAAGGAGCAGTTTCGGGACTTAAACTGTATTGTTGATTATACAGCACAATGATACCCCCACCTCTACCAGAGGATCGCGGGAGATCAAATAACCCGTAGCCAGCAGGAGTAAGTTCATTAAAAAGAAGACATCCGACTGCTTATGCCATGTTTCAACCAGACATAGAATGTCCAGTTTGAATGATGTCAGATAAAGCTTTGTTGTTAACAGAACGAGCATTAAAAAACGCCGATTTCAACAGGCACGGGGACTCAGAAAATGCCCGTGAGGTCTCTTTATGTATAGGCACAGACAAGTTGTTATAGTTAATCCCAGCAGGTCTGTACAGCAGCCTTTGTGTTTTACGAAAAAATGTTGGATAGGAGATGACAGATGTGCAAAACTGCGCCTTGAAGAGCAATGAATGTAGCGTTTACGCCGGAGAATTCCAACATCTCCGCAGATTTTGTAAATGTCATTTGTCAAATAATAATTCCGCTTTAGTTTCAACAGCTGACAAGCAGTGAACCTTAAGGCCATGCAGGAGGAATCCACACTAACAGCAGCCTCGCAGCAGTGTAAATCCAGAGCAGGGCAACAGGAAAGTTGGTTCCAGTAACAGATACTCAGAAATAGGAGCAATAATCCAACGCGTGAAGCGTAGTTCCACATTGCCATAAAGCAAGACGACGGTCTTCTAAGCTCCAAAACCGTTATCACACAAAAGCATCAGCAGTAGTAGCGAATAATAAAACAAACAAAACGGGAGAAAGGAGCGGCAGCCAAACGTGCCAGCGTACCCCTTCAACCGGAACCGGGAAAGTACAAGTCTAAGACTGTTCAATCTGCTGGTGTACTTGACAAAATGCCAAGTTCTGTCATAAAACTCTAGATCAGGGGTCAGCAACCTTTTTCGGCATGACGTGCCATTTTTCTTTCTTCTGGTTAACCACTGTGCCAGTACACAGCCCCCACCCCCCGTCGCCATCGGATAAATACAGAATATGCATTAAAATGCACTGATTATGCACAATGCATGTGTATTGTTAAATGATACGATAAAAAAAATAAAATAAATATTTGATTTGCATGCAAATTGTTTCTTTAGATTTTTCCGTGAATTGTTTTTTAAACTGAACACCACTATGTGTGTGTGTGTGTATGTGTGTGTGTGAGAGAGAGAGAGAGAGAGAGAGAGAGAGAGAGAAGGGCAATGCATTAAAACCGTTCAGTGTAATCACAGTTCTATTAAATTGATGCGCACGCACGCACACACACCACTCGCACAGAGATAGGAGATCACTCTGTGCAAAAAGTTTGACATTATTGCATTTACTATAATCACCATTATTAATTTTGTGAAATGTTTTGGTAATGTACACACAAACTATACCAATAAAGTACATTACACTGAGTAGAAAATAAGCCTTAAAATCCCCAAATCAAATTTTTTTTTATTTTTTTTTTTTATAAAGAACAAATCAACCAATAAAGAGTGAGTGTATAAAGTATAACTTCTAAAAGAGAAATGTAACAGGCACATGTAATCACAATAATTTATTGCGGAAATGTCAGAGAGCAGTACCACAGTAATCCAAATGAGGTTACAGTTGCAGTCCTCTCTGGAAGCATATAATAGTTTAGTGCGAGGAGCAGGGCGTATTTAAGTTGTTAAACGCTGAAAATACTATTCCAATACACTCTCTGAAGGCGCACATTTCTCACATCACCGGAAACAAGGCATGTCACAATCTATGACAAAACCGGTGAGAGCCAATGACCGTTTGATACCGCTGCCGTAAAACCTCTTAAAGACAAATGTTTACATTTTTAAATTGTTACTATAGCTACAGAGGAAGGAGATACATATCATTGATGAATGATTTGAATTTGTATCCGTTTCTCACACAAAGCATCACATGGATACTTAGGATTTGAATAAAAACTAAAATACTTTTATGATCATTTTATTTAATCCTTGTACATGACAGCATATTAATAAAATGATGTGCCCCATGGTAAACCAAATAAATATTACATGATAATTGTGAAATTATTTCTCTCTCTCTCTCACTAAAGGACAGAAATGGTAGTTACTGAAGTATTTCTATTTAATTTGGACATGTCAAAGGAGAATGTTCAATTTCGATACAAACAATATCAACATGTTTTTTTTTTAAACAAAACAAAAAATAATTTATCAACAAAATTCAGTCTCTTAGTCTCTTACTCTTTTTAAGGCATCATTTTGATTCTATTTACTTTCTGCATTGTTCTCTTAGAATCTCCTCCCTTCTGCAAGCATCCCTGTTAATGTTTTGTCTGTATATCCATGTCCTCCTCCTTCCACTAATTTATCTCCCTCAATTATTTCTGTGTCAAAAACAAAGTATCATATTTTATACTTATTTTCATGACACTTTATAACAGTACATGTTTTCTCTACAATGTAGAATATCAGAGACTGAATCAGACAAATTTAAGATCCGGTCAGAACATTGAATCATGAGGAGCTGGAATTCCGGAGAGGCTTAAGGAAACAGGACACTGTAAATCATGTTCCTAGCTCCAACTAGTCTGAAGCAAGCAAAGTAACCAGCAAGCCTCTATCACAGAACAGCTTTCAACCTTGAGACAAAAGAACACATTGATAATTCCAATTCAGGAAGGAGACTGTCAAATTTGGGGCAAGTAATCAAGACTGATGGTCAAAGAGATTGCCGTCACATGTAAATTTGTGATAGAAAATTACAGTACGGGTCTCCCCCCATACCAGACAAAGACTTAGACTGGAATTCCTTAGGAGACCTTTTAACCTCTCTCTAGTCGTCACAGAATATGCCTCTTATTCTCCATAGAACTACACCGAGACAATCTTTTCATATGCACTAAAAATTATCTTAAAAGGACTTATGAATTATTTCTCTGCATAGAAATAACCTATATTATGTTTGTGAGCCACACATTAAATTATAATGTTTTAATCAAATATTATGTATTTGACTATCCCTATTGAATAGCTGAAGGATTCAGATGCGTGTTTGGTATGTATGAGTTTGAAAAATCATGCTTTAAATGTTTCTTCCAATCAATTCTTTGTCAAATGCATCATAGTGTTGTTATAGAAATCATGTTCAAAAGTATACTTTGCAAGAGCCTGTAAAGTTCGGACCTGTGACTGAACAGATAACATGTTGATTTATTGATTGGGTGGAGGAACAGAGCAACACCCTAAGCAAGGACAGTATCTAATTGGTCAAGACGTCCAGATGGAACGGTTTGAAAGCCGAGTTTTAAACCTCAGGACACAAACTCTTAGGCCCCTTCTCCTCATCTTCTATTTTGCCACCACGTTTTGATGCTGCTCTTTGAGCGTGCACTGGCCTACGTGCCAGCTGCCACCACAATGAGAAGAAAACCCACCTAGTCTCTTTACATCCCTTTATTCTTTTACTTAAATTTATTTTATTTTCTGTTGCGAGTTTCATGTACTCAGTTAAGTTTTGCCGCCACGCCTCATCTCCGAGTTCAGCTCGAGTCTTTGACCCCCTCAAAACTTCTACCGGCCACAACTCTGCATCCTCAGCCAACGCTCAACCATTGGCTTCCCAAGACGTCACGACTACTGAACTCTCAGCAACTTCGGGGAACCCCTTTCTGCAAAGACGACGACACAAGGGAACCCCTTAACACAGGCAATGCAAGCAAGTAACTTCCAGATTTTTACTGAGCTGGTGCATTTATATAAATTTTAGCCTCATTGAGAAAATCAATGCGAGGGTTAATTAAGTGATTGATGGTTGTTCAGGTCGATGCAATAGCACATATTGCTGTAAACTTGGGATATCACATTTTCATTCTCTTAAGCTCATCCTTTCCTCACTTTCTCTCTTTCTGCAACGTGTGAATGTGTGAATACTTGTGTCCATGTGTTAGATTAATTTATGTCTTAGGTTTATATAAATAAAATCTGATTTATATTGAAAAGAGAAGTATCTTGTGTTTTGTGCTCACAAGTTAATGTCTTAATCTGCCGATCTTGTTACTGTGCTATTAAATAATGTTTTCACTATATTTTGGATTTTAATATCCAGTGCAGAGTTGCTGTTATATGGCTTGGTCAATGAATCGCTGCCACCTCAGTGATCAGTGAGACTGTTCAAAAATCATAAATAATTCCCTTTGAGCTAAATTAAACTGTTTGCTTTAACACTAGAACCGCCGCGGGTCGTTGTATACCTAAAACCTCCAGCGGGTAAATTTTCCCTGCGCATGTTACAACTGTTTTTATATGGCAAAAGAACATATTATTTCACTGTATTATATGCCACTGTCTTCACAAAGAAGTGTCTAGAATTAAATGATTGTCTAATCATCAACTATATTTTTGTCCTGTTTTATGTTCAAGGCTTTTTTATGCAGGCCACTAATCGCTTTTTATAGCTGTCAATATAAATAAGCCTGCACTGTCACACCATAGGATGGCTTCAGCCTTTTTCTGTCAATTAATGACCTTGCTATTCCAAGCTAACATAATATTTGAACAATTCTGAGAGAAAACTTGACCATGTGCACATGTCATGGGCTTCACGAGGGGCTTCAGTAACACGACCATGAATGGGGCCCTTCAACTAATTAAAGTCTTCTCTGGTATTTCCCCAATTTAAAATCAGGATATGGTGAAACACCAGAGGACATGATTTTTAGAGACAAAATGTATCAAGTTCCTACATTTTCAGAAATGTATGGATGAAAAAAAAATGATTCATCTTGATTCAATGATTACTGCATGTTAAATAACGACAATATTAATTATATCAATTTTTATCCTGTGGGACAGTGAAAATGCCATGTCAGGTCATCAACCCATATGCATATGGCTGCATTAGCTGTAACAGAGATGTGTAAGATGCATTGCTTGCTAAAGGCCCTGACTGAAACCCCACGGAATACCACTTTCAGTGAATATAGAGCAAAGTGTTGCTGTAACATCAAACACTCACTGTGAATTAAGAAGAGAAAGATCAGAGGAAGAGCAGGAGCCATACTGACTGACATCACCATAGCAACACCTACAACAACCAATAAACAATAATTTACTGCATTTATAAAATGATCTAAATGCCTATTTATAAAACTTAACATGTTTAAAGGGTTGGTCATTTTATATTATTGAAAGTTACATTTGAAATTGTCGCTTCATCAGAAAGAGATGGCACTTGAAGTCAATACACATACAAAATAATGGACATTATTCATATTATGTTAAAGTTTCGAGAGAGAAAAAAAAAAAAGTAAGGCTTGGAGTTTCATGAAAGCTGGTTCATACCTTCATGGTCAAAAGTGACCGACATAGAAAATGAGAAAATGGGCAATATGGAAATATTTTATAATTTTTAATTATAAAAATAAATAAATAAAAATCTCAGGCACTGTTTTTGCGGTACAATCTAATCAGCCATGATACAGATACATAAATACATAAATGATTTGAGAGCGAAACAGGTATCCACACACACATGTAAACTAGTGTAATTGCAACAGAGCAATATCTTGCAAATGTATTGAAAATCAATATTTCAAACCCAATTCAGAATGCACAGAAGTAAATTACATTATACAAACCTCCAGGCCAATCATTTGTGTTTTTCTAAAACAGAAATGATTTGCTTTATTTATAATATATATATATATATTCTATAGGGAGCTAAATGTGGTTACATCATGACATTACACAAGATTTTAGTGCTCCATTTAGCACTATTTGACTTTCCTGAAAAAAAATTACATTACTAGGCTTCGGTCACTTTTGACTACGAAGGTACCAAGTGTGACCCAAGTGAGGCCAGAGCTGAATTATTGACTACATCTGAATATGTATAGCAAATAAAAGCAATAAAATAATGAATTTTGTTTTACAAAATTATAAAAGTGTGTCTGAATGAAGTAAAATAGAGAAATATGGAATAGTTTTACCGTGTTCCAGTGAGTCTCTCGTCCATCAGAGGTGAAATGATGAAAATAGAGACCAAACAGAGGAAGGGAAGTTTGGATAAGATGTTTCCTCATAAACTCTAAATATGTTCTTGGCTCTTTCTGCATCAGGGGAATCAAAGGAGCATGAGATCTTTCAAAGAATTATACTAACAAAAATAATTCCAAAGCAAGGAAGTTAAGGCACAAGCCAAGAAAAGTATAGGGTGTTAACCTGGAAATTTTGGAATGGTTCCACAACAGTGGTGGGAACAATTCAACAAACCACCAAACAGAATTCAGTGACATTAGCAGCTGCTTACAAATGCAGAAATAATTCTGATGAAGATGAAGATTAGTGGAGGGTGATGAAAATCTGCTGCACAAATAATGAAATCCAATATGGAATCATAGCCTATGACTACTGTTATTAATGTATCTGTAACAATTCAGGGTAACACTTTATTTTAAGGTGTCCATAATACAGAGTAATTACTTAGTAGTAGCATTGTACTTACATGAAACAAAATATACCTACCATGTAACTAAGTTATGGAACAGCCTGTAATTATAGTTTGTAATTATGTAGATGTAATATGCAGCTACTGTAACACATTTGTAACAGACCGAGTCGTTACACTTAAGCGTTACACTTAAGTACAATCCTGATACACTTTATTTTAAGTAGCTTATGCCTGTGTAATATTATGTAATTAGAGATGTATTACATCTATTTTAGCTGTGTACTGGTGGGTTAAAACAAACTAAGGCGCAGCTGGATAAGGTGTACAGTGTAGATACACATGAAGTGCACTTAAGTACAATCTTGATACACTTTATTTTAAGTAGTTTATGTCTGTGTACTTTATAATTATGTTGTATAAAGTCTGCAACACATATGTAACAATCTTTTGGTTACATAATTAGCTGTGTAACAGACTCAGTCAGTAGCTGCCTATTACATCTACATAATTACAAACTGTAAGTACAGGCTGTTTCATAACTTAGTTACATGGCGAGTACATTTTGTTTCATGTAAGTACAACAGATACTACTAAGTACTTAACTAGGTAATTACTCTGTATTATGGACACCTTAAAATAAAGTGTTACCCACTTCAGTGTGGTTGCACATTAATATTACACAATGTTTAACAGGAACTATAGTGAATAATAGCATTTTTTAAATTTTGTATTAAGCAAATTTCTACACATTTGTTTTATATATAAAAGGTAATGTATAATATTTGTATGAACTATAGCTTTTAAACAATACTTTTAAACTAACATTAAACAATAAAATTACTTTGATTTACCCCAACACAATCTAACATCCGCCACCACTACACACACACACACACACATTTGTTTCTGTGAATTGTGGGGACTTTCCATAGACTTATATTACTGTTATACTGACCAAATGATATTTTATATCCCCTAACGCAGTGATGGGCAAACTTGGCCCTTCCAGGCCACATTTCTGCAGAGATTTGATCCAACCCTGATAAAGCTAAAGTAACCCAACCCTAACCCTAAACCTGCCCCTTACAGAAAATCTGTTTGCATCGTTACACTTTCAGATAAACATCATTTACTATTTTTAATATATTTGTTTTCCTCTCGTGAGGACCGCAGGCCGGTCCCCACAATTTCATGTTTTACTATCCTTGTGGGGACATTTGGTCCTAACAATGTAGCATAAACAAGTACACACACACACAGACACACACAGACACAAACACAGACACACAAAACACAAAGATGCATGACATCAAAGAACAACAGAAAAGCTATAAAACAATGAAATCGTCAAATGTTTTACACAAGTAATGTGTCTGAATGAAAACAAACAAAGAAGTATGGAATAGCTTTACCTTGTTTCAGTGAGTCTCTCGTCCATCAGAGGTGAAATTACAAAAACAGAGACCAAACAGAGGAAGGAAATGTTTACCTGCTTCTTACCCAGAACAGCTTTGTCGTGCTTCTAAAAAAAATAAAAATAAAGTCTCATGCCAAGAATAATGGGAGGCATGGGATTTTTGGAACCGTTACACAATGGCGGTGAGAACAATTCAACCCTATATACCCTCAAACAGATTTAGCGACATTAACAGCTGCTTACAAATGCTGAACTTATTCTGATGAAGGTGAGAGGATGGTGATGATGATTTGCTGCACAAAGAATGAAATCCACTGAAAACTTGATTTGGTTTGAAAATCGTATTCACTTTTTAACTTTAGTTAGTGTGCAAAGTTGCTGTTTGAGCATAAACAATATCTGCATAATAAATATATCTGCAAAATGCCTACAGTTACGGCTAGTCGGGACTACAATGAGTTTCTTCCCAGGTTGGTGACATCACAAACCCTAAAATTTACATAAACCCTGCCCCCGGTATCATGCAACAAGGAGGCGAGGCCATGCTGTGCTGCTTTAGAGAAGAGGAAAAGTTGTTGCCATGCCGTCAAAACTAGGGGAGCCCAAAAACATCTATTCATATATGAATCGTGATTCTGTCTTCTAATGATTCTAATGGATTCACAAGTTTCAAAATCAATGTTCTAAAGCAGCGGATCTTAATCATGTTGCTCACGTCCCCTACTATGCACACACTCTCTGTCTGCATCTCTCTCTCACTCTGTGCGCATGAGCGGCGTGACTGTGAGGAGCGTGAGAGCGGGAAGTGTGTGGAGTTTCTAACTTTTCCTTTCTGAGTTTATTATTTTTTTTCGACTATTGCTCTAAGTTAGAGGAGAAGGTGTTAGTGGTGATTTTTGTCAGCTTATCTGATAAAGATGGGCTTAAATTCTGATAGTTGTTCCTGTTTGTCTGTTCGGCATGCGTGTAAGTGCATGCCGTCATATGAGTCAATTTCCATTGAGAGTGTTTTGGTCACTATTGGTCGAGAAATAGGTGCAAAAAACATAATGTCCGCTTCAAGAATGAATAAAGCAATTGTATTTCTGAAGGAAATCGAAATGGTTAGTCAGTAGGTGGAGTGTGGTGTGACTGTTCAGGATGTATTTGTTCCAGTCTTACCTTTGTATAATCTTTCGAAACAAGTGATGTTGTCAAACGTACCTCCGTTTATTTCTGATAAAGCGCTTGAGTCTATTTTAGCTCATTATGGAAAATTGGTTATGCCGATTAAAATGATTCCTCTGGGACTAAAAACCCCAGAGTTGAAACATGTCATGTCTTTCAGACGTCAGGCTCTGATGATATTAAGTGTCGAATTTGAAACGCTTCAGGTGTCCGTTAAATTGAGAGTGTATGGTAGGGACTATACGATCTTTATCACTATTGAGACCATTAAATGCTTTGTTTGTGGAAAAAATGGCCACATTAAAACAGGTTGTCTTGTGGTTAAAGAGGCTCAAAGCGCAAAGAATGGTTCAGAATCTAATTCAGTGCAAGATTCCAATTTTTTGGGGGAATAATGATTTTGTTAAACCGACTACAGAAAGCACTGCAGTTGATTTGAATGCAGAAATTGACGTGTCAACTGAAATGAAAGAACAGTTGCGTCAGGGTGGTAATATTGAGATTACAGAAACAAATGCAAAAATTCCTGATGCTAGACAGCGTGGAACGAATGATCCTGTAGAAACTGTTGAGGAGTTAGAACAATCTGGAGAACAGAGCGACAGCGGCATACCCTACATAGATGGACGCCCCAACCTCTCTTTGATGAACGCTGTCTGGTATTTGGTTGTAAATCTCCTGAATGGTTAGGTGTGCCAAAAACAAAAACAATGTTTCCTGCAGCTTATTGTTTTAAACGTGCTGTCACAGCAAAGTTTTGTGGGCAAAAACCCGGTCATAGTTAGCTGAAGCATATACAGTATGCAACGTTAACTTTACTGTAACGCAAAGTTACATCAAGCAGCTTGTCAGCGCAGCGAAAACGCGTTGAAAACTGATTTCAGATAGACAATCTTTTCCCACTTTTCCACCTTTACAAATGACTGAATTTAGCATGCAAAATTTTGCCAAGCAGTGGTAAATATGACTGCACTTTTAGACTTTTTTTATTATTTTTGTCAATAAAGAAATGGTGATGGCAATGCTCTTTATTTATTATGTCTAAAATATTTAAAAGTTTGCTGAAATGATTAGCAATATGTTATAAGTGCTTTGGAGTCACTGGTGCAGACCAGGTAGCTTACAATCTAAATTTGCTAAACTTATATCAAATATGTGATGTCTAACATTATGTTTATTATGCAGCAAATGAACCAATCAGAAGATGGACCATTTTCTATGTTCACAATTCAGGTAAGCACTGCAATAAAACTCACATTAAATCATTCATTCATATCAAATCAAGCATTCTTTAGTTTATAAACTTTAGTTAATATTTTAGCATTATTTTGATCTTTCGTTAGGCAGAAGACTCTCTGCCATTGAAGTCCTACATGACCAGGAAGGTACCTAATATCAGAGCACAGGTGGGTTAACTACTCCAGGAAGGAGAAAGATCCTCACATAGTGATTGCTTGCGTGTGTCTTAGTGTGTTTTTGTCTCAAACAGCTACTCCTTCACTGCAGACAAGCTGAAGGCTAAATCCTCAATTGGAGTCTTTCTCTATGGATCTCAGCATTTTTGGACAGAATTTAGGATATGTAAGTATTAAAATTAAATCTGACATAATTTAGTTTACAGTGTAGCTTAAATGTTTGTATATGTTATTGACAAGCTTACAAATATATTTTAGAGTAAAAAAGGTTTAAAAATGCAGGTTAAAAATAAATTCCCTCTCTGTCTTAATATGGTGTTGGAACCCAGGATCTCCACCGAAGGACTGAGTACATGTGTGTTTGTGGACAGACCAGGGAACATTCTGATGTTGGCAAAGTTCTGAGCAGGATCCAGTCTTCAGAGAAGTTCATTTATTCCCAAAGGTGGACAAACACATTGTGTTGGCTTTTAAAAGGCTATTTTGATAATGACTTTTATGTGGAAAAGATGGAGGAGTACAGACATTGATAATAAGAAATGTTTTTTGAGCATCAAAGAGACTTCTTTCAAAATACTATCCAGCAAAGTTTGGAAAAAAGTGAAATGACTATGAAGGTGAGGTTATGTGTCATGTTACCTAATGAGATGAAAATAACTGTTTTGTCCTATGTTGGACATTTCCTTTTTGACTGCTTAAAATTGTACATATATTCTGCAGTTCTATGAATGTAATTGTTGATATTTCATCATAATCAATATTTTGACGAGCTAAACAACCAATGATTTTTCCATTCATTTTGTCAAATGTGAACATTTTGTTTAGAATTGCATGTATGTTTTTTAACATAATGTATGCAGTGAAGGACAGCGCATAATGTGTTAAATTATACATGTTTACACATTTTTGTGATAACCTTTCTGACACATTTACTGTGTTAAAACCATCAACACAATGAATGAGTAAAACTTAACACAAAAGAACGTTGTTCCAGAACTCATCCATTAATGAGTTAAAATTGAACACAGGTTGTGTCATTTTTAACACATCTTTCTAAGAGTGCACCCAGGCCACTGGAATGAGCTCCACGATGCCGGCAATAATGAACATCACAACAGAGACGATCATCATTTTAGCTTTGGATGCTTCGTCTTTGATAAAATTGGTGCATTCGGTGCCTATGATGTAGATCATCACGCCCAGGAAAGCCAAGACAATGGCAATGATCGTCATGGCTCTGGAAGCCTGAATTTCCTGCAGTAGAGCCTGAATGCTGTTGTAGACCTTACAATTAATCTCTCTGGTGCTCTGTACAGCACAATTCATCCACAAACCTTGCCAGATGCTTCGTGCCGTGATGATTTGTGCATTAATAAAGACCGTGCCTCACCACATTGGGAGAGCGCAAGCGACAATGCTAAGGACCCAGCCACTAATGCCCATGCTCCCAATCTCAATTCCCTTCGACATTGTGCCTTTTAAGGGTTTTTATTTGTTTTGTTTTTTTACCCAGGAAAAGGAGATATTGCTTAGTTTCAAAAGTCAGAACTTTTGGACAGAATACTATCGAGCAGAAAATTAAAAATGTTGCAAGAAATGTCATTTACCAAGTGCTGAGATGCTAATACAGATGTATGCGGCCCAAGTCTTCCTTTTCTTTGTGTAGCCTGAGAAAGTGCAGCATTTGTATTCCCAAAGAGCGAGTGGAGGAGGATCTTAACAGGATGAGATAGGCAGTGTGATACAGGTCCGTGTGTGTTATCTGTCTGATATGGTTTCTGTTGGGAGAAGAACAGTATTTTGGGACATGCTTTCCCTTGTAATTCCTGCAAACACTGTGTAAGATAGATAAACAGACTCAGGCAGGAAAAAGCACCTGGAAGCACATCAGAAATCAAGGGGGCAAATAATTCACCTGGATCACACTGAATATTTCACACTGGAGACTGTAGGATCTCAAACCTTCTTAGAATTTAAGACAGCATTGATTAATGGATTTCATTCACTGACTTAAACAGTTTTTCTTGTTTTGTTTTTTTGATCATGATGATGATGATGATGATGATGATGATGGTTTTTACAGAAGTGCTTGGTATTGTATCCGTATTAAGTTTTAAGGTACTCACAAATGCTGGCCACCCTACACAAACACTTTCACTTACAACAATAACATTTGCAGAGAGCACATACATGTGTGCTCAAAATCAGCCTAAAACACAAAATAATGAGCCTAATTAGGGATAGTTAAGATCCATTTCCAAAATCACAAACATAACATTTGCAAAGTAATTAAAAAAAAACATGCAAACATTTCCTTTCTTAATTAATAGAAAATAGCAAGTGATAATTCAGTGATATTTTGACCACTGAACTAGGAAATGTCCCTGATTTTTGTTGTTGTTATTTTTATTAATATTTTGCATTCTTGCATATGTGCTGAACTCCCGTAAAATCATAAAACACGTCTTATATTCTTCCCTTCTGACCACTTTATGTGTGAACTTTGAATTCTGTAGTGTGTTTCTTCTAAAGTGAAACTGAAAGTAAACAGTGCTTTGTCTAGAAAAGTCCTGATTTACAGGAAAAGATAGGATGTAATGAGATAACGTCTATAATTAGATAACAATACATCATTTACAGACACAGTGTAGCGCTTCAATGAGATTTAATATGGTGGAAAGCTATCGAATTAATGCACTCTTTTTTCAGAGTCATCTCAAAATAAGATGCATTTTAAATTGAGCCAAATATTTTTATTTTCTTTTTCTCTCTGTCTTTCTCTCTCTCTCTCTTTCTTTCTTTCTTTCTTTTATTCACAGTTCACAGTTTACTACAGTCAAGTACGCAGAATGTCTCCGTTGTGCTGGAAGAGGAGGTGGAACTTGACAACTTGGGAGACTTTGTAAATGCATTCATTGTACTCTTTGGATTGGTGTATGCATTCACTATGGAGTACAACAAGCACTTAAAATACACGTTTGAGTTCATTCAGAAGGTGTTTTTAAACCTTTTTCCACCTTATACCACCATTTTTCACTTTTGTAAAGTGTTGGATGCAGTTTTAAGAGCTCAATTTTCTTGTTTGTTTTTTGCATCTCTGTAAACATTTGTAAAAACATGATTAATATGTGAAGTAAGATGTGGTTTCATGAGCTTAAAGTGAGAATGTTAGTAAATATTTGTAAATTGTGAGAATGGTAGAATTTGTGAAATTTATCTAAACTGGGTGAAATAACCACCCCATTATGTAAATTTTTTGTGTGTGTTTTTTATGTGAATGTACATGCGTTTAAACAGTTAAGATGCAGTTTCATGAGCTCAGGTGACGTTGCACTAAATGCTGGTTGAAGTAACCCCAGATAAATTTATGGTGTTCTTGCACATGTTTGTTAGTGTTTTTAGGATAAAGGACTATCTGAGTACTAAATGCACATGTGGTGTTACTGAGCGCAACTGGTAATTATATTGAGATGATGTTGGATTGCAAATTGTTCTTTTTTTCTGTTAAATGTTTTTTGTTTTTGTTTTTAATGTATATGTTAATATGGAACTGCTGTCTTGGCCAGGACTCCCTTGAAAAAGAGATTCTGAATCTCAATGGGATTATTTCCTGGTAAAATAAAGGTTAAATAAAAAATTAAAAAATAATTAATAAGATGCAATTCTTAATTTTCATCTTGTAAGAATTAATGTATGATTTTATGTATGAGTATATTGTGTTAAATGTTAATATATTTGTCATTTTAAGATATTTTTCACAATATTGTGTTGTAGATTTAATTAAAAGTATTAAAAAGTGGCAGTGTTTAGTATCATTTAATGCTTTTTTTAAATTTATTTATTTTTTCTTCTTCATTTGGGACAATGGGGAATAAGCAATTCAGTCAAGTTGCTTTAGCTATATACATTGGCCAATGGACATTTTTAAATTAGGCAAAACCAAAAAAGTATACTTGTACTATTTAAAATATTAAATTGGGCCAATAACATGCTTTGGTAGATTTAATGTTTTTCCAATTGGCTCAACACATTATTTCCCTTTGAGCCAATGTGAACTGACTGTTGCCAAAAGTGAAAAAAATATATTTGCCGAATTTCAATCTTTAAAAATTGGGCCAATGGAAAATTTTAAATGTTACCAGTCACTAGAAAATTTTGAGTTTAGTGTGTTATGTAGCTGTTTGTGTGTGTATAAGATCTGCAGAGTTACAAAGCTCAAAGTCTCCCGCAAAAGGATTTATTCTATCTAAAAGAGAAGGCTGATCCCGACCAGGCTAAAACCCCTCATTAAAACACGCCCCCACATGCATGTATGTCACGATGTGGAAATATTTGCGCAATTTCGCCCAAATGTTCATGCAAAGAAAGAAGGCATGGTTTCAGTAACCACAGTAGTGTTGATGCAGCCATGTCAGGGAGACGCTGTGTGTTTCTATGTGAAAGCAAAAGCACTTTATTTGGTCTTCTGAAAGTAGATGCAATTAGGAATCGTTGGTTAAGATTTGTTTACAACAGAACAGCACAACCCAAAAGTTCGAATTTGTGCAATGCATTTTATGGATGACCATTTCGTGTACCTACGAAAGTACAAGGCTGGCTGTGCACAAAGACTATTTCTAAAAAAAAGGGTAAATTCTGACTTTGCTATGACAAACTGGCGCTTCTGAATCAGCGACTGTAATTTGCTATTGACTGTTCAAATGCAGAGTTATGCGCAGTGCAGTGTGTGTGTGTGTGTGTGTGTGTGCAGGGCTGGGGAGTAACGGAATACATGTAACGGCATTACATATTTACAATACAAAATATGAGTAACTGTATTTCGTTATAATTACATTTTAAATAGGTGGTAATCAAATTACAGTTACATCCGAAAAGTATTTTAGATTACCAAAGTGATTACTTTGAATTTTAATGTAATTTCTTAATATAATATTTAAGTAAACAGTTTGAGGATTTTAACCAATAAGGCAAAAAAAACTGCGTGCAGCTGCCTGTTCATTTAGCAAGTGAGAGTACGCTCTAAGGGTGTGCGATACTGCAAATTTGGTATTGATCCGATACCGAGTAAATACAGGGCTAGTATCGCCGATACCGATACCAATCCCGATACTTGCCATTGAAGAAAACCTAAATTTAAATGATCTACAACAATTAAAAACATTAACAATACTAATGTTGATATGACTAATATTATATTCACCTTAAAGCTACGTGGATATTATTTGCCTTTCTAAAAGGACTTTGCAGGCAGATGAGCCCAGAACATGAAAGCAATAAACAGTTTAATGTTAAGTATTTTCCTCCCATAGAAAAGAGTTATAAAAATAATTAATGTGGCAATACGTAACAGTGTACTGTGAAAGTTGCAATAATATTTGACTTCAACCCACCTTTTGAGATTGAGGACCACTATTTACGTTCATCACACAGAAACATAATTAATATTTCTCATAGGTGAGGCTTATAGGTTTATAGCATAGGTAGGACTTAGTGGCCACAAATTAAGAATTTGTTCCGCAGACTTCATTTGTGAGCCGCACATATTACACAGCTCTGTTCTGCCCGAAGTACTCGGAGATGCCACCACCAAGTGTTTGACAGGGACTTAATCTAACTAATTCGTCATAAGTAAAAAAAAAAAACACATTTGCTAATTGATTCTGAAATCGCTGTTGTTAGCACTTAATATTTCTGTAGTACAGCCAAACAGTGTATATCATTCATAAACACATATATAAAAGAACAGTCATGCACAAACATCTGCACCAATAAGCTCTGCTGTATTATAAACCAATGAAATTGGGGGTGGGCGTGTCGTCCCGCCCCATCGTCCAGGGTACACTCTAGGGCTACTCGTTTGAACACAAATGATCAAAAATAAAACTGATCACTTAAACGGGAAAGTTACAGAAACACAACAGACAGAATAACAGAAGCTGAACATTTGAAGAGTTCAGATGCAAAAACCTCTAAATGCCATCTGAAATTTTCTTCTAAAATTAGCATTTTTATTAGGCCCCTATGTTTAGGTTCAGTATTTTTTTCTCTAATAGCAATGTATAGGTCCTTTTCTATGCAAGTAAAGTGAAATAACTAAACATAAATATAGGAGCCTGGTAAAAATGCTCATTTTAGAAGAAAGTTTCAGACGGCATTAGAGGCTTTTGCCTCTGAACTCTTCATATTGAACACTTTGAAACCATAAAACAAAACACTGTCCATTGTGAAGATACTCAAAATTGTGCATCTTCACAAGGACAACGTATTGTTTTATGATCTCAAAGTGCTCAATATTTTATGCTCATAATTTTATGATTTTCTTCAGTATATCAGAGTAAAATCAATTATGATTTAAAGCAGGAATATGCTGTAAAATAAGAAAGCAGTGACCTTGTATCCACCACCGAACATCACTTCAGGTCTTTAGCTTGACTTTATTTTAACAGTGCTTTCATTTCATTTCACTGTTGTATCATGTATTAAGCTAAAAGGAAATCTAACGCTTCATTGACTCTTCACTAATGATCCCTGTCAATCATCTGTGGCTCCGCCCACATAGCTCAGGATTGCTTCCTTTGTGCTCCGCCTCTTACTGCAGCATCTTCCTGTTGATCTGAACAAACAATCAGATGAAGACCTGAAGAACTGAAGAGGGTTTATTGATTATATTGAGAAGAGCAGCAGGTTCAGACACTTACTGATGGATTCTCATGTTTAGGATCAAGAGTCCTGCAGGAGTCTCCAGGAGGTCTGGGATGAACGGTCTGTGTAAAGAGAGAGAGAGATCGGTCATGTGATCATCTGTGATGAAGATCTGATTTTGACATCTCACTTACTGAGAGTGTGTCGTACAGGTCAGAGGTCATGGACTTGAGCTCAAGAGCTGTATATGTGTCTTCATCAGAGATCTACAGAGACAGAGAGAGAAGGGCTTAGATCACAAAATAGATCAAATATGTACAATTTATATCACAATAATAAATTATATTTTTCAGAGAGATTTACACCAATAAATACTGAACTCTTCAGGCTTTTTAATGATTCATTTAAAAACAAATCAGCTCATATGAGTCATTTGTTTGTGAATCAGACTCTGCTGCTCATTGTTTTTTCAGATTATGAGGACAGTTTTTATAAGTGTTTTATATTTTTTTATTTCTTAAATCATGTCACACAACTTGAGTTCGCTGCACATACAGTTTGAGAGCCATCTGTTTAAGGATTTTTTTTATTTATTTTATTTTTTATTTTTGCTGGATTGTGTTTAAACAGATTTTCATAAGGTTAGTTTCGATCAGTCTGAAAACACAGATAATGGCTGAATAACTGATTTTCTGCTTCTGTAAAGTCATGTTGTGTCTGGATGATTTACCTGTTTCACTGTGAGATCTTCAGTTTTAACACACCTCTGTTTCCTCCTGTAGAAGTGACAGGCATTGAATGCAAATAGACAACTTTAGTAAATTAATAGAAAATATAAATTATATTCTCAAAGATTACTAACAATCTTTTTTTTCTATTCAACTCACATCATAAACCATATTTTGATGACGATGATGATGGTGATGATGATGATGATGAATCCTCCTCCAGATGCAGCTGTGATCACAAACACATTCCTACCAGCACCACGATGAACTGAAAGATGAAGATCATCATAATTAACAAACTGATGAATGATGTGAAGATACAGGAGTGTGTTAATAAAAGCTTCACCTGTGACAGTAACAGCGTCTGATCTCTGAGACCCATGTTGATTGTGAGCCTCACAGTAGAAGCGTCCACTCTGTAGTGCACTGAAACTCTGTCCAGATCCAACAGATGAGCTTTGATCCTCCTTAAACCAGCTGAAGTTCAGAGCAGGTGGGTTTGAATCACTGCTGCAGATCAGAGTCACTGAATCTCCCTCCACTATTTCACCAGATCCAGTTATAGACACTGAGACGTTCTTGGGTGCATCTAAGAAGGATACAAATAAAATCCTTCAATCATTTAATTCAAACACAATCTCCAGTTTTTTTCAAGAAGTACAAATAAAGCTGTACTCACACGTGACACTGAGATGAACAGCAGGAGAGATGTAAGTGTGTCCATGTAGAGCACAGCTATATCTGCCTGCATCCTCTCTTCTGACTGACTGCAGCAGGAGTTGATTGTTTCTGTCTCTTCTCTCAGTTAATGGCTGTGAGTTTCTGTACCAGATGAATGTTGCTCTGTCAGTCAGAGCGCAGCTGCTTTTACATGTCAGACTGACATTATGACCCTCTGTCACTCTCTCAGGAGACTCCACCTGAAGATCTGAACACAACACACACATTATATCTAGTGCTGCTGTCAGACACTGATTATTATTCAACATAATGCACAGAAGAAGAGTGAAACCTCATCAAAGTCACCTGTGACAGTAAGATTCACTCCTGGAAGACCAAGCCATTTACCATCAGTTCTATTAGTGATGAATCTGAAACAGTACATGTGTTCATCTTTCTGTGTCACATGACTCAGTCTGACGGTGCAGTTCTGCTGTTTATCTCCCAGATACTGAAGCCTCTGACTGTATTCAGGGTCCTCAGACAGATCTGGATGCTCTTCACCCTTTACAGGGTTGTTGGTCCAGAACACTTTACTGATCTGATGTCCAGTAGGGTATGTATAAGTGCAGCTCATTATCACTGATGAGTCCTTTAGTGCACAGATGTGTGAATGACTGTAACTCACATCCCAACCAGCACTAGAGACCCCTGAAACACAGAATTAATCAAGATGAAAATGTTTTATTAGTTACAACGGGCCATTAAAACTCATAAAAACGTGAAAAGTTGTCAAAATATATTATTTGTTATAAATAATCTCATTGTAAATTCATCAGTTTAGACGGAGGATGTTACAGAAATAAACACAGAAACATAAGTAAAATGAACAATACACAGCACTATAAAATAATGAAAAAATGAGACTAAGAAAATAAAGCTGATTTTATTAAAGACCTGGTGACATTAAAATGTGAGTTTTGTGGCTTTTAGCTGACATCTCAGTTCTGAACTTGTGAACTAAACACATTCTTCTGAGAAAACGGCCATAAATAATCTTGATCTGCACAGCCTAACTTCCTGTTTCAAAAGGAAGTACATCAACATTGCACAGAAAACTGCCCATTACTTGCTCATTATGGGGTTTTTGAAAATAAAATGTAATATTTTTATAATGTGAATAACTTACTGTGAAAAAGCAGAAAGATCAGAGGAAGACGAGGAGCCATTCTGACCACCATCACCGTAAAATATATCTATAATACAGCATTAATTATCACTTTTATGCTAATAAACAGTATATGTAGATCACCCTAAACAGCTCTTAGTGTACGTAAGATCTTTGCACATCTGAAGATTATTAATGCACAACATCAGTGTGTGTAAATGAACTGATCATTGAGATGAACAGAAGATATTTCTCATGTCAGGAATCATGTGTTATAATAGCTTCATCTACAGAAATAATCATCAGGTTTTATTGAAGTACGAGTGTGTTTGTCTTACCGTGTTGAAGCTCATCAGATCAACAGCAGCTAAATGACAGACCGTTTTAACTCATGCACTTCAGCTACTGGCTTTGTGTGGTTAACACTGCTTTTAATACCCAGCAGCAGAAACAGGTCCCTCCTTTAAGAGGAAAATAACATTGCTGAACTCAAACTAAACTAAAAATAACAATAAGATAGCAATACAAATTAATGAATGTTTAGAGAACAGGACTGTGTGACCAGACTTTAGTTTTAATATAAGCTAGCTGTTATTGTCCATTAAATTTATATTCTCTGAAAACTAACTGCCAGTTAAACAACTCTAGGCCTGTCACGAATCTGGTTCGTGTCCTTCCGTCCAACTGCCACAAGATGTCGCCTCTCCATCGCCTCACGTCTCGTTCGCCCTGTTACAACAGTAGTCCCTCTCTGACGAACAAAGATCCAGGGGGCAGGGTTGGATCCACATCCGGGGATGGAGATGGTAGGTTTAGGGGTGGGGATGTATGGCAAGCCGTTTTGACTTTTATTCCTTCTCGGGATATGAGTTCTTGATATCAACAATTCAGTTTTTACTAGTTAAAATGTTAATTCTTGATATCAGGAATTTTATTTCCACTAGTAACAAATTAAATTTTTGATATCAACAATTCAATTTTAACTAGTTAAAATGCTAATTGTTGATATCAAGAATTAAATAGTTGATATCTGTAATTGTATTTTCACTTGTTAAATGTCACCATAGGCTGCCATTCAAAATCAATTGTTGATATCAAAAATAGCCATTGTTACTAGTAGAAATATAATTCCTGATATCAAGAATTTAAATTTTTACTAGTAAAAACTGAATTGTTGATATCAAGAATTCATATCCTGAGAAGGAATAAAAGTCAAAACGGCTTGCCATAGGGGATGGGTGGGTTTAGGGATCAGGGGGTGGAGATGGGTAGGTTTATGTTTATGTAAGATGGGAGGAGTTAGATCTAGAGCCAACCACACCCCCTGGATCTTGTGTTCTGCACTGAGGACCATCTCAGTGTACTCTTTCAAAACTCTTTTGTCAGTCATATAGACAGCTGATTGTTCTGTCACATGACTCTCGCTTCTGTACAGTCACGGTCAATTAGATAAAAGCAGATGATCAGATGATTTACTTATTAATGAGCAGAACTCAGATACATACCTATGATTAGTGATGGGTAGATGAAGCCTCATGAAGCTTTCAGCTTTTCAGCCAAGTGGTTCACAAAAGGGTTAATTTCTGGAGGCTTCATTTGCTCACAATACCACCTGGTGACCAAAGAGTGGGAAAACAAGCAGATATATTACAGATTATACAGTTATCCAAATGTTTACACACCATCACAACAATTTTACAGCATGCAAGAGTTTTCTCTATTTTTACAGTACAATTGTAATTATTGATTTACAGAACTTTTGTAAATGTACAGTCTTACTGGCAACCAAAATTGCCATTAAGTTACTGTAAATTTTACAGCATTTTTTTTTTTTTTTTCAATGTATGCTTTGGCAATACATTGTAACAATTGTCATGCCAATAAATCACATATTGAATTGAATTGAATTGAGAGAGAGAGAGAGAGAGAGAGAGAGAGAGAGAGAGTAATAATAATTATAATATAATTCATAATTTATTCACTGCAACACCTTGTTTCAAAATAAAAAGAGAATTCAAAGAAAATACTTTAAAAAATACACTTGTTTACTCATGTAAAAAAAAAATAAAAAAAAAAAAACTTTACATGGGTTTTAAAACTGATAAGCTTTAATACAGCTGCCACTAGTCTATTTTTGTTAGCATACATGTGAGATACTGAGTTTTCTATTATAGGACTAAAAACCTATTGCACTGCATTTTAAGAGAAACATGATCAGTGTAAGATATTATTTAGTTATGCACTTGGCTACATAGTCAAACTATTAGTTTCAGGTATTTGCATATGTGGGCATGCTTGTTCATATCAGGTGACTAGGAGGGGTAATTGTGTGTCTCTACTTTTAAGACTGATCCTATCTTTTCCACTGAGCTACACAACACGACAATTTACACAATCATCCAACCATATCAAGTAAGTGTTTTTTTTTTTATTCTTCTCTCTGAAGAGAAAAGAATGTGTACAAGTGTGCTTGTATTAAATTGTATCTATGATAAATGCATGCTCACAACTAAATTTGAAAGTTTTTTTGGTTATATAATCAAAATGCAATGATATTCTTTGAAAAATAGAAGTGTTATAATACTGTGTGTCTTGATTTTTGGCAAATATGATAAAAAAAAAAAAAAAAAAAAAAACATAAAAAAAACCCTGCACTCATCATTATAGTTTAATGGTGTCCTGTATTGTGTGCTGATCAACATGCATAGTTGTACCTGTTACGAATCCTGGCCATGCTCTCCCTGTTAACCACCACTAGAGGTCACCCGTTCACCACAGTGACTATTTTCACTCACAAGCACATTGGACTCCATTTCCCACCATCCATTGCACTCCCTAATCACGCACAGCTGTTCTCAATTATCACACCCACACCTGATCACCATTTCACAATCACCACCACTCACTACTTAGGCCTGGGACTTGCTCTTGCACACCGCCGAGTATTGTTAGCCTGCTACCTTACAAAGCGTTCTTAGTTTTCATAGCCTTGCCTTGCCTTGCCTTGCCTTGCCTTGCCTTGCCTTGCCTTGCCTTGCCTTGCCTTGCCTTGCCTTGCCTTGCCTTGCTTTCCGTGTCTGACCCTGCCCGTGTTTTCTGGTTTTACCCTTCGCCGCTGCCGTTTGGACTCTGTTCGCTCCCCGTTTGGATTATTGCTCTTGACTCTGGATTATCTCTCTGCCTTGCCCCTTTGGATACTGTTCGCTGATCGTTGACCCTCGCTTGCTCCACGGATTGCTCTGTCTTGCCTCCACCATACCTGTTTGCCAATCTCTGACCCTGCCTGTCTTGACCATGTTGTTTAATAAAGCTTTGCAAATGGATCCTCACGTCTCGTCAGCCCCGTAACAGTACCATACTTATGATGATGATTACTATTTTATTTATTGTCATTATAACTAAATCTAGCTTTGAAAATTACAAGAAACAGTCAAAAGTACAATAAAATAAATGAAACAAATGTCTGTGCTTTTAACTGTTCTATACAGTACTATTTATTTGGTATCTTTAAGGTGAAAGTGAAAAATGTAGTCAGGCTAGTTTCTCAGAACAACATTCGGTCCCACTTTATATTAATCATTTGATACAGTGCACTTACTGTGTACATGCTTTTATATTGTACTTATATTTTTAAAAATATCTAGTTACATCTGTAATTAATTTCTGTAATTCAATTTATAATTACACTGTTGTACCATCCCTTACACCTTAACCTGCCCTTAAACCTACCCATGCCACCAAACCTGTTCCTAACCTTACCCGTATCCCACCTCAATAGCAGCAAAAGTGTTTTACAATACAATATGAACACAGTAAGTACGTTGTGCTTATTTTTTGATGTAAGTACATAGTAGTTAAGGCCACCTAATATAAAGTGTGACACAACATTCCTCTTGAGTCACTCTAAAATCCTGAGAGATGAACATTGCTCATCTGACAGAAATGACTATACCTAAAGGTATGTTTAAATGACATCGGTGTACTGAAAACGAAAAGGTTTTTCCTTTGCATTTATGAATAGTTTCACACGTCAACGTTGTAAACTGTTTACATGGATCCGGGAAAATGACAAAAAATGCTGTATGATGTATATCATGGATGTCACTTTGTAAAAGAGATGATAGCAGTATTGTTCTCAAAAAAACTTTCACTTTGAAAGTTCATGTTTTCAGGTCCCCAAATGCAAATGTCATGCAGATGAACAGCCAAAACATGTAAAAGTTGTGTAAATGGCCCAATGGAAGATCAAAGGCATACAAACAATTGTCTAGTGACGGGGTTGTCAACTCTGGCTCTTCAAGGTCCACTTTCCTGCAGAGTTTAGCTCCAACCCTAAGCAAACACACATGAACAAGCTAATCAAGGGCTTCAGGATTGATATAAAGTTACAGGCGGCTGAGTTTGATCAATGTTGGAGCAAACCCCCTGGTCTAGTGACATATAGCTGTTGATTGTTTTGTGGTGTTCTTCAGCGGTGTCCCACAGTCCTGGAGAGTTTAGTTCCAGTCTTAATTAAACACGCCTGGATCATTTAATCAATGTTTTACATGTTAGTGTTTGCCAACATAACTGATCCTTCATAAGGAATACATGAACATATTATTGAGACTGATTGATCTACTTTTTTTTCTACTAAAGACATGTAAGGATGTTTACTCTTGGTTAAGCGCAATGCTTACCAATTCAATTGAATTCAGTTCAAATTTGCTTTATTGGCATGACTGCAAAAATACTATATTGCCAAAGCTTGAAATATAGTAATAATGAAAAGATCAAAATAATAGAAGAAAAACATCATAACAATTTAAACTTAAATAAACAGTGTAACAAATAAGAACATGTGTGAACATTTCATACCACAGTGTTTAACACGTATAAACACACGCACACAGGCTGAGGGTCACTGTAGCAGACAGTAGAGAAACACACTGAGGTAAGATATAATACTCATGTTTCACACATTATACACGTTCAGGCTTTTGCAAATCCACACGTATACCACATATTGTTGATTAAAGAAAGGTGAAACTGTGACCAGGCTTAACATAAAGAGCTAGACTGGTTAATTAGTAAGGTGCTTTTTATTAACTTTTCTTTTCCTCATTCTCTGGTTAAATCGTACAGAGGTGGAAAGTACAGGGGTCAGAAAGTAAAAGTCCTGCCATATGTTTATTCCACCCATGAACCCAGCAGCTGATTTCACCAGAGGAGGAACCAACTCATTACTTTCAAGTCACAAGCAAGTCTCAAGTCAAATCCCAAGTCCTCAAAGAGTTAAAGTTAATGAGATAAATAAGTTACTAATTAAATGATGACTGAGCTTTAGTAATGAACACCTGATGTTAACAATCAACATCAGATTCAGTTCCCAGTAAGTTCACACAGGTGTCTATCACTACCACAGATGTAGTTTGTCTTTGATTAGCTAATCAGAATGCCTGAGGCATCTCATACCTGTCAGTTTAAGAGAATGTTGTCTCTGCTAGTGTGACCGGTTTGAAAAGCCCAGCCAATGTATCCATTTTGGGCTTCTTGAATGCATGTTGGCCCATGCAGTTAAATTAACTCTGTTCATGAATGCTTAACCACATTTGTGGACCCATTTATTGTGCTGTGGGGCAGTGGTTTTCAAACCTGTCCTGCAAGCACCCCTGCCTTGCACATTTTGCATGTCTCCCTTGTCAGACACACCCAGTTCAGGTCTTGCAGTCTCTACCAACGAGCTGATGAGTTGAATCAGATGTGTCTGATAAGGGAGACATACAAAATGTGCAAGGCAGGGGTGCTTGCAGGACAGGTTTGAAAACCACTGCTGTGGGGTAAGACTCAATAGAGAGCAACAGGAACTACATGCATTATTAGAAGATTTTTTTTATATCCAATTGAATTCGCAGGCAAGATGCAGAGCAGCAGCATGGAGCAACTTCAAAGTAAGTACTGAATATTTCACGCTGTTATCTATCTATCCATCCATCCATTAAACGGCTTGTTTACCCCGTCAGAAGTTAATATGATACTGCTGGGCAGTACTGGATCAGGAAAGAGTGCAACAGGAAACACCATCATAGGTGGAGATAGAAAATCATTTGAAGAAGATTTTTCTGCTGCACCTGTGACAGAAAACTTTGAACCAGCAGAAACAGTGGTGGATGGACTAACAATCACTGTGTTCGACACTGCAGGAATCTCTGATTCTTCGAAGAAGATTACAGATGTTCAAAATGAAATAGAGATGATACTACAGCGTACACCGCATGGTATTGATGTGTTTCTGCTGGTGATCAAACTGGGTCAGACATTCACACAGAATGACTGTAAAGTTGTGCAGTGGATCAAGACTCATTTTGGAGAGAAGGCCTTACTACACACAACAGTGCTTTTTACTCATAAAGATCAGTTACATTTGTCAATAGACAGATACCTGAATAAATGTGAATCACTGAAGTTAGCAGTTCGTCAGTGTTCAGGAGGTTACCATGTTTTTAATAACAAAGATAAAGATAGAGCTCAAGTCACTGAACTTCTGAAAGAGATAAACAAGCTGAGGCAATCTGATGGATACAAATTATACACTGAGCAAGACTATAAGGAGACTCAGAATAAAATTCAGTGTAAAAAATATCGCATTGGAGCTGCAGTAGGAGGAGGAGCAGGAGGTTTATTAGGAGGAGCAGGGTGTGCAGTAGCTGCTAAAGTAGGAGCAGTTGCATTAACTGCAGGAACAGCAACAGCATTAGGAGCAGTAGGAGGAGCAGCTCTGCTAGCCACAGCAGCTTGTGCCGGAGTGTATGCATTGGCAAGAAAATGTATCCAGAGAAAATAAAGCAAATAAAAGCCCCTATAACTCTTGAATAAACATTTGAAATCATCAAATCATTTATTGTAACTATGGATCATTACAACCAATGCTTCACAATAAATATACCACAGAATCAAATGGTGTTGGTAAAATATTATACTGTTCTGTTATGATTGTTTGGAGGTGTTTCTCTTCTTTTATTTTATAATTTATTGTATTTCTTTAATAGCATAATTCCTTTATTCACATTTCCCTTCCCTTTCCCCTTGTTTTGTAAAGACATAATATTTTATAATCTAATTTGTAATGTCTGCCTGTGTATATTGTGTTACTGAATGTTTGTTACATCAACATTTTAAAAAATTAATGACGAATCATGTAATGGAATTCAAAGTAGGCTGCTGCTTCCCTTTGTAAGATTAGAAATACATTGTAATCTATTAATCTCATGTGTAATACTAATACCTTCCTTGAAATAATAAATTTATTTTAACTGTTCTCAAGAGTATTCCAAAACTTTTAATGACTAATTTCAGGACTGCTTTAACATGACAAACCCTATCACTTCAACACAATGAGCACAAAGCCGTTGATCACACCTACTATGACTCAGAGCTGATGCAGTTATACAAAATCAGACAACACGACCAAGTAAACAAGAGTGCATCATGGAAATTAACAGCAGTTAGTGTTTACTTTAGTTGTGAATCTGCCCCGTAATATTTTAAAATAAAATAAAAAATTAGAAATAGAAACTGATCTGATTAAGATAAACATATAATTATCATGTAAAGGCCTGGTGGCTGGTGATATATTATTAATTTCCCATCCCATATGGCAAATAAATATTTTTTAGGCCAAAATATATTTGAAATATATGCTAAATATATGTTGCAAACAGTGAAGCTCAATGAAATATATTTTTGAAATAGGAAATATATTTAGTTTCAACCATCATGTACCAAAATATATTTCATAATATATTTATAATGTATTTTACTGTGGCAAGAAAATGCATGTTTTGCACTGAACTATACAGAGATCAAAATATATATTTTTTAAATACTAATATTTATATGTGGCCAAAAATATATTTACGTATATATTTTTTAGCAAATATATTTTTTTGGCCAATTTTTGTATATTTTTAGTAGGCAGTTATATGTATGGAAATTGATGAAAAATACACTTTTCATTGGAAAAAATATGGAGTTATGTGACATGTGCACATATCCTGAAAGTGAAAGTGACCCTGTGGGTCATGTGACCACTTTATTTGTATGTTCATTTATTAGTACTTGACTTCTACTTCCCTGAGACAGCACTGATCAATGAAATGAGTGCCTCATTTTATTTAAAAATATATATATATGTTGTGTTGCCTGTAGGCAACACGGTACCATAGAGGGTTAAACATCAGATACAAATAATTGATTAGTTAAACAATGAAATACTAAATGCTTTATATTATGAATATTGCTAATAACTTTGACCCACAATCAGAAAGTCCCATACAAGAGGATCACTGATGGTGGATTACGGTCTGAAAAGTCATCATCATTGAGGGAGTCATCAATTCTGAAGGGTTTGACAATATCACATCTCTCTGATGGAGAAAAAACAATTATAATAACACAACTTCTGTTTGAAATACTCTCTTTGAAATATTATAATGACAGCATCAATCTGATCAGAGAAACAGAAGATTTTAAAGATGTAATTTCTTTCTCCAGAATGGAGATTTTTCTACGGCACAGAACTGGAATTGTGTTTTACTACAGTCCTCGTTTCGATGAGAATGTGGTTGTGTGCAACAGCTATGAGGATGGGAAATGTGGCGAGGAGGAAATTTATGAGCTAACAATGATTGAAATAAGAGAACAATGACTGTCCAGTACACTCATGGGAAAATCTGTATTTCAAGTTTGCAGCATTTTTTTTTTTCAATGCATTTCAGGTCACCATTTTCTGCAGTTGTCATGGTTACGATGTGTTTGTCAATGGTCAGCAAACTCACACTTACAGCCATTGCTTCACTATCTGGAGGAGATTGCTTTAAGCCCTAAACAAAGTGCACGATTTCTCATTCGCCACAATTGTTTCACGATGCCAATCTTTCATCTGGGACAGCCGAAAACCGTGCAGTGTGTTTAGGGCTTTAGACATTTCTGAAGATGTGCAGCTGAGCTTTGTGCAGCCCTGACAAAGATTTCATCCAGATCTATGAGAAATACATGTTCAAAACCTGCTAATATTCAGCACCTGACTGGATATTAATATGATACTCATATGACTGTCTGTTTGTGCAATATTTGTGCAAATATTTGTAGTAAAACATGCCTACAATACAATTTATTAGATTTGTAGGAGCACATTAAAACCTGAGATGTTACATGTAACTATACTTTTTTAATCCCATTGAAGTATTCTGACTGCATCTATCCAACAAATTTACAAAGAATATAGTATATTTGCTTATGACCACTAGAGGCCAGGGTTGACCTGAAAACTTTCTGGAACAACTACCTCTAGGAGCATTTCCCCATTATAAATGAAGAGGAGAACGTGGTTATTTATTCAGGTCAATTTACTGTTAATATATTTACTGCCCTGTGTTTGTACTAGTGATGGGAGAATTTTTTTTATCTCACAATTCAATTATTTTTTTCGCAATTCTGACTTTATAACTCGCAATTGTAAGTTTATATCTCGCAATTCTGACTTTGTTCTCCCAATTCTGACTTTATCATTACTATTATTTATCATAACAGTGAGACAGTAAGAGAGGAAGTGAACACGTATTTCGTTATTGATACCTTTTTGCATTTACACACTCTTAGATAAACTGGAAAACCAACACAATTAGTTTTTATATAACATCAGAACAAAGTACTTTCAGTTTCCCTTTTCCATTTCAACAATTACCTGAATAGGCGTTATAGTGGGACATGCAGCTGATCGCAGCATGCATATACTTAATGAGCATTAAATAAGCAGATTTGTGTGTGTGTGTTATCCGGCGCTGAATGTGTTGTTTTTCATCCTTCAGAAGAAGTTGTCCTGCACGGTCTGCGCGCGTTCTGCTGTTTCCGGGTCCAAGCCTCCACACGTGTCACTTAGAATATTAAATCAACAACCGTTAATAAGCACTATTTATTCATATTACACATTCCAGCTGCATTAAAAAATAAAAAACTTACGGTGTACACCACCTGAGATTTCGGTATGGAGATAAAGGTTAGGATTATATGTTTTGTTAGTAGCTATTGCATCACATTGTGGGTGTACATTAGGCTACCGTGTGTTGTTTTCTTGTGGCATGAGAGAGCTTTTGGTCCGGAAGCGGTGAGGTGTCAGACTCAGCTTCACAAAAAATAAAAAAAAATAAAAAAAGAGAGAGAAAGAAAGAAATTGAATTGCATTGAAAGAAAGAAAAGCAGCTTCACAAAACAGACAGGCAGAGCAAGGTAATTATTTTCCACACAAATCACACATAACTAATTCTGAAATAATTAAAGGAAAACACTCAAAAGGTGAATGCTATTTCTTTTCTTTTTTTTTTCTCCTCAATCTTCCGGTAACTGGCTTACTTTCAGTTAGTGAGCATACACAGGTTTATATTCATCTATCTGTCGGTCTGTCTAAAATGTGTGCAGAATTATTATGTAAGTCGATATTCTCATCCTATTTTTACACTCACAATTTACCTTTTGGCTTCAAAAAGCCAGGCCAGACGTTTGAAAGAGTTTTAAAAGCTTGAAGTTTGAAGGTTTGAAGTTTAAAATAGTTTAAAATTTTTAAGTTTTAATGTTTTTGCAAAAAGTCCATCAGAAAAACAGATAGATAGATAGATGCTAGAGTGAAAACAACATTAGCATGTCCTAGTTACCAAGCTTTGCTAAGATAGAGAGATAGATTGATAGGTTGATAGATATAAATGGTCAGATAGATAGATAGTAGTGTTGGGTTGTATAGTTACATGTAACGGCGTTACGTAATTTAATTACAAAATAAATGTAACTGTAATCAGTTACATTTACCAAGTTACTAAGAAAAAAATGTGTAGTTAAATTACAGTTACTTAGGAAAATGTTAAAGGTTACAAAGGGGGTTACATTTGAATAGTTACACACATCCACATACAGATTTAATGGATTTCTTTCCCAAATTGCACAGACTATTCTTAAAATATGAGACATAGCCTATGGCCAGATTTCTGCGATGCGGAAAACACGGTCAAGGACTGGTTCGTAGAATCCAGTCATAAAAACAAAATTATTATAATGCGAAATGTCACGGAATATGCCACATTTTGGACGCATAAATACACTTCAATCATAACGCGACGGTCTAGTGTCAGTGAATATTAAGCCGCAAAAAGACAATATCCTGCACGCAGGCGCGGACTGGCCATCGGGAGAACCGGGACAACTGATCTGGCCCCCTTTTTTAATATCCTCATTATTATTATTATTATTAATTGCATGCCGAATGTACTAAAGCGATTATTTCTGAATTTGCCATTTGATAATTAAATCTGTCATAAATCATGAATCGGTTAGTCGTGACTGGGGTCATTCTACCGAAACGTAAATTTTTCTGTCCCTATTCTTTACAGAAATATTACAATTGAAAAAACACATTAGGGTTATTTTGTAATAAAAACCACTTAGGGTTACATTTTTTTTTATATATTTTTTTTAATTTTTTTAAATAAAACAATGTGCTACGTGCAAACAGGAGAATACATCGCGGTTTCAAAATAAGCTATATTATTTATAATACATTATTTTAACAGTTTTGTTCAATAAAACCATATGATTTCTTGCTTTTGATACTTTATTTGAACTAATTATTATTGCATCATTGCTATGATAGGGTAAACATACCTATTAAGCTCACCAAAATCTACATTAAGACATTTTTAGTGCACAAGATACTGGTTTCAGTACAAAAACGTTATGTTAAAATCTATTTTTATTAATCTCTCACACAAAAAAAAAAAAAAAATATTAAATTTTATTTTAAATGACAAAAGCATTTCAATTAGGATATACAGGTGCATCTCAATAAATTAGAATGTCGTGGAAAAGTTCATTTATTTCAGTAATTCAAGTCAAATTGTGAAACTCGTGTATTAAATAAATTCAATGCACACAGACTGAAGTAGTTTAAGTCTTTGGTTCTTTTAATTGTAATGATTTAGGCTCACATTTAACAAAAACCCACCAATTCACATCTCAACAAATTAGAATACTTCATAGGACCAATAAAAAAACATTTTTAGTGAATTGTTGGCCTCCTGGAAAGTATGTTCATTTACTGTAGATGTACTCAATACTTGGTAGAGGCTCCTTTTGCTTTAATTACTGCCTCAATTCAGCGTGGCATGGAGTTGATCAGTTTTTGGCACTGCTGAGGTGGTGTGGAAGCCCAGGTTGCTTTGATAGCGGCCTTCAGGTCATCTGCATTGTTGGGTCTGGTGTCTCTCATCTTCCTCTTGACAATACCCCATAGATTCTCTATAGGATTCAGGTCAGGCGAGTTTGCTGGCCAATCAAGCACAGTAACACCATGGTCATTGAACCAGTTTTTGGTACCTTTGGCAGTGTGGGCAGGTGCCAAGTCCTGCTGGGAAATGAAATCAGCATCTCCATAAAGCTTGTCAGCAGAAGGAAGCGTGAAGTGCTCTAAAATTTCCTGGTAGATGGCTGCATTGACTGTGGACTTCAGAAAACACAGTGGACCAACACCAGCAGATGACATGGCAGCCCAAATCATCACTGATTGTTGTAAGATATCAGAGACTGAATCAGACAAATTTAAGATACATCAGAACATTGAAACCTGAGGAGCTGGAATGCAGAGAGGCCCCAAGGAAACAGGACGTCGTAAATCAGATTCCTAGCTCCAGCTACTCTGAAGTATGCAAACTAACCAGCAAGCCTCTTTCACAGAATAACGTACAACCTTGAGACAAAAGAACACTTATTGATAATTCCAATTCAGGAAGGAGACTGTCAAATGTGTTGCAAGTAATCAAGACAGATGGTCACATGTAAACCTGTGATAGAAAATCATGAGCTACAGACCCTCTTGGGCAGGTTTTCCCCCATACAAAACAAAGACAGACTTGACTGAACAAAGGACTTTCAGTCTGGTCTGTGTCTTGGGTGTGGGGGTGGGCGTAGGTGAATGGTGTGATGTCACTGTGATCACCTCACGTGTTGACTGGGTAACCAACACAATACTGCTTTTTTTTTTAAAAACCTGCAGTTCATACTTTGTCATTTCCTAATCATTGAGTATTTTAGTTACAACATGTAACTTTTTTTCTGTACTTTTATCCATGCAGATACACAGCAATTATTGTGAGAAAATAAGAAGATGAATGATTGACATACGAAACAGCATGAAAATGGCATCAGCACAAAATGGTAAGTAAATATTTAACTTGATTCTTGTTTCAGCACGTAGTATTTTTTTTATTTATAATTCCCAACTGCTCCAACAAAAGGAAAAAAATCAACCAATCAATAAAAAAATCAAGAATTGCTTTTCCACAAGGGAAAAAAATTGAGAGGTTAAAAGTGAGCTGTCAAATTTCCGATTTTTCAAAATCAGCCGATTTTATCCTGTCAATCAAAAGGCAGCGGAAAAAAACATCTGTTAGACTGCAATTCATACTGTGAGTGAAGAAAATCTGTTGAATTTAGGGCTGTCAAAGCCAGCATTAAGATCCGCAGTTTTTCTCTACACCAAACATTTGTAGCACGCCTCGCATCCAATAATCATAAAGAGATATGTGCTTTCTTACTTCTGATAAAAAACAAACTTGTTAACTGTCGGTTCCACTTTTTGAGTATAGGCCTGAAAATGACATTTACAACTTAAATTGTTATACATTTTGAATGGTTTGGAGCAGATACTTAAGGTTGGTCTCTTTTTAAAGGAGACACTTAGCAGATTATTGTAGAGGTGAAAACACTTCTAAAAATTATATTACAAAAAAGTTATGGAAGTTTAAGTTTATGAAAATATAAAATGTAAAATTTTTATATTTATATTTTATGTAAAATATATATTTTACATAACATGTTTTACTCTAAAACTGCTAGAAAATCAAAACCAAACATCTGAAAAAGTTGTGTTTCAAATGTGAGGTTGATATCTCAAAAAATGAGCTTTCAGTGAAATTTTGTTTGGGCGTAGTACCAAGCTTTTCCACTAGATGACCATCAAACCCCATTAGTAACCATATAAGGGCGGCTCTATTTCCATATATGGTTTGAGTGATCTGAAACCTGTTTTTTCCATTCTTTTCTCAATATTTATGACGTAGACATCACATTCAGAAGTACTAAGGGTGGTATGACAGTATTTGATTTCAATTCATCCTCTAAAAAACTGATAAAATACATGCAACAAGAACCCTGGACGTACGATATAATTCACGCTGCATCAAAAACTGAGAACCTATTGTTTTTTCTTTATATTCGAAACACTTTTAGACCTTTTTTTATCAAAAAATAGAATGAATTTTATCTTTTGAACACTTGACATGAACATGAATAGAGATTTTTCATGATTTTATATATGTATCACTATTTCAAAGTAAAGGTCAGAACTCTCTCTCTGACTGATAAGTACTCTTCTTACAAATTAACAAATTACAGTTGCCCTGTAAAATATTAAAAAACAATCAGTCACAAAATATGAAAACTAGAGTCTTTAAGCTTTCAAACGATATATAGTTTGTCAAGATTGCTTTTGGTTTGGACTAAGATATTACTGTTTAAATCATGTAATGGCAAGTGGGCCCACCAGTGGGCAGTTAACAGGTTAAACTAGTTTATAGCCAAACAGGAGAAACACTGTGTGCAACAAGACAGTCAGAAGGCTTTTCAATCTACACATCGCCATCATTTACACTCACCGCACCCATGGTATTGTGGCAGAAATGTGGAATATTCAGTGAATTCATATTGAATTTATTACAGGAGTAATTGTATATAATTATAGTGTATGCATTTTTGACTAAGCTATAGCATGTGTGCATTTATACAGAATGTTTTTAGACTGCTGTTTTTCATACAAGTAGGCTACCTAAAAACCATATAGGCCTAGTTATATTTTTTACCATGATATTGAGGTGCTATATGTGTTGTTTTAATTGTGTTTATCACAATTTAAATGTATGCTACTATGAGGAGTCCATATGCTTAATTTAAAAAAAAAAGCAAAAAAACTAAAAATACTACCTTTGGTCAGAATAAATGTAACCAGAGGTGGGGGACTCGAGTCACATGACTTGACTCGAGTCTGACTCGAGTCACAATTTTCAGGACTTGCGACTTGCTTGATTAAAGTATGAAAATGACTTGACTTCACTTTGACTTGATAGCAAGTGACTTGAGACTTGACTTGAGACTTGACTTAACTTGAAGTGGAAGACTCGACAATGACTTGAATTTATAATAAACAAACAGCAATAAAATTTGTTTTAAAAAATAACTATTGTGACGTCAGCACCAATCAGCGTCTGTGCCTTTAACGCTGCACAATTGAAACTGCGCCAAACAGTAGTCGAGCTCCACAAATAGTCTCGTTTGGCTATAAGGACTTTGAACTGGACCGTGCCAATAAAAAAAGATTTGCCAGATGCAGAGTATGCAACGCAAGAATATCCGACACGACAACCACAACGTCAAATTTTATCCGACATTTCAAGAACCACAAGGAAAGTCATTTCTTTTTAGTCAGTAACGATTCATCTAAAGAATTAATAATTTATGTTTGTCATAATTTGGCCTTGGTTGCATATTATGTTTTATTTTTTCTTATTAGATGTGATCATTATCATCATTGATACGTCTTGTAGATGTGGGGAATTTGACTATAACAGTGGCGTAGCCTGAATTTTAATGTTGAGGGGCATCTTAAAATGAGCGGGCATGTAAAGTAGGCTATAATTCAATATTAAATGTGCGCATTTTCAAGTGTTTGTGTGGACTGCGTGTGGAAGCTGAATAGCAGTGCGCTTATACTGCATGACAGGCTAACATGGAGGCGTATTGGGTAGATTATCGAGTAGATTAATGTGTGCTGTCTGGGTTGCACTTAAAAAGTTTTTTTTTTTGGACCTACAGACAAGAATAATTACATCGTTCGAATCTATTAAGTGTCTACTTTGTGTGTGTGTGTGTGTGTGTGTGTGTACACTCACAATAACAACAAAATGTTGTGCACTGTAAAATAATGAAAATAAACCAAACAGGATAAATATATAGAACGTGAAATATTTTTTATAATGAACCAGTTCAAATAGAAAACAAATATTCTCAGATTATATAATCAGTATGAAACGTGTATATTACGTGTCCATCGCAGAGATGACGATTAAGCGTCATAACTTCTTCGTGAATGGGCTATTAACATTCATATTCTGCTGAAATGAACTAAATTACTCGAAAAAAGATCCTTTCATTTTGATTAACGAGATTCAAAGATGCGCGTCAGTAAAATGATCTGAGATTCCCATCACTAGATACCTATAGGATGCCCTATAATGGACAGCGCATGTTTTACGGCCTTCATATAAAAAAAATAAAAAATAAAAAATAAAATTATATATATAGCTTAGTGCTAACATCTTGGCAAACCTTATTTTCTGTAAATGCAACACATTTTAGACTGTTTCAATTAAACTGATTTAGACAGATTGGATTATACATCTTAGATTGGATTTTAAAAGTTTTGTGTAAGCAACACAATTTTATTTTCAGATATTAATGTAGCACACATATGCATATAATGTATAATGAATAAGATACATAATATATGTATACAAGTTAATCTTTTCTGTGCAAAAATAAATATGTAACGAAAAAATTAACCTCTATTTATTTTAGTACTGTGACTTGACTTGACTTGAAACTTATCACGACTTGACTTGACTTGCTTAGGGTGAACCCTTGACTTGACTTGACTTGCTTGATTTGTCTGAACTGTGACTTGAGACTTGACTCGAGACTTGATGGTTAAGACTTGAGACTTGCTTGGACTTGACCATGTGTGACTTGTCCCCACCTCTGAATGTAACCATATAAAATGAGGTTGGTACAATTCTGTAGACCAGTCAAGTTCTTCCACACTGACTCAATCAATCGTGTCTTTTTGAACCGTGTCTTATACACAGAGACACTGTCATGTTAGAATAGAAAAGGGTCCTGTCCAAACTGTTGCTATAAAATTAGAAGCACACAATTCCCTAGAATATCATTATATGCTTTAACATTAAGATTTGTACTCATAGACATTACTAAAGTAGTCAAACATGTTCATTAGAAGGGGGTGACCCAATACTTTTGGCAATATAGTGTACATTGATATAATTGTTCAACATTCAAATCAATGTAGGGGTATTACAATATATCGTGTCACAATATGTTGTAATACTAAAATGCCAATGTATAATGGATAACATCAATATTGTGTACCAAAAATGAAAGCTTAGATAATTGAATATAGTATCAGATATAGTAATATCACCCAAGAGGTCATTAATTATTAATTAAAAGTGAAAATAAATATCATTATGTATTACAATATATGAAAAAAAAAAAAAATTAATGATGTAACACTGTACAATAATTTGTCTAAAATAAATCACATATTTTTTAGCGAAGCAAAATGATGAATATTTCTCTTCTGGTGTCACTCTTGTCCTATGAATTGGGGATCAAGTTCACGCTGATGTAGTACTAAATTCATCATTTTAATAACCAGTGGTTTAATAAACAGCGTGCTACACGGGTGAAGACACACTCTGGACAGCGAGGACTCTTCTAGGAGTGACTCAGATGATGAACGTTTGCATTTTAAAGAGCCACTAATATAATTCCTGACTGTAACCTTTTATTCTTAACTTCATGAGTTAAAATGTTGCTCGGCCATATATAAAAAGCTACATAATTTTAGTTGGATTCGAGACTAGCGTAAATTGACCGACAGCGCCATCTGCTGTTTATGGAAAAGAAAGTTGCTCAATTGCACGTGTGAGAAAATCAGCCGGCACACATTTGGGAGAAAATCAGCCTGCACACATTTGTGAGAAAATCAGCCGGCACACATTTGGGAGAAAATCAGCCTGCACACATTTGTGAGAAAATCAGCCGGCACACATTTGGGAGAAAATCAAGCCAAGTTTCCTCATAAAAAGAGAGTCTCACAGTTGTAACACACAATACATATATTTGTCCATACCTCTGCATTTTCTCTCAATTAGAGTTGTGTATTTGCAAATCACTTTGCGTTTGTTTGAAAGTCAAGTTTTTCTTTTCAAAACAGATTGTGTTTACTTGCAAAATATTGGATTTGCTTGATAAATATTGGCACAAAATTCGCTCCATAACACAGACACTTAAAGTAGGGATGCATTGAAATGAAAACGCTTGGAGGAAGCAGAACAAAATGAAACACTAGGCTGAAGGCCGAATACCGAACACAATTTTTTTGTCCCCATGTAGGACATGGGGAAAAACTAACAAGCTAACATTCTGTCAGACATTATACCAGCAAAGCACAATTTAACTTAAAATTAATAAATTACCAAAATAATATTTTTGGGCCATTTTTGAGACGACCTTCTTGAATCAGGCATGCATTTTTTACTGTACAAATAAATGCAGCCTTGCTAAGCAGAAAATACTTCTTTTAAAACATTACAATATATCACAGATCCCAATTTGAACACTGTGAATGTTATAATAACTGTATAGAGTTGTAGTAGGGTACTTATTATTATCATTATTATTGTCCTATTTTTTATTTTTATTTTACAGAACTACAGTAAAATTACAATACTAACATTTATGAATGTTGATAGAGTTGTTGCTTTTTCTTAGATTTTATTTTGGCAGAAACCTGCAGGAAGATCTCAGTGCTTCTTTTTGTTGACAACAGCATGCAGATATTTAAATGATTCTCATTACAGATTTGGGAAGATGTTTGTCGCACGTATCACATTGTCGCATGCCTTTAAAAAATTATAAAAATGTTACTGAGCAAATGACGAGTAATGGTGTTTCTGCGGACTTTGAACCCTGGTGCCGCGAGCTCGTGCAGCGCTGTTTGAATACATGCAATCCGTGCATGTATTAGAAAACATAACATTCTGCAGTTTATTTTCAAATCGTTTGAGACCAAGTTTCTACTACATACATCTTTCAGATGAAAAGAGGTTGATGATTGATAGGTGAGCGATTGGATGTCCTCTTTCCTGATGTACTGTATTACCACATAGACCATATGTTAACAATCTCTCTGTCATGGACTGCTTGACTTCGTCACTAACTGTGATTTTTTTTTCTGCGACTAATACAATTTTGGTCGACCAAGCCTCTTCTCATCGACTAACGGTTAGTCGACTATTAGAGGGCAGCCCTAGTATACAACAGGCCCTCTGGTCACCCTCATGTGACATTTTGCCCAGCCTTATAGCTGCAGATTCCAATGTATCTGCCAATTTCAAGAGTTTTTGTGCATATTAAGGGGCCCAAATTGTCCCAGATAGTAGGAAAAAAAAAATGCTTAGAAAAAAGTCCTTAGAAAATCAATAGGGCCCTGTGCCCTTTATTGGCTTGGGCTGTGATAAAAATAACAATGGCTAGAACCAGTCACACATAAGCAATGGCATCAGCTAATGAGAGTGCTAATTTCTGTTTTACAGAACCTGATCAACCACATGATTTAAATGAGCTGAGGATTGTGTTACTGGGAGTCTGTGGAGCTGGAAAGAGTCCAATAGCAAATGCAATGCTGGGTCGAGAGGCATTTAAAGAGAGCAGAACCAGAGAGAGTGAGAAACAGACAGGAAGAGTGGAAGACAGAAACATCTCCATCATCGACACTCCAGGATTCTTCAACACTCAACTCACTGATGAAGAGCTGAGGAAGCAGATGATGAAGAGTCTGTATCTCTCTCATCCTGGTCCTCATGTGTTCCTGCTTGTCATCAACCTGGAGACCTTCAGAGAGGAGCAGAGGAACATTGTGGAGCAAATTCAGGAGAACTTTGGAGCTCAAATGTTTAAGTTCACAATGGTGCTGTTTATTGGCCGAGAAAAAATCTCCCGAAGAGAACTGAGTCAAATCATTGAGAGTGAAAAAACACAGAAAATACTGAATTATTTTGAGGAAAGATTTCATGTGATAAACAGCAAACCTGAGTGTGATTCCAGTCAGATCACAAAGCTCTTGAAGTGTATCAAGGAATTGATGAAGGACAATGGAGGACAAAACTACAGCAATAAACTGAACATACAGAAAAGCCTGGAAGAGAGAGATGTATGGCGGCAGACTGAAGGAATGAAACAAGAAGAGGAAATGAAAACCTCAAGCAGAGAAGAGAAAATAAAAGAAGATGATAAGAGAGAAAAAGAACATGTGACAAGAGCAAAATATCCGAGAGACAACGAAGCTGCAGCTCAGGAAGACCTCAGGAAACAGATGGAAAGTGTAAGAGAGAAAGAAAGACAGAGATGGGTACTGGAAAGAGGAACGAAACCAGGAAGTCAGTCAAGACCAGGTAATTATTGAACCATTTGTGATTTCATTCCTAACGTTTTCATGTTTTCAAAAAGTATACATAAAATGCATGTATCAAATATGATATTTTAGGCTTTATCAGGTTAAATGTGTCAATTTGTTGAATTGTCAATGAAAAAACAGCAGCATATATTCTCTCCCATTTCAGCAGATTTGAGGATTATGATTATTGGTAAATCTGATGTGGGAAAGACGGCAACATCAAACACCATCCTGGGTAGAAATGCATTTGGAGCGAGGGCACAGTCTAATACTATAACCTGTGAGAAACAAGAATCAGTAGTTTCTGGAAGAACCATCTCAATCATTTACACTGCAGGACTGTTAGATGTCAGATCGCAAAAATATTTTCAGGATGAAATCAAGTGTGATATTGAGGAATGCTTAGAGATGTCTGCTCCTGGTCCTCATGTGTTTCTGCTGGTCATCAGACTGAATGGGTTTACATGGACTATGTAGAGAAACAAATGAGCCCATGGCACTTGCGGTGAGCCTTGCATTAAGTAACATGGCCCTGAGATTGTCACTAGAAAGAGTAATGTCACAAAGCAAGCTGTTAAGATCAGGTAAGTTTTAAACCATTTATCATTTGATTCCAAACGTGTCAGAGATGTTCTTGTGGTCCTGCATGTACAGAGTAAAAAAACGCAGTGTCAATTTAACACTTAAAGAGTCAATTTTAACACTACTAAAGATCAAGTCCCAATCTATCTGGTGTTAAAAGTGCACTGCTCGCAGTGTTTAATTTTTTATGTTAATATAGTACCTTACAGTGTAGAAAAATTACACTCCGAGTGTAAAGAGTTACACTTGCAATTGTTGTTCAAATTTTACACTATGGGGTATTTAACACCCCTGGTGTTGTTTTAATCCTTTAAGTGTTATTAATGAAGTATTCTTTTCAGTGCAAAAATAAAAATGTTATTGTATGGTGTTAATGGATAAAAGCGTCAGCTAAATGAATAAACAATGTACAAGATTAGACATAAAATCAAGAGACTTCAGACAATTCCAACGTTTATTTAACAAATGGTCAAAGTGGCAACTTTAACCAGATGTGTAGAAGTTAATTAGTCAGTCACATTCAATAAGTGTTGCACAGAAACATAAAATGGTTAATAAAACACATACAATCATCACATTTACCTAGACATTGACAAATATGACAGGTAGATTTGAACAAGATTGCTGCAAGATACTTGTCAACAGTAAAGTCGTGACGTATTGTCAAGTATGGTGACCCATACTCGAAATTGGTGCTCTGCATTTAACCCATCCAAGTGCACACACACAGCAGTGAGTAGTGAACACACACACACACACACACACACACACACACACACACACACACACACACACACACACACACACACACACACACACACACACACACACACCCGGAGCATTGGGCAGCCATTTATGCTGCGGCGCCCGGGGAGCAGTTGGGGGTTCGGTGTCTTGCTCAAGGGCACCTCAGTCGTGGTATTGAGGGTGGAGAGAGCGCTGGACATTCACTCCCCCCACCTACAATCCCTGCCGGCCCGAGACTCGAACCCACAACCTTTCGATTACGAGTCCAATTCTCTAACCATTAGGCCACGTCTTCAACAGTTGTGTAGCATCTATGAATGATGTTCCTCATTGTCCCATCAGTGAGCCGGTATGGCTGTGTGGTCTCTTCTATGCAATCAAGGTGTTCTTCTTGTTAGTGCCTGCAGATTAAAGACAAAAATAACACCCAAGGTCATCTCTCCAATTGATTTTATTTAGATTAGTCTTTCATATACAACCCATCTGGCAATATTTTGAGGCAGACAATGGGTAGTGACAGAAATGTCCAAATGTACCTTTTTGAAAATGTTTTTCATCTTGATTGGAGGATATTTTTCCAGGTCCCTTGCAGCCTTGTGGTGATGGTGGAATGAAATGAAGTAGTCCCATTCTAAATAACAGATATGACAACTTCAGCATAAAATGCATGAACACAGAATATAGATCATGCATGAACATGGATAATATTATTCTGAAATATAGTCTATCCTTAAACATCGGTTTCATCCTCCTTTACAGCTGATTCCGAGGTCAATCGGGTCCTTGAAGGTCTTGGGAGAAGCCAGGAACATGGCTTCTTGAAAAAAAAAAAAATAATAATGACAACAATATCTCTCTGAGGAACCATTCTGCTAAGTTGATAAGCCACAAAGTTGCTCTGTTCACACCTGGCATTAGCATGCATTGTGGGTGATGCACAAGTGAACCGACACTAGATGCATATGGCCACATTCTTTTATTACAGGGTTAGTTCAAAAATGAAAATTTCATTGTTTACTCAGCCAAGACTTTCGCTATCTTTGAAACACAATTGAAGATATTTTTATAGAATATATACGATTTCTGTCCCTTGTGTCACGAGTCCGGGCTCGGCAGTTCTTCCCTGTCGCCACCAGAGGTCACAATCTCCCTTCCTCCCGGACTCATCTACGTAATCACATACACCTGCCACATCACATACACCTGCTTAACCACACACACCTGTACACTTAACACTCCCAGCTGTTCTCCGTTTGCCACAGACTATATAGTCTCCCCTTTCCCACCACTCTGCCTGGTTTGCTAATTGTAGTTTACAAATGTATTGCAGTGAGTACATTTATTGTGTTTTGCTCTGGTCTGGGATACATGCACTGTATTGCCATCTGGTATCCCAGATCTTTTCTGTTTAGTTTTTTGCTGTGTTTGCTTGTTGTTTTTTGAAATTAAAGAGCACTTCCCTGCACTTGGACCCTGACCTCATCTTTCCACGGTGCTTTTCACGGCGTCCCGTGACACCTTGAATGACGGTCCAGGCAACTATCACTTTCATACTTCAAAAACTTCACATAGAGATCTAATCCATAAAGAGATCTAATCCATACATAGCATGTGGTGTAGTCCAAATTGTCTGTTTATGTTCACTGATCAATGTTTAAATGTGTCTGTTCATTGTATAAAGCAATCATCAGAAAATTTAGACTAAACCACTCGATTCATTTGGATTAGTTTTATGATCTCTTTAAGAACGTCTTGAAGCATCACAGTGGTAGTTGTGTAGACTGTCGATGGAAGGACAGAAATCTCTCATGTTTAATTTAAAATATCTTCAATTGTGTTTTGAAAATTAATGAAAGTCTTGCAGGTTTGGAATAACAGAGTGAGAAATGACAATCTTTCATTTTTGGTTCAAATAACCATATATCTTTTTACATTTTTTTTTTTTATATCTTAAATTAATAATTACTAAATTCCAGGTGTGAACATAAGCAGATATTGTGTGGCTGCCCAGTTAAACTTGAATTTTTCATATTCATTTTTGTGTTTTAAATTTGTACTGCACATAGAATAACATAAATGACACAGACTCACAATTCTGGCTTCATCATCAGCATTCTGCTCATTTCTTGAAGGGCTTCCATCACTCACACTCAGTGTCATCAGACTCAGTTTTCAATCTTATGAGAGGAGCTTCCTTCACTTGACACTGCAGAAGTCTGGGCCAATTCTATTGAAAAAAAGGATAAAAAAACACACTTGTTTCAGTAATTTAATTTACATTAGGACATATGGTAAAATAATTGTGATTACCCCTAATTTTGAGTATGCTGAGAGCTGTCTATAATACGGGTGTCAAATCGTAAACTTATTTACATCCTTCATTCTAGGGTCAATTAAATGACTGTTAAAGTTAATAGACACAAAACCCTGTGCAATATTCACATGGAGGCCTGAAACAATTTAAGTATTTATTTAATTTAATTTTATAATTTTAATGAATAACATGAGTAATTTAAGGCATTTTAAAATTAACAGTGTACTACATTAGAAAAAAAAAAAACAGATTTAGAATTCATCTGACTATTAATTTATTATTTATAATGTGAAAAGAAAATACAGATAGATTCAGACATAGCTAACTCCATTAAAACTTAACTTTGTATATATGGAAATATTTAGGACATTATTTAACCCAAAATAGCATGCCATAGGAATAGAAAAAGACTGGTTTCAAGCTAAAGTACCTGCATGCTGTGCCCGTGGGCATTGAAGGAAATTGAAAGATTGATGGATTTACAGTTTAACGTACCTTTAACTCACTTTCACAATGCTTGCATAAACGTAATTGTCATAAGAAAAAATTTATGGTAGCACGTGTCTTAGCGCAGATATGATGACACGACAGACATACATAGAGATATCCAGCGCTGAGTACAAGCAACATACAGATTATGAAATTCACACTTAAGCAGAGGTGGAAAGTCTAGGGGCCAAAGAGTAAAAGTCCTGCCATATGTTTATTCCACCCATGAACCCAGCAGCTGATTTCACCAGAGGAGGAAGCAAGACATTACTTTCAAGTCACAAGCAAGTCTCAAGTCAAATCCCAAGTCCTCAAAGAGTTCAAGTTAATGAGATAATTAAGTGACTAATTAAATTATCATTGAGCATTAGCAATGAACATCTGACGCTAACAATCAACATCACTGAAGAAAAGAGAAACACAAGAACTGACTTCAGCCACAGCCTTGGATGAAATCAACTGGAAGAAAAACAAACAAAAAAAAACATAGCCACCATAATTGTGGTCAGTGTTTGCTTTAGTTGGGCTCTTGAACCTTTTAGTAATTCAAATAAATTTGTTTCTAAGCAATTGCAACATTGTTTCACAGCAACCGTTTGTGCAATGCAGAATCAAACTTTGAAGTAACAGATTAGCTTTTGATGAATGAACGTTCTTGGTTTAAATTTCTCTGGTTTTAGTATTTCTCTCTTTGGTTTATTAAACATTCTTAGATGCTAGCATTCATCATGTTGTCATTTGGGAAAAACCTAACTCAACACGTTAAAGTTTTACACAATAACACGCTAACTAATGCAAAAAAGAAGCATTACTTACTCATCAGATTGATGTTCTGGATGAACCCTTGCTGTTATTCTGAGGTAAATCAGTGGTCTTCTTCCAGAAACAAACAATACCCGGATGAACAGCGTCTCATGACTGTTTGTTTATGCTGGGCGTCTCCAAGCGCGTGCGGGTCACGTGGTGATTTACATGTGAACACGAGGGGGCGGGATCTCATTAGAAATAATGAGGTAGACTGGACAGACTGAACATCGTGTCGGTTTCATACGGATTACTTTATCACAGAAAAATTTCATTTGAAAGCAGACACTTCAGGCTTTCTATAGAGATAACTCTCATGTTTCTGTGTTGAGTATTTGCTGAGTTACACTTCATTTTAGTGACGCGTTACTATAAAAAGATCGCGGAGATGGAGAAGACAGAGAGCGCATCCTGTTGGTTTTCTTTTTTTTCCCAAAACCACAAAGTTTTGTTGTAATCCTGAGTGTATTCAAAAAAAGTAGACACTTAACAGTTTCGATTGATGTATAACACTTATTTGTGTGACCAAAATCAACAGAGTATTTTTAGTGTCATTTGCACTTATCTTAAAAAAACCAAGTTGGTATCGCCGGCGATACGGGTCTGAGGTCATTTTGGGGCCCTTTTTGGGGCCCTTGAGATGTGTTGACATGCCCTGATATTTGTGCTTATTTCAGCTTCTTAAATCATATTATTGACCAACATGTAATTTTTTTTGTATTCAGCACAAACTGTGCTACAATAATATTTGACCAAGGTGGATGTACATGTCTGCATTTCTTAGAAAAAAAATATTATGCGTGGTTAGTAAGTTTTGGGGGAAAAAATGTAGCTGAAATAAGGCCATAAAAGCCACACTAAATCGTCCTGAATAAGACTTTTGTGTAATCAGTATTGTAGGCTAGAATATTTACTTCACAATTATGTGAAAATCATTCAGCTTACGCATTCACAGAAAACAATATATTGATTTAAATTTTTTAAGACATGTTTTGTGATTGAAAGCCAATATGCGAGGGAGTGGTTATGGTGCTGAATATTAAGTGATTTTCACCTGAGAGACAAAGGGCCCTCCCCTAAAGGCTGCTAATGGCCCATCAGTGTGACATTTACATTTACATTTAGTCATTTGGCAGACGCTTTTATCCAAAGCGACTTACAATTGGGGAATACAAAAAGCGATTAATCTTGAAGAGGCAATCAGGCAGAGGAAGTGCTCGTAACACCAAGTCTCAGTCATTGTTCAAATAAGTACAAGCTAGTAAGTGGGGAGAAAGATAGAGGGAATTATTATTATTATTTTTTTTTTTTGAGTTTAGGATGAAGTCAAGTACTGCCGAAAGAGATGAGTTTTCAGTTGTTGCTTGAATGTTGCCAGGGATCCGGCGTTCCGGATAGGGGTGGGAAGATTATTCCACCAGCCAGGAATGGTGAACGAGAATGTTCTGGAGAGTGATTTTGAGCCTCTCTGTGATGGTACCACAAGGCGTCGCTCACTAGCAGATCTCAAACTTCTGGAGGGGATGTAGGTTCGTAGTAGTGAGTGGAAGTAGGAGGGTGCTGAGCCTGTGGTAGTTCTGTACGCAAGCATCAGTGTCTTGAACACACTTGAACAGTGTGTGACTGTGACTGAGGCAGGTAAGAGAGAGAGTGTGAGGAGACTGAAAAAATGGGGTTTTTAAATTATTTGTATTTTATTTACAACACAGTATAATCAAAACATACATAATGAAGGTCAAAGACACATTATTGTGCACACTGATCTAACCACAGAGATGTGAACAGACTTTGAGTTATTCCTGCAACAGATTCTGTTCAACAAGTGAAACAAATACCCGACATTTACTTATTTCCATGGATTCAAGAAGAAGAAAAAAACATAATCAGTAGTCAAGGATCTTGTTTTACCATAGAATGTCAGTGTAGTTGACCATCTGATGTTGGTACAGCGCTCTCAGAGGAAAACATCTTGAAGAAAGTCATCAGGATTCATCTGTGGTTCAGGTACCTGATCCAAAAAAATACAAACAACATACATAAACATACTTAGACTCGTAGCATTCATCATGTTACAATGTACTCTCATATTACTTTTATTCTTTTATATAGAGCATGAAAACAACAGTTTGGGGAAAAAAACAACTATGATTGTGTAGTCATATAGCCTAGTATGCATGATTTTATAGCAGCTGTTATGATTCTGCAGCACTAGACGTTCACAGCATACTCAAGTATGCTGTGAACTACAAAAGGATGTACTTTGTACTATATAAAATTATATTTTATATATGAGAAACTATTTATTATTGTTTAGCACGCTATTATAATCTATTTTTGAACATAGTAGGCTATTAATAATAAACATGTTCTAAACATACTTAGACTCGTAGCATTCATAATGTTACAGTGTACTCTCATATTACTTTTTATTGTTTTATATGGAGCATGAAAACATAATCGTGCCGTAAGAAATTTAAATACAATGAATTGCCCATCATATTCAAACACTGTAGTCTGCAATTACAGTTTGGTTAAAAAACAACTATGATTTTGCAGTCATATAGTCTAGTTATGTATGATTTTATAGAAGCTGTTATGATTCTGCAGCACTAGACTCACGCATGCTGTAAACCACAAAAGGATGTACTTTGTACCATAAAAAAAAGGATATTTTATATCTGAGAAACTAATTGTTATTGTTTAGCACGATATTAAATCTATTTGTGAACATTAACTATGTTTGACAATTAAAAAAATAAAAAATATTGAGAAAAAAAAATCCTATTTAGGATTAGGTGTTTAGACATGAACATTTACAATAATTACAAGTGACAATAATTATTTATACCGCATTGCATGATGGGAGTTTTTCATGAATTGTAGCATGAAGAATTTTTTGATTGTCACAAATTGTTGAGATTCATATGCTGGTTCTTGATGTCTCTGTGTGTGTAAATTTGTTTAAGTTCAAATTTGTATATGCGTTACACAGATTTAAAAGGCATTCACTGTAGCTATTAGAGAAACACTTTGCTTGCATGCTATAGTGTCACAGCGTTGATTTTGCAAAACCTAAACATACAAGTGAAACAAGAAAACAAATATTATTTTGGATATAATCAAACCAGCTCATGGTGATATCTGCTCACTGTAGAGCACTGCTCTCTCTGCTTTACAACACCAGATGCATTACCACAGAGAAAGATCTAACACGGGAATCAAGGGTCAAGAGCTCAACTAAAGCAGCACTGATCTCCATGATGGAGTCATCATTTTAACCAATAAAACATCAACATCTGATCCTATGTAATTCTCAATAACAGCAGGTGTTCATCACTAATGCTCAATCATCATTTAATTAGTCTCTTAATTATCTCATTAACTTTAACTCTTTGAGGACTTGGGATTTAACTTGAAGACTTGCTTGTGACTTGAAAGGGATGTCTTGGTTCCTCCTCTGGTGAAATCAGCTGCTGAGTTCATGGGTGGAACAAACATATGGCAGCACTTTTACTCTTTGGCCTCTGGACTTTCCAGGTAAGATGTACTTGAAATCATATTTTGCTTACATTTATTAACAAAACAATGTTTCCTGCTGCTTATTGTTTTAAACGTGCTGTCACAGCTAAATTTTGTGGGCAAAAACCCGGTCATAGTTAGCTGAAGCATATACAGTGTGCAACATTAACTTTACTGTAACGCAAAGTTACATCAAGCAGCTTGTCAGTGCAGCGAAAACACGTTGAAAACTGATTTCAGATAGACAATCTTTTCCCACTTTCACTCGAAAGACACCTTTACAAATGACTGAATTTAGCATGCAAAATTTTGCCAAGCAGTGGTAAATATGACCGCACTTTTAGACTTTTTTTTTTTTTGTCAAAAAAGAAATGGTGCTGGCAATGCTCTTTATTTATTATGTATAAAATATTTAAAAGTTTGCTGAAATGATTAGCAATATGTTATAAGTGCTTTGGAGTAACTGGTGCAGACCAGGTAGCTTACAATCTAAATGTGCTAAAATTATATCAAATATGTGATGTCTAACATTATTAAGTCAAGTCGTGACGTATTGTCAAGTATGGTGACCCATACTCGAAATTGGTGCTCTGCGTTTAACCCATCCAAGTGCACACACACAGCAGTGAGTAGTGAACAAATGCACACACACACACACCGTGAACACAAACCCGGAGCAGTGGGCAGCCATTTATGCTGCGGCGCCCGGGGAGCAGTTGGGTGTTCGGTGCCTTGCTCAAGGGCACCTCAGTCGTGGTATTGAGGGTGGAGAGAGCGCTGGACATTCACTCCCCCCACCTACAATCAAATCAAAGAGACTTCTTTCAAAATACTATCCAGCAAAGTTTGGAAAAAAGTGAAATGACTATGAAGGTGAGGTTATGTGTCATGTTACCTAATGAGATGAAAATAACTGTTTTGTCCTATGTTGGACATTTCCTTTTTGACTGCTTAAAATTGTACATATATTCTGCAGTTCTATGAATGTAATTGTTGATATTTCATCATAATAAATATTTTGACGAGCTAAACAACCAATGATTTTTCCATTCATTTTGTCAAATGTGAACATTTTGTTTAGAATTGCATGTATGTTTTTTAACATAATGTATGCAGTGAAGGACAGCGCATAATGTGTTAAATTATACATGTTTACACATTTTTGTGATAACCTTTCTGACACATGTACTGTGTTAAAACCATCAACACAATGAATGAGTAAAAATTAACACAAAAGAACGTTGTTCCAGAACTCATCCATTAATGAGTTAAAATTGAACACAGGTTGTGTCATTTTTAACACATCTTTCTAAGAGTGCACCCAGGCCACTGGAATGAGCTCCACGATGCCAGCACTAATGAACATCACACCAGAGACGATCATCATTTTAGCCTTGGATGCTTCGTCTTTGATAAAATTGGTGCATTCGGTGCCTATGATGTAGATCATCACGCCCAGGAAAGCCAAGACAATGGCAATGATCGTCATGGCTCTGGAAGCCTGAATTTCCTGCGGTAGAGCCTGAATGCTGTTGTAGACCTTACAATTAATCTCTCTGGTGCTCTGTACAGCACAATTCATCCACAAACCTTGCCAGATGCTTCGTGCCGTGATGATTTGTGCATTAATAAAGACCGTGCCTCACCACATTGGGAGAGCGCAAGCGACAATGCTAAGGACCCAGCCACTAATGCCCATGCTCCCAATCTCAATTCCCTTCGACATTGTGCCTTTTAAGGGTTTTTATTTGTTTTGTTTTTTTACCCAGGAAAAGGAGATATTGCTTAGTTTCAAAAGTCAGAACTTTTGGACAGAATACTATCGAGCAGAAAATTAAAAATGTTGCAAGAAATGTCATTTACCAAGTGCTGAGATGCTAATACAGATGTATGCGGCCCAAGTCTTCCTTTTCTTTGTGTAGCCTGAGAAAGTGCAGCATTTGTATTCCCAAAGAGCGAGTGGAGGAGGATCTTAACAGGATGAGAAAGGCAGTGTGATACAGGTCCGTGCGTGTTATCTGTCTGATATGTTACTGTTGGGAGAAGAACAGTATTTTGGGACATGCTTTCCCTTGTAATTCCTGCAAACACTGTGTAAGATAGATAAACAGACTCAGGCAGGAAAAAGCACCTGGAAGCACATCAGAAATCAAGGGGGCAAATAATTCACCTGGATCACACTGAATATTTCACACTGGAGACTGTAGGATCTCAAACCTTCTTAGAATTTAAGACAGCATTGATTAATGGATTTCATTCACTGACTTAAACAGTTTTTCTTGTTTTGTTTTTTTGATCATGATGATGATGATGATGATGATGATGGTTTTTACAGAAGTGCTTGGTATTGTATCCGTATTAAGTTTTAAGGTACTCACAAATGCTGGCCACCCTACACAAACACTTTCACTTACAACAATAACATTTGCAGAGAGCACATACATGTGTGCTCAAAATCAGCCTAAAACACAAAATAATGAGCCTAATTAGGGATAGTTAAGATCCATTTCCAAAATCACAAACATAACATTTGCAAAGTAATTAAAAAAAACATGCAAACATTTCCTTTCTTAATTAATAGAAAATAGCAAGTGATAATTCAGTGATATTTTGACCACTGAACTAGGAAATGTCCCTGATTTTTGTTGTTGTTATTTTTATTAATATTTTGCATTCTTGCATATGTGCTGCACTCCCGTAAAATCATAAAACACGTCTTATATTCTTCCCTTCTGACCACTTTATGTGTGAACTTTGAATTCTATAGTTTGTTTCTTCTAAAGTGAAACTGAAAGTAAACAGTGCTTTGTCTAGAAAAGTCCTGATTTACAGGAAAAGATAGGATGTAATGAGATAACGTCTATAATTAGATAACAATACATCATTTACAGACACAGTGTAGCGCTTCAATGAGATTTAATATGGTGGAAAGCTATCGAATTAATGCACTCTTTTTTCAGAGTCATCTCAAAATAAGATGCATTTTAAATTGAGCCAAATATTTTTCTTTCTTTCTTTTTCTCTCTGTCTTTCTCTCTTTCTTGCTTTCTTTCTTTTCACAGTTTACTACAGTCAAGTACGCAGAATGTCTCCGTTGTGCTGGAAGAGGAGGTGGAACTTGACAACTTGGGAGACTTTGTAAATGCATTCATTGTACTCTTTGGATTGGTGTATGCATTCACTATGGAGTACAACAAGGACTTAAAATACACGTTTGAGTTCATTCAGAAGGTGTTTTTAAACCTTTTTCCACCTTATACCACCATTTTTTCACTTTTGTAAAGTGTTGGATGCAGTTTCTGTCACGAGGCCGGTCTGCCCTTTCCCCACCAGAGGTCGCCAGCTCCCTTCCTCCCGGACTCTACACTCACATTGCACTCATCTGGATGATTACACGCGTCTCACACAATCAGTTCACTCACAGCTGGTCCGGATCACCATGAACTATAAAGTGTCTCTGCACCCGTCTCTCTGTCTGGTTGCATTGTCTTATGTTTCATGTCTTGATCCTGCCTGTTAACCTGCCTTGTTTATGTTTTATATGTGTTTGTTGTGCCGTGTTGGCCTTTTGTTATATTAAAATATCACCTCACCTGCATTTGGACCCAGACCTCGTTTCTCCCGTGACAGTTTCAAGAGCTCAATTTTCTTGTTTGTTTTTTGCATCTCTGTAAACATTTGTAAAAACATGATTAATATGTGAAGTAAGATGTGGTTTCATGAGCTTAAAGTGAGAATGTTAGTAAATATTTGTAAATTGTGAGAATGGTAGAATTTATCGAAATTTATCTAAATCATAATTGATTTTACTCTGATATACTGAAGAAAATCATAAAATTATGAGCATAAAATATTGAGCACTTTGAAACCATAAAACAATACATTGTCCATTGTGAAGATACTCAAAATTGTGCATCTTCACAAGGACAATGTATTGTTTTATGATCTCAAAGTGCTCAATATTTTATGCTCATAATTTTATGATTTTCTTCAGTATATCAGAGTAAAATCAATTATGATTTAAAGCAGGAATATGCTGTAAAATAAGAAAGCAGTGACCTTGTATCCACCACCGAACATCACTTCAGGTCTTTAGCTTGACTTTATTTTAACAGTACTTTCATTTAATTTCACTGTTGTATCATGTATTAAGCTAAAAGGAAATTTAACGCTTCATTGACTCTTCATTAATGATCCCTGTCAATCATCTGTGGCTCCGCCCACATAGCTCAGGATTGGTTCCTTTGTGCCCCGCCTCTCACTGCAGCATCTTCCTGTTGATCTGAACAAACAATCAGATGAATTCCTGAAGAACTGAAGAGGGTTTATTGATTATATTGAGAAGAGCAGCAGGTTCAGACACTTACTGATGGACTCTCATGTTTAGGATCAAGAGTCCTGCAGGAGTCTCCAGGAGGTCTGGGATGAACGGTCTGTGTGAAGAGAGTGAGAGATCGGTCATGTGATCATCTGTGATGAAGATCTGATTTTGACGTCTCACTTACTGAGAGTGTGTCGTACAGGTCAGAGGTCGTGGACTTGAGCTCAAGAGCTGTATATGTGTCTTCATCAGAGATCTACAGAGACAGAGAGAGAAGGACTTAGATCACAAAATAGATAAAATAAGTACAATTTATATCACAATAATAAACAATATTTTTCAGAGTGATTTACACCAATAAATACTGAGCTCTTGAGGCTTTTTAATGATTCATTTAAAAACAAATCAGCTCATATGAGTCATTTGTTTGTGAATCAGACTCTGCTGCTCATTGTTTTTTCAGATTATGAGGACTTTTTATAAGTGTTTTATATTTTTTTATTTCTTAAATCATGTCACACCACTTGAGTTCGCTGCACATACAGTTTGAGAGCCATCTGTTTAAGGATTTTTTTTTATTTATTTATATTTTTATTAAGGATTTTTTCATTTATTTTTTTTATTTTTGCTGGATTGTTTTTAAACAGATTTTGATAAGGTTAGTTTCGATCAGTCTGAAAACACAGATAATAACTGATTTTCTGCTTCTGTAAAGTCATGTTGTGTCTGGATGATTTACCTGTTTCACTGTAAGATCTTCAGTTTTAACACACCTCTGTTTCCTCCTGTAGAAGTGACAGGCATTGAATGCAAATAGACGACTTTAGTAAATTAATAGAACATATAAATGCTATCCTCAAAGATTACTAGCAATCTTTTTTTTCTATTCAACTCACATCATAAACCATATTTTGATGACGATGATGATGATGATGAAGATGATGATGAATCCTCCCCCAGATGCAGCTGTGATCACAAACACATTCCTACCAGCACCATGATGAACTGAAAGATGAAGATCATCATAATTAACAAACTGATGAATGATGTGAAGATACAGGAGTGTGTTAATAAAAGCTTCACCTGTGACAGTAACAGCGTCTGATCTCTGAGACCCATGTTGATTGTGAGCCTCACAGTAGAAGCGTCCACTCTGTAGTGCACTGAAACTCTGTCCAGATCCAACAGATGAGCTTTGATCCTCCTTAAACCAGCTGAAGTTCAGAGCAGGTGGGTTTGAATCACTGCTGCAGATCAGAGTCACTGAATCTCCCTCCACTATTTCACCAGATCCATTTATAGACACCGAGACGTTCTTGGGTGCATCTAAAAAGGATACAAATAAAATCCTTAAATCATTTAATCCAAACAGAATCTGCAGTTTTTTTCAAGAAGAACAAATAAATCTGTACTCACACATGACACTGAGCTGAGCAGCAGGAGAGATGTAAGTGTGTCCATGTAGAGCACAGCTATATCTGCCTGCATCCTCTCTTCTGACTGACTGCAGCAGGAGTTGATTGTTTCTGTCTCTTCTCTCAGTTAATGGCTGTGAGTTTCTGTACCAGATGAATGTTGCTCTGTCAGTCAGAGCGCAGCTGCTTTTACATGTCAGACGGACATTATGACCCTCTGTCACTCTCTCAGGAGACTCCACCTGAAGATCTGAACACAACACACACATTATATCTAGTGCTGCTGTCAGACACTGATTATTATTCAACATAATGCACAGAAGAAGAGTGAAACCTCATCAAAGTCACCTGTGACAGTAAGATTCACTCCTGGATGACCAATCCATTTACCATCAGAACTATAAGTGATGATTCTGAAACAGTACATGTGGTCATCTTTCTGTGTCACATGACTCAGTCTGATGGTGCAGTCCTGCTGTTGATCTCCCAGATACTGAAGCCTCTGACTGTATTCAGGGTCCTCAGACAGATCTGAAGACTCTTCACCCTTTACAGGGGTTTTGGTCCAGAACACTTTCCTGATCTGATATCCAGTAGGGTATGTATAATTGCAGCTCATTATCACTGATGAGTCCTTTAGTGCACAGATGTGTGAATGACTGTAACTCACACCCCAATCAGCAGAAACCCCTGAAACACACAATTAATCAGGATGAAAATAATTTATTAGTTAATTGAACCATGACAACTGAATGTGAATACTTTTAGTACATGCAATTGACACCTCATAACAGAAAAAATACATGATAATGTATTTAAAGTCTAATGAAGGATCTCAGATCTTCATCAGCTTTGGAGGAGGTTGTTGCAAAAAAGCAGAAATGAGCACAGTGACAGAAATTAGCCATGAACACCATGCTACACTATAAAATAATAATAATAAAAAAACAAATGAAAAAACAAGATTAAGAAAATAATCAAAGCTGACTTGTATTAAAGACCCAGTGACATTGAAATATGGGTTATATGGGTTTTAGTTGATGTCTGTCAGTTCTGAGTTTTGAGCCAAAAATATTCATGATATGTCTCCACAGCCTAACTTCCTGTTTCAAAAGGAAACAGCAACTTAAAACACAGAAAACTGCTCATTACTTGCTCATTATATAGAATCTTTGAATATAAAATTAAATAAAACATCAGTGTTTCTAATTTGAATATAACAGAGACTCACTGTGAATCATGAGCAGAAAGATCAGAGGAAGACGAGGAGCCATTCTGACTGACATCACCGCAAAATATATCTATAATACAGCATTAATCAGCACTTATACACTCATAAACAGAATATGTCCATCAGCCTAAACAGCTCTTAGTGTACGTAAGATCTTTGCACATCTGAAGATTATTAATGCACAACATCAGTGTGTGTAAATGAACTGATCATTGAGATGAACAGAAGATATTTCTCATGTCAGGAATCATGTGTTATAATAGCTTCATCTACAGAAATAATCATCAGGTTTTATTGAAGTACGAGTGTGTTTGTCTTACCGTGTTGAAGCTCATCAGATCAACAGCAGCCAAATGACAGACTGTTTTAACTCATGCACTTATAGCTTTAGTACTGTGTGTGGTTAACAGTTTTTTTGTATTTATTTTTATACAGCATAGCAGAAATGTGTCCGTCTCTCCTTCCCCTTCCAAACGAACAACATCACTGAGCGAAGTCTCTAAAGAAAATTAATGATCTTTTTACGCTGTGAGTGGGTTATTGTCATTATCTACTAAGACTATATTTTCACTAAACAGTCTGAAAAACCACAGTTTTGAAGTCAACACTATTCTGACTCAAAACAAGCAATATTTACAAGAAAATGAACCAGGGGGCTTTTTCATAAAACTAGTTTACCAAATAATCCAGGCTTATTTCAGTAATTCTGACTTATTTTCACTTGATTTGGTTTCTGAAAGCAAAATTACCATAGCTCAAGCTCAGTCACTGTGTGCTGAGAAACTATCCTGGTCAGGAGCAGGCTAACTGTCAGGCTAAGCTGAGGTCCTCTAAAACTGACCAATAGGAACGCTTCAATATTACCACTGACTCTCTCACATACAATCAGTTGACTTTATTATTAGTCCAAAAGCTATACAGAAAATACACCTTAACACTAGAACCACCAGAGGTCGCTGTATATGTAAAAGCACCAGCGGGTACATTTTACCCACTCGCATGGCAACTGTTTTTATATGGCTACAGAACATATTATTTCTCTGTATTATGCCACTGTCTTCACAAAGAAGTGTCTAGAGTCATGAAATGATTATGTCTAGTCGTCAACTATATTTTTACCCTGTTGTTTTATGTTCAAGACTTTTTAATGCAGCCTACACTAATCCATTATGGTCAGTAAGCTAAAAAAAAAAAAAGCCCAACTAAAGCAAAAGAGCCCAACTAAAGCAAACACTGATCTCCATGATGGTGGCATCATTTTAACCAATAAAACATCAACATCTGATCCTCTGTAATTCTCAATAACAGCAGGTGTTCATCACTAATGCACAATCATCATTTAATTAGTCACTTAATTATCTCATTAACTTTAACTCTTTGAGGACTTGAGATTTGTCTCGAGACTTGCTTGTGTCTTGAAAGGAATGACTTGGTTCCTCCTCTGGTGAAATCAGCTGCTGAGTTCATGGGTGGAATAAACATATGGCAGGACTTTTACTTTCTGACCCCTGGACTATCCACCTCTGTCTGTAATATATCTGCTTGTTTTCCACTCTTTGGCCACCAGGTGGTATTGTGAGCAAATGAAGCCTCCAGAAATTAACCCTTCTGTGAACCACTTGGCTGAAAAGCTGAAAAGCTTCATAAGGCTTCATCTGGCCATCACTAGTTTAATGCTGCGTTCAGACCATGTCATAATTCCTAGATGACAACAAATATAATTATAAACTGTTTGTTTGTTTGTTATTATTAATGATGATGATAAATATTGCTAACCTAAACAAACAACAACAAAATAATAACAGTATAACACTTACATAATGTTTTTATATTGATATATGTATCTATTTTCCCCTTTTTTAGAACAGTAATAGCTTTCTTTGAAAGTCCCACCATGTTTCGCTGGTTCCGCATGAGGTGCAGTGGTCATTTGGTACAAGCCAGGGACGTTGCTAGGGTTGGGAGAGATAAGGGGCGTTTTATTTATATATTGCACATGAATATATAAATGTAGGGGAGACCGGGGAGTGTTGTAACACGGGGTTAGTTGTAAAATGATCAGTTTGATGTTATCAAAATCATACACTCCATTCACATTTTTTATGTTACATGAGGAGTGGCATGTGAATGTGAGCAACATTGTAGATTTTATGACCAAAAAAATGATTTTCAGGAAAGAAACCAATATTTTTCAGTATTCTGGTCAACTGCATTCAGACTCATCTGCTACTGCTCTGACAGGTTTTGGTAGGAGAGAACAAGAACTCAAGAGCAGAGAAAAAAAGGGCTTTATGTAAAGTCAAAACAAAGACAAAAGAGTGAATGTTAGCAGGACAGTGTGCTATACAAGTGCAGACCATAAAGTGTGTGATCGTCGGGGACAAAGCTGTGGATAAAACAAGACTTCTGATGAGCTACAGCACTGGTCGTTTTCCGAAGGAGTACGTCGGTATCCGTTATCAGTCACCGTTTACACTGAAATGAATGAAATCAGGATCGTTCTTACCAAAGTTTCAGTGCTGCTCAGTTGCTGTTTGTTATTGATGTTCTAAGCAGGTTATTTGTCTGGTCGGGCAAGTAAAATTCTCTTTCACTTGCCCTTTTACAAAATTCACTTGTCCTGGACAAGCGGACAAGTGTTAATATCGAGCCCAACATATTTTAAGGTGAAATAATATTTTTACAAATATGAATTTTTGAAGTCACATATTTTCTTTTTTTTTTTTTTCTTGTGTGCTTCTTTACTCTTTACTAAAACCTAAAAAAAAAACATACGTTTTTGAGTAACTTAATAGATCCAGAAAAAAATAACAAATCATGTATAAACTTTGGTGGAAATTGCATTGAACATCCACTAAATGTTCAAATAAAGCACAGTGTAATATTTATTACTCATTACTACCTACTAATTAAAGTAGCTCATACTTTGAATATGAAAATAAGATATGATCAGAGTAATTAAACTATGAATTGAATATGAAAATAAGATCAGAGTAAAGACTGGGAAGTTTTTTGGGAGGGAAAGTCGTTGCATTTCAAGAATCAGTTTATGTCACCTGCATGAACAGTAATTCAGACATCAACCACTGGAGGTCCTTCAGTCTGTCAACCCGACAATACAGCCTTAAAGGGATAGCTCACCCAAAAATGAAATTTACCCCATGATTTACTCACCCTCAAGCCATCCTATATGTAAACTTTCATCTTTCAGACGAACACAGTCGGAGTTATATTGAAAAATGTCTTGGATCTGCGTTTAAATGATCCTGACTTTCTTCCTGTGCTCTGTTTGAGCACTTTTGTGTGTTTGTATTTACACAAGCCCTTTTGGTTGGTTTTTGTGTGCCATGTGCTCTTTTGTCAGTCTCTTGTCTTTGCTCCACCTGCTTGCTATCTGATGATTGGTTCATTTGGTTTCTTCTCACTCTCTCATTCCAAAACCTGTCGGATGGAGCAGCAGCATAATGCATAATGCAGTCGACCAGCTAACTTTAGTCACATGGGTTTGACGATTTCCTTTGGTTCCTATCAACTCTGCATCTCTTTTCTGTGTGGAATCACTGTATTGTTGAATTGTGAAGGTGGATTATTCCAGTCGGAGCAATTTTTATTATTTAATTTAATTTATATTTATATAAACTTCAAAGTGTACTACAAATGCTACTACCAGTATTTAATTAGTAAACTATCAGTATAATCATGAGAATTGTGGGAAATTAGATTGGGCACGTCTTACAACAAATGACCTTTGGCAATATAAAGTATCAACAGAGAAGTGTTTAAGTATTATGGTGTGCAGCATTGTATTTAATATGAAAAAGTGTGTGGTTATGATTGTTAAAACTAAAGAAGATTGTAAACAAAAGTTTCCCTCCTTTTATTTAGGTAACCAAATATTAAATGTGGTAAATAAAATCAAATATCTGGCTCACATTATTAGAGATGATTTAAATGATGTTGATGATGTGCAACGCCAGTGCTGTCGGTTATACAGAAAGGCAAATGTGTTGCAAATACAGCATACTGTACTTCATTTTATACGTCACACTTATGGTGTAGTTAAAAAGCTGCATTTAATGATGCATTAAGAATCCTGCTTAAGTGTGGATGAGTGCAAGCCAATTGTTTGTATCTAGTGATGTTCCTTCTTTGCATGCTGTTTTAAGGAATTATATGTTTCATGAGTCAATTAAGTGATTCAAGAAATACAATTATAATAGCCTTAAATGATAGTGATACGAGTTATTCTTCCTTGTTCTGGAAGCACTGGAATTTAAGTTTGTATGTTTTCTCTTAAGAGATTGTTGTATGTGAATGTATGTTGGATGTCATTTTCTTCTTTTGTGTATTTATGTTTAATGTGATATGGACCAAATGGTCTGAAATAAAGAAATAATCATAAATATCATGAATTTTTAAAGTCACATTTTCTTCTTTCTGTGTACTTTACATCAACAAATATTTTAATGAGATCAAAATGTTTACTAAAAATTATCACCACATAAAATGCATTCACACTTAGGGGCAAAAGTGCATCAAACATCCACCTTTGACATAAACACAAAAAAGGAAAGTATTTGCATTTCAAAATTCTGTTTAATGCATCCATGAAGAAACATTCACACATCAGCCACTAGAGGTCCTTCAGTAAAACACTACAGCCTTAAACTGCATGCCAGTTAGTAACTAATCAGGTTTATTGAAGCATTAGCCATAGATTTAAGAGCAGACAAACCAAAACATGAGTGGAAACTCTTTATAAAACATGCATTACTACACAATAGAACATAATATACTTTGTTTCTCATTTGACGCTGCTGTAGATCACTGAAAGCTCCTCCACAGTTTCTACATTTGATCGCCTAAATAACAAACAATTAAGACAACAGCTTAGATTAGATGATCTGTGCTGGTTAAGATGTTACTGGTTAAATTAGTGCTAGTTAAGTGTTTCTCACCTCACGGCAGCACCAGGCTGATGAACTCTTATATTGTCATACTGGCATTCATTGTCGTCCGGTCTGTTCTTCTCTTTCTTTCGGGGATATTCGACAGTAGCGTAGTGGATCTCCTCAGTATCTCTGGATTCAGGAGTTTCTCCTCTGCTGGGTTTGACACTGGCATACAGAGCGTCATTGACTGTATCGGGTTCAGAAAGAGGCTCTGAAACTCTCTGAGACACGTCAGAATAGAGATCGTTCTGAAATATGAGAGAATTACAAATTATTACTTTTTAATTTGATCTGAGAAGTGATAGAAGTGTAGATTGTCAGTCAACTGAAGTTTGTCTCAAATTCTTCAGATCAATACCACACAGATGAAATCAGACCAAAGTTTTGATGTAAAATGCAGAGATTTATCTGCTTTACCTGTTTGACTGAGAAATCTTCAGTTTTAACATCCCGTTGTTTTCTCCTGTGATAATATCATTAACAGCATTTAGCACTTAACTCTATTCAAATAACATAAAATATTAATGCTGCTCTTTAAGATTACTATCAAATATAAATGAGTCATTGCCTGCTATAGTAAACCTAGAATGAACAAATACAATCACAGCATTTGTTGTTGTTGTTTGTTTTTGTTTCCATTTATCGCACATTATAGACCTGAAGATGATGATGATGATGATGATGATGATGAATCCTCCTCCAGATGCAGCTGTGATCACAAACACATTCCTACCAGCACCATGACGAACTGAAAGATGAAGATCATCATAATTAATAAACTGATGAATGATGTGAAGATACAGGAGTGTGTTTCTTTTTTTTTTTTTTTTTTTTTTTTTCATTTAGCTGACGCTTTTATCCAAAGCGACTTACAATTGCTATATATGTCAGAGGTCGCACGCCTCTGGAGCAACTAGGGGTTAAGTGTCTTGCTCAGGGACACATTGGTGTCTCACAGTGGATTCGAACCCGGGTCTCTCACACCAAAGGCATGTGTCTTATCCACTGCGCCATCACCACCCGTTTCTGTGTGTTAATAAAAGCTTCACCTGTGACAGTAACAGCGTCTGATCTCTGAGACCCATGTTGATTGTGAGCCTCACAGTAGAAGCGTCCACTCTGTAGTGCACTGAAACTCTGTCCAGATCCAACAGATGAGCTTTGATCCTCCTTAAACCAGCTGAAGTTCAGAGCAGGTGGGTTTGAATCACTGCTGCAGATCAGAGTCACTGAATCTCCCTCCACTATTTCACCAGATCCATTTATAGACACTGAGACGTTCTTGGGTGCATCTAAAAAGGATACAAATAAAATCCTTAAATCATTTAATCCAAACAGAATCTGCAGTTTTTTTCAAGAAGTACAAATAAATCTGTACTCACACATGACACTGAGCTGAACAGCAGGAGAGATGTAAGTGTGTCCATGTAGAGCACAGCTATATCTGCCTGCATCCTCTCTTCTGACTGACTGCAGCAGGAGTTGATTGTTTCCGTCTCTTCTCTCAGTTAATGGCTGTGAGTTTCTGTACCAGATGAATGTTGCTCTGTCAGTCAGAGTGCAGCTGCTTTTACATGTCAGACGGACATTATGACCCTCTGTCACTCTCTCAGGAGACTCCACCTGAAGATCTGAACACAACACACACATTATATCTAGTGCTGCTGTCAGACACTGATTATTATTCAACATAATGCACAGAAGAAGAGTGAAACATCATCAGAGTCACCTGTGACAGCAAGAGTCACTCCTGGATGACCAGTCCATCTTCCTTCTGTTCTATTAGTGATGAATCTGAAACAGTACATGTGTTCATCTTTCTGTGTCACATGACTCAGTCTGACGGTGCAGTTCTGCTGTTTATCTCCCAGATACTGAAGCCTCTGACTGTATTCAGGGTCCTTAGACAGATCTGAAGACTCTTCACCCTTTACAGGGTTTTTGGTCCAGAACACTTCCCTGATCTGATATCCAGTAGGGTATGTATAATTGCAGCTCATTATCACTGATGAGTTCTTTAGTGCACAGATGTGTGAAGGACTGTAACTCACATCCCAATCAGCAGAAACCCCTGAAACACAGAATTCATCAGGATTAAAATGCTGTTTTAACAGTTACAACGGGCCATTAAAACGTTAAAAGTTCTCAGAATGTATTAATTGTTATAAATAATCGCATTGTGAATTAATTAGTTTAGTTGGAGGATGTTACAGAAATAAACACAGAAACAGAAGTAAACCCAGATCAAAGAAATCAGCCATGAACAATACACAGCACTATACAATAATGAAAAAATGAGACTAAGAAAATAAAGCTAATTTTATTAAAAACCTGCACTGTAAAAAATTGATGTTAAAAAAACGGCCATATTCTGACAGTAACATTCTGGGTAACAATGAATTCAAGGTAATATTTGTTGTTTTCGAGAAAGTATCCTTCTGCAATCCTGTGAAGTAACAGCCGTCAGAGTCGACACTCAGAGACTGTTTCAAATCACACCCTATACCCTCATTCACTATTCCCTATTCTTTCAGTGATTCTGCTTGTTAACAGCATCTGTTCATCACTAATGCTCAATCATCACTTAATTTATCACATAATTATCTCATTAACACCACTGCTTCGGTGTTACTCTAACACTCTGTAGTGTGCACACATTATAAGTGTTCATTTATAACTGAGGATTTTGTTGTGGGGTTTAAAGGGTTAAAGATGCAAGATAAAAAAAAAAAAACAGCATGAAATGTAATTTAACAGCAATAAGCTGTAATTAATTTACGGCAACAGACTGTAGAAAAACTGCCAGCAGATTACCGTTAATGGAAGGAAAAACAGCAGTTTACTGTAAAACGTAACAGTCAGATTAACCAAATGGAAAAAGTTATTTTTACTGAATTATTAGTGAAGGTCCACAAAAAAAAAAAAAAACAGTAATGTAAAGTCATGAGCTGATAAGGAGAGTCAATATTAAACTGAACTGTATTAATGTGTTTTTGCACAAGAGAGATCTGTTAATGTGGTTTTGTGGGTCACCATTGTGCTGGAGAGTAGAGCCTGTGCTTCAGTCAATGATGAACCACAAACACTGGTGTTCTGTTGCTTTATTTAAAGACAGTAACGGTGCAGTTGCTTAAGCAGCAATATTCTTTTCATTAAATACTCCAGCATGTGCTGATAATGAACTGAAACAATTTGAATTAAAGACATGTTTTTAGTTACTTAAAGCATTAGCAGTTTTGTACAAAGAAATGTTTCTTCTCAATGAACTCAAATGATGTAAGTTCACATTACTAACGCCATATGAATACTAATATTTTAAACTCGAAGTGTATGAAGTTATTGGAGCATATTAATTTCCATTAAAATATAAAATGTAAAATACTGTAGTATAACAGTAACAATGTAAAAATTAAGAGCTGTAAATTAACGGTAGAGGGCTGCAAATTAACAGTACATTACTGTTATTTAACGGCACATTTTTTTACAGTGTGGGGACATTAAAATGTGAGTTTTGTGGCTTTTAACTGATGTCTCAGTTCTGAATTTGTGAACTAAACACAGTCTTCTGAGAAAACGGCCATAAATAGTCTTGATCTGCACAGCCTAACTTCCTGTTTCAAAAGGAAGTACATCAACATTGCACAGAAAACTGCCCATTACTTGCTCATTATGGGGTTTTTGAAAATAAAATGTAATATTTTTATAACGTGAATAACTTACTGTGAAAAAGCAGAAAGATCAGAGGAAGACGAGGAGCCATTCTGACCATCACCGTAAAATATATCTATAATACAGCATTAATTATCACTTTTATGCTAATAAACAGTATATGCAGAACACCCTAAACAGCTCTTAGTGTACGTAAGATCTTTGCACATCTGAAGATTATTAATGCACAACATCAGTGTGTGTAAATGAACTGATCATTGAGATGAACAGAAGATATTTCTCATGTCAGGAATCATGTGTTATAATAGCTTCATCTACAGAAATAATCATCAGGTTTTATTGAAGTACGAGTGTGTTTGTCTTACCGTGTTGAAGCTCATCAGATCAACAGCAGCCAAATGACAGACTGTTTTAACTCATGCACTTCAGCTACTGGCTTTGTGCGGTTAACACTGTTTTAATACCCAGCAGCAGAAACAGGTCCCTCCTTTAAGAGGAAAATACCATTGCTGAACTCAAACTAAACTAAAAATAACAATAAGATAGCAATACAAGTTAATTTGAGCACATTTTCAAAAGATGTTTAGAGAACAGGACTGTGTAACCAGACTTTAGTTTTAATATAAGCTAGCTGTAACCAGACTTTAATTTTAATATAAGCTAGCTGTTATTGTCCATGACATTTATATTCTCTGAAAACTAACTGCCAGTTAAACAACTCTAGGCCTGTCACGAATCTGGTTCTGACAAGATGTCGCCTCTCCATCGCCTCACGTCTTGTTCGCCCTGTTAAAACAGTAGTCCCTCACTGCAGAACAAAGATCCAGGGGGTGGGGTTGGATCCTCATCCAGGGGGTGGAGATGGGTAGGTTTAGGGATCAGGGGGTGGAGATGGGTAGGTTTATTTATATGTAAGGTGGGAGGAGTTGGATCTAGATCCAACAACACCCCCTGAATCTTGTGTTCTGCACTGAGGACCATCTCAGTGTACTCTTTCAAAACTCTTTTGTCAGTCATATAGACAGCTGATTGTTCTGTCACATGACTCTCGCTTCTGTAGAGTGACGGTCCATTAGATAAAAGCAGATGATCAGATGATTTACTTATCAATGAGCAGAACTCAGATACATACCTATGATTAGTGATGGGCAGGTGAAGCCTCATGAAGCTTTAAGCTTTTCAGCCAAGTGGTTCACAAAAGGGTTAATTTCTGGAGGCTTCATTTGCTCACAATACCACCTGGTGGCCAAAGAGTGGAAAACAAGCAGATATATTACAGACAGAGGTGCAAAGTCCAGCACTGATCTCCATGATGGTAGCCTCATTTTAACCAATAAAACATCAACATCTGATCCTCTGTAATTCTCAATAACAGCAGGTGTTCATCACTAATGCACAATCATCATTTAATTAGTCACTTAATTATCTCATTAACTTTAACTCTTTGAGGACTTGAGATTTGTCTCGAGACTTGCTTGTGACTTGAAAGGTATGTCTTGGTTCCTCCTCTGGTGAAATCAGCTGCTGAGTTCATGGGTAGAACAAAAATGTGGCAGAACTTTTACTTCCTGACCTGACCGGACTATCCACCTCTGTCTGTAATATATCTGCTTGTTTTCCACTCTTGGGCCACCAGGTGGTATTGTGAGCAAATGAAACCTCCAGAACTTACCTCTTTTGTGAACCACTTGGCTGAAAAGCTGAAAAGCTTCATGAGGCTTCATCTGCCCATCACTACCTATGACACACAACTACAAACTACTCTCATTAAGAAACAATCAGAATCTATATTCAAATGACACAACGTCCTTTGCTTCTGTCAGAAATGAAGCAGGACATACAAGCAAACACATTCAAATAAAGAGGTAAAGAACCGCTATTAAAGCAAACAGAGACTGAAGAACCAGAGGAGAGGCTGAATGGAATTATAATACAAACATATGAAGGACTTTAAATTCATCTTCATGTGTGTGTTGTTTTTTCCTGTACTGTGTTCAGTGATTTCCAGCTGATGTGCATTAATGTTGAGGTCAGTAGCAGGAGATGGTGACCTCTGCTGATAGTTTGAGGGTTTGAACAAACATGAGCACAAATAAAACTGATCACTTAAAGGGGAAGTTACAGAAACACAACAGACAGAATAACAGACGCTGAGCATATTGAGAGCTTTGTGTCATGCTGTAGCACAAACAAAGATTACAACTGAAATATCTGAAGGGTTACAGCTGTCAGAAATTAGTGGGAAATGTAGAGGCCCTTGCTTTGAATGACTTCAGCAGATCTGCTGCCATAAGACATAACTATTCTCTCACACAGTTGTAACAGGCTTAGGCCTGTTATCATAATTTTCTTCTAAAATTAAAGGAAAACGCCACCGTTTTTCCATATTCCGATATGCTATTCCCTCAACTTAGACAAGTTGATACGTACCTCTCCCGTCTCAGTGTGTGCACTCAATCACTGTAGCACGCGGCGCCACTATGTTAGCGTTTAGCTTAGCACCATTCATTCCTTAGGATCCAATCAGGGATGAATTTAGAAGCTACCAAACACTTCCATGTTTTCCCAATTTAAAGACAGTTACATGAGTAGTTACACGAGTAAATATGGTGACACAAAATAAAACGTGGGGATTTTCTAAGTGGATAAAAATGCTAACTATAATGTATTGCGGAAGAGCTTCGACCTATTGTCAAATTCGCTGATGATACTGTGGTTCTGGGCCTCATCTTCAACACTGATGAGACCGCATACTTGGATGAGGTAGAGAGACTCACATCTTGGTGCCAGGACAACTGTCTCTCTCTGAATGTGAGCAAAACTAAAGAGCTGATCATGGACTTTAGGAAGAGACAGCAGCAGCCCTACACTCCTCTTATGATCAGTGGGACCCCTGTGGAGAGGGTGAGTAGCTTCAAGTACCTCGGTGTAAACATCTCCGAGAACCTGACTTGGACTACACACATCCAAACACAGGTTAAGAAAGCCAGACAAAGACTTTACCATCTGCGACAGCTGAGGAAATTCAGAGTCTCACCAGCAATCCTGAAAACTTTCTATTCAGGGACCACAGAAAGTGTATTGACTCAGTGCATCTCAGTGTGGTATGGAAACAGCTCCAATCAGGACTGCAAAGCACTACAGAGAGTTGTGCGCTTAGCTGAGCGCATCTCAGGGTCTGCTCTCCCCTCTCTGCAGGACATCTACCTCAAACGCTGCAAAAATAGAGCTGTTAAAATAATCAAGGACTCAAATCACCCTGGTAACCGTTTATTCACTTTGCTTCCATCTGGTAAGCGCTTCCGGAGCCTGATGGCAAAAACTGAGAGACTTAGGAGGAGCTTCTTCCCCCAGGCCATCAGGCTCCTAAACTCTAACTCTGTGTCATAACATCACTTGACTCCATGTAAATATCACCATATCAATAGCTATTCATAATTTTTCTCTACCTCATATTGCTGCTATTTAAATACCCTGTACAACTTTTTGCACATTCTTGTTGCACATTCCTCTTATTACTATTTAAGTCAACAACATACTGACCTGCACGTTTATATTTATATTTTTTATCTTTTATTTTATTTTATTCCTCTTATTTTTCTACTTTTCTTTTTCTTAATATTTGTATTCTATATAATTGCACTGTCCTTGGAGCAGACCTGACCTACATTTCACTGCTGGTTATACCCTGTATAATTGTGTATGTGACAAAATAAAAATCTTGAATAACTTGAATAACCTTTGCAGCACTTCGACCTCGGCGCAGTAATATCATCACTCCTGAAAACTCCCCCTCCACACTTTGACCTCAGGAGTGATGATACAGGTCCTTTTCAAAAAATTAGCATATTGTGATAAAGTTCATTATTTTCTGTAATGTACTGATAAACATTAGACTTTCATATATTTTAGATTCATTACAACACAACTGAAGTAGTTCAAGCCTTTTGTTGTTTTAATATTGATGATTTTGGCATACAGCTCATGAAAACCCAAAATTCCTATCTCAAAAAATTAGCATATCATGAAAAGGTTCTCTAAACGAGCTATTAACCTAATCATCTGAATCAACTAATTAACTCTAAACACCTGCAAAAGATTCCTGAGGCTTTTAAAAACTCCCAGCCTGGTTCATTACTCAAAACCGCAATCATGGGTAAGACTGCCGACCTGACTGCTGTCCAGAAGGCCATCATTGACACCCTCAAGCAAGAGGGTAAGACACAGAAAGAAATTTCTGAACGAATAGGCTGTTCCCAGAGTGCTGTATCAAGGCACCTCAGTGGGAAGTCTGTGGGAAGGAAAAAGTGTGGCAGAAAACGCAGCACAACGAGAAGAGGTGACCGGACCCTGAGGAAGATTGTGGAGAAGGACCGATTCCAGAGCTTGGGGGACCTGCGGAAGCAGTGGACTGAGTCTGGAGTAGAAACATCCAGAGCCACCGTGTACAGGCGTGTGCAGGAAATGGGCTACAGGTGCCGCATTCCCCAGGTCAAGCCACTTTTGAACCAGAAACAGCGGCAGAACCGCCTGACCTGGGCTACAGAGAAGCAGCACTGGACTGTTGCTCAGTGGTCCAAAGTACTTTTTTCGGATGAAAGCAAATTTTGCATGTCATTCGGAAATCAAGGTGCCAGAGTCTGGAGGAAGACTGGGGAGAGGGAAATGCCAAAATGCCTGAAGTCCAGTGTCAAGTACCCACAGTCAGTGATGCTGGTGTTGGTCCACTGTGTTTTATCAAGGGCAGGGTCAATGCAGCTAGCTATCAGGAGATTTTGGAGCACTTCATGCTTCCATCTGCTGAAAAGCTTTATGGAGATGAAGATTTCATTTTTCAGCACGACCTGGCACCTGCTCACAGTGCCAAAACCACTGGTAAATGGTTTACTGACCATGGTATTACTGTGCTCAATTGGCCTGCCAACTCTCCTGACCTGAACCCCATAGAGAATCTGTGGGATATTGTGAAGAGAAAGTTGAGAGACGCAAGACCCAACACTCTGGATGAGCTTAAGGCCGCTATCGAAGCATCCTGGGCCTCCATAACACCTCAGCAGTGCCACAGGCTGATTGCCTCCATGCCACGCCGCATTGAAGCAGTCATTTCTGCAAAAGGATTCCCGACCAAGTATTGAGTGCATAACTGAACATAATTATTTGAAGGTTGACTTTTTTTTTTTGTATTAAAAACACTTTTCTTTTATTGGTCGGATGAAATATGCTAATTTTTTGAGATAGGAATTTTGGGTTTTCATGAGCTGTATGCCAAAATCATCAATATTAAAACAATAAAAGGCTTGAACTACTTCAGTTGTGTTGTAATGAATCTAAAATATATGAAAGTCTAATGTTTATCAGTACATTACAGAAAATAATGAACTTTATCACAATATGCTAATTTTTTGAAAAGGACCTGTATTACTGCGCCGAGGTCGAAGTGCTGCGATGTGCTCTTCCGCCATACATTATAGTTAGCATTTTTATCCGCTTAGAAAATCGCCACTGTTTATTTTGTGTCACCGTACTTACTCAACTTGTCTAAGTTGAGGGAAGAACATATTGGAATATGGAAAAACGGTGGCATTTTCCTTTAATACCACTACACACCACTAGGGACGCTCTAGTGTCTTGAATTTACTCCGGTGAGTGGAAGAGAAAGCCAGAGTTGTTTGAGAAAGGCAGAATGGCCTACCAGCTGTGTTACCACCAGTTACGCCAAGTCCTGATTGGGAAACTTTGGTTTTACAGCTCAATCAAAAAGGACTCTTTGTTCCCACTAGCAATCATACTTTCCATTCATTGTTTGAAAATCAAAAAGAGGATTAACAATTTGTTCCTTGACTTCTATTCCATGACTTCAATTTGTGGATTACTTGGATCTTTGGATCTCATGTTCATGGATTATAAAGATCTTGCCTTTCTTTGGTGGATTACCTGAATGTTAGAGTTATTGGACGATTGGAACTGTTCTGTTCAAGAATACCATCTTTATCTTTACTTTACTGGATGTCAGCTAAGGCTGTGATATTCATTTCAACTCATGCACTCAGCTAATGCTGTTGATACAATTGTTTAGGCTATATTAGGCAGCTTAAAGGAGCACTCCACTTTTTGAAAATAGGCTAATTTTTCAACTCCCCAAGAGCTAAACAGTTGAGTTTTACCATTTTCGAATCGATTCAGCCGATCTCCGGATCTGCCGGTAGCACTTTTAGCGGAGCTTAGCATAGATCATTGAATCTGATTAGACCATTAGCATCACGCTCAAAAATGACCAAAGAGTTTCGATTATTTTCCTATTTAAAACTTGACTCTTCTGTAGTTACATCGTGTAGTAAGACTGACGGAAAAAGATAAGTTGTGATTTTCTTGGCTGATATGGCTAGGAACTATACTCTCATTCCGGCGTAATAATCAAGGAATTTTGCTACTTTCAGACTATTTTCAAGAATATGAAATAATACTAATACATTTATTCTTCAAGGATGTTAAATTGATTAAAAAAAAGTGACAGTAAAGACATAATGTGACACTTAAGACTGGAGAAAAGAAATCACAGAAATAAATATAAAGAATATTAAAACAGAAAACCATTGTTTAAAATTGGACAAGGCTCTAATTTTAATTTTGACATTTTAAACAGCAGGATTAAATAAATTATTGTAATCCCACTGTGCATCAAGCGCCTGCCGCCATTGTTTTGAATGCGCTCAAACACTAACCAGAAACGTCCAAGGAACAAAGATGTAATTGTGTGGGGAAGTCATGGCCTAATGGTTAGAGAGTCGGACTCGTAATCCAAAGGTTGCGGGTTCGAGTCTCGGGCCGGCAGGGATTGTAGGTGGGGGGAGTGAATGTCCAGCGCTCTCTCTCCACCCTCAATACCACGACTGAGGTGCCCTTGAGCAAGGCACCGAACCCCCAACTGCTCCCCGGGCGCCGCAGCATAAATGGCTGCCCACTGCTCCGGGTGTGTGTTCACGGTGTGTGTGTGTTCACTGCTGTGTGTGTGCACTTTGGATGGGTTAAATGCAGAGCACGAATTCCGAGTATGGGTCACCATACTTGGCCGTATGTCACTTCACTCACTTCACTTCACTTCACTTAAACCACCGAATATCCGTTGAAATGGTCTACACACACACACACACATTGAGAAAAGAGCCATCAAATTTTGGAAACATTTAAAACTGAGCGACCCCAACTCTTATCATTTTAAAGCCCTTAAAAACCATGAGGTGAACCCTGAAAAAAGTCCCCTGATTCAGATGGTCCTGAAGCTGCAAACACAAACTAACATGACTAACAACATCCAGCATCAGGACGCTGAAACATCCATCCATAAAATTCGGCCCAACCAAATTATATAAGCACAAAAAAAAAATATCTAACCTACTGGAAAGAAACAACAGAAAAAAAAGTAAACTTGAATGTTATTTGGCCCTAAATAGAGATTACACAACTGCAGAATATCTGAGTACAGTGAACGACTGTAAACTAAGAAGACAAATGACGAGGTACAGACTGAGCTGTCACGGGTGGAGAGAGACGAAGACTCAAATGCTGGCGAAAAGTGGGTCTTTTAATAAAAGAGAACAAAAAAATGAACAAAAACCACTCCGAAGGGGAAAAACAGGCAGACAGAGAACTGCTGTACCTGCAAACATACCCACACATACAACTCTAACCCTCAAACATGAAATAACGAAACAGCAGAGGACTGCAGACATCAGGAGAATAAATAGGGAGACAAACGAGGAGGACACAGGTGAAGTCACTGAAACAATAATGAGATAACAAGGAGGGCGGGGTCAGACAATAGACAGGAGAGCACATGGCACAAACCACAAACAACAAGCCATGTGCTCAAACAAACACACAGTGACATCTGGTGGCCAATAAGGGCACACCAGCAGGACGTGACACTGAGCAACCATACTCTGACTATAGAGAAAGATATCAGACAGCACTGGCTGCCCAAAGAGAGCTGCACCTACCCATACTGTACCCACAGAGTAACACTTCCTCACCAGCTGCCCTAACTATCAAGACATTAGAAAGAGATTTTATCCCGAATATATGAATCTTTGCTCTGACTTCAAAATGTTAAACAAGAAAACACAACTTCAATATTTAGTAGGTGAAAAACAAGATTGTATCTTACTAGCAGCAAAATACATTGACACCTGTCACAAAAAGAGGGAGGAGTCAACAAATCAGTGATGCGCCCACACACACACTAAATTTTAAATAGTTCATAGAATTCTACAATTCTTAGAATTGTTCTATTTTGTGTAATTACATATACATGCATGTATTTTTATTTTTTTAATACATATTTGTTATTTATTTAATATAAACACTACACTGTAAAATTGTTGTGATGGTGTGTAAACATTTGGTTAACTTATTTTATTTGAGTCCACTGAGAATAAATATTTCTTAGTATAAAACTGCAAACAATTAATTTGTAATAGTAAAGTTACTAAAAACATTAACTCAAATCGCTGCAGTTTATCATGAGCTATAGCACACATGTATGTGCTAAAGCACTTAACAAAGAGATCATCTCTATATTAACAGCTCTACAGTTACTGTCTTTAAATAAAGCAGCAGAACATCAGTGTTTGTGGCTCATCATTGACTGAAGCACCGGCTCTCCAGCACAATGGTGACCCACAAAACTACATTAAACTAACAGATCTCTCTGTGCAAAAATAATACAGTTCAGTTAAATATTTACTCTCCTTATAGATAATTATGTGATTAATTAAGTGATGGTTGTGCTTTAGTGATGAACAGCTGCTGTTCACTGAATGAAAGAGAAATCACTGAATGAAAGAGATTCAAGAACTAGAACTGACTTCAGCCACAGCCTTAGATGAACTCAACTGAAATACAAGACATCATCAAATCTCTCAAGATCTGATTAAACAACTCCACAAACAGCATTACCAGCTTCACACATTACAATTTGACTTTATTTATCTCAAATGAAATAAGTTAACCAAATGTTTACACACCATCACAACAATTTTACAGCATGCAAGAGTTTTCTGTATTTTTACAGTACAATTGTAATTACTGATTTACAGAACTTTTGTAAATTTACAGTCTTACTGGCAATCAAAATTGCCATTAAGTTGCTGTAAATCTTAAAGCATTTTTTTTTACATTGTATGCTTTGGCAATCAGAGAGAGAGAGAGAGAGAGATAATAATAATAATAATAATAATATAATTCATTATTTATTCACTGTAACATCTTGTTTCTAAATAAAAAAGAGAATTAAAAGAAAACACTTTAAAAATACACTCGTTTACTCATGTAAAAAAAATAAAAATAAAGCTTTACATGAGTTTTAATACTGATAAGCTTTAATACAGCTGCCACTAGTCTATTTTTGTTAGCATACATGTGAGATGCTGAGTTTTCTATTATAGGACTAAAAACCTATTGCATTGCATTTTAAGATAAATATGATCAGTGTAAGATATTATTGTGTTATGCACTTGGCTACATAGTCAAAGTATTAGTTTCAGGTATTTGCATATGTGGGCATGCTTGTTCATATCAGGTGACTAGGAGGGGTAATTGTGTGTCTCTACTTTTAAGACTGATCCTCTCTTTTCCACTGAGCTACACAACACGACAATTTACACAATCATCCAACCATATCAAGTAAGTGCTTTTTGTTTTTATTCTTCTCTCTGAAGAGAAAATAATGCATACAAGTGTGCTTGTATTAAATTGTGTCTATGACAAATGCATGCTCACAACTAAATTTGAAAGTTTTTCAGGTGAATGCATTTCAAATTATTTTATTCATTAAAATGATTTAGTTTAATTTTGAAATAAAGTATTTTTTTTTTTTTTTTGGTTATATAATCAAAATGCAATGATATTCTTTGAAAAACAGAAGTGTTATAATACTATGTCTTGATTTTTTGTCAAATATGATAAAAAAAAAACAAGAAACACACTCATCATAGTGTCCTGTATTGTGTGCTGATCAACATGCATAGTTGTACCATACTCATGATGATGATGATGATGATTATTATTTTATTTATTGTCATTATAACTATATCTAGCTTTGAAAATTACAAGAAACAGTCAAAAGTACAATAAAATAAATGAAACAAATGTCTGTGCTTTTAACTGTTCTATACAGTACTATTTATTTGGTATCTTTAAGGTGAAAGTGAAAAATGTAGTCAGGCTAGTTTCTCAGAACAACATTCGGTCCCACTTTATATTAGGTGGCCTTAACTACTATTACATTGAAACTAATCATTTGATACAGTGCACTTACTGTGTACATGCTTTTATATTGTACTTATATTTTTAAAAATATCTAGTTACATCTGTAATTAATTTATGTAATTAAATTTATAATTACACTGTTGACCCATCCTTTACTCCTTAACCCACCCTTAAACCTACCCATGCCACCAAACCTGTTCCTAACCTTACCCGTATCCCACCTCAATAGCAGCAAAAGTGTTTTACAATACAATATGAACACAGTAAGTACATTGTACTTATTTTTTGATGTAAGTACATAGTAGTTAACAGACCCAAATAGTGCAGATGTTTGATTGTACACAACATGTTGTTGATGTGTTTCTACTGGTGATGGACCTGGGTGATACATTCACAGAGGTCATTACAGTAATGAAATGGATTCAAGAGAATTTTCAAGCAAAGGTCTTAAAACACACAATGGTGCTTTTTACTCAAGCAGATGAGTTACATGTGCCAGTTGAAGATTTTCTTGGAGGATGTCAAACACTGCGGTCAGTAGTTGATCAGTGTTCAGGAGCATTTCATGTTTTTAACAACAAAGATGAAGATCGATCTCAAGTCACTGAGCTTCTGGACAAGATAAACAAAGTGAGGAAAAAGAATGTTCACAGGACTATAAGGAGACCCAGGATGGAATTCTAAAGCCCGAAACAAACAGCACAATTGTTGGCAGTCCCAGACGAAAGATTGGCATTGTGAAACAATCGTGGCGATTTCTGTGATCGTGGCTCCTAATCGGTGGTCCTATGTCGTACAGTGAGAGAGGTTCAAAGACGGCCGTTGTCACGGTCTTGTGACCAAAGATAGCCTGCAATATAGCATGATTATCGCCCAGTGTGTTTGCAGGTACGATCCATATTTACTGACCGACCAATAAAAATGTGACATGAAATCAATGTGAAATGGCTCTAAAACATAATAAAACTGCTTACCTCAAGCTGTTGTCTCATCCTCTTTCACCGCTTCCATTTTTTTGAGCACACATAAAAACTACAACTGCTAAAATATGATTTATCCTGCTCTTTTAGCATGCTGATGACGTTTTATTCTACTATAGTAACGTAATAGAGTGGTGGAACTATGATTTCAGTTTTAGTTTGGCTCTAGTTTTGAATTTATTCCAGTTTATATGAAAAGGTTCATGTAGCGTGGATTAAAATTCATAAACAGTGTAAATCCTTTTCACTGAAAACATTAAAAATGAGTTTGAGAAAGTTGTCGGGAGTGCGGTGGTGGTGACGTTGAAGGCGAGCGACCGTGGTGGTGTAGTTTGTTTATAGCCTAAGTTTAGCTTTTAAGTACTGGCGCTTTTATATAGGCTTCAAAATTTGTCAGAGTTATATTATTTTGTGAAAATTATCTTGATGGACAAAACGTGTAAGTTTCATGAACTACGATTGAACGCAGAACTCATTTTTTTGCGATTATCCAAAAGTCTATGGCAAAATCCTTTTGGCTTTTTGTTGAGGAACCAGTTTCATGCTAACAGCCGATCCGCCTACAGAGTGATGTCATAGTTCCCCCACTCTATAGGTGTCATCACCGTACAGTCTACAAACACATCGTAGCCAAGTTTATTAGATCCATGTCGTACAGTGTGGCATGCAGTGATCTTATAGGATTGCTAAAATCATGCAGTATGTTTTGGGCTTAAAGGGAAAATGCGCTGCTGGAGTAGCAGGAGCAATAGCTGCTGTGTTGAGATGGTCCTCACTGCAGAACACAAGATCCAGGGGGTGTGTTTGGATCTAGATCCAACTCCTTCTACCTTGCATATACCTAAACCTAGCCGTCTCCACCCCTTAGATGTGGATCCAACCCCGCCCGCTGGATCTTTGTTCTGCAGTGAGGGGCTACTGGCTGTGTTGGGAACAGCTGAATTAACTGCAGGAAAAGCAGCTGCATTAATAGGAACAGCAGGAGGAGCAGCAGCAGCTTGAGCTGCAGTGTATTTATTTTCTGATCAATTAAATAAAATCAGGATCTCGGTTGTTTTCCATATGTAGGGATTTAACTACTCTTTTGTTAATGTGCCATCTTGTGGTGGAAAATGTCTAAGGAATAAGTTTGCAAATGCAATGGTACTGTTGTTGAGAAATAGGAAATTAACTTTTTTTCAATCAGCTTTGCATGTTAAATATTGTTACTTTTTCCAACTGTTATTCTTCTCGTCAGGGAGCACTTTTTAATAAAATTGAAGTTCATTTCTACAGAGCCTTCTGATAAAATAGGGCCCTACTCCTTAATGGGACATAATAATAGATAATGTTACAGTAGAATTATTAATAGACCATTTTTTTTTTATTTGTGGATGCTCTGTAAGTGGTTAGAAATTGATTATCTACTATAGGAAAGAGAGTTTCAGGTTAAAGATGTTTCCAAGTGTTGACCGTATGTTGTAGATACTGGAGGAAGATATATTTGTGGCTCCTCTTCATCAAATTCAGCAAATTAGAAAAATTTTAAAGTCCTGTGGCAGAACAGCTGCACATTCTGAAGTGAATTACTCTTGCTCATCTGAGTTAACTCCTGACTCTCCCTGCAGTTTGCCAAACATACAGTATCAGGAAATGCATGAACAAATGCACATTTTTAAGACATGAATGCATGACTTTTATCATGTAATTATTCTTTTTATTTACAAACTCCTACAGACATCACTGACTCTTCAGATGTAGTTTAGTGTATTTCTCCTGTTTGTTCAGCAGGTTTAACGTACTAAAGGGAGTACAGAAGCATACTGAAGAATCCAGTACTGACTCTAACTCATTTTAATAGATTAAAACAACCTGCATCCGACATACAGCTAAACCAACAACATATTACATGCCACCAAATAAAAGTGTCAGAAAGCATTTCAGTCACATGTCACAGTGTTAGTAGATTAATTTTCATTGGTTTAGAGGGAGTTTCACTGTCAAAACAGCTTGAGCTCATATACCTTCATTCTCTCGGAGAGACTGAACTACTGCAGGGAAACTTACAGACACCAGCCAAACCAACTGATTCAAGAGAAATGATTCCAGAACACACAGGTACGTTTGAATTAATGTGCTATATTATAGCAAACTGATATAATAGTCCTTGTAGAATATTTTTGCTACAAAATGTACACAGCAAAACCTGTTTGACTGGATTGTAGCTGATCTCAATGACTCTTGTTTACACACTTTTAACATGGGTGATACAGTTCTGAACATATCTTCAATAATAAAACATGTCGGTATTTGCACCAATGGTAAATATCAATGTCAATAAATTAATCTGTTTTTTAGACACATAAGTTTAGGGTGAAGATACTTTGCTGGTTTGCATTTTGCAATAAGAAGTCCCAAACATCCCAGGGCAGCTTTAAATGAGAAAGAGAAAAGGAAAAATAAATAAACACATTTACAAAGGAAAAATACAACAATCACACCTTTTCAAGGTCTGAACCCATGCATGTCATTATGTAAATTATGATGATAATAGCGGAAGTGTTGTTACATTAATATCTATCGCAATATAGATATATAAAATAGTTTTTATACAGTTTTTGTCACCGAATGATGGAACACACAGTCACTAATTCCTCTTATTATCGTGATACTTTGATACAAATGCGAGTGGCTTTCTTGAACTGGTTTATTTGAAAGCTTCTCTCCAGATACTGACAACAAAATATAGAAACCACATTAGCATGCCTTAAAACAAAAGCATATGAAAGAAAAATACAGTCATACAAAAGTAAATTACAGACTCACAAATCAAAATACATTGTTGGCTACATGCTGATAGAGAGGAACATAATCACAAAGTTCTTTGTGACAATGTTAAGACTTTACCTACTTCTGACAATTATTTCTGTATTTATTTCAGAGCCCGATTTAAATGAGCTGAGGATAATGTTATTGGGAGTCTCTGGAGATGGAAAGAGTCCAACAGCAAATGCAATACTGGGTCGAGAGGCATTTAAAGAGAGCAGAACCAGAGAGAGTGAGAAACAGACAGGAAGAGTAGAAGACAGAAACATCTCCATCATCGACACGCCAGGATTCTTCAACACGCAACTCACTGATGAAGAGATGAAGAAGCAGATGATGAAGAGTCTGTATCTTGCTGATCCTGGTCCTCACGTTTTCCTGCTCGTCATCAACCTGGAGACCTTCAGAGAGGAGCAGAGGAACATTGTCCAGCAAATTCAGGAGAACTTTGGAGAAGAAGCGTTTTTATTGACCATGGTGCTGTTTATTGGACGAGAAAAAGTCTCCAAAAGAGAGTTTATTCAAATCATTGAGAGGGAAGAAACACAGAAAATTCTGAACTACTTTGAGGGAAGATTTCATGTAATGAACAGCAATTATGAATGTGATCTGAATCAAATCATAAAGCTCCTGAAGGGTATTGATGAAATGGTGAAGAACAATGGAGGACAAAACTACAGCAATGAAATCCACCTGAAGAATCAGAGAAAACCTAAAGAGCAGAAAGAGACATTTAAAAATGATGAAAAGAGGCTAAAACAAGAAGAGAGAATGAAACATGAGCCGATGAGGAAAGGACGAGAAGAGAGAGGAGGGATACATCAAGAGGAGGAAATAAAAACCAAAAGCAAAGAAAGCAGTATAAAAGCCGATAATGAGAAGAAACAAGAGGATGTGAGTGGGAAGAAAACACAGTATCTGAGAGGTAAGGAGGCAGGAGTTCAAGAAGATCTCAGGAAACAGATGGAAAATCTACATATGTAGGATATAAAAGTGTCCTGTTTACTGCGTAAATGAACAACAGTAATTTAAAGCCTTTATTTGTGTATTAAATCAAGATTTCATAATCAGTGAACTGTTGAAGAGCTTTCCACATAATAGTTTATGTTAATCTTTGTTTCACAGTGGAAGGAGACCTGAGGATTGTTCTTCTGGGTAAAACTGGATCAGGAAAGAGTTCAAAGGGAAACACGATACTGGACAGAGATGTCTTTAAAGTTCGTTTTTCCTCTGAATCTACAACTCAGCTGTGTGAGAAACATGAGGGAAACGTGGAAGACTGGAACATCTCAGTGATCGACACACCTGGGCTGTTTCACACGTCCATGACTGAAAATCATCTGAAGGCTGAGATTGAGAAGAGTTTGCAGATGTCTGCTCCTGGTCCTCATGTGTTTCTGCTGGTCATCAGATTGGGGAGATTCACAGAGGAAGAGCAAAACACAGTCAAATGGATTTTGAATAACTTTGGAGAAGATGTTAAGAGATTCACCATAGTGCTGTTCAATGTAGCTGATAAATTAATCAAACCTTTAGAAGAAATTTTGCAGGAAACACAAGAGCTGAAGAAGTTAGTGGATGAATGTGAAGGTAGATATCACGTCTTTAATAATGTGGAGAACAACGATCAAGCTCCAGTCAGTGAACTGCTGGAGAAGATCAAGACACTAGTGGAGAAGAACAGAAGAGGATACTACACCAGTCAGACGTTCAACAGGAGTCAGAGAAAGACACTCACAATCATAATCTTAATGATTGCTTTAACATGTTTTGTATTATTACGTATTATTGTATTAAACGATTTTAAGTAAGCATGCTTATGATGATGATGATAATAATGATAATTTCCTTAATTTACTTTAAAACATCCAACAGAGATTGAAGTGAACTGTATTGCACTATTATATTAGGACTGAGATATGACTGTATTAGAGGTTTACTTTATTCTTATTGCAGTACTAATAATGCATTCAAATTTGTTATCGACGCTTTTCTTGTTGTTGTAAGTTTTTTTTTTCATTAAATTAATTAAAATGACCGATCAAATCAAAGAAGGCGGGCTTTGTTTACAGAAGCAGAACACAAATTGTGAAAGAGTGTGGGGTAATATTAAGTAACTGTTTCACGATAGATATGTAAAACTATACCAACACTCAAAAAAGTGCTAAGACTACAGACTAAGTCATCAAAGTCTAAAGCATCGATTTGCATGTTATATGCATTTTAGGAGGCGGTGCTTATATATGGAGATAAAGCACCTGGGCAATGATGTTGAAGCATTCAAATGAAGTATGCAGTAAGAGAAACCCGCCCCAGACTCTAGACTTTAGCCAGTCCCAATGCAATCAGTCAACTCAGACAATTTCATTATCATAAAGAGATGAAAAATCCACACTCAAGGCATTCATAACTAACTCAGGCATTAGGAACATAAACAAGCAGCAGTTCTTTTGATTCTTAATATATTTTTTTTCTGACTTTTAATAGATTCTTCAGGTTTTGCTCTGCCATGCTTGTCACAAAATCAAAGACTCAGATCCAGTAGCGAGTGAATAACAGTTTATTATCTCACAGAATAAGGGAACAATAGCAGTTTAAAAAATGCGAGGGTAGGGTGCGTCAGTGAACCAGAATCCAGCCAAGGAGGAAATAATCCAAGCAGAGCACGATCACAGAAAACAAACTGAAAGCCAAGGAGAGAACAAACAGAGGTGAGCAAGACAACGAACTGACAAAGGATTGCGAAAGAGAGCCCAGATATAGGCAGTGAAATAGGCTGCAGGTGAAGCACCTGATTAGGATGTGGGGTTGCCAGACGTGGCAAAAACCACACAAAACACAAAACACGCACACATGGAAAGAGCACACGGACCCATGAAGCATGGCAATGCTATCCAGGCAGGATCTGGATTTCTCTGAATTTAAAGCTATTCTTTTGCTTTTATGGTGCCATTTTTTGGTGGGAAACGTGACTAAAAAATTACAAAAATAACATGTTACAGAATTAAATGTTATTATTATTTTATTTTATTTTTTTCACATAATAGGTTTTTCTGCATTTTTTTTGTTATGTCTAAAAAATGTACTTTGCACACTGAAAAAGGCACGTAACAAAATTAAATTGAACATGAAATGTTTAAGTAGAAATACTATTTTCTTGTAAAACATGCTCCAATATCCTTTTTGTTTACAACTTTTTTTCAGTGCATTTTGCAACGTCAGTAAACTCCTACTGACATCAAACACTCTTCAGATGTTGTTCAGTGTGCTTGTTCAACAGGTTTAACGTGCTAAAGGGTGGAGCACTGAAACACCCCCGCCCCCCCCCCACAAAAAAAAAAAAAAAAACAAGAAAGAAAATAAATCAGTGACGTCTGGTATTCAGCAGCTTTGTGTTTTATTTCATTCTGTGACTGAAATTACTGCTCAGAGATGTGAACTTTGACTATACAGATGAACACAGTGACCAAAATGTAAAATGTTAATTTTAATTGTTATTCTTTGATCACTAAAAATTCAGTCTCAGTTACTGCTGATGAAATTGACCGAATTACTAATAAAAATAATAATACAGGTATTTGCTTGAATCACCCATCTGTATTAAATTACCTTCAAATGTGGTTTTGTAAAAGAAAAAAAAGTGTGTCATTAAGTCTTTCAATCACATGCCACAGTGTTAGTCAGTTTATTGGCATCAGTTGATCACAATAGAGGGAGTTTCACTGACACAACAGTTCAAGCTCAAATACCTTCAGTCTCTCACTGGATTCACACTGAGATACTGAACTACTGCGGTGAAACTAACATACATCAGCCAAATCAACAGAGAAATGAATCCAGAACACACAGGTATGTTTGAATCTATGTGCTATAATTCTAGAAAACTGATATGATGGTCACTGTAGACAATATTAGAGAAACCTACATGACAAAACCTGTTTAACTAGATTGTAGCTGATCTCAATGACAAACACGTGTTTTACACACTGTTAAAATGGGTGATTTCTGAATATATATTATATATATATTCACATAACAATAAAATGGAATCCAAATGTATCCAAATGTTTAGTTAGTAATAGTAGACTATTACATACACTACATGAGTACCTGCGTGCTGCCAGGTTATCATGTTTGTGATCTGTTATTGTAGTTATTATGTTTCTGATACGATCAGTGTGTTTTTAGATGCGTAATTTTAGGCTTGATTGGGATAATTTAATTTAGTCAAATTATCAAACTTTTTTGGCAACTTCTTTTTAAGTCAAAGTTTACAAGAGCCAATTAAAAAAAAAAAAAGATAGTCTATATATTTAATCAAAAATATTATTACTTCACCTTTGAAGTGTATTTTCTTGTAAATTGATGTTACTGTACATGGGCCATAATGTACTGATGTCATATTTTCTCATATTTTGAGTTTTATGTGTATATATATATATATATATATATATTCCATTTCTGTATCTTTATTTTATACTTTAGTTCTGTGTGTAATGTTTGTGGATTATGTGTTGGTATTTAAGACACTGTGTCTTTAAGAGAACACACCCATTGTTGGAAGCCTATTGGTATTGATGTTCAGTTTGTAGTCATGTATTCTGCATCTCTCTCTCTCTCTCTCTCTCTCTCTCTCTCAGTTTTTCCCCTTTCCCCCACCAATTTCACAGAACATACCAGTTCCTCTTATTATTAAACAAGTGTTTTTATTGTGTAGCACACTTCTCGTGATCCAAACCTTTACAGTTTTATACTCTACTACCTTATGGTATCTATAACATGTATTTCTTACTATTATGTCTAATGTTTATTTCTTACTATTTCCCAGAGTCCGATGAACCACCTGCTGTACAAGAGCTAAGGATGGTGCTAATCGGAAGAAGTGAAGCTGGAAAGAGTTCAATAGGCAACGTAATACTGGGTCGAGAGGCATTTAAAGAAAACACAACCAAAGAGACTGAGCTACAGACAGGAAGAGTAGAAGACAGAAACATCTCCATTATTGACACTCCAGGATTCTTCAACACTCATCTGACTGATGAAGGAATGAAGAAGCAGATGATGAAGAGTCTGTATCTCTCTGATCCTGGTCCTCACGTGTTCCTGCTTGTCATCCGACTCGACAGATTCATAGAAGACGTGGTGAAGACTGTAAAAAAGATTTATGAGCACTTCGGAAAGGACGCTTTCAGGTTCACCATGGTGCTGTTCACGGGAAGAGAGGCGATGTCCAAACGAGAATGGATCGAGTTCAGGCTGGGCAGAAAAACTAGAGAGCTCCTGAGCTTCTGCGAAGAGAAATGTCATGTGATCATTCATAAAAACAAGAAAGACAGGAAACAGATCGCAAGCCTGTTAGAGAATATCGATGAAGTTGTGAGGAAGAACGGGCGAGAACATTATGTTAAAGAGGTCAAGAATAGTCAAGATGAGATGAGGACGAAGCAAAAAGATGGAAAGGAGAAGATCAGTGTAGAGGTACAAATAACGAGCCAAGAGAAAGAGAAGAATAGAGAAGAAGACAACAGCGCAGAGCATCAGGTCAGAGAAGAAGAGAAAGAAAACACTGTTCAGAAAGACCAAAGAGCACCAAATGAGAGTGAAAAAGGATCTCCAGAAGGAAATCAAAGCAACCAAACACATAAAACGTGTTTGATCAAGCAGACACCAGAAAATTATTTAATAAAAGGTAAATATTTAGCAGTTTATATCTTGTATAATGCGTATTTTGATAACTTACACATCTTATTAATATGGTATGTTGTTATTAAACTCTTTTTCTTCACAGTGGCTGATCTAAGGATTGTTCTTCTTGGTAAAAGTGGATCTGGAAAGAGCTCGACAGCAAACTCCATCCTGGGCAGAGATGCATTCAAAATCAATACAAGTCTCCCATCAAGCAGTCAAACCTGTGAGAAACAAGAAGCTGATGTGTGTGGAAGAAACATCTCAGTGATCGACACTCCAGGACTGTTTGATCCATCGATGACGAGAGACCAAATGCAGGCTGAAATACAAAAGTGTGTAGAGATGACGGATCCTGGTCCTCATGTGTTTCTGCTGGTCATCAGACTGGACGAGAAATTCACAGATGATGAGAAAAACACAGTGAGATGGATTCAGGAGAACATCGGAGAAGATGCTTTACATCACACCATCATCCTGTTCACTCATACTAATCATCTGAGGGGAAAATCATTAGATGAGTATATTAGAGACAGTCCAGATCAACAGGCATTTACAGAGAGTTTTGATGGCAGATTTCACTCGTTCAACAATAAAAACATGGAGAATCGCTCTCAGGTCACTGAACTGCTGGAGAAGATTGAGAAGATGGTGGAGAGAAATGGAGGGAAGCACTACACCAGTGAGACATTTGTGAAATATCAGGAAGAGACTGACAGCGAGAAAGAGGAGATAGTCAAAGGAAACCTATCAAACTGGCTGAAAGGAATGTTAGTTTTATTCTTAGGAGCGCTAGCAGCTGCAGCGGTAGCTAAAAGTGGGCTTGAAGGATAAAGAGCATCCAACAGCAAAGCAGTATGAACACAAATAGTTGCAAAATACTTAAGATTTGTATTTTCTTCAACACTACAGAATCTAACAATAACAGTGCATAACTATAATGTACAAATTGTACTGTTTATAATAAGTATTATGCTTTTTTTATTATTAGGCTGGTCCTAGATATATGTGTTTATCAAATAAAACAATGTTAAAAAGATACATGATCTCAGAATTAATAAATAAATAAAAAATCAAGGAAAAGTGTTTTAATTTAAATCACATTTTGCCGTTTTCCATTCTCAGTAGTAATTTAAAAAAACTTGCTGTCTGTCAGTCATTTTGTTACCCTGCTGACTTACAATTTTTAGTTTAGTCAACTAAAATATTCCAGTTGTCCCTTAAATTAACATTGAGTAACTTAAAATTTAAAGTTGACTAAACTAAAAATTTAAGGCAGTGTGGTAACAAATTATTTTAAGTTGAAACAACTTTTTGAAAACAGTGCATATATTCATGTAGTTTACTTGTTTTTATTTTTAATGTGGAGTCATAACTCGCTTTGTGAGTTTATCTCCCTCAAAAAGGTAAAGGCTGTGGCTCTGTAACACATTTGAAGTTATTTGTTTTAACCAGCCGATCAGCTCAAGGTATGAGGCGTGGCTAATGATTCGTTTTAGAGATTCGGCATGCGATCAGCATGACACATAGAGTGAACAACTACATCACATTTTCAAGGTAGAAGATTATGTTATTGAGAATATTTGTGTTACTTGTTCTTCTATGTGTCAGTGTTTTATATGAAGGAACAACATAGTGATGAAACGCGTTTGTCCATTTAGGGCTACTTTAAAATCATGGTGGTACAAAATAGCACCTTCCCTGTAAGGGGGACCCTCAGTGTATGTAGATTAAGGTAATAAAACATAACTGTACATATAACGTCTTTATACACCCCTGAAAACATAGTTGTGTATATTGTATTTCTGTCAATAGATCCTCCTAAATATTACACTCTGCACTTTTTGTGCTGTTCTGTTTGGCGCTAACAAAAAGACTGTGAAGTAGGGTGATGACAATGAATCATGGATGTGTGATTTCTAACAATGACAACAACTGTGTTTTAGAGCTGGGTATTTCTAACATGTCCTGGATCCTCCAGCACTGTGAGTTAACAAGCCTGATTCACCTCCTCAGCTCATTAGTGACTGCAAGAACCAAACTGGGTGTTTCAGAAAAGGGAGACACAGAAAATGTGCAGTGCTAGGGTTTACAGGACAGGTACCTGTCAAGGTAGATCAGGCAGTTATAATAACGTACCTTCGTCATGACCTTGTGTTTCTTTCCATCAAATCTTTACCTGGAATGAATGGCATTTTTCTGTTGGGTGGATTCTTTTGTTGTTCTCTGGCAGATCACGTTCTCATTAGTGTCACTTAGGGTGACTCACCTTTTCATTTTTACATCATTCATTCTGTTGTCATGGGGGGGGGGGGGGGGGGGGTTATGACTCTACATTCATTTCTGACTAACCTAGGAATTAATTTGTGTTTGTGCACTCATCCTTGACCCATTACTCATGACTCTTTCTCCTCCTCCCAAATTACTGAAACCACTTGACCAAAGAGATGGTAAAAGTGTCAAAAAGTGTTTAATTAAGAGTGTTTTTCAGGGCTACTATAAACTGCAAATGTCAAATATTAAGTAAACCGATAGCTTCAAGTGTTTTGACAAACAAACAATAAATAAATACTTCCACATTTCACATGTGCTTCCTAGCTCAAGCTCAGGATGCTTCCCCGGTCCTCCATTTATTAGGTCAAAGAAACTAAGCAAAATTAAAAAAAAAAAAAATCAAGACATTCATTGGACAGCAGACAGATGTTAAAAACAAAGATAAGAGGATATAATTAAGTATTTATAAAATTAGTACATTTCAATATAATGTGAGAACTAAATTAAGACATTAGAAACAAATTGTATTTATTGGAATGGGGGGGGGGGGAGTGAACTCTCAGCCTTCGTTTAAGCCTCGTTTATAGTCCTGTAATATCAGGTATGATCATCATTTTAATTAATTCCTTCCTTTAATTATATACATCGTCAAAATCGTATCATGTTCATAAACATAAATATTATTACACCCCCATCCAGATGAGAGACATTTGTGTGGCTCATTCATATCAAGAACCATGACTAAGATGATAACTGTGGTAGCATCCACCCCACTGGACAATATCATTCTATTTATTTTAATGTTATATTATGTGAATGCAATTACAGTGTGCAAACCAAGTCAATCAGCTGGAAAGTAATGCCAATGGCTATTTTTTTAGAGTTTAAACTTTTTGTTTTTTTAAACTTTATGGTCATAGTTATCGCTGTCATTCTTGGTTTAAACAGGCCATACTGCAGGCCCGGCGCCAGCTTGTGATGAATGAGTGACAGTTTTTAATACATTTAAAGGCAGCGCTCTTTGCATGCTGTATACTACAATATATTCCGAATTTAAATAAAACTTGTTTTTCATGCTTTACAAGCGACCACATATGACTCAGAGATTGCGAACTTCACTATATAGATCAAGATAATAATTTCAGAAGCACAGAGTGATGTGATTCTGCAATCGAGCCTGGTCCAAACGCAGGATTCAGGTAAGGAAACGGGTTATTAATTATTTGTATTGGCTGCCATGCCAAATCATGCACCTGCTTGCTTTTCTGTGTAATTTAAGTGTTAGTGAATTATTGTAAAGTGTTTCCCAAATAATGCATTTTGTGCATTTATTTCAAACCAATCGCAAAACCACCCCCCCCCCCCCACCCCCCACCCCCGATTCGGCCCTCCCAAGGGTGCCTTGCAGGCGCCTTATTGTATTTCACAACTACCTGCATCATCTTGTTTTGCATTTGACTCATTGTTATTCCGGGCGCTTTTAAAGATGTTTTGTTTGGTATAGTGTGTCCCTCCATTTTTCTCCAGCATTTCATCAATTTTCATCAGCAGCTCGAAGACCTGAAAGCGGTTCTGCTTTTTTGTATTTTCAAATGAGTGATATCTGCCACCACAGCTGTCAATCAGTGATTTTAGAGCACTGTGTTTTTTAATATACTCAATCAAAGGTTCATCCATCAGCAGATTCATCCAGTCAGCATGAGTGAAAAGAACGATTGTGTGATTTAAAGCATCTCTTTCAAGGTTGTCCTGAAACCATTTCGCTGTGTTCTTCCTCTCCTCTGTGAATCCTATCAGGTTAATAACCAGCAGAAACACGTGTGGACCAGGAGCAGACATTGCTAAACTTTTCTCAATTTCAGACTGTCGATTATCCATGAACAACAAATAATCTATCAGTGGTGGAGTGTCTATTACTGAGACCGTTCTCCCAGAAACCACTGCTGTTTGTTTCTCACAGCTATCAGTGGCTGACACAGGACTTGCTTGGAACGCTTTTCTGCCCAGGATGGTGTTTCCAGCTGAACTTTTTCCTGTTGAAATGAATCCCAGCAGCACAATCTTCAGGTCTGTTAGAGTGAGAGAAATATGTTATCACACATTAAAATTCAACAAATTTGAAAGGTGTGACACTTACAAGGCGACTAGAACAAAAAGTGATCTCTCCTCTGTATAAATATATTTTTTTATTCCGTGACTATGAGCATTAACTTTGTCAATAGCTTGTTTTCTATTACTGCAGACTAGTTGCTGGTAGCTTCCCGTAAGGGATAATTCAGTGTTTTACAAAGTAGACAACATCTGTCATACACTCTCAGAAATAAAGTTACAAAAGCTGTCACTGGTGCATTACCTTTTTGAAAGGTACATGTTTGTACCTAAAGGGTACATTTTGGTACCTTAAAAGTACATATTAGTACTTAAAGTGTACATTAATGAACCTAATAGATACAAAAGTGGACCTTTGAAAAGGTACCGCCCCAGTGACGGCATTTGTGCCTTTATTTCTGAGAGTGTAGCAAGACACACTCTGGAACAATATTAGTCACAGCTAAATATTATCTTTCTGGCCATTGCAAATAGGTCATAATTTTAAATATTTTTTAATTAACTAAACTAATTTAACTAAAATGGGTTGAATCATTTGTGTCAACATTATGATGTCATTTCTGATATTAAATAATATGTAAACGGTGGAAAAGGGAAATCATCAGTCTTCCTCATTATTTACTGACATATATTCAGAAATCACATGACATAAAACCATAGAACCACAAGAAAATCTCTATGTTTGGAATCAAATCACAATTTACCTTGTTTAAACATATTGCTGTGTACCATTGCTCTTTCTAGTGACAATCTCAGAGCCATCTCACTTAACTCAAGACCCATCATAAGTCTGAAGAGATGATCATGTAACTCTGTTGCCTTCTCTGTTGCCTGTTCACTGTTGTCAAGTCTTTTGTCCTCTTGTTTCTTTTTTTGGCTCTTCTCATAGGCGTAATGTTCCCCTCCATTGTCTTTAATGAGTTGTTCGATCTTCTCCAGCAGTTCTGTGACCTGATTTTGGTTGTGTCTGTCTTGATTGTTGAATGAATGAAATCTGCCACCACAGCTGTCAGTCAGTGACTGCAGATCAGGACTTTTTATGATATACAAATCCAATGATCTATCCTTCAGCAAATCTGCATGAGTGAACAGAACAATAATGTGACGTAAAGCATCTTTTCCAAAGTTCTGCTGAATCCATTTCACTGTGTTTTTCTCCTCCTCTGTGTATCTCCCATTCAGTCTGACGACCAGCAGAAATACATGAGGACCAGGAGCAGACATGTCTAAGCATTCCTCAATATTGCGCTTGAATTGATGCTGAAAGGGTCTGTACGGGGCATCTAACAGTCCTGGAGAGTCAATGATTGAGATTGCTCTTCCAGACACCACTGTGTCTTGTTTTTCACAGGTTAAAGTACTAGATAGACCCCCTGCTCTAAACACATCTCTGCCCAGGATGGTGTTTGCTGTTGCAGTCTTTCCCACATCAGATTTACCAAGAATCATGATCCTCAAATCTGCTGGAATGAGAGAGAATATTGTTGTCAAATTGCTGAAATGTCAAAATAGAAATGTCTGGTATACATTGGTATACAATCCATCAAGATAGTTGTCAGATGCTGATCAGGAATTACACGTGATGCAAAACAATTATTTTTTGAACATGAAAGAGTACTAGGAGCAAACACTTATGAAGGACTTATCGGACACTACTGAAAGTAAAGATAACTAAGAACACAGCAAACATGAGAAGGAACAAAACCAAAAGCAAAGAAACTTTGCTTGGTTCATGTGCTTTCATTAAACCACAAAACTTATCAAAATGTGGACCGCTGTTTAATACTTTTTGTAATAACTATGAGACGTATGTGATGCAACTCTGGTTCCCATTCAGTCGGTCACTCCGAGTCACGTCGGTTGACCGATGAAACGGGGATCTCGCCAGAGAGACCAATCCACTTCGAGTGTAACTAAATGAGCCAAGAAACATTGGCATGCGATCATTGCATCCATCTGCCGCTGATCACAGCGTGAGTATAAGAGGCAGCAGGTGCACCGCATTAATTCATCTGTGGCTTTGGAGCCGAGTGGTGGTGCATCACTGCTGCTCTCCTATCCTGCGAGTGTTGGCGTTACAGCGCAGCAGCGTTGGTTGCGATCACACAGGAAGGAAAAGCGATTTCCGTGAGGACAGTCACACTAGGAGTGGCCAGCTCCCCTGCATGCTTCAGCACTGAAAGATTTCTCTAAAAGAGCAACACGGGTGATCGCGTCTTTTTAAAAATGTCTTATCACCCGTGTGTTTCTGGGTGTGGTTGTTTCCTGGCGCCTCAGGATGGTCACGATCGCTGCCTCACATGTCTGGGCATTCAGGACACTGAGTAAGCTTTCGTGGATGGTTCATGTTCTTCTTGTGTGCCCTTGTTCCCCTGAAAAAATGGGGTATGTGCATCCTCAACTACCTCAACGACTGGCTCATACTTGCACAGTCTCGAGACCAGTTGTGTGCACACAGGGACCTGGTGCTCAGGCACCTCAGTCAGTTGGGCCTTCGGGTCAATTGGGAAAAGAGCGAACTCGTGCCAATGCAGAGAATCTCTTTTCTCGGCATGGAGTTGAATTCGGTCAACCAGACAGCATGCCTCACCCAGGTACATGCTCAGTCGGTGCTGAACTGCCTCAAGAATTTATTAGGCAGGACGGCGGTCCCACTGAAACTCCTTCAGAGGCTCCTGGGGCATATGGCTGCAGCTGCGGCCATAGTTCCGCTCGGTCTGCTCCATATGAGATACCACTTCAGCACTGGCTCCATGGCCGAATCCCGGGGTGGGCGTGGGAACACGGTACTCACCGGGTTCAGATTACACCGGCCTGCCGCAAAACCGTCAGCCAGTGGTCAGATCCCTTGTTCCTTCGGGCAGGAGTGCCCCTGGAGCAGGTATCCAGGCATGCTGTGGTATTCACGGATGCCTCGGCCACCGGCTGGGGAGCCACGTACAATGGGCACGCAGTGTCAGGGGTATGGACGGGTCCCCAACTGCGTTGTCATATCAATTGCCTTGAGCTGCTGGCAGTATGTCTTGCCTTGAGCCGCCTCAGAGGGTGCCTTCAGGGCAAGGACGGTCTGGTCCGTACGGACAACACTGCGACCATGGCGTATATCAACCGGCAAGGCGGTTTACGCTCCCGTCGCATGCCGCAACTCGCCCACCACCTCCTCCTCCGGAGTCAGAAGCATCTGAGGTCCCTTCGTGCCATCCACATCCCAGGAGTGTTCAATCGGGCAGCCGACGAGATGTCTCGAGCAGCACTTCCAGAGGAGTGGACACTCCATCCCCCGGCGGTTCAGCTGATTTGGGGACGGTTCGGAGTTGCTCAGATGGACCTGTTTGCATCTCGAGAAACCACCCACTGCCAGTGGTTCTACTCCCTAACAGAGGCAACACTCGGCACGGATGCACTGGCACACAGCTGGCCCCAGGGCCTGCGCAAATATGTGTTCCCCCCAGTGAGCCTACTAGCACAGACACTGTGCAAGATCAGGGAGGACCAGGAGCAGGTTTTGTTAGTGGCTCCATATTGGCCCAACATGACCAGGTTCCTGGAACTTATGCTCCTCGCGACAGCCCCTCCCTGCCCGATTCCTCTGAGGAAGGATCTGCTTTCTCAGAGACGAGGCACCCTCTGGCACCCACGTCCGGACCTGTGGAAACTACACGTGTGGTCCCTGGATGGGAGCCGGAGGTTCTATGTGACCTACCCCAGGAGGTAGCACTCACTATCGCTTCAGCACGTGCACCGTCCACAAGATGGGCCTATGCTCTGAAGTGGAACCTGTTCGTCGAATGGTGTTCCTCTCACCATGAGGAACCCCAAACATGTTCGATCAAAGCTGTGCTTTCCTTTTTGCAACAAGGGTTGGAGCATAGGCTGCCCCCCTCCACCAAGGTTTATGTTGCTGCTATTTCCGCTCACCACGACCCCATAGATCGGAGGTCGGTGGGGAAGCACCATCTGTTTGTTAGGTTTCTTAGGGAGGCCAGGTGGTTAAATCCTCCTAGGCCTCTCTCCCTACCCTCTTGGTATTTGGCATTGGTGCTAAGAGCCCTACAAACTTCCCGTTTGAGCTTTTGCAGTCAGTTGAGTTGAAATTTATCTCTATGAAAACCCTACGCCTGACTGCGTTGGCCTCGATTAAGAAGGTGGGGGACCAGCAGGCATTTTCGGTCGATGAATCGTGCCTTGAGTTTGGGCCGGCTGACTCCAGTGCAACACTGAGGCCCTGGCCCAGCTATGTGCCCAAGGTTCCTACCACTCCCTTCAGGGACCAGGTAGTGAACATGTAAGCGCTGCCCCTGGAGGAGGCAGACCCAGCCCTAGCTTTGCTCTGTCCTGTACGCGCACTGCGACAGTATGTGGATAGAACTCAGAGCTTCAGGACCACAGAACAACTCTTTGTCTGTTACGGAAGACAGCAGAAGGGGAAGGCTGTCTCCAAGCAGAGGATGGCCCACTGGATAGTGGATGCCATCACCTTGGCCTATGAAGCACAACTTGAATGTTAAAAAAAAAAAAAAAATTAATTAATAATGATAATAATATCTACACATTTGTTAATAGTTACCTGGTCTTGACGGATTTTCTTGTGTGATTTCTATTTCGAGTTTCCATCTCTGTCTTTCTTTCTCTCTCTGACTTTCCATCTGTCTCCTGAGATTTTCCTGAACATCAGCTTCGTTTTCTCTCAGAGATTGTGTTTTCTTCGTACTCACAACCTCTTTTTTCCTATCATTGTCATTTTTTATTCCCTCCTCTTTGCTTCTTATTTTTATTTCTTCCTCTTGATTTATCCCTCCTTTCTGCTTCCATGTATCACTGTTGTCTTGTATTTTTTTAATCTCTGTGTGTCTTATCCAAGCCTGCGCCTGTTTCATTCTCGCTTCTTCTTGTTTTATTCTGTTTTCTCCTCGCTTCATTCTCTCCTGCTCTCTGAGTTTTCCCATATTCTTCAGGTAGATCTCATTGCTGTAGTGTTGTTCTCCATTGTTCTTCACCATCTCATCGATATTCTTCAGGAGCTTAATGATCTGGCTGGAATCACACTAATTTTTGCTGTTTATCACGTGAAATCTTCCATCAAAGTAGTTCAGCATTTTTTGTGTCTCTTGACTCTCAATGATTTGATTCAGTACTCTTCTGGAGAACTTTTCTCGTCCAATAAACAGCACCCTGGTGAACTTCAAAGCTTCTTCTCCAAAGTTTTCCTGAATTTGCTGGACAATGTTCCTCTGCTCCTCTCTGAAGGTCTCCAGGTTGATTACGAGCAGAAACACATGAGGACCAGGATCAGAAAGATACAGACTCTTCATCATCTGCTTCTTCAGCTCTTCATCAGTGAGATGAGTGTTGAAGAATCCTGGCATGTCGATGATGGAGATGTTTCTGTCTTCTACTCTTCCTGTCTGTTTCTCACTTTCTCTGGTTCTGCTCTCTTTAAATGCCTCTCGACCCAGTATTGCATTTGCTGTTGCACTCTTTCCAGCTCCAGAGACTCCCAGCAGCACAATCCTCAGATCACGTGAATCATGTTCTTCATCAGATTCTGTGAAAAAGACATTAACACTCAGTGTTGGGCAAGCTACTTGGAAAATGTAGTGAACTAAGCTAACAGTTACTCTTTATTAAATTAAGTTTCACTACACTAAAGATACAGCCCTGGGAAATGTAGCAAGCTAAGCTACATCAACATGGCAAAAGTAGTTTACTACATCTAAGATATTTAGCTATTAAAAAAAAAAAAAAGAAATTATATTGAACCAACATCATACCAAGTCATTGCTCTCTTAGTGATCAATAAAACTGTCATTCAAGCAGATAGACAGGCATAATAGTTCAGTTTGATTATTTATTCAACAACTGTTCCAAACCAATTTGGCAACAATAATCAGTATCATGTACAGGGCTGGATTTACCTCAAATTGTGACATAGGCAAAATATTTTTTTTCTGTTGGCTGGAAACCTCAAGTCTTATTGGTAGCTGGTATTGTGGCTTTATTTTATACAGATACATTTATATAAATGGTAACACTTCACAATAAGTTTCATTAGTTAACATTAGTAATAAGTGTAGTTAATATGAACTAAGAATGACCAATACTTCTGCAGCATTTATGAATGTTAATTTCAACATTTACTAATGCATTATTAGAGTTTTACTCAGTCGCTTTGGTGCATTTCTCAGATCAGAAATGAAATTCTAAAAACTACTTGTTCAACCTCCACATCATCTAGTCACGTGTGCACATAATAAAAGCAGTTTCTCATTCTTTTGTTCAAGTTATGATTGCTTTGGTACATACATGCAATCAATTATGTACATTTGTCTGCGTTTTCCTACATTATCAGTTGCTAATGTCATGTTGCTCAAAATGTATTATATAGTTATCTGTGCAATAGTCTTACCAATCAAAATATCTATAGTCATTAGTTCATTGTATAAGTCAACATGCAAAATGGTTGATCTAGTTGTCATAAACTGTCAAGCATATTTTATACACTTTTCTATTAGTCCTTTTGTAAATTTGCCATGGATTGTGCAGGTGAATCTTGACTTTCACTAATGAGGAGAATGTAGATCAGCCAATGATAAACCAGTTATCTGTAATTCCTCAGTACTTCATGCAAAAGGAAAGCTCTGCCAGTCTTTGCCTTTCTAATTTTGAATTTTCGCCTTTGTGCCCATATTTATTTTTCTTTTCTATATCACAATGAGTTTGTAATGTTTTTTGTTTTGTTGTTGTTGTTGTTTGTTTGCTTGGTCAGATCACTAGTAAAAGTGTTACTGTGAATCATATCCAGTCTCTTTCAATCAATATCCCACATACAGTAATGTGTAAATGTGTACTTTTGAAATGGATATATGGCAGACATAAGTGCAGCCTTCTGCATTTTACAGTTTTTGTCAGTCGCTTTGGTACATTTCTCAGATCAGAATTGAAATTCTCAAAACTACCTGTTCAATCTTCACATCATTGTGTCACTTGTGCACATAAAAAAAGCTGTTTCTCATTTCTTTGAACAAGTTGCAAATGCTTTGGTACATCCATGCAAATGATTATGTACAATTATCTGCTGTTTCCTCAAAACGTATTATATAGATCTCTGTGCTATTGTCTTACCCCTCAAAACATCTAGGCATTAGTTCATCGTATAAGTCATTAAATGTGAAATTGTTGATCTAGTTGTCATAAACTGTCAAGCAAAATTTCTACACATCTCTATTAGACTTTTTGTAGATTTGCCATGAATTGTGCAAGTGAATCTTGACTAACACTAATGCGGAGAATATAGATCAACCAATTATAAACCAATTCTCTGAAATAGCTCAAAGGTGCATTTCATGACCCTTCAATTGGAAAGCATATATAGACAGAGGACAACACAAAATTTACAAATTCTGACGATGGATGAACATCCAGAAAACGATCAGGGACAACAGCCGAGAGGAAGAAGAGGAGTAAGAATGCATGGAAGTGTACAGAGGCAAAACAGAGGAAGAGGAAGAAGAGGCCAAGGACAGAGGTGTATATCAGATGAAATAATGTTATCAATCATGGCCTTACAATGGCTGAAGGGTGCAGCTAAAAATTGGGAGATCGACCATATGCTCAATAATTCAAACCTTTCAATCAATATCCCACATACAGCAATGTGTAAATTTGTACTTTTGAAAGGAAATATGGCATACATAAGAAGTGCAGCCTTCTGCATTTCAGTACAGTAACTGTCAACCAAACTGTTGCCATAGTTTACATCATAACATCCCTCCAGAGTACACTGTTATATTGCCAACATGACTAAGCAATTTGACTGTCTTATCTGTACACAATGACACAAGGACTTGTCATTCTGATGGCACTGACATGTTCATTGACACAGATATTTATTTTTGAGAGATGAACTAAGTATTTTGAGCAAGAGACTGGCTTTTGCAGGCAATCCATGGTGGTTTGCTATTTGTACGAGTTGTTTTGAGAAATGCATTTTTGCAAATATCAAGGATGATTCGAGAAATGTACCAAAGCGACTGAGAAAAACTGTAATACAGTAACTGTCATCCAAACTGTTGCCATAGTTTATATCAGGTAATACTAACAGTTTGCACTCTTATATTGACAACATGACTACGCATTTTGACCATCTTGTTTGACCATCTAGACATGATGCTGTATGTTTCAATATATATATTTTTATTTTTCAAAGTTATTCAAAATGCAAAAAATGGTATATACACCGGTAGGAATCCTAATCAACTGTATGTACTGCATTTTGCCACAGATTCTCATCCACATCACATAGTATGTCATCTAGGGCAATACACCTATAGGAAAGAATCTTTTGGCATGCCTGATCCATCCCTGGCAATCTTCTGCTGATATGTTCAGGCATGCTGCATTCATTGCATCCAGGAGTGACATTCGATCGTGAGGTTGGTGGTCATAAACCTTCCACCTCCATGAGGAAAAGAGTTCCTCTATGGGGTTGAGGAATGGAGAGTAAGGTGGAAGGAAAAGTGACATCATCCTGGGATGGGCTGCAAACCATTCTGTGACTGCATGAGAGTGGTGAAATGCCACATTGTCCCATAAAATTATAAATGTTGGCTGATTTCTGCTCACTGCATCCCTTTCCTCACCTGGCACAACTCTTCCATAGAGCTCATCCAGGAACAAAAGGAGACGCTTAGTGTTGTATGGCCCAATTAGCGGTTTGTGTAACAACAGTCTATCAGTGGATATTTCTACACACATTGTGATGCTAGCACCCCTCTGGTCTCGGACATCCACTGTGGCTCTTTTCCCAATCATGTTCCTTCCCCGACACCTTGTCTGCCAACACTCGGTCTCGAATTTCAGTTTTATGGCATTATTTCTGATGACCATGTCAACGACTGCCCTTTCCTGCACATCGGTGAACATCTTACCTCTCCCACCATTGAGAGGTAAACGTTGGGTTCTACAGTAAGTACAAATGCATAAGCAATTACACACAAGTAGGTTTGAAGAAGATGGTCTTGCAGAGTACAACTTACCTGTTTGTTAGCCGGAAAACTCTAACAATAGATGCCACTGTTGAGCGTTGAAGATTTGGCTGCACTCGCAGACCAGACTCTCTCATTGAAAGATTTATTACACGATCAATTATAGTTGCCCTGATCTCATCTGAGACTACAGCTCTTGATCTTCCTCGTATTCTTCTTCCACCACACATACGTCTCCCTCTTTCTCTTTCAGCCACTTCTCTATGTCCGGCTTGGTCCATGTTTACCATCATAATACAAATTATTCCTCAAATGTCCCCTTTTTATGGATGGTAATGAAATTATGTAAAGGAGTAACACGTGTAGGTCTTCAGCTACAAAAGGAATCACCTGTGGTTGGTCCGACGGTTTTGATAGCATTTCATTTTCTTTTTCTAAATATATTTTAATAAAATATTATTGTAGAAATACAGAGAATTGCTGTTTTATTCAATTTTGTATTACGTTATTGTTTTGAACTCAAGTTTAACAATTTTGAAAAGAGTATGTAAACGTGTGCAAACTGGCCTGCAGGTACACAGAGTTTTAACAGTTGTGTCGATATAAGAAAACAATTCATGGAATTTGAAAGAAGTAGTCAATGAATGCATGTTTGGCTTTTGTGCTCACTGTGTGAAAAGTTTTGAAAACGTGACTTTAGTATTCAGAAATGTGTCCCAACGATTGTATAAAACTGTAATATTATAAGAATGATTAAAGAAATGCACCAAAGTGACTGAGAAAAACTGTAAAATCAAAAGATGTGTTTGTTAACATTAGTTAATGTACTGTGAACTAACATTTAACGTTAGCTTTTGTTTACTTGATCAAAAAAAGAGCTTAACTACTGAAAAGCTATTTGATTCAGAAAGCAGCGATGCTACCATCACGCTACTGAGAAATGTAGTTAAACTAGTAGTGTCACTATTTCTAGCGACGCTACTGCCCATCACTGTTAACACTCTTTGTTGATGCTTCTCTTGTGACTGATTGTAGTTTTATTTATTTATTTATTTATTTATTCATTTATTCTATTAGAAAACAATGACACATGCAAACAAAGATCGTTCAGTGCGAGGTCGCTCTGGTGCAGGCTAACAGGTTAAAGTTCATTCAAAACCATGATTTATCTAGCTCAATTTGATTTTGCTTTGTCAAACCTTTTTCCTGAGTGTGTAATGAATCCTGGGTATTCAGAAGATTTAACGCTGTAAACAGGCTCTTGTTCTGTCCAGAATTGACTATTACAATGGGTCTTCCAGCCAATTCCATCAAACCTCTACAATTAATCCAAAATGCCGCTGCAAGATTAATCTTTAAAAGAAAACACATCACGCCTATCAATTTGCACTGGCTACCAATAGCTACTCGCATTAACTTCAAGGCATTGATGTTTGCTGAAAGAACCACCACTGGCTCTGCATCCCTTTACCTAAATTCATTACTTCAGACTTATGTGCCCTCTAGAAGCTTGCATTCTGCAAGTGAATGACGCATTATTGTGCCATCCCAAAGAGGCACAAAATCACTTTCACAGACTTTTTCATTAACTGTTCCCATCTGGTGGATGACCTGCCCAACTCAATTCGAGCAGCTGAATCCTTACCCATCTTCAAGAAATGGCTAAAAACACATCTCTCCCATCTTTATTTGACCCTCTTACTCTAGCACTCTCTATTCTAATTGTATTTTATCTATATGTCTTATTTTTATTAACAAACAAATAAACACACACACACACATGACCCTCTATCAATTACATATTTATTCTCTAACTGCTAACTTTTAATGTAAAACTAACACTAGCTTTCTTTTTTCTATTCTATCTACTTGTTTCTTCCATGAAAAAATAAATAAATAAAGGTTTCTTTTTTCTATAGTCTATATACTCGTTTTCTTAAAAAAAATAAAAAAAATAAAACCTTTATATGTGCACTGCGTTAGGCTAACCAAGACTTGTAATAGCACTTGGATGTTGTTGCTCTTTTGTTTGTTTTGATTGTTTCTAATGTCATCATTTTTAAGTCGCTTTGGATAAAAGCGTCTGCTAAATGACTAAATGTAATGTAAATCAGTGAATAGTCTACACCAGTTTAGCATTCCATCTGGCCTAAACAAGTTGCAAATGGGCAAAAGCAACTGCGACTTTGGAGCCACCTACAGTTAAAGGGGGGTACAATGCTGTTTCGTCCATTCAGAGTTATTTACACTGTTAAAGAGTTGTATTCTCATGCTAAGCATGGCCAAAGTTTCAAAAAAACGATTTGGAAGTATGAAGTATGAGTATTTTGTGGCAAAAATCTTCCTTCCTGGTTCGTACAAGTTTCGGAAAGTTTTTTTTCAATCATGGCTCTTGTTAACGTAAATGATGTGGAACTCCTTATATGGGCATTTCTCCCAGAAGAACGCGCCCGTGGACACATCGAATGGAGCGAGAGCGCGCTCATCAAAGCGCTTCATTCAACTGCACTGCACGGGACTCGCTCAGGAAGAATGTCTCTAAAGAAGTGTGTTTTTGGTTGTGAGGGAAAGATAACCTTGTTAGCTTCCCAAAAAAACCCTGCATTACGTAAACAGTGGATTCAGTTTGTTTTTCCAGGTCAGCAATGGAGTTTCACAAGTGTGTTTGTTGACAAATGTTTTATAAACAAGGCCCACATCGACGCTGGATTTGCACATCGTTTGATACTGAAAGATGGAACAGTCCCAGCTAAAAGATCCTGGTCATGATTCAGAACTGCAGATGTTAAGTGAAACCATATATATTGCTATATATGTATATATACGTAGATGCCTCATTAGCAGAGGTGGAAAATCCAGGGGCCAAAGAGTAAAAGACCTGCCATATTTTTGTTCCACCCACGAACTCAGCAGCTGATTTCAGCAGAGGAGGAACCAAGACATTCCTTGAAAGTCTCATTGTCAAATCCCAAGTCCTCAAAGAGTTCAAGTTAATGAGATAATTAAGAGACTAATTAAATGATGATTGTACATTAGTGATGAACACCTGCTGTTATTGAGAATTACAGAGGATCAGATGTTGATGTTTTATTGGTTAAAATGATGTCACCATCATGGAGATCAGTGTTTGCTTTAGTTGAAACCAGTCAATTGCGCCCAAGCTCAAGATCATTTGCGATTCATAGATTTTGCATCTGAAAGAGACGCATACGCTCGATTTCTCTTCGTACGTTCATTCTATGAATTGCACTTAGGCATATCTTAGAAATTATCGTAAGATCAAATTCAGGATGGTTTCTGCGCAACATTTTGTAAATGAGGCCCCTGGACATGAAGGATGCAGTACTACTGTATATTTACTCAAGATTAACATGAGATTGGGTGAAACCGTGTGTGCTACGTCCCCTTTAAGTTTGTGAAATCTGCCCTTTCTGCTGTAGTTTGTGCCTGTGTACAAATTTACATTATTTCTAATAAAACAAGAACAGAAAAAAAGCTAAAGTGAATAAGGCGCATACTGAGAATTTAAAAGAAGAAATGTTTATTATTTTATAAAGCGCAAGTAGTTCAGTAGTTCTTCTGTGTAGGCTACTGCTTAATCTGTGAAGCTGTTTACAAATCATTTATACAGCTTTATTGTAGGTGCAGGGTATAAATATTAGATGCATCTAGTGGTGAGGTTGCAAATCGCAACCAATGGCTCAGTCCACCACTCACCCCCTTTCGAAGCACATAGAGAAGAAAATGCCTCATTCATTCAAATATATTAAAGCAGTATTTTCACTTTTCAATTTATTGTCTATTAAAAAAGAAGGGACAACTGGACATTTTTTGTGGTACAACAATATGCCACAAATGCTAATGATTAAGCTTAACTTGTCATAAACTCGAAATATAAGTTTTTGTTGTTGTTGTTTTTTGTTTGTTTGTTTGTTTTTTGACAGGATGATTTGCCCCATTATATATAAAAAAAATTAAAAAATAAATCAATGATACTTTTCCAAGAGAAAATAAATTATGAACACTGCTTCTAACTGTTGAGGGAGTAACTAGCTGTATTTTACATTTTCTACTTTACATGAATTTACTGACCGTTTTGTGCTGATGCCATGTTTTTTTGTCAGCTAATCACTTCTCTTCTCTTCTCTTCTCTTCTCTTCTCTTCTCTTCTCTTCTCTTCTCTTCTCTTCTCTTCTCTTCTCTTCTCTTCTCAGAGATGGCAGTATTTCTGCATAGATAAAAATAAAAGATAAAGACTGAACACATTCTCTCATTAATACTGTTGACAACTTTTCCTAAGTGCAATTCTGAGTGTGCTACACACAGGTGAGTGGGCTATACAAACCACCTGAAGTAAGACACTCATCCCACTATATGCACACTAGACACTTTCTATAAAAACGTCCTGCTACAAAGACGCAATAAGAAAATGTTTACTTAAGCATTGCACTACAAAATAATGTTTACTTGAGCATTGCACTACAAATGTTTTTGCACTATGCGCTGCTTCCCACAAAATATCTCTTTAATCTGCACAACAATTTAATGTACAATAAATATATATATATATATATTTTTTTTTTTTTGCACAAGTTCATGTACAAATATCTCTTTTGCATAATTTAATGTACAGTATTTATGTCAAGTTCTTGTACAGTCTCAGTTTGTGTATGTCTAGGCAACTAGGTATAGTACCTAGTTATAGTATTTATAGTATATGTATAGTCAGATGGTCTATTTTTGTGTATAGTCAGCTCCATTGTTTTTTTTTTTCTTATACTTGCATTGTTGTATGTTTATCTTATGTTTAACTAGTATGTAGCACCGTGGTCCTGCGAGACACGACATTTTGTTCCACTATATATCCACACATGTAGCAGAATGACAATAAAGCTCAACTTGACTTGAACTTGAACTGTTAAGTTGTATTGTAAAGGCCTGCTAGTTTGTTTTGAACCTACAGTCTTATATAAATATTAAAACTTGACAACAAACCAAAAGCCCTATGTGGTAAAAGGATTTGGGAAAACCCAGATAACATTTCATATCAAATAACATACTATATGTTAAAAATATATATTATTTTGCTTCTTTCATAGTTCCTTATTGTGTAATTAGTGTGTGAAAGTATTACCTTCCTCGCGGTGCCTTGCTGTGTGTGAAGCTGCTCTCTTGAAACAGGTAACCAAGGGCGTCTCTTCGCTTAAAACAAATCAAATTAAATAAATAAATAGGTCACTGCTTAGCTGGCTTGTATTAAATCATTTTAATGTAGTGCTTGCTGGTTTGAAAATGTGAACAATTACATAATTACTAGAAAGATTTAGTCTAAATCACAACGAAGTCCTACATGACGATTATTATTATTAGGCTATTCTTGTTTACCCTTCAGATGATGAAATGGGAGAAATAGTTTAATAACTTCGTTGTTACGCCTCCAGCTCTCAGTCTACATCCTAGATTTACATCGACGGCTTTTCAAAAAAGGACAATAATTATACTTTAGTTTGATCCAAGCAAAACGTTGCGTCTCTATTTAGCCGATGCGATCGCTCAGAAACGCAACAGATCTCAGTTCAATGCGCCGCGAGTCACTGCAGCTGTGCACGAGCGCTAGAACACAGACCGTGCACGAGAAGAGAAGCCACTAATACATTACAACGAGCACTCGATTGAGCATTAAAATAAAAAGAAGCGCTAAATAATTAAACTCCTGCCCACGAATTAGCAAACTCTAGTCAGCTAGCAAAACAGTGGGAATGCCCCACCCTTAAAAACACCTATTCAGGTAGTGTCCGACTGGGAAAGAGAAACAGAAAGTGTTATCTGATGTTATATAATCTTATCCGCATCCAGCTGATTGTTTAAGGTTTGTGATGCTGAACAAAACGATGTAACATTAAATACTTTAAAATGATGTGCAGCTACAGGAACACTTCACAAAAACTGAACCGAAACTCAGCAAATCCTTGCCTCCCTGACATGATAAAGATATTTATAGACCTGCTATAAAATACTACTTTACAACGAAATAATTCAAATCAAAAATGCAAAACTATTTCATTACTAGTTCCTTATAACTTTACCTCTTTATGAAATGTGTAAATAAAATATGTTTCAGAGAATGTTCCCATTATGTTCATATTTTCTTAACAGACAAATTAGTGATTTGTCATCATTTACAGAATAATTTAAAATAAGCCTGTAATTAAATTACAATTCACATTGCATTTTTAAGGATGCTTATATTTTAGATTTGTATTTATTATATGTTCCAGGTTACTCATAAATGGCCAGTTCCAAAAGTTAGTATCACTCATTAGACACATATTTTGCACATTTTAATTAAAGTTGCACAGTCTGGAAAGAAAATGAACTTTTAGCAACGATAGAGAATTTTACAGTTTTTTTTTTTTTTTTTTTTTTTTTTTTTCAGCAGCTTACACACAAAATCTTTACTTGTCACACCAGAACCACACACCAAATCTGCAAAACCATACACTATGCACTTCATGCAAAGAAAATCTGATATGAAGTTCCTTCGCTCAGTTTAGCTCTAAATCCACCCCGTAGCCTATTCTAAAGAACTAACCCTAACCCACACCCTAATCTTAACCAATGAAATTGGCTTCAGGACGGGATTTACGCTAAATTGATTTGGATAAAAAAAAAAAAAAAAAAATCACATTCACTTTCTGTAGTATTGGCCTACTTGAATACTACTTTTAGACCTACAGAAAAACATAAAGCACTGTTCATTTAATTTGTACCTTTGTTCTATTGCAGGGGTTCTCATCTCTGGCCCGTGAGATCCATTTTCCTGCAGAGTTTTGCTCCAGCTTTGATCAGGTTCTCCTGCCTGTAACTTTCTAGTCGTCCTAAAAAACCTTGATGAGCTTGTTGAGGTGCGTTTGATTAGGGTAGGAGCCCAACTCTGCAGGAAATCTCACGGGCCAGAGTTAAGAATCCCTGTTCTATTCTATTCAGTTGTGCTATTGCTGGTAATCTATTTGTTCTTAATGTATTACTGTGTTTACTTCCTAGTTAGAATCAATTAAATTCAGAGTTTGGAATCAAGCTTCCTTGCACTGTGTGTGTAAACTGTTAGCCCATAGCACCATCTAGAGTTGTCTTCCTAACGATATAAATATGAATCAACTCCTTATCATTTAAATTGTAAAACAGAAATAAACTAAAATATTTAGGTGATATGATGTTAGATATAATAATAATAATAATAGTCTAGAATATGCCCCTTCCTATTGTTTACCCATTTCCCTCCTCATTTTCAGAATCAAAATCCAGGTCCTGATATACAGAATTTCTCCTCTTTCCCATAATATGTTTAAATTTATCTGCCATAACTTTAGCACTAGATCCTCCCGCCAGAGCTGCTCCTCCTGCCATTAAAGCTACAGGCAGAGCCACTCCTCCAGTAGCAGCAACTAGAGCTGCTCCTCCAGCTACTGCTGCTCCTATTCCTGCCGCAGATGCTCCCACCAAAGCTGCATCTTCAACCTTCTTCATCATGATCTTTTTCTGAGCTTTCTCATACATCTCATTTGTGTAATGCTGTCCACCATTCTTCATCACCATTCTGTCGATCTTCTTTAAGAGTTCAGTAACTTGTGCTGGATCTTCAGTTTTGTTATTAAAAACGTGATACCTGCCTCCGCACTGACTAACCAGCTCTCTAATCTGCTTGTTTTTGATCAGATATTTGTCTATAGCTAGTTTTAACTGATCTCCTCTAGTGAACAGAATGATGGTGTAACGTTCTGCGTCTTTTCCAAAGTTCTCCTGAATCCATTTCACTGTGTTTTTCTCTTCGTCTGTGAATCTCACATCCAGTCTGATGACCAGCAGAAACGCATGAGGACCAGGAACTGACTTGTAGACACACTTTACTATTTCCTCCTTCAGTTTCCATTTATCAATTGATGTATCAAACAGTCCTGGAGTGTCGATCACTGAGATGTTTCGACAAATCACTACCTTCTGACGTTTTTTGCATTTCTTAGTCACAGATTCAGAAGATAATTCTTCATCAAACAGCTTTTCTCTCAGGATGGTGTTCCCTGTCGCGCTCTTTCCAACTCCAGTTTTACCCAGCAACACGATCCTGAGATCTGACATGATTGAAAAAAATATAAAAGGGCAGATGTAAACATATACTAAATGAACATTTACTGTATGATATAGACTCTAGACCAGTGGTTTTCAATCCTAGCCCTGGGGACCCATGCTCTGCACATTTTGCATGCCTCCCTTATTTAACACACCTGATTCAGATCATCAGCTCATTAGGAGAGAGATCCATGAACACTGTGTGTGTCAGATACAAAATGAGCAGAGCGGTGGGTCCCCAGGACTAGGATTGCAAACCACTGCTCTAGACCAGTGATGGGCAAACTTGGCCCTTCCAGGCCACTTTCCTGCAGAGATTTGACCCTGATAAAACTCACCTGTCTGTAGCCTTGAAGGCAATGATTAGCTGGTTCAGGTGTGTTTGATTAGGGTTGGAGCTAAACTCTGAAGGAAATTAGCCGGGAAAGGATTGAGTTTGCCCACCCCTACCCTAGACTGTTTGCAGATAATGAGCTAATTTTATGCAAATTGGATGCATTCGTATCTAGAACACTATCTGGAATAGCTCAAACACTATTAATGGATTTAACTGGAGATATTTTATCCGAATAAATCATGCAGAGCACAAAATTAAGATTACACTTAGTGTTCACCATTTTTCATCATATTTTATAAATAACTTAAGAATAATGTCTCAACAGTAGCATGGTAGATTTTTTTTTACAAACTTTTTTTTTTTAATGTAGTGCCACTGTCAGTGAATTCACCTTGACATTTGGTTTTTGTGTTTCGAGTTTTGTGTAAAGTTCTCACCGTCGTCTGATAGTATCGAGTATGTTGTCTTGCTGCTCATTCCCCAGATTTTTTTTGGTGTCTTGACTACATTTCTGCTTCCCATTCTTTCATTAGAGAATTCTTCAAATCTGTCTAATGAGCTGCAATCATGCAGGTTTTCATATATGTGAGTTGTTTTCATTGTTTGTCTGACATAAGAAACAAAACTCTCTTTTTTTCTAGTCACAGTACGTGTTGATATATTTTCCGTTGTACTTTCCATTTCAAAAGTCTCTTTTATTTTCACTCGTTCTTGTTTTTCCTCTTTCTCTTGCTTTGTTTCGCTGTATGTACTTTCTTTTTTCTTTTCTCTTATGCTTTCATTTTCTTGTTCAGTCACTGTGTGTGTTGTTCTGTCTTCCATTACATTGTGGGTTGTAAAGGTCTCTGATGCTGATTTTGTTTGCTGTTGCTTCATTTCGGTCTCTTTACTTTTGCATGTGTTTTCTTCCTCTTGATTTTTCTTTATTCTTATGCTCTTTGTTCGATACATTGAATACATCTCATTATTGTAATGCTGGTGATTATTATGTTTGACCGTTTCATCAATCGTCTGCAGAAGCTCTGTGATGTGAGTTTGAATAATCTCATTTTTACTGTTGATTGCATGATAATTATCTCTGCAGTGCCTGACCAGCTCTCGAAATTTTGTATCAAGTATAAAGAGCATCCATTCTTTCGTTGACATTTTTTCTCTTCCAGTGACTAGAACCATTGTGAATTTAAAAGCTTGAGCTCCAAAGATCTCCTGAATCTTTTCAATAATGTTCCTCTGCTCCTCTCTGAAGGTCTCCAGGTTGATGACGAGCAGGAACACGTGAGGCCCAGGATGAGCAAGAGAAAGACTCTTCATCATCTGCTCCTGTAGCTCTTCATCAGTCAGTTGAGTGTTGAAGAATCCTGGAGTGTCGATGATGGAGATGTTTCTATCTTCTACTCTTCCTGTCTGTTTCTCACTCTCTCTGGTTCTGCTCTCTTTAAAGGCCTCTCGACCCAGTATTGCATTTGCTGTTGGACTCTTTCCAGCTCCAGAGACTCCCAGCAGCACAATCCTCAGATCACGTGAATCACCTGTGAAACAGTACATGTCATTATTTGGAGCTCTCGATGATTTATAAATGCTTCTCTGGTTCGAACTGTTTCATCCCCAATTAATAACAACAGCCCAGATTCTTGCCACTGTGTATTATGCACAGTTTCATGGTACCATTTGGCATCTTGTTTTTACACCAAAGCACTGGTTGAGTAAACATATGGGCAACTGGCCCACGAGGACCACACACATTAGTATGTTTCTCCAGTAAAACAAGCAATGCGCTCATGAACATTGTTCTATCAAAGGTAAAGTAAAATGTATCAAAGTTATAAAAACTGGCAACTGATTTTATAAAAATTTTAATTCTTTAATAAAGAGTTCAATTTAAATATTACCATACAAAATACAATTATGTGGAATTCAATATTACTTGTTTGCTCTTCAATAAATAAATAAATGAAAATAATTGTAACGTATGCCTATTTAGCAGCACCTGAAAGTAAAACTTAGCAGCTTGCAAGTAAGTTGACAATTACAGAGTTGTCATAAAACAGGTTAAGACTATGAATAGGTTTATGCTTTCATCATAAGTAAGTTAGTTAGTTAATTAAAAAACAAATACTGTACTGATTTGAAATAGTTGATTCTGTAACCTATTCATGTATTTTTTCATTAATCAAAGTTCAGAACAAATTTAATACAGTAGAGGTGCTGTATATCATACTGTAGAAATTGCAGTTATAAGAATTAGGCAAAATATGGAAAATGTTAATAAAATACACACACATATATTGGGTTTTTTTAACACTTTAGTTCTGATGCGATGTGTTATGATATTTAAAAACATATTATTGTGATAATGGAGAAGAGAAAGCTGGCGACTCGAGCTCTAATGCTTCGATGTGAACTTTGCTGTAATTTGGCACAATCTTCAGAACTTCATTTTTGAATCTAACATCACCAATTTCCCTTTGTGTAGCTATGTGTAACCTCGTACCTACTAGCATAAGTTATCAAGCTATCAGTTACCTTTGAACTTAGATGTAATGACAGCCAACAAATCAATTCTTAGATCAGGGAAGTCGATCTGTTTTCATGAAGCAGCGAATGAAGGCCTTTACTTCAAATATTAAAATATGTTTTTTTTTTTTAAATCTCTAAGAGAAGTCTCTAAAATATTTGAGGTGGCAGCACATGGACATTGGCAGTGATTCTCTAAATGTAGGATGCCAATGCCAAGAACAAATAGTATATAACAACATATAAGTTAGTTCTTAATACTGTATTAAAACCAGCTGTATGAGTAATAGATTAGGTTAATTAACACTAACCTTCATGCTCTGATTCCATTATGTCTCTTGAAGTCTGTTTTTGTCATCCAGAGTCTCTCTCTGTTGTAATCTGACTGAATGATCTGAAGAAGAGAAACAAAAATCGTCTAAACTGAACCTTGACCACTCATCATCTAACGCCACCCATAAACCGTAAATTAGACACAATGAAGAAAAAAATGTGCTGTAGCACCCTGAGTAATGCCAATCACTTATCTTCTTCAGAGTTGGGCTTGGTTAATATTTGAATGGAGTAGCCTACTTCCTAGAACAATATATGCTACAGCGTACACTATAAGCTCCTATGTGGAGATGATTGACTATTTAACAAAACCTCACCATTTTACATTCCATGGAGGAAAGAAAGTCATACACTGTTTTAAGAAAGTCACACACTGTAAAACAAAAATAAATAAATAATAAAAAATGAATGTCTCTGGACAAATAGCTTTACTTATAACAGCATTTCTTGCAACATGGTAACTCGGAATAACTATACAAGAAATGCACAGCAAGTGATTTTTTATGATATCCTTAAAAAATGTATGGTATTTACAGGCTCCATGCCTACTGTAAATTTAACAAGTCAGCAGGTGTCACTGTTAACTGAATGACCCCCATTCACGTGGATCCACCAAAATGGCCAAAAATGCTCTATTATGCATGCTAGGCCAGTAGTTAGCAATGGCATATTGTAAAGAAACACTATGCACCTGTGCACATAGACTGAACACATGATTTAAACTGTGTTGATCCTCACCATGTTTGAGAATCGTGTGCTGAGGTACTGTATATTTGCATCTCATTGCAATCTGTTTAATACATGTGTTTATTAGCATGAATAGGTGTCTTTAGTTTTAAAAGGCAAATACTATCCATGTTGTGTGGAAAACTTTGAAAATAAGCAAGAATCTAAAAGAAAGAGAATAATTAAAGAAATATCTTATTGAGTATTAACTAAGGTTTAGATGTTGATTTAGTTTCTTTTGTAGTAACCATGCTAGAAATTAGTGTCTGCTTTAGTTGGGCTCTTGACATTTGTGTTACTTTGTTTTTTCTCTCTCTGGCTGTTGTAACCATGTGTTCCTCAAACATATTTGCTGCAACTCAAAAGCCCAGAGAAAATGATCAGTGGTTGGTTGGTTGTTTTATTTATATTTATATACATATATATGTATAAAATGGCAGTTTTCTATTACTCAACTGATCTCGTTGAGAGTGTGAGATCTGCAATGCACCCAGATTGCATTGCAGCATGAATAATGCCATCGTTGTTGAGATTCATACACTGATTCTGTGTCTGTTTATGGGTGGAATAAACATATGGCAAGACTTTTACTTTCTGACCTCTGGACTTTACACTTCTGTCTGTAATCAGAGTTGGAAAGTCCAGGGACCAAAGAGTAAAAGTCCTGGCATATGCTTGTTGTTAGTCACATTTAATGTTGACTTTTTACTTCATGGGACAATTGCAAAAGTTTACACATGCAAAAATCCATTCAGCACGCCTATGTTAACTTCAAATGAGTGCATTACTGTGGTTAACGTTAGTCATATTAAGCATAATGCTTATAAATGAGAGAAAGACCACGTGATCTCTTCATATCTTTTCACCACAGAAACACAAAAATATCATTCAACATGCCAAAATTAGCTAAAATTCATTATAGTAACACAGCTTTTGACATTTAGTGTTTTATTGATTAAAGGGATACTCCACCCCAAAATGAAAATGTTGTCAATATTCACTTTACCCCCATGTCGTTCCAAACCCGTAAAATCTCCGCTCGTCCTCGGAACACAATTTAAGATATTTTGGATGAAAACCGGGAGGAAAACTATATGCTTATTTTACAATAAATATGAAAACAATATATATATGATTAAAAAAAATTAAATGAATTATATTAGAGTAGTAATGTAAACAACAGCAGAATTTAAACGATATACAGAAAATTGAGCTACTTTTCTGAAACATTAAAAAGTGCTGTAGTTTGTTTGCTCTTTGACTTTGAATAGAAACTTCTGTACTTGTACTTATGTATTTCGCTAGTCAGCTTACAACGCAATGTCGATGTCAATGTCTGCACAAATTCAGTGTGTCTGATGGTCTCCATGCATGAACTGGGCTGCGTTCAGCCCCGAAAAAACAGTGCAAAACGTTTATTAAACCGAAACGGTGATGCGTTGATGACGCAAGTGTTGCAACTAGCAGCTGAGAAGATAACTCTTTGTGTTCTTTTTGAAGAATTTTCAGAGCCTGATAAAATTGGTATAAATACATTTTTAATACTGCAAAATACACTCGATGTTACAGTCACTGCCTTTGCCGTCCAGAATAAAAGAGAGCATCCCAATCGAGTGAAGCAGTTTATTGTGATCCAACATTTGCCTCGCATTTCAGGATGAAAAGACATTTCAGGTGAAGGGTAAATCCACTTCTTACCTCCGAAACTGTGTTATGATCGATATGACCTTATTATTTTTATTGTGAGTATTATGCTTATCATTATTGCTGATCACTGCTGTTGTGCTATGATATTGTAATATTTACCATTATAGAATCAGAGGAGCATAGAAAAGTTTATGAAAGTGTCACTCCACAATACAATAGCAAAATATATAAATATGTATAGTATTTTTATGTTACATTAATCACAGTCTAGCACACCTTCTTAAGGAAAGGATATGGACCAGAAGACATTGCAATTACTACATGAAATTTAGACAGACTTAAAGCAGTTCCAGATCTATACTTGTGCTCTTATTATTTCATTTCAAACATGTCATGTCTGCCTTCACAGCAGAGAATAAATATAAATTTGCATCAATCAGTTGTGTGCTTTAATGGTAGCACTTTTGTTAAGAGGTTCAGGGTTCTAATCCACCCTCGTATATATATATTTTTTTTTATAAAAAATTAAAACCAAAGTGGTGCTCATCAGTGATTATATATAAAGAGCAAGGACATGTTTGTGTACATTCTGTTTTGTGCTTTTACCAGAACGAAGTGTTCGATTGTCTGTGTGAAGATGCACACAAACGCCAAGAGAGAACTGTTAACAGCTCCAACGAGCGCTCGCCATAACACATTTCAGCGACAGACCGCCTGTTATTTAACACAGACCAACACATTTCTTATCGAATGGAGATATTTATTTATTTTAGGTACATTCGACCGTGTGTGCTACGAGATGCTCTCATGCCTCTCGGAGAGTAATGGGGTTGCCCTGATTCCTGCGTGTGTACGTGTGTTGGAGATAGACGCACGCAAAGAGAACTGTGTAGTTTAATATAAGAAACAGATAAGATACAGATTTTTGTTGGTCTAAATTAAGTAGGTTAGGCACAAATTCTCTTCTAGCCAGAGCGATGTGTTTTTATACTTCATAACCATGCATCTCAGGGGGCCCATCGTTATAGCCTGCACTGGGGCCCATCATTAGTTACACCACTGTGTGTTACCTTTGATTTGTTTTGTAATGTAAAACAAGGATCATAACTATTAAGCAGTGATAAGATAAGATCTTTAGGCAGTAGCAACACAGAATAAGGCATACAGGCATACCCAGCAGTGCAGGGTATGTATTATTTATTGTTGTCTTTACAGCCTGTTCAATTGCAGGCCAAAGTCGAGCATAAAGGTCCTCAGATTTAATTATTGAGGAAGGAATCATGTTCATGCAAAATAAAACCTAACAGGAAGGTCACATCCCGGACACAAACTTTGATCGCCCTAAAGGGTTTTTTTTCAAGCCAAAGTCCATTTTATTGTCAATTCTGCCACATGTACAGCACACCCATGGTGCATACAGATAACACTAAGCACTAACAGTAGAACGTAAAAATACACATAAATACAGATTATATAAAAATTAAATAAATAAAATACAGCTATACAAATATACAAACAAGGACATGTAAAAAAGTGCAGATGTAGTGCTAAAAGAGCTTATCAGTGAAAAATAAGCTCAGGGAGCAGTCATTATTTAAACTGTCATGTGAGGTAGTTTGGAGTCCAATGCTGCACAAAGTGACTGGTCAAGTCAAGTCACCTTTATTTATATAGCGCTTTTTAACAATACAGATGTGTCAAAGCACTTAACAGTATCAAATTGGAGGATAGAGTGTCAGTAATGTATAATAATTAGATTAAACACTCAATTTTCAGTTAAAGGCATTTCATTATTGAATTCAGAGATGTCATTGTCTAGCTCAGTTTAGTTTAAATAGTATCTGTGCAATCAAATTCACTTATTACCCTGCCAGTTTACCAAATGCATACATAAATTGATGTGAAATACTGAACTGACTTGAAATTATTCAGTTATGTGACAAGAAAGAGAGCGCAGAGTAATACGAAAGACATAAATCACCGCATATGAGAACGGTTGCTGGACAGTACACAGCAAAATCCCAGTCAATCAAATAATGGTCAATCATCACTCACTGAATCTCTTAATTACCTCATTAACTTTAACACTCTGTAGTGTGGACATATATAGACACCCAGCAGTGTTAATTTGACACCGGGGGTTTTGCTGTGTAGCCAAATATAAACCTCATTGATTATTTGACATTAGAATGTTGCGACTGTCCAATAAGAATGAATATTACAGAGTAATAATGAACAGGAATAGACCTAAATGATTGAAACCGTTGCATGAGTAACAGAACAAGATTAAGTAAAGTTCAGTTACAAAGGTTTAAAATGTCAAATGTCCTCAAATAAACTTGTGACTCCTTCCCATCAAACTTGAATTATTAGCCTCAATGGTGCACCTTTGATACCTGCTTACAGCAGAGGCCGTAACAGTTTATGACAGTGATACTCAAATCTAGCTCGCGAGATCCACTTTCCTGCAGAGTTTAGCTCCAACCCTAATCAAACTCACCTACCTGTGATTTTATAATGACCCTGTAGACACTGATTAGCATGCTCGGGTCACGTGTGTTTGATTAGGGTTAGAGCTAAACTCTGCAGGAAAGTGGATCTCGCGAGCTAGATTTGAGTATCACTGGTTTATGGCATACAGTAAATATCTGCTCAGATAGAGAGACGTATATAAAAGTATAGTCATTCTCTTCCCTGCCAGACTTCACAATACAAGCAGTACTGACAGGGAATTATGGAAAAGATGGCTTTATTCGCTGTTTTAGTTATTTTAGCTTGTCTGTATGTTGACTGTGTAAGGAGTGCTATTGGTAAGTTCAGTTTATTTCAATTCATATCTATCTATCTATCTATCTATCTATCTATCTATCTATCTATCTATAGAAAAATCCCGGTGTCAAATTAAACTGCTGGGTGTCTATATGTGTCCACACTACAGAGTCCTTGCTGCAGCCTGTAGCACGATGACATGCTGTATTATATCCACTACGTAGTGGATGTTTTACGTACAGGTCTAGAATAAACTCATATTTTTATTTACATTTAATCATTTTGCAGACGCTTTTATCCAAAGCGACTTAGTATAATGACTTCCATTGAAGAAAAGTGAAGCCGCCATTGTCCCAATGGGGAGCGGCCATATTGCGCTGATTTGGGACCAGAGTCTGCGCTGTAGCGAGCGAAGTGGAGCCCACACTCCCGCCGAGTCGATCGCAAGCACACACCCCTGACCCTCTTTAAATTAGCCAATAAATTCAATTACTGCTCCAATTTTTGTCTGCTGATTGCCGTGTGAGAGGCTTGTGTTAAAATAAGGTAAATACAACTGCAATCTCTTCCTGAAAATCCCGAAAAAGTCCGTTGTCGCCGCAGTTCACTCAGAGAAGCTGTCAGTCTCAGCTCCAGTCACACTCCCGTTTTATAGCATCGCTTAACTAACTAAAACCAAACTTATTTAAAAAACGAACACTTGAACTTACATCGGCGTGATGGAATCTACATAAAATGACAAAAACCATCTTTGAAAACAAAATATTTGAAGTGAAATTTAATTATTTAGTTTGTCTCGCGTCCAATTAGATTACATGAAGAGGGCGGGGTTTATGCCCTATACTGTATATATATATATATATTAGTGCTGTCAAATGATTAATCGCATTCAAAATACAAGTTTTTGTTTACATGATATGCGTGTATACTGTGTGTATTAATTATGTATTTATAAATACAAACACATGCATGTATATATTTAAGAAAAATGTTGTGCATATTAAATATACTCTTATATGAATATTTAATAATAATAATAATATGAATATTTTAATTAAAAACGTGTCTCCACATACTATTCAAGAAATTTCTAGTGCATTTAATCTATTAAATAACAGCAGAGTGAGTGAGTTTTTGGATATGTTAAGATCACACTTAGTTTAGTGAACAAAATCCCACATTTCAGCTCTCATTTTGTTAGGGTGGGTACACAAAATGTTATTTTATCCTTGCTTCCACAATCTATATGCTTTCAATCAGCTTCATGTGGCCGTAAACATTTAATTTTAATGTGGCTTTAAGTACTATGCATCATCAAAGTTTCACTTTCACCACGTAAAGCCGGCAAATGTGGTGTTTACATGTAATAATCGTAATATTAGTTTACCTTACGGTGTGAACGAGAGTCTCTGCATCAGTGAGCACTAAAACGAGCATCTTCCCTCCAACTAATTTTCAGGAGAAGTTACTAAATGAAGTTCAATTTGTTGCTAAAAGTTGGTAAATAACGTTATGATGTCATTGCGCGATGACATCATTATGGAATTATGACGCAAAAATGTGTCACTACATCAAATCTCAGCAAAACAATATATTTTATATATGTTACTTTAGATTTGTTTGTAAAATAATATAAATGCCTAATATTAAAATATAAATAACTGTATTTATAAACACAACACTGAATTATTGAACACTTACACAGTTTTGAACCATTATTTTTTTATTATTTACCATTATTTACCATTATTTAAGCAGTGTATTAGTAGTAAGTTAGTGTGCTACAATATAAGAACAGTCTGTAAAAATAGTGCACAATCTACAATGTTAATATTAAGGATTTTCTTTTTTTTTCCTGCATTTTTAATTATGCATTGTATTTTGTGTTTTCGGGTTACAGGGTTACAACGGATAATGGATAACACATCATGTCCTGAAAAATTACTAGTACCTTTTCCATTTTTCTAGATATCTTACAGTCTTCTAATTGATCAACAGTCGCAGGTACAAGCTAAAGTGTATCATAAATGAACAATTATTCAATTATTATTATCAGATTGAACAATTGCAAATAGCAGCTAATTCATGTGATGTGTGTACTGCTATGCTTTACTTATTTTGTGTAATTTAGATGGAAATTGTGTTTCCTTTTTATTGTTTGAGTCATTTATTAAAAGTTGCAAAAAATTGCCAAATAAATGTTAAAAATAGCAAAATTGTTGCTAGGTGCTTTTGGAAGAAAAAGTTGCTAGGGTAGTGTGAAAAGTTGCTAAATTTAGCAACAAAATTGCTAAGTTGGCAACAATGGATGTGTCGCATTTCGGGAAAAAAAAACAAAAACATTGTCGAACAACAATATAAAATGCGGGAAACTATTTGTTGGTTATTCTACAATTAATTGTATTACAAATTATACTATAACTGGAAAATATTGTAAATTGATAAACTGTTCAGCGTGATGATGTTGAATGTCTCCGACAGCGCCTGTAGTCCCATTTAGCAACTTGTTAGCAACCGTAATTTTTAAGAAACATAGCGGTTTTAAAAAATCACGAGTTGGGTGTAACTGGTGTGTTTTATGTCGTAGAATAAAACGTGAAAGTATCTTGAGCCTGTGTGAACCTTGGACTTTATTTAAGGGATTTAACCAAAATCCCATTCAAAAAACCCATTGATGTTAACTCAATTCCGGGTTCTCGCCTCCACTCTATAATGCGCGCTTTTGTGCAATCAGAACAGCATTTTTTTACGGTGTCCTGTGACAAGCCAAATTACGTTAAAAGCGGTGCTTTTTACAAACACTAAAACGTCATTAAATACAGCGGGTTTTTTTGCGGTTTAAGCACATATTTAAGCACATATATATATATATATATATGTGTGATGAAACACCACACATTCCAGTAACAGCGACACATTCCTGTAGCTCAAATAGTAGAGCATGGCGCTATCAACGCCAAGATCATGGTTCAATTCCCAGGGAAAAATAAAATGTAGAAACTGTAACTTGAATGCAATGTATGTCACTTTGGATAAAGCGTCGGCTAAATGCAAAAATGTAAACATGAAATTGTCAGAAATTTAGCTAAATTTAAGAAAATGAATGAGAAAGAATGTACTCCCCATGCACCCCTCAGATCAGCCAGCACCTGCAGTGACCTTTACACCCAGGAAGTAGTCCAAATAGATTTACCCCTTTTCTTATAGGGGCAAAATCCTTTGTGGTAACACCACGGACATGAATTTGGGGGACACAACTTTTTTCTTAAATATAACAAAATATGTATTTTTAAAAAACAATTTAATAAAATTGTACATGTTAAATAAAAACTATATTCACATTATAACCACTTTATTAGTGTTAAAAATGTTATATTGTTGCAATTACATTCCATGATACCTCTCTAAGGGTTGGTGGGAACATGCATATTTTGTTACAAATGCAATCTCTCAAACTCAATTAAACATGTATTTTAAAACAAAAATGTATTAATAGTGCACAAATTGTGTTTACCCTACAGAATACAAACATGCAAACATTTATAAATGATTGATATATTATGCAAACATTATAATTTATTGGTATTTAAAGTTTATTTCAACTTTTGCAAAGTAGAGAAACACCACTTGCCACCGCAATTGAAGAATAACCCATATATATTTATTTTCCTTCAGAGCACATAAACAATATAAACTATGGAAGTGCCAGATATGTGATGTTCATTTATAAATAGACACCCAGCAGTGTTAATTTAACACCAGGGATGTTGCTGTGTGGAGTGTGTGCTACTGAATTGAGTCTTGAAACCAATGACTTGTTGTTTAAGGTTCTACGGAGGTAGACTGTGTAAGTGGAAGCTATGTCACCCTAAGGACGGTCGATGAGGGATATGAAGGTGAGATATGCCCACATAAAATAAAATGAACCATAATATAATATATGTTTTATTATAATATTTAATGTGAAATAAACTTTTTATTAATTTCGATTTGTTATTAATATTTAGATAAATATTCTGGTTATTAAAGAGTGTCACAAGAGTAATATTGCTGGCATTATCTAGTGTGTATGATTTAGATTGTGTGTTAGAATATGTATTTAAATTTGTATTTGATCTGGCTTACAGGAGATATAGAGATTATCACTAATATCAGCCCGAATGCTGGTCTGGTTCTGCAGCCACATCTCGGTACTATTGTTATGCAATATGTGGAGCTGGTTTACTCTGCTGGAGACTCAACCGCTACTGTACGGACCATCAAACCGCTGGATCTTGAAGAAATAAAGAATGTTTGTTCCACCTTCACTGACCCAGTGCCAGCAGACACACAGACAAACAGATAGATGATTGTATTGCATTATATTTTTAATAAGGAACACGTATTCACTATTAACTACGACTCTTCCCTCAATAAATTCCTTACTTGCTGCTTATTAATAGTTAGTAAGGTAGTTGTTAAGTTTAGGTATTGGGTAGGATTAGGGATGTAGAATAAGGTCATGTAAAATAATGCATTAATATGTGCTTAAATGCTACTAATAAATAGCTAATATTCTAGTAATATGCATGCTAGTTAAGAGACCCTAAAATAAAGTGTTACCATATATATATATATATTTATATGGCATGTCTCCTTGTATGTTTTATTTCTTTTAGTATGCAGATGCTTTGTATTATTCGCTCACCTGCTCAAGAGGGGTATGTTTATTTAAAAAATAACATCATAAAATCATTAAATAAGACAATGTATTATATTAATAAAAATTCAGTAAATAAAGCTTGACTATAAAGTCTTCATTTTCCATTTCAGCCGAAAAACATCCGGCAACTGTATCTTTATGATTTAAATGACAACCCTCCGATCTTCCAGAGCAAATCATACGGCGCCACAGTATCAGAGGTGTGTGTACTCTCACATCTTTATAATGTGTTTGGTCACTTAGGACCCTCGCACCTCTTAAGCCGGGTGCACACTGTGCGATTTCTAATAGTCCTTTATGATTGTTACTTGTCAGACTGTACGAACATGATGATCATATCACACTGTGGAATCGCAGTTGTCATTAATATCAGTCAAGTGTACGATAGTCAAGATGCGTTAAAAATGGGTGCGTACAAGAAAACTTGTCCAGAGTTTTACATTATCAACCCACACATGATCAGTGACTGGGAGCTGCATTACACACGATGCTGAAATGTTGGCTATCATAAAAAGTATATGAATAGTGGCAATAGTAGCGTATTTAAGAAGAATAGTGTAAGCAGCTCTACACACCCACATGAAAACTGTGGCACAACCGGCGTTTATCATAGCAAAGGCAACATATCAGATGAATTCCGTGAGCGGAGGTTTATGGCAGTTAAAAAAAATCTCTAGCATTAATTCTGATCATAGCTTGTCTTGAAAAATGAAGACAGTTTGACGTTCGTCGTAGGAGAAGTCACACTGCAGGACAGTGCGCCAAATCTTCTGAATTTCGTCGGAGGTAAAATCTGATCGGAACAGCCATTAATCGGCTGTGATCATGTCAAACCAGTGATCAAAGTCTAAGGATTTTAGCATATAATCTTTTAGGATTTTCTAAATTTGTCTCGCAAAAAATCGCACAGTGTGAGCTGGGCTTTAGTAAGCCTTGTCTTTCGTTATTTCACTCTTTCATTCTTTCATTCTTCCCAGGCGACGGCTGTGGGTTCAAATGTGCTCAGTGTGACAGCTACTGATAAAGATGCAACTATGGAAAACAAAAGAATTACATATTCTATACTGGTGAGTCATGAATGATTCTTACATATTTGATATACACAATAGGCTTCCACAAAACTGCATTAATGGTGAATGCGTTTGATCTGAGTGTCCAAAGCTCAACTGTTGTGTTGTACTTTACAGAAAATATGGGGCTCTTGACTTGGGAACGCTGCAGTTTGATAAAAAAAAAAAAACCTAAAGTTTATTTAACAAAAAGCACTTTTATGTTACAATCCTTGACCTGTTACAAGGATCTCATATCCTGATCCCTCTCTGATTTTTAATCCATTAGACCAGATTTAATACCAATAAGGCTGTCAATCTAATAAAACACTGAATATGTCTAATCTCATGTTTTCTAGTTATATAACTGATGCATGCAAATCATTTAAGAAATAAAAGGAAATGCAATAATATTGTGTACACTCATGAATTTATGTATGTTCCCATTTTAATGAATCACTTTAACTCTGTTAACAGATTCCAGTACCAGACGCATTTGAACTGAGCTATTACCCAGAGATGAATTCATGTAACATCAGGTTGACTAAACCTCTGAACTACAACAATGTTCAACAGTACACTTTCACCGTGGCAGCTAAAGTAAAGACAAACTCCTACATACATTTCACTTTGATTACTAAATGTCAAAATACTGCTCTAGTCTTTAAAGCAAAGCTCATCCAAAACTGAAAAATCTGTCATCATGTGCGTATCCTTGGGACACAAAAAGAGATGTTTAACAGAATGCCCAAGCTGATTTTTACCATACAAGTGTTTAAGGTCCAGGGACAGATGTCTTGGTGAAAGGATTTTGCGTTTTGGACTGAAAAATCATTTTAAGGGTGGTAATGAATGAATGAATGAATGAATGAATGAATGATGGATTTATATAGTGCTTTTATTGTGTATTGCTGCACACCCAAAGCACTTTACAATCATGTGGAGATTCTATCCTCAACCACAAAAAAAAGGTCCTTTTATTTTACAAAATAAACTTTAATGTCATGAAGAGATTATAATAATAGTAAACTTAGTGGCTGGGTAAAGCTTAATCCAACTATTGGGTTAAATCAAATCATAGTTGGGAAGGTGCTCTACTAATCCAATAGTTAGGTTATTGGGGTTATTTTTAACCCAACATTTTTAAGTGAGTTTGTTTTCTTGCAGGATATAGGAGGACTCAATGACACAGCAACAGTTAAAATAACGGTTAAGGATTTTGACAATCTAAACCCTTATTTTGACCACTGTCTCTACAAGGCATCCATTGAGGAAAATCAGGTGAATTATCTCAGAGGATGAGATGGATGTTTAAACACGTGTGAACACACAAATAAAACCCTCTTTTCTGTCCATGCACAGGTCGGACTCTTCTCAGACGTCACTCCTAAGGCCATAAAAGCTGAAGATGGCGACACAGGCATCAACGAGCCTGTAGTTTACAGCATAACGACAGGTATACACTTAATAGATGATTTGCGACACACTTCCATGACATGTCCTAATCTAAACAATAAATATTCTGAATTAAGGTTCTGATAATAACAAAGCATATATTGACGTTTTTGTTCCAGTCATTCCAAATAAATACCAGAACAACTTTGAAATTGATCGAAACAGTGGAGTCATCTCTGTGACAACGGCACTAGATAGAGAGGAAACAGAGGAGATTGCTGTTTTGATACAGGTATTCACAAGATTCACATGAATCTAAGGCAAATCTGAGTGCATTTTTTGTATATATTTTCTAAACGGTGTTTCCTTGTAAAAACAGGCAGCTCAGCAGGATGATGCCAGAAAGACGGCTGATGCTGTGGTTCTCGTCACTATTGTGGATGTGAATGTCAACACACTGAAATTTGACCAGGGGGCCAATTCTTTGCTCCTCGCTTAATAGATCTGAAATGATTTGACAGATGTTTAATGGCTAATTTGGTTCTTCAAACAAAATGATTTGATTAAAATAGCTGTTGTCTGAGATTACTGCGTGTTGACATGTTCGTAAGAAGAGGGCAGATATATCGACACTCAAAACCATGATTAGCAATGCAGTGAAGACAACGTAATGACATCAGATAAGAGCAAAATGACATAGAAAGTATAATAGATAAATAAAATGTGTAACCATTTTTAATGATTTTTCACCATTTCTAGTATTCGTATAGGTTTTGCATTTTTCAGTGTGGGGACAGCTCCAGTCGGAGACAGAACACCAAAAAGTGAAATTGTCCTCAGATGTCTAGTCACCCTAGCACAAACACTTGTGACAGAGAAGACAATGGACACCCATATTGATGAGGCTTGGGTAGGCGATAAATAAGTACAGCTCAAGTTTTAAAAAGTACAAAGACAATGTATGGACCATAACTTCTGGAAGTAAAAAGAATCATCTGTGCCAAGCTATTCTAGTCTGTATCAACCACCTTTGTTTGCATAGTCAAATGGAGCAGTATACTTTCCAAGGAAAAAACAAACATCTGTATAAATACGTTAGAGAATGTGTAAAACCCAGAGCATTGTTTGAGCTTAACAGGCCATTATCATAGAATGCGTTCATGCATTTAAAATATCAGACGTCTTTGTAAAAGTAAATAAAATTCTTAAAAATCAGTGTCCAAAGACATTTGTTTAAAACAATTGCATTTATTTATTGTGTGTTGCATTTATCCATCATGATTGACAGGATTACATTTACCTGCTCAACCCATAGAGGTTTGCTGGATTCATTCTGGACCAGGGCCGGAATAACATAACATAGTTAGACAGGGCTGAAACCCCAGGACCCACAGTTGGAGGGCACCCCTGAATGGTTGTTTAGGGAAGGAAATGTAGACCTAGATTGATTGGCCATCCAAAGCACCCAAATTTTTACCAGTGGGCCAGTAACCGAAACCCCACAATGACCCCCACATATTAAGTGCTTGGATTTCAAAGTTGTGTTGTGAAGATGAACAAAGGTCTTTCAGGTTTGGAACAACATGAGAGTGAGTAATAAATGACAGAATTTCATTTTTGGGTGACAAGAACACATTTAAGTGCACAGAGCGAGTGTTTTCAGAAAAGAAAGAAGTAAATATATCATAAACTCAGACTTTTTCATGACCCAGAAAATGATAAAAATGTTTGTTCTCATCTTGTGCAGCAGAAGTAGAGGTGGTTCAGTCAAAACATTGCATCTTTAACTGCATAAGAGGATAATTACATGTTGACATGTTGCAGGCTTTATTTAGCCTCATAACTGACAACATACTGAATATTCTGAGTCAAATATACGCAAATGTTTATGTTTTAACGTCACTGCAGGGAAATAACCTGATTTATTGATAAAGTCATTGTGCATTGTCAAGTTACTGATGTGCATGCAAATGGGGAAAACTGGTTATTTAATAAGCTGATATTTGTGAGCTCTGAGCATGCAACTGAAGTGTAAAGGTAAACCGTAATGGTAAATACACTGATATATAAGCAACCATTGAATCAATGTTAAAAATTGTTGATTTGTCAATGTTAGTTGCACCGAATCAACATAGCTTTTGCACCCGCAATTAATGCTGAAAACATTTCAACAAATGACCATTATTTTGATCAGTGTTTGCTTTAGTTGGGTTCTTGACTCTTTGTACTTTAATGTTAGGTTTTCACTGTCTCTTGTAACAATGTTGCTAAAATACATTTGTTGAGGCATTGAAAACTAAGATCCATTAGAGTCATGTGATGGTGACTAATCATTATGAGGTTATTTAAATAATTGTTCTCAAATATGTAGTTTTTTTATGTGTGTATAATGTGTGATACTACAGTGTGAGATTGAAGCAGTGGTTCGGCTATCAGTTTTGTGTGTAACGGAGACAGCTAGTAGGAGCTACACAGATAAATTTCACCCCCGTGATCTAAAGTGACACACATGCGACTGATGTTAGAAGCAGCGATTAGAGCCCTGCGCGGGACTGTTTTCTTCATCCCGCTCCCGCCCGCGCCCGCCGAATTTCTGACCGTTACCGCCCGTTCCCGCAACGTGTGTGTTACACTCCCACCCGCTCCCGCAATATGTATGTCCACTCCCGCCCGCACCCGCAAAACTCTGAGAATTTATTCCCGCACGATAATAGAGATGCATTGATTTTGTGTCTTCTCCCGTCCCGCAGGAAAAAAAACGTATTGTATTGCTATTATTAAAGAGATTCATGTTTGTTCCTTTCCCTGACCTGCATGTATTCTGACGCACTGGTAGGGAAGATGAATATAGCCTGGGCTATCGGGGACATCTAAAATGCTTAGGCTACCGCGCGTTTCTTTAGACTTCAAGTACTTTGATTTTGTTGACAATGACATCATGTCTCTAGGCTACCTCCCAATCCCGCAGTGTTTTTTTTTAGCCGCCCATTCCCGCCCGCAGCAAAATTCAAACTGCCCGCTCCCGCGAGATTTGCGTTGGGTCCCGCGGGACCCGGCGGGTCCCAATCCCAATGCAGCCCTCTAGCTGCGATCTTCAGCCTCTTTGTCAGCGCGCACACCTCCCACGCCGGAAAACTGGGTTCGAGACCTACTCAGAGCAGGCAAGTGGCACCTGCTGCATATGAATAAACAGAAAAACTAACTCATTAAATTGCTGGGTTTTAGGCACTCTGCTTCATGCCGTGCCTAAAAACGACCCTTAGCTGTGATAAATTCACTGTAAACTACGGCTTCTTGGGGCTTATTGCTTTATTAATTCAATGCATTTAACACTGACTAATCAACTATTTTTAACATTTATCAGGTTTTCACCTGCTCTCTTGCTAACTCTAACAGTCACTAACTGAAATATGGAATTATGGAATTTATAATTAATTCACTGTTATTATTGGCTAGTTACAGAGGTGGATAATCCAGGGGTCAGAAAATAAAAGTCCTGCCATATGTTTATTCCACCCATGAACTCAGCAGCTGATTTCACCAGAAGAGGAACCAAGACATTCCTTTCAAGTCACAAGAAAGTCTCAAGTCAAAACCCTCAAAGAGTTACAGTTAATGCGATAATTAAGTGACTAATTAAATGATGATTGAGCATTAGTGATGAACACCTGCTGTTATTGAGAATTACAGAGGATCAGATGTTGATGTTTTATTGGTTGAAATAACTCCACCATCATGGAGATCAGTGTTTGCTTTAGTTGGGCTCTTGACCCTTGACTTCTTTGTTAGATCTCTCTCGTAATGCACGTGGTGCTGTGAAGCAAAGAGGCTAGAGCTCTACAGTGATCGGATAATCACCATGAGCTGGTTTGATTATATCAAAATTAACTCTTGTTTCGTTGTTTCATTTATATGATTACATTTTGCATAATCAGCCCTATGAAACTACAGAATGCAAGCAAAGTGTGTCTCTACTAATTTTTTCAATTAATTTTGAATCTATGTAATGCATATAAAAATCTGACCTCCAGTGATTTTTAGACACACACATACACCAAGAACCAGCATATGAATCTCAACAATGGTGCCGATCAACAAAATGCTTCATGCTGCGAAGCATGAAAAACTCCCATCATGCAATGCAGTATGTAAAATTATGGTCACCACTGTTGAAGATCATATGATAAATATTCATGTCTAAAATCTTTGAGGACTTGGGATTTGATTTGAAGACTTGCTTGTGACTTGAAAGGAATGTCTTGATTCCTCCTCTGGTGAAATCAGCTGCAGAGTTCATGGGTGGAATAAATATATGGCAGGACTTTTACTTTCTGACCCCTGGACTATCCACCTCTGGCTAGTTATATATACAGTATCTCACAGAAGTGAGTATATTCCTCACATATTTGTAAACATTTTATTATATCTTTTCATGTTACAACACTGAAGAAATTACACTTTGCTACAATGTAAAGTAGCGAGTGTACAGCTTGTATAACAGTGTAAATTTGATGTCGCCTCAAAATAACTCAACACACAGCCATTAATGTGTAAACCGCTGGCCACAAAAGTGAGTACACCCCTAAATGAAAATGTTGAAAATGAAAACACTGACTCGGTACTTCCGCCTACATCAAGCGTGACCTTTTCAACGTAATTGCGTATTACGTGATGTCATGAACGTGCATCACAGAACAGAGCAAGGCGAGCATTTGTGCTTATAAAACTTAAACTTTTTTATTTATTTTTGAAATGACCGATCGTTTCGCTAGATAACACCCTTATTCATCGTCTGGTATCGTTTAAAGCCCTTTGAAGCTGCACTGAAACTGTCATTTGGACCTTGAACCGTTTGGGTCCCAATGAAGTCCATTATATGGAGAAATGTTTTCATCAAAAACCTTAATTTCTTTTCGACTGAAGAAAGAAAGACATGGACATCTTGGATGACATGGGGGTGAGTAAATTATCAGCAAAAGTTTTTTTAAAAGTGAACTAATCCTTTAATTTTGTCCAATTACCCCAACCCCAATAAAACATTAATGGAGTATTGTGTTGCTGGATGGGCTGAGTTTTAGCTCTAGTCCAGACCTCACCCAGAGAGCAACATAATGTCAGCCCAGATCCGGCCCACATCTGGAACATGTGGAATGATGATCTGGCCCACATGTGGCGTGGAATGATGGCACTGGGGCGGACCGCTCCTCTTTGCCAGATCTGGGCCAAAAGTCAAGAAATAAAAGTCAAGAGCAAATAAATCAATCATACTGGATCTTATCTGAGCCACACAATCTTCATATATTATTTATAGAGTTCTCTCAGCTTGACTAAGCTTGTTAACAAGATAAATCACTGAAAGAAATAAGAGAACAGAAAAAAAGAGATTAGCAGAAACTCAAGAACTGACTTCAGCCACAGCCTTAGATGAATTCAACTGAAGATAAAATCTCTGAAGATCTTAGCAGAGGAGGATTAAACAACTCCACAAACAGCATCACCAGCTTCACTTATTACTAACCAGACTGACTTTATATCTGTTAGAGGTCTACAGAAGTTCTTGTTGAGAATTAAATTAAATGTTTAATCTAATGTTTGTTTCATTTGACGTCACCATAATGGTGACTGGTGTTTCCATTAGTTGAGCTCTTATTACCAACTCTTATCGCCATTAGTTTGTTGTCACTTGCTACTGTGCTTATGAAACACATTTGCATTAGCAAATAAAAACAATTTGCGGTGTCGTAATGATAGTCAGCTGTTAATGGTTTGTCATCATTATGACACCTGCTTCACTGGTGTCATTAGATACAAACGTTTGTGTTGTTACAGTAATGTATTTGCCGTATAAAACCGCATTGCAAGACCAACAGTATTGTAGAACCATTTGAAGCTTTAAAAAAAAAGCATTAAAAGTTGACCACCACTAATACTCAAAGTAAACATAAATTAACACATGAACCTCAACAATGGTGACAATAAAGTCTAATGCTGCAATGCATGTTGGGTACCATAGTACATAACTCCTAGCATGCATCACAGCATGAATAAATGATGCACCTCACAGCGACCCTCAGCAACTGCCTCCACTTCCGCGACAAGAAGAGCTGCCTGCCCCAGACGAGTCTCCGTGGACAAGACAAGACTAGGTAAATTAAAATGTTCCTGTGGGGATGACAAGATTTAAAAAAATCCATGACTCTGGGGACATGGCACGGCACTCCTGGCCGTGATGTGGACTGGATCCACAGGCTTGGTAGAGCCGCGGACGGCGGGTTGGCTTTCCCCGCGGACGGCAGCGTGATCTGCTGCGAACTTCTTCTTATCTTCTGTCGGATCTGGGCCAACAATATGTTGCTATCTGGGGATGATTCTTCTCTTCTAGGGCCCGAAATAATACCTTCTAATAATAAAACTATTTAAAGTAAATTAAAGAGGCATATGCTCAAATTTTTTTTTTGCTGTTCCTGGATACCCATTTGCTTTGACCTCATATCTGGCGTTAATGCATTTATGCTTTTAATGTGTTGTATCCTGGAATATTTAGTATACATACTCGTATCTCTGTGTTGAAAAAAAAAAAAAAAACATGCATCCATACACACTTACTTACTTATGTACTTATTTACATACTCACTTAAAGCATAACTACATGTTAACTATATGTGGTGGAAAACGTGGCACCAAGATAGGCATTTGTTTTGTTTTTTTATAGCCCCAGGGCTCTACAGGTCTGTTCATAGGAACCGGATAGGTATTGTTAGGTATACATTTGCATTTGAATTTGAGAAGGAAACAGTGGACTGAATGATGACCACATAACATATCAATAAACATCTCAGCACACACAAACGTTTTCTTCAGTCGTTTGTGTCGGTGAGGAACTCTATACATCAGGTAAGATTTTCTTTGTGCTCATTATCCTTATTTTTCTCTGTAAATCAAATACTGCAGCATGTGCTGACTGTGGACTGTGGGTAATTTGGGTTTTGACCAGCTTACACATGTAAAAAAATAAATATACTTAAGTTTTACTAATGCCAATACACTTATTATATTTTATTACACCATACAGAGTGCATAATTACGATGGCGTTTTAGTGGCACATAAAAAAATAAAATAAAAACAATTCTAAGACTTCGAGAATAAAGTCAAAAGGTTTTAACAATAAAGTCAAAATTATGAGATTAATGTTCTAATGTTTTGAGAGTGTATTCTAGCCTATTGTGCATGCAAATAGCCCATATTGGGAGCAACGGGAGATGTTCCAAAGTCTCAGTTTTCACAATCTGTCAGTTTTATAGCGAAATACACTGTAAAACGTGAATCATCATCATCTGACTAGATTTTCTCTAGCAATTTCAGCTGCAACGAACGTGCTTTAGAAATTCACAGATACAACAACCAGAGAAAAACTAATGCTAAAAAGTCAAGGATCAGGATACCAACTGGCTTCTGGGTTTCTGTTGTCTGAGTTTTGGGGTTTACCACTGTGCTGAAGAGTAGAGTCTGTGCTTCAGTCCAGGAAAAAATATTATGTTGCATGTGGTTTGAATTACCACTGTGTATGAAATGTGCTATATAAATAAACTTGCCTTGCCTTTATATAAAGTGCCCTTACTATGGGTTATGAAAGGTTCATAACTTAGTTTTGGGAGTCCCCAACAACAGGTTGACATGCATACAAGGTAAAAAACACTTTCATTGTCTTATAATATGCATTTTTATTTTTACCTTATCTTATGCAAAAATTCATTTTTCCAAACCCTTCCTTTATTCTGCGGTGATTGTTCCAATTGGTCGATTTCATTTCCATTTAATCTTGCCTGTAATGCCTGATAAAGCATTGTTTGTGAGCTCAGTGCTGCTTTGTGTACAGAGTTACCAGGGAAACATCTATTTTACTGCTCCAAAAGCAGCACCTAGTGGCAAAGAATGAATTTCCATTTTCATTTAGACCAACACAATAATCGACTGATGGTCAAGTTTTAATTTCAACAAAACCAGTTATTGTAGATGTTACCACATTATGTACATTTTAAGTTGAACAGACTAATTTTTTTTTTTTTTTTTCAGTGTACTAACAATATGTCTATAACAATAACTTATTTTTGATTATGTTTTTGCGGAGTAGGTGGAATTTTCACAAATAAAACAATATCATTTATTCAAATATATTTCAAAATGGCCAAAAAATATATTTGTTAAAATATATTAGTTAAAATATATTTCGAAATATATTTACGCACATATATTTTCTACTAATATATTTTTGGCCATTTTTTGTATACACACAAAAAAAAATGGTAAAAAAGTTAAATATCATAAATTAAATAATATGCAAAAACTCTTACAGAAAATTTTCATTAAATATTTTACAAAGCAGATATTGCTTGAGTTTGCACTAAGTGCAAATAGCAATGAATGTTATTTACACTAAGTGAAAATAGCAGTATTTTTTAAGTATATGCTATTTAGACTAAGTGCAAATAGCTATAGATTTTATTTACACTATGTTAAAATAGCACAATTTTCTGCTATTTATACTACTTAGTTCTACTCTGGAATTACAATTGTGATTATACAAAATTATATTTATGGATAGTCAAAAAAAAGTTTTAAATGTTAAAATGGCTTGCCATAGTCATTAGGTATTTAGAGATATCTCTAATCTGATTTCCTACAGTTGCAGATATCTCTAATTGTCATTGTGACTAGTCAAATTATAATTATGTCTCTCCGAATTACATTTGTGACTATCCAAAATTACATTTATGGATAGTCATAACAAAGTTTTAAATGTTAAATCGGCTTGCCATATACTTTCAGATATATAATGATGCATTTTGGATATCTTTAAAAATGATGAATTAAAGATATCTTAAATTTATTTCTGATTATAGTCAAACACCAGTTAGAGATATTTTTAATTATATTTTTTACTAGTGGTAATTCAGTTAGAGATATATCTCCCACATGTGACAGTGACGTGGCGTCAGTGCCATCTCAAGTTGGACAAACTTTGTCTTGTATAATACATTATAAGTTATAGCTATAATTGATTTATGTGTAAGTCAATTAATGCACAGTAATTCAATTCAAATGTTAAAAATATTTTTTCCAAGATATCTCCCTTTTGAAAAGCAGACAGAAGAACTTGTTTATTACAAAAATATTTAAAATATATTGCAGTAGATCTACATATGGTTTATAAATAAGAGACACTTTAAACCCATTAAAAGCTGTATAATTTTACTATGTTCTTTACACAAAGTAAGCATAAAATATACTTTAAGTAAGAGTAAAATAAATATGATTTCCATAAATACACTAAAATTTCACAAACATATGCTTTGTGTTTTAGCATATTTCTTAAAAGTGTATCTAAGCATATTTGTTACCAAAGTACTTCAAGTATACTTAAAAAAAAAAAATTAAATGCAATAAATTTATATTTATTTTTAATGCACTTAATGTAAGCATGTTAGAAGTACAATTATACTATAAATATCTGAATTTAAAGTACATTTTTAATTAATTTAGGAGTATTTCTTTAAACCAGGACTCTTACTGTAAGTGCTATAACATATTTAAGGATGTATACATCTTTATTAATTATCATAATCATTTGTAAGTTGCTTTGGATAAAAGTGTCTGCTAAATGACTAAATGTAAAAGTAATTATGGAGCGTTTGTTGATCTACACCAATTTTTATCTGTGATGTTTTTGGGAAACCATGATGATTCATATACGATTGCTTCTGTCACCTATGATTTCTAAGAGAATCCTTTCATCCTTTAATTATGCTTTGACAATAAATGATTCATACTCTCCACATCTGTTATTCTCATATTAACATTTAAATTCAGAAATGCAGTGAAAATATGGAATGCTTGACAAAAAGAGGAAAACAAATACACTGTATCATCACAATTGACTATGGCTTCCTTTCATATACATGAGTATTTATTTATTTGTTTGTTTGGTTGGTTGGTTGGTTGGTTGGTTTAAAGGTGTATTCTCTGACCCAAACACTTTATGGAGAAAAGCTGGTCAGATGATAAATAGTTCTCATATCAATTCAAAATATTTTTATTTTCTTTTACAGATTTTTCTTCATATATCATGACAAGTTTCATAAGAGCACCGATCTCTGTTATGCTGTGTAAGTATGAAAATAAATATACTGTATAAATATAATGTGCCTTGATCAATTAAATAGCAATTAATTCATTCAGTGACAGCTGCATAGATCCAGATCTATATGTTGATTTGTTTAGCATATGTCATTCCTTTGCATTCTTCACTGATAATAGTGACATATCACAAATGTTCAGGAAACATATTCTTTTCAAAGCACAAGGCTTAGTTTTTTAGGGATTATTCCTATTTATGTTGTTTTTTTTTAACACATAATATGGAATTAATTTAAATCCATTACTCCTCAAGATGGGTCGATGGTTAATTGATTTACAGGGCTAATTAACATCATTTTTATCTTTGACCCTCAATCATCCTTCGTGACAAATTTGGGCAAAATCATTTTTTTTTTTTTTTTTCTTTTTTTTTTAATAGTTTCTTTAATCTGAGCGGTTCAAGATTTGGGTACTTTTCCTAAGTTTGTCACTTGAACGCACACACACAAAAAAAGAGTGGTTGGAAAAAAATAATAATAATTTGACCTTCGTGCCCAAAAATGGGCACCCATAGGAAATGAATGCGAAATACCAAAATTCAAAGCAAAATGTTTTATTTTTTTTTGTCCAATAAAAATCAATAAATCCAACACAATGCAGATCAAACATACATGTAAATGAAGGCTTGAGCCTATACAACATTCTCAATGTGTCACACACACACACACACACACACAAAAGGCATAGAGTACTACAGCCAAATAGTGGCATTGAAATGTTAGATATTTTGATATTTTTTTTACTATCATATGTGACCAGATGGCACCAAATTGTTAGGTTTTGTCCGTCTGTACTTACTGCAATGATATATATATATATATATATATATATATACACAACTTTTTATTTTTTATTTTTTTTTACTGAATTAAAATAAATATTAAATATAACATAGAAAATAAGCATATTGGGATTTTTTTTTTTTTTTTAGGTTTCAAAATTAGGGTGGTTCAAGGCTTGACTACTTTTTGTAAGTTTCTCACCTGAATGCACACACACACACAAAAAAAATATATATATATATATATTTTTTTTGTTTTTTTTTTTTTTTTTTATTATTATTCGTCCAATTAATCCAACACAATTCAGATCAAACACACATAAATGAAGGGGTGAGCATATACAACATTCTCACTTTCACACGTACACACACACACACACACACACACACACCGACAAAAAAAAAAGCTTTGAAAACTACTGCCTAAGGGGCTATTGATATTTTGGTAGTTTGATGTTTTTATACCATCATCAGCCACCAGATGCCACCAGAGTCACCAAATATTTTAGGTTTTGGCTGTCTGAACTTACTGGAATTATTATTATTATTAAAATTATTATTTATACTGAAGTAAAATAAATATTAAATATAACATAAAATACGCATATTTTACATAAAAATATGGTACTTTTAGAGGTAAATAAATAAAAAAAAAACCCACCAAAAATCACAAAGATTTGGATAAATTGATAGATTTTATTTTATCAAAGATGGTAATATGACATTTATTAAAGGGGTCATCGCATGCTAAATTCACTTTTACATGTTGTTTGAATATAAATGTGTTTTGGCAGTGTGTACACTTCCACCCCATAATGATAAAAATCCACCCAGTGTGTTTTTATTTAATCCCTAAAAATAAAATCCCCTTTTCAAATCAGGTAGTTCTCAGCTTCTTGTCTGTGTGATGTCACATGGACGAAGGCCGTCTTACCTTATACCCGCCCTGTAATAATGAACATAGCAGTTGTCATTTACTCCTGACATCTGAGCCATATCATTGACCTAACCTAACTCTAACAACTGAGAAATTTGAACCAAAGTATGTTACAGACTTTTCATTAAGACCCTAAAGAATCATATTAACTTGTGGAAAATGGGCATCTGATGACCCCTTAAAAAAATAAAATAAAAATTGGATCACACCTGAGAGCTTCATGCTCAAATTGGTCTGGACTCAAAACATGAAATTCATAGAGTTCAGTGGGTATGAAGCCATGTTTAACTAACTTTACCGTGATCATGTAGCTGCTGCTCTTAGCTCAGGGTACTGTTGGAGTAGCTGGAGCGCTGATACTAATTCATTTGTTTGGAGTATGCTAAACGAATTAGATCCAACAAATGTACTTTTATGAGTGTTTAGAGCTTTCAATATTTTTGTCTAAGTTCATGAAACTGACACATTTTAAGTAATCTGAATTGTTTCATTGTTTTGAGTTTAATGTCCTTGTTTCTTTTAATTCAGAGCAACTTAAATTAAATTGAAAATAGGGATTCCTATTTCCCAGCATGCTTTACCATGGTACTCAAAATGGAGAGAAAATGCTGAAAATAGAGTTTCTTTCTTTCTTTCTTTTTGCAGGATTAATGTTAAATGGGAGTTTTAGTACAGTGTAATTTAGGACAGGTATGTTAAATGCTATGTATTGTCTTCCTCGGGTTTCAGACGGTTCAGTCAGATTCTGTGAATTGGTTCTTCGAGCATCACTAGTCATCACTAAGTTAATTAACCCTTTGTTATGTTGTTAATTAATTTGTCTTAATTATCATTTATTTCAGATGTCTTGGCCTGTGTAACTGCCACACAAGAGACAACCACAGATGGTAATGTATTGTTCTGTGGTGTTTTAACTGTATATGAGCAGATCTATAGATCGGTGTGTTCAGCTTCTGTGTGTTTGGACTAGGGCTGTCAAGATATCAGATTTTTCTCTAAAAGATTATCACGGCCATAAGAAGATTATAAAATGGATAGTTCCGGTCCTTGTTTCTGATTGGTTAAGCCAAGTTTGAAGCTGTTGTAAATTACTCTACAAACATACACCTTTGTTTACGTCTGTGTGTTGCTCGGCAACCACTTTGTTGCAACCACAACTGTTTCTGAGGAACTACATTGTTTGGCGGAAGAATAATGTGTTTATTAATATAATTACATTTTATTTGCTCTGTTTTATTTTGTGAAACCTTACTACACTGAATATCCGTTTTATAAAAGCACTGTAAACCATAGCTTATGGGGGCTTATGGCTTTAGTAGAATATTTCACAACATCTATAGGAAAAAAATAGTGCCATCAAATTAATATTTATTTATTTGTTTGTTTGTTTGCTAATTAATCACACCACTGCATATAAAAGGAACAATTATACTTAACTTATTTTAGTAAATAACTTATTTTAGCTAAACTGATTTGAGCTTATTGATGGGTGCTTTTGAAGCAGTGCTTTGTGAAGCTTTGAAATCATTTGTTTCAAACCAGTGGTTCAGAGCACATATCAAACGACTCAAACCTGAGACTCGATAGACGAACTAATCAATTCTCTTTCCGGCTCAGGCTGCATTGGTTAAGCGTATGGGGCTGTCACGTGATGAACGAACGACTCAAACCCGAGAATGTTGTGCAATGCGCATGCGCGACTGAACGAATCACTCCCCGAGACGACTCGTTCTTCCCGAGTCTTATTAAAGATTCGTTCAAAACGAACGAATCGTTCAAGAACAACCCATCACTACTGTCTAGCTCCGCCTTGCCCGCATTCTCCACCACTGTGGCGGGAGGAGCAAGTGACAGACACAGTGGGTGTGGCGTCAGGCCTCGGAGAGGTTTTTATTAAACAAAATAATCAAATATAGTGTCCAAAGGGGGGTAAAAGTGTCCAAAATAAACAGGGGGCCTGGTGTCCTCGTCGTGCTGCGGGGTTTGTGAAGGAGGGCAGCGTTCGGAAAGGAAGGGTCCAGGGAAGGGGTGGAGTCCGGTGGCCGCACGCGCTCCCCTCTCGGATCCGGGAGCAAGTGGCGGCGGCTTCTTTCCAGCGGCTTCGTCCTACTCCTTGGCCCCCGTCGGGAGCCTGGTGAAGGGTGGCGAATACGGGACGGGGTGGTGATGATGATAAGGGGGGAGGCAGCCGACTCGTCACAATATTTTGGTGAAGTAACTCAAAAGTAATACAGGAGTCATGTAACGCATTACAATTCTGAGACAGTAATATTGTAAGGTAAGGAATTACTTTTAAATAACAGTAATCTGTAACAGTAATCTGTAATGTATTACAGTTTGGAAGTAACTTGCACAACACTGCTAATAATTATGCTATTTTGAGATCATGCACTCCAGACAAATTTATTTTATCCATTATTTATCAAAATTTATTCTGCATCTTAATTAAAAATACATTGCTTATGAACTCATAATCAGACCATCACATTTAACAACATATTTAACACCATAAAAAAAAACAATTAGGGGGGATGGTGAGGTCAATTTCTTTTCTTTTCTTTTTTTGGTGGTGTAGGGGTGGGGTGGGTGGTGTATCCTGTAGCTAATTTTACATAATGATTACAAAATGTGTCTACATTTAAAAAAGCCTTATTAAATAAATTATTATTTGTATGCATTTTTTCCCTTCTGTCTGTATATACTATTATTATTATTATTATTATTTATTTATTTTTCTTCCCATAACAGCTAATCTTTCTGACCCCTGCTATAACTACACTGTGCTGGACAATCCATGGAGAACCGACAGCAGTAGCATATCAAACCCCTCCTCCATGTGTGACCGGTCTGTCATCTGGAGCGGCTGGTATCGTCTCTTCATTAATGGCCTGAGCACTCACATCTCAGACACATGTGTTGCTCAGTCCAGCTGTGGTACTGATGTTGCACTGTGGATTCATGGTGGACACCCAACAGTACAGGATGGAGTCGTCACTCGAGATATCTGCGGTTACTGTATCAATTACTGCTGCTATTACGGGTCTTACCCCATTAAAGTCAAAGCCTGTCCAGGAAACTATTATATCTATGAGCTGGTTAGACCAACTTTCTGCATTTCAGTATACTTTGCAGGTGAATATATTCACATGAGCTCTTTCTACACATTCATGCTATTTGTGCCTCTGTTCAATAATCACTATTCATCCAAACTTTCAGATCTTGGCAGCATTAACACCAGCTCTACAGCAGCCATCTCAACTGGTAATGTAACACACTGTGTCTCTACTGGCTTATTTACTGGACTGATTTATCTGCAGATCTGTACTGTAGAAAAGATCTGTAAGGAAGAGTGCTTTTCTAGTGAAGTCAACCGTATACAATAGAGATGCATCTTAAACAAAAATGTCTGTTTTTGTATTATTATTTTTTATTAATATATATATATATATATATATATTTGTTTTCTTCATTTGATAATTCAATCAGCAGGTAAAGATGTTAGAAATGCATTTAAGGGACTACTTCTATTGTTTCTACTTCTATCCACTAGCTAGCTGTTTGATTGACAACAGAAAATAACACATCTGCCACCAAACAGTGAAAATGAACTATTTTCCTCTGTCCTCATTATAAGTCAAACATGTTCCATTCCCTATCATATGCAGAGTGAGTCGAAGTCGCTTTCACACTCGTCTCAATCACCCTTGGAGGAAAACCCAGAACACTTAAGTTTAACCTCTCACGGGACAGGCCCAAAGAGCCCCTTTTCTGCTTATGAGAGGAGATCCTTATTAAAATGCTGTATGTTGCTATATTTAGAAGTCAGTAACTGTGTAGCTGCTGATGCTGTGATGAACTCAGAAAGGTCTGAGTTAAATTTGAGTTTTTAGGTTTATTTCACTTAATTTTCAGTTGAATTTCAGATACACAAAGTAGAGCGCTGTTTAGTTTCATTTCATGTCAGCAAAATAGTCTTTGTTTAGTTGACTCAAATGAAGTAAGTTCACAGTTATAATGTAATCACCTTATTAACACAGCATAAATATAAGTTGTTGTTTTCAATTAAAGTTTTATTTTAAGGCAATTTACTTTACATTTAATTCAATTGTACTTTTAATGGCAGAAAAGTACTTTTTTATGTGATTTATTTATTTATTTTTATTAATTAATTAATCTTTACTCCCCCCCCAGTGTATCCTTCTGTTGACCCCTGCTACAACTACACTGTGCTGGACAATCCATGGAGAGCCAACAGCAGTCGCCCATCAAACCCCTCCTTCATGTGTGACCAGTCTGTCACCTGGAGGGGCTGGTATCGTCTCTTCATTAATGGTCTGAGCGCTCACATCCCAGACACATGTGTTGCTCAGTCCAGCTGTGGTACTGATACTGCACTGTGGATTCGTGGTGGACACCCAACAGTACAGGATGGAGTCGTCACTCGAGATATCTGCGGTTACGCTATCAGTTACTGCTGTTATTACATGTCTTACCCCATTAAAGTCAAAGCCTGTCCAGGAAACTATTATGTCTATGAGCTGGTTAGACCAGCTTTATGTAATTCAGCATACTGTGCAGGTGATTATATCCACAAGAGCCTTTTGTGTTATTTGTGTTTATTGATGTATTGATATTAATGAGGCATTATTTTTTCAGTTGTTAACATCAGCAGCACTGTTACAGCAGTCGCACCAGAGATGAGCTCAGCTGGTAATGTAGCCTGATGTTTCTTTGTTTATTGTTATTTTGGCTGAATGTTTGTGGATCTGTAGAATTGAACAGGCGTGTGTGTGTGTGTGTGTGTGTGTGAGTGTGTGAGTGTGAGTGAGTGAGTGAGTGAGTGAGTGAGTGAGTGAGTGAGGGAATGAATGTGTGTGAAATGTGCAGGTGCAGATCATTGTAGACATTTTATGTGTCCTTTGTAATATTTGCATCTTTGTTAATTGTTATTATCAGTCATTTTTCTTTTTTTTTCAGCTGTTACTATCAGCAGCACTTTCACAGCATTCACTCCAGAGACGACCACAGCTGGTAATGTAGTTTTTGCTCATCTGCAGCCCTGAACCACAATGTGAAAAAAACAAAACAACATTTCTGAGCCTCTAAGTTTTAAATTGTTCTCTCTTCAAAACCATAATTTTTCTTCTCCACAAGAGGTAACACAAAATAAAAAAAATAAACTAGCATTAGCATGCTGTATCAACCTCAGCCAACTGGTGCCACCACTATCAATAAGAATAACATATAGTGTTTACACTGCTTTCTCTGTTTATTTATCCTTGAATTATACATGGCATCATAAGACAAAATCAGTTTTGTTTTGTTTGTTTGTTTGTTTTTGTCATGTGTAATAACTAGAGTACTTTTTTTACACTACATGCTCTAGACAAGGAACCTTTTTGACCAAAGAGACTTTTAAACAAGATTATGGTTAATATTTCCAAAAAAGCCAGTGCTAAATCATACAGTCAATCAATCAATAAATAGTATCTTGTAATAGTCTGATTAGTTCCATCAACTACAGACAAAGAAATGTGTGACAAACAATATGGTGAATTCAGGTAAAGTGGGCCACTTTGTGTGAAACGTGTAGGCTAATCTAGATACCTAGAGGTGTTTTTTGTTTGTTTGTTCTTTTTATTTTCTTTATTATTTTGTTAACTTTAAGGCCCAGCTATAATATTTAAATTTGAATAAAGACAATATAAAGTGTTATTTACAAAGTATGTACTAATAATTAGGCTATTTTGAGATCATGCACTCCAGACAAATTTATTTTCACGTAAAGTGAGCCATCCTTTATCAATTTCTTTTTTTTTGTGTGAAAAAATATGAATTATATAGAATCCAATACGGGTATATTTGACCCAGACGATACAGGAAGTCACCTGTTATTGAACAGTACATGAGGGTTAAATGTGATTTTATACAACAGTTTAGTAAATAAGAAGTTGATATTGTGTTATATTTTAAACACAATATTATGTGTTTTTGCTCAGTTTTTCAGAGATCAATTTTGCGTCTCCGAGCAACACAGCGGTGTTTAGTTTCTGAATGAATCTGCGTTTCTGAAATTCTTCTATTATGCTCTAAAGTTTGTAGCCTAAATGTTTGCGTAATTAATTTTATGTTGAATCAAATAAAATACTAATTTGTAAAGATACAATTTGTAATATCTACCTGATATTTTCTAATTTAACTTGATATTTTCTAATATCCTGTAATTATATATATATATATATATATATATATATATATACAAAAAATCCAGAGTGAGATTAACTCTCCTGGGAGTACATGTGAGACCACACTCAAGAGTGTGAAAGTGTTAAAATAAGAGTGTTAAATTAACACTGAAGCAGAGTTAAAGTTAATGAGATAATTAAGTGATTAATTGGAGTGAGGACTGGCCATTATTGAAGACACCTGATGTTAACGAGTAGAATTGCCAAAGATGAAAATCACAATTTTTATGTCACCATTATAGTGATCAGTGTTTGCTTTAGTTGTGCTCTTGACTCTTACATTTTTAAATGTAGGTTTTGTTTGGCTGTTGTAACTGAGCTATAAAAGACAAGCAAGCAAAAAAAAAAGAAAAAAGAAATTGGGTCCCGATGTTTTCAACTGAGGACATAACGTAACTCATGAATTAAATATATTGGGTCTTAAAGGGCACCTATTATGGAATTTTGAAAATTACCTTTCATGTAGTGTGTAACATAGATCTAAGTGAACAAAAACATCCTGCAAAATTTTATATATGAAAGGTCACCGTAAAAAAGTTATTGTCTCTCAAAACTAGGAGTCAACTCTGAGTCAGTTTAATGAATCGTTTTTCAAATGAGTCATTTTCCTTTTCGTTGTGACGTCAAGACGAAAAATTATCAAATTGGCCGCGCCCACTTATTGCGCGCGCAAACACCAGGGAATTAGGGAAAACATCATGTCGACAACAAGACGCTGTGTTCTAAAGTGCGAAGCAAAAGCAACCTTTTTTTCACTGCCCAGGGACGAGAATGTGAACGGGAACGGGCGCTCCGTTTCCGACCATCTCTGCACAGAGTATACCAATCACAACTGACTGGGTCATCTGACCAATCACCGCAGATTAGTGTCACGCAAAGGAGGGGTTTGGAAAAATTAGTCGTTGAACGAATCATTTTTCCAAATGATTCGACTAATGAATCACCTTCTATGACATTTTAAATGTCATAATAGGTGCCCTTTAAGAGGTTAAAGTACTATTTCCATGGTAACGTAATGTTTGATTTAAAAATGGTTTTCACAGGATAAATTATGAGGTTTTCAAATCATATATCATTTATGATAATTACTGAAACATGTGATAAGGAAAAAAGGCAACAAAAAAGAGCGCCATTTGGCCCACCTGTGGGCTGGTGACACTTAAGGGGTTTTAACTGATGGCTCACTTTATCTGAATTCAGCACTAAATAAGTAAACAACTAACTCCAGGAGAGAGAAAACAATCAGGACAGGATAAAACGCTTTATAGCTAAAAATCAACGAGTACTCATGGTCAAATTCATCACTTTTTTTTTTTTTTTTTTTTTTTTAAAGTCGTGACATATTGTCAAGTATGGTGACCCATACTCGAAATTGGTGCTCTGCGTTTAACCCATCCAAGTACACACACACACACACACACACACACACACACACACACACACACACACACGTTGGGTTTCCATGTTTTATGGGGACATCCCATAGGCGTAATGGTTTTTATACTGTACAATCTGTATGTGCTATTGCCCTACACCAACCCTACACCTAAACTTAGCCCTCACAGGAAACATGCTGCATTTTTAGATTTTCAAAAAACTTTATGCTGTATGATTTATAAGCTTGTTTCCTCATGGGGACCAAAAAATGTCCCCACAAGATTAAGATTTACTGGTATTACTATCCTTGTGGGGACATTTGGTCCCCAGGACGTGATAAATACCAGGTGCGCACACACACACACACACACACACACACACACACACACACACACACACACACACACACACACACACACACACACACACACACACACACACACACAGACACACACACACACACACACACACACACACCGACAAAAAAAAAAGCATTGAAAACTACTGCCTAAGGGGCTATTGATATTTTGGTAGTTTGATGTTTTTATACCATCATCAGCCACCAGATGCCACCAGAGTCACCAAATATTTTAGGTTTTGGCTGTCTGAACTTACTGGAATTATTATTATTATTAAAATTATTATTTATACTGAAGTAAAATAAATATTAAATATAACATAAAATACGCATATTTTACATAAAAATATGGTACTTTTAGAGGTAAATAAATAAAAAAAACCCACCAAAAATCACAAAGATTTGGATAAATTGATAGATTTTATTTTATCAAAGATGGTAATATGACATTTATTAAAGGGGTCATCAGATGCTAAATTCACTTTTACATGTTGTTTGAATATAAATGTGTTTTGGCAGTGTGTACACTTCCACCCCATAATGATAAAAATCCACCCAGTGGTTTTTATTTAATCCCTAAAAATAAAATCCCCTTTTCAAATCAGGTAGTTCTCAGCTTCTTGTCTGTGTGATGTCACATGGACGAAGGCCGTCTTACCTTAGACCCATCCTGTAATAATGAACATAGCAGTTGTCATTTACTCCTGACATCTGAGCCATATCATTGACCTAACCTAACTCTAACAACTGAGAAATTTGAACCAAAGTATGTTACAGACTTTTCATTAAGACCCTAAAGAATCATATTAACTTGTGGAAAATGGGCATCTGATGACCCCTTAAAAAAATAAAATAAAAATTGGATCACACCTGAGAGCTTCATGCCCAAATTTGTCCACGATGAGTGAAATAGAGTTTCTTTCTTTCTTTCTTTTTGCAGGATTAATGTTAAATGGGAGTTTTAGTACAGTGTAATTTAGGACAGGTATGTTAAATGCTATGTATTGTCTTCCTCGGGTTTCAGACGGTTCAGTCAGATTCTGTGAATTGGTTCTTCGAGCATCACTAGTCATCACTAAGTTAATTAACCCTTTGTTATGTTGTTAATTAATTTGTCTTAATTATCATTTATTTCAGATGTCTTGGCCTGTGTAACTGCCACACAAGAGACAACCACAGATGGTAATGTATTGTTCTGTGGTGTTTTAACTGTATATGAGCAGATCTATAGATCGGTGTGTTCAGCTTCTGTGTGTTTGGACTAGGGCTGTCAAGATATCAGATTTTTCTCTAAAAGATTATCACGGCCATAAGAAGATTATAAAATGGATAGTTCCGGTCCTTGTTTCTGATTGGTTAAGCCAAGTTCGAAGCTGTTGTAAATTACTCTACAAACATACACCTTTGTTTACGTCTGTGTGTTGCTCGGCAACCACTTTGTTGCAACCACAACTGTTTCTGAGGAACTACATTGTTTGGCGGAAGAATAATGTGTTTATTAATATAATTACATTTTATTTGCTCTGTTTTATTTTGTGAAACCTTACTACACTGAATATCCGTTTTATAAAAGCACTGTAAACCACGGCTTATTGCTTTATTAGAATATTTCACAACATCTATAGGAAAAAAATAGTGCCATCAAATTAATATTTATTTATTTGTTTGTTTGTTTGCTAATTAATCACACCACTGCATATAAAAGGAACAATTACACTTAACTTATTTTAGTAAATAACTTATTTTAGCTAAACTGATTTGAGCTTATTGATGGGTGCTTTTGAAGCAGTGCTTTGTGAAGCTTTGAAATCATTTGTTTCAAACCAGTGGTTCAGAGCACATATCAAACGACTCAAACCTGAGACTCGATAGACGAACTAATCAATTCTCTTTCCAGCTCAGGCTGCATTGGTTAAGCGTATGGGGCTGTCACGTGATGAACGAACGACTCAAACCCGAGAATGTTGTGCAATGCGCATGCGCGACTGAACGAATCACTCCCCGAGACGACTCGTTCTTCCCGAGTCACATTAAAGATTCGTTCAAAACGAACGAATCGTTCAAGAACAACCCATCACTACTGTCTAGCTCCGCCTTGCCCGCATTCTCCACCACTGTGGCGGGAGGAGCAAGTGACAGACACAGTGGGTGTGGCGTCAGGCCTCGGAGAGGTTTTTATTAAACAAAATAATCAAATATAGTGTCCAAAGGGGGGTAAAAGTGTCCAAAATAAACAGGGGGCCTGGTGTCCTCGTCGTGCTGCGGGGTTTGTGAAGGAGGGCAGCGTTCGGAAAGGAAGGGTCCAGGGAAGGGGTGGAGTCCGGTGGCCGCACGCGCTCCCCTCTCGGATCCGGGAGCAAGTGGCGGCGGCTTCTTTCCAGCGGCTTCGTCCTACTCCTTGGCCCCCGTCGGGAGCCTGGTGAAGGGTGGCGAATACGGGACGGGGTGGTGATGATGATAAGGGGGGAGGCAGCCGACTCGTCACAATATTTTGGTGAAGTAACTCAAAAGTAATACAGGAGTCATGTAACGCATTACAATTCTGAGACAGTAATATTGTATGGTAAGGAATTACTTTTAAATAACAGTAATCTGTAACAGTAATCTGTAATGTATTACAGTTTGGAAGTAACTTGCACAACACTGCTAATAATTAGGCTATTTTGAGATCATGCACTCCAGACAAATTTATTTTATCCATTATTTATCAAAATTTATTCTCCATCTTAATTAAAAATACATTGCTTATGAACTCATAATCAGACCATCACATTTAACAACATATTTAACACCATAAAAAAAAACAATTAGGGGGGATGGTGAGGTCAATTTCTTTTCTTTTCTTTTTTTGGTGGTGTAGGGGTGGGGTGGGTGGTGTATCCTGTAGCTAATTTTACATAATGATTACAAAATTTGTCTACATTTAAAAAAGCCTTATTAAATAAATTATTATTTGTATGAATTTTTTCCCTTCTGTCTGTATATACTATTATTATTATTATTATTATTTATTTATTTTTCTTCCCATAACAGCTAATCTTTCTGACCCCTGCTATAACTACACTGTGCTGGACAATCCATGGAGAACCGACAGCAGTAGCATATCAAACCCCTCCTCCATGTGTGACCGGTCTGTCACCTGGAGCGGCTGGTATCGTCTCTTCATTAATGGCCTGAGCGCTCACATCCCAGACACATGTGTTGCTCAGTCCAGCTGTGGTACTGATGTTGCACTGTGGATTCATGGTGGACACCCAACAGTACAGGATGGAGTCGTCACTCGAGATATCTGCGGTTACTGTATCAATTACTGCTGCTATTACGGGTCTTACCCCATTAAAGTCAGAGCCTGTCCAGGAAACTATTATATCTATGAGCTGGTTAGACCAACTTTCTGCATTTCAGTATACTTTGCAGGTGAATATATTCACATGAGCTCTTTCTACACATTCATGCTATTTGTGCCTCTGTTCAATAATCACTATTCATCCAAACTTTCAGATCTTGGCAGCATTAACACCAGCTCTACAGCAGCCATCTCAACTGGTAATGTAACACACTGTGTCTCTACTGGCTTATTTACTGGACTGATTTATCTGCAGATCTGTACTGTAGAAAAGATCTGTAAGGAAGAGTGCTTTTCTAGTGAAGTCAACCGTATACAATAGAGATGCATCTTAAACAAAAATGTCTGTTTTTGTATTATTATTTTTTATTAATATATATATATATATATATATATTTGTTTTCTTCATTTGATAATTCAATCAGCAGGTAAAGATGTTAGAAATGCATTTAAGGGACTACTTCTATTGTTTCTACTTCTATCCACTAGCTAGCTGTTTGATTGACAACAGAAAATAACACATCTGCCACCAAACAGTGAAAATGAACTATTTTCCTCTGTCCTCATTATAAGTCAAACCTGTTCCATTCCCTATCATATACAGAGTGAGTCGAAGTCGCTTTCACACTCGTCTCAATCACCCTTGGAGGAAAACCCAGAACACTTAAGTTTAACCTCTCGGGACAGGCCCAAAGAGCCCCTTTTCTGCTTATGAGAGGAGATCCTTATTAAAATGCTGTATGTTGCTATATTTAGAAGTCAGTAACTGTGTAGCTGCTGATGCTGTGATGAACTCAGAAAGGTCTGAGTTAAATTTGAGTTTTTAGGTTTATTTCACTTAATTTTCAGTTGAATTTCAGATACACAAAGTAGAGCGCTGTTTAGTTTCATTTCATGTCAGCAAAATAGTTTTTGTTTAGTTGACTCAAATGAAGTAAGTTCACAGTTATAATGTAATCACCTTATTAACACAGCATAAATATAAGTTGTTGTTTTCAATTAAAGTTTTATTTTAAGGCAATTTACTTTACATTTAATTCAATTGTACTTTTAATGGCAGAAAAGTACTTTTTTATGTGATTTATTTATTTATTTTTATTAATTAATTAATCTTTACTCCCCCCCCAGTGTATCCTTCTGTTGACCCCTGCTACAACTACACTGTGCTGGACAATCCATGGAGAGCCAACAGCAGTCGCCCATCAAACCCCTCCTTCATGTGTGACCAGTCTGTCACCTGGAGGGGTTGGTATCGTCTCTTCATTAATGGTCTGAGCGCTCACATCCCAGACACATGTGTTGCTCAGTCCAGCTGTGGCACTAATATTGCACTGTGGATTCGTGGTGGACACCCAACAGTACAGGATGGAGTCGTCACTCGAGATATCTGCGGTTACGCTATCAGTTACTGCTGTTATTACATGTCTTACCCCATTAAAGTCAAAGCCTGTCCAGGAAACTATTATGTCTATGAGCTGGTTAGACCAGCTTTATGTAATTCAGCATACTGTGCAGGTGATTATATCCACAAGAGCCTTTTGTGTTATTTGTGTTTATTGATGTATTGATATTAATGAGGCATTATTTTTTCAGTTGTTAACATCAGCAGCACTGTTACAGCAGTCGCACCAGAGATGAGCTCAGCTGGTAATGTAGCCTGATGTTTCTTTGTTTATTGTTATTTTGGCTGAATGTTTGTGGATCTGTAGAATTGAACAGGCGTGTGTGAGTGTGTGAGTGTGTGTGTGTGTGTGTGTGTGAGTGTGTGAGTGAGTGAGTGAGTGAGTGAGTGAGTGAGTGAGTGAGTGAGTGAGGGAATGAATGTGTGTGAAATGTGCAGGTGCAGATCATTGTAGACATTTTATGTGTCCTTTGTAATATTTGCATCTTTGTTAATTGTTATTATCAGTCATTTTTCTTTTTTTTCAGCTGTTACTATCAGCAGCACTTTTACAGCATTCACTCCAGAGACGACCACAGCTGGTAATGTAGTTTTTGCTCATCTGCAGCCCTGAACCACAAAGTAAAAAAAACAAAACAACATTTCTGAGCCTCTAAGTTTTAAATTGTTCTCTCTTCAAAACCATAATTTTTCTTCTCCACAAGAGGTAACACAAAATAAAAAAAATAAACTAGCATTAGCATGCTGTATCAACCTCAGCCAACTGGTGCCACCACTATCAATAAGAATAACATCTAGTGTTTACACTGCTTTCTCTGTTTATTTATCCTTGAATTATACATGGCATCATAAGACAAAATCAGTTTTGTTTTGTTTGTTTGTTTTTGTCATGTGTAATAACTAGAGTACTTTTTTACACTACATGCTCTAGACAAGGAACCTTTTTGACCAAAGAGACTTTTAAACAAGATTATGGTTAATATTTCCAAAAAAGCCAGTGCTAAATCATACAGTCAATCAATCAATAAATAGTATCTTGTAATAGTTTGATTAGTTCCATCAACTACAGACAAAGAAATGTGTGACAAACAATATGGTGAATTCAGGTAAAGTGGGCCACTTTGTGTGAAACGTGTAGGCTAATCTAGATACCTAGAGGTGTTTTTGTTTGTTTGTTCTTTTTATTTTCTTTATTATTTTGTTAACTTTAAGGCCCAGCTATAATATTTAAATTTGAATAAAGATAATATAAAGTGTTATTTACAAAGTATGTACTAATAATTAGGCTATTTTGAGATCATGCACTCCAGACAAATTTATTTTCACGTAAAGTGAGCCATCCTTTATCAATTTCTTTTTTTTTTTTTTGTGTGAAAAAATATGAATTATATAGAATCCAATACGGGTATATTTGACCCAGACGATACAGGAAGTCACCTGTTATTGAACAGTACATGAGGGTTAAATGTGATTTTATACAACAGTTTAGTAAATAAGAAGTTGATATTGTGTTATATTTTAAACACAATATTATGTGTTTTTGCTCAGTTTTTCAGAGATCAATTTTGCGTCTCCGAGCAACACAGCGGTGTTTAGTTTCTGAATGAATCTGCGTTTCTGAAATTCTTCTTTTATGCTCTAAAGTTTGTAGCCTAAATGTTTGCGTAATTAATTTTATGTTGAATCAAATAAAATACTAATTTGTAAAGATACAATTTGTAATATCTACCTGATATTTTCTAATTTAACTTGATATTTTCTAATATCCTGTAATTATATATATATATATACAAAAAATCCAGAGTGAGATTAACTCTCCTGGGAGTACATGTGAGACCACACTCAAGAGTGTGAAAGTGTTAAAATAAGAGTGTTAAATTAACACTGAAGCAGAGTTAAAGTTAATGAGATAATTAAGTGATTAATTGGAGTGAGGACTGGCCATTATTGAAGACACCTGATGTTAACGAGCAGAATTGCCAAAGATGAAAATCACAATTTTTATGTCACCATTATAGTGATCAGTGTTTGCTTTAGCTGTGCTCTTGACTCTTACATTTTTAAATGTAGGTTTTGTTTGGCTGTTGTAACTGAGCTATAAAAGACAAGCAAGCAAAAAAAAAAAGAAAAAAGAAATTGGGTCCCGATGTTTTCAACTGAGGACATAACATAACTCATGAATTAAATATATTGGGTCTTAAAGGGCACCTATTATGGAATTTTGAAAATTACCTTTCATGTAGTGTGTAACATAGATCTAAGTGAACAAAAACATCCTGCAAAATGTTATATATGAAAGGTCACCGTAAAAAAGTTATTGTCTCTCAAAACTAGGAGTCGACTCTGAGTCAGTTTAATGAATCGTTTTTCAAATGAGTCATTTTCCTTTTCGTTGTGACGTCAAGACGAAAAATTATCAAATTGGCCGCGCCCACTTATTGCGCGCGGAGACACCAGGGAATTAGGGAAAACATCATGTCGACAACAAGACGCTGTGTTCTAAAGTGCGAAGCAAAAGCAACCTTTTTTTCACTGCCCAGGGACGAGAATGTGAACGGGAACGGGCGCTCCGTTTCCGACCATCTCTGCGCAGAGTATACCAATCACAACTGACTGGGTCATCTGACCAATCACCGCAGATTAGTGTCACGCAAAGGAGGGGTTTGGAAAAATGAGTCGTTGAACGAATCATTTTTCCAAATGATTCGACTAATGAATCACCTTCTATGACATTTTAAATGTCATAATAGGTGCCCTTTAAGAGGTTAAAGTACTATTTCCATGGTAACGTAATGTCTGATTTAAAAATGGTTTTCACAGGATAAATTATGAGGTTTTCAAATCATATATCATTTATGATAATTACTGAAACATGTGATAAGGAAAAAAGGCAACAAAAAAGAGCGCCATTTGGCCCACCTGTGACACTTAAGGGGTTTTAACTGATGGCTCACTTTATCTGAATTCAGCACTAAATAAGTAAACAACTAACTCCAGGAGAGAGAAAACAATCAGGACAGGATAAAACGCTTTATAGCTAAAAATCAACGAGTACTCATGGTCAAATTCATCACTTTTTTTTTTTTTTTTAAAAGTCGTGACATATTGTCAAGTATGGTGACCCATACTCAAAATTGGTGCTCTGCGTTTAACCCATCCAAGTACACACACACACACACACACACACACACATGTTGGTTTTTGTGGTTTATGGGGACTCTCCATAGGCGTAATGGTTTTTATACTGAACAAACTGTGTGTGCTATTGCCCTACACCAACCCTACACCTAAACTTAGCCCTCACAGGAGACTTTGTGCATTTTTAGATTTTCAAAAAAACACCATTTAGTATGTTTTTTAAGCCTTTTGAATTACGGGGACATAGGCAGTGTCCTCATAAACCACCTTCATATTGTAATACCTCTGTCATACCCATGTCATTATACACATTTGTGTCCTCATAAACCACATAAACATGCACACACACACACACACACACACACACACACACACACACACACACACACACACACACACACACACACACACACACACACACACACACACACACACACACACACACACACACACACACACAGAGCAGTGGGCAGCCATGCTGCGGCGCCCGGGGAGCAATTGGGGGTTCGGTGCCTTGCTCAAGGGCACCTCAGTCGTGGTATTGAGGGTGGAGAGAGCGCTGGACATTCACTCCCCCCACCTACAATCCCTGCCGGCCGGGGACTCAAACCCGCAACCTTTCAATTACGAGTCCGACTCTCTAACCATTAGGCCACGACTTCCCACATCACTTATTTTAGATCTATGCTTTTATAATATTGCACAAATGACATCTAATTTTCTGTTTTGTTTTAATATTGTCTTCATGCTGATTTCTTTCATTGCAGTTATAAATATATCTTCGCTAGAAGCATGCACCGTAAGTCTTGTTTCTGAAATTGAAGTTTTAAGAGTTGGACTCACAGCTTCTATCAAATATAGTCAGGAGAACAGTGCAATAAGATGTGAATTGCCATATATTTGAAATTTGAATGTGCTTTTCTATTTATTGATGATGGTTACATGCAGCAGACTTTTGTTTGCTATTAATATTGCAAAACATGATTAAACATGATTTTATTTACTATATAAAGCTCAATTGTGATTTCAGAGTCAGAACTCTGGAGGATGTTTTCAAAAACTTCTTGATCAGATAGAGAACATTACAGCTCAAGTGCTTCCTTTGAATGTAAGTGTCTGATCAAGGATTTTCAAGAAAAAATCATCAAATCGTTAAATCTAACTTAGATAATATATGACTGACATAGCAGTGCTCGCTGGCTTTCTTAACAGTTACATGTACAGTAACTCTTTTGAACTGCATTTTTCTGATCATTAAATTAGACTGTGACAAACATTTTGACTGCGGCCTTCAACGCTTCAGAGAAGATTTTAGAGTCATCCTCATCAGCAAGCCCAACTGAACTAGTCTCCAGTGGAAACCGTATGTTAAAAACCAGTGAGAAACTCATCTCTACATTAGTGAAGCCGACAGACACGAGTGACAATGTCAGTTTTACTCTTGCTGCTGTAGGTAAGTAAAGACACAGTTATCATTGATGATGAAATACAGACTGTAAGTGATATCAGAGACTGTATTTAGTCTAGACAGCAGCGGTGGGCTCCAGTACAGCTACAGTAACTGTTTAATTGTGCAGTGTTATAAACTTTTATAAGAGAGAAGGAAACTACGCCTGTATCTTTGGTTACTGACGTCAAAGGTCAGTGTTTATGCTAATTCATCATTCATTTGGCATAAGCAAATGGGAACAACCAGCAGAGTGTTACAAGAAACCCTAAAGCAGTGTTGAAGTTAATGGGGTAATTAAGTGATCAATGAAGTGTTGATTGGGCAATAGTGATGAATAGAGGTCGTCTCTAGGAGCTGATCCACCATCTGGACTGGTTCAGCGGTGGCGATTATAAGTTGACCTTTAATTGAGTAGCATACTTACAGCAATACCTCGCCTGGAAAAACTGTGCAGCACTTTGTCTGGAGGTAAAAAAGTCCTTTAAATTGGACCTGTGTCACGCCTACCAGCAGGTGGTGGTTGACGAGGAGTCTCAAAAGTATTTGACAATAAATACTCAACAAGGTCTGTTTAAATTTCATAGGTTACTTTTTGGAGTGGTGTCAGCTCCTGCCATTTTCCAAAAGATTGGTGCAGGGAATTCTCAAAGTAGCCATTTATCTGGACGATATCTTGATAAAAGGCATGGATAGTGCAGACCAATTAGAGAACCTGGGGGCAGTGCTGCAAAGGCTGGAAGGATTAAAAGAGAAATGTGTGTTCTTGCAAGATGATATTGAGTATCTAGGACACAGAGTGAACTCGCACAGTGTTCAACCTGTGGGAAGGAAAGTGAAGGCTATAGTAGAGGCCCCATCTCCATCTAATGTGTCAAAACTAAAGGCCAACTTAGCGTTATTAAACTATGATGGAAAATTTCTTCAGAATTTAGCAACCTGTCAGGCCACATCAGTCGCTAGTGCGTCTCTTGAGATCAGGGGAGTGAGGTTTTACCTGCACAGCACCTACTAGCTGGTCTCTGTTACACACAGATAGTTATTAGTAAAAACGACCATACTTCAGTCCTTCCTTCAGTGGGACTTTTCATGCCAAGTTACCAAGAAAGAAAAGTTAAAAGCAAACATGATCAGGTGATGCGGATTATATATTGATGAAGACATAATCATCTGATTCACTGATCTTGTTCAGACTCTCATCTCTGATTATATGGGGGACACTATTAACTTTTTGGTCATCTGCAGGTCAAAGGTCAGATCTTACAGTGCACAGTGCTCCAGTTCCTAACTTGAGGTCCAAATGTCCCTAAAATCAAAACATCTAAGCACTTTTTTTACAAATACATTTATTCAGATAGCAGATTAAAGACCTGAAGAGTTCAAACTTAATTAGAGATTAAAAACCCAACAATAGTAAATTACAATTTTATTTATTTATTACTATTATATTATTATTATTATTATTATTCAAAGTAAATTCTTGAATTCAATATTACATAACTGTTTGTTTGTGTTTAAACAGAGGGTCAAGTCTTCATGGTTGGACCAAATGTCACCTTAAATAAAATCCCTCAGCTTGACACGACAAATTCTTCTGTGGACATCGATCTCATTGGGATCGCCAAGAACAACAGTGAAAGTATGCCAAATGTTTCAATTTAAAGAAAGATACACCATACATTTGCCTCTAAACCAAATTTACTTACTTTTTTATTACTGTTGTTGTTATTGTAACATAAACCATTTAATGTAAGTTTCTTTTTCTGTTTCTGTCTCACAGGATCAGCTGCTGTGGCTTTCATGAGCTACAACACGATGGAGAATCTACTGAAGCCAGACTTCTTCAACACATCAAACAACACGATTAAAACCATGATGTCCACTGTGATCTCAGCTACTCTTCCCAAAACCAACAACACTAAACTCACCAAACCAGTCAACTTCACCTTCAGACACATCAGAGTGAGAGACTGAAATCTGTTTTTGTCCAACCTGAGCACTGATTAACATCTGAAAACATCTTATATTCAGTGTTCTGATATTTTCTTCATTTTTCAGGAGTTTGTTCCCAGTGGTTCTCTGTCCTGTGTGTACTGGAATATCAGCGAGTGGATTGTAGATGGTTGTTCTGTTTTAAAGACCAACAGCAGCTACACTGTGTGTTCCTGTGTTCATCTGTCAACATTCGCTCTCATCATGCAAACCAGCCGCCCACCAGAGGTACAGAACATTTCTAGTGAACACTGAAGAACAGCACAGATTTGACACTCATGTACTCTGACATGTTTTCTCAGAGCGACTCACTGATGGAGCTGGTGAATTTGGTGTGTGTGATCGTGGGGCTGGTGTTCTTCAGTTTGGCCCTGTTGACCTTTGCCCTTTGTCAGTGGAGTCCTGGAGTGAATAATGTAGCTCGAATCAACATCTGCATCAGTCTTCTGCTGGCTCACCTTCTGTTCCTGCTCACACAGCAGTTCCTGAGCCTCATACGGCCTCAGAAGGTGAGAATGATGAAGGAGCCCTACAGCTCAGCACAGCCTCACTGAGAATCATCATAACCGTCTCTCATGGTCTCCAGGTGTTGTGTGCCGTGATCTCAGGCCTTCTGCACTTCCTCTTTCTCTCCGGCTTTGTGTGGATGTTCATTGAAGCTGTGCTGCTCTTCATCTGTGTGAAGAACCTATCACAGATCAGCTCCAAACAGAGAGATGTGCTTAGCAGTGGATTCCTGTGTGTGATTGGATATGTGGTTGCTCTGGTTGTGGTGTGTGTGTCTGTAGGTCTGGTTCCTGAAGGCTACGGCAGCGAACAGTGAGTCGTTGTTGTTTTTAAGAGAATTTGATTAGAAGGAAATAAAGCAACTCTAGACTTTTGTGACTTTTCTGTTCTCTGATAAAATATGCACACAGGCATCACACACAAGATTAAAATATACAAGATTAAAATGTAATATTTCACCAGTCAACACCTGGAATGTCTTTCTGACAAATTCATTCAGTTTTTATATTGATTTTTCTCTAAACAGCTGCTGGATTAAAATGGATAACGGCTTCATCTGGAGTTTTCTGGGTCCTGTTTGCATCATACTAGCAGTAAACACATTTATCATGACATTTATTCATATTAAAAGGAAAACAAGTTGATTAATTACTCTTTTACTTTGCAGTCAAACACACTTCTCTTCATCAAGATCTTCATCAGTCTGAACTCAGCTCTCAAAAGTCTCAATGCTGAAGTTTCACAGATGAAACAAACCAAGTAACATTATTATTTTTATCACTCTATAGAAAAACGCATAGTCAATAAATACACATTCACTTTTTCTTTGTCTGCAGGATAATGGTGTTTAAAACACTGGCTCAGTTTGTGGTTCTTGGTTGCCCCTGGATTCTGGGTTTCTTCACTAAAGACAGTAAGGTGCTGGAGATCCTCTTCCTGATCTTGAACTCCCAGCAGGGCACCTTCATCTTCCTCATCTACTGTGTCCTCAATCATGAGGTCAGACATTACATGTGTAATCTGGATGTTTTCACTGAGGTCCTGGTCTTAGTTTGGTAATTCATGACTTTTAGAAAAGAATGTCAGATCAGTTTGTTTAAACAAACTCTTCCATTTCCTTCTTATGATGGAATGTTCAAACAACTATTCAAACTCCAACTGTTAAAAATTCAAATTCAAACCAACAGAGAATGCCTTTGATCTCCAAGCTTTTAAAACTATTTCAAGATTTTAGGCTCTGTTTTCTCAAGATAACATCAGATTTTCTTTTTCTTTCGTTCTTTATTTTGTCCTAATAAGGCATTCTAACATTCCAGCTTTTATGGAAGCAAAGGAAAGCATGAATATTTATTTGTAAAAATGCAGATCTAGTATCTAAAAGACACTTTTTCTTACCTGTTTATTGTGAACAAATTTTGTGGTTCTTGAGTTTCAGAGATTAAACTAATCTCATGAAGTCACTCAGCTTCTCTCGTCTCATTCTTGCTCAGGTCAGGCAGCAGTACAGGAAGTTCTTCAGATGTTTTGCTGTGTCAAACAACACTGAGGACTACAGCGTCATGTCAAGGAAGTAATAAATACTGCTCAAGTGCCATTAATATACAACTGATTTTATATAACAGAATCTATGTTTTTGTATGATAAATGTTGTGGTATGTCTCAGATCCTTTCAAATGAAAGAAAAATATGTTATCCGAGTGTCTTATTTTATAGCTGTTAATATTATTGATGCAAAGCTGTTTCACTGCTGAACTGTATTATTTAGTCTTCTTTAAACTTTATTATTGTTATTATTATTATTATTAGTAGTAGTAGTAGTAGTAGTATTGGTGGAGGGTGAAAAGCACATTTGTACAATTCTCAAAATAATCAAATTTGAAAACTCCAGAAAACTATTTCATGTGTGCAATATGGGAAAGGGAAATAAATGGCTTGTATGGAAACATACAGTTGTGTGGGAGTAACAATTTATTACTTTACAATTACGTCTTTGTTTGTTGAGCTCAGAAAGCTCCAAATGAATGACTGTTTCTTCTGTAAAGGCCCATTTTACAGTATATTATTTTAATATTACAGTTTTATATATAAATAGCAAACATGAATTTTCAGGAATGAGGGACACATGTTTATTAATATTGTGAATTTACATATAAAACTAAACTATAAAAACAATAAAATGAACAGCTAATGTCTTCAGTGTAAATTGAATCTGTTACGTAGCTTGATTGATTTTGTATTGAAATGTGAATTGGCATTTTGCTTTTGTTCGGGTAACATTTAGGTTTTTTCTGTATTATTTGAATGCATTTCTGTTAGTAAATGTGTTAATAAACAAAATAATAAACAATGCTGAAGACCGGGCTGGACTGGGATGCAATTGACTCTATGCACGATCACTTCCGCGTTTGGTCTCAGTCCGCTCAGTTACATCCGGTGCAGCACCGGAAGCCGTTTTCCCTATTGGCGATAACTGTGTGAAGATGGCGCAGGAGAGGATGACACACTACACTCGCTGTTTACAGGAGCTTCCCCGGATAACGGTTAATGATGTTAATCGTATTGTGAGGCAATCAGCTGTTACACCCAACAGTAAGAAAGAGAAGGGCTTCAAATTATATATTTCGAGTTATATCGACAATTTTGAGGGTGAGTATTCTCATGCTATAATGTTATCCGAATATCGATTCTAGCTGTCTCCGTTTCTCACAGTTCATATATGTCTTTGCATTATTTGTGTTTATTTGTTTATATATCTATCTAGTTACATTTTATGTACATTGTTTGCATCTTATGTGATATTTTTGAATTAATATACATTTTGGATTTTACTTTATTAACGTTACTAACTGTAAGTAATATCTCAGTTTCTAGTAAGGATAAGGTGACAGGAGAGATCTGCGTGAGGGCGACATGTTTCAGGTCGATGAGGAAGTCAGAGAAGCCGCATAGTTTGAGAGTAGGAGGACACGATCAAGACTTTAGCTAAGCAAAGTTAACGTTTTAAATAGAGATGCACCAATCGACCTGTGTTGTGCCAGATATTGCTTGTGCAGCCTGCCTTGCCACAGCAGAACTGTTTTGTGTCTCCGAGCAACACAGGGGTTTTTTTAGTTACTGAATGAATCCACGATTTTTAACAAATCAAGTGAGTCAATGATTCAGTAATCCATTCATAAACACAGTTGCTTGCCTCGTTTCTGAATGAATCAGCTGTTTGAACAAATCTGTTGAACTCACTTATTCAAACAGCCATTTGCTGCCACCTACTGGTTTGGTTTCACTTTATTTTATTTTCATTTAAAATTATCATTGCATTTTTTTCAATATTTCCTATTTGTATGTTTAAAAATATTTTATCTATAAAATATTTGTAAAATAAAATGTATCTTATAACATTATTTATGCATTTTAAATTTTGCAGTGTAAATTAATTTATGCCACCTCAGCTTCATCAAGCAGTTTGAGCAAATACATTTAATGCCACTTAAGATGCAGCTTTGCAGCTGCAGTGGAAAGATGGAGTTTGTTGATACTGATTTCATTTGAATGGTAACAGCTCCATAGCTCAATTTCAGAAAAAAAAACAGAATCCGAAGAAAATTGTAATCGGTGCATCTCTAATTAAAATAATAATAATAATAATAATTGTTGGTTCTACATCTGTCAAAAGATAGGCATAGGTAAAATGTAATGGAATGTATGGATGATAGTAATTACAGTATATGGCTATATTTAAAGTCTATTTATAAATAATATTAATTGCTAATTCTTGCCATCTTGTTTAATTCAATTATCTTCACAGATTGTATTAAAGGACTCTCGTCCTGTAATACTCTCTCAAAGCAGTTGTTCCTGTGTTGCTGGCACAGCAGTGTGCAACCACATTGTTGCACTACTCTACCAGGCAGCACACTACTCACAGCTTGGCCTTAGTGCAGTTCCTCCAGTTCGCAGCTGCACTGAAGCTGAGCAAAGCTGGCACAAACCAAGGACAATGGTGAGTTTAAATCGATTGCTTATAAAAATGATATATTTAAAGGTAAGTTATGGATAATGCAGTAAATTAATTATTAAATACAATAAACATGTTTTGAATTTAAAATTGTATTTACTAAGTTGTAAAGAGTATTATTAAAAGATAATACAAACACTGCTCTTAGGGTACATAATTTTTCTTGATAATTTCTTGGTAATTTCTGTGAACAGTGGCCATTATTCAGAAATATTTGACTGCTGAATTGACCTACTATAGTAAGAATATAAGAATATTAGTATTGTAAAATATTTTTTGTAATAATCATATTATTATTATTATTTTTATTATTAACATGTCTCTTGTGTATCCCTAGGGAATCAAGCCTGGTCCTGTCAATAAAATGGTGCTTCTGTCTGCAAGACCCAAAGAAAGGAAACTTGCTGAGGGATTAAGGTGAGACACTTCAATTCTTCATTGTAGTTTTTTCAAATTCATACAACAACAACAAAAAAAGATGAATATGTATGAAATAAAAAATATGAACGATTAGACAACAGATTATGAACTAAGGAATTTACCTTTTGATGAACATTTTTATTCCATTTTAGGAGTACCCTTTACAAGGGTGTCACCAGTGAGCTGCCTGACCTGTCAGTCCTGCAGTCCTGCAAGTGGCAGAGGTTTACAAGGACTTCGCCAGTGCTACAGCCCCTTTGATCACCACAATTGGGATTTCCAGTGAGGATTCTTTGGTGGATTCTGCCTTTGGCAAAGTTCAAGCTGGAAGCGTGCTATCATACCAACAGCCACCAGCAACAACTCGCAACATTAGTACACATCCTGATGCCCCAGCACCACCACCTTTGCCACTTCATGGTTACAGCCTTGACACATCTGTCTGCTTGTTTGTCCACAGCAAACATGAACAATTACACATGAGGTCATTGGAGGTGACTTTGGAAATGGCTCACAATATCGAGACAGCCACCAAAGACCAAAGTGCATCCCTTGATTGGCATTCTGTCAGAAAACCAAGGGTAACATCATCTCGTTTTAGGGAGGTTTGTCATGTGCGTGGCCAGAGCTCAGCTGAACACCTGGCTGAAAGAGTGTACAAAGGAACTCGCCAGACAGCACACATGAAAAGAGGACTGCAAATGGAATCTGCTGCAGTTGAGGAATACTGTCTCCTGCAAGAAGTAAACTATTATCCTTGTGGATTTATGATTCATCCCGATGCACCTTGGCTGGGGGCTTCTCCTGACGGGATTATTTTTGACCCTAAAGAGCATCATGTTTTTGGCCTTTTGGAGATCAAATGTCCAAATGTACAAAGTTACGTAGACTGTCCTTACCTTAAATTTCACAATGGCACACCAGAACTGAAAGAACAGCATGCCTACTATTGGCAGGTTCAGGGACAAATGCTGATCTCAGGATTGGACTGGTGTGATTTTGTCATTTATGCACAGGATGACATGATGGTCCAGCGCATCTACAAAGACATCAAAGTATTTCAGACCATTCGAGAGAAAGCTGACCATTTCTTTTTTTACTTTTACCTGCCAAGATGCCTACAGGTATAGAAAACACACAAACAAACAAACAAAAAAAACACAGAATACAAATAATCATTTAATATTGTATTTACACAACATCACTGTACAGGAAATGTTTAACACTGTATCAAAGTTATTTATATTTACATATTTACATTACTGCAGTGCAAATGTATAAAGTTATATATATTTACATGTTTACATTACTGCAGTGCAAATGTATAAAGTTATATATATTTACATGTTTACAGTACTGCAGTGCAGCCAACATTGTATAAAATAATTTATATACATGTTTATATTATTTATTACAAAAATAAATCTAAAATCAGTCTCCAACAAATGTTTTCTTGTCTTTAATCCTTTGCCCAAGCTTTCACTAATGGGCCATTCTGGTAATTTACAAGGAGGCAAGCAACAGTGTATAGCTGGTTGATGCTCCCTGTAATAGAAAGAGGGATGACTGTGTCAAACAGCTTGTGTTGCTTCACCCTGCGGATGAGACGCTCAACGTGGACCCTCAGCCGAGCAATGGACTGTGTCTCCCTCACCTCATCAGCCGATATCTGTTCCCTCTTCGACAGGTAAGCAGGTCTGTAGACTTTGCATGGCACACAGTCATCAACAAGAAACCCTTTGTCAACCATTATTGCCATACCAGGTTTCAACAGAGACACAATCCCAGACTGCTTAAAAAGTTCCTTATCACTGACAGAACCTGCATACAGGGATGAGACAAAGGTGACTGCGCCATGTGGTGCCATGCCGATTAATCCCTTGAAGGTGCAGTGGGACTTGTAAGTGGAAAAGACTTCACTTTGAAGCAGAAGTGAGGATGGAGTTTGGCAACGCAATTCTGTGCAGTCAATCACCACTTGTGTGTCTGGGTAGTCCTGGAACTCATTGGGTAGATGAGCCTTGATTGCCTCCTCAGACATCCAGATGCGGACAGACCCAAGAACAGTGTACAAAAAATTGGCCCAGGTTGTAATAATTCGGCTAACTGTGGACTGATGGATGTTGAATCTGTGGGCAAGATCCCTCTGTGTTAGGCCAACTGAGAGTTGGACCATGAAGAGGAAGAACTCATCAATGGGCTGCAGGGACTGACCCTGTAAAAACAACAAGGTTTCCAATTATGTGCATATAATGTGCGGGCTAGGCTTCCACTGAAAATATAGAATTAAGTTTTGTTCTTCTATTTCTTTATTTACCCATCCACTGCTTGTTGTTCCAACGTCACGCCTCATTGTAGTTGCTCTTACTCTGGACACACGAATCATGTTGTGGGATGCAGGTTCAATGAGTTTCCAGAAAGCCATTAAATGGCTGTAAGTTCCGAACCTAAAGTAGATGTAGGACATGTTATAAATGTACATAAATTACAAACTGAAATGAATTACCTACAACAATTCTAAATATTAAATTTAAAAATATAATCAAATAATATATATATATATATATATATATATATATATATATATATATATATATATATATATGTATATGTGTGTGTGTGTTATATATATATATATATATATATATATATATATATATATATTATCAGTACTCAAAAACAATGCCAGCAAGAATGCAAGCTGCTATCGAGGAGAAAGGAGACCATACAAAATAAAAATAAAATCTATGTTTTTTTTTTTGGCTACTATGTGTGAATCAAGACTAGTTGTTTCAGTTTGCCTAATAAATGAAAATAGACAATAACATTTTTAGTTTAAAACACGTTTTTGACAGATTCCTAAAATATTTGTGTTTACTCTTCATTATGACAAGTGGTCTATAATAAATTCGTTAAGCATACACACACACACACACAGTATCTTATATTGTGCAGTACGTAAGGGTTTTAAATCGTACCTTGTGTAGAACCTTATATCATCGTCAGAAGCCGCAAATCGTCCCAAACAAAATCTTTGACTGACCGACAACTCCTCCACCTGTCTCCTTAGTCGCTCCACCTCCTTACGGAGATCTTCAGTCTGATCCAGTGCCTTATCAACTGCCGCGGGTTCTGGAACTGAACAATAATCATGTTCCAGATGCTGGGCACCAATCGGCACGGGATCCTCATCCACTTGAGAGTCAACCTCCCTTTTTTGCCATACCCCGGTGCGCCTTGGTTCAGCAACGGAGTAGCCGTTCCACTGGAATAAGGTGGGTACTGCCCCTTTCCTCAGCAAGCGACGCGCTTTAGGGGTCAATGGCTCGATCAAATCATCACTAATAAAGTGGCGACTGCAGACCCTTGTATGAGATGTGATGTTAAATCTCTCACGTCGAATGTTGTGAATCCACTTTCTACGTGTTTCTTCGTCCACGGGAAAAGTGTGGAAACTCAGTACAGAGTTGAACTTTGAGGAGGCTTCACATAACGGGACACAACAATGTTCAGCCGAACTACTGTCTTCCCGCCGTTGATATTTAAACTTTCTGCAAGCCATTACTATAATATATAACTATATAATACTATATTTAATACTTAAATTATAAATCGCTGTCAAATGAATGTTATGAAATAGTTTTGCCGGTATCCTTCGCTATAGAATGCGCTATGCGGAAGTAAATAGGCTGACTGAGATTCTACCGGAAATACGTCAGCAGCGTTCGTGCATAGAGTCTATTGCAGGCTGGGAATTCTCACACTCATCCAGGCCACACAGAAGAAAATAGAGGCCAAAATGGTATATTTTGGGGCACAACAGCTTGTCTCTGGAGCAGTATTTGTCCATATTTTAAAGCTTTATATTCTGCATCTGCATTTTGCTTCTCTCATCCTTTCTTCACTCCACAGATTGAATTGCATGCCTCATCTTTCTTTCTATTCTCTCTTTCCTTTCTTCCAACTCAGACTTGTATTTCCAGACTGCAGTCTCATTTCTGTTTTCTAAAAAAGTTATAAATTTATATTTAATTTAAAAAGTTTAAATTATATGTCAACTACAAAATAACCCGTGAATGTTAATTTATTTAATGAATTTGAGTATAATTACTGAACGTTAAAGGTTGGCCCACTTTACCTGAATTCCACTGGCCCACTTTATCTAACACATTCAGCCAAAGTGGGCCAGTGATATTTAAACACCTTACAATATTTTTTTGTTCTTTGCATTCCCTTAACTGTGTTAACTATGGAAACAAAAGCAGCAGGAACTGTCCCAATAATATTTGTTTCCATTTAGTGAGCAACCTTATAATTTAGAAATGAAAATCTTATGTCGAAAAATCTACTTTTCACCATGACGCAGTCCTCCTCTGAGGTGTGGCCACACCCCCCAGTGTCACATTGCATCAACCAAAACTATTTTATCATTTATAGAAACAGTGTCCCTCTAAGTAAGAACCATTATGCTCCGAAAGTGCAAACCCATTGAGCACAGTACAATCAAACTTAAACGTTTACCTGATGGCACACTTTACCTGAATTCAACTATTAATATACATTTTCTTACTTTTTTAAATTAAAAATAAATTAACCTAAATTTACTATATTCTATCATCAAAGATCTTGTATATTAAATATCACAAAACAGCACCCATTGGCTGTTTATTATATACAGTACCAGCGAGTAAAACACATGCAGCAGTTTCTGGCTGTGGCACCCAGAGGAATGTAATGAGGCATTTCTCTGTAAACAGAAGCAGAGCGTAATCAGTAAAGATAAAATGACCTCCGTAAAAATGTGCTCAAACAAATAAACAAATGTCAAGAAAACAGATGTGGAGTTTCATTTAACCTTTTTATTTATTTATTTATTTATTATATATATAATTATTTGTCTAGGGTTGGATATGTGATCGACACATATCGTTGGATATGTGATTGATAGGCGTTTGAATGGATGGTTAATTGTTTTGTGAAAGTTGACCTTAGTTTGAAGAAATTGTTAATAAGGCATCCAAAATATTTAAGCTTAATTCTGCATTTGAAGCACTGTAATTACATAGTTAATTAAAAGAGAGCGGTGAAAAGCAATGTTACTGTGTCAGGGTTTGAGAAAACCCACCTTCAAGATTGTCATCTAGTGCAGTGTAGCGCCATAAAGTGTTCATACTTAAAAATACACTGACTCTAAATGGTGTTCTTTACATAAGTCACTGTTGTAGTCGTTGTTTCTCTTTTCTTTTTGCGTCTTCTTTTCTTTCTCCCCACTATTCACCTCAGTGTCTTCCTCATCCATTCCTCTATTTGTCCCTCCTGTATTTCTGTTTCTTTGCCCAAACAACAGTGACATTCCCATCTGAAACAGAAGACCACTGGCTGCTGTACGGATCATGAGGGTGATGAAGTCGTCGACAGCTGTGTCCATGCTGTTAATGCGGCTAGAATCGCTGACTGTAAAAAAAATCCAAATCGTTAGGTGATGAGCATGGCGGACGCTGCGAAACGAGGGTTGGCTGCATTTGCGTCTGTGCTTAAATGATCTCATCTGAAACCTGAGATATTTAACACTGTTGACGGCAGTTATTGTTGAGGACGAATTTCTTAATTTTCTTGCTGCTAAAACTAAAACTCTAAGCCAGGATGAAATTGTCCTGTTGGCCGCAAAGACGTTTGATTCTCATTGGATTGAGGCCTCAAACTGTTTGAATTATATGCTACAACTCAACTGAATGTTTCTCATAAAGGGTCACAGAAAGACGTTAATAACATAAAAAGCTCTCTTAAAGTGATGAACGAATGCGGTATCCCCAGATTTGTTTCACATTATTTGGATGAGCTGCCGCCAGTGTCATTTGATCGTATCGATGTTTCATGTTTGCTTAGAAGAATGGAGCAGCTGAGTGCTGAGCTTTATTCTATGAAACATGCACTGCAACTACATGTTAATGTGGGTGAAGATCTACGATCTACGGTGGATATTAATCGAAGAGTGTGTGCTCTGGAGCAATCGACGGATTCGACACAAGGCGGTGGTTCGGAGGTGTCGGCAGCAATGGTCAGAGCTACACGGATCGAGGGTACGGCATTCAGGGCCGCATCGGCGGAAACTTTGGGGACGGGCATTGGCGAAGGAGCTGCGGTGGCGAGGTCCTTATCTTTGAATGCTCAGAGAGTGGAAAGTGCTGTGACAATGGAGGGAGCTACAGGATTAACATCTTCCTCAGATTGTCCGAAGTGGAGTCGCGTGGTGAAAAAGGGTAGTCGACAAGGTTTTGAGAATGCTGGTGTCACTAAATCAAGGACGCTTCCTGTTATTCTCAGGCAGAAAAAGAAGTCAGGTAATGTCATGTCTGTTGTTGGTACTGGAGCTGTGGGCAACATCAGAATGGTTAAGACAAAAACTGAGTGTTTTTGTCTCCAAGTTTACACCTGACTTAGATGCCTTGATTTTGTCTGAGAATCTGAAAGAAAAAATTGGTCGCAATGTTGCTTGTCAGAAGATTGAAACTTTGCAAAGCAGATACAGGTCATTTAAAGTATCTGCTGAATGCAATGAAGTCAATGAAATGTATGACCCGCAGCTCTGGCCTGAAGGGGCTTTTGTTAGACTCTAGTATGAGCCGCGTAGAGTGAGAGTCATTGGGTGCTAATTCTGCACCAGTCGCTGGGGAAAGTGTTCGCCTTCGGGTAGAATAAACAAGTTTTGGTGCCACCATGGACATTCGGGTTATGTCATACACAGGGCTTATGGAACAAGCCGGATCCGGATCCACAAGCTGATTCTTGATGGCTGTGTGATAACTGCTACCATAGATTAAAACTTTTTTTTTTTTCGTGGACATACTGTTTGGAAAATCCTTTATATTAACTGACTGTCACAGAGCCACTGGCTCTTAGAATCACTTTCACTATAATCAATATAACATCCATTTAATCAGAGATTAGACACACAAGGAGTCTATGTTGACTCTCAATGACATCAGTTCACTAATAGATGATTGTCATTATAAATATATAACAACCAACTACTAATCATTTTCTCTGGGCTTTTGAGTCGTAACAAATATGTTCGAAGAACACATGGCTACAACAGCCAGAGGAGAAAAAAAAACACACATGTCAATGGTGATGCTGTTTGTGGGGTTGTATAGATCTTTAATGTATCTGTAATGTATCTTTAATGTATTTTACTTCAGTTCATTTCAGTTAGTTGTTCTTGTGTTTCTGTTTTCTGTCAGTGATTCTGGTTGTTAACAGCAGGTGTTCATCATTAATGCTCAATCAGCACTTAATTAATCACTTAATTACTTAGTGAACTCAGCTGAAATAAGTTCAGAGCACTCATAATTGTTAGTTTTAAAAAACTTAAATGGTTTAAGACAATAACCCCCGGTTTCACAGACAAGGCTTAAGCTAGTCCCAGACTAAAATGAGCATTCTCAACTGAAAATATCTTGCTCTGACATATCTTAAATAGGTCAGAGTCATTGTTCTGTGTCAAAATGCACACCTTAATGTTTTCAACTAAGGCATTTTTGTAAAAGTTGCTTAAATATCTTAATTTAACTAAGGCCTAGTCCTGGATTAAACTAAACCCCATTTGTGAAACCGGGCCTAAGTTTCCTCAAACAGTTTGAGTTAGCTTAACTTGTCAGGTTTTTAAGGCAATTAGTTTACTCAAACGGTTGGAGTTACTTTAACTTGTTGGGTTTTACAGTGCAGTGAAGTTTTGAGAACGTTCTGGGAACATCAGATTTCCAAATAAAATCTGGTCCCTTAAACGTTCTGAGAAAGTCCTGAATGTTCTGTGAAGATCCTCCAAATAACGTCCCCCAACCCTTTAAAGAACTCAACATCGTGACCATCTCAGAATGTTGACATTAGACAATGTCCTTGACCCCAGTGAGGATGTTCTGAGGACGTTCTGGGAACGTAACATTTTTAGCGGGGTTAGACGTCATTTTGTGTGTATTTGGTCGCTTAAGCTCAACAAATAACCGCATTACGTCAAGAAATCAGTTTTATCCAACAGCTACAGTAATGGCGGTCTTCATTTTGTTGACTTTGCAACGTTAAATAATACCTTTAAGATTAACTGGTTGAATTACTTGACAAAAATGTCCAGTATTTGGAATATTATACCAGAATATGTCTTTTCACAGTTGTGAGGTTTGAATTTTCTATTGTTATGTGACTACAGTATTGAGAAGATCGCTGTTGCTCTTTCTAATTTCCACAAACAAGCACTTTTAGCATGGTCTGTGATTTTCAAACACAATTTTTCTCCAACTAGTTAATTCATTTGGAATAATAAGAATATATGTTATAAACACAAGTCCCTATTTTTTGAGAAGTGGTTTAAGAATGGTATCAATCGGGTTAGTCAGTTATTTCATCAGAATGGTTACTTGTTTACTTATAAAGAATTTCTTACCATAATTTTCCTGCTACTCCAAAACAGTTTGCTACTGTGTTTGGTGCTATTTTCCGAATAGTGTAATTATGTTATTTAAGGGCTATAACTGTGCTTTGACAAGTTCTGAAATGCCTCTTCCAGACCCAGTTGACACATACGTGTGACCATAGAATAACCAATACGGCACGTTCCCCTTAAGTCAAATCGGGAACGTTGAACAGCAGCACTTTTAAAACCAAAAGAGGACGTTTTAGGAACGTCTCTAATGTTCTGTAAAGGTTTGGGACTTTCGTCACCTTTACAGGACTATAAGGGAATGTTGCGCAAGATTGCGAGAACGTCCCCTCCTACCGGGGATAGGCTATTGCATGTTTTATTTGTGCGCAGAAATGAAAAAAGGGCATATCATATCATGTATATCAAGTCTTTATTTTATTTATTTATTTAGGTTTTGTAAATACATAATGAAAAAGTTTGTTTTATTCCCATTTAATAAGCCTAATTGAACGAATAGGCAACTTCGCTGAGGTACTGGAAAATAGTCATCTATTCAAAAATACAGGAAATTTGTGGTGGTGGAGGATAAGATTCAAACATTGTATCAGAATTATGTAGCAGTATATACGGATCCAAAGATCCTACAGGAAGAACAGCATATACATTTACCATTCCATCTTTACAAGTATCTATCAATAGGAGAACATCAGATCACCTGGCAGTTTATACAGTTGAGTTAATAGCAATTGCAACAGCTCTGCACTGGGTAGATTAACAAGTTCAACTAAACAAAGTTATTCTGTGCTCAGATTCAAGTTCAGCATTAATATCCTTACAGTCATTTTCATCTCGGAGTAGGCAAGACAGTTAATGAAATATATGAAACTCTTTTCAGACTTCACAATTTGAATATAGTGGTTACATTTATGGGTGCCAGCTCACAGGGGAGTTAAAGGCAATGAAATAGCAGATTCATTAACAAAGGAAGCAATTAGCAATTACAATCAACATTTTATTTAGCAAAACAGAAATAAAGACAATAATTAAATGTAAAATCATCATCAAATGGCAAGATAAATGGAACAAGGAAAACACAGGCAGGCACCTTTATACAATCCAGAAGGAAGTGGGAAGGATGAGGAAGACAGGGCGAAGTACCAAGGAGGAAAACATATCAAGATTAAGACTGGGTCACACAAGTCTAAATAAGACTTTATATCTCATTGGAAAACATCCAATAGGTCTGTATGAGCGTTGTCAGGAGGAAGAATCAGTAGAACATGTACTATGTCACTGCCAAAAATATATTACAAAAAGAGAAATATTCAGAAGGACACCACAGGAGATACTAGATGCAAAACAAATACTGGGTCAAACAGGAAATTGTAATTCTTTAATTGTTTTCTTGAGTGAAACTGGGTTCATAAATAGAATATAAAGTATAAAGAGAGAAATAATTGATTATGTTAAGTTTTTTTTTATGTAGCCTATTTAAAAGCTTTCCTGTAGCTGAAATAGTAGAGCATGGCGCTAACAACGCCAAGGTCATGGGTTCGATTCCCATGGAAAGCAAGAGCTGATAAAATGAAAAAACTGTAACATGAATGCAATGTAAGTCGCTTTGGATAAAAGTGTCTGCTAAATGCATAAATGTAAATTTAAAACAACCTTGGTAGAACACAAGGTGTCCTTTACCAAGTTTGGTTGTTATAAAATTGCACCTTGCAACTTTGTGTGTTGTTCATTTATTTTTCAACATTAGATCAACACATCAGGACCAAATCAAGGATTTTCAAGACATTCATAAAGTCATTCTAATCCAACAAATACAAACAAAAATAATATTATCATCATTGCAAAATATTTATCTATTCACATTTTGTTGCAGAAACCAATTACAGATTTGACAATAATGCAAAAATTACATTACCTACATTACATTACACATTTTTACTAATTTCCCTTTCTTTCATGTAGCCTATGATGAGTGGATCGCGGTTATAGCCTATCCGCTGGCGCTGCGGGTAACCTACAAAAAAATACGTTACAATTGTATTAATTGTGGGTGAGCGGATGAGAAATCATGCATGATCATTAGCTTTTGTTTTATAAATAAAAGTTTATTTAAAGGGGTGGTTGATTGCGATTTCACTTTTTTCATTTTAAATAGTGTGTAATGTTTCTGTTGGTGCATGAACAGTATCTGCAAAGTTGCTGCGCTGAAAGTTCAATGTAAGCGGAGATATCGTGTTTTAAAAATCAGGAAGATTAATGCCTACAAAAATTACTCAAATGGAACTACAACGAGATACTTCCCGGGTTTTATACGTAACAAACCCATAAATTTGCATCAACCCTCCCTCCGGAACATGCAAAAAAGGGGGCAAGGCCATGTTCTGCGGCTTTGTCGAAGACGAAGTGTTATAGTGGAGAGCTGTAGCCATGCCGTCGAAAGTGTGTTATTTTCACCCAGCTGTCAGGTCTTCTGTGTTCGGGCTTCCTACGGATGCTGTAGTTCGTCAACAATGGTTAAAATTTATGTTTGATTATGTTCCTGACAATTACAATCGTAACTTAGCTCTCTGTGCTGTGCATTTTACGAAAGACAGCTTCCAGAATCTACACGAGTTCAATGCCAGATTCAACCAGAAACTATCACTAAAACATGGAGCAGTTCCAACTTTAAAACCAGAGGCAGCAGTTGTTGGGCCACAACCTGTAAGTATAGATTTAATCATTTTAAATGTATTTGCATGTTTAATTTCAGACGTAATGTTTTAGTTTTATCAAGGACGTAAACAAATGCCAACGCTGGCTTTAGTAGCCAGTTAGTTATGCTATTTCGTGTGTCTATGACAAACGCGTACAAACATTTTGGACCCGAATTTGTAATTATGTACTAATTTTGTAAATGTATTTTCCATGTATACTTTATGACGTAATTTTTCATGTAATTTCATGTATTTGTCATGTATTCAGTTATATTAAATGTTTAATCAGAAGAAAACCATATCTCAAAAGCTAACAAACAGCAGTAGCATTTTCAAGTAACAGCGTATCGAAATTCTTTGAGAGAATAATAATAATAAAAATTACCATTCAGAAACGTTTTGTAAGAGCCATGTTTGCAGAGGTTCTGCTTGACTCTCTTCATTACCGCTTTCTGGGTCTGATTCTGGCTCAAACTGATATGGCAATATTGACACCATTATTTACATTTGACCGGAGCTCATGCAACTGTCGCCCTTAAAGGTAATGGGCGTGAAGTTTCCAGACAATGTGCAGTACGCAGTTTAGCCAATCACAACACACCAGCCCAACTAACCAATCAGAGCCCATTGCCTGTTTCTGAGGGCGTGGTTTCATAGAATCAGGACGTCAACCGGTATTTCAAATGACAGAGGAGAAAGCGGCTTACAATAAAGGTGAAATTTATGAAAAATAAGGAGTTTTTTAACAAACGAAACACAAAGACATGCTATATTGCACCCCATAAACACAATCAAGCAAAAGAAAAAGGCATGACAAGTTTTGCATGAACTTTAACTTTGACATTTTTTAACTGTTGCCCTGCCTCTTAATTCTCAAACCTCGTACTTTAAATTCCTTTCTATGGTCTAGTGCTAGGAAAACACGAATGAACATTGTGCTTTGCGAGTTACCCATCGCGTGTTGGTAGGTGGCGTGTGCCACAGTTTGGTTTGCCGATTGCGAAACGTGATTGTAAACAGTTTGCCAGAATATACCCTGACCCTATTACCTCCTACTTGCAAGTAGAGGGAGAGAGAACAACATGCATCCTGGGACGTAACAGTATTAATTTGTCAGTTTGTAAAGTGGCTTGTTTTAATAAACAATTACTAAAAGTTTTAATCAAAGTAATTAAAAGTAATTAATTAAAGTTAATTAATAAAAAATAATTATTGTTTCCTTTAATTTAAATGGCACTCCATAGGAAAAAAAAATGGTTTTCTGTCTCTGTTTATCATATACAGTACTAATACATTTATTAAAAATAAAAAGATAAAATACTTTCATTTTATGAATTAAAACATGACATAATATAATAAAATATAATATCATATAAATATGCACAGTCACCAAGTAGATACACAGATACGGATATTGGCTGCGTTATTCAGATGTTTCTGAACTTTATTGTCCTTACACTGTCATTTCAGTGGACCTCATTTACACAAAAGCACATGAGTTGAGCTGAAACATTTGGGACATAGTTACTGTTTGTTCATTCTTTTTACCCTTAAAAGATCAACAGAGCAGCTGCCAATTTACCAAAGGTTGAATTTACACAACCAGTTTTTGCAGGTCATTTACGGGAAATCTGAATTGGACTGCCATGAGCTCTTCAAATCCGCTGTTTGATTCACAAAACTACACTCATTTTTACTGACAGCAGCCTTATTTAGACACAACAAATCTGAACCTTGAGCCTTTGATTCTTTGTTACATGAATTCAAAAGATTTGATTTATATTTGATTTATTAAATGTATAAAAATAGTAAACAGTTACTTCAAACATAAATACTTGCTATACTGTTAGGTTGTAGTGAACTCAAGTGTCAGTTTATTATAAAACAAATGCAAACAGACCGAGAGAGAGAGCAATTTGGACTCTGAGGGTGGTGGAGGGGGGTATAAATCTGAGCTGCTGCAGGTCCACTGATGCTCACAGAAAGAGACACACAGACAGACAGGATGGACGTGAAGCTGCTGTTTCTGATTGTTGTTCTTCTCTCCTCACCGCTCCTCACACTATGTGACCCACTGTGAGTATCAAACACACTGTTTGTTCATAGAGTCACAAATAGATCTGTTCTCAAACACTCTGATTTGATCTCCTCAGATATGTTCTGTCAGCTCCTAATTTGCTGAGGGTGGGTTCCTCAGAGAATGTGTTTGTGGAGGCTCAGGATTACTCTGGAGCAGACCTGAATGTGAAGATATTGGTAAAGAGTTTCCCATTGAAAGTCATTGAGATACTGTCTAAGTCAGTGACACTGACTGCAGACAACAATTTCCAGATCCTTACAGATATAAAGGTGAGAGTGCAATAATTACAGTGCAGTGATGTCTCAATCTCATTATTTTATTATCATTTATATATATAATTCAGACTGACTGATTATCTGTTCTGCAGATTCCTGATGATCAGTACTTATTCTCTGATGATCCTCTGGAGAAGCATTATGTGTATCTACAAGCTCATTTCCCATCCTTCACTCTGGAGAAAGTTGTCATGCTCTCATTCCAGTCTGGATATATATTTGTACAAACAGACAAGTCCATCTACACACCTGGTAGCACAGGTACAGTTAAGTGCTAAAAACATGACAAATATAAAGTGTATTGATGAACTTTAAAATATCAACATGACATTATTATGTGCATTATTAAACTGACTGCTGCTTTTTAGGGTTTATATCTGCAGAAAATAAAACCATCAGAACTCATATTTCAGTTTTTGCTTTGACCTCTTTTGCAGTTCAGTACAGGATTTTCTCTTTGACGCCCAACCTGGAACCACTCAGTCAGTCTGGAATCACAGTGGAAATCATGGTAAACACTGTCATCTCTCTCTTTCTCTCAATTCCATTCAATTCAAATAAGTTTTATCGGCATGACTTGCACAGTATTGCAAAAGCATTGTCCATTACATCAATAAGGAACAAACGATTATATAATACATAAAACAAGAATAGATCTGTAAAATAATAAGTAAATATGTATATGTATACTTTCCTTCCCCCCCCTCCACAAAAAAAAAATAAAAATAAAAAAAATTAAGAACTGATCTTGCTTCATTTTTGTCCACTGGCTGACAGTCTTAGTTTGTGAACGGCTGACACATATCTTGCTGCTGTGGTGATCATTTTGGAATTTTCCCCTTCAATGCGACTTACTTTTTCTGCATTTGGTATAAAATTTGGTTTAATTTGTTGGAATTTGGAGAAATATGCAGATCTAATGTTGTGATAGTAATCACAGTGCAGTAAGAAATGTTCCTCTGTTTCCACCTCTTTCTGCGAGCACAGTGAACACAAGCTTTGTCCAAATACCCACACTTGCGGTATTGGCCACTTGAGAGCACGGATGTAAGGATGTAAGTGCGCAAAACTGTGCCATTTCTTAAAAACGGCAAAGCGCAGTGCCCTTAACGCACACTAAACCCTAAACCCATACTATCTCAAATACCGCTCTGGAACGCTATTTAAGGCTAAATGTATCCCATCATGCATCATGTTCTGGAAATAAATCGTGAGACTTTTTGACGAGATCTCGCGAGAGGTCACGGAAACCTTTCCAATGTAAGTTAAATATTAATAATAATTAGATATTACAATATAATATTATAATTTGGTAGAAAAACAGTGTTTTTACTTTTTATTGGTGCAAAGATGAGTAGTGGTGATATTTATTTTGTACAACATTTGCAGCTGCTTTTTATCATTTAATTAGAAGCACCACAAATTAAAATTATGTCATGTTATAGGGACTACTGAAGAGACATTTAGAAGTTGATTTTAAAATGCAACTGTCTGCAAATGCAATTTAGAAGTTGATTTCTAAAATAAATCTGTGTAAACACTTAAAGTACCATAAGTGTACCATAAGTGTGTCCCATCAGGTAATGAAAAGTTCGACACACACTTGTGGTCTTCATCCTCACTTGAACACTTGGGCCAAACACAGGAAATACGTCATTTAAGTAGTCAAGTGCAAAGACTGCAAGTGTGGGTATTTGGACAAAGCCACAGTCTCTGTTCTCGTGGCTGCCATCTTTGTCTGTGCCGTCCTCTCTCTGTAGCCAGTGATCACTCAGTAGGTGCTTTGTTAGTGTCTTTCTTAATTTGTGATCTTTTACACAGCTCAGGTATTCTGCTAGCTTGTAATCTCTTTTCAGGTGTAAATACAGCACCATCTTCTTTTCTATTTTAGTGGCATCTTTCCAGTAGGCAATGTAATTTTGTTTTTGTAACTGCGTGATTTGGTTGGGCCGGATTGTGCTGTGCTGATTTGGGTGTAGTTTGAATACCATCTGTAAAAGGGCTCTCTCCCTCCCTCTCGCTCTCCCTCTCTTTTCTCTTTGTGAAGTAGTGGAAGAAGAGCTGTGTTTTTAATTTTCTGTTGAGGCAATTTAGGCTTGTGTAAGATGGATGGTTGATTTTTCTGGGGGGTTTTGTATGTACATTGTATTATAACAAAATGAAGTTTGAAATCTCAAATCTCTCTCTCTGTGCATTCTGGGAGTTTGCCCGTGCGAAAGCAGTGGTGGGGGGAGGGGGATGTGAATACTGAATGATGGAAATTCACCTATCCTTTTTTTCTCTTGGTGCTTTTTCCATTTCATCTTGATTCAGCATGGTTTGGTAAGTGTTTATGTTTGCTAATTGTTGTTGTTAAAGCGCGTTTTTACGTGGAGGGATGCCGTCTCAGGTTGAGGCGCTGTCCTTACGCAATGGTTTCAGGTGTGTACCTGCTGATGGGCAAATGGTGGAGGATGTGCTTGTTGCAACAGGAGAGGCTGTAGGCCAAGAAAATATATCCTCTGCCTCTCGCATGAACAAGGCTGTTGTGGTCTTTTTGAAAGAACAGCATCTTGTTAATCAAATAATTGAAAGGGGCCTTATTGTAAACAACAATTTAGTGCAAGTTACTCCTCTCTACACGGCTTCTTCTAAAATTATGATTTCAAATGTGTCGTCATTCATAACCAATGAAGCGTTGGAGCGCGAGATAGTTTGTTTCAGAAAAATTGTTAGTCTGTTTAAAACAATCTCTCTGGGGTGCAAACACCCAGCTCTAAAACATGTGATGTCTTTTAGGAGACAAGTAAACATGATTTTGGATTCTCCGGAGCCAATGCTGGATATATCCTTTCGTGTTAATCATGAAGGGAAAACATATATGGTTTACGCAACAACCGGTAGTATGAAGTGTTTTGAATGTGGTGATGTTGGGCATAAACGGCACGCTTGCCCGCATAAAGAACGTGAAATCGAAGGCAGTGTTTCGAGAGCAGAGATTGATATTCCTGTTTTCGTGCCTACCCAAGGAATTCGGATGAGATTGAGGGTCCACCTGAGGTAAGAGTTTCGGAAGTTAGTGTATCTGTTCTCGAAAATACTCAAACAAGTAACGAAGTGAAAACAATAACAGTGATAGTTTCTGATTTCAGAAATATTGCACTTAATGATATGAACAGAGAAACTGCTGATTCACTGAATGTTGAAAACATTGCTGTCCATGGATTGTACTCTGTACCGGGGACTAGCTGGCCACAAGATATTAATTCATGGGAACATCATATTATCTCATGCACGTGATATGTTGTGGCCACAAGCTCATTTTGTCGAGGCAACGACATCCTTATGCCGTGGCCGCTAGATGTGAAGTCGTGGCCTCGAGATGCTATGTTGAGGGAACGACATAGGGAAAATGACGATCAGTTAATGAACTTACAAGACTGTGGGATGGATAAAAATGTTTTCTTGTAGGCCTATTTTATTTTATGCTCTTTATGTAACATTTATTCATGATAAACTTCATTTGAATAATGACTATCACACGTAATACAGTCTGGTAGCCAAGGCCTATGGTTAATATAATAATTTAATAATTTCTATAATAATTAATATAATAATTTCTTAATTCTAAATAAAATATTAATGAATCCCTCTCTAATAATCCCGGGTTGCTATGGTCAAGCAGGTTTACGCATTAAACTCGTGGCCACGAGAAAAACGTGTCGTTCCCTCAACATAAAAAGTCTTGGTCACGAGAAATCGTCGTTGTTCCCTAAACATAGCATCTCACGGCCACGATATAAGGATGTCATTACCTCGACAAAATGATCTTGTGGCCACGACACAATATCACGTTCCCACGAGTTTATTAAGTGACGTTTGGAATTAGTAACGGAGGCTTGGGCTCAGCTGTTAAACTGTCAACTTTAGATTTGAATCTGTGGCGGAAGGAAGTAGTTTTGCACAAAAGAGGGCTTTTAAAGATGCCCCGTTGTTGTTTTTAATTTATTTACATACTCGTGCCGTCGAACTGTTGTATAAATGCAATATCACACTTGTAGATGTGGGATATGGCTGTATATTGGCACGCTGTGATTACCTATGGCACCCGGCCTGCCAACATACAGCCATATCTCACATCTACTCGTGTGATAATGCTCATATACAGTGGGTACGGAAAGTATTCAGACCCCCTTAAATTTTTCACTCTTCGTTATATTGCAGCCATTTGCTAAAATCATTTAAGTTCATTTTTTTCCTCATTAATGTACACACAGTACCCCATATTGACAGAAAAACACAGAATTGTTGACATTTTTGCAGATTTATTAAAAAAGAAAAACTGAAATATCACTGTCACGGTGAACACAGCAGGGAGGAACAAGGAACACGCATACGAGGAGGTAAACTCAAAGAACATACTTTTACTGGACATCAGGACAAGGCAAGGCAAACACAGACATCAAACACCGGGGATAACGAGTAGACCAGACGAAATAACATTGCACAGACAGGACTATAAATACACAGGTAAATTAACGAACATGGCTGGACAAGGATAAACTACTAATGACATGAAACGAGAACAGGAAACAAACCAAATAAGGGCACAAGAGGCAGGAACACATGACACACACGACAGAGGTCTGACAATCACATGGTCCTAAGTATTCAGACCCTTTGCTGTGACACTCATATATTTAACTCAGTTGCTGTCCATTTCTTCTGATCATCCTTGAGATGGTTCTACACCTTCATTTGAGTCCAGCTGTGTTTGATTATACTGATTGGACTTGATTAGGAAAGACCTTACAGCTCACAGTGCATGTCAGAGCAAATGAGAATCATGAGGTCAAAGGAACTGCCTGAAGAGCTCAGAGACAGAATTGTGGCAAGGCACAGATCTGGCCAAGGTTACAAAAACAATCTGCTGCACTTAAGGTTCCTAAGAGCACAGTGGCCTCCTTAATCCTTAAATGGAAGACGTTTGGGACGACCAGAACCCTTCTTAGAGCTGGCCGTCCGGCCAAACTGAGCTATCGGGGGAGAAGAGCCTTGATGAGAGAAGTAAAGAAGAACCCAAAGATCACTGTGGCTGAGCTCCAGAGATACAGTCGGGAGATGGGAGAAAGTTGTAGAAAGTCAACCATCACTGCAGCCCTCCACCAGTTGGGGCTTTATGGCAGAGTGGCCCTACGGAAGTCTCTCCTCAGTGCAAGACACATGAAAGCCCGCATGGAGTTTGCTAAAAAACACCTGAAGGACTCCAAGATGGTGACAAATAAGATTCTCTGGTCTGATGAGACCAAGATAGAACTTTCTGGCCTTAATTCTAAGCGGTATGTGTGGAGAAAACCAGGCACTGCTCATCACCTGTCCAATACAGTCCCAACAGTGAAGCATGGTGGTGGCAGCATCATGCTGTGGGGGTGTTTTTCAGCTGCAGGGACAGGACGACTGGTTGCAATCGAGGGAAAAATGAATGCGGCCAAGTACAGGGATATCCTGGACGAAAACCTTCTCCAGAGTGCTCAGGACCTCAGACTGGGCCGAAGGTTTACCTTCCAACAAGACAATGACCCCAAGCACACAGCTAAAATAAATACTTCTACTAAATACTGAGCAAAGGGTCTGAATACTTAGGACCATGTGATATTTCAGTTTTTCTTTTTTAATAAATCTGCAAAAATGTCAACAATTCTGTGTTTTTCTGTCAATATGGGGTGCTGTGTGTACATTAATGAGGGGAAGAAAATTAACTTAAATGATTTTAGCAAATGGCTGCAATATAACAAAGAGTGAAAAATTTAAGGGGGTCTGAATACTTTCCGTACCCACTGTATATATATATATATATATATACACTACTGTTGTCACAACTACTGTTGTCGTTAACTATTGCAGGTCCTTAATACTGTGTTGGTGTGGTTTGTGCTTTCAGGGCTGCAGCATAACTCAGCTGCTCATGCTGCTCGGGCTGGTGCACAGCAAAAAATCCAGAGTGAAATTAACTCTCCTGGGAGTACATGTGAGACCACACTCAAGAGTGTGAAAGTGTTAAAATAAGAGTGTTAAATTAACACTGAAGCAGAGTTAAAGTTAATGAGTTAATTAAGAGATTTATTGAGTGGTGATTGACCATTATTGAAGACACCTGATGTTAACGAGCAGAATCACCAAAGAAGAAAATCACAATTTCTGTGTCACCATTATAGTGATCAGTGTTTGCTTTAGTTGTGCTCTTGACCCTTATATTTTTAAAGTTAGATTTTGCTTTGCTGTTATAACAGAATTATAACAGACAGACAGATAAGCAAAGAGAAAAAGGAAAAAAATATATGCATATATATGTGTGTGTGTGTGTGTATTGTTTTTCCTAAATCTCTGAACTCCTTCAGAGCCAAATCTCTGATTTAGATAATTGTTGATTATAGCAGTCTTGTGATTCATTAGCATAGGATTACCAGCATTTTCAATACAATCTGAGGGATTTCTTAAAGTTGTTTGTTCAAAAATCTTTGGAAAGTGTCTAATATTTAGACACCCAAACATCAAGAATCAACCTGTGAATCTCAACAACGGTGACAATCAAAAAAAGCATGTTGCAGTGCTTTCTGGGTGTTTTCTAATGTTTAGAGTTGATCTGTTTATGCTGTTTGTCACCGTTGTTGAGATTCATACACTGAATCTTGATATCTGTGTGTGTCTAAAATAAGACTTTTTAATTTTTTTTAATTACCAGAACAACTTTCAAGGAGCCCTTTTAATTATTGAATACTGCAGAATCACAGGATTTGTATAATCAACAAGGTAAATCTGACTGTTATAGATTCTGAATGAGTTTGGCAATATAGATCAAATGATCGTTATGTAATAACATTACCAACATCACATGACTTCTTTTTTCCTTTTGTTTGTCTCTCTACTGTAACTCAGTTACAGTATCCAAACAAAATCTAACTTAAAAAATGTATGGGTCAAGAGCACAACTAAAGCAAACACTCACCACTATAATGGTGACACAGAAATTGTGATTTTCATCTTTGGTGATTCTGCTCGTTAACATCAGGTGTCTTCAATAATGGTCAATCACCACTCAATGAATCTCTTAATTACCTCATTAACTTTAACTCTGCTTCAGTGTTAATTTAACACTCTTATTTTAACACTTTCACACTCTTGAGTGTGGTCTCACATGTACTCCCAGGAGAGTTAATTTCACTCTGGATTTTTTGCTGTGTGGGGTTGTGGTTGTGGACCAAGTTGCTGCTCTTTTTTCTATACTTTACTATATTTCAGCTTTACCAAGAAATAACACTTTAGCTCTCTCGCACTAATTTGTAATAGTCTTTTAAAATGCAGTGTAGAAGGAGATTCAACGATTCAATATTGCCTGTTATTTTGATGTGAATTGATTTCCAGTATCTTCTGTTTTGTCCAGTTTGCCTCCTTATTGCTCTGTTGCAGTGCTCTTTAGTTCTTTCGTTGAAGAAGCAAAGAAATTCAAAGTTATCATGGTCACCTTAATATTGATCTAATTTTTTCTTCGGTTTGATGTATGTTTTTTTTTTTAGGCCTGCTTTAGAGGTAAAAGATTGCAACAGAATTTTAGCAGCTCAAGTGGATCATGATTTTCCAGTTCATAGAATTATATTTTACTATTCTATTTTCTTCTATTCAGTTCCATTTTGTTTTTCTCTCTCTCTCTCTCTCTCTCTCACACACACACACACACACATATTTGTTTTTGTGAATTGTGAGGACATCACATAGGTGTAATAGTTTTTTATACGGTACAAACTGTATGTGCTATTGCCCTACACCTACCCTATACCTAACCCTACCCCTTACAGGAAACTTTCTGCTATTTCAGATTTTCAGTACACTCCATTCTGTATGATTTATAAGCGTTTTGAAAAGTGGGGACATGGGGTAATGTCCTGAAAAGTCAGCTTCACCATGTAATACCTATGTCATACCCTTGTCATTATACACATTTGTGTCCTCATTCGTCACACACACTCACTAACACTCACTCACACTTTCATGACATTTCAGCTGTAATGAGCATCATTGCACTGATGATCTCATCAATCTCAGTGTTAATGCTCATTTCTGTTTCTTAAGAATCCTCAAGGCATCACAGTTTCATCAAATAAGATATTTCCAGTGAAAGGAATGAAGTCTGGAAGATACGCCATTCCTGAGATTGCCAGGTGTGTTTGTGTGTGAAAAGCACTGTGAAGACTGATCCTGAGTTAACTGACTGGATTTCATTTTCAATGATCCATGATGTCTCTTGAATTTATTTACAAACAACATTTGTAAACGTAATCTGTGTTATAAGCTTGATTTAGTCTTTTGTATAATGCTTGTTTATGAATGGTGACCAGTCCTGGGATCTGGAAGGTGGTCACACTGTTCTCAAAGACTCAGAAGACGTTTACTGCAGACTTTGAGGTCAAAGAATATGGTAAGATATGTGTCAGCAAACTCTTGTTGTGTAAGAATATGAGAAGTCAAATGATATGTTTGTTTATTTATGTGTGTGTCTCGTTTGGTTTCAGTGCTTCCAACGTTTGAAGTGAAATTAAAGCCCAGTATGTCATTCTTCTATGTGCGTGATGAGAGTCTGACAGTCGACATTGAAGCCAAGTAAGACTAAATATTTCCACTGTATTTGAAATCAATCTTTAATGTATGAGCAGCACAGCGATTTTGTATGTAAACTAAAAAATAATGTATTGTGTGCAATGAAAACTTGTCGTGATAGTTTAACATTTAAATTAACAAATAATTATCTTAGCAACAGACAATTATCTTAGCATCAGTTGTTGTTGTTATTCTCAGTTTTTTACTGGTCGTATGATCATTGTTTTAATTGTGTTAGTTACTTCCCAGTAGATCTGCACAAACACTCAAAGCACAACCATTCTCAAACAGTGTAAGAGTACACAAATAAAAATGGCGTATACCCAGATATTGTTTAAAACCTGTATGACTTTCTAAACACCATAGAAGAAATTAAATAAAAATTGCTGACTTCAAAGTAATGAAGTGGACGTGGATCAGTGACAGTCTTTCTCACCATTCAGTTTTACAGCAGAAATTGTATGTACTTTTTTAGGTACCTGTTTGGACAGAAGGTGGATGGAAATGCGTTTGTGGTGTTTGGTGTGATGGACGGTGAGAAGAAAACAAGTATTCCTTCATCTCTGCAAAAAGTTCAGGTGAGAGACATTAAACATCTTGCCAAATGGGATCAATATCATTTCTCCTCACCTAGAGGACAATTTAACCAGAAGTTAAACAGCTTTTTACTGTGTCTTGTAGACTGATGTTGCTGTCTTTCTCATATATGAATAGATCATGACAGGAGAGGGTACTGCAGAACTGACCAATCAGATGATCACTAAAACCTTTCCCGACATTAACCAGCTGGTTGGTCGATCAATCTATGTTTCTGTCAGTATTTTAACAGAAAGTGGTAAGAAAAAAATATTTATAAATAAGATAAAGATTAAAAAAATATTATAAATAAGATAAAAAAAACAGTTACTGTACATCTGTATGCACATGTTTACATGCATGTGTGTGATTGTATGTGAGAAGCTCATTGTTTGTGTGTTTCAGGCAGTGAAATGGTGGAAGCAGAAAGAAGAGGCATTCAGATTGTGATGTCACCGTACACCATCCACTTCAAAAAAACACCACACTTCTTCAAACCTGGAATGCCCTTCGACATCTCGGTATAAAACATTGACTAGATAGTTGAGAACCTGAAGGTTTATAGGAACTGAGGAACAATTATGTATATATATATATATATAATATATGTGTGTGTGTTTTGTTGGTCTGGGTTTTGTAAAAGGTCTATGTAACAAATCCTGACCAAACACCTGCTGAAAATGTGGAAATGGAGGTCAATCCTGGAGGGGTCAGAGGTCGAACAAGAGACAATGGCATTGCAAAGGTTACCATCAACCCTCCAGTAGGATCTTCTACACTGGAGATCACTGTAAGACCTGCCATCTCAACAGCACTAATGTTCAGTCAGTTTCACTGGTGATTGAATATAAAATCATACCTGTCAACACTCCCGTTTTACCCGCGAGCAGTGTTGGGGGTAACGCATTACAAGTAACGTGAGTTACGTAATAATATTACTTTTTTCAAGTAACTAGTAAAGTAACGCATTACTTTTTAATTTACAAGAAAATATCTGAGTTACTTTTTCAAAAAAGTAACGCCAGTTACTTTTTGGCAGCGGCTATTTGCACTATAGCAAATAGCATATTTTTTTAGTGACAGATGCTATTTACACTAAGTGCAAATAGCAATAGATGCTATTTACACCAAGTGAAAATAGCAGTATTTTTTAACGATATGCTATTTACACAGTGCAAATAGCTATAGATTCTATTTACACTATGTTAAAATATCAAGATTTTCTGTTATTTATACTACTTATTGCAAATAGTGGAAATTATCTGCACCTCAGTATTGTAGTACATTATAAAACAGTACGCAATAATAATGTACTGAGTGTAAATTATAATTTTAATTCAAATTTATTAAATGGATGCCACCTCATTGGGACAATAATCCCTCCCTACACCTAACCCTACCTGATTTTTTATTTTAAACTTTTTTATTATTTCCTTCATTTTTATTGAAAATAAATGCCTTTCTGATGCGATATGAGATTTGAAAAGGGAGAAAAAATTTGTTTGGCAAAAGGTGGCCTCGAACTCGGGTTGATTGCGTCAAAAAGCATACACCTTACCATCTACACCACTAAAATTGATGTTGAACTAATTTCTTTTTTTATTGTTGACTAACCCAATCACACGTTAGTGGGCGGAGTTAGTGTAAATAGCCTTTGCCAACCAGATGGGCTATTTGCACTTAGTGTAAATAGACACTCCGTTACTTTTTCCCCATTTATTGACTGACAGTGCGCTGTGTGAGCATGCTGTTACTGTAGATCTAAATGTGAATGTGCATAAAAACATATGAACAAAAAACAGTGAAATGCAAACTCAGAATATGATGCAAACTGCAATAATTAAATATGTTAAACAACACAAATGTATCTAATCCCATTTTATTAACCAATGTCTTTGCTGTTGACCTTTAATGATCCAGTTCAACCATACTAATAAGCAAAAATGACTTTAGATAAACTAACAATTGTGCTTCATTGTTTTTTTATTGCCGAAGAGTGTTACACCTTCTTATCCTGAGTTTTACTTTACAGACGTGAATTTACTTTTCCTTCACAAGATACAGGGCTTTTACATTTGTATTAATGTAATTTCTTGTATTAAAAACAATCAAGCCCTGCTCATATTTAAAAAGTAACGCAAAAGTAACGCAAAAGTAACGTAACGCATTACTTTCCATAAAAAGTAGCTAAGTAACGTAATTAGTTACTTTTTTAGGGAGTAACGCAATATTGTAATGCATTACTTTTAAAAGTAACTTTCCCCAACACTGCCCGCGAGTATCCCATATTTCACACCCATCTCCCGCCCCACTCCTGTTTTGTTATTTCTCCCGGGAAACTCCCATAATTTGTATGGGAGTTTGAACTCTACAATATGTTAAAAATGTGACTATAGCACAGGCAATAACAAATAGTCTAAAAAAATAAGAACATTTAAAATGGTAACCATATGTAAAAAAAATGTCTATGTATATGTCTATGTTCTGTAAACACTGTAAATGAACTTTAATTGTGTCCATATTTTAAAGCTTTATATTCTGCATTTACATTTTGCTCCTCTCATCCTTTCTTCACTTTCATGCCTCGACATCCTTTCCTTTCTTCCATCTCTGACTTGAATTTCCTGACTGCAGACTCATTTCTGTTTTCTAAAATAGTAAAGTATACACATACAATACAACTATAAAATAACCAGTTAATGCCAATTTATTTAATTAATTTGTATATAATAACTGAAGTTTAAAGGTCAGCCCACTTTACCTGAATCCCACCGGCCCATTTTATCTAACACATTCTGCCAAAGTGTGCCAGCAATATTTAAAGACCACACAGCAAAAAATCCAGAGTGAAATTAACTCTCCTGGGAGTACATGTGAGACCACACTCAAGAGTGTGAAAGTGTTAAAATAAGATTGTTAAATTAACACTGAAGCAGAGTTAAAGTTAATGAGGTAATTAAGAGATTCATTGAGCGATGATTGACCATAATTTAAGACACCTGATGTTAACGAGCAGAATCACCAAAGAAGAAAATCACAATTTCTGTGTCACCATTATAGTGATCAGTGTTTGCTTAAGTTGTGCTCTTGACCCTTATATTTTTAAAGTTAGATTTTGTTTGGATACTGTAACTGAGTTACAGCAGAGAGACAAACAAAAGGAAAAAAGAGGTCATGTGATGTTGGTAATGTTATTACATAACGATCATTTGATCTCTATTGCTAAACTCATTCAGAATCTATAACAGTCAGATTTACCTTGTTGATTATACAAATCCTGTGATTCTGCAGTATTCAATAATTAAAAGAGCTCCTTGAAAGTTGTTCTGGTAATTAAAAAAAAAAAATCTTATTTTAGACACACACAGATATCAAGATTCAGTGTATGAATCTCAACAACGGTGACAAACAGCATAAACAGATCAACTCTAAACATTAGAAAACACCCAGAATGCACTGCAACATGCTTTTTTGATTGTCACCGTTGTTGAGATTCACAGGTTGATTCTTGATGTTTGGGTGTCTAAATATTAGACACTTTCCAAAGATTTTTGAACAAACAACTTTAAGAAATCCCTCAGATTGTATTGAAAATGCTGGTAATCCTATGCTAATGAATCACAAGACTGCTATAACAATTATCTAAATCAGAGATTTGGCTCTGAAGGAGTTCAGAGATTAAGGAAAAACCATACACACACACACATATATATACATACACATATTTTTTTTTTCCTTTTTCTCTTTGCTTATCTGTCTGTCTGCTATAATTCTGTTATAACAGCAAAGCAAAATCTAACTTTGAAAATATAAGGGTCAAGAGCACAACTAAAGCAAACACTGATCACTATAATGGTGACACAGAAATTGTGATTTTCTTCTTTGGTGATTCTGCTCGTTAACATCAGGTGTCTTCAATAATGTTCAATCACCACTCAATGAATCTCTTAATTAACTTTAACTCTGCTTCAGTGTTAATTTAACACTCTTATTTTAACACTTTCACACTCTTGAGTGTGGTCTCACATGTACTCCCAGGAGAGTTAATTTCACCCTGGATTTTTTGCTGTGCACAAGAAACAAAATTTTAAACAATTTTTTCTTTGCATTTTATTCCGTTAACTGTGGAAACACAAACAGCAGGAACTATACCAATAAGATTTGTTTCCATTTAGTGAGCAACCTTATAATTTAGAAAATAAAATCTTGTCTCAAAGGGTTTTCTACCTTTCACCATGACACAGTCCTCCTCTGAGGTGTGGCCACACCCCCCAGTGTCACATTGCATCAACCAAAACTATTTTATCATTTAGAGAAACAGTATCCCTTTAATTAAGAACCATTGTAATGCTCTAAAATTGCAAATCCACAGTACAATCAAACTTAAACTGCCCACTTTACCTGCAATCACCCTACTTATATCCCCAACCTCCCACCACCATTTTGGTACCCAAACGTTGATAGGTATGTACAAAATAGATCAGTTAACATTTGTTGAACAAGCGGTGGATATTGTACACAATACATTAGAAAACACTGTATTTATTTTACAGGCAAAGACCAAAGTTCCACAATTAACAGATGAACAGCAGGCAGTAAAGAAAATGATGGCTCAGGCCTACGTGACCAAAGGCGGCTCCAACAACTATTTGCAAGTCTTCATTAAATCTTTAGAGCTTCAAATTGGTGATCAAATGATAGTCTATTTAAACACTGGACAGAGTCCAGGAGTCAGAGATCAAGACTACACATACATGGTGAGAAGCAATCATACAGTCATTCATACAGATATGTTATCGATTTGAGTAAAACTTGTGAACAGCTTTTGTATTATTTTATTTTATGAATAAAGGAATAACTCTATTTTCTCATCTGCGTCATTTTCAGATCTTGAGTAAAGGTCAGATTGTAAAAGTAGACAGGTTTAAGCGAAGAGGACAATCTCTAGTGTCTCTATCTCTGCCTGTAACCAAAGACATGGTGCCATCCTTCCGCTTTGTGGCTTATTATCATGTGGGCTCGTCTGAGGTGGTGTCTGATTCAGTCTGGGTTGATGTGAAGGACACATGCTTGGGAACGGTGGGTCAACCATCACAAAAAAAAGTTGAAGTGCCAAGAAAATAGGTCTGTTTTTCTGACACAGCATGTCTTGTTTTAATAACAGCTCCAGGTTAAGGTGAAGGGCAAGATGAATACTTATGGCACAGAAGATGAGGTCAAGCTGCAGATAACTGGAGATCCTGGAGCTAGAGTTGGTCTGGTGGTGGTTGACAAGGCTGTGAACGCCCTTAACAAGAACAGACTCACTCAGACAAAGGTGAAGGATGTTCATCAGCTCCTCAACAGTCACTGAACGCTTGAGATTGGTTTGTTAATGGTCTCTTTGTTGCTTTAGATCTGGGACTTAATAGAGCAGCAGGACATTGGCTGCACAGCAGGAGGAGGAAGAGACAGTATGGGGGTTTTCACTGATGCAGGTCTGATGTTTGAGTCCAACACTGCAGGAGGAACCAACACCAGAACAAGTATATATGTGTATTTATAATATCTTAATTTTGAATAAACACTCCAGTGTATTTTATTCACTAAAGATAAGATTTTAAAGATACAGATTTTTCTATAGCACTGGAGTGTCCCTTCCTTTCAAAGAGAAGACGGCGATCACTGGGTGAGAAACAGTTCTTTTGATTCAACCCTTTGAAATATTAAACATGTTTTTAGAGTTCACCTCTGCTGTTAGATATGCTGTTCTTCTATCATTGTGTTTTATTGGCATAAAGTTAACATCATATTGATGATTATCAGAATTTGCTAGAAATGATCCAGCTATGGTGTCTCTGCTATTTGTGTCTGACATGACATATTCACTCTGGAAAAAAAATACAAAACTGGAATGATTATGTTGTGCAGTGAATACTGAAATAATGCACTTTTTCTTGTTGTATCCAAACCATAACTATATTCTGTCAGGTTCGATTAAATTTGGGTAGACCAGCCTTTATGTGGCTTCACCCTGGCATTACATACATATATAAGTTAAGAAGCAATGCTAGAAAAAGACATATGAAGAGAAGACACAAAACAAATAAAAAAAAAATGATAATGTTGAGACTAAAAATAAATGGGGAATTCAATAATGGTAATACATTCAGATCCCAGAGAGATTAATGATTTGTTTTTGTTAAAATTAAAAACAGATGATGAAGACGATTATTATACAGACTCTGAAGAGATTGTGTCACGTACATACTTTCCTGAGAGCTGGATTTGGGAGGAGATTGATCTATGTGACAAATGGTGAGTAGGAAACTTTCAAAAATACAAAGCTGTGAGTTGAGCTCCATTTAACTCCTAACCACTTGCAGTAAATTATCGATGTGATCTCCTTTGACATGAGCAGTCTGACGGTAAACAACCATTGAATACTTCGACAGTTCTAATTTTTTCTTGTATTTTCCTCATATTCCAGTCCAACACTAATCAGAGATAAAACAATCATCCTGAGACAGTCTATCACTACCTGGCAGATCTTGGCTGTCAGTCTGTCAACACTTGGTAAAGTGTAGCGGCAAATGCAGAATAATGGTCTGAAAAATACCATCATCCAGGGTCTACTGCTTTAAATCCTTCTGTGTGTCTGTGTTCCTCCTCCAAGGCATCTGTGTTGCAGAAACTGAGGAGATGGTTGTTTTTAAACACCTTTTCATTGACCTCAAGATGCCTTACTCAGCTGTGCGTGGTGAGCAACTGGAAATCAAAGCCATTATTCACAACAACATCAAAAGGAAGCAGAAGGTAGATCTGGTTTGATATTAAAAATTAGTTCATTTTTATTTACATTGAAGGGCAGTCGTGGCCTAATGGATAGAGAGTCTGACTTGTAACCCAAAGGTTGTGGGTTCGAGTCTCAGATCCAGCAGGGATTGTAGGTGGGGGAGTGAATAACCAACACTCTCTCCAACTTCAATCCCACGACTGAGGTGAGACCCTTGAGCGAGGCACCGAACCCCCCACTGCTCCGGGTGTATGTTCACTACTGTGTGTGCACTTGGACAAATTCCAAGTATGGGTCACCATACTTGGCCACATACCACTTCCCCTTTCCCCCCTTAAAGTCATGTGCGTCATAATAACCATTTATTAATGACAACATACATGGATCCTGCGGAAAATCGTTTGAGGTTTTTGAGCTGCACATGATTAAAGAAAAGTGTAGGATTAGGTGTGATAAACCACATAACTGTGGTTTATCACACCTGAGTTCAGTTTCTCTAGCCACACCCAGGCCTGATTACTGCCACACCTGTTCACAATCAAGAAATCACTTAAATAGGACCTGCCTGACAAAGTGAAGTAGACCAAAAGATCCTCAAAAGCTACGCATCATGTTGAGATCCAAAGAAATTCAGGAACAAATGAGAAAGAAAGTAATTGAGATCTATCAGTCTGGAAAAGGTTATAAAGCCATTGCTAAAGCTTTGGGACTCCAGAGAACCACAGTGAGAGCCATTATCCACAAATGGCGAAAACATGGAACAGTGGTGAACCTTCCCATGAGTGGCCGGCCGACCAAACTTACCCCAAGAGTGGAGTGACGACTCATCCAAGAGGTCACAAAAGACCCCACAACAACATCTAAAGAACTGCAGGCCTCACTTGCCTCAGTTAAGAAAAAGACCATAAAAAAAGAGACTGGGCAAAAATGGCCTGCATGGCAGAGTTCCAAGACGAAAACCACTGCTGAGCAAAAAGAACAAAGGCTCGTCTCAGTTTTGCCAGAAAACATCTTGATGATCCCCAAGACTTCTGGGAAAATACTCTGTGGACTGACGAGACAAAAGTTACACATTTTGGAAGGTGTGTGTCCCATTATATCTGGTGTAAAAGTAACACAGCATTTCAGAAAAAGAACATCATACCAACAGTAAAATATGGTGGTGGTAGTGTGATGGCCTGGGGCTGTTTTGTTGCTTCATGACCTGGAAGACTTGCTGTGATAAATAGAACCATGAATTCAGCTGTCTACCAAAACTTTTAGACTGATAATGGACTATATATCTTGACATTATTTAAGATCTGCACAGTATCTTACTACAGTACATCTTGTAAGTGGTCAGGTGTGAAGTGTTATTTGTTCCCTGTGAGGCTAATATACATTTTTATGTGAGCTAGTTAATAATTTCAACAGAAAAAAAAAAGTAATGTTTATATGTTAGGTTACATTTTATTTTGATGTCCCCTTTGTCTATTGACTCTATGCAACTTTGCAACTCTCATGTCAAGTAGTATTAGTAGGTTTCGGTTAAAGTTAGGGTTGGTAGAATGCTGACGTACTCATAAAGTTACTTATATAGTCAGTTTGTCTGTTGGGGAACCATCAAAATAAAGTGTTAGCATATATTTAGCAGACAACATACTACTATACTCCAATGACTGCTAGTTGACATGTAGTTGCAGAGTTACTTATCAACAGCTTTCTAAAAGGTACCATCAAAATAATCAAACTGATATTAAAATAGAAATAGTTAAAAGCAATCTGATCTGATATCTGATCTTATGGCTTTTTGAGAGAAAAAAATAGTATTATTATTACTATACCTATAAGTGGTCATTGATAGCTTTAGGTAAAATAGCATAAGAAAGATGGCAAGATATGAGACTTATAATACATTATAACTATGAGAAATATGATCCATTGTAACTTAAGATGATGCAACGTGTTCACTGTGTGTTATAAATCATCATACTCTTAAAAGCTATAACCACTAATAAGTAAATATTATAATACTAATACTAATATAATACTAAACTAATCATTTAAAACTGTTCTTATATTCACAAGATGATATAACATATTATAAGGTTGTTGTTTTTTTAAATAATGTATTATGCATTCATTATATGCCTATAATGGGGGAATGTCCAGCGCTCTCTCCACCCTCAATACCACGACTGAGGTGCCCTTGAGCAAGGCACCGAACCCCCAATTGCTCCCCGGGCGCCGCAGCATGGCTGCTCCGGGTGTGTGTGTGTGTGTGTGTGTGTGTGTGTGTGTGTGTGTGTGTGTGTGTGTGTGTGTGTGTGTGTGTGTGTGTGTGCGTGTGCATTTGTTCACTACTCACTGCTGTGTGTGTGCACTTGGATGGGTTAAACGCAGAGCACCAATTTCGAGTATGGGTCACCATACTTGACAATACGTCACGACGACGACTTCTTAAAAATACCCTTATAATGTATTATAAATATGGGCTTTATAGAAAGTGTTACCAAAATGACAATGCCATGTAATTACATTACCTGCTTATGGTCTTCGGTATCCATAACTTGGGAGAGCCATTTTGTTGTATGTAAAAATAAACAAAGATATTGTCAGTCAGGCACATTACAGAGTGTAAGCTGTGTGTGGTATTAAGAAAACGTTGTGCAAAAGCCACCAAGAAAATGCACTTTTCACAGCTTGTAATACTTTTTACAAAACAAAACAAAAAAACTTGTACATCAAGCTTACCTCTTCCACTCATCCACCGTGCCACCACTGAAAGTCATCTTCTTCGTTTATTTGACGGATCGCAAAAAGATTTGCACACTACCGCCACCAGGAGTGTGAACCGATACTACAACCTACACATTAAGCAAACCAATCAAAATCTTCTGTTGGTTTGTACAGCCCACTTGCAGCTTAAGTCCCACCCACCTGCGGCTGGCCCCGCTGGCTCCGACCTCCGTTTATACCCATCTCAAGCAAACACTGATCTGAAGGAATGACTTGGTTCCTCCTCTGGTGAAATCAGCTGCTGAGTTCATGGGTGGAATAAACATATGGCAGGACTTTTACTTTCTGACCCCTGGACTATCCACCTCTGTCTGTAATATATCTGCTTGTTTTACACTCTTTGGTCACCAGGCAGTGTTGTGAGCAAATGAAGCCTCCAGAAATTAACCCTTTTGTGAAGCACTTGGCTGAAAAGCTTAAATCTTCATAAAGCTTAATTTCACCATCACTACCTGAAGGACTTGATTAGCTGGATCAGATGTTTAATTAGGGTTTCATCTAAACTATGCAGGGCTCCGGCCCTCCAGGAACTGAGTTTGACACCTCTGCTCTAGATATTTAAGTGATTTGAGTCTCATTCTCCTGTTTTCACCAGGTGCGTGTGGAGTTCATGGAGACAGAAGATGTTTGCAGCTCTGCCAGTAAGAAAGGCAAATACAGAACGATAGTAACCGTTGACAAAGACTCCAGCATAAGTGTTCCATATGTTATTATTCCATTGACACTGGGAAATCACATGATTGAGGTGAAAGTTTCAGCATATGATTCTGTCCACACTGATGGAGTGAGAAAGCAGCTGAAGGTGGTGGTACGTCTGATGGGAAATTCTGTCACTTTTCATTTTATTTGCTCATTCATATCACATAATGATCAATAGATGTGTGTTATATTTTCAACAGATAAACCAAAGCCCCACAGGTAGTTAACAATGTCTTTCTCTTTCAGTCTGAGGGTGTGCTGACTGCATTACATAGACTAAATGTGACGCTCAATCCTGCTAAAAATGGTGAGATTTACTGTGTTATTTCAAGTATATACTGTAAGATTACGCATATACTTCTAGCAAATTATGAAAAAAAACAAACAAAAAAAAACACTTCTATAAATATCATTATAGTTCCAACTAATCCAGAAATCAGTCAACCAGGTGTTTTTTGAACAAAACCGTACACAATGTAATTAGCATGTGACTCATGACTCTTCCTCCATCTTGCTGTTCTTCTCTGTTTCTCATCTCACAAGAATCAGGAGAAAATCTTTTAGTTTTTAAAGCTGACATACCAGCTGATTGGGTTCCAGACACACCTGCTAACATGTACATCTCAGTTACTGGTAAGAAAAACAATCTTTTTATCAATGTGTCATGATTATTCTTTTAAAGGTCATACAGGGTATGCACGTTTTGTTTCAAAAGAGATGAAGTCTATATCTACATTCTACAATAATTTGATTACATTTGTATGTCTGAAGACTCTATCGCAGTAGTTGATGTTGGGGCTGGTTTGTAAAATTGCCGTTCAAAATGCACCGAAGAAAAAAAAAATGAAGAAAAAAAAAGCTTTTTTTTTTACAAACCAGATGCAAATAGACCCAAATTGCGATTAATGAAACCAGTTTCCGGGCTGATATTTTGCATTTCCTTCTGTGTTTCAAAGAATTTCCAGATATGAAACCTGTGAGTAATATAGTATTGCATTGTAAAAAAAAAAAGCAACAACAACAAATCAATTAATTCACTCAACTTAACTTTGACTTATATTTTGCACTGAGTTGTATTTACTTTATATATTTAATTTATATTACATATGTTCAACTTGACAAATTTAATGTTATTTTAACTTATAAAGTTCAGCGGACAGTCGTGGCCTAATGGTTTGAGAGTCTGACTTGTAATCCAAATGTTGCAGGTTTGAGTCCCACACGTCAGTTCCTTTCCTTTCTTAAATAACAATCTAATTTCAGCCAGTGAAAAATATCAACTGTAAATCAAATCATTTAAACCTCTCAAAATATCAGCAGAGGATGATTAAACAACTCCACAAACAGCATCACCAGCTCCACTCATTACTAACCAGACTGACTTTATTTCTGTCCTAAGTTATTTCTGAGAACTGAGATGTTTAGCTGTAGTTAATGCAGAGGGAGCATTCCCTTCAAAGATGAAAGTAACGTTAATCTTCTGCATCTTTAGTGGCTCAGATGTTGGGAGTAAATGACGACTGCTATGTTCATTATTACATCCAACAAAAAAAACACCTCATTAGCTCAATCGGAGACATTGTTGTTTTCCCCTGACAATGGCAGACAGTTCATAGCTCATTCAGGGTGGGTCTAAGGTAAGACGTCCGTGTCAATCAACTATATAGTGGGAGCGGCCTTGGTCTGTGTGATGTCACAGCCAAGAAGCTGAGAACGGCTTGATTTGAAAAAGGGGAAATTACTTGTAAAGATTTAAAAAAAAAATACCACTGGGTGGGTTTTTATCATTATAGGGTGGTTGTGTACACACACTGCCAACACACATTTACGTTCAAACAACATATAAAAGTGAGTTTTGCATCCAATGACCCCTTTAACCATCGCCAACTGATCCCGTTTTCTCTGAGCTTTTGTGTTATAACAAATATGTTACAAACAGCCAGAGAAAAAAGATGAAAAAAACTAACACACAAATGTCAAGGGTCAAGAGCCCTTAAACAAACACTGATCTCTAACATGGCTACTTCAAATCAAACTAAATCAGCAACATCTAAACCTCAGTTAATTCACAGTAAGATCTTCTGTAGACGTCTGACAGAAATAAAGTCAGCCTGGTTATTAACAAGTGGAGCTGGTTAAGTTGTTTAATCAGATCTTGAGAGATTTAATGTCTTTTATTTTAGTTGATATCATGTATGGCATATGATGTTGCTAAAGAGAACATTATTTTGTGTATTTGGTGTAATGCAATGTGTTTATGCGGTTTAAGGTAAAAAAAAAAAAAAACTTATTTTCACATACATTATACAAAAACAATAAAACCCAATATAAACAAGGCATTTGTTGCATCCGGTGGGGACATAATTACTGATTATAATATCTTTTACACGTCGCGTTGCAACGAGAAACACAGCGTCTCCAGGACATGTCTCCGGTGGCCAATTACTCCAGAGTGTAATCTGGACGATTGGGGCGGGGCGACACATATTGCTCCGCCCACCCCCAATTCCATCAGTTTATACTCTTTGGCCACCAAGTGGTGTTGTGAAGCCGTCAGAAATTAACCCTTTTGTGAACCACTTGGCTGAAAAGCTAAAAAGCTTCATCTGGCCATCACTACCTTAATCATGCTTTTAAAATCCTTGTAAACTATTACACTGCTTGATTTGTATTATAAAAATGCTGTAATAATTATAAAGTTTAGATTAATAAGATTTCACAGAGACTGAATACTGCATCTAGGTTTTGATTTTGTTGTTATCATCACCTGGTTGCAATCTCTTTTTGATTTCCCTTGCTTTAACAAATGTGTTTTACAAACACAGTTACAGCAAATCCCCAAAATATAACATTATAAAGTCAAGGGTCAAGAGCCCAACTAAAGGAGTTTTGAGTTTTGAGATTTTTCCACTCTTAATAATTAGTTTAAAGTTAAATGAATAAAGTCGTTTCGAAACAACCCCACATCCTGTTGGAATTTTATTCCAAATCATATATTTAATTCAGCTGGAGGTTTACATTTTTTTGTTGCGCTGCAACTTTGACATTTCTAAAATACCTTTATCTTTATCTAGTTTTCATAAACAGGCTTTAATAAGTTGGTCACTTATACATGATTATAATTTTTCTCCACATAGCTATTTTATTTGGAACAATAAAAATATTAGATATAAAAATAAATCTTTTTTCCGCAATTGGTTTGATAAACATATACTTTTAGTCAGTCAACTTTTAGATGATCGGGGTGTCCTTTTTACTTATGAACAATTTATGCAAGCATTCTCTTTTCCAGTCCCCCGAGAGAATATGCCATTGTTTTTGGTGCAATTCCTGATTGTATTATACCTTTAGTCAAATCTGGCCCTAAAGGTTGTTTAGACTCTCTTCTTTTTGACAACACTAACTTATTTTTTGAAGTCTTCTCAATACCATGTCAAACAAAGACATTCGTTCAATTATTAATAGATCTCAGATTTCTTTACCTGCTTGTGTGAGTTTTTGGAATAACATATTTAGTGATATAGAATGGGAAGAGTTTTGGCTTCTTCGACAAAAAAAATCTTCTTATCTAATAAAGTTGTTGAAGTCTCTATCAAAATTATCCATAATTGCTATCCGGTAAACAACAAACTTGCTAAATTTAACAGTAATATTTCCCACAACTGTTCCTTTTGCCTTCAGTCTGAAGAAACAATCAATCATTTGTTTTGGGACTGTGTTTATTGTAAAGTATTTTGGGTTGACTTTTCCACTTTTGTAAAAAAATATTTATATCCAAATTTCTGTATAACCCCCAAAATAGTGTTTTTTGGTTACTGTTTGAATTTCAACCCTTCTCACTGCAAATTCATTATTAATCTATTGCTATTTCTTGCTAAATTTTACATTCGTAAATGTAAATTTTCAAAGAAAACTTTTTTTTTTCAGGAAAGATTTCAATGTGTACGTAAACTCGTTGAGAAACTTTAATAATTCTATTGGGGGTGGGGTGATGGCGCAGTGGATAAGACACATGCCTTTGGTGTGAGAGACCCGGGTTCGAATCCACTGTGAGACACCAATGTGTCCCTGAACAAGACACTTAACCCCTAGTTGCTCCAGAGGCGTGCGACCTCTGACATATATAGCAATTGTAAGTCGCTTTGGATAAAAGCGTCAGCTAAATGAATAAATGTAAATGTGTTGCATGTGAGACTCTTGCATGGTGTAAGTCTTATAAACTAACTTAGTATGCTTTGGATTATTGTTTGTAACCCTCATTGTTTTTTGTTCTTTCTTTGTCTTTGTATTTGTTGTTCTGTTATTGCATAATAATAATAAAAAAAAGTAGAATGCCCCCAGTGACCAATATTTGAAGTGCCTCCTCTCAACCTGCTCAACATTTTGAATCACAATGAGCTCGAAGTTCAGCTCCAACTAATCAAACACTCCTGCATTAATTTTCAAGCGATCCTGAAGACCTTAATTAGTTGCTTCAGGTATGTTTGATTAGAGCTGGAGCTGAACGAGGAAAGTCGATCGCCAAGAGCAGGATTGGGTACCCGTGCACTAATGAAAAAGGAAAACAAGAGATCGCATCATATGACCACTTTAATGAAACAAAACAGTTTTTTACAGTGTGTAAATATCTGAATTCTCCGCCTGCATTCCCTCTTTCATTCCTCCAGGTGAGGAGATCAGTCAGACAGTCGAGCAGGCCATCAGTGGAGCCTTCATGGGTCGCCTTATTGTCCAACCCCGTGGTAATGGAGAGCAGAACATGATCTATATGACTCTACCTCTCATTGCCACTCATTATCTGGACAGCACCAATCAATGGGACGCTGTCGGCATGGAGCGCCGTAATGAAGCCATTAACCATATTAGCACAGGTCAGCAGGACACAACAAATATAAAGAATCTGACTATGATTTGAAATAAAATAAATAAGGTACTTTCAAATATGCTCTTGTGAAAGTTTAGATCAAAAGCAGAAAAATAAATAGATTAAACAATATATATATATATATATATATATATATAAAATCAAATAAATATTCTTTCTTTATCCTTTTTTGTATTAAGGATATCAGCAGCAGCTGGGTTACCGTAAATCAGATGGATCCTACGCTGCATGGCCGAGCATACAGAGCAGCACATGGTAAAGTCATTTTATGTAATAAACTTGTTTTTTTTTCTCTTTCATGCCTTGTTTTTCCTAAATTACATTTTATTAATAAGTAGTACACTGTAAAAAGTTGTTGCTTTAAAGAGGTATTTATATCTGATACTACATACAATTCTAATTTTGTTGTTGTAACGTATTACAATCAAGATCATGTAACATAAAACAAGAGGATGTTATTGCAACTTAAATCCATTGTTGACTCAACATACAACTTCCAATAAAACTCAGAAACAACACATTCAAAATATATGTACCTGCTCCACACTGATTAATGAATTAATTGTTCAATGAGAAATTACGATTTTAAGTTTTTTAAGTTGCAGCAAAGTGAAAATCAGAATTGACAGCACTACTCTTCAGCACAATGGTAACCACTGTAATATAAACAAATGACACTAAAAGATCTATCTCTCTCACTTATTACAATCCAGTCTGACTTTAAGCCATACTAAACTTCTTCTTGAGAATTAACTCAGGTTTAGATGTTAATTTTTTATTGAAAATAATCAAGTTTGAAGGCACCATTATGGAGTTAAGCATTGACCTTGATTGTTTATTGATGATGGCGAAGTAATCATGTAGAAATCAGATTCACAGATCATGTCTGAGGATGTTAGCTATTAGCCTCGTGATGTTATTATAGTCAAATACACATGTTCTTTTTAGTCATATGGGAAGTGTTTTGAATGTTTGTTTTTTGCAACAACCCAACCGCTGGGTTTGTCCCTTTTTAACCCAGCGCTGGGTTATATTTAACCCAGCATTTTTTAGTGTGTGTGTGTGTGTGTATATATATATATATATATATTTTATTTATTTATTTATTTATTTATTTTTCTAAGGCAGCCATATGAGTTAAATAAAACTAGTGTAGTAATAATAATTATAATGTGTTTTAAATTTGATTTATTTCTGCTCTTCTGTTTGTCTGTTAAAGGCTTACAGCATATGTGGCCAAAGTCTTCACCATGGCCAGTAACATTGTTTATATAGAAGATAATGTGATCTGCAGCGCTCTCAATTGGCTGGTTATCCACACACAACTGCCACATGGCTCATTTAAAGAAAATAATGCTGTAATTACAAGACAGATGGTGGTAAGTTGAATGTTGTTGAATCTGTGCTCACAAAAGAAAGATGCACCAAACCAGAACCAGAGATTTATTTTTACTGTGGTTCCCAGTACTAATGCATTAAATAATCTACAGTACAAACTACAGTATAAACAAAATACAACAATGTGGTGCAGTGACTGTGGCGGCAATTGTAGTTTCTGGGGCTACATATAAATTTAGCTATTTAGTTTTAAATGCAAAGGTATTGAACAACTTTAGACAGCAGAATTGAAATATTAGAAATATTAGACATGCAAAAATAATTAATTCACAAGCTGTTATTGAATGTGTAAAACACACACATAATCTGACAGTTTTTGTTAGTCTAGTTTATTTGTGCTTTATTCAAGGGTGACGTTCAGGGCAAAGATGCCGATGCCTCTCTGACAGCTTTTGTCGTGATCGCCATGCAAGAGTGCAGAGAGATCTGTGCTGGATCAGTTGGTGTAAGTGAATTATTTTTTTTCACAACATGTAAGTTTGGTGCTCCACACTCTTCTTTTTTTTTTTTTTTTTTACCAAAATATTGTGACCTTCAATGGCTTATTTGAACATTCATGACTCATAAATGTATTAAAGTGTCCATAAAGTCACTCCATATATGAGTTGAATCCAAATAACCATTTAAGGGATTCACTCTCACATTTACATGTGGTTGCCACGTCTATAAATCACTCATACCTTTGCAGTCAGTATGTGGCCATAGAGATGAGGCAAACAACTGATCTCTAAACTCATAACTATCTACAAAATTAAAAGAAGAATTAATGATGTTAAGCAGGGTTGAGCCTGGTCAGTACCTGGATGGGAGACCTCTTGGGAAAACTAGGTTGCTGTTGGAAGAGGTGTTAGTGAGGCCAGCAGGGGGTGCTCACCCTGTGGTCTGTGTGGGTCCTAACACCCCGGTATAGTGATGGGGACACTATACTGTAAAAAGCACCGTCTTTCGGATGAGACGTTAAACCGAGGTCCTGACTCTCTGTGGTCACTAAAAATCCCATGGCACTTCTCGTAAAGAGTAGCGGTGTAACCCCGGTGTCCTGGCCAAATTCCCTCCACTGGCCCTTATCAATCATGGCCTCCTAGTAATCCCCATCCACTTGATTGGCTCTATCACTCTCTCCTCTCCACCTGTAGCTGGTGTGTGGTGAGTGCACTGGCGCCGTTGTCCTGTGGCTGCCGTCGCATCATCCAAGTGGATGCTGCACACTGGTGGTGGTTGAGGAGAGACCCCCCCCCCCCACATGATTGTAAAGCGCTTTGGGTGTACGGCAATACACAATAAATGCGATATATAAATGCATCATTCATTCATTCATTCATTCATTCATTCATGTTCTTGTTCATTTTAATATACATTTTACAAATTTTGAAGACAGAAAAAGTTACATAGTGCTGCTTTAAAGGCATAGTTCATTCCAAACTGAAAATTATGTCACCACTTACTCACTCTCATGTTGTTCCAAACCTGCATCAATTTATTACTTCTGCTGAACATAAAATAAGATATTTTGAAGAATGTGGGTAACCAAACACTTTCTGCTCTCCAGTGACTTCCACAGTATTTATTATTTATATATTTTTTTCCATAATATGGATGTTAATGTGGTCCATCAACAGTTTGGTTACCAGTATTCTTCAAAATATCTGATTTTATGTGCAACAGAAGAAAGAAACGCATACAGCTTTGGAACATCATGAGGGTGAGTAAATAATAGTGATGTTACGTTCGTGAACGAATCGTTCTTTTTGAACGAATGTTTTAGGTGAACGAATCGTTCTTGTTCATGTAATCCATTGACTCATATATCTTGTTCACTGAAATTCCTCCTTCCAGAGCAGCACGGCGCTGTTAGCTCTGCGGACTGTTTCATCCTGTCAAAGAATGACTAAACCTCAAGCCAATAGCATTGGAGTATGAGATGTGACTGAGCATGTGATTAGTTGAATGTAGTGAATGAATATGTCCTTCACTGACCGAGTTGCTTTCGAGTCTGAACGAGAGACAGAGATCTCATTCGTGAACGAGTTGAATGAATTGGTACATGTCATTCGTGAATGAAATGACCGAACTGGTACATCTCGTTCATGTTGTGGAACGATAATGGCGCATAGGTAGAGTTTGGCTCGCGTGTAGTTTGGCACATTTGCAGCAAAAAATAAATTTAAATTTTACCATTGTAATGAAAACTGGCCCACTACTGTGTTTTAGACTTAGTTTTGTGGTATATTTTGCAATTTGAACAATTTACTTGTTTTTAGTTACAATTTACTTACAATTTACAGAGCACTGAACGAGTAAAGCTGCATTCACACTAGCAGCGACTTGTGTTCATGTTGCCAGGGGCTGGCGATTAGGTTGCTAGTGGGCGTTTTCACTACTGGTTGCTTTGACAGCGAATCAGGTTTCTTGACGCTAAATACAAACATTTTGGAGGCAAAAGACTAAATATAATATAAATATTAATTAAATCCGTACATTCACTAAACAAAATTATAAACGCAACACTTTTGTTTTTGCCCCCATTTTTTATGAGCTGAACTCAAAGATCTAAGACTTTTTCTATGTACACAAAAGCCCTATTTCTCTCAAATATTGTTCACAAATCTGTCTAAATCTGTGTTAGTGAGAATTTCTTCTTTTTCCCGAGATAATCCATCCACCTCACAGGTGTGGCATATCAAGATGCTGATTAGACAGCATGATTATTGCACAGACATTTAGGCTGGCCACAATAAAAGACCACTCTAAAATGTGCAGTTTTACTGTATTGGGGGGGTCCGAAAACCAGTCAGTATCTGGTGTGACCTCCATTTGCCATCTCCTTCACATAGTGTTGATCAGGTTTTTGATTGTGGCCTGTGGAATGTTGGTCCGTACATGTTGGTTCGTGAACGTGTCGTGGAGTCATGTCCTGTATACAGGACATGACTCCACGACACGTTTAACATAATCCCAGATTTATGAATGTGTAAATGTCTGAACAAATAATTAAAAATTTTAATTATGCAAGAAAACCTTGTGTTTTGGTTATCTGAACCACTTATTTAGATCTATTTATTTAATGAGTAGATTAGACACACATTTTAATAAGACGAAATTAGTTTTTGTAACAAGTAAATACAGTACGTTTGTTGACTTAAAACATAATAACACATAAGACACCACCTGCTGGCTTATGTAATATGAAGAAATGGTCACCAAACGAATCAGTGAACAGTGTTGGGGAAAGTTACTTTTAAGAGTAATGCATTAGAATATTGTGTTACTCCCTAAAAAAGTATGATTAAGTATGTTACTTAGTTACGTTTTATGGGAAGTAATGCATTACATTACATTTTGTTTGTTTTTAATATAAAAAAGTTATATTTTTAACAAATGTAAAAGCCCTTTCACACCAAAAAGTGAATTATAAATAAAATAAAATGAAGCACAAATGTTAACTTACCTAAAGTAATTGTTGCTTATTAGTATGGTTGAATTGGATCATCGACGGTCAGCAGCAAAAACATTGGTTAATAAAATGGGACTACATAAAGGATTTGTGTTATTTAACATTTTTAATTATTGCAGGTTTGCGTCATATTCTGAGTTTGTATTTCATTGTTTTTATTCATTTTGAGGAATACGTAAAGCTTTCTTTTTTTTGTGAGTGAGATGAGTAAATGCATGTTTACATTTAGTCTAGAACTACAGTAACATCATGTTTACAGAGTGCCTCTGCACTTTCTCCCGATATCTCTCAACATGGGGACAGGAGATTTGTCAGTCAATAAACAAAGTCAGAAAACTGGCATTACTTCCTTGAAAAAGTAACTTGGATATTTTCTTGTAAATTAAAAAGTAATGCGTTACTTTACTAGTTACTTGAAAAAAGTTATCTGATTACATAACTTGCATTACATGTAATGCATTACCCTCAACATTGTCAGACTCAGTGAACGAATCAATGACAGCATTTTAATTTTCAATGAACTATTGCTTCAACAGTCGATTATGCTGTATGGTGTAAATTTAAGAACTTTTACATTTCACACTCACTTTTACAGAGTCTGCATCAAAGCATGAGGAAGGCTGTTTCCTTCTTGGAAGGTCAACTTCCACAACTGACCAATCCTTACGCTGTTGCGATGACATCCTATGCCATGGCCAATGAGAAAAAACTCAATAAAGACATCTTGATGAAACACTCCACCCAAGGAGAAGGTCACTCACAACAACTCGTGAACAAAACGTTTTTCACTTTATAGAACATAAAAGTGAACATAGAACAATAAAACAAACCCAACTAGAAGTTATGAAATAATAGCTGCTTGTTTGTACCAATAACAATATTGCAATGAGGAAACAGCAACATAATCCTGTTTCTATTCCTGTGTTGTGTTTGAAACAGCCGGTCGGTCCTGGACTGTCCCTGGTCAGCATTATCACTCACTAGAGGCGACGGCGTATGCTGTGCTGGCGCTTGTGAAGGCAAAAGACTTTGATACAGCAGGAGAAGCAGTGCACTGGCTGAAAAGACAACAGTCTCAATATGGTGGTTCTGTCACCACACAGGTACACTATTAATACTATTAATATTTGAACTGAAATAATGGAATGATGGACTATTTAAAGCAGAGGTTCTCAAAGTGGCGTTCACAAAATAAATTTAGCTTCAATTTTTGTGATGTGAAAAATGCAGAGGGAATCACGTAATCCAGTCATAAAAATGTCACATAATTTGGCAAATCTTGGTTGAATAAATCAAAATTAGTACTGTGCACTTAATGAAAATGCTATATAGACCAGTGAATGTGAATATTCAAGTACAAAAGACCGCTATTTAAATATGAAGTCTGCACTGTTCTATGCATCTCTGAGGCCATCTGTCTTTTTGCTTGTGTCCTTTTACACATTTTTAACTAATAATCTACAACTTCGAGTTATTGTCTGTGTGTGGAAATCGAAATCAACTTTTCACGTCAGAGCTTTAAGTGTCAACTTACAAATATGAATATGACAAGTTCTCAAATTCAAATCTTGTTCATATTCAATTCATATTCATATTCAATACTCTTTTACGTTTATAGCCGTGCGTGTCATCTTTTGAATTGTATCCGGGTGAGCTGAATTACAGTCTTGCACCACAGCGCCACACTGGCCAAATGCCTATGTTTTTAAATTGTTGACATTGTCCATAATGTCAACTAATCGTTTCAGCCCTACTTGCATTGCCTTGGCCTTTGAACGAGTGTCCGGATGCAGTCTCGGATAAAAGTCTTGATGGTTTGTTTGCTTGATGTCTTTGAAGTTGCGATTTTCTCCGGTTCTTCCGGGTCCTCTGTCACAACATATCTTTAAAGCTGCTCTGAGAGTCACTTCACCAGCATCGTCAAATAGCATACACAGACAGAAACTCAGAAATCTTATGAAAACCCGTCAAAATAAAAGTCTAATTTAACTTGAAATTTTGACAAAAATAATTACTATTCTACAGTAGAATGTACTTCTCAAATTAATAATACTAATAACAATACCATATCTTCCATGTTTTAATTTCAACAGTAGACCTCTGTTGTACAGCATTTTGTTTGGCAAAAAATTAAGGTAATTGTTAATTTTTTTTTTATAATAAATTTGCATTAAAACTTAAATCCAGAAAAAACAAACAACAACAACAAAAAAAGCCAGACAACGTAGAATTTCTAAAAAAAAATAATAATAATAAGAAAGAAAGCATCTCATAGGTATGGTAATTTATCTTTAAATTCTATATGTTTTATCATCAATTTCATTTCCTTTCCTTCTTGATTACTTCAGTTTAATTTAACCATTAAAACAGCCCAGACAAATTAAAATGGTTCCAATGGCATCTATGAGTAACAAATTGTAGTAGATATATGCATAATTACTGTTGTAGTTATGAAGGGTTCACTTACTGTTGTAAGGGATCCCTGGCCCCAAAAAGTTTGGGAACCCCTGATTTAGGAAATACAATCTGGTCTATAATTGTGAATTCAAGCGGTGCAGTAAATGAAGACAGAATGTTTGTGTTTTGCTGCTGGAAACCTCCCGTTGGAAGTTCACTTTCAACACCGGTCTTTTCTAGGCGACCATCATGGTGTTCCAGGCCGTGGCAGAGTATCGCACACAGGTGAGGGATCAACAAAACTTCAATCTGGACGTGGAGCTGTCCGTGCAAGGAAGACGCAGACCTGTCAGATGGACTATCAAAAGAGATAATGCACATTTTACACGGTCAAACAAGGTGAGGAGTAACTCATCTACTAGATTCAAATTGTTTGCTGCTCATATCAATTTAAATGTTGTTTGTTATCATGGTAAATTAAGAATTATGGGAGATTTGTTGTTCATCATTCATGATTTTTATTGTCTACAGTAGTGTTTGACCAATAAAATCTTCTGTATCTGTATCTTTGGTATCTCTGTTACTTCATGGAGTTGATTATTCTGATGACTCGAGTATGTCTGTGTTCACTCAACAGGTGGAGATAAACAAGGACTTCAATGTAACTGCTAGAGGATCTGGAACAGCCTCTCTCTCAGTGAGTGTTTATTTGGTCAACAGCAAAATTAAAGTGTGTGAACATCTAATCTGAGACGTGCTGCTGTTTTCAGGTTCTGACGCTGTACTACGCCAGACCTGTTGAGAAGAAGTCTGACTGTAGATTCTTTGAGCTGACTGTTAAAATGGAGAAAGACCCTGAAAGTTAGTAACACCTAATGTACCACTTTATGCTCTTAATATTCTTTCTCTATTTTAACAGTTTTTTTCCCCCTTTAGCAAAACAAGGAGCCATTGAAACTTACCAGCTCACTATGAATTTATTGTATGTGAACCAATATCTTAACACCATTTTTATACATATATATATATTTTGTGTCAAGAACCTATTTATATTTGTAGTTTATTGGCATGTGCTTATAGGCTGTTTTCACACTTGTTTTTATTGGTCTGAGCTCAAGTTCGACCCCACTTTACTTTTCCCACACCGGTGGTATGTTTGTGTCATGCAGTGAGTACTTGTGACAGCTGGTTACTATTGTAACTAGATAATGACTCCGGTGGAGACTCCAGTTTCACTGCGTTCTGACTCGGATGCAACTCACTTCACAAAGACAGTTTATTCAGAGACCAGCTGCTCTTCGTTACTAAAATAGAATAATTCTGAGGTCAAACAGACTTGTATTCACACCAAACGCTCTAGTGTGAAAACAGCTTTAAACACAGAACATGGAGCAAAACTATAAAACCTACAAGATCTGTTAATAAAATTTACTCTTGATCTCCATCTTCACAGATACAAAAGTGATCAAATCGATGCCACCATGACTATTCTGGATATTGGCATACCAACCGGATTTGCTGTGGATAGCAAAGATCTGGAAGCGGTATTGATATAATAAACTAATGCAGTGATGCCTCACATCTGTATGCAATGAGTAAATTATGCCATTCTAGAAGCTTTATGAGCCCCTGTGCATGTGTCTCAGATCTAGCTTTATATATATATATATATATATATATATAAGAGGAATCTAACACATCTGCTGAAATGTCAAAAAACAAATGAATCATGTCATGTCATTAGAGCTTTTTTTCCTTCATGTTCTTGTGTTCAGTTGTCCACAGGGAAGGAGAGATACAGTCAGAAATTTGATACTGACAAAGTGATCCTACACTTAGATAAGGTATGTTAGCAGATTGATGATGTCATACTCTCTCTCTTTATCTCTCTTTTTTTTGTTACGTCATTTTAAAGAAATATGTAGTTTGGTTAAGCAAATAATTATTGAGTTAAGGACTGTAGTGCCAGTTTTAAGCTTCATTATTTTCCAAACCATTTTAAAGTGCCCCTATTATGCTATTATACATGCAAAGGTCAAAAAGGTAATTTTCTTATAATGTGCATTTAAATATTCCTTATTTCTCAATGACACTACAAAATTCATCTTTCCAGACCCCTCCTTTGCCTGAAACTAATCTGCTCTGATTGGTTTGATGATTCAGTCTGTTGATTGGTCTACTGCGTACAGCACATGTCAGAAACAGAAAGTAGTAAAGCCCCAAACAATAATGGTAAATGCGTTAGCCGAACACAGACATAGAGTGCTGATAAAGCGCTGCAGTTTTTAAACCAATGTATTGCTCCATCCTTTATCATGACTCCAATTCACTTTCACAGTGCAGAGCACAGCGTCTTGTCAACATGTTTTCCACATAAACGCGCTACAGTGTTTCAAGTTTTCGCAGGATGGCCACGCAGAACGTAGGTGGGCATAAGCAAATGTGGTAACTTGTGAGGTGTGAACTTCACGGAAATGGGATTCGAATTTTAAAAGACTCGTTTGAGCGATTCAGAGTCTACTGCTTCTTTTGAGAGACACTCATTTTATTTATGACGCAGTTTCAGCTTTACAACTTTACAGATTGTTTATTTTCACATACAGCTACGCTTCACATGGCATAAAAGGTCATTTTCAAAAGTGCATAATGGGGCACATTAAAATATTTTTCCATGGATCATAAGAAGATGTTCTGCAAAAAGTTCACACTGTTCCGAAATAGTGTCGTATGGACTGCTTTGATGAGGCGTCCTTTGTATGGAAAACAGCAGCATGAACATACTTCAAAATATTCTTTGTGTTCCACAAAAGAAGGAAAGTGATACTGGTTTGGAACAGTATGAGGATGACTTAATGCTCATTTTTAGATGAACTATCACTTTAATGTAAAATCGAATAGTATGCCATGGATATTTGTGTTAGTAATTAGTACTAAGTTTCTCTGTTATTAGGTTTCTCGAAATCAGAAAGAAGTAATCTCATTCAGAATGCACAAGCTGTATAATGTGGGTCTGCTCCAACCTGCTGCAGTCACAATATATGAATATTACTCACCAGGTGAGCCACACACACACTTATAATGAATCGTTTAGTGAAAGTGCTTTACAAATGAGAATAATATTATAGGCTTAAGTAAGTAATGCAAGGAATAAATCAATACAAGTTGCTCTGTCATAAAAGATTTTTACAAATAGTAGTACACTGATAGAGCAGATTGATTTTAAATTCAAAACTGTGAAAAAGGCTAGTTGTTTAATCAAATGCTGTGGTTTAAGCTGGTCATCTGGAAAGGTTTCATAGTGCTACAAAGATTATGTACTTCAACTTACACATTTAATTCAGTGTATCACTTAATCATTTCTTTGTAACAGTGAAAACAGTTTCCACGTAAATCATTCATTTTTTTGTTTAGTTTTTTCAGTGTAGTTAGAAGGGCATTGCAATCATCTTTAATTAAACCCATGTGTGTTTTTTAGATGCACGCTGTACAAAGTTCTACCACCCTGAAAGGACAGGTGGTGCTCTATACAGACTGTGTAATGGAGATTTGTGCTACTGTGCAGAAGGTAATTCAGCCTTTTTCCAAAGCGAATTACAAATGAGAATGTGTGTATAAATATCAGAAAATCTACATCTCAAAACACAGAAAACTGCACTTACCAGAAGAAGAATCGGGTCAGTGATCAGGAGCGTTTCGATAGAGCCTGTGAAGCTGGCATAGATTATGGTAAACATGTTCTCCTTCCTCAGCCATTGAGATCCAGTGTCACAGCACTGATATAACACGAATATAACACGACTGTTTGTCAGTTTATAAAGTCACAGTGGTGGGGATGGATTTGCATCAGACAGTTGACATATACAACATGAAGGTGGAACAGGTGCTGAAAGAAGGTACGGTTTATTATTCCCTCATGTCTGTCCAAGTATATTGAAATGTTTTTAGAGCCTGAAACTCGTTTGAACTGCAGCTGATATTTGGGACGTCCCAGTAGAAGTGTTTCCTGTTCTGTCCTATAGGCATTGATAAAAAGCTTGAGGGGAAAGTGAGACCATTTTTGGCTCGTCCAGTTTGCAGAGAACATTTAGGACTGGTAAAAGGCAAGTCGTACCTCGTCATTGGCAAATCTGTTGACCTGCAAAACCGAGGTGGAAGGTAGGTGTTAAAACTTCCTACATAGTGTTTCTCAGTTTCACAATGAAATGTAAGGTCTGTCTGATCTCCTCATGAAGCCAAACTTGAGGAACTCTCACAAAACAGATACCATGCATCAAAACAAAACACTTCGGATCTCAAAGAAAACCATTTGCTCAACTGTCCCTACACCCATCCTAAAAAAACCCTCTCTCCCCCTGGGTATATGGCCAGGTCACTGAAAAGGGGATTTCGCACCATATAGTTCTTGGAACTTAGTTATAGGAACTAGGCACCCCTGACATAAGCAGTGTCATAAGTGACAGCCAACAGTGATCATTTAAAGCATGAGGAAAAAACTCCTGTACACTGGAGAACAACATATGGATTACCATATGTTTACTTCAGATTTCTTTAGAGAGAAATATCACTTTCATTTTACCCAAAATAGGCTGATGTGAGCAATATGGGGCATTACAAACACATGTAATGTCTGTTTCATTCATACTCGTAGCCGTAGTGTGCCCTCGTGCAGAAACTCCAAATATGCCGTACAGAAGTGAAAGAACTATGGTTTCATAGTAGTACTCTATTTAAGGGTGTAGGGGGCAGATTCACCCACGCTTGTTGGATTCTGTTGTTGGGCCAATGGGTGGTCTTTACAGACCCAAAAATATTTTTACAGTTCTCATAATCCGCAACAATCTCTGCAACAGACAGATTTCCATAATTTCCAACATTTTTGCAGACAGGTCACAGCATTTCACTAGATTTTACATTTGTAAACTTGTTTTCAAAACAACTTTTTTGAGTTTTTTTGCCCCCTATGCACTGCATTCAGCATTCCTTACATATAGTCCACTATATTAGTCCACTAATATAATGCAGTTGAAGGACTGAATGCAAACGAGTGAGTGAATTCTGATACTGAGTGTGCCGGAAAGGCTGCTGCTTTTGCATAGTTTGTGCTTGCTGTTTAACAATCATTTGAAACTTTACAAACTGACAGCTCCAAGCTATTTATATCGATCTCTGTCATGTATTATATTGAATGAGTGCACTTGATAAGGTCTACTATAGTTTTGGTTTTGAAAAAAATTGTCTGTCCACTCAAATAGTGCCCTATTTAAGGGTATAGGCGCAGATCTCAGTGTCTTTTATGTATGTAATGTTGTTTAAAGGTTATTTATACCCAGATGGATTCATAAGTTTTGTGTGTTTTCTTTTGTTTTTAGTCTGCAGTACATTTTAGGAGAGCAGACCTGGATTGAATACTGGCCCACACGAGAGGAAAGCCAAACTCCAGAACACAGGGAGCGATACATGGGCATCTCTGAGCTCCAGGATGCAAAACGTAATTTATATGCAGTATATACATACACTATATTGCCAAAAGTATTGGGTCACCCCCTTCTAATGAACGTGTTTGACTACTTTAGTAATTTCTATGAGTACAAATCTTAATGTTAAAGCATATAATGATATTCTAGGGAATTGTGTGCTTCTAATTTTATAGCAACAGTTTGGACAGAACCCTTTTCTATTCTAACATGACAGTGTCTCTGTGTATAAGACACGGTTCAAAAAGACATGATTGATTGAGTCAGTGTGGAAGAACCTGACTGGTCTGCAGAAAGACAAGTCCTGATCCCAGCTGAACACCTCTGGTGTGACTTTATATGCAGACCTTGAGCCAAAAACTCATCACCAAACAAAAGGATCAGTGTGCAGAGTGTGCTTTTGAAATAATGTGTAATAGCCAAATTCCCAGTGAAGGCCCATGCGTTTAACTCATTTGCAGTTGACTTGATTTGCCTTTTGGGGGCTTTTTAAAATCACTTTTATGCTAAATAAATAAATAAATATTTTCTGAGCACATTTTATACAAATCACAGTTTTTTTTTTTCTGACTAAAATTGAAATTTTAACGTGCATGCAAACACACTGACTGAAATAACACATTCAAAGTATTAATATATAGATCGTTCAAAAATAGTGATGGTTCACCCAAAAATTGCTTGCTTACCCTTATGTTGTTCCAAACCTGTTTGACTTTCTTTCGTCTGTGGAGCACTAAACAAGATATTTTGAAGAATGTCTTGCAAACACTGGCTCCGATAAATAATTTATCTTATTGTATTGAACTGTATTGTAAAGTGTTGCCTTATTAATAATGTAATATTAATACAATATAATACAATATTTAAGTATTGGGCTATAATTAAATTGATGAAGGAACTTTGAGTGTGTGTATAAACATCACAAAATGTCTCAAAACAGGATGCTGCAGTAAACAGGAGAAACATGAGGTCAGCAATTACAAACGTTTGGATAAAGCCTGTGAACATGACAAGGGTTACGGTAAAAATGTCTCTGTTAAATTCTCAGCACTTTTACAAATGAAAGAAATGTACCATTTAAATACAGCCTTACATGTTATACGTTCCTGTATGTTTGACAGCTTACAAAGTCACAGTGGTGGGGACGGTTCTGGACAAAACCAAAGACATCTATAACTTACAGGTGGAGCAGGTCCTGAGAAATGGTACAGTAATTATTCTCCTGTACTCATCAAAGTACTTGGAAATACATTTTTAGAGCAAGGTTTTTCCAAATGGCAGTTTGTGGGGGAACTGCAGGGGTTCTTGAGTTTATTAAAAATTAGACCATAACATCAGAGGTGTCATGCCCATTCAAAGTGAGGGGGCACGTGCCACCTCAGATTTTTGAGCCAAGTGGATTTTGAATGCAGCTTCCAAAAGACAAAAAATAGCCAAATAACATTTTCTATATTTGATGCAATCACACCAGCATGATTAAATCGTTCAGTGCGTCGTATCATCAGCTGCTAAATTTGAATCTGCATTCGCTGGCTGGCGCTGAGCCAGATACAGATGCGTTTGTACATCACTGCACATTATAACCAATCACACATAATTAGCTTGTCACTCGCTGTTCCATTCACGTTTCTATTCGCACCTATTATTGTTTCCTTTTTTATCGCTCAGTTTCATTTCTCTCTTGCTCCGTTTTTGTTACGGGGCTGACGAGACGTGAGACGTGCGGATCCATGTGCAAAGCTTTATTAAAAAACATGGTCAGAAAACAGGCAGGGTCAGAGATCGGCAAACAGGTATGGCAGAGGCAAGACAGAGCAATCCGTGGAGCAAGCGTGGGTCAACGATCAGCGAACAGTATCCAAAGGGGCAAGGCAGAGAGATAATCCAGAGTCGAAAGCAATAATCCAAACGGGGAGCAAACAGAGTCCAAACGGCAAGGCGAAGGGTTAATCCAGGAAACACGGGCAGGGTCAGACACGGCAGGAAAACAAGGCAAGACTAGGACTTGGATAATGGCTCTGTAGAGTTGCTAAGGCAAAGGGGTAAATCCAGGAGACAAAGGCAGGGTCAGACACGGCAGGAAAACAAGACAAGACTAGGATAATGGCTCTGTAGAGTTGCTATCGCTATCCGAGTGATATACGCTAACAATACTCGGCCCTGATGCTGAGGAAGTCCATGGTTTAAATAGTGTGTGAGATTGTGAAATGAGCATCAGGTGCGTGTGATGAGTGAATGGTGACAGCTGTGATCTGTGCAATGCATAGTGGGAAATGGAGTCCAGTGTGCTGTGTAGTGTGAGAGTCAATGTGGTGAACGGGTGACCTCTGGTGGTGGTAAAACAGGAGAGCATGGACCAGATTCGTGACAGTTTTTCACAAGAACACATTATAAAAATCAGATTTAGTCAGATGTTTTCAGTGTCTCTGAGCGGTTCCACATGAACTCAATTTCTGCTTGTTACCCACATAATTTGCAATTTGGTAATGCTTTGGAAATTGCAGTATTTTCACTTTCACATAATTGTTCTTTTTCTGATTGGTCTGAATGTTTCAACAGCACAACCTAAGGGTTTGACTGACAAAAACGTTTGGGTACCACTGTTGTAAAGCATTACTATCCTGTACTATCCTGTAGGTACTGATAATGATGTGGAGGGGCTGTTGAAGATTTTTCAGGCTCATCCTAGATGTAGAGAATCTATGGCATTACAAGAATTCAAGTCGTACCTCATCATGGGTCCATCCACTGACCTGGAGTTTCATGGTGGACGGTAGGTGCCAGTGTTTTTGAAGGAAAGGATCAATGACAAACTCAGTCATAGCTTGTCTGGTCTGAAAACTAACAAGAAAAAAAGTCAAAGTCAAGCATGATTTGAGATTATCAGATTGTTTAAAATATTTGTTGCTGTTGGTAAAAAAGCTGTTCTGCTGCCTGGCAGTTCTTGTTTTGGTCAGTTTATGTGATTTATTTTATTTTTAATACCAATAGATTTCATCTGCTTCATACACGAACAGTGTTTTCACTTTTTTGTTGTTTTTAGTCTGCAGTATTTTTTTGGAGAGCAGACCTGGGTTGAATACTGGCCCACAAAAGAGGAAAGCCAAACTCCAGAACACAGAGAGCGATACGTCGGAATCAGCAAACTCGCTAATACACTTGCTAAACAAGGATGCGTTAATTATGCACTTATGTACTTGTCTTTTCTTTAACAGAAACCACCTGCTGTTTAAGACTCTAAATAATTTTTAAACAATGTTATTTTGGCCAAAACTTGTAATTTCATAATAAAGTTGAACTGAATATAATTGGAAAAAAGACTGACTAAATAAAGCTATGGTGTGATAGACGGTGTCTTTAAAACTGATTTATTTTCTTAATTACAAAACCATTGTTAATGTAACGACAATTCTGATTAGAAAGATATTCATGTTGTGAATCTAAAAGACATCTGTGTAAAAGAAGGCTTTTTGTTACAAAGAAATCAGAGATAAAATAAAAAAATGTTGACATTGAGGTCCTGAAGTCAGAAAACAACATGTGATTCAGAATTTGACTTTAACCTCAGCTAACCTCAGGTCATGTTTCTTAGGTCTGTAAAGAGGACTCGTACTGGAACTTTTTTTAATTTGTATTGTTCATGTTTTCACTGAACTGTGTCACTGAACACACACATCACTGAACTGTGTGAAAACATTCTTGAAAAGTGTGTGAAAAATTGTGTTTTATGTTTGGTCAAAATTGTTACCGGTGGGATAATGTGTGTACTGAAATAACATATTTCTGCAGTCATAAAATTGTTAAATATCTTAGCCCAGCTATGTTAAACTGTTTGATCGTATTCTAGGGTTACTATTAGGCATAAAAAAACCTTATGCAACATTGATAGGAACACTGAGATAAAAAAAAATAATAATAATCAACTATCACCACATTTCAAAATTGTAATTTTTTAAAAAATATAACATCACATTTTTATATGAATGCTACAAGTATTACAACATCATTATTGTATTTGCATTTTTGTAACATTTTATTTTTTTAATTTAGTGCAATATTTTGGCATTGCAACATTTTGTCATTTTCACTAGCAACTGTAATTGGATTTATATTGTATACCTAAGTTCACTGTTATCCCACTATTGTGACCATCAACATGTTTACTCATTTTATGACCACACTCAACAAAACTGAATATATGTGAATTCATATATTAATGCTAGACACCTTAAAGATAATGTGTACCAAAAATCTTTGTCATATCTTTGTTAACATACTTTACTTGCCTTTTGTTTTGGAGCTTTGATGCATCCATCATCTGCTCAAGGTGCAAACAGGAAATAAACTGCTCTGGTCATGTGACAATTTGCACTAATCATGTGAAACTGCACATATTTAATTGTGACCCTTTATTTTTTCCATATTTGCAGGAAGTGCACTAAAACATCAGTCATTAAGGTTTTTAGAGCTTTATTGTATTTATTGTGACCGGTGGGAGTAAATGGGTTAACTGATCTCGTATCATCTCATTTGATAACTCTCCAAAACAGCACGGTTTTGTCAGTGCTCTCAAGTCAGCAAAATATTGAGCAATCGACTCACCAGAGCACTTGCCGGAACTACAGCCATTTTAGCGAGAAGCATCTCGCTGCAGCCTACAAGATCCAGGGGGCTTGGTTGTATCCAACTCCTCCCACCTTACATATACCTAAACCTACCATCTCCACCCCCTGATCCCTAAACCCACTCCATCTCCACCCCTAAACCTACCAATCTCCACCCCCTAGATGTGGAATCCACCACGCCCCCTGGATGTTGTGGACTGCAGCGAGCCCTACTTGGTTTTAGCAGGAGACTATTTTTATTCAAAGTGTCGATCTAACAGTGTAATTGAAAGGGTAGGCACCTATATAGCATTCAAAAACAAGTTGGTAAAGGGAGAGTATGCCACAACAACAGAAGAGAAGATATCATTATTACACGACTGCGGATAGGACATTCTGGTTTAAATCATTCATTATACATAATAGGGAAACATCAAACTGGATTGTGTATATTCTGTAGTGTAGCAGAGACAATTGAACATGTACTTCTACACTGTACAGCAGAGAAAGAGGCGAGTTGACTGAGAAATTGAAGGATCTAAGTATAACTAATTTCAGTTTAACAAATCTATTAAGTTGTGCTTCAGAACAATCAAGAGTGCAAAAAGAAATATTATATTATTTCAAAGTTACAGGATTGGAAGGAAGAATTTAGTGTTTTTTTTTTTTTTTTTTTATAAACCCTGTCGAAGCTTCACACTCCAGTCCAGTTGGTGGCGGTAATACACCATAAGTTGGCTTGTCAACCGCCAATAAACGACACAAGAAGAAGAAGAAGAAGAACAGTGTAATTGCAGCGGCGTAATCGTCTGCATCTCCGTGTGTGTGAAAAACACGCTGTCCTTCGGCACCAAGACAGTGGAGGAGTATGGCCATTTTCCGCTTCGTCGGGATGCCGTCGAGGCCCATTGCTAACAGGTAAATTTTAAATGACGTTTTCCACTTCTCCCATGGGACCGTAGGCTCGCCAGGATGTGGCAAAAAAGGGCTCGGGGGAGATAACGACAACGTGGGGAATTCTTTAGCCATCCTTGTCGCCAATTGTTAGGTCTGTAAAGAGGACTCGTACTGGAATTTAATTTACTTTTTATTGTTCACATCAACTTCACTGAACACTCACATCACCGAACTGCGTGAAAACATTCTAGAGTCAACGTCATTGCTCGTTCCAAACTCTTAAAGTGACCAGCGATCTTTATCTCTTATTGATGTAACACATTACTAATTAAACACCAGATAAGTAAACTAACTAAACAAGCAACAATGTTTTGTCATGAAGTGTTCAAATATTCATTAAAAATCAGTTTTTCACTGGAGAAATTGGGAATGGGATTTTTACTTCTGGAACACATCTGTTGTACTCTACACAGCGCCGTTCTTAGCTGACGCGGGGCCCGGTGCAAGGTAGGGAATGGGGGCCCCCTTGGTCCATTCGCAAACGCGTTCCGGGGGGCACCCCTCGTGTCCATTTGCCACGGGGCCAAAGGATGGCCCTCACACAACATAGTAACAAAACAAAATACAAAATTAACATTACATCCATAAACAACTCCAAACAACAAAACACAAACATTAATTGAAAAAAGCACCACAACAAAAAATAACTAATAACAAATATGAAACAAAACATAATACAAAATATAGCGTTCAGTGTATCTGATCACAACATAAGCCAATATATATATATATATATATATATATATATATATATATATATATAAATCAATACCATCTTCAAAAATAACGCACAATCCAAAGTAAAATATGACAACAGAGTTTGCTTAAACATCTTAAATGATGTAATAGATCGAATATCAACAGGTAAATTATTCCACTCTATTGGACCTTTATACATGAAAGCTCTTTTACCAATGTTTTTTTTTGACACGAGGAACAAAAATATAGGTCAGACCAGAATGCCTAACTGGATCATTTAAAGAAAAAGGTACAAAGTATTGTTGTAAATAACTAGGATATTTAAAATGAACACATTTAAAAATAAATTGAAGCCAGATAATGTCGTCTGGTGTGCAAAGATGGCCACTGAAGTGCATCATACATTATACAATGATGAGTATAAAAAGAACACCCCAAAACAAATCTGCAAAGTCTATTATATGCTGTGTTAAGAAGAGCAAGATCTAATTTTGCTGCAGTCTGATAAACAACATCACAATAATCAAGAATTGGAAGTATAAGTTGAGAGGTAAGTTTCTTACAAACACTGTATGAAAAACAATTTCTAGATCGATGTACAGTACTAATACCAAAATTGATTTTATGTAAGATATGATTAAGATGTGATTTAAATGAAAGTTACAATCTTTAATGTTTTTTTTTTTTTTTTTTTTTCGCAATCCCTCTAAAATATGTTAATGAATACTATTTTGAATTTATCAATAGTGTGCTGCCCTGGTTCTTAACTGCACATACTGGCAAAAGTAATAGGTTGTCAAGATATTGCATGCATAAAAAGAAAGTGTTGTATCGCATATCTTGTCAGTGTCTGTGCTTGCTTGGCCATTTGTTGTGATAAACAGGAAAGTGTGAATTCAGCTGAATTCAAATAGTGATATGTTAGACGGGTATAAAAAGGTTATTATACCGCGGCAGCGGTCATGGCAGCCGTCGTATGAAGACCGAAGAGTGTAAAGACCATCGACTCTACCGTGCGACTCCACTGCGCAGGAACACTGGCAAGGGATATAAGTATCGCTTTTTATTTATCCTCTTTCCTACAACTTGTTTCACTTCTGTTTTTGTTTTTATAACCAATTCTTACTATGTGTTTTCAGATCAATACTATCACTACCACTCACAAACCACACATCACACACTGTAGACAGCACAATCCTAACAATCTGCACTTTGCCTGTGTCTCCTAATACATTACTTTTTTTTTATTGGTCTCTGGAATTGTCAGTCTGCTGTCAACAAAGCTGATTTCATTACTTCCATTACTAGTCATTCAAGGCTAAACCTCATGGCCCTGACAGAGACCTGGATCAAACCAGAGGACAATGCTACACCTGCAGCACTCTCCAATAATTTCTCCTTTTCCCACACCCCCCATTTGACTGGAAGAGGTGGAGGTACTAGTCTGCTCCTCTCTAATAATTGGTTTAATAAGTGTTAACTACGGCTACTCACAAATCAGGCAACCAACTAGACCTTATTTACACACGACACTGTGTGCTGGTTACTCCACTAGACCTCGGACACTCTTAACCTCAACATGAAAGTGACGTGACATACGGCCAAGTATGGTGACCCATACTCAGAATTCGTCCTCTGCATTTAACCCATCCAAAGTGCACACGCACGCGCATGCACGCACGTACATACACGCCGTGGGAGCAGTTGGGGGTATGGTGCCTTGCTCAAGGGCACCTCAGTCGTGGTATTGAGGGTGGAGAGAGCGCTGTACATTCACTCCCCCCACCTACAATCCCTGCCGGCCCGAGACTCAAACCCGCAACCTTTGGATTACGAGTCCAACTCTCTAACCATTAGGCCACGACTTCGCACATGATTCCTGTCACATCACATATCCCCCCTTACGCTCACTCTCACAGCTATCTACTATGGTTTCATATTCACTTTCTCCCTCTAAACAGTTATCTCTTGATGCTAACAGTGCTACTGATACTTTCTGTTCCACTCTGACATCTTGTTTAGATACTTTCTGCCCCTTATCTTCCAGGCCAGCCCGTACCACCCCTTCTGCCCCATGTCTATCTGACATTCTCTGCGAACATCGTTCTAAACTCAGGGCTGCAAAAAGGGTATGGCGCAAATCACAAAATCCTACTGACCTTAATTTATATCGATCACTCCTCTCTGACTTTTCTGCTAATGTCTCCACTGCTAAAAGGACATACTATCATGACCAAATAAAAAATGTGCCTAACTCTCGCATGCTCTTTAAAACATTTTCCTCCCTCATTTGTCATCCTCCTCCATCAACTCTAACAGTTGACGACTTTGCCACATTATTCATTAATATAATTACAAACCTCATTGCACAATTTTCCTCACCACAATCTGTCAAACACATTTTACCAGCAAGCATACACTCGTTCACATCCTTCTCTCCACTCTCTGAGGCAGAAGTCTCTAAACTCATCCTTTCCAGTCATCCTACTACTTGTCCGCTTGATCCTATTCCATCTCATCTCCTTCATGCCATTTCTCCTGCAGTTGTACACATCCCTTCACACTGGAATTTTTCCCTCAGCATTTAAACAGGCTCGTATAACCCCACTTCTTAAAAAACCCACTCTTAGCCCAACTCTTTTAGGGAACTATAGACCGGTTTCCCTTCTACCTTTCATTGCAAAAACACTTGAACGAGTTGTGTTCAACCAAGTCTCTGCCTTTCTCACACAGAACAACCTCCTGGACAGTAACCAATCTGGCTTCAGAAGTGGACATTCGACCGAGATTGCCTTGCTCTCTGTTGTTGAATCCCTAAGACTTGCAAGAGCGGATTCCAAATCTTCAATACTTATCTTGCTGGATCTGTCTGCTGCTTTTGATGCGGTAAACCACCAGATCCTCCTGTCAACCCTATTGAGAAAGGACATCTCAGGAACAGCACTCCAGTGGTTTGAGTCTTACCTCACAGATAGGTCCTTCAAGGTATCTTGGAGAGGTGAGGTATCCAAGTCGCAACATCTAGCTTCTGGGGTGCCTCAGGGCTCAGTTCTTGGACCACTTCTCTTTTCTGTATACATGGCATCACTACGTTCTGTCATTCGGCTTTTCATATCACTGCTATGCTGATGACACTCAAATCTACCTGTCATTCCATCCTGATGATCTGACGATAGCTGCTCGCATCTCAGCATGTCTAACAGACATTTCTTGCTGGACGAAGGACCATCACCTTCAACTCAACCTAGCTAAGACAGAAATGCTTGTATTGTAGTTTCAGCAATCCCATCACTTCATCACAATTTCACCATCCAGTTAGGCTCATCAACCATAACTCCTTCAAAAACAGCCATAAACCTTGGAGATGTTATTGATGATAAGCTGAATTTCTCAGAACACACTGTTAAAACTGCCCGGTCCTGCAGATTTGCATTATACAATATTAAGAAGATCAGGCCCTTTCTCTCGGAACATGCAACACAACTCCTTGTTCAGGCTCTTGTTCTGTCCAGACTTGACTATTGCAATGGTCTCTTGGCAGGTCTTCCAGCCAATTCCATCAAACTTCTACAATTAATCCAAAATGCCGCTGCAAGCTTAATCTTTGAGTCGAAAAGAACTCACGCCACACCTCTGTTCATCAATTTGCACTGGCTACCAATAGATGCTCGCGTTAAATTCAAGGCATTAATGTTTGCCTACAGAACCACCACTGGCTCTTCACCACTTTACCTAAATTCATTAATTCAGACTTATATGCCCTCTAGAAACTTGCATTCTGCAAGTGAATGACGCATTATTGTGCCATCCCAAAGAGGCACAAAATCACTTTCACAGACTTTTTCATCCCGAAACACAACAATTGTAAAGCCTCTTTGGCACTGGCATTGTAAATAACTCCAGTAATGGCGGACCGCAGCTTCTCACTCAGGGCTGTGTTTATGCTAATAGGACAGAGAGCGTCACAAATGGGCAGAACTTTTCCCCCTCTGTGACGTGAACAGAGGGAGAATCTGAAACAGCTCGTTTGGAGAGACTGTTTATGACTTATTGGTTTTATAAAAAAAGAGTTGGTGGATTTTTAACATTATAGGCTGGTTGTTTTCACATACTGCGGCCACACAACTGTGTTCAAACAGCTTATAAAAGTGATTTTTGCATAATAGGTCCCCTTTAAAGGCTGAGCTGAAGTCAACAAACAGGATCCTCACATAAGCGCCGGGACATTGCAGAACATAATGCAGTCCCATGTTGACTGCATCGTCCACAGACCTGTTTGCTCTGTAGGCAAACTGAAGAGGATCCAGCGAGGGTCCAGTGATGTCCTTCAGGTGGGCCAGCACCAGTTTTTCAAATGACTTCATGACCAAAGATGTTAGAGCCACAGGCCTGTAGTCATTTAGTCCTATAATTTTGGATTTCTTGGGATGGGGATGATGGTGGAGCGTTTAAAGCATGAAGGGACTTCGCACAGTTCCAGTGTTGAAGATCTTTGTGAAGATGGGGGCCAGCTGGTCAGCACAGCATTTCAGACAGGCTGGTATGACACCGTCTGGGCCTGGTGCTTTTTTCCTTTTCTGCTTCCGGAAGATCTGGCGCACCTCGTCTTCGCTGATCTGAATTGCAGGTGTGGGGGAGAGGGGGGTTGCTGGAGGTGCTAATGGTTGTTTGGAGAGGAGTCCAGAGCGGGTGTGGGGTGTTTTTTTTTTTTAAAATCTGCAGTGGAACTCATTCAGATTGTCTGCCTGTTGTTGACTCCCCACAGTGCTGGGGGATGGTGTCTTGTAGTTAGTTATCTCTTTCAGACCTTTCCACACTGATGCTGAGTCACTGGAAGAGAATTGGATCCTTAGTTTATCTGAATAATTCCTCTTTGCTACTCTGATCTCCTTTTCCAGTGTGTATTTAGCCTGTTTATACAAGACTTTATCCCCCTTCCTGTAAGCATCTTCTTTGGCCTGACAGAGCTGTCTGAATTTTGCAGTGAACCATGGTTTGTCATTGTTGTAGGTTAAATGAGTCCTGGTAGGAATGCACATATCCTCACGGAAACTGATATATGAAGTGAAAGTCTCTGTGAGCTCGTCCAGATCGTTTGCACTCCAATCAGTAAGGTCAAAACAGGCTTGTAAAACCCGCTCTGTCTCGTTGGTCCATCTCCTTACAGTCTTTACCACAGGTTTAGCAGAATTCAGTTTCTGCCTGTATGTTGGTATAAGATGAATCAGGAAGTGATCAGAGAGCCCCAAAGCTGCCCGTGGGACAGAGTGATATGCATTCTTTATTGTTGTGTAACAGTGATCCAATATATTACTGTCTCTAGTGGGACATGTAACACAATGTCTTTATTTTTGGCAGTTTACTGGAGATATTTGCTTAATTAAAGTCCCCAAGAATGATTAAAACAGTCTTGCTGTTCTGTGTCTGTGATCAGATCAGCGAGTTTCTGTAAAGATGAGCTCACGTGCACTTGCGGAGGAATGTAGAGAATGAGAATGAACAAACAAATCTCTATTTATATTTATATATTTATGTTTATTTTTTAATGCTAATGAAAGTGACACTGGGAGTTATAAACAGGAATATCATTGAATCAAACAGGAATTGCCTTGGGGGGCAGATGTGCCTCCCCACCCTAGTGCCACCACTGAACATAAACCAAATTAACAATCCAAACTAATCTTCTTTTATATTTATGTATTATCTTCATGTCTTGGGTCACCTTGGTTGAAACAGAAACACAGGGCTGGGAAGAGCTCTGATTTACAGGAAAATAAAATTTCAGGGGTGTGTATGGATTTATGTTTTCCTTTATAGGATAATTATTTGTCTTGTCTTTGTATATGATAATTATGGGGTTGAGTCCCTTAACCAACCAAGTAACCAACAGAAACTGTATAGCTCTCCTGCTTAACCAGTTTGCAGAACAATACTAATGTGCTTCTACATAATTGATATTTGCGCACAGTTTTTAATTAGAAATACAGCCTAAATTTAAGTATCACTTGAAACTGGAGTCAGATTAAACACAGAGCTGGACTAAAATTTAAACTAAATCCTGATAAATTAAGTGAACTTTGCAAAAGCACAAGTAAAAGACCTACACACATTATAGATTCACCCACACCATTGGCTTCCGTCGTTGGGCTAATTGGGTGGTCTTTAGAATAAAATAAGCAGAGTTTGATTAATCTTAGTTGTGTCAATGTTCAGATAAACTTTGTCTGACAACAATGTAAAATCCAATAGTTTACATTAATTAATAACCTTTACTTAGTTGTTTTACCTACTAGGTTTTATTAAATTACTACAATTTGCTTTGAGTGATGCTAAGTGCACTAATATGTTGCCAAATGTGCAACAAAACAACAGAAGAAGAAGGGAAGAAAATTATTTTTGAGGTGAGGCAATTCTTAATAGACATTTGACTCATTTTCTCCACGTCTGCAGTTCTCTTTCTCTAGTTGAATTCACTTGTTTCCCAAAGTCATCTTGAATGTTGAATTGTGGCACTTCATTTGTATTGTTATAATTATCTCTATTGATGCGGCAATCACAGTTGTTTGCATTCAAAGCAAGGGATGTAATATATCGGTTGCTGTTAATAGATGACTTAACTTCTAATTAAATCATTAGCTATTGTATTTGTCATGTTGATTAATAATCTTTAGCAATTACATTGTTCATAAATATTTTGTGAATATTTAGTTTTTAATATTTGTGGCAATATCTTGGAATCGACCATGCTTGAGTCAAACACAGATTTCAACATTCCCCATGAAAAACACAATTGTAACAGTTCAATTTTATTTATTTGTATTAATTGTAACAATAACCATTTTATTTGCTCTTTTTGTTGTGGTACTACACACAAGACAGCAACTAAAACTGACAAAAATAAAAAAATAAAATAAAACAGTAAAACAAAACAACTACATGATTTATTCATGCCGCAGTGCACTCTGGGAGTCAGTAATTCTGAGTAGCTACAAGTCAAGAGTAAATCTAAAGTAAATTATCAAGTACTCTCTATAGTTCTTTTTTAGTTATGAGAACTCATGTCTACTATATTAATTATACTAACTGCATTATGCTTTTTTTAAGTAAGCCTGACTAATTAGATGTTGCAGTGCAGCATAAATCCAACAGATGTTATTATCCCACAGACAAAGTAAAATTACTGCTTCACAACATCATCCTGTATGTTAAAGCTTTAAAATGGAGAAAGACTCTTACAAGTGAAGTGAAATATTCATTGAAACCACACAATGATAAGATTAAACATCTATGGACAAACAATTTAAAGCGACTGCTCAGTGAATGAATCAATTAAATGAGTATATAAATGGTTTTTGAAGGTAGAAAAAGAGAAACTCAGATGTTACAGAAACTGTGAAAAAATATCCCCTGGTGTGTTTAAGGGATGTTCACAGACCTGGATGACTTGACAGATATGTTGAACATCTTCCTCAACAGGCTTTTGACTTCATTTCACCCCCAGAGAATAATTTATAGAAATGTCTGATCATATGTTGCACAGCCCTAGGCAAGTATAAAAAAATGTAACTCTGATAGATCTGTTGGTTCTGTTGGCTTTGTGTTGGATGATGCTCTCATCCTGATGACTGCATCATCTCCAGAAACCCATTTACTCAGGACTACATGAAAGAGAGAGAAAAAAAAGATTCAATAACATATCAACATTTGTTATGCTTCCAAATACTCTGAAAAAAAAACAATTCTTCCAAATATACTTTTAAAAATATTTTTAAATAAATATGGATTCAATTCACAGTGAAGGGAAATTAAGAAATGGGAGCAAAAGAGTCATTGATTATAAAGCTAATGATACTCACCTGCCAAAAATCGCTTCCACACAGCTGCATATTCCACATAAATACCCACAATCAGGATCAGGGTCAGGGTCTTCATTATCAGGGGACATAGCCAATCGAGTCACACATCGAGTCACCCCTCGAGTTATCTCTAGAATGACATCTCGAATCATCTCTGGACATACATTTTTCTGGATATTTATATGGCACTTGCATGTGCATTTATCATTGCAGTTGGCCTTGCAACTACTACATTCGCCTTTGCTGTCACTAGAATCCATAGCTTATAGCTGGTTTAAGTGATCCTTTTGAAACAGCAAGCTAATCTGGAAACTTTCTCAAATCTTATGAAGTATTTATCTGTGAGATCAGCAGGCGTGTCCAGCCAATCAACTCTTGCATGGCTAAAATTTGCTTAAAAATCCTTACATTCTGCTTTGACCAGATTCCACTCATAGATAAGTTAATTCCCAAATTGCCCAATTATAGAGACCGTTTGCCCTGATGTAACTGTTACATTGTCTCACAAGAAAGATGAGGAAGGTGAGTATAATCCAAAAATAATGTCTTTAATAATAATCCACATGAGTACAAGGAAGTAAATCAGGAGATGTCGCAAACATGTAACATCAAACAATAACCTAGAATCAACTGAACTGAATGGAGACTGTAGGCAGCAGATTTGGCAAAAAAACTGCTGAAGGGGTTTAACTAATAATGACTTAATGAACAGATGAACTAATGAGCTAAATCAAACAGGAACAAAACCATATAATGCAAAACAGGAACAGGCAGACAAAACAGACAAAGACAATACTAAAGTCCATAATCCTGACAGTAACAGATACAGAAATCATTAAACATGATTCATGTTTCACACTATTCACTTGCAATTGAGCACTTGCCATTGCATTTCAATGTATGTCTATTAAATAGATTTTAATCATTTCTACAGTTACATTCTGAAAGCTGCCTATAAATATGTCATATTTATAAAATTCTAAATAAATTTGACATTGTGTGCTAAGACAACTAATTTAGCAAACATTTCCCAAAATGTTTAGCAAATATATTACTCTTAATAACACATTTGCTGCTGTATAATCATTCTGCTCATGCTAAACTATGTTACACAAAAATCCAAAAGCTTCCACAACACCTTTAACCCATTATATTAACTGAACACCTTACCTTTGGGGATTTAAGACTAAACTGTAATCTAACTTTAAGAGGTTATTTACGGTCATTTTTAAGAATATTCTTTCCAAGTCTAATTATTCTCATGAAATGTTTTTGCAAATACAAAATATTATTCTTTTTTTTTCTTAGGTTACAGGGAAAAGAAGAAAATAGCAGTTATGAGGAAGTTTGTTTTTGAAAAGTGTAGTGAATTTAGCCTTGCTATTTTTCACAGTTTCTCTTTTATCTGACTTGCTCACCGACACTAATAACTGCTTAACTATTAAAATATCTGTGTGTGTTGAGATGTTTTTAGAGATGTTTTCTGTCCAGAAATATGAGCCCAAGTCCACTGTTTCCTTCTCAAATTCAAATTCAAATATAAATGAATGATGAAAATCTCACATATCCAGTTCCTTGTCAGTGCAATTTTCATGTAAACATGACTTTTGCTTTCTAGCAGGAATATCACACTATAATATCTAATAATATTATCACCTTCATTGTATAATCAGTAATAGGGTTGGGCTGATAGACGATGTCATCGTCCATCGCCGATTGCAGATAGACATTAGCCGTTTTGAGATTCACGATCGCACGTTTATTTAAATTGACTCTGTTTATGGAGCGGCACTACTTGTCACATTCTCCACGTAAAAATCAGTCAAATCATGAAACGTGAATGGCGTACAGTCTCTTGCTGGAGAGTAAAAAACAAGTTGAAAGCATACTGAGCCGCGGAAGAGATACTGTTTCTCGAGCGCTTACCGCAAGCGCGATTCGAGACTGAGTGAAACACGGACAAATGGGTTAGTCCCCGCGCCCCACCCTAGCGACAAAGTTTTGCATAGGGCCCCTAGAATCGGCACTGAACACATATTTTACAAGATCAGATGTTTGTCAGTTGTGCTCGGGATCTGCAAATCATTGGCCATCGTCTCAAGCTGGTCGCACACTAGTCTCAGCCTCAGACGTCACGCCCACCGACTAAACGTCTGATGCATATGGCACACTTTTCTGGAAACACTTCAGGAATGGCGAAGTCATCATCTGACTGGTTGAATTAAACCGGATTTCCAGGAGACGCGAGTGTAGCATTTATTTTCAGTCCGCCGGGAAACAAAGATGTCGTAGTTTACGTGTTTATGAATGTGACGACGAACGCTTATCAGGGTCAACTAAACGCTGGATTTTCAAAAGTATGTGAAATATTTAAAGTTTGCGGCACAGAATCTTTAAAATACATCCGAGAGTTTCACACATCGGTTTGTTATTGTGGAGACATTTCCACGCCCCGAAACGTGACGCTATGAACAAAATGAACTGTGATTGGTTGTTTGACATGTCGGTCAAACGGCCTCATAGGTGGGCCTTGGCCAATGAAACCTGCCATAGATTCCGGTGACGCTGTGTGAATATTCATGAGTTTCCTGTTTCGCGTTAAAGCGCCACTGAAATTATCAGCGCACTCTAGGGTCATCACGTTACAGAAAGTTTTACGTAATGTAATTATGTTTCGGTGACAGTGGCGATCTAGCTCATTTAGCATTTGTTATTTTTTTTAGCTTTTGAAGTTTGGCAACATATTAGTGCATATTAGTGCACTAAAAGCAAAATTGTTATTTGTCTTGAAATTAGCTATAATTTAATAAAACCTAGCAGGTAAACAACTAAGTAAAGATTATTAATTAATGTAAAAGATTGTGCTTTACCGTGTTGTCAGACAAGTTTATCTGAACATTGACACAACTAAGATTAATCAATAAACTCTGCTTATTTTATTCTAAAGACCACCCAATTAGCCCAATGACGGAAGCCAATGGTGTGGGTGAAGCTATCATTAAATCATTAATTAATCATTCAATTTATTTTATGATTTAATTTGATCATTAAATTTAGGCTGTATTTCTAATTAAAAACTGTGCGCAAATATCGATTATGTAGAAGCACGTTAGTATTGTTCTGCAAACTGGTTAAGCAGGAGAGCTATACAGTTTCTGTTGGTTACTTGGTTGGTTAAGGGACTCAGCCCCATAATTATCATATACAAAGAAAAGACAAATAATTATCCTATAAAGGAAAACATAAATCCATACACACCCCTGAAATTTTATTTTCCTGTAAATCATAGCTCTTCCCAGCCCTGCGTTTCTGTTTCACCCAAGGTGACCCAAGACATGAAGATAATACATAAATATAAAAGAAGATTAGTTTGGATTGTTAATTTGGTTTATGTTCAGTGGTGGCACTAGGGTGGGGAGGCACATCCGCCCCCCAAGGATTTCTTAATGATATTCCTGTTTATAACTCCCAGTGTCACTTTCATTAGCATTAAAAAATAAACTAATACGTGGCCCATAAACGATAATCAATTTACATTATGGGGGCGGGGTCAGTTAGGTGCGCTTCGGTACAGTGCACATTAGTGTTCATTTTAAGTTGTGTCAACAGCTATCACGATGGAGCGCTATTAAATATCAAGTAAAAGAAAAGCAAATTTCAGACACTTTGCAGAATAGCTCAGAATAACACAAGTCGACAGTCTCAAGCCCTATTTACACTAATGCGTTTTCATTTTAAAACGATCTTCATCTGCACTTGCGTTTTCACTGTTTCAGAAACGTTCTCCATCCACACTACACAACTGAAAACGCATGTCACATGACCATTCATGCAGGTACAACCATAGATACAGTATCTCACAGAAGTGAGTACACCCCTAACATTTTTGTAAATATTTTATTATATATTTTCATGTGACATCACTGAAAAAATGACACTTTGCTACAATGTAAAGTAGTGAGTGTACAGCTTGTATAACAGTGTAAATTTGCTGTCCTCTCAAAATAACTCAACACACAGCCATTAATGTCTAAACCGCTGGCCATAAAAGTGAGTATACAAGTGAATATATATATTTATGTTTATTGTTTAATGCTAATGAAAATGACACTGTGAGTTATAAACAGGAATATCATTAAGAAATCCTTGGGTTCACCACTGAACATAAACCAAATTAACAATCCAAACTAATCTACTTTTAAATTTATGTATTATCTTCATGTCTTGGGTCACCTTGGGTGAAACAGAAACACAGGGCTGGGAAGAGCTCTGATTTACAGGAAAAGAAAATTTCAGGGGTGTGTATGGATTTATGTTTTCCTTTATAGGATAATTATTATAAGTCTTTTCTTTGTATATGATAATTATGGGGCTGAGTCCCTTAACCAACCAAGTAACCAACAGAAACTGTATAGCTCTCCTGCTTAACCAGTTTGCAGAACAATACTAACGTGCTTCTACATAATCAATATTTGTGCTCAGTTTTTAATTAGAAATACTATGAAGGTAAATTGACGTCAAAAAGATTTGCATGCGCAGGGTAAGATTTGTGAAAGTGTACATAAGACTGTAAGCGTAAATTAAATTTGCATGCGCAACAGGCGCTTTGTAAAGGTGTAAATTGCGTTTAAAGCGCAAGAAAATTTTTTTTGCAGCATTTTACTGTTACATGTAAGTGTAATTCATGTATTGTGAAACTGCAGCTTCATGCTAGCGCAAAATAAATATGATCTGCATTCTTATGACTTCCATTTTTCCGCGCTTACACTTTTGGCACGTTTTTTTCACCAAAATACGGTCAAAAGCACTGCAAGCCTGTGAACAGTGATTTGCAAGCGAAAACAACAGTTTAAAGAACTTCAAAACGGATTGACTATGTAAAACCAATCTGTATGTGTAAATAAAAACTGACTTTCAAATTCCCAAAATAATCCGATATGTACAGCTCCGTCTTTCTTTTCTCTGCGCTCACAGTTTTGGCAGATTCTCTCACTAACTGAGATTTGCAAGCGTGAGGGGGAGGGCGGGGCCACCTTGTAGCCAATCAAATGAGGCTCTCGCTGAGTCTCCATTTACTCTAATCTGATTGGTTCAAGGAAACACATCATTCGCCAAGACATTTATTTTCATTTAGTTCGGGAACGTTCTCCATACTTTTAATTTACACATACAGTCAAAATAAATAAATTAATAAATACCAACTTAATTAAAACATGATCTTTTGTACCAATCATGATCTTTGTGTACCATTAGGATATGTGTTCATACTGAATTTCGAGCTGTGTAGTATCTTTCTCCTCCTAAACAGACTATATTTAGTTTATTGTAATATTATATTGTAATTTTGATGATAAACGATAGTTCTCGTTTGGCTCTCAGCGAAGGCGGTCGCATTCTCTTCCCTCCCTACCCTTACCTCCCCTGCTTGCTCTCTCGTCTTGTCCTTGTCTAACACTGAAGAGACTCTCTCTGCACTATTCTACAAAACCGAAATTATGGATCTGATCAACTGGTCTCTTAACGCAATTGACACCATCTTCTCGACTGGAAGTTTGGGATCGGGAGAGCCCGGGTGTCCTGCTGGGACTTTCGCAGCTGGCTACACGATGGACGCATGGGAGAGGTGGCGGGTCGTGTGTCTGGCTGCTCTTTCCGTGGAGGACATTGAAGACATCTACCTATTCGGAACCATGATAACTGGGTTTCTGCTGATTGGATTAGGCGTTGCTCTGAATTATCGGAGAATTAAGGAGACGGGAAAAGCTGTCCAAAACCTCACAAGGCTGCCCGTCATGATTGAAGCAGTTGGCAGAGCGGTCACCTCTGAGACAGAGACTATTAACCGCAATATGGATTCGATCACGGATAAGCTATCGGCTTTGGAAAGGAAAATTGATGGACAAGGAGATCAGAATGGATAATGAGAATAGCTGTGAAATTAGGCAGCTGTTCGCCCAAAGACACAACAATCTTATCTCTTTTCGGCTTCCCAAAACAACAGACAGCTTGGCAAGGTTGCTCTGGAATCCCCAGATGAATGCTGCAGGGAGACGCTCCCCCCCCCCCCCCCCTCAACAAACACCTTGTAATTGTCGAGCGTTTGGGTTCCGGCCAAGGTCGTTTCCATGGCAATTGCTGTGTCGCACCACAATCTGCGGACTGAGACAACTTGTTTGGAGTGCCAGCGCGGCGGATCTCTAGGCACACGAACTTACACATACACACACTCATACGCTCATACATACAGATATTCATTCACCTCCCATTACCCCCATCCAACGCCTTTGCCGCTTCTTCCCGTCAGTCTGATAACGGGTCTGTGTTAGCGCTGTAATGGCTGCAGTCCGGATGGCTGTTCGTCTGAACTGGATTACTCTCTGCAAGTTGTGTGTTTCTTTATTGACTGTGCTCTATGCTGAGGTTTTTTTGTCTGTTCTCACACTGTACTCCCGTTCAGGAGCATAGTGTGAGGATTATATATTTTTTTCTCCTTCCTTTCCTCATGTTGTGCTGTACTTTTCTTCTCTATTGCATTTCGTTGCCTTGTACCTACATGTGCAATGACAATAAATTGAATACAATCCAATAATTAAAGAAGGCCTAGTATCTGCACTAGCCTAATACATGCATAATTTCACTTGTCTTAGCATACTGAGCCGTGGAAGAGATACTGTTTCTCGAGCGCTTACCGCAAGTGCGATTCGAGACTGAGTGAAACACGGACAAATGGGTTAGTCCCCCGCGCCCCACCCCGGCGACAAAGTTTTGCATAGGGCCCCTAGAATCGGCACTGAACACACATTTTACAAGATCAGATGTTTTTCAGTTGTGCTCGGGATCTGCAAATAATTCGCCATCTTCTCAAGCTGGTCGCACACTAGTCTCAGCCTCAGACGTCACGCCCACCGAACATTGGCTAAACGTCTGATGCATATGGCACACTGTTCTGGAAACATTTCAGGAATGTCGAAGTCGTCATCTGACTGAATTAATTAAACCGGATTTCCAGGAGACGCAAGTGTAGCGTTTATTTTCAGTCCGCCGGGAAACAAAGATTTAGAGAAATAAAAAGAGCCGTAGCACCAAACCCCCTCACGAAAGAAGAACGCCGTCGTGTTTACGAATGTGACGACGAATGCTTATCACGGTCAACTAAACGCTGGATTTTCAAAAGTATGTGAAATATTTCAAGTTTGCGGCACAGAATCTTTCAAATACATCCGAGAGTCTCACACACCGGTTTGTTATTGTGGCGACATTTCCACGCCCCGAAACGTGACGCTATGAACAAAACGAACTGTGATTGGTTGTTTGACATGTCGGTCAAACATGTCAAACGAGACTAGTAGGCCAGAAGCTCAGCGTCGCGCCACATCTTTACATTGTTTTGAATTATTGCTAGGTGCCGCAAACAGACGCTGAATGGTGCCGCTGGTGTGCGAACGCTCATACAAAATGTGTTTGAATTTTAAAGATGTGGTGCCACGTGGCTCTTCTCATCCAGTGTGCGACCAGATTCAGTCATCTCTCCTTACTCAGTCTGTTTATGTGGTAAGTGAAATTTTATGTAATCTAACAGGCAACCGTTGGCAATCGTAATCTGTTTTCCTTGCCATTCTGAACACAGATTTAGGCTTTGGACACACCCCCTAGCTTCACCCCCCGCCCCCCGATGTCATCGTCCATCGCAATGTTTCACTGCAGACATTGTCCGATACCAATTTTGTAGACATCGCCCAATTCAGTAATTAAATATCAGTTTTAACTCAAGGACTCCAGCTGCTAAATATTGATCATTAGGTTTTTTTGTTTGTTTGTTTATTTCAACTCTACATGACCTGTTATTACTAATCCTAGCATTGACTTCTTGGAACTTACATAGTTATGTAACCGTTTAAAATGTAGTTATTGAATTGTGTTGTTTATGTTTTTTGTTAACTTAATATCAAAAGAGCATTAAATAATACAGAAAATCTGAACCAAATACAAGCCACTGGACAATACAGACTTATTTTGAATTTGAGAAATGAACTCTTCATTAAGTAACATCAAGTGATGTTTATAGTTATAAAGATACATTTACTACACTTTGCCATATATATTGTATAAGGCCTACAAATATTTAAAATAATAAATGGTAAAAATGTGTTCCTATACAGAGAAATGTCAAATAGGATCTGACAAAATATAACAGAATATAATTGTGTCAGTTTAACCATTTTATTAATTAAGCTAATGCAATTCATCATTTACTTCAGCTATGATCCTATACAAATATCAAAATCATTTAATATTTCCATTTAATACTTTGACATGAATCACTTTAGTTTTTCTTGTTATTTGCAAGCATTTATTCGCTCCACATTTGTATTAAGTAAACAAAAACTAGAGTTTGTTTTTTAGAAGAGTTGAAACATATTTTCATCCTCCACCAAGAAAATATTTTTTAAAGAGTTAATAAACTTTAAATCAAGTATCAACAGCTGCAATATTAAGAAACTCATATGACGTGTTTGTCTATCATTTGCAGAAAGGATCTGAGACTATGGCATTTAATATCCAAACATATTGATTCTGTTACATAAAATCAGCTGTATATTAATGGCACTTCAGCAGTACTTTTTATTCTCAATGTCCTCAGGTATTGGTAGCATTAGAGAATGAACATGAGTTTCTGACAGAATAAGTGAAAACACCTGTAAGAGTCTCTCATGTCCAGATGTCTGATTTGAATACTGAGGACACAATAGATCAGGAAGTAGATCAGGTCTATTGCTTCAAATGGGAATGCCATTGATATCGGGGCCTGGGCAAAGAAAGAAATAGAGAAGGAACAAATGGAAAAATGGATGAGAATGAGGAGGAAGAATACACTGAGGTGAATAGTGGGGATGAATATGAGAGGGAAAGAAAGAAAATAAGGAGATAAAAGAAACAGTAACTTATTTAAAGAACACAATTTAGAGACGTCATGTTTTATGACTTTCCATGTTCAGGATATGTATTTTTAATTGTGAACACTAGATGGCGCTATACTACACTATAGATAACAATCTTTAAGGCTGGTATCATATGAGAGGCCTTTCAGGACATATTTCAACACTTTACTCTCTCAGACACCATCAAGCTCTCTCTCATACACTAACACTACTATACTGTCTCGCACACTCTATCAGTTCGGTAAAGTTGGCTAGATATTCACAGATTCGACTTTCTGGATCAATAACTCATGAGCAAGATGTTTTTACTACACAAATGACTCCTCTTTTCATTCATAGTGATGTAGTAAACAAGCTACAAGGGTGTTTTCCTCAAAACAAGTTTTCTTCCGCTCTGTCCAAAATATATTGATCTCAACGCGCTGGCGTCTGAGACAAGTCCTAATGAAGCGTCTGCAAAGTGCGAAAGGCGAAAAATGTTACTAATAAAATACTCAATGACTTCACAGTAACATACTGTAGTGTCACCAAATTCAGTTTACATATCACTGCTCTCCTGCTGGTTATACTACAACACTTATTTTGAAAATGATTGGTTTCAGACATTTGTAATGATTTTTTTATTATGAAAAATAGTTAATAACTTCACTGTAACACACTGTACTTTCAGCAAATTCAATTCATACACATCACTGTATCTTTACCGAGCTCAATTATACATGCAATCCCAGAGAACTATAGATGTCCCGATTCGCTGTGGGGAAACGTTGAACAGTCTTTAAAACTTTAAAGGTCCCATATTGTCAAAACTGAAATTTCCTGGCTTTTTAATAATAGAGTTCTAAGGGCTATGTAACTACCATACAAGTTTCAAATCAGTCAGTCCACAGTAAAGCGCACACAGCCTGCATAAAGTAGCTGTGCTTTTTCATGATTCCTTGTGACTTCCGTAAAAATGTCTACTCAGTCACCATCCCGAGCACCGCCCACCGTCCTTTTGCCAAACCCCCAGACAGCATCGCGTCCATGCCATTGCTGAACATCAACACGGAAACATGTCGAAAAGAGCATTAAATCAGAAGAGAGGCTCATGAATATTAATTAGACAGACCAAATCGACCTGTTTTTACCAGAGCTCATAAGAGAAGAGCTGTAAAAATATATTGAGATGGTTTTTGGTACTTATACCGCAAATATATATTCTTAAGGACATCAAAACCTGAAATAAAACTCCAGTACAATGTGGGACCTTTAATGTAGTAGCATTTATATAGTAAATACTAGTGTTTTTGAACCATACTATATATACTGCAATTTATTACTGGTAAATGCATTTTTTTTGTGTCTTAATTACAATTGTTATTGACTCTTACTTGTTATCTCCTAAGTCTTTCTTGGGATGTACAGCTTAACTGGAGTGTCTTTTGATGACTGAACCCCAGGCACTGAATGTGTTCAGGCCCATGTGTCTATTGATGCAGACATGCAACAGGAGTTGACTTGGCTGGAGTAGGGCCTAGCACAGGCTGTCCTGACTGCAGAAGACTCTCCAGGCTCTGCACAATTCCTGGCAGCTCTATCTGAAAAATACAAATACACAAGTCCAGTCCAGTCTGAACTCGGGTGACTTGACACAGATACAAACAGATGTGGACAAATGTGTTGGTAGTGGTCGTCCGGACTGCTGAGTGAATCATTGGTACAACCCTCCCCACTCTCCAAGAACTGTACTCATCCAGAGTGAGCAAAAGGGCTGGTAAAATCACTCTGTACCCCTCACATCCAGCACACTCCCTCTTTGAACTGTTACCAGCCATCTGGTCGACGCTACAGAGCTCTGTGCACCAGAACGACCAGACACAGAAACAGTTTCTTCCCTCAGGCCATGTCTACCTCACAAACAGTTAAATGTTCTCCCCACTGTGCAATAAAACATGTGCAATACCAAACTATCCATACTTATATTTATTATACATATGTTTTTGATTTAATATATCATACATATATCCACATTCCCTTGCATAATTTGTATATTGCACATCTGTACAATACAATATTCTGATTGTTTGAGTATCTGGAGGAGCTGGACACCTTCATATCAAACTGTGTCGCTGAACAAGGCTTGAAAGTCCATGCCATGTTTCTGTGAATCTATGTGTACTGCATTTCAAGAACTGTTTATCTGATCATTCAGCTGTTCATTTATGATAGTTGGAACTTATCACTTATAGAACTTTAAATTTTAAATGTAACAATTTTTCTAAAATAATAAATATAAAAATACCTAATGAAGCAAGAGATGTCTGTTTATTCATCTTTAAATATGTGGAGGACCTGGACACACTTCATATGAAGTTTTGTTGATGAACAAGGCCTGAATGTCAATGCCATGTTACTTGTTATAATCTATCAAAGCAAGCAATCTCTGTTCAGCAAATGTATGTGTCTCCTACTGCATACTGTATGGAGAACTGTCAATCCTTTCATTCAAATGTTAATAATTGACGATAAGTGGAATAACACATCTTTAGAAAATTAAATGATAATTATAAATTATAACAATGTGTTGTGACTTTTACAATAACAAAATCTAATTATCCCTTTTAAATTTGATACATCTAAAAGGTGTCTTAGGTAGTTTAAAATTGATATTGTAATGAGATAAATTCTCATTTATTACTAAGGTTGAATAAGGTAAGGTGTAGAGGATTTTTATTACAATTAGCCTAATTTAATCAACCAATGCAAGTGTTTTACAGGCTGTTGTGATGCGAAATCAGCTCTGTACATTAGACATATTAAATATATTAGATTTAAGTTGTGCCATTTTAGCTTAGACATCCTTTAAAGAAATAAGAAAACGTGTATTAGTAAAACGAGAGGCAACATTATTTTATTTAGATCCCCAAAAGGCTGTAAATTGCTTCGACAAAACGTTACTTCCGGGTTACCCGGGGAATCACAAGAGGTGACGTATATGATAGGGGCGTGGTTTCTGATGTAACGTTTTGACGTGGGCGTGGCTTAAGATGTCACACTTGGATGTGGGCGTGGCTGGATGTCCACCTCAGGATGCAGCGAGCCCTACTTGGCCGCGGACGTTATTGAAGGCATCCTAAAGGTGTCTGAACTTGAGGGATCTTCAGATCGTCAGGTGAAAGGTCAACATGTGGATAATTTAATTTACGGCTAAACTATTATTAATTAATTTTACTAATAGTTAGATTGGACAGGCCTTCACAAAAGGGCGTTTAATTTAAAAAAGAAAAAAGAAAAAAAAAGGACGTCTGACAGAAATCAAGTTAATCTAGTTAGTAATGTGTGAAGCTGTTCAGTTTGTGTTTGTTCGTCAGGTATGATGTGTGCTGAAGGGTGGAGCACAGAAACAGCTCCAACTTAAGTCACATGATAAATGCAGTCAAAACTTATCCAGCTGTTGTCTTTATTTACAGGAAACATACAGGTGAAAGTAGGACAGAGCCATAAACATATGCACAGCCCACAGCGTCATAGTCTTTTACTTTCGTTTCCTTTTCAGACCTAAAAGGAGAAACGCGGAGAGACAGCAGAAGAAAAAGCATGGAAGACTCATCAAATATGAAATTTGCAGGTGATCAGTCAGGTCAGTAAAAAATCTATTAATTTAATTAAAATTAAAAGCCAGAACAAAGCTTGCTTGTTTTACGACGGGCCATGTAATGTATCCAATAATTCAAAAAATTCTCCTGAAATTCTCCTGCTTATAGGTTACTCCAGTCATCTCACCTGAAGGCATATTTCAGGTGTTTCATTTGAAGGTGTTTACTGGTTTTGTCCTTTAAATGACCTTGATCGAATTCTAACGTGTTGTTATTAATATTTTAATTTACCCTTACGAAAATTAGCAATTGTTATAGGCTACAAAAAAAAAAAAAAAAATCATGTAACCACAAATGCTTTTGTTACACTAGCCAAAATTTAACTATGGTATTTGTAGTAATACAAATGGTAATCTATATGAAAAAAGAAAATAAATCAAAAGTAATTTTTTGTAAGAGTAATTACGTTCAAGTTCAAGTTAATTTATCATATGTACAAGTGTCAGTGACAGTATACACATTGAAATACTTTTTGTAAGGCATAGGCTGGCCACAATAGTACAATGAAAAATTATAGAAATAAATAAAAGATAAATATAATACTAACAACAATGATAATAAAAAGGCAAGCAAGATAAAAAAAAAATATATAGAGTAATATTTACAGCAAATTCACAATGTATACAATTCAATCAACAGCAAACAAAATAAAAAATAAAGGTGCACAGGTGCAAAATTGAGGTAAAAACTTTGCATTGAGGTATATGTATGTAATGTACTGTAGTTGTTTGTGAGCTTGTGCAAAATACCTCATACCTGTATAGTCTTTGATATGATATGTGGGGCAATAGTATTACAATTTCTGAAATTGCATTACAGTTTATTAAGAGTTCTGATAACCTAAGCTGTTTTTCAGCCTGCTGGTTCTGGACTGAATACTCCGATATCGCCTGCCTGATGGTAGCTTGGTAAACAGACTGTGTGCTGGGTGACTAGGGTCAGAAGTAATTTTGCAAGCCTTCCTCAGACATCGCAGTTGAAAGATTTGTTGCTGATGATGACTTCAGCTGTTTTCACAACTCTCTGAAGGGCCTTGCGGTCGAGGAGTGAGCAGCTACCATACAGTAAAGCACCCCATCAGGATGCTCTCAATGGTGCATCTGTAGAAGTTGGTAAAGATATTGGGAGGGAGACCCAAGTCATGCATGAACAGAGAATATAGGAGGGGGCTTAGAACGCATCCCTGCGTACTCATGGTCAATGTGGATGAGAAATGATTACCAATTCTTACCTTTTGGGGTCTGCATATCAGAAAATCCATGATCCAGTTGCACGGTTGAGAGTTCAGTCCTAGTTCTCTACACTTTGTGATGAGTTTTGATGGAATGATGGTGTTAAACAGAGCTGCAATCAATAAACAGCATCCACATGCAAGTGTTTTTCTTATCCAAGTGTGTGAGGGCATTGTGAATCGTTAGAGCGATGGTGTCGTCAGTCAGTCTATTTTTCCCATATGCAAACTGGAGAGGGTCCATGGTGTCTGGCAAGAAAGAACAGATGTGATGTTTTATGAGCCGCTCATGATAATAGAGGACAGTGCCACAGGCCGGTAGTCATTCAGGAAGGTGACAACAGACTTCTTAGGAACAGGGGCAATGGTGGTTTTCTTAAAGCAGGTGGGAATCACAGACAGTCTCAGAGAGAGAATGAAGATCTGCAAACACTTCTGATAGCTGGTTGGCACACTATCTGAGGACATGGCCATGAACACCATCAGGATCAGGTGTTTTGTGTGGGTTGACCGCTCTAAGCGATCTGGACACGTTAGCCAAGGAGAACGTAAAGGAACAGCTGTTATTATCTGCTGGCAGTTTCACTGCAGGGAAGGTTTTGCTATCAACTCATCCACCAAAGAGGCGTGTTGTAGGTTGATCCATCCTTTTTTCCTCTGTAGTCTGTGATTGAGTGTAAGCCGTTCCACAGGTGATTGTTTCTCAGTGCGCTTCTGGCATCTAGGAGAACTGGTTTTAGTTTAAACTCTTTATTCAACAGATGACAACATTCCTGAGAACTGGTTTACAATAACTATTTTGTTGTTCTTGCATGATACTGAATTTCATCCTGTTATAAAACATAGCCTGCATTAACTTGTGATCCAAGTTGTCTGCCTGTTGATTTTAATCGAAAAAGGGAAAAGAAAAAAAAAAAGAGATTCTTATGATAAACCAAACCCAATTCAACATATCTGCACCAGGTCTGCACCAGTGCTGTTTATAGCTGGACAAATCAAAGAAAACATTACAAACTGGTACATTTTACTTCTAACAGATCACTGTCACTGATTTGATGAGGCTCAGTGTTTATAATTTTGGGGGAGATTGGTCAATGAATGGCATGGTAATAGTAGTGAATGAACAATAAACTGGGTTAAGAGAATGTTGTTGTTATTTTTTGTTCATTTTAATTGCAGTGTCAGATGTGAATATTATGCTGTTGGGCTCGACTGGAGCAGGAAAGAGTGCGTCAGGAAACACCATCCTAAGCAGAGCCAGAAACCCATTTGAAGATGATCTTTCTCCTGAGGCTGTGACCAAAGTCTGTCAGTCAGCACAAACAGAAGTGGATGGTCAAACACTAAATGTGATCGACACAATAGGACTCTCTGATACATCAGTGAAGATCACAGATGCTCAAACTGAAATAGAGAAGATGTTTAAACTTTATGGTGTTGATGTGTTTCTACTGGTGATCAGATTGGGTGAGACATTCTCAAAGAATGACAGCAAAGTTTTTAAATGGATCTTGGAGAATTTGGGGACAAAGGCCCTAAAACACTCAATAGTGCTCTTTACTTATGCAGATCAGTTACATGGGCCAGTAGAGAAATATCTGAATAAATGCAAATCTTTGCGGTCACTAGTTGATCGGTGTTCAAGAGGATTTCATGTTTTTAACAACAAAAAAGAAGACCGGTTTCAAGTCACTGAGCTTCTGAAAGAGATTAATAAATTGAGGATTCAGAACAGATACAGGAGATACACCGAGCAGGACTATAAGGAGACTCAGGAAGTACTACTACACAGTAAATGTGTTATTGGAGCAGCTTTAGGAGGAGTAGCAGGAGCAGCATTAGGAGGGTTAGTAGCAGCAGTAGGAGCAGCTGGAGCAGCAGCTGCATCTACGATGGGAGCAGTTGCACCATCTGTAGGGCTAGCAGCATTACTAGGAGCAACAGTAGGTGCAGCTCTGCTAGCAGTAGCAGGTGCTGGAGTGCATTTATTTGCAAGAAAACAAACCCAGCGATTTTACATTTGACCGTTGTTTTTAATTTTGTGCCAATCATGTATTTGAATCTAATTACAGCATCTAAATACAAAAAAATAATTGAAAATAAAATAAATAGTATCACTGCAAGCACCAGTAGCCCATGTGGATGATTAGCAATCCAGCTAAACAGTATCTTAACAGTATCAGAGTCCATCTTGAATCTTTACTGTAAGTTTGGGTTTGATCATAATGTGTATGGACTCGTATTCAACATTTACATTTAGATGAATCGTGTCTCATAGGATGTCACAGGACAATGTCAAATCAATGTGAGGATATAGTTTGCAGCTCAAAACTTTACTTATGTGAAGTATTTATCTTATTCTATAATATGTGTTGCCATATAACCTCTTGAATTGCATATTTGGATGAAGTCATGTGCTTAAACTCTAATGTGAAAATGTTTTGTAGAATTGAAATTAAAATCATGTGAACAGTTAATATGTTTGTAGAAATTATCATATAGTATAATACTGGAATGCAGAAATAAATGAAATGAAAATAAATGGAATCATTCTTGTGGTGCAGGTGCTTCTGGGGGTTGTATAAGAAATTGTTCTCTGTATGATTACATATAATTGAAGTTTACATAAGTTTTTGTTTTATTATTCATACCACAACAGTACATAAATGTGTCTTGCATCATTTAAAATTGTGTATATTATCTTGTAAAGACAAATAAAATTGTCTCTTCATATTAAATTGACAGCATTATTTATTTATATCTGGCGGCTTTTTGGTCTATGAAAGTAAAAAAAAATAATGATCTAAAAGCATTTATTTTTTTGCGTTTCCCAATCATTAGATAGGTTGTTAGTTCCATTGAACTCTATTGGCAACGACGGAACTTGCAACCATAGTTGCTTTTGGGAAACGCACCCCTGGTTATTAATGTGTGAAACTGAATATGCTGTTTGTGGAGTTGTTTAATCCTCCTCTGCTGAGATCTTGAGAGATTTATTGTCTTCTTATATTTCAGTTGATTTTATAAGGTTGTGATTTGAAATCAGTTGTAGATGTTGTGTTTCTGCTTGTCTCTTTTTTCACTCAGTCAGCACTTGAATTAATCACTTAAAGGGATACTCCACCCCAAAATGCAAATTGTGTCATTAATCACATACCCCCATGTCATTCCAAACCCGTAAAAGCTTTGTTCATCCTCGGAACACAATTTAAGATATTTTGGATGAAAACCGGGAGGCTTGTGACTGCCCCATTGACTGCCAAGTAAATTACACTGTCACACAAAATTATAAAAAAAAAAACACTGTCAAAATAGTCCTTCTGCCATCAGTGGTTTAATCTGAATTTTTTTAAATGACGAGAATACTTTTTGTACGCAAAGAAAATAAAAATAATGACATTTATTCAACAATTCGTCTCCTCCAGCGTAGCGCCTTTTTGGAGAGCATGCGATGGACGCAAAGTGCATACGCTGTTCTCTGTCATCAGGTACACATTGTTGAATAAATGTCATTATTTTTATTTATTTTGGATTTGAGTGATTCCAATTCTTGTAAATTCCTAATTTTGATTCCAATAAGGTAATTAATAAATAAATAAATATTTTTTTTCCCATCATACAGGCACATGGATTCTCCTACCATTGCTACGCTGATGACACACAGCTCTATCTCTCTTTTCAACCAGATGACCCAACGGTAGCTGCACGGATATCAGGCTTTCTGGCGGACATCTCAGCATGGATGAAAGAACATCACCTACAGCTCAACCTGGCAAAGACGGAACTTCTGGTCTTCCCTGCCACTCCGACTCTACAGCATGACTTCACGATTCAGTTCGGCTCATCAATGATTACCCCATCAACTTCGGTCAGAAATCTTGGTGTAATCTTTGATGACCAGCTGACCTTCAAAGAGCACATTGCAAAGACTGCTCGATCCTGCAGGTTTGCACTACACAACATCAGAAAGATCAGGCCCTTTCTGACAGAGCATGCTGCGCAACTTCTTGTCTAGGCCCTTGTCATTTCTAGGCTGGACTACTGCAGTGCTCTTCTGGCTGGTCTGCCATCCAACACAATAAAACCTCTACAAATGATTCAGAATGCAGACTGGTCTTCACCGAGCCCAAAAGAGCGCATGTTACACCTCTCTTTATCTCCTTGCACTGGCTACCAGTGGCAGCTCGCATCAAGTTCAAGACACTGATGCTTGCGTACAGAACTACCACAGGCTCTGCACCCTCCTACTTCCACTCACTATTACGAACCTACATCCCCTCCAGAAGTCTGAGATCTGCTAGTGAGCGACGCCTTGTGGTACCATCACAGAGAGGCTCAAAATCACTCTCCAGAACATTCTCGTTCACCATTCCTGGCTGGTGGAATAATCTTCCCACCCCTATCCGGAACGCCGGATCCCTGGCAAGCAACAACTGAAAACTCATCTCTTTCGACAGTACTTGACTTCATCTTAAACTTAAAAAAAAAAAAAAAACACTTTATCTTGTTATCTTACACTATTTATTCAATTTTGTTAATGCTAGTTAATGAAAATAAAGTTGTTCATTGTTTACTCACAGTGCATTAACTAATGTTAACAAACACAGCTTGTGATTTTAATAATGCATTAGTAAATGCTGAAATTAACGAAGATTAATAAATGCTGTAGAAGTATTGTTCATTCTTAGTTCATGTTTACTAATGTTAACTAATGAACCTTATTGTAAAGTGTTACCAAAAATACATATGCAGTGATATTGTACTTTGTTGTTGTTTTTGTCATTAAAATGGTCTGAACGTGGTCGTCAGTCATGAATTCAGTCAACTATTTTCTGTTTACATTTTTTGTTTTACATTTTTTCATTTTTTAAAAGAAACAGAGCATGGCAAAGAAACAGAAGCCATTCACCTTATAAGAAGTCAGTGTAGCGTTACAATGATTATTGTATGACAATGATATTTCAAGGTAAAACACGTACTGTACATACAGTTGCTTTAACTGAAACTTGATTTCTTGCTCCTCATTAAAGCTGCAGGCAGTGACACTCCAGTAACAGATTTCAGTGCTGAATTTCCAGCCGCTACTGCTCCATCCATTAAAGCTTCAGATAGTGTCGCTCCTTGAGAAGCAGAGGCCAGAGCTGCAGATCCAGCAACTGCTGCTCCTGAGATAAGAGCTGAACTAAGTGTCCCTCCACTAACTACAACTGCTGCTCCTGCACCCATTACTACACCTGTTCCCAGTAAGACTGCATCTTTAGCTTTATTCAGCAGCCTACATCTTTCCTCCTCCCTTATCTTTTCCTTCTCTTCAAAGTGTGTTCTCTCCTCTTCTTCTCTCCTCATCTTCTCTTCTTCCTCTATTTTTCTCTGAGCTTCCTGGTAAATCTGATGTATGTAATGCTCTCCTCCGTTCTCCATCACCATTCTGTCGATCTTCTTCAGCAGTTCAGTGACCTGTGATCGATTTTCTTCATCTGTGTTAATAAAGACATGATAACTGCCTTTACATTGTCCAACTAGCTCTCTAATCTGCTTGTTCTTGGTCAGAAACTCCTCTATGGATGTTTTTAACTGATCTCCTCTAGTGAACAGGATGATGGTGTAACGTGTAGCTTCTTTTCCAAAGTTCTCCTGAATCCATTTCACTGTGTTTTTCTCCTCATCTGTGAATCTCACATCTAGTCTGATGACCAGCAGAAACGCATGAGGACCAGGAACAGACATCTCTACACATCTCACTAATTCATTCTTCAGTTGTTCTTCACTGATTGACGTATCAAACAGTCCTGGAGTGTCGATCACTGAGATGTTTCTACCTTCTACTGTCTGCTGATGTTGTTGGCATTTCTCAGTCACAGATTCAGAGCATAATTCTTCTTTAAATGCTTTTTGTCCCAGGATGGTGTTTCCTGTTGCGCTCTTTCCAGCTCCAGTTTTCCCCACCATCACGATCCTGAGATCTGTGCACTCGTCAGGTTTTGTGTGTCTGCTCTCTATGGACTCTAAGACTAAGGCCCAGACAGTTTTAGAGCAGAAACACATAAACAATCATTCAATTTTTCTTAGAAGTGTGTCATAATATTTGGGAAAAGTGCAATAAAACTGTTCTCACCTGCTTGGGTTTGATGTTGTTCCGTCTCTATCTGTTGTTTGTTCTGGACCCATTTTCTCGTTCCACTTGCTTTCCAGCATTTGTTTGGTTTTTGAACTGTATTTGTTTCTTCCTTCTGTTCAAAGAAGTTTCTCTGTGATTGTGCTAATTGTTTGACCACTTCTTCTTCATTGTTCTTATTTTCTTGTGGAAATCTAGAGCATCTACCTACATCAAATTCAGTTCTCTCAATTTGTGTCACCTGAGAACTAAAATCTGTCTTTTCAGTCAAAACATTTGTTGTGCTCTTTTCCTTTACACTGTGCACGTCAATCATCTCCGGCACTATTTGTATTTTCTCTTGTTTTGTCTCTTGCACTTTTGTTTCTTTCTCTTGTTTTATCTTTTCTGTTCTGCTCTTTATTGGCACTCTTAAGTAAATGTCAATATCGTAATGCTGGCCATGACGCTGTTTGATGATTTCATCGATCGTCTTTAGAAGCTTTGTGATGTGAGATGGAATAATGTCACTTTTACTGTTGATCACATGATATTGTCCACTGCAGTGTCTGACTAGATCCTGAAATTTTCTACTTTCCATAAGGAGCTTCCATTTTCTATTTGGAATTTTTTCTCTTCCAACAAACAGCACCATGGTGAACTTTAAAGCTTGAGCTCCAAAGTTCCCCTGAATTTGCTCCACAATGTTCCTCTGCTCCTCTCTGAAGGTCTCCATGTTGATGATGAGCAGGAATGTGTGAGGACCAGGATAACAGAGGTACATACTCTTCATCATTTCATTCATCATCTCTTCATCAGTCAGTTGAATGTTGAAGAATCCTGGCGTGTCGATGATGGAGATGTTTCTGTCTTCTACTCTTCCTGTCTGTTTCTCACTCTCTCTGGGTCTGCTCTCTTTAAACGCCTCTCGACCCAGTATTGCATTTCCTATTGAACTCTTTCCAGCTCCAGAGACTCCCAGCAGCACAATCCTCAGATCCTTTGAATCACCTGCAGTCAAATAGATTGTGCCATTAGCTGGAGCTCTTGTTGCTTTTTATCACAGGAATTTATTTGCTATTTCACCAGATACATTTATTCACTCATGTGCTGACTTTTGTGATGTGCAAAATCACAGTACAGTTTGAGCACCAATGCAAATTGTTCATCCATCCAGTGCTTTATAGAATTTACCTGCATAAGTGTTCACACAAAAGGGATGGCTAAATTAAAAGTAATTAACTACCTAAATAAACTAGCCTTGATAACTACTTAAAACTAATAAGTTATGCAACCAAGGAACTAGTTCAACTATCCAACCAATTAACTATCCGCCCAAGTGCCATCATTCCACGCCACATGTGGGCCAGATCATCATTCCTCATGTGCCAGATGTGGGCCGGATCTGGGCCAACAATATGTTGCTATCTGGGATTTCATCACACCAGTAATGCCTGATAAGCTCAAGAGTATCATATCTTGATGTGAGCGCAATGCTGCTTTGTGTTCAGCAGGAAACAGCTATTTTTACCGCCCCAAAAGCGACACCTAGTGGCAAAGAATGAATTAGCAATTTTAATTCAGACCAATGCGAAAATCGACTGATGGTCAAGTTTTCTCAGGTCTGAGCGAGCAACAAGTGGGCGGGCAATATGCTAATATTTCATGTTGACAACATGAAATGTCTTGGGAATCATTTTAAAAACATCTCGTTTCAATGATTCAGATTCACTCAAAGTTGAAACAACTGCCCTATCGGCAAGCCCCTCCCCCCAAATTCACATGAGCTAATGGCAGTCCTTGGACATCTTTAGAATTCAGCGCCATAGATAAATATTGGAAGATATGAGGCTCTTATCAGTTTTATGATGTTTATGCTACAAAAATGGAAAAAAAAAGTACTGTGCGTGGGGTACTTGTAACACTTATCCTGAGAGGATAGGCAATATAATTAATTGTATTCCATTTCCTAAATTCAAACAAAATGGAGCAAAGTGTCCATAAGCATTCACCCCATGAAGATGAAAACGTAAATTTTCTGTTTGTCATACTCTCATTAAGTTACTATTTTCATCTGCTCAAGCAGAAAGTTATGTAATGTAATCGTGTGCTTTAGCAAAGTTACTTATCTCTGGCTAAAACAGCTAATGTTAAAGTTAGTGAGTCAATGCTAACTTACAAACCTAAATAGCAGACTGTTCTCACATCATGTACAGTGTAGGTCAAAAACACATAAACGAAGGTCTACCTTTCAGTGCCTCTCCATATAAAACTGGTTAAATGTACATTCATTTAATCTTGCCCTGCTGAATCCTGGATGATGTCATGTGCGATCGTGACGACCGTAACATGAGGCTTCTCCCGTTTATATATATTTTAATCTTTAATCTTTTATATATCCTTCCATGGCCTATTTAAGTCCCACTTGAATGGTGGTCCTGCTGTGTCCAAAGTTTACCAAAAACTTCTTTGGACAAGATTTTCACACTGAACAGATGTCATTTAAGATAGTTAGCAACTCCATTTGTTTGTCCGAGTTAGCGACTAAGAGGAGTGGGGCTTACCGATAGGTCAGTTATGGTAAGTAGGTCAGTTAACTAACCAAGTAACTTGTTAACTAACTAAGACTAAATAACTAGCTAGCTACATAAATATCCAAACAACTAACTAGCCAAATGCTGGCGGGCATTTGGACAGAGCATGTTTGCCATCTCCAAGCTGCTGTAAATAGATCAGCAGCCACATTTACATCCCTGTAAACACCAATGCAATACACTGATATCAATAGTGCCAGTTCTAATGGATTATTATTTTTAGTTTTTCAGGTTAGTTAACATTGTGAGAACTGACGCGTCAAGACTGACGACATTTGACCAGCTGTGCCACATTCCTTTTGTTTAAGCATGGCCGTTCAACTCGACACAGAATACAGGTGACATAACCCCACTATTATTTTAATAACATCATGCTGTATGTTAAACATAATTCTCTGGACTTGTATACTATATTTTATAAAATTCTCATTGTACTCAGTAAAACTTTAAGGTTGTACCATGGCCACCAAGTACTACTGAAAATGATCTTCACTGTTTACATTCTGATTTCTACTCAGTGCTGTCAACTACCAGAAACAGAAAGCACAGTATAGAATTCATTTTTAAGTATTGTATAACTGTGTTCTGTGAGTATTACATTTGGTTATTTAATTGAGACTGACCTTGATATGCTGATGCCATTATGTGTCTTGACGCTCTGTATTTGTCTGTGTGAACCTGACACAAGAAATGTGTCTACACTTCCTCATACTCTAAAACAACGCCTGTGTTACCTATTGGCTGTATTCGTGGCCTGCCAATGTTTACTTAGTTTTATAATCTACCTGCGTGTCAGTGCTTTGTCAAATTAGTCCTTTTCAAAGGTCATGCATCAGACCAAAGGTGGAATAATTATGTATCTCCTGACAACAGGTAGAAATACCAGCCCGATCTCACGGCAATTCGTACATATTTTACGAGGTGGCTAATTCGTACGACCTCACTCGTACAAATTCATACGATTTTTGCTTAATCGTACGTATTTTACGAATTGCCAATTCGTATGAATTTGTACGAATGACCTACACCTAACCCCGCCCCTAAACCTAACCGTCACTGGGGTTTAGACAAATCGTACGGAATCGTACGAGTGAGGTCGTATGAATTCGTACGAATTAGCCACCTCGTAAAATACGTACGAATTGCCGTGAGATAGCGTTGGAAATACATACAAATGTGGGGAAAAAAAGAAGTCAAATCTAAAAAAAACAAAAAAAAACATTTGCTTTACAAATGCATTACAATTTGCATTACACAACCTTGCTAATGTGAGTGTTCAACTCTGGGAAACAATACAATACTTTAGAATAAGATGTATTTTTTTATAATATAGTTACATTTGTATTTATTTCCTTGAGAACTATATGTTTTCTTCCTCCAGCCATTTGTGAAGTTTGTCATTTGGAGTTCAACATCATCTGCACTCTTCTTTCTCTGTCTGAATGAAAAAAAAGAAAGAACGTACATGCTCTTACAGGTGGACAATCCAAGGGTCAGAAAGTGAAAGTGCTGCCATGTTTTTGTTCCACCCATGAACTCAGCAGCTGATTTCACCAGAGGAGGAACCAACTCATTCCTTTCAAGTCACAAGCAAGTCTCAAGTCAAATCCCAAGCCCTCAAAGAGTAATTAAGAGACTAATTAACACTTTAACCTTCAACCCCATTTAGGGCCTCGCAGGTGAAAATAACCTACCTGAATTAAAATGGTAACAGTTTGTGACAAAGTGTGCTTACACAAACAAATTAGGTATCTTTGGAAAGAAGAGACTCTGGGCTTTACTATCTATCATCCAGAGTTGATAATGCTCAAAAAGATAAAAAGTTATAGACACTGACGTGCCTTGAAAAATATTTTTCCACACTGAATGTTTTTTTATTTCATATACAAATACATGAAATAAGTCCTGGAGCAATCCAGAAAAGTAATGGATCGAAAGCCATGTGTCTCATCAGTTCATATTTCAAATTTGAAGAAGATACCATGAAAAATGAGATTCCTGCAATATTTTTTCTGAAACTATTTATAGTCCCCCCACCCCCCTGTTTGAGGAAAAATAACCACCAAATGGATTGCAGAATTATACAAGCTATTTTAGTCATTATACATGTTCCTGCATAGTTTTTCAATTATAAAATAATAGACAGATTTATTTGAGCACTAAAAAATACAAAAATAATTATTTGAGTAATAAAAAAGGAAAAAAAATAGAAAAAAATGCTTTGTATATAGTATGTATACTGAAGTATTCTTCGTTATTCGTTATTACAATGATAAATATCACTGCCAGACGTGAAGTGATATTGCCAGACATGGTCATAGAGTCAGTAAACACACGCTGATGTGCTTCCATTCAGATTATAATCAAACAGATGGGCCATATAATCAATAATAGCTGATCAATGAATCACAATGATAGCCGTCATAGAGTCGCTAATAAACACGCTGATGTGCGTCCATACAGATTATAATCATGCAGACACGGCCACATTCCCCACACAATACACACACACACATATAAAAAATGTAGAAGAAAAAAAAAACAGTTTTTTATGGATAAAGCAGATCGCTAAGTTATGCCCCGCTCAGATGACAGCGTGCGTCACAGAAGCGTCACTGCCGGCAGGAGGGAGCGCCAAATTCAAATAATCTATATTCCGCTTTTCTGAGACTTTTTTTTCCGTAGACGGTCTCATTATGTTTGTAAGACCGTATTCTACAAAATCGTTTTGTTTTTTTACCACCAAGACGCTGTTTTTGAGCGTAATTTATTCCATAACGGACGCGAACAATAACTCTCTGAAGAAATGAAACGTAAACAAAAGAATATTCATCCTTATTACAACGTTATTGTTTCGCTGGACTAAAAGTGCTCGCTGGGATGTTTTTCTGTGGACCCTTACCTCTCTAACTAAACTGGGATTTCAGCAGTGGACGCGTTTGTGGCTCGTTATTACAATGATAAAGGTACGTACGGCTTTTTTACTCTGCGTGTTTGGATGTGTACTGCTTACACAAATGTAGCAAATTTGTGCCACTCATTCCTTATAAGCTTTCCATCGAAAAACAGCGATCTGTCGTCGATGCTTGAGGCTTAGACCCTCAGAATGATATAGAGTTTGACAAGATTAACTTTGTCCCGTTTCATTTATTCTATTAGAAAACAATGACACATGCAAACAAAGAGCGTTCAGTGCGAGGTCGCTCTGGTGCAGGCTAACAGGTTAAATGATGATTGTGCATTAGTGATGAATAATAACACCTGCTGTCATTAAGAATTACAGAGGATCAGATGTTGATGTTTTATTGGTTATGTCACCATCATGGAGATCAGTGTTTGCTTTAGTTGTGACTCCTGTGTTATATCTCTCTCTGTAGTAAGGCATGTGGTGTTGTAAAGCAGAGAGGACAGTGCTTTACAGTGATCATATAGTCACCATGAGCTTTTATTTCCTTGCTTCATTTATATGTTTAGGTTTTGCATAATCACTCCTGTGACACTACAGCATGCAAGCAAAGTGTTTCTCTAATACAGAGTGGTCCAAACTTGGTCCTGGAGTGCCAGTTTTGTGCAGAGTTTAGCTCCAATCCTAATTAAACACACTTGAAACAGCTCATCAAGCTCTTACTAGACATACTAAAAACCTCCATGCAGGCGTGTTGTGGCAAGTTGGAGCTAAACTCAACAGAACGCCAGCCCCCAAGGAGAGAGTTTGGACAGACCTGATCTAATAGTTACAGTGAAGGAATTTTAAATCTATGCAATGCATATAAAATTTTATCTGTAGCAGCTTTTACACACACAGAGACATCAAGAATCAGCATATGAATCTCAACAATGGTGACAATCAACAAAAACTCCCATCATGCAATGCAGTATGAATAATTATTGTCACCACTGTTGAGAATCATATGATAAATGCTCATGTCTAAAAACCTAATCCTAAAGATTTTTATTTTTTGGTCAACGTTAAAGCTTTACTGTCGCATTTACTTAGTAGTTGTTGTTGTTATTTTCTTTTTTAGTAGTCAAATGTAGTTAAAAAAACAAAGAGAGAAATACTGACCTAGAGAGGTTTAAACCAAGAATGTAGTGGTGGGCAGAGCGAGGCTTCGTGAAACACTGAAGCTGTTGAAGCAAATGTGTTGAGGCTTCGAAACGTTTTGAAACCTGTCTCTACAGTGACACCTAGTGGGCATTTTCAAGTATTGCTCTGAAACAGCATCTACAAAGAAACAATTGAAGCCACCAGGTGATATGGGGGAGTGGTAAGTGTGCTTGATTGCAATGATGTCTCTGTGGGTTTGAATCCTGGGTGAAGCAGTCACTTTTACAAAATTATAATAAACAATTAAAATGTGTGTTTTTATTGTTCTCTTCTTGTAAAGTTTTGAAACATCGGTCTGACATCTTAAAAAGTTTTTAAGATGTGCTATATAATACTTATAAAAATAATATATATAAAACTTTTTAAAATGTAAAACTAAAACTTAAAAATGACCTGCAGGGAACGTTCTCTTTGGGTTATTAAAACAAGAACCTACAGGGAATGTTCCTAGAACGTTCTTATTTGGTTCCCAGAAAAATAACCAACTAGGAACCAAATGGGAACGTTCTGTGTTTGTTGGGTAAATACAAAGGGAAGACTGGACACACAAGTTGCAGTACAACACAATTTAATAAAATAATATACAGTATCTTTAAATACACTGAATAGGCAGAATTTGTAAAACTTTACATACAATGAAATCTAAATTATTTTAGATGTAGTTTTTGTTTGTTGTAAAACATGAAGATTTTCATACTACATGGATATGGTATTTTATGATTTAATACAGTAACTTTAACACACAATGCAATGGTACACTTTTATATAAATCCATGATATAATTTAATCAGAACCTAAATAAAATAATCCTCACATTACTTAAGTATTGTGTTCAGCAATCGTTGGCTCTTTTGACAAATTGGTTGTGATGAACATCATTTGTAAATCATTCTGAATAAAACCATCAGCTAAATTAATTAAAGGGATACTTCACCCAAAAAAATTTAATTACCCCATGATTTACTCACCCTCAAGCCATCCAATAGTGTACACAACTTTCTTCTTCCAGACTTATGCAATCTGATTTATATTTAAATATGTGTGTGTGTGTGTGTGTGTGTGTGTGTGTGTGTTGGCTCTTCCAAGGTTTTTAATGGCAGTGAATGTGTGTTGGGATTTTGAAGTCCAATAAAGTGCATCCATCATCATACAATGTACTCCACACAGCTCCAGGGGGTGAATCAAGGCCTTCTGAACTGAATTGATGTGTTTGTATAAGACAAATATCCATATTTAAAACTTTATAAACTTTATGCTAACTTTCGTACATGTGATCACCAGAGAGTGGCGTTCCAGCGGATGACGTAGGATGTAGGTGTAGCGTAAAGATCACGGTTTGTAAAGTTTTAAATATGGATAATGGATCACCCACTGCTTCAATTCAGACTTCAATATCTCAACGCCCATTTACTGCCATTATAAAGCTTGACATTTTTTAGGACAAGCCAGGACATTTTTAAATAAAACTCAGATTGTATATGTCTGAAAGTCATGTACACCTAGGATGAGTGAGTAAATCATGGGGCAATTTTCATTTTTAGGTGAACTATCCCTTTAATGTAAATCAAGATGCTCCTGTCAATCATTCAGGGCTCCACCCACAGAGAGACAGAAAATGGCTGTAAAATGTTTACCATGTGTCCCAAACACTACGGCCCGCCACACTGAAAGAGAGAAAGTAAATTAATGCATGAATAACTAATACACTTCAAATTTCTGGTCATAAAAATGACTGTAATTGATCATAAGTTTGTCAGTAGATATTTGATATCAAGAGTGAAAACACTTACCTTTATATTCTCATACACAGATTCATCCATCTCAACATCACAAGCTTCAGGGATGTCATCATTTGATCTGGAATGTTTCATCTTTGCCATTAAAAAAAAACAGAATAGAGAGAAAACAATCAAAAATTTACCAACGTATGATAACTATTAGGTCACCTTAACAATTAGATTAGTGTTCACATTTATAGACTGTAACAATAATTTACCGTTACATTCTCATACAAAGGTTCAGTCGACTCCACATCAGCTACTGTACATCTGTCATGATCAGGTCTGGAATAATTCATCTTTGCCATTTCAGAGACAAAGACAAAAGCAGAGACAAAATAAATAATGTTTATAAACTCAGTGTATGAAATGCATTCAGACTGTCAGTCTTTTAGCTTCTAATTCATTTATTGATTTTCTCACCTGAGTTTCGAGTGTGTCTTTTCTCTTTTTCATCCTGCTTCTCATTAAAAACAATAAATATGTTACATGAAATAGTATGCAATTAACATGTTGTATTAAAATAATATTGGGCTCTGATGCATTTCTACTATGGGATAATATTTTATTGGTCAACCTTGTGGAGCATTTTTCTCATTTTATGTCTAAGATGAAAATCTTAATATCAATAGTTGTAGAAAGTTACTCTGACAGCTAAATGTCTTCTTTATTATTCTTATTAAAGGTTATAAATGACGTTAAGTACCTGCAATCAAACACTACACACATCTTACCAAATCAGCAGCATTGTGATGATAACTGCAGCTCCACAAACCACTCCAATGGATATGTACAATATCACCAGACGTCCTACAACACAGACAAGACAGTAAAACACCAGAACAGATTAATTTGCTTCACTTCAGAAAGAGTAAATGAGCTGCTCTACCTTTAACAGTGACAGTAACAGCGTCTGATCTCTGAGATCCATGTTGATTGTGAGCCTCACAGTAGAAGCGTCCACTCTGTAGTGCACTGAAACTCTGTCCAGATCCAACAGATGAGTTTTGATTCTCCTTAAACCAGCTGAAGTTCAGAGCAGGTGGGTTTGAATCACTGCTGCAGATCAGAGTCACTGAATCTCCCTCCACTATTTCACCAGATCCATTTATAGACACTGAGACGTTCTTGGGTGCATCTAAAAAGGATACAAATAAAATCCTTAAATCATTTAATTCAAACACAATCTGCAGGTTTTTTCAAGAAGTACAATTAAAGCTGTACTCACACGTGACATTGAGCTGAACAGCAGGAGAGATGTAAGTGTGTCCATGTAGAGCACAGCTATATCTGCCTGCATCCTCTCTTCTGACTGACTGCAGCAGGAGTTGATTGTTTCTGTCTCTTCTCTCAGTTAATGGCTGTGAGTTTCTGTACCAGATGAATGTTGCTCTGTCAGTCAGAGCGCAGCTGCTTTTACATGTCAGACTGACATTATGACCCTCTGTCACGCTCTCAGGAGACTCCACCTGAAGATCTGAACACAACACACACATTATATCTAGTGCTGCTGTCAGACACTGATAATTATTCAACATAATGCACAGAAGAAGAGTGAAACCTCACCAAAGTCATCTGCGACAGTAAGATTCACTCCTGGAAGACCAAGCCATCTTCCTTCTGTTACATTAGTTGTGAATCTGAAACAGTACATGTGTGAATCGTTCTGTGTCACATGACTCAGTCTGATGGTGCAGTTCTGCTGTTTATCTCCCAGATACTGAAGCCTCTGACTGTATTCAGGGTCCTCAGACAGATCTGGAAACTCTTTACCCTTTTCACAGTTTTTGGTCCAGAACACTTTCATGATCTGATATCCAGTAGGGTATGTATAATTGCAGTTCATTATCATTGATGAGTCCTTTAGTGCACAGATGTGTGAATGACTGTACTTCACACCCCAATCAGCACTAGAGACCCCTGAAACACAGAATTCATATTGAACAAATGGGCATCCACTTAAGATGAAAAAAAAAAAAAAAAGAATATGCAAAATCCTTCTTGAGTGTTTCTTGTTGCAGTCACTCACCATGAATCAAGATCAGAAAGATCGGAAGAGAAGGAGCCATTCTGACTGACCTCAGCATAGCAACACCTTCAATAAATGTAGTTTTATTGATTTAAAGTATGTTTTAATATCTCACTGTAATTTTTAGTAAATGTAAACATTACATTTGATTGACAGTATGTTTAGATGGTGGTGTTTAATGAGGTTGGTTATTGGTTGAACTGGTTTCTATGAGGTCAAACTAGTTAAGCGCACAAGCCATTAACTTCCTCTTTATAGTCAACTCAAATCAAGCTCCATCTTAAAAGCTGTTGACCAAGATCATCTTGTGTCTTAAACTAAAGAATAAATGCCAACACCCAAAACACAACATATACTGGTCTTTTCAACAAGACTACATATTAAAAATGCACATCTAATTACCAGATAAAGATTTTAAAAGTTTAAACCACAACTATTTAGTCACTGAGCTTGGAGATCATGTAAAAATTAACGACATCATTTCAGGATCAACAAACAGTACAGATTACCCAACACATGATGGTTAAACTAAGGAATAGGCAATTGCTGACTATATTCAAAACCACTTCTTAACTTTTGAACCTAGTTACTGAGAACTTATACATGTGACAACTCGCTCGAATCCAGCCCAAACATACACAAGATATTTGATGACAATCAGTCTACAGAGTGATTATAAAATGCTCTTACCCATTTCACCAACATCCATGAGCAGTGACAGCACTAGAAATGATTGGGGTGCAACCAGTAATAGGTTTTTATGTGGTCAACAGCTTATATTTTAGTAGGAGGATATAACACTTCACAGCATACAGCAGGAGAATAGCTTTTAACTGAGTGTCATCACATAGACAACATCAGAATATAGACTGAGTTCATCTAAGAGAAACCTTAAGTCAGTCTGTAGAGAAGCTCATTATGCTTTCAATCGTATATGTATATTTATCTGCATTTGATATTTCTAGCATTTTATAAACTTTAGTAAAAAATTAGTAAATAAATTTAGTAAGAAAAGAATAGTTAAATCTGTAAAATTAGTAAAGCTAATTTAGTAAAAAAAGAAAATGCCACTGAAGTAGAGCTAACAGAATATAACAGTTGCTTCCTCTGAAAGATTTCCATCATTTGAGATCTTCTAAACTTTGTGTTCTTATTCTGGCCTTGTGTCACTTCTCTATTGTCAGAGAATAGACACTTCTCTATCTTGTGAACCTCTGAATACATCCATAAATGCAGTTTGTTCTGTAGCGTGACAGAGGTGAGAAAACAAGACGTGTCCACACTCACAGCTAGTGATGGTGAGATGATGGTGATTTTCAGCCACGTGGTTCACGAAAGGGTTAAGCCCAATTTACACATCTGCGTCGAAACTACGCCGTAGCCTACACAGAGACGCAAGCGTTATGATTGGTCTGCTAGAAACCCTCCCTCCGTATGTACTTGAGTTTTGTGTGCGTTTATGAGCACTGTAATATAGTTTAATGTTACACCTTATTTAAAATAAAACAAAACAAAGAACAAGTGTCTTATCATTTATTATAGTACATAGCATTATACATCAGTAGTTGTCCAGGACAAACAATATTGATCTGCCATGGTACACGTCCTTGTGGAGACTGAAAGAATGCAATGATTTGATATTTATTTGCTGCCGTCACGGCTATAATGCTTCTCCACTGGTTTTAGAAGATTTTGAATATGAGGATAATAAGGTGATAATACTTGGATGTTGTTTTGTCCAACAATAGCCTACATCAAATGTGAATGGTCTCTGATTTCATTACTGCATCTTCAGTTTTAAGCTAAGTGATGCTGCTTTGTCCAGTACTCGCACAAGACAAGACAGTGAATACATTAACAGTAAACTGACCCGCATAAAATTAAATAACAACATAGCCTATTTTGTTCTGTTAAGATTGTTGAATTGCAAAAAAAAAAAAAAATTAAATAACATTTTGCTCTTGATGTATAATGGTGAAATGCTCCTGATCACTAGAGGTCGCTGTTCCAGAAAGCTTCCAGCTTAACACATCCTCTAGTGGTCAGGAGCAATTCTGCTGGCTTGCGACTATATTCTTTTTGAATGCTTCATAAATTTCTGTTGATTAGATACGGTCAAAATATGTTAACTATGAAAGGGCAGATAAAATAAGTATATGACAGTAATATATGTATTTGTTTTTTTTTTACAGGTATTAATTTGCTCATGCAATCCGACAAATTGTGTTTGTAGGCATTTAGAATTATTTACACAGATAACACACATAGGTTGGACACATGCATGCAGAACAGTGTTTATAAATTTTTTAGTTATTATGCAGCTGTGGACAGTCCCACTGGTCTCAGATTAATATGCAGGCAAGCCAAACATCTTTGCATTTGAATAACCATCTTTTGCATACATTTTATATAGACAGATGCAGGTTTTGAACATGTATTTCTCATAGATCTGGATGAAATCTTTGTCAGGGCTGCACAAAGCTCAGCTGCATGTCTCCATGAATGTCTAGTACATCAATCTCCTCCAGATTAGCGTAGCGATGGCTGTAAGTGTGAGTTTGTTGACCATAGACAAACACCTGGTAACCATGACAACTGCAGAAAAGGGTGACCTGAAATGCATCAAAATCATTTAATATTCTTGAAAATAGTCTGAAAGTAGTCCCCAGCTGGGTAACTAGTTATGATATAGCTGGGGACTACTTTCAGGTGCTGCGTAAGATCATTGCGCCTGCTGCACTCATGGTACGGCAGCAAAATTCCTTGATTATTACGCCGGAATGAGAGTATAGTTCCTAGCCATATCAGCCAAGAAAATCACAACTTTTCTTTTTCCGTCAGTCTTACTACACGATGTAACTACAGAAGAGTCAAGTTTTAAATAGGAAAAATATCGAAACTCTTTGGTCATTTTTGAGCACGATGCTAATGGCCTAATCAGATTCAATGATCTATGCTAAGCTCCGCTAAAAGTCCTACCGCCAGATCCGGAGATCGGCTGAATCGATTCGAAAATGGTAAAACTCAACTGTTTAACTCTTGGGGAGTTGGAAAATGAGCCTATTTTCAAAAAAAAGTGGAGTGCTCCTTTAAGCTGCCTAATATCCTAAACAACCGTATCAACAGCATTAGCTGAGTGCATGAGTTGAAATGAATATCACAGCCTTAGCTGACATCCAGTAAAGTAAAGATAAAGATGGTATTCTTGAACAGAACAGTTCCAATCGTCCAATAACTATAACATTCAGGTAATCCACCAAAGAAAGGCAAGATCTTTATAATCCATGAGCCTGAGATCCAAGTAATTTTTTTTAAAAATTTAAGTCATGGAATAGTTCACAAATTGTTAATCCTCTTTTTGATTTTCAAACAATGAATGGAAAGTATGATTGCTAGTGGGAACAAAAAGTAATTTTTGATTGAGCTGTAAAACCAAGGTTTCCCAATCAGGACTTGGCATAGCTGGTAGGCCATGCTGCCTTTCTCAAACAACTCTGGCTTTCTCTTCCACTCACCAGAGTAAATTCAAGACACTAGAGCCCCCTAGCTAGTCCCTAGTGGTGTGTAGTGGTATTACTTTTAGAAGAAAACCATGATAACAGGCCTGAGCCTGTTACAACTGTGTGAGAGACTGTGGCCCGGTTTCATAGACAGGGTTTAGCCTAAACCAGGATTAGGCCATAGTTCAATTAAGACATTTTAGTCATTTTTATAAATGTGCCTTGGAAAAAAACATTACTGGTGTGCATCTTGAGATACAACAAAGGCACTGATATATTTTAAGATCAGTCAGTGCAAGTTTCTTTCAGTTGAAACAGCTCAGAATTTCATTTTAGTCTAGGACTAGTCTTAAGCCTTGTCTGTGAAACCGGGGGTATATGTCCTGTGGCAGCAGATCTGCTGAAGTCATTCAAAGCAAGGGCCTCTACGTTTCCCACTAATTTCTGACAGCTGTAACCCTTCAGATATTTCAGTTGTAATCTTTGTTTGTGCTACAGCATGACACAAAGCTCTCAATATGCTCAGCTTCTGTTATTCTGTCTGTTGTGTTTCTGTAACTTCCCCTTTAAGTGATCAGTTTTATTTGTGCTCATGTTTGTTCAAACCCTCAAACTATCAGCAGAGGTCACCATCTCCTGCTACTGACCTCAACATTAATGCACATCAGCTGTAAATCACTGAACACAGTACAGGAAAAAACAACACACACATGAAGATGAATTTAAAGTCCTTCATATGTTTGTATTATAATTCCATTCAGCCTCTCCTCTGGTTCTTCAGTCTCTGTTTGCTTTAATAGCGGTTCTTTACCTCTTATTTCCTGCTTCATGTCTGATGGAAGCAAAGGATGTTGCGTCATTTGAATATCAATTCTGATTGTTTCCTAACAAGAGGAGTTTGTAGTTATGCATGTAGGTATGTATCTGAGTTCTGCTCATTAGTAAATAAATCATCTGATCATCTGCTTTTATCTAATGGACCGAGTCGAGAGTCACGTGACCAATCAGCTGTCTATGACTGACAAAAGAGTTTGAAAGAGTACACTGTCAAAAAAATAATTAATACTTAATATTTGATTATAAATAAGGCCTTTTCTCAGTCAGAATGGCCTAGAGTTGTTTAATTGACAGTTAGTTTTCAGAGAATATAAATTTAATGGACAATAACAGCTAGCTTATATTAAAACTAAAGTCTGGTCACAAAGTCCTGTTCTCTAAACATCTTTTGAAAATGTGCTCAAATTAACTTGTATTGCTATCTTATTGTTATTTTTAGTTTAGTTTGAGTTCAGCAATGTAATTTTCCTCTTAAAGGAGGGACCTGTTTCTGCTGCTGGGTATTAAAACAGTGTTAACCACACAAAGCCAGTAGCTGAAGTGCATGAGTTAAAACAGTCTGTCATTTAGCTGCTGTTGATCTGATGAGCTTCAACACGGTAAGACAAACACACTCGTACTTCAATAAAACCTGATGATTATTTCTGTAGATGAAGCTATTATAACACATGATTCCTGACATGAGAAATATCTTCTATTCATCTCAATGATCAGTTCATTTACACACACTGATGTTGTGCATTAATAATCTTCAGATGTGCAAAGATCTTACGTACACTAAGAGCTGTTTAGGGTGATCTGCAAATACTGTTTATTAGCATAAAAGTGATAATTAATGCTGTATTATAGATATATTTTACGGTGATGGTGGTCAGAATGGCTCCTCGTCTTCCTCTGATCTTTCTGCTTTTTCACAGTAAGTTATTCACATTATAAAAATATTACATTTTATTTTCTAAAACCCCATAATGAGCAAGTAATGGGCAGTTTTCTGTGCAATGTTGATGTACTTCCTTTTGAAACAGGAAGTTAGGCTGTGCAGATCGAGACTGTGTTTAGTTCACAAGTTCAGAACTGAGATGTCAGCTAAAAGCCACAAAACTCACATTTTAATGTCACCAGGTCTTTAATAAAATCAGCTTTATTTTCTTAGTCTCATTTTTTCATTATTTTATAGTGCTGTGTATTGTTCATTTTACTTCTGTTTCTGTGTTTATTTCTGTAACATCCTCCGTCTAAACTGATTAATTCCCAATGAGATTATTTACAACAATTAATATATTCTGACAACTTTTCATGTTTTCATGAGTTTTAATGGCCCGTTGTAACTGATAAAACAACATTTTAATCCTGATGAATTCTGTGTTTCAGGGGTTTCTGCTGGTTGGGGTGTGAGTTACAGTCATTCACACATCTGTGCACTAAAGAACTCATCAGTGATAATGAACTGCACTTATACATACCCTACTGGACATCAGATCAGGAAAGTGTTCTGGACCAAAGGACCAAAAATAAAGGGTGAAGAGTCTCCAGATCTGTCTGAGGACCCTGAATACAGTCAGAGGCTTCAGTATCTGGGAGATAAACAGCAGAACTGCACCGTCAGACTGAGTCATGTGACACAGAAAGATGACCACATGTACTGTTTCAGATTCATCACTAATAGTTCTGATGGTAAATGGACTGGTCATCCAGGAGTGAATCTTACTGTCACAGGTGACTTTGATGAGGTTTCACTCTTCTTCTGTGCATTATGTTGAATAATAATCAGTGTCTGACAGCAGCACTAGATATAATGTGTGTGTTGTGTTCAGATCTTCAGGTGGAGTCTCCTGAGAGCGTGACAGAGGGTCATAATGTCAGTCTGACATGTAAAAGCAGCTGCGCTCTGACTGACAGAGCAACATTCATCTGGTACAGAAACTCACAGCCATTAACTGAGAGAAGAGACAGAAACAATCAACTCCTGCTGCAGTCAGTCAGAAGAGAGGATGCAGGCAGATATAGCTGTGGTCTACATGGACACACTTACATCTCTCCTGCTGCTCAGCTCAGTGTCACGTGTGAGTACAGCTTTATTTGTACTTCTTAAAAAAAAAAAACCTGGAGATTGTGTTTGAATTAAATGATTTAAGGATTTTATTTGTATCCTTTTTAGATGCACCCAGGAACATCTCAGTGTCTATAACTGGATCTGGTGAAATAGTGGAGGGAGATTCAGTGACTCTGATCTGCAGCAGTGATTCAAACCCACCTGCTCTGAACTTCAGCTGGTTTAAGGAGAATCAAAGCTCATCTGTTGGATCTGGACAGAGTTTCAGTGCACTACAGAGTGGACGCTTCTACTGTGAGGCTCACAATCAACATGGATCTCAGAGATCAGACGCTGTTACTGTCACAGGTGAAGCTTTTATTAACACACTCCTGTATCTTCACATCATTCATCAGTTTGTTAATTATGATGATCTTCATCTTTCAGTTCATCATGGTGCTGGTAGGAATGTGTTTGTGATCACAGCTACATCTGGAGGAGGATTCATCATCATCATCATCATCACCATCATCATCTGGTCTATAATGTGCGTTAAATGGAAACAAAAACCCCGCTGTGATTGTATTTGTTCATTCTAGGTTTAGTAGCAGGCAATGACTCATTTGATAGTAATCTTTAAGAACAGTATTAATATTTTATGTTATTTGAATAGAGTTAAGTGCTAAATGCTGTTAATGATATTATCACAGGAGAAAACAACGGGATGTTAAAACTGAAGATTTCTCAGTCAAACAGGTAAAGCAGATAAATCTCTGCATTTTACATCAAAACTTTGGTCTGATTTCATCTGTGTGGTATTGATCTGAAGAATTTGAGACAAACTTCAGTAGACTGACAATCTACACTTCTATCACTTCTCAGATCAAATTAAAAAGTAATAATTTGTAATTGTCTCATATTTCAGAATGATCTCTATTCTGACGTGTCTCAGAGAGTTTCAGAGCCTCTTTCTGAACCCGATACAGTCAATGACGCTCTGTATGCCAGTGTCAAACCCAGCAGAGGAGAAACTCCTGAATCCAGAGATACTGAGGAGATCCACTACGCTACTGTCGAATATCCCCGAAAGAAAGAGAAGAACAGACCGGACGACAATGAATGCCAGTATGACAATATAAGAGTTCATCAGCCTGGTGCTGCCGTGAGGTGAGAAACACTTAACTAGCACTAATTTAACCAGTAACATCTTAACCAGCACAGATCATCTAATCTAAGCTGTTGTCTTATTTGTTTGTTATTTAGGCGATCAAATGTAGAAACTGTGGAGGAGCTTTCAGTGATCTACAGCAGCGCCAAATGAGAAACAAAGTATATTATGTTCTATTGTGTAGTAATGCATGTTTTATAAAGAGTTTCCACTCATGTTTTGGTTTGTCTGCTCTTAAATCTATGGCTAATGCTTCAATAAACCTGATTAGTTATTAACTGCCATGCAGTTTAAGGCTGTAGTGTTTTACTGAAGGACCTCTAGTGGCTGATGTGTGAATGTTTCTTCATGGATGCATCAAACAGAATTTTGAAATGCAAATACTTACCCTCCCAAAAACTTTCCTTTTTTGTGTGTTTATGTCAGAAAGTGGATGTTTGATGCACTTTTCCCCTAAGTGTGAATGCATTTGATGTGGTGATAATTACATATATTTTGTAAACATTCCACATTTTGATCTTATGAAAGGATTTAAGTAAAGAAGAACACAGAAAGAAGAAAAATGTGACTTTCAAAATTCATGATATTTATAACACATTTCACCTTGATTATATATATATATATATTATTTAATTATATATATTTATTTATTATTAAATTGTGCAGTGTATTCACGGTGCAATTTTACTTGACTACACCACGACACTAAACATTCTTTAGAGTCATTAAATATATTTGTTCTTGAAAATATTAATGAATACAAAAGTTACGTTTATGAAAACTTGCTTGTAATGTTTCATCATGAACATCCTTATTTGTTATTTACCTATAAATAAAATATAATTGAATCAAACCAGTACATACCTGTAATTAAAAAAGTGATTTGCCAATGTATTATAAACCAGAGTGGTTGTCATTAAATCAAAAATCAAACCAATAAACCAATCCATATTTACACAGTACATATGTGACCCAGGACCACAAAACCAGTCATAAGGGTCTTTTTTTTTTTAATTGAGATTTATACATCATCATCAAGCTGAATAAATAAGCTTATTTCCATTGATGTAATGTTTGTTAGGATAGAGCAGTATTTGGTCGAGATACAACTATTTTAAAATCTGGAATCTGAGGCTGCACAAAAATCCAAATGAAGTTCTTAGCAATGCATATTACATATTAATCAAAAATCAAGTCTAGTGTGAGCAAGAAACTAACTATTCAGAGGTCTGAACTTCCGTTTTTTTAATGTTTTGAGAATTGAGCCAAAGTAATTAAGAAACAGATTTCATTATGATGGAAAATAAACTAAGATTGCATTACTTTTGCCTACTGCTTTCCACAAGTGAAACAAATAAGCATGTACAGTAAATGATAATGAATACATAACCTGAATTATATGAAAGCAATCATGCTTATAGCACTTTTCACAGTATCATTTGAATCCATTTTTAGTGTTTGGATGTCTTTAACAACGTGTTACTGCAGCAGTTAACTGCTTAAATGTAGAAGGAAGTTAGTATTGTTCTGCAAACTGGTCAAGCAAGAGATGTAGAAGGTTTCAGCTGGTTAAAGGAACTCTTCCTCATTATTAACCTATACAAAGGAAAACATAAACCCATACACATTGTCTTTTCCTGTAATTCCTGTAAAAGTTTTCCAAGGTGACATGAAGATAATACACAACAATAAAGAGAAGGTTAGTTTGGATTGTTTGTTTGGTTTATGTTAGTAACAAAACCAAAAATCTGCATTTGTGAAAATGTTTATAAAATTGTGATTCACTTAAAAAATGATTATAAATTATTTCATTCATCAACAGGGTCATGTTCATGCTCAAGAAACTATGAGTCTCTGTGGCAGGCAACTGCCTGGGTCACCACATTTTGAGTGGACCCCCGAGGGCTGATCATTTAAACCAAGGGTCTGCAACCTTAAACATCAAAAGAGCCATTTTGGCCCTTCATGTGGAGCCACAAAACCTATTTGATCCCTAAAATGAAGATAAAGGTACAATCGCTTGTGTACAAAAGGAGTAAGCCAAAGTGTATGAAACGGCCACCCAAAATAGATTAAACATAGCAAGATAATCATTTTCATAAGTTAATTCCCAAATTGCCCAATTATAGAGACCGTTTACCCTGATGTAACAGATATGGAAATTATTAAACATGATTCATGTTTCACACTATTCCCTTGAAATTGAGCACTTGCCATTGCATTACATTCTGAAAGCTGCCTATAAAGATATGTCATATTTATACAATTCTAAATAAATTTGACATTGTGTGCTAAGACAACTAATTTAGCAAACATTTCCCAAAATATTTAGCAAATATATTACTCTTAATAACACATTTGCTGCTGTATAATCATCCTGCTCATGCTAAACTATGTTACACAAAAATCCAAAAGCTTCCACAACACCTTTAACCCATTATATTAACTGAACATCTTACCTTTGGGGATTTAAGACTAAACTGTAATCTAACTTTAAGAGGTTATTTACGGTCATTTTTAAGAATATTCTTTTCAAGTCTAATTATTCTCAAGAAATGTTTTTGCAAATACAAAATATTATTCTTTTTTGTCTTGGGTTATGGGGAAAAATAAGAAAATAGCAGTTATGAGGAAGTTTGTGTAGTGAATTTAGCCTTGCTATTTTTCACAGTTTCTCTTTTATCTGACTTGCTCACCGACTCTAATAACTGCTTAACTATTAAAATATCTGTGTGTTGAGATGTTTTTAGAGATGTTCTCTGTCCAGAAATATGAGCCCAAGTCCACTGTTTCCTTCTCAATATTCAAATATAAATGAATGATGAAAATCTCACATATCCAGTTCCTTGTCAGTGCATTTTCATATAAACATGACTTTTAATTTCTAGCAGGAATATCACACTATAATATATAATAATATTATCACCTTCATTTTATCATCAGTAATTCAATCAGTTTTAACTCAAGGACTCCAGCTGCTAAATATTGATCATTATAATTTTTTATTTATATTTTTTTTATTTTTCAGCTCTACATGACCTGTCATTACTAATTACAATTAGCATTGACTTCTTGGAACTTACATAGTTATGTAACCGTTTAAAATGTAGTTATTAAATTGTGTTGTTTATTGTTTTTCTTAACTTCTTATCAAAAGAGCATTAAATAATACAGAAAATCTGAACTTGATCTGAACGAAAGAAAAATGCAATTCAGTCATTCATGTGCCAATACCAAATACAAGCCACTGGACAATACAGACTTATTTTGAATTTGAGAAATGAACTCTTCATTAAGTAACATCAAGTGATGTTTATAGTTATAAAGATACATTTACTACACTTTGCCATATATATGAATTTATATACAAAACATAGTTCAACTAGCTCTCTAACCTGCTTGTTCTTGGTCAGAAACTGCTCTATGGATGTTTTTAACATTTGTAGTTTTCTGTTAGTAGAAAATCTAAAGTGGACTATCAACAAAAAAAAGAAAAAGGGTGACTTAATATTAGAAAGTTTGCGGTGCTGGCGGGAGTGGAACATGCAATCGCAAAACAGGCATAATAGTCAAAAATTAATTTAGAAACAGTCCCGTGCAGGACCGTCCACTACCAGAAACAAAAAGCACAGTATATGATTAATTTCTCTGTATGGTTTTAAACTAGCTGTATTCTGTGAGAATCACATTAGGTTATTTCATTTACACTTATCTTTCGGTCTGTCTATGCAGTTTGTTTTTGTCATTAAAACTCTCTCTGTGTGTCTTTGTCTGTGTGAACCTGACACAGGAAGTGTGTGTACGGTTTAAAAAATGCATTGCACGTCCTGTTATTTCAGTTTCAATTTGAACTGAACTGTAAATTTATTTCTTACAGCTCAACAGTGTGTGTGTGTGTGTGTGTGTGTGTGTGAATCATCATTTAGAGATAAAGTGGACTAAATACAGTTTTATTTTCATCTAAGGGCCAACTAAACAAGCACAACAGCACTATAAGAAAATGAGGCAGGGTTATGGCAAATCAAAATGCCAGCAACAAACCGATTCAAATTGTTTGGGTTACAAGTGAATAGTGACAAATTGCCGGGAAAATAAATAGTATTGATAATCAGAAAAATGGCAAGTATCATGTGAATGTGATTGAAAAAGGACTTTTACAGTTAATTCTCACAATGATAATAGTCTTGAATGTGCTGAATAGTCTCTAATGACTCCATGCTGCCACCTACTGCTTTGGTGTGAACAGAAAAACATATTTGTGTCTTGCAATGTGGCTTTCTAATGAATATACAGTAGTGTATATAGTTGTGCTTGTATGTGCTTGCATGACTGTGGCGCTCTGTGTGTGTGTGGGCGTTTGCATAAGTGCATGCTGTATTTGTGCTGTGTGTGTGGACATAATTACGAGATGACATTGTCTGTAGCTCAGATGCTGATTCACTCCCACATGTGAGAACAAAGAGAGTGTTTCTACAAACACAGATGAGAGTCCAACAACAGCACAACACACACAGCGCTCCTCAGACTCTGTAAGTAACGTCGTCTTGCTCTGAATTGTTTTTGTAGTTAAGTTGCTGTCAGTTTTAGTAAGTTCAGGTTTAGTGAGTTCAATAAGTATTTTGTTTTTTAAAAGGTGAAGAGATTTTGGTACCATTTCATAATAAGGTTTCATTTGTTAATATTAGTTATTGTTAACAATTTAAAACATTTCGAAAGCATGTATTAATCTTAGTTCATGGAAATATCATTATTTACTAATACATTATTAAAATCAGTAGTTATATCTGTTAATATTATTTAATAACACGTAACATGAATTAATGATTTTTTCTTATCAAGATTAATAAACATTGTAAGAAATGCATTACTGTTAGTTAATACAGTAGCTACTGTTAACTTATGAAAGCTTTAGTGTTACTGATCAATAGTAGTTTCTCTACTTAAAGAGTTTCTTACTTAACCGTCAGAGTGAAATTCATAATGAGCAAATTCTGCATTAATGTGGTTATGATGTTTGTTATTAATAGAAATAATCACTTTAGTTTATTATTTAGAAATTATTCATGCATAATTCTGATTCTATTTGTGACCGTGGACCACAAAACCAGTCATAAGAGTCTTTATATATATATATATATATATATATATATATATATATATATAATATACAATATAATTTTTATGTTTGTTTTTTACTGATGTATGGTTTGTTAGGATAGGACAATATGCCAAGATACAACTATTTGAAAATCTGGAATCTGAGGCTGCAAATAAAATAAAAAATACATAAATAATTGAGAAAATTGCCTTTAAAGTTGTCCAAATTAAGTCCTTAGCAACACATTTTACTAATCAAAAATTAAGTTTTGATATATTTATGGTAGGGAATTTACAAAATATCTTCATGGAACATGAACTGTACTTAATATCCTAATGATTTCTGCTATAAAAACAAAAAAATATAATTTTGACTCATGTGCTGTTGACTATTGCTACAAATATACCAGTGTGACTTACGACCAGGGTCACATTTATAAAAAAAAAGATTATATTTTAGTAAATCAAAATATTTACAACAGGAGCGATGTCAAATTATTTTATCGTTATCATTTTATTAAAGCAGTTGATAAGTAAAATTAAGCTTATAATTTAGTTTTGAAGTATTTATTAATTTCTTTGTAGATCATTATATATAAATATGTGCATTATATAAATTTTAAAAGTAAAATATGTCAAATGTTTCTGAAATGGCACTGTGGACAGAATCATTGTATTTTTTATTTAATTATTTATTTAGCTATTTTATTTTATTTTAAGGGAGGATCAAGCTATTTTCTAAACCTTACTAAAAAAACTGTCTTTTTCAGAGTGAATCAGTCATCTGTTGACGATCAGTCATGGCAAACACGGGTCTTCAGGTGATGGGGTTGGTCCTGGGCGTGGCAGGCTGGGCGTTCGGGATCCTGGTCTGCGCCGCCCCCTGGTGGCGAGTGTCGGCGTTCGTGGGGGACGAGCTGGTGGTGTCGCAGGTGCTGTGGGAGGGGCTGTGGATGACGTGTCTGTCGCAGTGGGGCCGTCTGCAGTGTAAAGTCTACGACTCCGGCCTCGCCCTCTCAGGCTCCGCCCAGATGTGCCGCACCCTGTGCGTGTTGTCGCTGCTCCTGTGTCTGCTGGCGCTGCCGCTCAGCGTGACCGGGCTCAAGTGCACCCGCTGCCTGGGCGACGCACACGAGACCAAAGCCCGGCTGGTGCAGGTCGGCGCGGCGCTCTTCGTCGCCGCTGCGTTTTTCTTCCTTTTGCCAGTGTGTTGGACGGCATACGTCGTAATACACGATTTCTATGACCCGAACGTCGCTGCTCCACTTAAACGCGAACTGGGACCGGCGCTCTACCTGGGATGGGGCGTGACTGTGCTGATACTGGTGGGCGGGGCTTTGCTGTATTTAGGCTCCACCTCCCCTGGAGTTCCAGCCATGCCTGTTTTTGGAAGAGGCGCCAAAAGAAACCCTCCGTCCACAGCAGAGAGCAAACCGGAGAAGGCCTTTGTGTAAGAGGGCGTAAAAGAGCCTTGATAAACTGTGTCCTAGTGCTCACCCAGAAGCCTTAATCTGCAAAAATACAGGAATATTATAATTTATTATATCAATCAAAAACTGTACGCTGTTATTTTATTTTTTATGGTTTTCCCTGTGGAACGCAAAAGGAGAATTTTTGCATAAACTTTTTTGCATATTTTTATTATTAATTTGATTTTAATTGGCTTTTTATTATCCATTCTCGTGGACATTTTTTTGCCTTGCTGAGAGAAAAAAAATGGCTAAAACCAATCTAAACTGGTTGGCTGGTTATAGCTGGTCAGCAGGCTGGTTTTAGAGGGGTTTTGGCCACTTGTTTAGCTTGTCAGGCTGGTCTTAGCTGGTCTGGGGTGCGCAGCTATGGTCGCAGGTTCCATTGTTACCAATAGAGTTCAAGGGAACGAACAATCATAGTTAGCTCACAAAGCTTTTGGGAATGCACAAGCTTTTTGGAAATGCTACTTCCAGCTTAAACCAGCTAACCAGCTTAGGCTGGTTTTAGCAGGGGTTTTTTCAGCATGTTCATCATAAACATAGATTAGGCCTACAGCTTATTCACAACACACAGAAACATTTATCAGTGATGTTATGATACTCTTGTTCTTGGAACTTGACAGTTTTCCTTCATGTGGAAAAGAGCTGCCTGAAGCTTTTTCAGAATTTCTGCTTTTGTGTGCTAGAATGAAACATTAGTTTAGAACATCATTAGAACAATCCTTTTTACTTTAAGAACGTCCGATTGCATTAAGAAATCAGAATCTGTCATTCATTCATACACTGAATATGAATACATTTCCAAGCCTTATTTTGATTTCTGAAGGATATTTTACATGCTATATGAAGGTCAGCAATTAGGTTACTCTGATGTTGTTGTTGTCTCATAGCCTCACATATTGTGTTTATGTCTTTTTTCAGTGCTCAGCATAATTAATGATTGTCTCATTTGATTTATTTATTGACGTGTTAATGTGTATTATTTGTCTAATAAACCTAATAGAATAATGTAGGTTGAAGGCATGTCGATGTGTGTTGCCTGGACATGCATTGCATGCGTGTGTTAACGCGTTGGCAGGAATCGCACGACACAATAGCAGAATGCAGGACAGGGACAGTAAACAGAGCGTCCACTGTTGCTCTGATTATGTCACTATACTGGAGGACGTGTGGAATAACTCCTCCAGAAGCCCTGCCATCAGAGGAGGAGGAATTCATCAGCATCAATACTGCAGAGACATGTGACCCCTGCAGAGAGAGCGGCATGTTTGCTGACTCTAAACTGGGTTCTCTGGTAACCCCTGATGGTTTAAGGAGAGGGGGGATTCAGCCACAGTACATTGTGTATTACTACAACTGTCCATGAGAAGGCAGTCAAACCCAAGCCTCCAAGATCACACACTCTCAAAAACAAAGGTACTTTACTGGGATTGATGGTTCCATGAAGAACCGTTAACATTTATGGAAACTGTCCATTCCACAAAAGTCTATTTATAGTAGGGAAAAAAAAAAAGTTCTGTATGAAAAGAACTTGACACATTCTTTGGTGAAGCAAAATGTTTCTTCTATGGTTTTGATAAGAGTGAAGATACCTCAACATAACAGCTTCAGTTTTTTTTTTTTCATTCAACATTTCTTCTACAACACTCGCACACAAGACCCATCAGTTAAATATTACGGATAATTATTAATTATTGACTAGTTTATGGATATCTGACCTTCAGTAGCAGTTCTGTGGATGGTTTCATCATATGCAATATATAATAATAGAAGCTTTTGCTGCTGCTGTTTGTTTTCATTGTTAGGGTAGAGTGAGGAAAAGTTCCCCCAGTACTGTTTTTCCCAAAATAATCTCAAGATGAAGTCAAGATCAGGTAATGGGCAATTACTGTAGTTATTCTGTTCTGGACATCAAATCCTTTGTTTTTCCATCAAATGTATTCGAACTAGTTGTTTGAATCAAAATATTTGGATTTTATATATTAAAATGGCCTCAGATTAGCATCAGGTAGCTAGTTAGCTAGCCAATTAGCATCAGATAACTTTTAAGGCTATTATAATTTTGGGCATGGGGGCGTTTTGCCCAATAGGCGGGATAATACGCCCCCTTGACACAAATTGTATTTTTGTTAAAAAATTAATAACATGGAAACTGAATATTTTTCATACTTGGTTTATAATTTCTGAACACATTTAAGCTTTGTTTTACACTCCACACTTCTACGTATTATTTGACCTCTCTTTTAAAAACAATAGTGTAAAGCATCAATAGCCTACAGATTACTGACAATATCAAGATGTACAGGCTACTTTGAAATTGAAGAGACAGAGTGACAGACCAACAAATAGCCTATATTATTTAGATATTATTGACCCTAGACCACAAAACCAGTCATAACTAGCACGGGTATATTTGTAGCAATAGCCAACAAAAAATATTATTATTATTATTATTTTTTTAATACCATGAAAACATATTGTAAATTTCCTACCGTAAATATATCAAAACTTAATTTTTGATATGCATTGCTAAGAACTTGGACAACTTTAAATGTGATTTTGTACTCCCTGATTTTGAAATAGTTGTATATCAGCCAAATATTATCCTAACAGACCATACATCAATGGAAAACTTATTTATTCCGCTTTCAGATGATAAATCTCTCTTTTTTCACAACAGTGTTGCAGCTCAGTTGTGTCAGTGCAGCTCTAGAAGTTGCGTGAGAATGAGGAAGAGTTTGGTCTTAAAGAGACAGTGCACTGATTCAGCCTCTCTGTCCAGCATCAGAGGCTGCTGTCTCTTTAAGAATCCAGAGCTAGCTCTCAATGAACGCTGAGCAGTCAGATGCAAGTTTCTCTCTTTTTGAGTGTATTGTAAAGCGTGTGTGTCAATAGGAGGTGGATCTGGTGCACCGGGAGGCCGTTCCAGATTCCGCGCGAGCAATTGGCTGCTCGTGAACTTTGTTTGTCCGCGCGCCCCGGTCACGCAAGCCACGCACTCGGGATGTCTCGTGCTCATCAGGATCACCGGTGCGCTCGCGGCCTCGCGGAAGATTAGCGAGATCATCCACACACTCGGTCCGCAGCTCAAACTAGAACCAGAGAAAGAGAGAAACTAACGGTAACCGGAGAGATGGCGGAGAAGCGGATGTCGCGCTGGTACTTCGGGGGGATCGCGTCGTGCGGAGCCGCCTGCTGCACGCACCCGCTGGACCTGCTCAAGGTGAGACGCTGACCGGCCTCTTCTTCATCCTCCTGACCCCAGAGCACATGACATGACTAGTGTTTGGCTCTGAGTGAGCAGAATGAAGAAAAGGAGTTTCTCATTTGGACAGTACATAGTTAAACATGCTATATATTGCTCTTTAGATAACTGATTGCTCTCAATAACTCAAAGTGAGAGAGCAGTATATCGGTCAGGCCGATAATATTTGTCCAGTTTAACACACAGTTAATAGATTGTCCATTTCAAAACCTACTGAACCTATACAATGCTTTGCATAAAATAAATTGGATAATATTATTAAGAATATCAACATAATAGTCTTTGAAATACATTCCTAAATCTACCGATAGCCATGTCAAAATTACGAATATTTGATGTCTGATAAATCAGAGAAGTAGTTTGTCCATTCACTGACAGTCTTGTCAAATTATAATGAATATTTTATGTCCAGTACATTTTTTTTATGCCAACAATCATTAGGATATTAAATAAAGATCATGTTCCATGAAAATATATTGTAAGTTTCCTACCGTAAATATAATGTTTGATTAGTAATATGCATTGCTAAGAACTAAATTTGGACAACTTTAAAAGCGATTTGCTCAATATATTGATCTGCTTTGGGGTCTCATGTGATGTCCCATATAATGAGACCACATGAATGAGTGCGTAATCACATTATAACAGGACAGAGGTCAGTTCCTGAAGTCCTTAAAGGACACTACAGTCAGAACTTTGTTCTAGTCCACAGAAACAAATACAAGCATTTGGTCTTATAATAGAGCTGGACGAGTCTTAATTGTTTTCCAGAGCTATAATTAAGTGTTTCAGCGGCATGCTCTAAATGAAAGGCTGTAAATGTTCTGTATGTGCTGCGTTTGTATTAAAGGCCAGTGGTATTTTAGGATCAGCTCGTTCTTAATGGGACAGGAAGAGTACAGTTCACTATCAGGCCGTAACATCAAAGTACGTGTGAATGTGAGAGAGCTGGCAGTCCCTGCATGCCTCTGTCCAGATTCCTCATGAGTTACAGACGTGTGTGATCAGCACATCTGCCATCTGTGTGTGTGTGTGTGTCCAGTTGAGTCCGGTTGGGTGGACTTTGATTGTCTTGTGTCTCACTTTGTCCTTCAGTTTACCTCCGCTCTTAAGAGCGTAGTTGTACTTTGGTTTTCCCCCAAAAGTTTCACAATGAACAGGTATCATCTGGCCTGCGAATGAGACACGAATGAATGAATTCAAAGAATGAGAGTCAGTTCTCTGATAGCTGAGGGACGTTTGTCTCCTTTGCTTTCTCTGGTCTTAAATCGTCTGAGTGCTCTCTTGTTTATCTGTGATAACGACCTGGATTATCTCAGATTTGTCTGCTCTCCACTAAACCAAACCAAAAGCTACAGATAAGCGCCATAAAACCACACACACACTGACCGAAGCCAAAAACACTTCTGAGATCTTCGTGTGTGCTTAAAACATTAATACAAACGTACATCTGCATGTGTAAATGATCTTGAGATTGACTGTTGAGTTAAATAATTACAGTCTTTCAATAGAAAGACGTGACGTTATTGTTGGCCTGAATTGTTGGCATTCTGGTGAGAGCAACCGTTGACCTTTGTTCAAACATCCCACAGAGCAGTTGTGTGTGTGTGTGTGTGTGTGTGTGTGTGTGTGTGTGTGAGTTTTGGTTACAACCTGTTGCATGTTGCAACAGGTACTTTATGCTCAAGTGAGCATAGTATAATCAAATTGTACTTGCACTGGAGCTACTTTTATTTGTCCAGGATGCAGTAAACTGATTAAAAGTGACATTTATAATGTTACAAGCGATTTCAAATAAATGCTGTTCTTTTGGACTTTTCATTAAAGAATCCTAAAAACAAAATGTGTCACGGTTTCCACAAAAATATTCAGCAGCACAACTCTTTTCAACATTGATAATGATCAGACATGTTTCTTGAGCAGCAAATCAGCAGATTAGAGTGATTTCTGAAGGATCATGTGACACTGACTTTGATCACAGGAGTAAATTACATTTGACAATATACTCACATAGGAAATGGTTCTTTTAAATTGTAAGAATATTTCACATTATTATTGTTTTTACTGTATATTTGATTAAATAAATGCACCCTTTGTGAGCAAAAGAGACATAAAAAACAATTCACCGACTGCAAACTTTTGAACGTTTGTTGTAAATATTAGTTTTATTGCTGATGATTCTTACAGGTGCACCTGCAGACGCAGCAGGAGGTGAAGATGAGGATGGTTGGCATGGCGATGCACGTAGTGAAGAACGACGGCGTGCTGGCGCTCTATAACGGCCTCAGCGCTTCCCTCTGCAGACAGGTCAGATCCTGACCCCAGATCAGATTTACACACCCAGCAGCGGCTCTGGAAAGATCTGAAAAAACGTCTGTAAAACTGGAGATGCAACTCATTTTAATGACACAGTTTATGAAATAAGTCACTTTCCCACATACAGTACAATGCCTTGAATTGAGTCAGTCAGGTCATGTGATCGGGATCTGCTGTTTGAGCATGTCAGACACTGATGGACACAGAGTTTGAGTCCTGATTGAAGAAGTGCACACAGATCCATCCACATTGTCTGTTTGGTTAACTTAAACTAACAGTGTTTTGGAAACAAAAGCAGTCAAACTGCATGGAAACTGATCTCCAGAACTGATTAAATGCACTCATTCACCATGACAGTGCAGAATATCTTACCAGCATTATAGACTTCATTCCTTCAAATAAACAACTTTCAGTATTTTATGAGAGGAAACTAGGTGGACATATTCCCCAAATAAATTGTCAACATTTAAAGTAATAATAATAATCTAATGTATTTCAAATGCAGCTGATTAAAGGTCTTGTCTAGAAAATGAATGGCATTTGGTTTTGTGTAACAACACAAATATATGAAACCCAGAAGCGGTGATGCATTTGATAGAAACCTTAATTAAGCAGTTTGCCACATTTCTTTTATGAAAGTGGATATTGTGACATAAAGTGTTGCCTTACACACGTGTTTAACAGTGAAGCTGATGAAATACACATGTAATGCTGATGACTCTGTCTCTGTCTGTCTCTCTCGTAGATGTCGTATTCTCTCACCAGGTTTGCCATCTATGAGACGGTCAGAGACATGATGGGCAGCGGCGGTCAGGGACCCATGCCCTTCTATCAGAAAGTCCTGCTGGGCGCGTTTGGAGGTAAAAACACACCACTACAAAGCAGGGAATCACAACTTATACACATCGTGCAGTACGCAATGCAACGGTATCATAATTAGATTTACAGCATAATTCTGACGAGAAACTGCTTAAGCTTATTTAGACAACCTGCAATAACTGTACTTTTTTAATATATTTATATATTTTTACATAAGTGCTATTTTAGTATTGTTTATTTACTATTATAGTTTTAAATTTATTTTAGAATTTTTATATTTTCACTTTTCATTTTATTTTAGTTAATCTTTTAGCAATTTTGTTGTGTGTTTGTAGTATTTGTATTTATGTATGTATTAGGGCTGGGCGATAAATCGATTTTATCGATTAACTCGAATGTAAACGTTGATTTGTTTGAATGAAAATCGTTTTTCTCTTTAATATCCACCGATGCTCCCCTCTGGGCTCCCGTAGTTCCGAATGGGCTCAGCCCCTCCGTGCATTTGCTATATTAGAGATACACAAACAACATGGCAGCGAGCAGGGAAGAACTCGTTCCCAAGAAAGGCACAGTGTCATCCGTAGTTTGGAATTGGTTCGGTTTTGCGGCGTCAGACGCAGAACAAACAACACCCCGGGTGCTGCAAAGTGTGTTTGAAGTCTGTTGATAGCAAAGGTAGCAGTACGACCAATCTACTGCAGCACCTCAAACAGAGGCATGCCGCCGAGATGTTGCACCCTACGAAATGAACAAGACTGACAAAAAACAACCTACAGTCTTACAAACATTTACAAACTGTATCCAGTATGATCAGAATGGGGCCCGGTGGAAAGCGATCACGGATGCAGTCGCAATATATATTGCAAAAGATATGGTGCCCATATATACTGTGGAAAAGCCAGGGTTTATTCACATGCTGAAAGTATGTGCTACCTAGCCGCAAATATTTTTCTGAAGTTGCCTTGCCTCAGCTATATAACAGTACACGCCAAAGGATCGCTAGGGAGCTGGAAGGAGTGTTGTTTTACTCCGCCACAACAGATCGAACGATGCAGCCCTACATGAGTTTAACGCTGCACTTCGTTAACAACGATTGGACTCTGCGAAGCATCTGCCTCCAAACAGCTCCCAGGGGCTAAAAGATGCTCTGAGCTCTTGGAACCTTTCCGAAGACCGACTCGTCTGTATGACTACAGACAGCGGCTCCAACATGATCAAAGCTCTGCAAGGCAATGAGTGGCCCAACCTCCAGTGCTTTGGACACAGATTGCACAATGCTATAGGTAAGAGTCTAATGGTTATGCATTCAAGTGGTATATATTTTCCCATTCGCAAAAAACACGTGAACAGCCTAATTAATGCATTATATCAAACCGATATATATATTTCCACAAAATTGGCATGAATAATCATAATGGTATACGTGTGTGTGCACATGCGTGTGTATGAGTGCGTGCATTAATATTATGCAGAAAGTGAAGAAAGACAAGTTTGTGAATGTAGGTCATGTTCCACAAAAATGTATTCTTTATTACAGAGCATGGTGTAAAGGACCCGCGGTTCGAACGTGCCATTGGGGTATGCAGAAAGGCTGTGTCTGCCTTTTCTTACAACTGGAAAAAAAGAAGAGACATGACTGAAGTACAGGCTGAGCTTGGTCTACCCACTCATCAGTTAGTAACGGAGTCCCCGACCAGATGGGGTTCACGCCAAAAAATGATAGAGAGGTTTCTCGAACAGGAGAAGGCCATAGTCCGTGTACTGGGTTCGGACAAGAAAAGTCATCATCTTGTGCCCACCTGGCAAGATCTTGATGTGTTGGAGTCCATAAATAAAGCTGGGAAACCACTCCAATACCGACGCACTTTCCGGGGAGTCTTATGTCAGCGATTCATACATTAAACCGGTGCTCCATCTGTTCAAAATCATCTCCTACAGCCAGAGGAGGAAGACACAAGAGCTTAAATCGAAAATCTGATTTTTTGTGAAAAAATCTGGGATTTTTTTTAGGCCACATCGCCCAGCCCTAGTATGTACATACTATATAGACATATTGCACTTTACTCACACATGTATTTCTCCACAGGCTTCACCGGCGGCTTCATCGGGACTCCAGCAGATATGGTTAACGTTCGGTGTGTATTTCAGGGTTTGTGTTTGTGTTTCTAGCTCATCTGGCCGAGTGTGAGCATTTCTTGTTGTTGATCTCCACAGGATGCAGAACGATATGAAACTTCCTGCAGAGCAGAGGAGAAAGTGAGTGCGTCTAGATCTAAAAACACTCCAGACGGTCATGACATGATTAAACTGAATCATCTCTGTCTCTCTTTCAGCTATAAACACGCGCTGGACGGACTCTTCAGGGTCTGGCGGGAAGGTAAAGACGTTCCTGGATCTCTTAAAATCATCTGGAAATGTTTGAATGTCTCTCTGAACATGTGTTTCTCTCAGAGGGAACCAGGAAGCTGTTCTCGGGAGCCACAATGGCGTCCAGCAGAGGAGCCCTGGTCACAGTCGGACAGGTGAGACAGCAATGCATGATGGGAATGACTGCAGTTCATAAAGTTTCTCAGTACATCAGATTAGACTTTTTTCTGATGATCAATGAACTATTCAGAATAAGTGTGTAAAATATAGAAAAAGCCCAGATGTTGTGTCAGGAACTGGTTTGAACTGAGAAATGAACCGTGAATGCGCTGTGAGCCGCTGTGGAGGAAGGGATCTGTCAGATGGCATGTTTATGATGATGAAATGATCCTGAGCGTGTCTCTCTGTGTCAGCTGGCGTGTTATGATCAGGCCAAGCAGCTGGTGTTGGGCACAGGACTCATGGGAGATAATATAATGACACACTTCCTGTCCAGCTTCATCGCTGTGAGTATCGAAGCCTCTGATTGGCCAGTCATTGGATATTCTTGATAACTGATATTTAATGGACAGTATTGGACATCTAGTTTTTATTGATTAGTTAAATACCTTTATTGTCTGTCTGTGTCTGTCTGTCTGTCTGTCTATCTGTCTCTCTATCTGTCTGTCTGTCTCTCTGTCTGTCTGTCTGTCTGTCTGTCTGTCTGTCTATCTGTCTCTCTATCTGTCTGTCTGTCTGTCTCTCTGTCTGTCTCTATCTATCTGTCTGTCTGTCTCTCTGTCTATCTGTCTGTCTGTCTCTCTATCTGTCTGTCTGTCTGTCTCTCTATCTATCTGTCTCTGTCTGTCTGTCTGTCTGTCTCTCTGTCTGTCTCTATCTGTCTGTCTGTCTCTTTGTCTGTCTGTCTCTCGGTCTATCTGTCTGTCTGTCTCTCTGTCTGTCTCTCTATCTGTCTGTCTGTCTGTCTGTCTCTCTATCTGTCTGTCTGTCTGTCTCTCTATCTGTCTGTCTGTCTGTCTCTCTATCTGTCTGTCTATCTGTCTGTCTGTCTCTCTATCTGTCTGTCTGTCTGTCTGTCTGTCTCTCTATCTGTCTGTCTCTCTGTCTGTCTCTCTATCTGTCTGTCTCTCTGTCTGTCTGTCTGTCTGTCTGTCTCTCTGTCTGTCTCTATCTGTCTGTCTGTCTCTCTGTCTCTATCTGTCTGTCTGTCTCTCTGTCTGTCTGTCTCTCGGTCTGTCTGTCTCTCTGTCTGTCTGTCTCTCGGTCTATCTGTCTGTCTGTCTGTCTGTCTCTGTCTGTCTCTCTGTCTGTCTCTCTATCTATCTGTCTCTCTCTGTCTGTCTGTCTGTCTGTCTCTCTATCTGTCTGTCTGTCTGTCTGTCTGTCTCTCGGTCTATCTGTCTGTCTGTCTCTCTGTCTGTCTGTCTGTCTCTCGGTCTATCTGCCTGTCTGTCTCTCTATCTGTCTGTCTGTCTGTCTCTCTATCTGTCTGTCTGTCTCTCTCTCTGTCTCTCTCTGTCTGTCTCTCTGTCTGTCTCTCTATCTGTCTCTCTGTCTGTCTGTCTGTCTCTCTCTCTCTCTCTCTATCTGTCTGTCTGTGTCTGTCTGTCTCTCTATCTGTCTGTCTGTCTGTCTGTCTGTCTGTCTATCTGTCTGTCTCTATCTGTGTCTCTGTCTGTCTGTCTCTGTCTCTCTCTTTATCTGTCTGTGTCTGTCTGTCTGTCTCTATCTGTCTGTCTGTCTCTATCTGTCTGTCTGTCTCTATCTGTCTGTCTGTCTCTATCTGTCTGTCTGTCTCTCTGTCTGTCTGTCTCTGTCTCTCTATCTGTCTGTCTCTGTCTCTCTATCTGTCTGTCTCTGTCTGTCTGTCTCTCTATCTGTCTCTATCTCTCTGTCTGTCTCTCTCTGTCTGTCTGTCTCTGTCTGTCTGTCTCTCTATCTGTCTCTATCTCTCTGTCTGTCTCTCTCTGTCTGTCTGTCTCTGTCTGTCTGTCTCTCTATCTGTCTCTATCTCTCTGTCTGTCTCTCTCTATCTGTCTGTCTGTCTGTCTCTCTGTCTCTCTGTCTGTCACTCTGTCTGTCTCTCTATCTACGTGTGTGTAAATGTAAAAAGATTTGTATGTACATGAGTATAGTAAATTTATATTTAAATATATTTATTAAATATTATTTTTAGCATTTTAATTTATTTATATATATTTACATTAAGTCATTGATAAATTAATTGATATAACTGATAAAGTAATCGATAAATCATTTTTATTTTTATAACATTTGTAAAAAAAAATATATTTTATACATATGATTTATTTATTTTACATAAATATGCTTAATACATTTGTGTAAATATATTTTATAATAATATTGTATAATAGTAATTATTTTTTCTAGTTTTATTTATATACATTAACTTTTTTGTTGTTTTGTCATGGATAAGTATATAACTTCAAATAAATAAATTAATATTTTAATGTCATGATTTCTCTCTTCAGGGAGGTTGTGCGACGTTCCTCTGCCAGCCGCTGGATGTAATAAAGACCAGGTTAATGAACTCTAAAGGAGAATACAGAGTGAGTTTCCTCTCTCTCTCTCTCTGGTCATTGTCTCATTATCTTTATTGCTCATTAATCAAATGTAATTTTGTATATTAGGGTGTGATTCACTGCCTGACTGAAACTGCCAAACTGGGACCACTGGCCTTCTACAAGGTACCAGATTTGCTTTATTTGGCTTCATTTATTCATTAAACGCAGATCAAACAATGATCCTTTTGAAAATGTTTCCCACCATCCAATCACGCGACAGGGTTTAGTTCCGGCCGGGATCCGCTTGATTCCTCACACGGTCCTGACCTTCGTCTTCCTGGAGCAGCTGAAGAAATACTTTGGCATCCTGGTGGTCAGCTGAACTTCGACCTCTTGACCGTTTCCCTTGAAGCTGCTCTCACTTCCACAATATTATTTCTGGAAAATCTCACATTACTCCATCAACCAAGTTCACAATGCAGCCAGACCGACATAACGAAAGATGATTCCTCACTCTCCGAGTGCCAACCCTTCATGACTCTCATCTGAGAGGAGATCGGGATCTTCTGAGAATAAACGACTCATCTCTTCTCTTATAGATCTTATCCTTTTTTTTTTAAACGCTGGTCTTTAATACTTCTTTAGCAACGTGATGAGACGTTTTAAAGGACGAGTTCGGTCATTATATCATCATTTACTCACCTGTATTTTGTTCTAAACCGGTAACATGTTCTTTATGCTGAACATCGGTTTTGTTTTCCTCTGAATAGTCACTCTTTTCCCATTTATTAAATAGTTTTGTAAGGGTGTGAGTAAAATTGACAGGATTTTCATTTTCGCTGAACCGTTCCTTTAAGACATAAGGTACACACAAACAAAATGGTCCATACTGCTTTAAGGCTTTTAAACGGTTACACTCAGTCTGTATGTATTGTGCTAAACCGTTTTAATGGAACAAATTATGTATTTTCGACTGTTTGCTGGGTTCAATTGACATAAGGATCAGGGGTCACAGAAAACCTATATGAGGGGACAGAATTAAACCAAGTTTTACTTTTATAACCAAATTATGGAGCATCACAGAAGAATAAAGCAAGAAACTGAAGGGGACCCAGTAGTGTATCTGCAATCTGCTTCTGTACTTGGTGCTATGCTTTCAGTTTTCATTATTTTTTTGTTCTTTTTGTAATGTTTCTGCTGGAAAACTTACCATTGGTACGGATCCTGCCTCTACTTTGACCGAAATATTGTTAGATCTACTGTAGTTTCTAAAATGTGCATGTATGTGTTGAGGTCATGGGGGCATTTAGTGAATAAGTTGCACAAATTGCTTGTAGTAATTCAGTTTTGTTGTCTGCGTCCAGAATATCTGGATTTATTCTAAGCAGAGCATATAATAACACAAAAATGATCTCAAATTTACTTTAAACTTAATATTTTAGATTAAGTTGGTAAATTACCATATTGGTATATGCTTAAAAACGGGCTGTTTTAATGATTTTATACTAAAAATGAAATTGAACACTGGAGAAGCCTTATCTATCGGTGTCCAGCAGAGGACGCTGTCCTGTAGTGAATTTGTGCGCATGCGTGAATGCGCAGATCCACTTGCGTGCATCGAGGGTTTGCAAACGAGTTTATGTGGGTACAAACAGTTTCTCTACAAATGTATTTTTAATTTAGGATTTGAAATGGAGGGTTGAACTGAGTGGCATTGAGCTGCTCTCTATCTTGAGAAAAATGCAAATATGCAAACTAATGCAATTTTGTCTCATAAGAACGATGTTTTGCCTAAAATGGATGGAAATAAAAGTACTAACACAAGAAAATCAGGTGGAATTATTTGTATATTTTTATCTTTGTATTCAGCTCATACATTTAGGCTATTCAAACAGAAATGTACATAGGTTTCCCTCCATTTGAACAATCCCAGATAGCACACGTACATCTGCAAGATTAGATCGCTTGATCTGGAAAGCATCTGCTGTCTACAAACATCCGAACAGACGTCTTTAAGATGTCAGTTTTACATGCATTCTAAATAAACGTCTATTTGACATCTGATAGGAAATGTCACAGGCATAGACGTACTGCAGATGAGCAAACACTAAAAAATATGTGTTGCAGATGTCAAATAGACGTCTCCATGCTGTACGTATGCTATCCGGGATGTGGAACAAATCCTAACGCAAAGTTTCTCAGGAGAATGCAAAAGCATTGAAATATAATTTTTACCTTAGGGGTTCTGTAGTAAAACCTTTTGAACAGAAAACCTTTGAATATTCATGCATTCTCCACCCAGTGGACATTTAGTGGACATATAGTTTCCATTGAAAATAGCTGGCAATAGTGGCTGCATGAGGCTTTTAAGCGTGTCTGGACAGCAGCACAGTGAAAGTTAAATGAAATTTCCCTTCTTCCGCATTTATACCAACCAGCTTTCAGTTGCGCTTTATCAGTGCGTTATCAAAGCCGCATGCAGATAAAACATGTGAAGAGAAACCTAAAGCTGGGGACACACTACACAACTAGCAGAAACAGTCTAAGACTGACCTCAACACACTTAAAGACCGTTACCATCGACCGGAGCAGATTCTAGTCTTTGACAGTCAGAGAGGAGCACAAACCTAATGACTGAGTCAATGGAGCTCTTTTTCACATAGTTGAGTAGAAGTTAAGGGGATGGATCGAAACTTCATTAGAACTGCAGCACATGTCTGTCAGTGTTCAATCTGTTTCAAGCCATAAATGTTTAAATCGCATCTTACAAAAAGAACAACAAACATTTTTGGTGCTTGTGATCCACGTACATTGCATGCCTCAGGTTAGTGATACTGTATTTAACTTAAGTATAGATACACCTGATGATGCATGCATGCAGGTAATGATGAACGTATAAGTTCTTTCAAGGTTATACATTTACAGGTACATCTCAGAAAATTAGAATATCGTGAAAAAGTTGACTTATTTCAAAAAGTGAAACTTTCATATATTTTAGATTCATTACATATAAAGTAAAACATTTCAAAAGTTTTTTTTTGTTTTGTTTTAATTTTGATGATTAGAGCTTACAGCTCATGAAAGTCAAAAATCAGTATCTCAAAATATTAGAATATTTACATTTGAGTTTCAATGGGTGAGATGTTCACAGCGGAGAAATGTGAAGCTGTAAAAAGGATCCAGGAGAATCTTTACTCATGCAGATAAATTGCATGAGCCAATAGAAGATTATCTGGGAGGATGTCAAACACTGCGGTCAGTAGTTGATCAGTGTTCAGGAGCATTTCATGTTTTTAACAACAAAGATGAAGATCGATCTCAAGTCACTGAGCTTCTGGAAAAGATTGAGTCTCTGAGGAGGAAGAATGGAGACAGGAGATACACTAAACAGGACTTTAAGGAGACTCAAGAAATGTGACATCTTCTTAGTAACGATAGCATTAGGAGCAGCAGTAGTTTTAGCTGGAGCAGCATTAAGAGGAGGAGCAGGTGGAAGAGAAGGTGTAGGAGGAGCAGATGTATTAAGAGCTGCAGGAGTAGGAGAAGCAGCTATGATGATGGCGTCTGTTGCACCACCACATACAGGACCAGGAGCATTACTAGGAGCAGCGGGAGGTGCAGCTCTCCTGGCAGTAGCAGCTTGTGCAGCACTGTATTTTTTGGCAAGAAGATATCTCTCTAGAGAACATGATAAAAGTGACTAAAAACTCAATAAATAATCAAGTATGTTTTTCTTTTGTAAAATAAACTATTATACTATCCTGATGATAGGAGGGGTTTACACTAAGAGTGAAATCTGAACACTGGTCCAGCAGAGGACACTGTGTCATGCCGTGAATGTGTGCGCATGCGTGAATGCGCAGGTCTGCCTGTGTGCTTCCACTGCACGAACATTATTTTGTTTTTGTTGCTTGAACTGAATGGAATTCTGACTGCTCCCTCCGTCATGACAAAAAGTGGAAAATGCAACCTAAACAAGAGCTGGTCTGAATTGCAATTTTATCTAATCAAAACTGTATTTATGGAAATAAAATGATCACGTGATTTTATGCACTATAGCCTATATATTAATCATCACATGTATAATCCATCATCACCCATCCCCCAAAATAAACTAGGCTGCACGATATTTTTTTCAAATGCCTTTGTTTTGCAACTTCTAATCTGAGCGAGTGATTTTGTTTTTCAATAATAATAAAAAAGCTATTAATGAAATGGCCCTCTTTTTGCACATAGACTATTATAACAAATCATTAGAGGCCACCATTGAAAGCCAATCAGCTTTCAGAATCAGATCAGTGCATCATCAAACCTGTAAACACAACAGGTAAAGATAAACTTTCAAATTTAGTCAAAATATCGATAAATTACAGCCACAAAAGATCTAAAAGGAAGCGAGACCGAACGACTGGAACATATAGTCTATGAATTTGCCATAATGTAGGACAGGGTTCACCACACAGGTGAGGGAAAGTTAGATGAAATCTCTCATGTAGGCTAATAATGTTTGTAATGTTTACTAGATTGGCGTGTTCACACTTGTTCAATCTGTTTTAGTCATTTCTTGTTAAAAGAGTGTCCCCTGTCAGAGTCCCCTCACTTCCTGTCACCATGGAGACGCTTGACTAGTCCTCTCGAGCTCTTTAAGCCGTCATGCAGCATATGAATAACCATCTTCTCTGCCAAACAGCCAGCATGTGTTTGACTTGTACATGTGCGGATGCAAAGAATCACAGCGATATTTAAATATATGCAGATTCCCTCACTGCAGTAATGTAATACTCCTGCATGTTTCTATCTCATCCCAAAGAGAGATTCATAAACAGTGCTATATTGAAGCACAGTCAGTGGCATCCTGACCATTTTTATGTGCACCATGAGAATGTCAGAAACTGCTACTGAGATTTGAGGGTTGATGTGTGTTAAAGCTCCAGAGAAACAGATGCATTTGGGTTTTCACTCAATATTCTGGTTCCCATAATCTTCTGGATTCTCTGGAGGAGAAGAGAGGATGTGAGAACCGCTCTCATGCGTTATAAAACATTATTTGAACATACGATCACATGGTATCTGTCATCAGATTTGGTCTCTGATTTTATGACTGCATTGTTTATTATTATTGCAGGTTGATAAACATAAAAAGTGAGCAATCATGTGAATTTTTTGAATGAATGATTGATTGGATCATCAGTAACTTTTACTTTAGAAGTTTTCTTTAGTTTCCTTTAAAACATAATATTATGCTTATTTAAAAGACAATGCATATTCAGTTTTGACTGACAATATTTCATGAGGACAAAATTTAATCTGGATAATTACAACTTTGCACTGTTATTGGACTGAATTGAATCAATATAGAATTAAATTGAGCTGAATGACAGCACTATTGTCTTCTGCGGCAGCTGAAATAAAATGTAGCTCATAATTTCTGAATTTGACATTAAAACTGATATTGATACTGGTTTGAAACAGTCTCAGCACCTTTTAAATAAACGTGTCTTGATTTGTTGAGTATCTGTCAGTTACTGAACCGCAGGACTTCTTGCTTTCAATCACTTCACTTTTCCATGTGAATGAATCGACAGTGCATGCATGTGTCACACAGATGTCTTTGGCTGTGTTCACCCCGGGGTTTCTGGGAAATAATCGCTATTAATGAGCTCTCATGTTGCTGCGCTCCATGTTTAAATGCAAACAGATGTCATCCGTATGAAAGCTTATTTTGTAAATCATCATAAGTATATGATTGCTGCTCACTGGAGAGAAGCACACTTGATTATTCACATCTGCAATATGAATGTCTCTGTAAACTCAAAGAGATATTTATCCTAATGTAATAGTTTGAACTGTTAAAAAATGGGTTTTCGCATAGAAGAAGCTTTTAGTGATCAATTCTTTAAATAACACTTTTTTTCTAGGTGCCAAAACATTTTTTTCCCCTGTAAAGAACCATTTTGTGGAATGGAAAGGTTTCATAGATTTTAAAAGTTTCTAAAGAAACTCTGAAAAACCTGATGAATGACCATTTTTTCCTTATATCAAGCTGTCCTGGCCTTGGTGAAGCTGTGTTGATGTTGGTCTTCTGTGTGTTTTTTTCTCCACACACTGTGTTTTTACCCAAACAGCGTGATTGTGAATCTGTCCTGAGAATATCTCGCCAGCTGTGAAACATCCAGGTGCTGTTTTGTGAAGATCAGATGCGTGGTGTTTGTTTTTGTCTTCCACTGTTTGACGTATGTCGTACACGCACATCGTGATGTTGGGTTTCTGTAAGTCTTCTGAACATCTTTGATTTCTCTGCATCTTCTCTCAGGACGCCCACTGATCTTTCTGTATTTATAGATCGCGTGTCCTACTGATCAACATTTACAATGCTAACACTCTTCATCTTTATATAAGTTGATCATAATGTTGGTGCTCTGAGATCTCTGATGTTTGAGGTACTGTATGGTTCACGTCAGGTAATGTGAATTAATCTTTTTCCCCCTGCATCTTCTGTTCAACTCTGAACAAGGCTTGAATATCCTCAAGGTTTTTTCCTTGGGAACATCTTAAGGTGTTTTGCCATGCTGCTGATTCTTATGGAAAGTGTTTTAGTTTCTTCATGGACTTAATCACAGGAAAGGCACGGCAGGTCTTACGTCAGTAAGCCAGATTTATGTTTTAAGAGATTAAGAGGCCACGGCAGCTCATTTCTTTGTCCTCTATGACCCTTTGCTTGAAGGAACTACACACTACAGAACTGAAGTCTTACAGTTAGAAAGTTTCTTTGGAGACGAGAGTCATGGGATACGAGGCTGTTGGGGATATTTACATTTAAGCAGCTGTAGTCAGCTGGATTTATTTCTTTAGATTTCTTACCACATATGTAAATTATTTGGCCATACATGACTAGAATTATTTTATAGAGTTAAGGTTAGACTCATGCCACTGATGAATTAAGCAAGTATGGTCATGTTTAATCATGCTTTTTGTGTTCGCGTGCCTAAAGTCATTGGAGGATTTTTCATTAAAAGCGTATCAGAGGAGCTGAGAAATTGCTTACAGTGACCTTTCCACACACATTCATAGGCTGGAGACCGACATGTCACGCTGAGAGCCAAATGAAATGAGTCCTATAGAAACACAAGAACGCTGTATGACCTTCTCAAATCTATTTATTCCTCACGCGTTTGTCTGTAAGTGTGTTTTATGTGTCCATAGGCACATGATGAATGTAAGAAGCTCATCAGAGCTAATAAAGTTGAATGAAAGAAGGAAGGACATCCTGCTCTTCTGTCACAGGCCACAGAAAATAGATTGAGGAGCATCATTCAATTTTTTACTAATGAAGTTTCATTATCAGCCCTTGAAGTCGGCCGCTTATTTCATTACCTCAGTGAAAAGTGTGTGTGTGTGTGTGTGTGGCCTCGGCTTTGATGGATGCGACTGGTTTCTCTGTATTTGACAGCGATTTCTGTGCCAAACGTCGATGTGGGCACAAAAACGTCTTAGTAATGACTTTCTGTCCTCTCACGCATGACTCTAACGCCGGGCCCCTGACAGCACTGACACTAGACTTTTCCATTATGTGTGTTATTGATCAGGTACATCTAAAACATCTCAAATGGCCTTAATGAGCACTATAGCAGATGTTTTGTGGCTGCTGCAGATTGAAATCGACACTGTGTTCACTGTAAAGATGCAAACCTGCTGAAAGAACGTCTGACACTTACACGACTGGAGCACTGAATCACATCTCGTCCCTCATTAATGCACGAAAGACGACAGTTATGGTAAGATGCTTGCTCATGCTTATATGAGCGTGTTTCCATGAAAACCATTTTAGTGCATGCAATTTAATGCAAAACAATAAAACATATTGTATGGCATATCACCCAAAAATGAACTTGCCTTCATGTCATTCCAAACTGGCTGTAACTTTCTTTCTTCTGTGGAACGCAAAAGATGATCTTTGAAAAATGTCACTGCGTCCATACAACGAATGTTAACACTCTCTCAAAATATCTGTCCCACGGAAGAAAGAATGTCATACAAAGTTTGGGATGACATTAACGTGACCAAATCATGGCAGAATTTTCATTTTGGGTGAACTATCCTTTTAAGAGTCTACTGAAAATATCTTATACCAGTTTACCAGACTGGTTTGTTACTGGTCTGAGGTGGTCTAAAGCCTTTTAGTAGTTACCAGGTCCAATTTGATCAATACATGGCCAGTTTAGACTTTTTAGAGCCCTTAGGAATGATCTTATACCAGTTTTAGGTGGTCAGACTGGTTTGTTGCTGGTTCAAGGTAGACCCAAATCAATAGACCTAACTCTAACCAGCTACCAGCCCTCTTGGACCATAAATGACCATCTTAGACCTTTAAAAACCCTCAGAAAAATTCAGATTATGCCAGATTAAGGTGGGAGATTAAGCTTCAAGAGCCTTCAGGAAATATATCATACCAGTTTTAAGTTGGCAGCCTGATCTAGCTACCAGTTCCAACCATAAATGAACAGCTTAGAGCTTCTAAATATGTGAGACTGACTCCTGTAAAGCCCATTGCTTATGGAAATGTGTATGTTCTCTAGCGGGCCTTCATGAGGACGATGGATGTTAACCTGATTAGAGAGAGGCATTAAAGAAAGCGAGATGTAATGAGAGAGCAATATCACATGTAATGGATGTGATATTGTGCACATTATGTTACATTATGTCTGCCATCGGTCACTCGGTCTTCTGCGAGCTGTTAGAAACTCTCTCCCGCTGCATGTGTATGATGCTAAATCTCCACGGAAACGGCCTGCAAAACACACTGGAGGATTGGATTGCGGTCTTGTTCGGCGTAGGAGGCTGATAAGTCACCTTCACGAGCACCCGGTGACGTCTGAGTGCTAGAGAGCCTGAATCAAGGTTTTTGAAGCATATTGATGTCGTGTTTTTTGTTCGGAGTGGCCGTGATGATTCATAGAACATGCATTTATTCTCCAAACCATCTTGAGTTTGTCAGTGGTTGGTGGAGTCATAGTTAATCTTTCTTATTTGCAAATCTCTGTGTTTATGTGCTAAAAATGTGTTGTATGTGAAATCGGAGCGTGCTGATGAGGTTTGTGGCCCACACACGTGCCCACACAAACACGTAAAGACATGTTTCAATTAAAGTGTGGGATATTATACTACAACAACACAATCACTTGACAGCACTCGAGGATGTATTTGTGCTTCCTGAGAGGTGTCGAGCTCCAGAAAACCTTCGTATCGAGAGCGTTAATTACAGGGTCTGTGAACTGCTGTGTAATTATAGCCTTTCAATAATATCTATAAGAGCTTTAATCCTGAATAAGTGTTATTCCCACTGATCATCTACTCACACAAACTCTTAACGGGGTCGCATCAGACGTGTTTATCTTTACATCCTCTCTTGCTCTGAAATTCACTTGTTTTTGTGCATAAATAGTCTCATAATACATGTAGTTATGTACAGCGATTTGCATCAATAGAGCATTTCAGTATATAATATCATATAATGTGAAAAACATGAAACAGAGATTATATACAATAGCTGAATGAATATGCTTAGTAAAATTATATATATATATATATATATATGAAATTTGAGATTATTTGAAAAAAACATAAAATATTTGTTGAAAATTTTTAAATTTTTATTGTGTTAGCAGTTTTTTTTTTTTTTTTTACCTAATCAAGATAAACTAACTGCAGTTTGATTGAAATTAATTGGAATACACAATGAAAAAAACATGATTTTTGAAAATTGTTAAAAATGGAGTTATCTGTTTTGGCAAATGAACTCTTCATAAACATTGTTTAATGTAAAAGCCTTCAGCCATACAAGAATGGTTTTATTTGCAGTAGAACAGTCTCTTGTACCTGTATTCATAACATCATTTAGACTGGGGCTTTCTCAGATTTGACTTTTCTAGTGTTAAGCAATAATAGTTTATTTCCTTCATCCTGTGTATTACCGCACCATGAATTGCTTAATTCATTAAAAAGCGTTGATTATGTAAATTTGGGTGGTTATATGCTAATTTAATTAGGCCTCTGACATCCAAAAAATCAAGGATTTCAGAAAAGACACTTTCTGCTAAGTTGCAATAAATGACGGGGGGGAATTGTGAAAGTTCCTGTATTTTCATTGCACATCAGACTCTTTTATTTTAAAAGCTGAAGGATAATTTGATTGCATGTGATTTGAGCTCTACATTTAGTGCTTTTAAGAGCTGAGGCAATGCAGCATGATTTGTTCTGTGAAGACAGGACACTTCACTGACTTCTGTGAAATGCAGATGTTGAGCTTCTCCATATATTCATGTATGTATGTATGTATTTAATTATTTATTTATTGGCCTTTTTACTTTTTTATTTCTTTATCTGTCTTACATTGTTTTGTTATTTTATGTCTTTATCTGCCTTTTATTCTTTTCTTTTTCATCTGTCATATTTTTGTTTATTTTTTTATTCATTTATTTTCCTTTTTCAGAGCTTGCCTTAAAAAAAACACCATTCATTCTCCTTGAAAGCAATAGCTTGGATGTTTTTATCCTCACATCCGTCTTCAATGAAGCACAAAATGAAAAGATCATGCTGGCTCGGTATGACACGAGGGTCAGTAAATGATGGCAGCATTTGCATTTCTGGGTGAACTGGTTTTTAAAGCGTCTGGGCTACTGAAACAGAGGTTACTGGTGATCTCCAGTTGTAGTAATTGAGATCATACTCCCGCTCCATCAGCATTGTGCCCTTGAGGAAGACGCCGAACCCTTGACCCCAGCAATTAAACTCTTCAGATACTGTATAGGATGGAGGCGAGGTTACTGATACTGACTTAAAGTTCAGATTCTTAACAATCAGTTACACATTCATTGGTGCTTAAAAACTAAAATGTTTGTTACAAAAATACATAAAAAATAGTGAAATATATTACAATTTAAAATGACTGTTTTCTATGTGAATATATTGTAAAACGTAATTTATTGCTGCGATCAAAGCTGTATTTTCAGCATCATTACTCCAGTCAGTGTCACATGATCCTTCAGAAATCACTCTAATATACTAATTTGCTTCTAAAGAAACATTTCTGATTTTTATCGATATTGAAAACAGTTGTGCTGCTTCAGATTTTGGTGGAAACCATGATCCATCTTGTTTTTTCAGGATTCTTTAATGAACAGAAGATTCAGTAGAACAGCATTTACTTGAATTAGAAATCAAACGGTTGATTTAAGACAAACAGGTCAGTAAAAGTACAAACTACACAATAAGCGGTCCGTCAGCGGAGCGTCCTCTTTCCATATGTTCAGCAAATCTGCGGTTTTTATGCCATAATGTCCTGACTCGTGTGTTTCTCTGCTGCTGATGTTTGCTAATTCAGCAGAAACTCCCAGATATCGAGATGAATTCTCCTTTTATTCTGTCTGTATACCGTGTGCTTTATGAAGCCGTATCTGCTCTGTGTTGTCTTGCCTGGAGTCGCTCTGATCTGAACATCTCTGAGGGTCCGGTTGAGATCTATACGGTGAGCCTGAGATCACATCCGAATGCATCACCACGTCTCTGGCTGTGTGTGGAATCGCCTACTATGAATATTGCATTTGCAGAATATAGTACAATACACAGCATATAAATTCTTCATGCATGCCTTAAGGAAAATCATCATTTGCACAAAGATAAGGCTGCACAATCTGGGGGGGGGGTTGCACAATTTATAATTGTGCATAAATTGTGTCTTTATGCACAATTGGAATAAATCTGTAGAAACTGTGACAGTTAAACAGCTGTAAAGACTATATTTACATGATGCTCACAGTCTGTTCAAGGGGATTTTGGGGATGAAGTGTGATATGCATGTGTGTGTGTGTGTGTGTGTGTGTGGTTTGGACAGGCTTTAGTATCATATGTCTGCTGGTTCTGTATGCTGAGATACTCAATACCTGAGTGTTTCATACAAAGCCTGATCTGAACCTGAGAGCTGATGCTGGACTAGAGATGGCAGCTTGAACCATTTTTATGCCATTGCCAAATATAGAAGCACAAATACAAGTATTGATAATGCTTTTATATGATATTATTTTCAAAACTGCCAAGATCGTAGAAAGCCTTCATGACAGAATGGAGAAATGTCTGTTTTACTTATTTATTTCTTTTTAAATTCTCCATTATGGTTCTCATTAAATTCTTATTAGTTTTGCATGAGAACCGTCCTATCCTTTTTTATTATTATTATTAAAATTAGCATAAACTAGCCAGTACTGATGATTTATTTATTTTCCTTCGAGTGACCGGAAAAAAGTTGGCTTTTAAAAAAATATGGTATAAAATATTATGATATAACCCTGACATCTTCACTGATAAGACATAAATGCATGCTCTTATAATAAAGTACTAAGATATGTTATTTTAAAAACTGGCATTATAGGAAAAGCTTTCGCTGTATGAGATAGTTGTAAACCTTTATGTCAGAATAAAAAAATAAATAAAAAAGCATGGCTGATTTCTTTCTCAATGGCGACTTTAATTAGATTCACATTTACTGTAATGTATTCATAAAAGTCACCCTGAATTAAACTCCTATTTTAATTCATAAACACTTTTCAAAACATATCTCGGTTTAGTTTTGCATCGCAATACTGTCATAAAATTAATTCCAGTTATGTTTTATTCTTCCTCTGCATTGATTTTGGGCTGAAATATGACTCAGATATCTGCATTGCAGCTTGCTTAAGCTAAGACCAGGGGCCTGTTTCATTAAACAAGTTTACATTTAGTCTGACTTATTTGAACCAAATCAAGTGACAATAAGTCAGACTAATTTAAATAAACCTGGCTTATTTGGTAAACTTGTTTTATGAAACAGGCCCCAGGTTTGTTGGTTTAGACCGGTCTATTTGGACCCTAACATGCAAAAACTTAGATGTTTTATTATGGTGCATTAATGATGCAAAACTGTCACTAATCGAAGGACTTTGAGAGCATTTGTGTGCTGTTGTGTTTATTTGTTCTTATTTGCTCAGAGCAGTCAGTGGTGTTCTCGCGCGCTGGCTGAAGTCTTAATTACATTTTAACCGATATTGATCCGGCGCGTGCGCGCAGCCTGCTGTAGTAAACACGGTGACGTCACGCCGGGCTCCCGGTAACGGAGCAGATCCGCGCGCGCTCCGCCGCAGGAAACAAGTGCACACGAGGCACGAGAGAAAGTGCTGAGGCTTCACGCTTTTCTGCTCTCACTGATCGCCGAGTTTCAGTCTGCTTGCGGTGGATTACCTCTTGGATGTAGTGAGGAAGATGAGCAGTTTGAGAGATGAAGCTCGCGCTGAACGCTCCTCGGGTGAGTGGGGCTGATTAAAGCGTGTATGTCAGTCATGTGTGGGTTTATTGATCCGTGGAAGACGCGCTCAAACACCTGCTGCACCTGAGGCGAGTGCATTTCTCTCAGAAACATGTTTTAGATGATGTCCGGTCATTCAGATCATAGTTTGCATTACTTTAATAGATCTTACTTCACAGTTGACCCGCGCTTTATGAGGATTTGAGTTTTGTATAAAGGCGATCAAACACTCAGTGAAAGTGTTATGGGAGATGCATGAAGTCCAGTGTGCATATTCTTGGTATTCGTTATTATTTTTGACAAGTAATTTAATATGCTACAGTAATTTTGATGATGCATACACGGAGAGAAAAAAATAATAAGGAGCTATTTTCACTCACACATTTGCTAGTAGGCTATAATTCCCCAAAAATCGCAAATAAACGGCAACGCTTTCAATTAAACGCGATTTTTTGATGTAGAAAACTGTAATATTAAGTGTTTTTTGTAAAAAAAAAAAAAAAGACTCCAATAATCAACAACAGTCCACTGCATGGAGTTTTTTTGGGGATTTGTAAAGGTTAACCCTCTATACACATGAAAATGATTTTATGAATCATTTTAAGGTAAAAACAATAGCTCTTTTAAGGAAAAAACTGCACTTTTTGTACAGAAACATGTCTAGCTCCAAAAAGACGAGAAAAAAAAACTCACAAATAAAGATAATGTTCAATTGTCATGAAAATAGTTTATGAATTGCATTGACTTTGGGAAATGAAGTACATGACCTAGACATGTTCTAGACGTTTTCACACAATTTTCAATGAATGTCATTGTTCTACCATAGTACACATTTCCAATAGCATGGTATAAATGGGTCAGAAGAGCTTTCTGTTGATGCATCTGATAACCGATCTTCTCTTCTCTCTATGATGTTCAGTGATGAGCAGTATATTGATGGCTATAAATAGTGAGTCTGCGAGACAAAAGAGATTTTTTTTCTCGCTGGCCAGAAAGGTTCTCTTGTCTGGTCATTAAAGGAGATGTTGGCTTAAGTGTTTATCTTATGCAGAAGTCATTCCCCTGAGTGTGCTCCGCTTTGAGAGGCTGCACACACCGCTTCCCCATGAATAAAGCACGCTCTGTGTGTGTGTGTGTGTGTGTGTGTGTGAGGGACACTTTAGTCAAGCAAATTGATCCATAATTCGAAGCAGGCATCCAGAGCTTTAAGCAAACTGTGGAGAGTTACATATTGACTTTATATTGCTGGAGTGTTTGAATGTGATACAGTGAAAATATGATCAGCAATTTGGTAATAACTGCACTGGAGCTCAGATCAGCTGTTATTATAATCTCCTGGGATTGTTATAGGAGCGTTCCTGCATTAGCCGATTATTTGCTCTGGGTTTGGCCCTTCTGTGAGGGACTGGTCGTGTAAGGTTTGTGTTTGTCCCAAAATAAACCAAACAGCCCAACACTCCAGTGAAACCACACCTCACTTACATATATACTTTACCCTATATATACATGCTTGATTACAGTATAAAGAATAAGTGACTCGTTTACTGATTTATTTGAAGAAATATTTTATCTCAATACCTTCTGCCATTACTTGTATGCATTATTTGTATATATTGTGTGTGTGTGTGTATATATATATATATATATATACCATAATAACAATCTAAAATGAAATATAATGTGTGAAATAAATAAGGTAACATGTATTTATTAATAATTTACAATAAATAAGGTAATTCAAAATATCACAAGGTATATAAATAATGTTAAAATAGCACCGATGTAAAGCAATAACAGTAGAATTACATGGAAATGAGCAAATAATGACACAATTGTAATTTTGCAAGTAAACTATTACTTTAATATTACTTTAATTCTCCAGTCATTTATGTGTGTTTGTGTCAGTTAAGTTATTTTTGTGCTTTTCTCTATTCACCTTTATATGAAATTATCTTTAGCTTATTTAATTTAGTCTGTTGATGGAAAAGTGGAAACAACCATTACTGAATAAATTGCTTTTTCCTCCTCTCTGTGTGTGTGTGTGTGTGTAAGTAATGAAAGACAGAAACATCTCTGATTTCTAGGATGCTGATTGTAAATAACCTTTTAGTTCACACACTACTGAAAAGTATCAATAAAAAGGTAATTTTTAACCCAATATTAGCTCAATCTATCTTTGTAACAGACATTTATTTGAATCAATTGTGAGTTTGTGCAGGTGTAGAGTGTCCCAAATCACTGACTTACGAGATTGCTGTGAGTCACTGGTCCGTCTAATGGGGAAACACACACACACACACACACACACACACCTACCTGAATAGATTAAACAGAGCATTCTCCCTGAGAACGGTTATTGCTTTAAAGAAAACATTGTTAGCGCTAGTTTTGGCTGCTGGGTCATAGTGGATCCTGATTAGTTCTCGGAGCCATTCATCACGCAGAGACTCGGTTGAGCACCGAACACAAGCTCTCAAACATGTGCATGTCAGTTCAATGAGGTTACTGTGGGAATATTTTCCTGGAGTGTCTATTTACATTTAGTGCAAATAGCCTGCCTTGTTGGCAGAGACTGTTTACACTAACTCCGCCCACCAACGTGTAATTGGGATTAGGAAACATTATACGTTTTATGGTCATAATTCATCAGTTCTAGTGCCGCAGATAAAGTGTGTGCCATGGTGTTTTTGACGCGATCGACCCGAGTTCAAGCCCGCCTTTTGCTGAACTTTTTTTTTTCCCTCCCTTTTCAAATCTTGTATCTCATCATAGAGGCATTTATTTTCAGTAAAAAATAAGTAAATAATCAAAAAGTTGGAAATAAAGTAACGGGTAGGTGTAGGGAGGGCTTTATTGTACCAGTAAAGTGGCATCCATGTAATAATTTGAATTAAAATGATCATTTACACTCAGAAATTCCTGCTATTTTAACATAGAGTAAATAGAATCTATAGCTAAACAGCCTCTACACTTAAATGCCATTTACACCTAAATACAGTATGTTTCTCACACAAAGCTACCATAGAGGACGTGGGATATACTAGTCGTTTAACAGCTGTAATGATGCTTCAATGGTGCCTTTTGTGTGTGTGTGTGTGTGTGTGTTGGATCTTGACGGTTTCTGGTCACTGCTGAATTCTGATCTTCAGAATACATTATTTTGTGTTTCACAGGAGAAGAAATGAAAGCGAGTAAATTATGACAGCAGATGAATATTTGAGAGCTCTATTTCTTTAACTCGGAGCAGGTCACTCAGTTTGAACACAATTGATTCTTCACAGTGACTCAGTCAATCTGATTTATTCAGTCCATTCAAGTCCTTTTTTTTAGCACTAAATAACCTCCAGTTCTTTCCAGCTGCTTGTAAATAATGTTATTTTCAAAGTATTTGTTCTGTTCAAGGCCATAATTTAGTCACATCTACTTTATGAAGAATAAGATGCTTTCTGGCATGTACTGTGGTACTTGAGGACAAACTCATCATCACGTGCTGAATTAATGAAATAATTAATCAGGAGTGTGATCGAAACGGATGCAACGAAAGTGATTCTTGCAATAGCAACAGGCAGATTGCTCATGCTCGAAAGGCACATGGTGCTAGTCATTAATGTGGCTTCTTGAGTTCGTTGCAGACTCGTTTAGGACTGATTAATCTATGCTAATGAGCCTTTTGCAGATTTCATCGCCGAGGGCAGAGAGAATAATTGAACAGTCAGAGAGTCTCAGATGTAAGTCTGACAGGTTTGGAGCTTGTACTTATTGATTTTTACCCTGGTAAATTATTTATTTATAATATATAATCTCATTTTTGTGTGTTTGATTCTGGTCTTTCTACTAAACCTTATTTATTCATATGCATACTTTATGCTGTCCTTTCTTATAACTCTTATAACTCCCTTTACTTTGTTTGTAATTCCAATAAGGACAATGAAGGAACTCGTCTTTTGATGTTGTTGGAATATTAATGAAGCTCTAGATAATGAAGGACCAGGGATGTGGGCTGCTTTTATACTGAACAACATAGAAGCACAACACAATATGTCTTGTTATTCAAAGCGACGCTGCTGTTGTTATTAGTGGTTCCTGATGAAGCGTCGCTAACATTAGCGCTAGTGCAGCTTCTCATCCTGCACCGACTTAGGCTAGATTTTGCCTCTTGAAGTTGAGCTTCAGGTGATCAGATTTATGATTATCAGCTGGCAAGCCATAAAACAGGTGAAAAACATCTAATGTCTAAAGACCAGAAGATCACAGATTTTGTATAATCGTGCCGATTCTCTCTTTGTGTGTGTGTGTGTGTGTGTTGCATGAAAGACTGTATGTTACGACATGATGCTCATTTAGCTCCATTATTATGAACAATATGTAATTAAGATGCTACTAGGTTGCAGCACTATGCCATAGTGCCGTGTGTGTGTGTGTGTGTGTGTGTGTGTGTCCTCTCCTGTGCTCAGCTCATGGACTGTGAAGATATTAGGAACATTAAGGTTTGTGGTCCTTCTCCAGCCACTATCACACATCATAAAGTCCAGAAGAAGACAGATGTCAGCTCTTTAAAACTGCTCATAATATAAAGTATTTCCATCTTATAGCCTTTAAAAATGCATTCAGACACTACTAACAAACATTAGCTACATTTAGGCTACTTAACATTAAGACAATGTCTATTAAAATAATTATATCATTTATCATCATAATATATCATTTGTATAGTTTATATAATTAAAGTAACATTTACAATTGTATATATTATAATATTTTGGCCCATTTTTTTATATTGCATTTATAATACTTGAATGACGCATGCAGTAATGTGGAAACACCAGCCTGAAGCTCTAGTGCTTGTTTGAAGACACGCATCTGAGTGCTGCGTTCACTAAATCAAGAGCTGGAGACGTTTATTTCCTCAGATATTTCTTGCCCACAGCGACCCTAGATTGATTTTTTTGACAGTGATTATCTAACGTTTCTGGCGCAGCTGATCTCTCCTCACTGGAGTTGTAAATGAATCATCAAAGTTCATCACATGGACTCTGATCACTGGCAGCAGATCATTTACTGCTCAACGCTCACCAGACTCCCACTGCCTTTAACTTCAACACTCAAAGTCAAAATGTGCATTTAAACACCTTCTCTTATATCGCATGGGTGATTTTATGGTGCTTTGTGAAGCTTGGAACGTGTAAATCAAAAGCTCAGGTTCCTTTAACGACTCGGGTTTCTCCTGCTCTTTTGTTTCTGACACTGACTTCCATTGATCCACCGGTTCCTGCCAAAAACCTTTACAGCGTCTGCCAGAATTAGCTAGTCAAACAGCAGTAAAACTGCTGCGAGTCTCCATCCCTCTTCCTCTCTGCTCACAATGCTGATGTTAAAGATCTCTGACCTTCATCTAGTGCTTCTCTCAGTGTTCGAGAATGAGTGACGGATTAATGATAGATCTGCAGCAGCATCAGATCTGCTTAAGCCTCCGGTTTCTCCTGCTCTTTGTCTCCGACACCGACGCTCATCGATCCGTCACTTCCTGCCAGAAACGTTTGCAGAGCCTGACAGAATTACCTCAAACTATTAGTCTCCCTCTATCTGCCTGTGATGCTCAGATTAAAGAGCTGTGCGCTGGACGGTGAACGCTCTGACCTTCATCACACACACACACACACGCAGAGTTCACTAACCTTACAAGCCCTCTATCACGACTCCTCCCACCAACTCACCATTTAATTAGCATGTCATCACTATAGTAATGGTCGTCATGGCGATGAGCTCTGAAAGTTCTGGTCTATGTAATTAAGTAAACTGAGCTTAATATCTCTGTCTGTCCACACACACACACACACACACATACACACACAACAAACAGACAGACAGACACACACACACACACACACACACACACACACACACACTGGGTCACTCCGTCAAATCAACCAAATTCCAGAAAATTCCTTGGCTCAAATTTTTCATTTTGTTAATATTTTTTTTCTTAAGAAGTACAAACAGCCTAAATAGTGATGAAAGCCAAAGCCAAAACAACTATTAAATGTTACAGATGTATATTTAATGAGATTTAGAGCTGCATTACAGGGTAAAAAATGGTTACATTTCAGGTAAAATGACTTTAGAAAGATTAAGGAAACAAGATATATTTATATGTTCATTATGATTTGTTCTTCAGACATTGCCCTTAAAATGCATTAAGTATCAGCTGTAGGCAAAGTGACCCACATTTGGGTTTCAACCAGTAAAAATGGGTAAAATCCAATAATTTGGACATCATGTTTCAATGGGCTTGTGATATCTGGGACTGAACCATATAGGGTATTAAATATGAAGATTACAAAAGAAGTTTATAACGAACCAGAATTTCAAAGGATTATGGAGTTGCAGGCTCACAAACTGAAAAAAAAGACAGAATATTTGTTCTAATTGTTTTGATAGAAGGAAACAAGATATATTTCTAGTTTCAACATTATCTGTTGTTCAGGCATGTCTCTTTAAAAGAAGTTATCAGCTGAACGCAGCAGATACCAAGGAGCCACACTGCAATCCCTGTATCTCTGGAAATGAACCATATATGGGCATAAAAATCAAGATAAGAAAAGTTTATTAAGATCTAGAATTTAAAAGAATATTAAGATATCTTTAAGACTTGAAACTTCAGGAAAGAAAGCCCAAGAAGTGCTTTTTCCCATTTTCCAATAGTCACCATTGGCACATAATGCAACAAAGCCTGCTTTTACTGCTTTAGCTCCTTACTAGTAGACATCTGTGTGAAAATAACATAATGCTGCCATCTTTCTGAAGTTATTTATCACCGATTAACTAAACTCACATCCAATTTGAAAAAAAAAAAAAAAATATATATATATATATATATATATCTTCTACCACTAATTTTCAATCTATATGTTGAGTTCAAGCAGAGCATGTCGGTTATCTGTTAACTGAAATCATATTTTTGGACACATGAGAGTTTCCCTACTTCAGGAGATCTGACTGCCTGAGTTTCGTTCTCTGTGTCCTTTACCATTTTCCTTCAGTCCCTGTGGATTTCTCAGAATATGGAATTATGGGTAGGGTTTCTGTGTTAGTATTGCAGCAGAGCATACAAAGGCTGAAACTGACCCCAAACGGAGCTCACACTGCACACACACACACACACACACACACACTCTCTCAAACAAACACGCACTCGAGCCCATCTGGCTGGGAGCGATCGAGCCACTCACGGTTCTGTGAAGTCCTCGCGTTCTGATTTGCATGCCCAGTGTTTCTACTTATAGAATCCATAGACATTCCATCCTGTTAGGATTCCGGAATGCCATATGCTGTGGAATCCTGAGAGGAACGAGTCTGATTCCATCTTACAATAAAGCAATAAGCCATGTGAGGTTGACCGTGATAGCAGTTTTACCATGATTAAGAGGGTAAAGAACACCATGGTAAACCTCGAGTGGATTATTGCTTTAATAAAGGAGCTACATGGCACAGCCTATATTTATACATCCAGCACTATGATTTCCACGATGCAGAAAGTGTGGGATTCAGTCATTAACATGGAATTTACTATGTAAATGTCACAGAATTTAACAAATTTTGGATTAATGAATTATGATGAAACCGAAATATGTTGCTGTTGTACATAAAATGTACTTATCACAGTAATAGTAATAATACAATTTATTAAAATATTTTTTACGGAATGTCTCACAATCAAGATCTTTTCATCTTTGTTTTAATTGTACAGTAAAACTCTGTTGTGCAGAACTTTATTTGACAAACATAAGTTGCAATGTTTTGTTGTAAAAAAAAAATGCAAGTTTTATGAATTCATATGATTACAGCGGTTTCTGATTATACAGTTGTATTAAATATTAAAATGCTGAATACACTGAAAAAAAGTAGGATTTACTGGGGAAAAAAAAAAGCTTGCAAACTATTTTCACTCAGAAAAGGCTTGTAAATTTACAAAAAATTTGACAAGTAAAATCCTAAACTTATTAGTAGATTTTAAATATAATTTTTAAAGTTACGTTGACTTAGAAATTCCCCGTAAATGTTATATCTTTGATTGTAAATTGTACTTAAGTAATTCTTAAAAAAAAACTGTAAAGAAAAAAAGTGCTGTTAAATAACAGTAATTTGTATAAAAATTTAAATGGACAAAAAAAGTTAAATAAAACGGATTTCATAGGACCCTATTATTGTTAAAAATGTAAGTAATTGTTTAATTAATTCAATTGAGTAGAGATACTTTTGAATGATTAAAATTGAAATAAAACAAAACAGAAATTCAAGCCGAAAATAGCGAACTTGGCCAAAAAAGGCTCCCTTGGCATATGGCTCTATTTTTCTTTTATATTTATACTATATCTTTATATGAAGTTCAACACCTTTAAATAGCACTTGGGTTATTCTATCTGTTAATAGAAACCTCAGATGCAATTAGTGTAACCGAATTAGAGAGAAACACTTTCAGAGGAGGATAATGTAATTGAAAGTAAACAAATGAGCAGTTTAACTCTGTATTGTTGAGCGTCTGTGTCAGTATGTGAGTTTGAGCTCGAGCTCATATCTCAGGAGACAGAAATGCAGAGAGAGAAATTCAATAACACATCCTATTCTTCAGGCCCGACTGCGCACACATCAATAGAAAAGAAAAGAAAAAACAGAGAGAGAACAATACACAAGAGGGACTTCACTTTCCTCAGGTGTAGGACGGCTCCACAGATAATGAACCTGGAGATCTGAGTAATGAAATCAACTCTCTGTGAGTGTTTCCTGTGCTGACGGTGAAGGCATTCTGGGAAGAAATGAGCATGTAAGAGCAATTAAACGCTGAAACGCCAATGAACAACATGTACATTAGATTGAGCCACTCAAGGCTTCATGTACGCCTGCTATTAGATGCTCTACTATCATCTATCACTTTAACCCATTATTAACCTGTTTTCCTGCAGTCGTATTCCTCATTCTGTACAGCAGATGTTTGGTTATGCGACTCGTGAATAGAAAACCGTGCACCTGCAGCACATCTGAGACTCCAGATGCCAAAAATGACTGGAAGTTGATTAACGCAGCAGCTGGGAATCACAGGAGCTCTTATTTATAACTTCATGCAAACTCTCAGTATTAGAGACGGAAGCGTTTGTATATGTGAGCAGTTGACTGTATATTTCAGTGTTGTGTACTGTACGGGAGATTTGGACGAGTACAGCTTCTATTTATTCGACATTTCTGGGTGCTGGATTGAAGCCCACATTAACACCACCAAAAACCCCGGAAAACCTCATCCATCTGCACACCCTCCTAAACAACGGCTGAAGGGACGGTTGGGTCCTCAGCTAAGATGCGCTCAAAATAAAGGTCCTTCATTGGCATCTGTAGTTCCATGAAGAATATTTAACATCCATAGAAGCTTTCATTCCACAAAAATGTCTTTATATTGGAAAAGTTTGTTTAGGTTCAAATGTTCTTCAAACTAAGAAAAAAAATGGTTCTTTTAAGAACTCTTCACTGGAAGATCCATTGGGGAACCAAAAATGGACCAAATTTAAATGGTGGTCTCTTAAAAATGAAGGTTCTGTGTTGGCATTGATGACACCATTAAGAACATTTAACATCTACGCCAGTGATAGGCAACTTCGGTCCTACAGAGTTTAGCTTCAACCCTATTCAAACACACCTGCCTGTAACTTTCTAGTGATCTTGAAGACATTGATTAGCTTCTTCAGGCATGTTTGATTAGGGTTAGATCTAAACTCTGCAGGACACTTGCCCTCCAGGACCGAAGTTGCCTATCCCTGATCTTCGCCATCACACTAAAGGTTCTTTAGATGATTGGAATGTTCTTCAAAAAAAAAATGAAGAACTGTTGGAGAGTTTGGAGAGCCAAAAAGAAGATTCTTCTATGGAATTGCTGTGAAAACCCACTTTTGGAGCCTTTAGTTTTAAGAGTGCAGGAAGATCTGATGATGATGATGCTGTTTGAGCTTTAAATGTCTTGAATGAACGATCCAAACACAGAAACGGAAAGAGAGAGTTTCATTATATTGCAGTCAAAGTTTTCTTCTGATTTGCATTCTTTTTTTGCGTATTCTGTGCTATTTTAATACAAAATGTTGAATTATTTGCATAAAAATTGAGTTAAAAGTTGAACTGGAAATGAATAAGAATGTGGTCTCAAACATTTGAATCCCACTTTATATCAGGAACATTTCTAGAACAGCTAATTAGTTGCTAGATGTTCTCCCAGCGGAATCTTTTCAAAATGTCTTGCTTTTTCAGCCCTTTGTTAGCCCCGTGCCAACTTTTTGAGACCTGTCTCAAATTTGAAATGAGCTCCTTTAGTGGATAAAAGTGTAAAATTTCTCAGTTTAAACATTTGTTCTATGTTCTATTGTGAATAAAATATTGGCTCATGTGATTTTTCTTTTTCATTTTATTAAAATTTAAAAAACATCCCAACATTTCCGGAATTCAGGTTGTGTATGTATGTTTTTTTTTTTTTATATATATATATATATATATATATATATATATATATATATATATATATATATATATATATATATATATATATATATTATTATTTATATATATTATTTATTTATATATATTATTTATTTATTTGCATTGTGACATTACAATTAATCATTGATTTGAATTACTTTTTCATTTTATTTATTGCTATTACTACCAATTTTTTGGATTGCAGTATTTTTGTGTAATCAAATTAAAATTGCATAAAGACTACTGTAAACACGACCATTCTATCTAAATTATGAAGATTATGTAAATAACTTATGTAAATATTTGTTGTTGTTTTTTCCATTAATACACTTCATTCATTAATTTCTTCTATTAACATTTATGGTTCCATGAAGAACAGTTTATTCTGGAACTGTAGAAAAAGATACATTAAAATGTTCTTCATGCCTAAAAAACAAGGTTATTTTAAGGTGCTTTATTTTTAAAATCCAAAGTAGGCTACTTAAAATTGGCGAAAATTTGCCTTTATTTTCTTGATGTTTATTTAGATTTTTGGGGTGAAATATGACATTAGTTTTGAGATTGCATGCGATTTGTGTGTGTGTTGGACTGAAAACATCTGCAGCGGTGGAATGCTGGGATACCGATGACATCACTGCGATCACTTAATCATCTGCAGACACACACATGCACATGTTTGCACACACAGCCTTTATCTTGTTTGGTTTGCCACAGAGAAAATGCTCATCATAATCGTGGCATGTTGACGTTGGCGTGTGTCCACATCGTGGCACGGGAACATATTTTGGAGGTTTTTCTCGTGGGTTGCTCACGTCGGCTCTGCTGCAGGAAATCTCGGTGTAATCTCTGTCAGACACGTTCTGTCCGATGCTCTGCTCTGTGAATGATGTGTGGCCGCAGAGGTCGAGAAGACCAACCATCTGATCACACAGAGTTTACAGGTGTGTGAAAGTGTGTTCACAGATGTGAATCATTTCTGAACATGCTAGACAGAGTTCAATCTATTTTATTGTTCGTGTAATGACTTATCTTTCATCTGGAAGCGGTTTCTATTCATTTTGGCCACTAGAGCTGCTGTTATCATCATTTTAACCTTCATCTTCTCAGTAATAATTTTGCTTTGATTCATGTTGCCTGTCATGTGATAAGTAGGTCACTTGAGGACACTTGAAGAGCAACGATCCAAAAATTAAGTGCAGCTTATGTTGCCAGATATTTCATTGACTTTAACCTCTGCGACAAAAAAGAAAACCTTTTTTTGTTAATGGGTGTCAGAAACTGTTCTTCAAATGAGCATCAACTTTTGCAGAGTCATAGATTATTCATTAAACTTAGTCGAAGATCTGATGTTTAGTTTTAAGCTCTCACTCTTGTGTTGTCGGTAAATCAGACAGTGATGTCGCAGGACTTCCTTTCCAGACAGGAAGCCACAGTGTTTAATATGTCAGACGTGGCTTTGCAGCGCAAATTATGAATATCAGTGATCTCACAATCAATGAATAGAGAAAATCCATTAAAGAATAACTGTGCGTGATCAAATGGTGTTGAATTTATGATGAGAAATCATCACAGAGGACATTAACATCAGCCAAGCCACCGAAGTGCCGTGAATAGACTGAAACAGAAATAGAGATATGTGATGTTGTACAGATGTTAAACATTAGCCTACATTCAAGACGCATGCGAGCAGCACTCAGTTTGGGGTTGGTATTTATTTTTGGGTCTCTTCTGCTCACCAATATGCATTTACTTGATCAAAAATACAGTAAAATTAAGATATTTTTACCATTTAAAATAGTTTTCTATGTGAATATACTGTTAAATGTAATTTATTTCTGTGATGCAAAGCTGAATTTTCAGCATTACTCCAGTCTTCAGTGTCACACGATCCTTCAGAAATCATTCTAATATACTCAAGAAACATTTCTGATTATTATCAATGCTGAAAACAGTTGTGCTGCTTCATATTTTTGTGGAAGCTGTATTTACAGGATTTCACTGTCCACTCGGTTCAAATGTGGATGAATTGCTACACATAGATGTGCACACACTGTCAGAGCTGTGTGAGATCACTACCTTCCTGCTTTTGTGGGGGTGGGTAGGGGTGTTACATTTCGCCCATAGGTTTTTAACAATCAAAAAGCTCTTTATTCCAAAGATACTACATGCAGTGTATTCAGTAGGTGTGAGTTGCTTCAGAGGTATTGCCAGTATTACACACAACAATAATAAAACAGTGCATAGACACAAAAAAGCAAACACTTCTGTACTTTTACTCAAGTAAAAATCCTTCCAACTTTCACTTGTAATGGAATAATATTTGACCAGCAGTATCTGTACTTTCACTCAAGTAATGGAGTTGTGTACTTTGTCCGCATCTGAAAATGTCCCACAGCGCGACGCACCACCATCATCGTGCTTCACGGTTGGACGCCGTGTTTCTGATGATGTGCAGTATTTTGTTTACGCCAAACATGCCGTTTCATCTAATGGCCAGAAAGCTCGGCTTTGGTGTGATCCGAGTGCAGAAGCTTGTCCCAGCTGAATGCAGAGGCTCTCAGATGCCTCCTGGCAAACTGGAGCTCAGATGTCATGTGGCATTTAACACTGGCCTTCGGTCTGTCGTTGTTTTCACACTGCGTGAAGCTCTAGGCGTTCAGTTGTTGTTGTTGTACAATCACAGCTAGTGAAGTCTGCAGCTCTGTCAGACTCATTGATCACCGTCTCCTCAATGCCTCTTGCTTCTTGAGGATAAAATAGCTATTTTAATTATGAATTTAATTACTTCAAGGTATAGTCATTGACTTGGAAATATTCTTGCTTTCATCCTTTGTGCTTTTCAATTACATTTTTAATTTAGAGTTGCTAGGGTGTTTTTTTTTTTTAAATACATGATGTGAGTTCTGCCATGATACTGGATGACCAGTTTGTGTGTATGATTAACTATTTTATGAATTTAAATATAATAATTTCAATATTATAATACAGTGTTTACATGCATACATGTACCTATTATTTCATGAGTGTGTATACATATATACAAACAGTATTATTTAATAATTATTTTCATTTATATATATATAATACAGTATTATTGCATATAGGTTATATGTAATATTATAGTTATTTTATATGTGTGTGTGTGTACACATGCATTTATTTATAAAAATATAAATATTAAAATAAACGATTACGATGGAGCAGCAGTGAAGACATTCACATTAAACCACCGCACATGTCTGATGCTTTACAACGCAGCTGATTTACGCGCTGTTTATATTCTGTGTCAATGGTCCTAATCGCTTTTGAAAGCGGTACTTGAGTTCCTCCAAATCAATAAACGTTTACTTCCAGATGATTCATTTATCTATTACACATAATGAGAGTATTTAAAAAGCAATCAACGAAAGAGGCTCAGCACACAGTCCACTTCAGATCCAGCCTTAATTCAGCCTATTACACACACACACACACACACACACACTAACAATAACTGAATGGTATTTCCCATCAGCACTTGCTTTTTGGTTATTAATCTGTATTTTATTACCGCTGATGATATTCTCTCTCTCCGTCTCTGTCTAGTGATTCAGAGAGATTATTGAGAAATTAAGGATTTTTTGTAGTTAAAGCGTCAGGTCAGACAAATAAAAGAAAACCCTATAATTTACTGAAGCTAAAGTTCCAAACCTGTATGACGTTCGTTCTTCTGCTGGTTATATATCTTCTTTTTCCCATACTATGAATGTCAACTGACTGCACTGTATTTTATGTATAATAATTTTTATTTCTAACCGCTCTAAATTAATTTTAAATAATTTTTTACATCTTTTTAAATTTCTGGTTTCATTGTTGTAATTTTTTTTAATGACTGTTTTACTTCCTTTTATGTAAAGCGCTTTGAAATGTGCTATATGAATAAATGTAACGTGCCTTGCCTCAGTGGGGACCAATAGCTGTTTTTCGCTACCCACATTCACCAATATATCTTCGGAAGTTTTCTAGTGTGTTCTGGGTTTTGTATCCTCACGTCTCTGTGATCTTCTGCTCTCTAGATGTGGCTCATGTCTGGGATATTTTTTTTTCACCTGTTTTTCTGGTCCAACAGGTGAAAATGTGCGTTGGACCACTAAAATAACAGCACATCAATCTCTTCAACGGCACATGATTTGAGGAATCATGTCTGAATCACAAACACACAATTAACTTTAAGACTCTTTAAGAAAGCTAGAGGTTATAGTAGCAGCACTAATTAAATCAATCATTAACATGGTAAACACCGACAGTGAGTAAATGCAAACTGCTCAGCTGGGACGGCAGAGATCCTCACACTAATCTAAGCTGAATCAGTGCGCAGAAAATGTTATTTCCCATAATGCCGTGCACACAGGGTTTCACAATGAAATTAATGCGCATCTGCAGGATGTGTGTTCATCCCGGAGGTTGAAAACTTCTGTCCCTTTCAGCCCCTCAACATCTGATCTCTCCTCCCTCCATTTATCTTGTTTTCTTCAACTGTGAAGGGTCAAATCAGACGAGAGGTGACGCTGATTTACAGGTTTACCACAGAGAGAAAGAACATGGGTAAGAAATTGAAGGAAGAATGTGTGGGACATGTTTATTGCTCAGAGGTTTCTCTTTCATGGCTCACGAGACTTCATGCAGTTCTCAGTTGTGTTTTTTGTACAGAAAGCATTCACTCGATGTCAGTGTTTCGCCTACAGTTTCAGATTATATAGTAATTGTCACGTTTGTGTGTGTGTGTAGGAATAAGCTCACGAAGATGCAGATGAACGTAAGAGCGAGATTTAATAACAAAAGAACTCACATGCAGGGAATAACACATGCTTTACTATAAAAGAGAACTGACACAGAGGGAAAACTGAGGGCTTATAAGCAGGGACCGAACAAAGGAACTGATGAGACCGTTAACAACACAGGTGGAACCAAATTAACTAATCAGGACTCAACTAGGTCAGGGGAGCGAAGCAAAACACAATGGAAACACAGCAATCTAGATTTCTCATTATTCTGACTACTTTTTACCTTGTTTACTACTTTTACCTCATTACTTTTTAATAATGATGGCGAGATGAAGCCTCATGAAGCATTGAAGCTTTTCAGCCAAGTGTTCATTTCTCGCAGCTTCATTTGCTCACAATACCAACTGTTGGCCAAAAGGTGTAAAACAAGCAGATATATTACAGATGACTGTGATGTGACTGTATTTTGTGCCAGTTAAGGCTTAGAAAAAAATCTATTTCCACATAGACTAATCTTTTTATATGAATATAATGTGTATTTTCTAGTGGTATGTAATGATTGTATAACATAACTGTGTAATAAACGTGTTGGCTTGAAATGGATGGGGCTATCAAATGTGTGTAAATCAAGCATTTGCTCATAATAGTCAGGAGGGGCAATATTATTAGTCTAAGACTGGAAAGTAGCTGGGTTTAACAGGGCAGAGGTTTCTGTATTTACAAGATTCGAATCGCTTCCTGAACCGGTCAGGCCAAGCGAGGCTTCGGACCTCATCATTGACGTCATTGCTCTAAAGCGATACAAGCATTAAACATACAATATTAATATAAAAACGTATTTCCCTTACTAGTGTTAAACTGTAGTCGGTTTGAGAGTTGATGAAAAGCTAATAATGAATTCATGAAAATAAAAAATAAATGAAAGCGGAAAAAAAAAATAGGGAGAATCGTTAAATTATGAATATTTTACTGCTATTTCAGCCCGATCTCAAGGCAATTCGCACATATTTTACGAAGTGGCTAATTCGTACAACCTCACTCGTACAAATTCATACGATTTTTGCCAAATATTCCGCATTTTACGAGTTGCACAATTCATATGAATTTGTACGAATGACCTACACCTAACCCAGCCCCTAAATTAACCTAGTGCCTAAACATCAATGGGGTTTAGACAAATCGTAAGTGAGGTCGTATACGTGTACGAATTAGCCACCTCGTAAAATATGTATGAATTGGTATTTACGAATAAAATGAAATCCTTAAAGTAAAAAAAGTATCTATAATCTGATTCTGAGCATTTTTAAATGTAATCCAGTTACAAGTACTGTATTTTTGGAATCTGATTACGTAATCCAGATTACATGTTACTACCCAGCAGGAAAAGCAATACAAGTTTTAATTGCTTTTCTAGTCTGTGTGCAAATAAACGTTCCTCATCGTAGGACTGAAGTAAACACGCACAGACGGATCTGGGAGCATCACGTCCAGCAGAGAGATTGGAACAGAATGGAATTTGAAACGTTTTAGCCAAAAATGTTACCATGGTAAAGGTGTTTTTTGCAGAAACGTTTCAGATTTCGTTCCGTTCTCCAGCTTCGGAAAAACAGTCTACTGCCGCGTGGAAAGAGACGCTGGACGGAGCCGATCTTTTCCACCAAAACACATTATTGTGATGTTTTCTGCTCTTGGTGTGTGTGTGTGTGTGTGTAATGACATGGCATGTTACCAGAGGAATGTCAGTGTGGGAAATCTGAGGAGTAAATCTCTTCCGCTCCGAACGCTCCGCAGGGATTCGGCCAAAATAGGAGTTTGCTCATAACACGCACTCGCTGTAGGAGTCTGTTCCTGACGATAATGATCATGGCCGTTTCTGTGAGGAGAAAACCATGATGGAGGAACAAGTTTAATTCAGATGTTTAATTTATAACTCTCACAGTCTGGAAAACATCCACATCCATCTCAAGCAAACCCCCAGTGATGTATAATGACGCCTCAGGTGAAGAAATGACCTGAAGATCACTGAAACTAGCTAGAAACCGCACTGCAGCAAGATTAAGTGTTCTTCAGAAACGTGTGTTGTGTGTGATTTCTGTAGGTGGTGTGATGACGAGCGAGTGATGAGCCGCCGTGAGGAATGTCCGTCTGTCTGCTGCTGGGCCTCTTCACACTGACCGCAAACACTCAGGTGAAAACAACAATAATAGCTTACACTAATATTAGACTGAGTCTCTTCTACTCAGCACGGCTGCATTTGTTTGATCAAAAATGCATTAAAAATCTGAAATATTATTTTGATTTAAAATAATTGTTTTCTATGTGACTATATGTTAAAATGTAATTTATTGCTGTGATCAAAGCTCAGTTTTCTGCATCATTACCGCAGTCTTCAGAGTCACATGATCCTTCAGAAATCATTCTAATATGCTGCTCAGGAAACATTTCTGATTATTAACAGTTGAAAACAGTTGCGCCATCCAATATTTCTGTGGAAACTGAGACACTTTTTATTTTTCAACGTTCAAAAGAGATGAAAATGTTTTATAGCATTATAAATGGCTCTCATGATTAATTTAATGCATCCTTGCTGAATATATATATATATATATATATATATATATATATATATATATATATATATATATATATATATATTTTTTTTTTTTTTTTTTTTTTTTTTAATCTTACTGACCCCAACAATTTGAGTGCTAGTGAAATGAAGCTTAGTTTACCTATTATCAAATTGTCTTATTTTAAGCATAAATCAAACAAAATGTTGTCAGGTTTTTAAAGATATATGTGACCTTGGACCACAAAACCAGTCTTAAGTGTCATTTTTTCGAAATTGAGATGTATACATCATCTGAAAGCTGAATAATAAGCTTTCCATTGATGTATGGTTTGTTATGACAGGACAATATTTGGACGAGATACAACTATTTGAAAACTTGGAATCTGAGGGTGCAAAAAAAATCTAAATACTGAGAAAACAGCCTTTAAAGTTGAACAAAGTTCTTAGAAATGCATATTATTAATCAAAAATGAAGTTTTGATATATTTACGGTAGGAAATTTACAAAATATCTTCATGGAACATGATCTTTACTTAATAAACGAATGATTTTTGGCATTAAAAAAATTTATAATTTTGACCCACACATATTATTTCTGGCTATTGCTACAAATACTGTATACCCCTGCGACTTAAGACTGGTTTTGTGCTCCAGGGTCACATATTCTCTGAAAGCTAGCCTTTGCTTCTGAAGTAAATGCATCTTGTATTGAGGATATGTTGTGTTTTCTACTGGAACGCAAGATGAAAATGCTGATTATGAACATGTTGCAGTGTGTTTATCTCATGAGTGTTCATCAGCATACACAGATCTAATAAACCTACTTTTCATTTCTTCGGAGGTAAAACGCAACAAAAGCCTCAGGTCACCTTTAGGTCATTATATCACATCATGTTACGTTTCTTCATCTGACCCACACTAAAGCTTCAGCACCTTCAGGTTTCTTCCCTATGTTTGTTTGCTGTAACCTCAGAGATGTTTTGGCTCGACTCGTGTGAACTTTTCTCCTTTTGTGGTCATCTTTATATGCGATGTGATCAGGTTCCTTCTGGGGATGTAATTTGCCTGTTGAAGAAACAGATTTTTATTTAAGAAAGCATCTTAAAATGAATTTCACCCTCTTAGAAGGATCTAATCTACTTTAACATCAAAGAGGTTTTACATCTTATGGGTCTGCACAATTAAAACGGCACAATTAGCGCGAGTCAGATCAGATGAAAGAGGATGTTCATCTCAAAGCACGGCTCAGGTACTTTTGAGCTGTTTATGAGGTACGCGACCCACGCTTGAGAAAGGATCTGATAAATGCAACATATGAACGCCAATTAAAATCTTGGAGATTCCTTTTTTTGAAGTCTCGTATCAACGTTTTTTTTTTTTTTTTTTTTTATGCCATTTTATGGTGAGAAAAATGTTTGATAATGATTCAGTGTCCATGTTGTTGAGGAATAATCAATTAAAAAACGTTTACTGAACTGAGAAATGCAGCTTTGAAAACAGGGTTATTATAGTGAACTATAAAGTCATATTTATTAAAAAAAAATATGACAAGAAAACCGAAAATATAAAAATAAAAACTGGGGAGTAACTGAAATCTTTTAAGCTGAAGTACAAAAATGATCAAAACTAAATAATAATAATAACAATAATAATAAAATAAAGCTAAATTAAAGATTACTACTACTATTATTATTATTATTATTATTATTTTATAGAACAGCAACTAAGGAATAATAAAGAAGATAAAACTTAAATTTAAATCAAATTTAGTCAATTAAAATAAAACTGAAAAATAACAAATAAAAGCTCATTCAAAATATGAAAAAGTACTATAAAATTATTTATACTACGGGGCCGTTGAATGCTTGAATCTGATTGGCTGACGAACGTTCTGAGGTGTGCAATTATTTTCAGGGAAACGCACGGCGAACGTAGTTCCAGGCAGCTTTCTTGACCGCATTACAGTTCCATATCACTTCGCATCGTCGTCAGCGCTGCCCTGACGATTTTATCAGTTAGCCTAGTGTAGCAACTTAAAGGCTACACATGACATTTCTCACTAGCGAGGTAATAACAGCGCTGCATCTTAAAGCAGACTTACAGTTTAGAGACGGTGCTTCAGAACACTGTTGAGGGACACACAGAGGTAGCCTAATTCATACAAGCTCTCTCTCTCGCTCTCTCTCTCTCTCTCTGTTTCTCTTTCTCTGTGTCTCTGTCTCTCTCGCTCTCTTTCTAATAACTTCATTATTAACTGCATTAGTCTGCTATCAATGGCTCAAGCCTCCATTGCCAGCTTTAAAATGACGTTTTGGAACTAGCAAAAGAGTCGTTGGATGAGATGCGGAAGAAATAATCCTACTCACAATAGCGATTTAAGTAGAAAAACCGGACGAATCCCTTGAAATATATAATCTGATCGATGTCTTGAGGTGTGGCAACCGTAGTATAAGCGGAATAATTGACTCCGGACCGTTGAATTATTAGAAAAATAATGCACACCCGAGGTGGTGATGCGGCGTGCATTATTTTTCTAATAATTCAACGGCCCGTCGTCAATTATTCCTTACATAAACAATATTGATATAACACTGAAGCAAACATGTATATTATATTCTATTATTATTTTGAATTTATGTGTTTGTAGTTTTGTAGAAGTGGCTCTGATCCTGTAAATGTTCAGTGTTGAAGCTCATGTTTGAAGGGATGTGGTGTCTGTAGGTGTCTTCTGGAAAATCTCTGAAGCTGCTGCAGGAGCAATGGAGGATCTACACGAATGAGTGCATCCAGAGCTTCATCAGCACGCCGCCGGCCGCAGGTCAGACTCGTGCCTGCTGGGTAATGTGTGCAGTGTGTGGTACTTCAGCAGCTGATGTGTCTGTGTGTGTTTCAGGGCCGGTGTGTAACAGGACGTTTGATCAGTACGTGTGTTGGCCCGATGGATCGTCGGGCACAACGGTTAACGTGTCCTGCCCGTGGTACCTGCCCTGGTACCGGAAAGGTAAGCGCTAATTCTGTTTCGAGTCCAAATGAAATGCATGTTAATGCTGAACTGACTGTGACAGGACGATAAAATGTAGCGCTTCAAGACACAGCTGCATCAGCCAGAGAAATATACATAACACATCTGCGCGTTTTTAACAGCTAGAGATGGATTTGAACATACGCTGTAAGCATTTACCTCTCAGACTGCTGAAATAAATGGCTGCTTTCATCCGACTGCTGTTCTCTCACCTGCAAATGCTGCATACAGACGTTATACATGGCATACTGGAGTCATTTAAGACATGAAGGCTTTTTAATGACAGACTCCACCAAACTACTCAGCTTCAAGCTCTCAGACGCTCTTGTGAAAGCAGGAGTCTCACTTTAGAGCACCGTCCTCCTCACACTCTTCTCTGACTTACACCTAGAGAAATGTCCTTTGTCTCAATTAGACTAAACTCTTAACGGGTTATGTCAGCTCATTACCAGCAGTCGGGCAGAAATCTGTCACCTAACCACCTACAGCATGAATATTTAACACAGAATAACATGAGCTTTTACTGTTTTGAGTTTAAGCTAGTTGTCAAAGCAACATTTCTAATTAAGTTTTTCATCAGCTGCATTTAATTTTAGTTCAGCTTTATTTAAATTCCCAAAACAGGAACTTTGTAATAGTTTTAGTTTGACAATAACAACAATGATCTCTTTAATATTCAATGTAGTGTGTACATGCACAATTTGTATGCAAATATGGTCATGTTTGTGTGTTTGAGCAGTTCACCAGGGGTTGGTTTACCGCGTATGTGGCACTGACGGCAGATGGGCTCATGGGAAAAACACCAGCGAGTGTGAGCAGGACGATCCTGGACAGGTGAGATGCGTGTTTAATGAAGTTTTTGAGCGGTGCCGCTAACTCTCGGCTGACCCTTCTCTCTCTCTCTCTCTCTGAAGAAGCAGTACGGTCAGATCCTCAGTAAGTTCAGAGCCATGTACACCGTCGGATACTCGCTGTCTCTGGCAGCACTGACTCTGGCGCTGGCCATCCTGATCAGCTTCAGGTAAACACAGCATCTACCAAACACCAGGACTGTAGCTCAGCACTCACTGCAAATTACATGACGGAAACTGAAGCTAGTAACGGAATCTATTACATCACACATTTTAGGCAATATAAAATGTCGGATTACATTTAGATTACTTTTAGCTAGTCACATTGATTTGAATAATAATCTTGTATCACATTGATTTAAGAGAAAGAAAATGTATTCCATTCTTTATCAACAACATGTATTGAATTAAACATGACATTATGCCAGGGCTTTGCAAAGGCACTGTGGATGGTTTATGAGTTGATGAAAAGATTATGTAAAAAAAAAAAATTAAAGTTAAATAAAAATAAACTAAACACAAAGATTGTATTTATTTCAAGTATTTTATTCTTAATTTTCTGTTTAATTGCCTGCCTAGTGGCTGATCTCAACAAAACATAAGTGTCTTTTAACTATCTTTTTTAGAATCAAAAAGATAAAAAAAGAAGAGTTAGTGAAAATCAATGAATTGTGAATAATTTACTGCCATTTTTGGAATATTATTCATCTAAATGAATCTGCCTAATCCCATCCGGGCCGCCGAAACAACTGAAAACCCATCTCTCCCGTGAACACTTAACAGCTGACTTCTTAAAAATAAATACATAAATAAAAAACACTTCTTTTTCTATATGCTTCCACTATTCCTACATCCCTCCTTCTTTCAGCTTGTACTATTCTGGACAATGATGAAGCTGTATTGCTAGCACTTCTCATGATGATAAATCGCTTGTTGTAATTCCTCATTTCTTTGGACTTTGGATAAAAGCTTCTGCTAAATAAGTAAATAATCAATATTTCAATAATCAACTGTAATCTGATTACAGGTGTTCTAAAATGTAATATCATCTAATTGTGAGTGTTTGATTTGTGCAATCTGATTACGTAATCGTGTGGGTTTTCCACAGAAAGCTGCACTGCATGAGGAACAACATCCACATGAATCTGTTCAGCTCCTTCATCCTGCGCGCCGTCTCCATCCTCGTCAAAGACGCGCTGCTGGATCAGATGAACAGCGCTCAGAGCGGCCCGCATCACTTCCAGGGGCAGCGCTGGGTCAGCACTCAGGTACACGTCACACTTTACAGTGTGTTTGCAGGCATGTTCAGCTGAATCCAGAGGAAAGCACAGGTGTGCTCAAGGATGTCTTGGTTACTCGCTGTGAGCGTCTCAGATAAAGCTCTTCCTCTCAGAGTCATTCTGTAAATGACATTGTTTCCTGGCAGACTGTTGACTGGCATTGAGTAAAGATGACCAATCAGATCGGATCCTGCTGGTTTGCAATATACCAGCCAAATACTGCCAGTTAGTCACTCCTGAATGCATTTATGTAGAGAAACTCGATTGATTGATTGACCTATATCACATCAGACGGTCTGTGATTGGTTGGTGGGTGTGTCATCCGAGGCTGAATTTGCATATTTGTGCATATGTTCCTCAGACGGTGAGCGGTTGCCGTGCTGCGATGGTTATGATGCAGTACAGCGTCATGGCCAACAACTATTGGCTGCTGGTGGAGGGTCTGTATCTGCACAGCCTGCTGGTCATCACAGTCTTCTCCGAGAGGAACTACTTCTACATTTACCTCTGCATCGGCTGGGGTGAGCCTTCAGCTCGCAATCATGCAGAATTACATCCTTTCAGAAGCTCTTTTGTCTGGGAGTGTTTTTCTACTAATTAAAGTCTGATCTGTTCAGAATTAGCACAAAGAAAGGCCATAAAACAACACTCATTTTCACACTCATCGTTTGAGGAAACATTCGACCCACCCCAAGCAGTTTAAAGTATTTCTGACGTTAAGTTCACAAGGCTGACTTTGAAGAAGTCAGCTCAAAATCACTAATGAGCTGAGGAAGTGTTTGATTGGCAGACTGACAGTCCGATGACTTTGTCTCTCTTGTGTTGCAGGTGCGCCGCTCATATTTGTGCTGCCGTGGATGACAGCCAAATACCTGTATGAAAATGAAGAGTATGTTTCCTTCACTTTACCTTTGACTAACAATGGCTCCAACAAGTGTTTGGACACCTGCATCACACTTAAAACTGTCATTGAACTATAGATGCCAAGCATTTTTTGCTCAGTGTCTTTGAATCAGCTGGTGTTCTGTTGATTTTAGTGCTTTTTAATGGAATTCAAACTGAACTGATGTCTTTTTGTCAAGAGTTGACTTGCTTTATTTGGGTTTCTTAAAAATAAATGCCACTTAGTTTCATATTTAGTATGTAATGCAGTGACATTCAAGTTTTATTTTGTGACTGAAATGTCCAAATACATTTAGGGGCTACTGTATGTAAGCATGCATATTGTCCTGATTTACAAAAAGGTTTTTAGTAGATAACTTGCACTGAAAAAAAATTATACTAAATTTGTGTTAAGGTATGTGCTTGCAAACAATTTATTTTAGCTACATTTAAAAAAAAAAATATATATATATATATATATATATATATATATATATATATGTATGTATGTATATGTATATGTGTGTGTTTAAAAGTAGCTAAATTGATTGCAACCTCTTACCTTATTTTTTTTTTAGTAAATTCAATGAATAATTTTTTCAGTGTATGTTTTGGTGTTCATAACAGCAGGATTATTATTGATAACTCAAACTAAAACCATTAAAAAACATGCTTAAAGAAAAAAAAAAATGTAAAAATGTAATATTATCTAAATATATGACATATATAATATAGAATAATTCGATATAATAATTGTACATATAAATATATCAAATATACCACATCCTGCCCAGTTTTGTCCTCCAAACAATGTACAATTTGAGGCCTATCAAAGCAAATATAGTGAATTTAACCCTAAAACGCATCTGATACATGAAACCCTGCAGCAGCTGTACAGTAAATCCTGATGTGCTGACGGATATGGAATGAGTTTGTGTGGGATCGGCACAGATATAGGAGAATAAAAGCGTTGGACAGTGAAACTATTAGCTCTTTATGAGCCGTTCACATCTCTGATCTCCCCAAACGGTCATGTTCTGACTGAACGCAGGTGAAAAGAGTCATAAAGCAGCCCATTGCTCTTAAATAATACACGCTGATATGAGAAACTCTTACATGTGCCTGAACCGGTGTGATCTCTTTAGTATTCATGGGTATTTGTGTTTAAAGGGCAGTTGGTCTTAGTCAGTGTATCGATGGGTTCTGGCCTGATGCAGACCTAACGAGCCACGGGTGACTTTAGACACGCCCCCTCTGCACTAATCAGGTGGTCTTGTGATGATGATGATGAGTGGGTGGCTGAGGAAAAGATTGTCTGAAGGCGCTGCTGTTTCTCTCTCATCACGTCTGTATTTGGTCTTTCTTCTTTCCTTCCTGTGGTGAAGCAGCGAATATCAGTCCCTCTCTTTTATATGCCTTTCTGTTTATTGGGTTTATTGTTTGAGTTTAATTTGATTATTCAGTGGCACAACATATTTCATAACCCACAGCTGAGTTTGTATATGTTTTAGTTTCCTTTTTTGTTGTGGACTGTGACAGCATTAATGGATTTATAACTTTAAAAGTGCAAGATTTTAAAGAAAAATTCCAAGTTTAGTGCAAATTAAGGTCGATTACAATTGAAAATTGTTGACTATTTGGCTGCTGGTGGATAAGCAAGTTGAACTTGGTCAAATTTGGTTTATATTAAGGCACAATGGAAGTGAATGGGGAGGATCCATCAACCTACTCTATAATAATAGTATAGCCACATGACATGAAAAATGTGTTAACGTGATTTTAGTCTGATCATTTTTTTATGCAAAGTTAAATTCAACATTAACCATAAAACATTTAAACAGATTTAAACTAAATTACAGCTCAGACACACAAATAAGTGTTAACTGATTCATTTATTCAAGTACATCTAATAAATGGACGTACATTTTATAAAATTACATGCTTTAAAATTGTACAAAAAATTGGCACCATTGAAGTTGATTTACAATCAAGAAAAATGCAATAAATGCAGAACAGAAAAGGTTAAATAATAACCTATTTACTAAAACTAATAAAACGAGAATATGAATAAGGGAAAAGTCAAATGGAGAAAAAAAAAAAAAGTTCTGTACAATCAAGAAAAAACAAAAACAGACCCTGAACAGAAAATATTCAGATCATAACAGATTTGTTCACACCAAGCACGATAACAATAAAGATAACGATATTTCTCAGTATTAAAGAATAGCTGCGTCCACACGATAAAAGCACAGAGAAACGATATCCTTGGAATCACTTCCAGAACGATTTTTTTCCAACTGATGAACGATAAAAACACTGACAGCCAATCAGAATCCATCCTGCTATAATGTGCTCAAGAATTTAAAGCGGCAGACGCATGTGTGCTTAGAATAAACAGACGATATCGTTCACATATCGTTATATTTATCGTTATCGTGCTTGGTGTGAACGAGTTTACAGTATGAAACTTCTAAGATAAGTCAAAATTATATTATTTTGTTATTTCATATTTTATTTTATCAACATAATCCCACAAATGCTGTTAGTAATAATGAATAGACATAAAGTTCTGCCGTACACAAAGACTTTCAAATGACTTCACGAACCATTGTGAATTCAGTCTAGATTTGACCGACTTCTAAATAAATTGCCATTTTATAAAGTCTTTCTTAAACTGAATAAATGAGAGTCCTGGTGAGGGATTATTGACCGACACAGAGCCTTCATGTCTACTGAACATTTTGAACATCAGAACCATTTGTGAAGGTTTAGACTTTTATATTGGACAAAAATGTACAAATAACTCTGAAAACTACTGAGATCACAGTTTGAACAGATGGGATTTATTAGAATTGGGTATTAAGAAAAAATCAAACAAAGCAGATCATTGCCATGGCAACGCTTAATTAAAGACACATGCTTCTTTTACTTAGACAATTAATCAGTGCTCGGTTTAGGAAAAACACACCTTCGAGTCAATATGAAATCTAAACTCACTCTGTTTACTTGTTTCTTGACTTACTGTGAACTATTTCTCAGTAATCTTTCATCAAAATACAATAAAACTCGCTCTGCCTCTGGAAGGGCTTTCTTTCTCACTATACAATCAATTTGTAATGGATTAAATGAAGTCCTGCACTTCAGATTTATGTTATATCTCATTAAATGTGATATTTTATTCTGAAATGTGTCACATACTGTAACTGTATATGAAAAATGGGCTGCGAAAAGCTTTCCAGGTTGACTTTAAACTAGGGCTGTCAAAGTTAACGCATGTGATTAATCTAAACATTTTAACGTGTTAATATTTTTTTAACGCAAATTAATCGTTTGATAAGGTTTGGCCCCAACTTTTTGCTGTCATCGTAGCTATATGTAGCGTACTATTTAGGGCAGATAGGGTGTATGCACATTGGGATGCAGGGATTGATTATAAGGCACCGGGCTCGACAAAAGTGAAGCGAACGCGGAGAGAGAGCAACAGTGTGCGAGAGATATGCATACTCATATTTGATAAGGGTATAGCAAACCAGTGTTGCCAAGGTCGCGGTTTCCCCGCACAGTTTGGCTATTTTGAAAATACAGTCGTGGGAAAAATTACAGAGCCATGGGTTGCGGTTTATTGGGCTACTTGTATAATGTACCGCGGCCGTCCAAAGTGTAGCCTATATATACACATGTGATTCCAAAAGGAAGTTATTAACACTCGATGGTGGTTTAAAGTGAGTTCTGAGTTAAAGTGTACTATTAATCTCATAAACTGTCTTATGTAGCATGATGCTAATGTTAGCTCTAATGCACCTGCAGAACAGGTTCGATTCTTCTTCATAATGCATTTTATCATAATACTTCATGTAAGGTCGCAAGAAAATGTTGTATTTATTTAAAAATACTTTTGATAATAGTTGGGTAAATGTGTACTGGGATTGAAGCGATGTGGCTTGGTAAACGTTTTATTGCCAGTATAAAGGCTGATAACTGAATAAAAACAAAAGAATGGTAAGGATTATGTCTCATACCTGGCGGAGATGTGAAAGGTTCTGTTTCCTTAAACTAGTTTATCATGCATTCCTTTATTTCAACACATTTACAGGCAAGTCCTAGTATTTTAAATTTCCGATTAATCGTGATTAATCGCAGTCCAGGACTGTAATTAAGGCAATTAAGTTTTTTTTAATCGATTGACAGCACTACTACACAAAATTGAATTCCTTGTGTCACCAGTGTTATGAAAAAAAAATTAATGATGTATTAGGTTTTTAACTGTTTGACACAGTTTTTATGTTTAAATGGATGAATTATGATATTTTATCATATGCAGGTGCTGGGAAAGGAATATCAACATGGGCTATTGGTGGATCATCCGTTCTCCCATTCTGTTTGCGTATCTGGTAAGAGACTCGCGCACAGATTTAAGGCCTGTTATCATCCAGATTATATTGTTCTTCTGTTATAAATGCGCAATGAAGTTACATCATCTCCCACTTTAAAGGGGTCATCGGATGCCCATTTTCCACAAGTTTGTATGATTCTTTAAGGTCTTAATGAAAAGTCTGTAACATAGTTTGGTTAAAATTTCTCAATGGTAGTGTAAAAAAACCACCTTTTTAAACCTGTCAAAAACAGCTCTTGTCAGAGCAAGCCGTTTTGTAGCATTTTCCTTTAAATGTGAATGAGCTCTGCTGACCCCGCCCCTCTCTTCCGAGCCACTCTATGAGGGACTGTTTACTTTAGCCGCATTCATTGTGAAACTTGCTAATTAGCACATTATTAGGAAAGGCGATTTACAAAGATTCATTAAAAACCCTTATACTCACTTCTTCTGTAGATGAAGCTGGATCACAAATGATTCGCGCGAACATAGATGCATTTAGGTAGCTCAGGGGGCACATTCCCTTCAAAAACAAACGTAATCCTCTGCGTCTTCAGCAGCTCAGATGTCGGGAGTAAATGACGACTGCTATATTCATTAGGACATCCAACAACAGAACAGCTCTCGGCTCTCTCAGGGCGGGTCTAAGATAAGACGATCTTGTCAATCTAATCTAAATCAAAGTATCGTGGGAGGGGCCTGTGCAGAACTACGTCATTCTGACAGGAGTTTCAGAACAGCCTGGTTAGAGGAATTAAAAAAAATAAATAAATAAATAAAGACTGGGTGGATTTTTATCATTATAGGGTGGTTGTGTACACACACTTCCAACACATTTATGTTCAAACAACTTATAAAGTGAATTTTGCCTCCAATGACCCCTTTAAATGTTCATGCCGATTCCATTCCATTGTGACTGGCTGTCAATGTGATTCCACATGTTCCGGGAACACTCTCTCTAGGTTATAAAAAACAAAAATAATAATAATAAAATAACCTGCAGGGAATGTTCTCTTTAAAAAAAAAAATTATAATATTCCTAGAACATTCTTATTTGGTTCCCATAACAATAACCAAATGGGAACCATATGAGAACATTAGAGGAACGTTCTGTGTTTGTTGAGAGAGAACCACATCCTCGAATGACAACAAAACTGTTCGTCACTCATCTACGCAGAAGGTCCTGTGTGTGTGTGTTGCATATGGATGGGCTGGAGTATTGAGATTCAAGCAGTCTCTAATATGATTCTGCATTCGCACGCTCATATTATCCGAGGACGCGTTCGTTCAGCAAGCGCCTCGGGCTCAGGAACGCTTTATGACCTCCGCTCGTCACTGAGCGTTTGTTCTGCACAGTCATCAATGCATAGAAAAATGCTCTGGGGGCTTTAAAAAGTAATAAAGACAATCACAACAGAAATTGTGGTTCTACACAAACTAAATGATTTATTTCACGAGTCCCGTTTGCACTGCACTTGTACCATGTTCTGATATAAAAACCGCTTCAGACACCACTTTTGAGCGATATGTGAATCTAGGATTTCATTTCAGAAAAGTATTTGGAAAACAATGTTGATGTAACTTGGCTAATGTATGATGCACAATAAAATGCACCTTCAGTCTTGTTTTTGTTTTTTTGCTGAGTATTTAAGCCTTAATTAGATTGCATTCATACTTTTCATTAAAAAAAAATGTTCAAAAAAATCTGTTCAAAACTGAAATTGCCAGATCTCAATTGCATTTCTCTTGTCTTGTTGTGTTGTTTGTGCAGATCAATTCAATTATCTAAACTCAGTAAGAATCAAATGTAAGATAAATCCATCAGTTTGATGGTACAACAGTGGTTTGTTTTACTCACTTATTGATTTGTGTTTATCACAATAATTCTGGTGAGGTTTGAGAAGTTTCACAGAACAGAATGGAAGCATTATAAAGTCAAAATAGAGAGATCCCATTAATGTCTATGTGAGGATTGTGATAATGCGTTACGCTTTGACATGTCATCATGTATGGTAATGAAACATCACATCAGTCCCAGAGAATATAACCTCTCTCTCTCTTTCTTTCCTTCTGGAATAGATTAATTTCATTATATTCATTCGTATAATAAAGATTCTAATGTCCAAGCTGAAGGCGCATCAGATGAGATACACCGACTACAAGTTCAGGTAAACACGCCGTCTTTTTTTTTTTCATGCAAGCAGAGCTCATGCTCTCATTAAATATGTTTCTCTCTCTCTCTCTTGTTTGTTCTCCTCAGGCTGGCCAAGTCTACGCTCACACTGATTCCTCTGCTGGGAATTCATGCCATCCTCTTCACCTTCGTCATCGATGAGTCTGTGCCGAAGGAGTCTCTTCTGAGGCTGATCCGCCTCTTCTACGACCTCCTGTTCAGCTCCTTCCAGGTCAGAGAGCAAAGGTCATCTGCCCACCATCATCATCAGATCATAGCCGCCAGAGCGCTTAAAGAGATGCTCTCTGAATGGATTGTATCTGCTGTGAGATGATAGCAGATGGTTGAGGTTCATGTGTGTTGTTGTCTGTAATCATAGGGTCTGCTCGTGGCCATCCTTTACTGCTTCGTCAACAAAGAGGTGAGAGATATGTCTCTTTTTCAAAAAGCATTACTTAAAATCACATCTACACATGATCTATAGCATCTATAAGTAGCAGCTCTCAACTAGTTTTGCCAATAAAACCCAGTTGTACATTGGACTTGATCAGTGACCTAAGACCATTGTTATTTTAGCATCAGTAGTATAGATTATATACAGTGCCCTCCATAAGTACTGGAACAGTAAAGACCAAATTGCTCTGTTGGCTGTGGAGTCAAGATATTTGCAAATATGATTAAAAGATGAATATGAGACAAAACTGCAGAATGTCACGTTTTATTACTAGCCATTTCAACACATACATGTTTTACCAAATAAAAAGTTCAGCACTTTTAGAGTTCATCCCACTCATTGATGTGAGCATAAGTATTAGGGACAGTTGAACATAAGGCAGATATAAAATATTAAAAGCTATTATTTAGTTGCAGGTCCCTTGCACACAATCACAGCAGTGAGTCTGTGACCCATAGACATCACCAGACTCTTGGTCTCATCCTTTGAAATACTTTTCCCAGCCTTTAATGCAGCCAATTCCAATTGTTGCTTGTTTTGGGGAGTTTCTGCCTTTACTCTCCTCTCCAGCTGGTGAAATTCATGTTCAATCAGATTTCAATCTGGAGATTGACTTGGGCAATCTAAGACTTTCCATTTCTTTGCTCTTATAAATTCCTTGACTGAACTGGCAGGGTGTTTTGGGTCATTGTCCTGATGCAATATGAAGCACTTCCCAATGAATCTGGTGGCATTTTCTTGAATATTGGTAGGTAAGATGGTTTTGTACCCTTCCAAATTCATTCTGCTACTGTCATCATACATTAAGTCATCAGTAAAGTTGAGAGGGCCTGTTCCAGAGACAGCCATGCATGCCCATGCCATGACACCACCTCCACCATGCTTTACAGATGAGGCTGTATGCTTGGGATCATTGCAGTTCCCTTTTTTTTCTCCACATTTTTTCTTTCCCATCACTTAGATAAAGGTTCATCTTTGTCTCATCGGTCCATAAACACAGTTCCAAAACTCTTCTGGCTCACCTTTGTGCTTTTTTGCAAACTCTAATCTTGCCTTTCTATTTGTGGTGCTGGTCAGAGGTTTGCATCTTGCTGTGTAGCATCTGTAATTCTGTGTCATAGCCTCCTGAGGACAGTAGATTGTCAGAGCATCACCCCAGCTTTCTGGAAGTTGTTGGTGATTTTACAGACGCGTCTTTTAGGATTCATTTTCACAGCTTTTATGATTTGTCTGCCATCAACTACTGTTCTTTTCTCAGCCGATCAGGTCGTTGTTGGTTGCTGGTGTCGCTGGTGGTTTCCAAACTCTTGATTTCTCCATGCCCTTTGTTTTTGCTAGAGCTCTAACTGACTTCCTCTTTTCTTTTAGCATCCAAATTGCTTGCTTTTCTCTCAAAGTCAGCTCCCTCTTCTTCATCCTGGTTTGTGTGTGTCATCATCGAATGCAGGATTCAGAATCCAGAAGTAATGGATATAACTTATACGACACATACCCTGCTTTTAATATCTGAAGAATTAATGCAACAGGACACAGCTGATCACTTAGAAAGACCTGTGAGGCAACTGTCCCAATACTTATGCTCACATCAGATAGAGGGATGAAACTCTAAAAGTGCTGAACTCAGCTGGTAAAACATCTATGTGTTGAATCACCCAATAATAAAATGTGACATGCTGTAGTTTTGTCTCATCTTTATTCATCTTTTAATCATATTTGTAAATGTCTTGACTCCACAACCAACAGAGCAATTTGGTCTTTACCGTTCCAATACTTTTGGAGGGCACCTGTGTGTATGTATATGTGTATAACATTTATTTTATGGTTTCAGTTTTAGTAAACTAATATAAACTTGCCTTAAACATCAGCAACATTAAAAAGAAAGAAAAAAAGGCAATAGGCATTAACATAATAGGCAGTATATGAAAATTTATAATTTTAGAAAACATAAAATTAATATAAAAAAATTAACTCCATGACAGAGGAAATTTGCACCAATATACAGTACTGAAATCATCCTTGTGGAGCCTTTCATGTTGAGCATGAACATGTGCCCTTTTGTCATATTTATTGCATTTGATGCATTTTTCACCTTATTTAATTTTGGTCGTATTGCTCTTGCTGTGAGTAGTCCTGTGACTCAATAGTCTGTGTTTCTTCGGCTCTCCAGGTCCAGAGCGAGATGCTGAAGAAGTGGAAGAGGTGGAAACTAGGCAAGGACATTGAGGAAGAGTACCGTCACACCCACAGCCAGACGCCCCATGCCAAAAGTGGCAGCATGGCCCCGGCGATGACCCACGAATGCCCCGAAACCCCAGAGCTGGTGGCCATGGCATCGGCAGAGTCCCAGCGTCTGGTGACGGGCCTTCAGAACGGAGTGAGTTCGAAACGGGGTCGTGCGAGGTTGCAGTTGACCTCCGAGCCACAGGAGGGCACTAGTAACTGCAGCTCTCTGACAGAAGACATTTGTCTGGAAGACCGTCCCCTCAACAGTGAGTGCTCAGCAGTGGTGGCAGAAACCAATGTTTGAGGAACGTAACACTGACGGCTGTTTTTAACACTAATGGATCAATGGAGATGATGTTAAATTCCAAATATGGTCTTCATGTTTCCAAACAGGCCTCTATCATGAGAAAGCATGAAAATGTGGATCTAGTAACCTTTAAAAACAAACCGCAGTTTTCTCCTGAGTTGGTAAATTACCAAATAGTATTATTTATTGGTGCCTTCTTAAGGTGTGGGCACATTTACTGCTGTTTGGCAAAATTTTGCAGCTGAAATCCAGTTATTGAAAGTGCTGGGGAAAGTTACTTATAAAAGTAATGCATTACAATATTGTGTTACTCCCTAATAAAGTAACTAATTGCATTAGTTATTTTTTGGAAAGTAATGTGTTAGGCTGTGCTGGGCTTGTTTGTATTTCACAGCTTTATTCATTTTGAGGAATATTTAATCTGTTTTTGTGCAAGTGTGATGAGTAAATGCATGCTCACATTTAGTCGAGAACTAGGTTACTTATTTGAATGCATAATTACAATTACTTGTAATGTGTCTTACCCCCAACACTGGTAAATAAAATAGGAATCCACATGAGTTTCATATGAGTGTGAAAAACTTGCACAGATGTCACCTTATATTCAAGTAGGTCACATTAAAGGGATAGTTCACCCAAAAATGTAAATTTGATGTTTATCTGCTTACCCCAAGGGCATCCAAGATGTAGGTGACTTTGTTTCTTCAGTAGAACACAAAGATTTTTAACTCAAACCGTTGCAGTCATGTCAGTCATATAATGGCAGTCAATGGGACTCAAGGCTTTGAGAGAAAAAACATACACAGACAAAACCAAATTAAACCCTGCGGCTTGTGACGATAGATTGAGGTCTAAAGACATGAAACGATCGGTCTGTGCAAGAAACTGAACAGTATTTATATCGTTTTTACCTCTGATCCATCACACTGTCCAACTGTTCTGAGCACATTCACGACACTCTTCTTCTTGCTTTACGGCGGATCGCAGACTTATAAGTGCATTACCGCCACCTATCTCTCAAATGGACCATTGACACTATCTATAATCTCAATTGGGTGTGTCAATGGTCCATTTGAGAAACATACAGTTGGACAGTGCGGTGGATCTATCCATCTATCCCAGGGGTCGGCAACCTTTTCAGCATGACGTGCCATTTTTAATTTTTCTGGTTAACCACTAAACTCAGCTTCATTGTTTGAGACAGACACAGACAATTCACACATCTCTATCTCTCTCTCTCTCTCTCTCTCTCTCTCTCTCAAAATGGCCATATTTGAGAGACAAAAATCAAGTTTGCATCACTAGATATAGCTGTCGGCCATTTAACATTTCTGTCGTAAAACATTTGACTAATTTTAAATGATTTGCAGCTTCATCTTACCTCGCTCACTTCGCGCTCTGCTTCTGTGAATGGTAAACCCTGCCTACTTTGATTTGATTGGCCATCTCAGTCATTTTGACATTGAGCGCTGTTAGACCACTGAGGATTTGATCTGAAGCGCGTAGTATGTGCAGCGGTCACGCGTGCATCGGTAGACTAGTATGAGGCGCCACGTAGGATTTATATCAAACTTCGCTTATCAATGTGCATATACACCTATAAATTACTCACATATACATGTATACTATTGGATGTTCAAAATATATATATGAAATACACCTGCACACTAATATGAAATCCATACCAATACATATTATGTTAGTAATGAATGCATATACACTTGTGAATAACTTGTGTATACATATAAACTTGATGCATGCATACACCTATAGACACTCGCTTATACATATAAACTCGATCCATGCACCTACAAAAACACACGCACATACATATAAACTTGATCCATGAATATAAACACTCGCACATACATATAAACTCGATGCGCGCACACACCCATAAAACACTCGCGCAAACATACAAAATAAAATTCACAAACGTATACAGTTCTGATAAGAAAGACGCATGCTTTAGTTGTGTATATGTATATGCAAGTGATTTCATATGTGGATGTGCGTGAACTTTTCAGTGTAAACGGAAGGCATTTCAGTGTAAAAGGAAGCAGCGGCACTTCCGGCGGGACATTTGAAAATGCGTAACGTGGCTTAATGCATTAAAACAGTGTTTTTAAAAGACCAAACTCAATAAACACATTAATAATAAAGCATACGATGTATAGACAAGCTGATGAGTCCAGAATAAGAACGTAACTCGTTTAATTGTGTAAAGCATTTTCCACCCATTGACCTGGCATAATGTGTATGTTTATGGAGGCGATATAAATGTGGGTGGGTCCTCCCCCAGAAAAGAAATACTGGAATATATGCCATTTTCTGTAGTCTAGTGCCTTTCCATTTTCAGAGTGTCTATTTACACAAAGTAAATGTGACATAACGCCGTGTTGAGTTCTGGGAATCTGCTTTGTTTATCCGCCATATTTGCAGGATAGCACTGCCTTAAGGTGGAAATTCCGCTATTGAGTTTAGGGCAGTATTTGTTTTTGTTTTTTTGTCGCGATTTAGAAAAATAAAATAAACCTCATTTTTTTCATTGATTTCTTTCATACAAAAGTTCTTAACCTCTTAACTGTCACCCCCCCTTTTTGAAAACAAAAAGTGCACTATTTAAAGTTAAATTGTAATAATTCATGAATGCTTTTGAATACAGATCTAAGATTGGTCTCCTTTTAAAGAAGACAATCAGCAGATTATTGCAGAAGTGAAATATTTTAAAAAAACGAAAGTAAAAAAAAGTTATAAAAGTTTAAATTTACTGTAAATAACACGTACGATACTATTATTATTATATATTATATAAAATAAATATTTTACAAAATATATTTTAATCCAGATTTGGCATAAAATTAAAGCCATATGTCTAAATATGTTGTGTTCCAAATTTGAAGTTGATATAAAAAAAATTGAGGTTACTATGCAATTTTGTTTAGGCGTTATACCACAAACAGCCACCGGGTGCCATTAAAACCCCATTGAAGTTTTTTTTTATGCACTTTTCTGTAACAAATGGATCAATTTCTCTCTCACTCTTACTCCTATCACAAAATAACCACCAAATATGGAATCCTGAGACTCAGACCTTTCCGATGATATGTATTTTGTCAAGATTATAAAAAGTTTTGATTCTATAAGACCGTAATACATTTAGTCACCACTAAGGGGGAGGAGCCCGCTAAAAGATTTTAAAGTACCATTGCTATGGTGATGCAATATCCGATTTCAAAACGGTTTTCACAGGATGAATTGTGAGATTTTAAGCTTTCAAATGATATATAATATATGATGATTACTAAAACACGTGATAGGAAAAAAAGGAAACTAATAGAATTTTTGTGTCAAAGGTCAGCGCTCCTATTATGGTGTATATGTTTTGAGGTGCGCTCTTGTCATAAATTAATCTATTACTGCTCCTACATAATTTTTTATAACAAACAGTGGTGAAATATCTATTTAGGAGTCTTGGACCTTTCCAATGATATATAGTTTGTCATGATTAGATTAGGATTTAATGGTAATATATTGAAGTAAAGTTAGGTGTCCCGTATACGGGACGGTGACATTTGTTTAGATATTGAATTTTTACTGACAATAATCAAGTTTGATATTACCATGATGGAGGTCAGTGTTTGCTTTAGTTGGGCTCTTGACTCTTGAGTTTGTATGTGAAGTTTTATTCTCTTTTATCAGCTGTAACTGTGTTTCTGAAGCACATTTGTTATGGAAAAAAGCCATTAAACCAGCATTTTAAAATGCTATAATACTGTTCACAAGCTCCTATTGGGATTAGATTTTGCTTGTCATTTGTTAACATAAATATAAAAATACAGCGAGTTTGGGACTGTTCGCTAAATGTGACCCACAATCTCTGATTCTCTTCTGTGGCCATGGAAAAATTAATGACAACAATTATACTTTGATTATACTTTGTCATTTAAAAGTTTCCAAAAAAGAAATGGATTGACTTCTGTCAGCTTGTTGAACACACTTTTATTTGGATATTTTAATATGACGGCTGAAACTGAAATTGATCTGGTAATCAGATCAATACCGTAAATAAAATTCTGCAAAATCTATATCTAATTATCATGCACTGCGATAAACTAAACTAGCTTCTCTTCTCTGGAAACGATACAATGAATAATGAACAATTGTTTAACTTAAAGGCAAAAACAAAACAAAAGATAAGCAGTTATCCGTATAAAGAATGAGAAGTAACCATGGAAACGGGCAGCGTATCCTGCTAATATGGCGGCGCCTTCCCGAAATGCAACGCGGAGTGGAAAGAATGTGACGTAACTCCTCATTCTCTATTGCTCGCGTGCCAGCGATTATCCCTCTGCGTGCCGTAGGTTGTTGAACCCTGATCTATCCCTTTTGAACTATCCCTTTAAATTGCTGCGTTGTCCAACAGAAAGCTGCTTAGTTTAAATGTGTCTTCTGTGTGAGCTGTGCTTCATACATCATTATACTGTTGACAACAGACATTGGATGTTTTTTGGCTGGGTTTTTGGCTTTGACCAATTATATTTACTTTTATGCACTTAGCAGATGCTCGTTCCTATTGAGAGAAGCAGAGAGGGTGAAGGGTCTGGAAAACGTCTTCATGCTTCGCTGTGAAGGAACGGCAAGGCACTGCTCATTCAATACCAATGAAAACACTTGGTTATTTACCCACTCAGGAGTTAAAACCCCTTTCAGTGTGTTGCCCTGTAAGAAATGCTCACCAAAATATCTCACACTGGTAGATAAGCTGTGAGTGTCCATAATTCAGTTCCATTTCTTCTGAACACAAACCCAAAGGGAAACTCATCGCTTGCTCAACATCAAAACACCTGAGCTTGATGTTTCATGTGGGGTGTTCAGTTGGTATCGTGACCAGGTGCTTTAATAAATGTGTCAAATTTAAGCAGATCCTCAGTGGAAGCTTTTAAAGTGACAGTGTTCATCCACACACATCACTGGAGTGCCATTCTTACAGACTACCCACAATTCATCGGGACAAAAACAGCTCAACTGGGAGCTCAGGAATGATCTTTACGGTTCCCACGTGAGGCTTCTTGGATTGTGGAGGATCTCTAGCAGCATCCAAGACCATTACTTAAACATGACATGCTTATTCATTCTGTATTTGGGTGAAAATTGTGTATTTTAACGCAAAGCTGAAACAATCCCTGTTCATGATGCATTATTTACTGAAGCAAGCCACAAGGTACGAGAGGTTATGTTATGAATATACATTGATAATATATAAATATGTTGTTAAGGTGTGTTGTTGAGCGCAGCATGCAGTGCTTTCTCAACCTTAAGTGAATTATTGCTTTTATAGAAGAAATACTACCTAATAAGGATGCAAAATCATATTTTAGTGTCACATACCATCTTCTGGCTTGAAGATGTAGTCTATAATATACCAGAATGTTGCTGTGCACCAAATAAGCAGAAATGTGGTGATTTGATGAGCAGGTGTTTTGTGTCATTGCTGTTTTTATATAGAAGATTTATAGAATTTAATGACTAATCAGAAGCCATTTCTTCAGTTTATCAGAATCGGTTCAAATACTGCTAATCATTTCCATTTTTATGCTTATAAGGCTGACACTGAAAAGATGAAGTTGATTTAGTTAAAACCTGACGGCTAGATCTCAAGTGACTACCACCAAGCTTCAGTAACGAATTAATAATGCATCATAAACACAGAGCTTCGTATGTGGACGTCATGTGATTGTAATCTACGTCATTTGAATGTTTTTTGTTTTTTTTGTGCTTTGTGGATAGAGTTTGTATGGAAGAGTTAAACTATGGTACATGTGTAAATCAATTTTGTTACTGCCTGCGAGAACAAGAAGTAAAGAGGGAGCAAAAAAGACGTTTGAAACCGAAAGGAAAAAAATAAAACTCCCCGAGTCTGGTTGTTTAGTCTGTTGTGGATGGCTTTGATTTACTGTAGCCTGATGAATGTTTCATATGGAGATCTCCGGGACCACTGCGGCTCCATAAATCACTCACAACACACACACTCGGCCATTATTACCACTGCAAACATCCAAATATCACCCATCATGCATTGATTAGCCAAGAACAAAGCAGCTTGATCAAAAATGTAAGTTTAAGTGAATGTGCAAATGTGCAGTAATCAAAGAGAACCTGTTTGTGTGTCTATCTATCTGTCTATATCTATATATATATATATATATACACACACACTTTGCATGTCATGAAGGCCTGCCCAAGTGAGGGATGTACCTATTATTCCCCTTTAATTAATTCTCTTCCCAGGTCATTTGCTGGAAGCACATTTCCTCTCTCTCTTTATGATGCAGTAATTTCTGTTAATGAGGCGGCCATCTCATGTATGTTTCAGCGTACTGCTCGAGCATATGGTCTGATCAAAGCCCTCTCCCATCACAGAGCCCGACCTCACATCCTGATGAGCGTTTCACAAGCCTGGTGAATGTCATCATTTCCACAGCATTACTTTTACAGCCCTGAATGGATCATTTAATGGTGAATGACTCTGAGATTGTAATTGTGTGTCATTTACAAAAGATTCTGATATATTCCCTCGTGCAGTCAGACTGCGACTGCAGACACGGCTCGGATCCTTCACTTCATTTACCGCGGCGCTTGACACCAGCACACCTGATTTTAAATGGTGCTGTTACAATGGAAGCTACAGCACTGTGCAGTTTAACAGAGCATTTCTGTGAAGCAAACAGGTTCAAAACATTGGAAATCGTCTTAACAAGAAACTTTGAATACAAACTTCAGACTTAGCAGTGGCTTTCTTGGTTATTCAGCTTTTGTTGTCATATACAGTAGTTAATGAATGAATTTTACATTAGCCTTTAACAATGATAGGTTTCTCTGGGGATTTCGCAGCTAACTGGGAATGTTCTCTCCGTCTATTTTAAGTTATATAAATGTTAGGAAAAAACATTCTAAATTATGGAAAGTTATTCATATAACTTTTAATATTTGATGTAATTTGATATATTGTTGAGAAAACGTTAGAACAACATTCTTTGATAAGATTCTCTCTTTTTTTAAATGTTCAAATAATGTTAGTGGAATGTAAGAAACAACCTGTAAAAAAACATTAAAATCACAACAAAACTGGACATTTGAACAAAAATAAACATTTTGGATGAAATAAAGTTAGTAGACCGTTGTGAGAAATGGTGTGACCTTTAAAAAAAACCTGTCATTATCATATATATATATATATATATATATATATATATATATATATATATATATATATATATATATATAGTTTGTTACCTGGGTTAATGTCACCACATAATCAGAACAAACCATGCAAATATAATGATCAGAGCTCACAAACTATGCATTTAGATCTAAATCTGACTAAATGTATCTATTTAGCATCATCTTAAATAATAAAAAGAAACTTATTCATTGGATTTTTAATATAAAAGTTTCTGCCTTTGAGAAATTAATAAGCTTGTACTTTTGTCAAATCTGTTTCAAATGAGTACAACCAGTAGTCTAATAAAAACGGGTTTATTTTCCACCGAGTGGGTCGCCTCGTGGGGCTGATCACCAGTGTTGGGGAGTAACTGTAACATAGCGGAATTATGTCATTTAATTACAAAATAAATGTAATTGTATTATAAAATGTGTAATTAAAGTTAGAAAACAATTACAAAGGGGGTTACATCTGAATATTTTCACACACACAGATTTGATTGATTGCATTGGCTGCTCTAAAATATGACGCACCAATATTTCAGGAGTTTAGCACAAATAATAGGACTCATGCTTATTTAATTACTGTGTTATTTCCTATTTGGTTTTATGTATTGCAAGATTGTTAGTATGCCGTTTTTTGCTTTGCAAAGATTTGATTTCAAAAACAGTATCATCACTATTAAACTATACAGTAACACTTTACAATAAGGTTCATTAGTTAACATTAGTTAACACAAACCAAGAACAAGCAATACTTCTACAGCATTTATTAATCTTAGTTTGCCACAATATACAGCACTGAAATACATCGACGACAAAAGATTTCAGAGAAATTATTTCACCTGGATTTTAAACACTGAAAAGCCTGTTTATTTTGCATTTTCTTTGTTAGCCAACCTTGTGAACAACATAAGATCTGACTTTTTCAGTATAATCAGACAGATGTTTTTAAAACTTATTTTGATCAAAACTTAAAATACCTATAATTTAGACACACAAATATCAAGAATCAGAATGAGAATCAAAACAACGGTGACCATCAAAAAAAAAAAACATGTTGAAGCCAATCAAAACTCATCCATGGCTCCCATCATGCATTGTGTCATGAATAAATTATGAGCAGAATTGTCTTTGTGATTTCCTTTATTCTCACCATTTTATTTTCTTTTTGCTGTTTTTATGTGACGTTTTAGTAGCTTGTTTTGTGATGTTCAGAGTTGATCTGTTTATCTGAATATGCTGTTTGTCACCGTTGTTGAGATTAATACGCTGGTTCTTGATGTCTGTCTTTTTTTTGTTTTACTAAGATCAGAACAGCTTGTACGAAATTCTTCCAAAATGTATAGAAAACACAGAACCTTTCGCTGTAGGAACACTAGGCTGTTGTAATCAATAAAAGAAATTGAACTCAGAGATTAGTTTCTAAATGAGTTCAGTGATTCAGGTCAAATAATGATTATGTAAGAACAAATCACCACCTGATGACGCTTTTTGCAAAAGTCTGGCTGTTATAATTCAGTTATAACAACCGTTATAAAATCAAAGGTCAAGAACCCAACTAAAGTAAACACTGATCACTATAGTGGTGACTTAAACAATTGTGATTTTCTTCTTTGGTGATTCTGCTTGTTAACATCCCTCAATGAATCTCTTAATTACCTCATTGACTTTAACACCGCTTCAGTGTTACTTTTAACGCTCTGTAGTGTGGACACATATAGACACCCAACAGTGTTAATTTGACACCGGGGATTTTGCTGTGCACTACTTTAAACTTTTTAAATAGGGTAACTTAATCTGTAACCTATTACATTTCCAAAGTAACCTTGCTGATCACATGACCAGCTAGATAGACTAGCTAGCCTACTGCTGTATTAGTCCCAGTAATGCCTCAGTTATCGGACCGACACCTTCACTCATGGAATTAATTATTCATATCTGAATGTAAAAAGAGCATACATTTGCAGAAAACATTTGCTTTTCTGTGAAGCCTCAGACCCCGCCATATATTGTAAACACCTAAAAGTTACTTTATAATAATTAGCTTAAAATGTAAACAACATAAGTCTATTGTATGACCTCATTTTTATAGCTTAGTATGTGTGTATGTGACAGAAATATCTGAGATTGTTTTGTTTTTAAACCCCATTTGCCGACTGATTTATTGTCCGGTTCTTATCATCCGTCCGCACGGAGCTGCATAAACAAACTGATTCTCATTTCCTTTGTGCTTGCTCAACGATCTGTCAATGTTTGCGCAGCGTTTAATTGATGACAGTTTGTTTGGCCTGTGGCTCCACATAATCAAGCAAACGTGTGTGATAACACGTCTGTACGTGTGTGTATATAATCATACGAACATGAGCACGGATGTGAAGTCGCACAGGGATTCAGAAGTTGTCTACTGACATTGAGTCAATGAATCCTCTTCATTTATCTCGTCTGCTCAGTGAATGAAGTGTAGACGCATTAGCATGCTAAGTTACAGGAACGATCTAATCATAATACAGAAATCACATTTTGATAATTGATTTTAGGTTATTAAAACTTTCCAAATAGCTTGAAATGCAGCTTGGCAGTTTGGAAGAGAGCCGCTCTCTGCTTCCTGTGCTCGTGCGCAGATAAGAGACGCTTTAGCGCTCATTTGCTCTCTCTCTGTAGTCGTGTAATGACTGTGATTTAAAGTCATCCCATCACACACTTCACCAGCTCACTCAACGACAGAGAAAGTGCTAGAAATGGACGAGAAAGCAAAGACGGGTAATAGGAAGCGTCTACTTTTTCATTTTGAATGTCTGTCAATGGTGGAGGTTTTTTTCAGCAGAATGTTTCAGTTCATTATGATGTGTACATTGACATGACAAACCTCTCACAATGACAAGCATACAACAAGAAAGGGTACTAAATCATTTTTAAATAAAGCAAAATATTAAGCATAATTATTTTGAAATGATGTACAAATGAAATCATATATAAAGTAATAGTAGCAAAATGAATAAATAATTGAACAATACTGTTATCTAATTTTACGATTTACTTTATTCAAGCTTCCCAGCCCCTTATTTTTGTTTCACAGAGGATGTTAGGTTTGCAATAGTATGAAAGTGAGTGAGACTATCCATTTTGGGTAAATTATTTATGTAAATTCAAAAACAATTGAACTGATTTAAGCTTAATTTAAATCATATGATTTAGTCATTTGCCTGTGTTTTAGTGACCTTCAGAGCTCCTTCATAAAATGCCAAAACGTGTCTCTGCTAACACAAAGGTCAAACACAAACCTTCAAGTGTTGTGTTTTTACAGCAATAACTCCTCTAATAACACGAGTCCTTCAGTCGTGGATGTTTAAGGTGAGTCAGGCATCCTCAAGTGTCTCTTAAACAGACCAGTGATTTACTCAAGAATATGTGGCTTTAACTCAGACTTTAATACTGATTCCTCAAATGAACAACATTTATGAAACATCATGGTCTGTCAGTCTAGTATTAGTATTAATTTAGTATTAATTCATGAACATTTAACAAATCATTTCTTGAACTGAAAGGGAATCAAAGCAAAGTGTTGTGGGAACGTCACTGCTTGTATCATGATAGCGCAGATGCTACCTCTGTGCCACAGTTTTGGTGCTCTTTATGTAGAGCAGTAACCCAAATCTAAATTTAGATTTTGCGAAGTGTTCAGAGAATAAGGTCCTCTGTCTGTTCCTCAGACAAAGCTATCGAATGGCTTCATTAGCCAAAAGCTTTTAAGCTCAAGTACATTATTCATTAAAAGTCTTGTTTGAAAAGACATGGGCATGAGTCAACGATGGCAGGATGTAGATTTTTGGTGTTCTTATTGTTTTAGAATTTACACGGTGTTTCTGAAAGTGGAACATTAATAAACTATGAGGCGTCTGTGACGTCGTGCATGTTTCTGATTTAATTTGTTTAATATTTCTTTAATATTTGAATTGTGGATGCTGCACATATTTGTGTATTTGGTGTTGCCTACTTATTATTTCAGCGACAACTCTGTACCCAAAAGTGAGCTAAATCTGGTGAACTCGGAGATGTCTTCATTTGTAAAATCAAATGCAAACAGCTTTCTGTAAGGGTTAGGTTACATATTTATGTGTATAAAACAATAAAACCCTATGGAATGTCCCCATTTAATTATAATCGAAGTAAACGTGCATGGGGATATATAGGGCTGTGAATGAACTCTTAAATATTAATAAATATTAATGCCGCTTGAATTATTTTCTTATTCCATCCTATAACTGCACTGCTTCCATCTCAATAATCAAAGACACATTTTCATATAGCGGTATTTCCCTTGTTGTTTTGCTCTAAATCTAAATCATTTTTGTATAACTTTAGTGTATTTAGTAAGCCATTTTAACATTGTTCAAACTGAGCTCTGAAGGAAAGTTCTGGAGGAGCATGTTCAGCAAATCACAATATCAACCTCAGCATGTCAGTCATGTCGTGTGTGTGATGTGGTCCCGCCTCTTGTGTCCTAATTTGGTTTGTTTCCTGTCCTCGTCTAGTGTGATTATCAGTTAATTCCTGTCCAGCTGTGTTTTAGTAATTATCTATGATTATCCTGTTTATTTATAGTCCTGTCTGTTCAGTTAGTTTTCGTCTGGTCTACTCGTTACTCTCCGGTGTTCCTGTGTGTCTGCCCTGTCTTGTCTTGCCCTGTTGGATTATATTAAAGACTGTTATTTTCATCCTTGTCCCGTGTTGTTCTTTCCTCACTGTTGTATGCGCCGTGACACAGCATTGAAATAAAATCAGATCTTAATTTTTTTTTTTTTTTTTTTTTAGATCTGACCATTAAAGGAACACTCCACTTTTTTTGGAAATAGGCTCATTTTACAACTCCCCAAGAGTTAAACAGTTGAGTTTTGCCATTTTTGAATCCATTCTGCCGGTCTCCGGGACTATGCTAAGCACTTTTAGCTTAGCATAGATCATTGAATCAGATTAGACCATTAGCATCTTGCTCAAAAATTACTAAAGAGCAAACAGGTCTGTGGATGATGCAGTCAACATGGTACTGCACTTCATCCTGCAGCATCGAGAGAGAGAGAGAGAGAGAGAGAGAGAGATAGTATATGAGCAAATATAAATTTGCTCATATTTGGATACATATATTTTGCATACGTTCACATATATGTGTGACATTATACTGCATATATGTTAAATTATACCACAATGTATTATTCTATATAATTACCAATATAGTGAAAATTCTTTAAGATATTGACCGTTCATATGTAATAAAATATATTTTCTTTCCGTAAGGGGACACAAGGATAAACAACTAAATGTTGATTACGTAATGATACAGTGTTTATCAGGCTGGAGATGTTTTACTGAGCTACTGTTTTTCGACTTCCATGATTCCACAAAACGAACTTTGTCGATCCGAATATCAGCTCTTGAATGACCACACACTTGGAAGACATAGGCCTACCATGACCTCAACAGGCTACATTAATATTCAGTGTGTTTTCCAGGGATTTGAAGTGGACACATCAAACAGATCACTGACTAATATAAATTGTCTGCAAGTATCACAATTTACATCTTCAACACAGGAAGTCAACGGCAAAGACATGTTGAGATATTAGTTTGTATGAACGAGCTTCAAGGTTGGTGCTGATTTCCGATGAAAGAGCTGTAGAGGACTGAGCATGAGAAAAGTCTTCTAGTGACGAAAAGATCCTTCACGTCGTGATTGTTCGAGTACAAAGCGAAGCCTTCTATGTAAGTGTGTTCAATTGTTTAGTTTCCGTCATGCTGGTTTAGTTTGATTGAAAGATTGTGTGTCATTAATGCTGCTGCTTGAACTTTTAAAAGGGAGGGCAAAACACTTCCTATATATTCTGTTGTTGATCCCAAGTCTGTGCAAATTCACCTGTCACTTTCTTCAAGAAATTCAAATTAGATCATGCATGTGACAGCCTGCTTAAAATGGACAAATCGTGTCAATCACAGCATTACATGCTGCTGAGAGCATGAAAACATTGAACTTTAAGACATAGGCTATTCCTCTCAAATTTACCAATGGGTCCATAAACTTTGTCTAATGGATCTGCATGGTGCTACTGCCTCCTTTTGGCTTCATCGAGCTACTACATTTAAACAGTAATTTTTTTAGCAGGTCATTAGCAGACAAATGACATTTTTTTTTAATCCAGCAAATGTCTAAAGAAATCTCGCATGTCACACACTGTTTTGGAGAAGAGTCCACCGCAGCTGATGCCAAACGAGAAGCTTCTGAAAGTGCTTCAACTGTAATTTTATTAAGCTATGAGAATATGTGCACCAAAAATAAACTTTATTCAACAATTCTCCCCCGAGTCACCATCCTTCTGCCATTATTGAGAGTAACATGACACATGCGCTGTGCCTTGTTTACGAGCAGTGGGATGCACACGCATGCGTTGTGGTACTCTCGGTAACTGGGCCTTGAACGTGGTAGTACCCTTGAACCTCCTGAGATCCTGCATCCTCATATGAGGAAATTATATTTTAGTGAATTTCTCTGAGACTATGCCACAGGGTTAAGTCTGGATGTCCTGTACAGAGCACAATCAGGGCTTTTCAGAGATATTAAATGATTGGATGTTTCACCTCTCCTTGGTCTTCAAAAATGTCTGACATTAATTTAGTGACACTCTTATGGAAATATGATAATATTTTGTAATTATCATTTAAATCCGACAAATTTTTAAACTGTGTGTCATAAATCAAAACGTAATGTGGTTTCAAATCAAAATGTGACTTTCTGTTACGAAACAGAAGATTGATTTCATGCATGTCCTCATATGAGGGCACCGGGACTAAAAGCATGTTTATTACGCATTTTGGGAGATACAACAAATTAATAGGGAAAGAAATTATATTTCAATATTCCTATGAAATATTATGTATTATTATTAAAATCTTGTCAATTATTACTCAGATTATTATACTTCTTTTTCATTACGTTGCCCCAAAAACACATTAATATGCAAATTATATTTAGTTTATAGATGCATTGTATATAATGAGAAAACCCGTTTATAGCCATTTTAAACACATTTATAAAGAAAAATGGTATTTCAAATCATTCTGTCATAACATAGTTGAGAATCGTCTTCATACAAAGTTTGGTTAAAAACAATCTAAACAATGTAATGCCATTAAAAAATACTAATGTTTTCCTTTAAAAAATGTCCGGGTCTCCGGAGGTTAATTGGTGTTCTGAAGATGAGCAAAGGTCTTACAGCACTGAGGGGTAATGACTACATTTACATTTTTGGGTGAACTATCCCTTTAACAAGAAAATTAATACAAAAAGAAAATATAGTGCTATTATGCAAAAATATATACAACATTTCTTAACCTCTTAATCATTAGGATTAGTTTGCCTTTAAAAATATTCCACTAAATTTATTTGAGAAGCAAAATTGTATAAGATAATAAGAATTAGGATATATTTTAGAAGAAGTTTGACATGATTGATTGAGTCAGTGTGGAAGAACTTGATGGTCTGCAGAAAGCCAAGTCCTGATCCCAGCTGAACACCTCTGGTGTGACTTTATATGCAGACCTTGAATGAAGACAACAAATATAAAATATCAATAATTGATTCTGTTTGTGTCCCAAGTGTTTAATCTGTCCGAAGTGAAAGGATTTCTGGAGATGATGCAGCAGTCAGGAGTGGAGAACATCACCCAACATAAAGCCAACAACACTGCAATCTAACATAAAACAAAAACATATTTGGTGTAAATTATGTATAAATTGTTAAGCACCAAGACATTTTTTTATATTGTGCTATGCTACTGGTTGAATGTATTATTTGTTATTCACAAGTTCTTTTGTTCACTGAACTGATTGAGGTCTGTAGATGATGAATTTCCACGGGTTGTTCAGCCAGCACTGCACCCGTTGCATAAAGCACCTTAAGTGTAATTTTCCCTTAAGATCGCTCTTAAGTTTCCCTTACACTTAAGGGCTTTGCATAAAATGTTTCTTTAGGTCAAACGCCATAAACCCTTAGAATTTCTCTTATCTTATCCCTTAAATCTTATTCTCTTATGTCTCTTCTCTTATCCCTTAAAACCCATTAAGTTTTGCATAAAGCCCCTTAACCGACATTTTCCTAAGTTTAACATAAGATATGGAAAATGTCACCTTAAGTGTTACACAGCGAGCAGATTCAATCCAAAAGTCTTCTACAAGACATGATCGGCCGCCTTATATGTTAAACAGATTTGAATTTAGGCATTTATTCACATTGATCGAATTACTAACTTAATAGATCAAATGTGAGTGCGTCACACTTGAGAACATTATATTCTATAATATTTCAATCCTGTATTTTCCTACATATTAACGTTACCTGGAAATGACTTGAAAAACACACACAAACCATATATTGTCTAAATTGTGTGTTTATTGTGCTTTTTATTCAGCTTAGCTGCTGTATTCCATCATAAGTTACTTCTATGATTTTCAGTGCGACAGCGCCTTCCGGCTAAGTCGCTGAACTGCGCATTAATGTGTGAGGCGCGTGCACGACGGGGTGGGTCGGATTGCGGTACAACACGAGCTTCACACAGAGCGCGTAACCTGCGCAGTGCGCATGCGCCTAGCGAACAAACCACGCCCGCGTGATGACGTCAGACCCAGAACAGCAGTATATGCCGACGGGAGCGCGCGTTAGTCGCAGCGAGACAGTCTACTGGAGAGGCTGTAAAATCGAGCAGTTGAGATATTACCGCTTCGACACCTCGTTTTTCCGCTGCTTTGAAGTTGCTCGACATCTGAAGTCATCATGCGCGAGATAGTGCACCTGCAGGCGGGCCAGTGCGGGAATCAGATCGGATCGAAGGTAATACTAAATAAAGAGGCTGCTTTTTGTTGTTCTTGGGTTTTTAACAAACGTCCATTCGCTTCGCCGTTTTTATAATGATGTCATCAAAGTATTATATTGTGCTTTTAATATCGCAAAATCAATTATTTTAAGCAGGGCCGGATTAACTCATATTGTGACAGACAAAACACATTTGTGCCCCCTTGTGTTGCAATTTCCAAAACTTCATTTTAGAGCAAATACCAGCGGCTTGAGCCATAGATATGCAGGTTAATGCAGTTATTAATGCAGTCTAGCTCAGTTATTAAACGACGAGAGAGAGATTAAGTGCGTCTCTCAGCGGTGTTCAACAGAGTCTGATGGCGAATCTTTATTCATCCGTAAATCTATCTGAGAAGGGTGTGACAGACTCATCAAAATAACCCACCAATATTGTGAAGAAGCTATAATAGCAACAGCTTTAATAGAAGATATATCTGTTTGCATTTGATTGTTTTTCAGTGTGCATTTAACTGCGACATTTGCCATTATTGTTTATGAGGTGTGTTCTGTTTCCTTCTATATTAGCCAATTCATGCTTTCAGTCACGTGACTTTTTGCCGCCGCCGCCGCCATCTTTAGGAGCACCTCTCCTCGGTGATCGGAAACATTTACGTTCATTTTAACATTATAATACATAACACGACTTCCCAAATCTATAAACATCTCATTATTATGAAAGCAATTTTAAGTCCATTAAATAACTAGCTTGACTATAGGGCTGTGTATTGGCAAGAATCTGGCGATACGATACGTATTGCGATACGATATATTGCGATACTGTAAGCAAGGCGATATATTGGGATATTTCTTATTTTAGGAATAGGATATTTTTTTTAGGAAAGCTGTCATTAAGAACACACCACCATATGCAAACCTTAGCAAAAAATAAATAAATAAAAATAGTTTAACCAGAACACACTGGGATCTGCATTTGCAATAATCAGTCCCTATAACATTCAAGATTGAACCACTTCTGTGCAGTACGAGTAAAGAGGGAAATATTCAAGTGCTTGCATGATTCTTCAGTTAAATGTATTTTATAAAAAGATAAATATATATTTATAGACTCTACTTTAAAGTTTCACAGTTTAATTTACAATTGTGACAAACAATGTCATAACATTTGATGTGAACAAAAAAATGACATCTGCTTAATATCAGTGAAAAATAAAGTGCTTGCAGAATTCCTAAAGAAAACAAAACAATCAAATACAGATGTTAAGCATCCTGAGAACTTTTCAACTTGGATTTCACAGGTTTTTCAGTTTGTGTTTGTTGCGCGTGGAACCGCCGAGACCATGACGCGAGCACCGCCCAACTGCACAAAACGCCCCTGAATTACGAGAGAAAGCTGCAGCTGCTCGGTGACTCTACACGGGAAGCGGCAGAACCGAGGTTGCGCTCGCGCCGCGGTCCCGGGGCGGACATTACCACAAAAGCCCAAATGGTGCCACACTTCAGCTTTGTACATCGAAACGAGAGCTGGAACAATTCTTTCATCCATTACTGGCAGCGAACTATATTAATGCTAACATTAGTGGAGCGCCCTGATGCTAGTATTTCCTGTCACTGTTTAAGGTCAGAGATGAAGACTAGCGGTCGGGATATGAACTCAAAACGAAACAACTGCCATGAATCTTGTATGATTTTTATTTTTTTTAAACATCGATATTCCGTTTTGAAGAATTGATACAGTATCGCCAAACAAAATATCGCGATACTCGCGTGTATCGATATTTTCTTACACCCCTACTTGACCAAGCTGACATGAGGACATTTTATTTACAAAACCATGCAATTACACTAAAAAACAACAGTTGTATAATAAGTGTAGATCAAATATTTAACATGTATTGCAAAATTACCCATGCATTTACGTGAATGAATATATAATTACACTTGGACTGTAACATTTCATAAAGGTTAAAACATTAAACATTTAAAAGGTGTTTTGAAAAGCACATTGGTAAACGGTGAAGTTTTGTACTTGGCAAAATAATAATTTGATTATGACCTAACTGTTACTATGAATAATTTTTAAAGGTAATCAGTGAATGCTGTTTTTGGTTGTTGCTCACTGTGCAGCATGTCTTTCCAGTGACTTCTTTGCTTGGGAGCGTTCATTTCTGCACCTGTAAAGAGCAAATAATGCACAAGTATATATTACTAAAGGTCTAACTTAATGCATATTGTGTTGAAGCACATGTTGTTTGAAAGACTATTTACTTATCAGGGGTAGACAATAAGGGAAATTTGCCACTGGCCCTCTGGGCCAGTGTCTTTTGAAGTTCACTGGCCCAGGTCAACGCGTCAGGTATTGATCCCAATAATCACAAAAAAGAACAGTTTGCTTTAACAACATGAATAGCATTTATTTTTTTTAAGGTAGGTTTAGTGCAAAGTGCAGCAAAACTGTGCAAAAACATGAAACAAGTGCAAATAAACCTATTGCATAGGATTCATTCTCCGTAGTCACACAGCAATTCATTATGTTCATACCATAGGTTTCATACACGTTAACTTTTCTCTAACTTACTTGTCTGCATATATATATTTTTTTTTTGAAATATCACGATTCTTTGTCATGTTGGTTTTACAAGTTGTCTGAGCATTACAGCCAAACTAGAAAGACAAAGCCTTTCAAGGTAACAAAAAACAAAAAAAAGACATGGCAGATATTTAGGCCAAAGTGGGCGAAGATAAAAAATCTTTGTCATCATTCTATCTTTCTTATTAAAAAATAAGAACAAAGATACACATTACAAATACACATAATATACAAATAAAACAAACTTCTTTATTATCAGGTACAATAGGTGTGTTTAGCAGAGCATTCAATGAAATTAAATGAACAAATATAAAAATAAAACACTAGATAGACTGGTTCCTAAAGCAACTGTATTAAAGATTTTCAGTCAAGAATAGTGAGTGATTTTTCTCTTTGCGTTTTGTTAATGTTAAATGAATAGTTCCCCCAAAAATAAATATTCTGCCATCTGTCTGTCAATTCTATCATTTACTCAAAAGTTGTTTTAAACCTGAATGAGTTTCTTTCTTCTGCTGAACATAAATGCTATTTTGAAGAAGGTGGAAAACCAAACAGTTGCTGGTCCTCAGTGACTTCCACAGGATTTTTCTTTCCTGCTATCAGGTCAATGTAGACCAGGAACTGTTTGGTTACCCTCATTCTTCAAAATATCTTCTTTTGTGTTCAGCACAAGAAATTAATAGAGGTTTGGGACAACATGTGAGTGAGTAAATAATGACAGAAATTACATTTTAGGGTGAACTATCCCTTTAATGACAGTCGACAGCATGTTTAGTGTCCTGTCCCTTTAAGAGCTGCACGCATCCGTTTCTCTCTTAACTATTTACTTTCATTTTAGAGATAACCAACTGAGTCTGTCTGTAAACCTTGTGTGTTTTGACAGTATTAGCGCAAAAGATAAGTTAGTTGAGTAATCAGGCGCTGTTAGACAGGCTTTTTAGTGCGCGCGCTTCAGGTGTATGCGATCAGATAAAGCGCACGTCAGACCAGCGCGCGAATGAAACATTTAACCAGCAAGGCTTGTGTGCAAATAATGTACTTTTGCGATCGCGAATAAGTGCAGTGTCCTGTCAGAGTAACTCTACTGCTGTATGTCGTGTTGTACAGTATATAGAGACGGCGGCGCCAGAACTGTATTTGATATAATGTGTGCTGTAGCACGATACTACGATATTTCTTCAAAAGCAGATCGTGGAGACATTTTTATCGTCCACGATCAAAAATCGTCATATCGCACACCCCTAAGCCCAGCCACTGGATAATAAACGCCGGGTAAAAAAGAGAAGGCAAGGAAGAGAAAATCACCAGAGGAATTGAGGGAAAGCGAAAGGGAATACGAAAAGAAAAGGCAGAGAAAGTTTCAGCCCCAGTGGCGAGACCGGGTGATGGGGGTTTCAGAAACATGTAGCCTAGCTTAATAGTAGCTATAGGTAGGTGCTGAGCAGCAGTGTGCAGTTTGCGCGCGTAACCGCGGGAGCGAGCAAGGCGGTGCAGACGTCACGGAGCGCATAAACCGCTGCATCTGTAACTGTCGAGATCACGTAACGTGTTAGCGGTGGTTACCGAGACGATTTAACAGAAATCAAAACACAGAACCACAGGTAATTAATGTGAAATTAGACTTTTTTTTAATCGAGGCATTATTTTTACTGGCCCCACCGGGCTAGTGGTTGGAGCGATCTGGTGGCCCTGACGGTTTTAAAAGCACGTCCGGGCCACCGGGCCAATTATATTGTCGACCCCAGCTTATTATTATTTACTAGGGGTGTGACGACGAGACCGTTATCCCACGAGACTGGGTTCACGAGAACGAGACGAGATATTTTTTTAGACTTGTTTAAGTCTGTTAAAAAAATATACATTCATTTGAACAAAAAAAAAATCAAGTGGAGTCAGTGTTTTACTTCATAAAGACTTGTTTCGGAATCTCTTTGAATAAATTATTTAATGATATACTTTTATAAAAGGGTTGTCGCCACCTGGTGGAAGTGTTTAGATGCTTTCGTTTTGATGGCTACTGTAGACAATAAGTGTTTATCCCCAAACTATAAACTTATCCCAGTACTTCTGTTATTTAAATGTCTGTAACACAGAAATAATGATGTGTGGATAAGACTGTTGCTCTTTCTGGATCAGCAGCAGCATGAATGCAGATTTGAATGTCTTTGATGCTTACAATGTGAAACAGGTGTCAGTGGAGCGTGAGCAGCGCATGTTTGTCGCCGCCCATATCAGTGATCATCAAAAGCGTGATGATGGCCGACCCTCTGATTCATTAACATGGGAAGCAACATGGTGCAGCTCTAATGTAAACACTGCAAAATGTTTTGCGAGGATATCGACACGTTCTCGCGAGACCAGTTGGATCTTGTGCCACGAGATCTCGTCACATCCCTGTTATTTACCCATTTAATTCTAGCACATTAAGTGGCTGTGTCCAGTATGTTTGAAATTTAAAGTTTGTATCATCCTAATTAAAGAGAGAGTTTACCCAAAACAGAAAATAACTTACTCCCCTTGTACCGTCTACACGTGACAAACCTGGTGGTTTTGATTACCAGCATTCTTCAAAGTATCTTTCTTTGATTTCTGCAGAAAAAGACAGGGGTTTGAAGAAAAAAATGAGGGGGAATTGATGTAATAATGTAAATGATGACAGAATTCTGGATTAATTACACATTTAAGTAAATTAGTAGAGGCACTTTTAACTAGTCATCACTGTGCAGAAAAATAACAGTGAATGCTGCAATAAAATGCTTAAAATACTCCTTCAGTAGATCCATAGAATTTTATACTATGGGGCCGTTGAATGCTTGAATCTGATTGGCTGACGAACGTTCGAAGGTGTGCAATTATTTTCAGGGAAACGCACGGCGAACGTAGTTCCAGGCAGGTCTTGACCATATCACTTCGCCAAATTATTTTCAAAGGTCCTTGCAGCAGAAGAACCCAAACCCACACGGACACTGGCCAAGTAAATGCATTTAGAGAGCGGAGATTCACCAGATGGATGCTAAGCAACGGATTTCGAAATCTGCGCTGACGAAGCTTCACAAGCGCACCGGCTCGCTTCCCCCGTCTGCACGTCCTGAAGCGTTTTACCAGAGTTACGGCTCTGCCAACTACAATGTCCAGCAAAACGTCGGAATAGTCAAAATCCGGTAAAAGATTTTGTGGTGTGTTCTGACGGTACAAACACTGAAGAGCAAAGCACAGTAGCTGCCATCTGCGGCGCCATCTTAGAACATCTAATAGCAATAACTGTATTAAATTCAAAATAAATTCTCATTTCTGTGGCTGAAATATGAATCACTGCTATAGTATGGTTAAGTGAATGTTATTTTAAAAATATTTTTCTCAGCAGACTCATTTTTTGTAAATTGCATAAAACTAAAATTAAGGCAACTCTGAAATTATAGAACAAAATTATGAGATCTTAATGTAAAAAGAACTCAAAAGAAATGCAAATACTTTTTCTAAACACTTCAGTTACTGAGAACATTTAAAAATGTTGAGCATGTTAAGGAAATTAATTAATTTTTCATATAAATCATGGTTGCACCACATGACATTTTTTTTTTTTTTTAAGGCTACGGATGATTCATGTAGATGAAAAAATACTAAAATCACTTAATTTAAAATTTTAATACGTATTTGTGTGTACACAACCTTCTTAATGTTTGAACAACTACAAAATATATAACTTTTTATTTTAAAATTTGCCTGTCGAAAATCCTTATACGTCAATGACCTATTTTTTATATATATATATATATATATATACATACATATACACACACACACACATTATATATAATGTATATGTTTATATAAAAACGTGTGACAACCTGACATCTAAACTACCCTTGTCCTGAGAACATCCAAGCTTTGTTCAAAATTTGCAATCCTATGGGGCCTCATCTTTATGTACATCAATGGCTTAACTGTGATCACTTATCAACAGATATTGCAAAAATATGATGATGGAATGCCAGGTTGTTGTTTTTTGTTTGTTTTTCTCAGAACCAGGTCTTTTCAACCAACATATACTGTGCATTTAAAACCTGTATCTGCACGCTAAACCTTGTGTGATTTTATTATATTTGAGACAAAAGTGTGTCAAGTAGGTGTAGCCCTGTTACACAGCATCATATTTTTTGGTTTCTGTTCCTTGTTCTCTCTCAGTTCTGGGAAGTGATCAGTGATGAACACGGTATTGACCCCACTGGCAGCTACCATGGAGACAATGACCTGCAGTTGGACCGCATCAATGTTTACTACAATGAAGCCTCTGGTAGGCGCATCACACCAGTTTAGCACAGGAAACATCAAATGTCTGTTAGTTGAGGGGAAAGTTCAGCCCCGCAAATATACTTACAGATACATAATCTCCAAACAAAGAAGTACAACACACAAACAAACCCTAATGTTGGTGGTGCGTTCTCTGGTTGTCTGTTTTAGGGGGAAAGTACGTCCCTCGTGCCATCCTTGTGGATCTAGAGCCAGGAACCATGGACTCTGTCCGCTCCGGTCCTTTTGGGCAGATATTCAGACCTGACAACTTTGTTTTTGGTAAATTTTTTTTGCTTGCATCTCATTGCATGCAAATATCTATATTTGATGGAGTATTGTTATGATTTACTTCTGAATGTTGAAGGTACCTCTGATATATACAGGTGCTGGTCATAAAATTAGAATATCATGAAAAAGTTGATTTATTTAAGTAATACCATTCAAAAAGTGAAACTTGTATATTAGATTAAGTCACACAGACGGATATATTTCAAATGTTTATTTCCTTTAATTTTGATGATTATAACTGACAACTAATGAAAGTCCCAAATTCAGTATCTCAGAAAATTAGAATATCAATTAAGACCAATGCAAAAAAAATGATTTTTAGAAATGTTGGCCAACTGAAAAGTATGAGCATGTACAGCACTCAATATTTAGTTGGGGCTCCTTTGGCCTGGATTACTGCAGCAATGCGGCGTGGCATGTAGTCGATCAGTCTGTGGCACTGCTCCGGTGTTATGAGAGTCCATGTTGCTCTGATAGTGGCCTTCAGCTCTTCTGAATTGTTGGGTCTGGCGTATTGCATCTTCCTCTTCACAATACCCCATAGGTTTTCTATGGGGTTAAGGTCAGGCGAGTTTGCAGGCCAATCAAGAACAGGGATACCATGGTCCTTAAACCAGGTACTGGTAGCTTTGGCAGTGTGTGCAGGTGCCAAGTCCTGTTGGAAAATGAAATCTGCATCTCCATAAAGTTGGTCAGCACCAGGAAGCATGAAGTGCTCTAAAACTTCCTGGTAGACGGCTGCGTTGACCTTGGACCTCAGAAAACACAATGGACCAACACCAGCAGATGACATGGCACCCCAAACCATCAATGACTGTGGAAACTTTACACTGGACCTCAAGCTACGTGGATTATGTGCCTCTCCTCTCTTCCTCCAGACTCTGGGACCTTGATTTCCAAAGGAAATGCAAAATTTACTTTCATCAGAGAACATGACTGGACTGCTGCTGAGTGGTCCAAAGTTAAGACGTTTCTGACGCTGTCTTTTGTTCAAGAGTGGCTTGACACAAGGAATGTGACGCTGAAACCCATGTCTTGCATACGTCTGTGCGTGGTGGTTCTTGAAGCACTGACTCCAGCTGCAGTCCACTCTTTGTGAATCTCACCCACATTTCTGAATTTTTTTTTTTTTTTTTCACAATCCTCTCCAGGGTGTGGTTATCCTTATTGCTTGTACACTTTTTTTTTTTTTTTTTTTTTTTTTCTACCACATCTTGTCCTTCCCTTCGCCTCTCTATTAATGTGCTTGGACACAGAGCTCTGTGAACAGCCAGCCTCTTTAGCAATGACCTTTTGTGTCTTGCCCTCCTTGTGCAAGGTGTCAATGGTCGTCTTTTGGACAACTGTCAAGTCAGCAGTCTTCCCCATGATTGTGTAGCCTACAGAACTAGACTGAGAGACCATTTAAAGGCTTTTGCAGGTGTTTTGAGTTAATTAGCTGATTAGAATGTGGCACCAGAGGTCTTCAATATTGAACATTTTTACAATATTCAAATTTTCTGAGATACTGAATTTGGGACTTTCATTAGTTGTCAGTTATAATCGTCAAAATTAAAGGAAATAAACATTTGAAATATATCAGTCTGTGTGTAATGAATGAATCTAATATACAAGTTTCACTTTTTGAATGGTATTACTGAAATCAACTTTTTCATGATATTCTAATTTTATGACCAGCACCTATGGATGGATGGATGGGACATGTTATACTAGTACCTGATTGTAGACTCTCCCTTGAATGGTTTCCAAACACTTTAGCTTAACTAAAATACTGCACATTTTAAAACTGCATTAAGTTTTGGTCACAAAGTGTTAATGTATTTTGTGTCCTGCTGGTAGGTCAGAGTGGAGCTGGTAATAACTGGGCTAAGGGTCACTACACAGAGGGAGCCGAACTGGTGGACTCAGTGATGGACGTGGTCCGTAAGGAAGCCGAGAACTGTGACTGTCTGCAGGGCTTCCAGCTCGCGCATTCGCTGGGAGGAGGAACAGGCTCCGGCATGGGAACTCTCCTGATCAGCAAGATCCGCGAGGAGTATCCCGACCGCATCATGAACACCTTCAGCGTGGTGCCATCTCCCAAAGTGTCGGACACAGTGGTGGAACCCTACAACGCCACGTTGTCTGTGCATCAGCTGGTGGAGAACACGGATGAGACGTTCTGCATTGACAACGAGGCCCTGTACGACATCTGTTTCCGCACTCTCAAACTCACCACACCCACGTACGGCGACCTCAACCACCTCGTCTCGATCACCATGAGCGGCGTCACCACCTGCCTGAGGTTCCCCGGACAGTTGAACGCCGATCTTCGCAAACTGGCGGTCAACATGGTGCCATTCCCTCGTCTGCACTTCTTCATGCCTGGGTTCGTTCCTCTCACCAGCAGGGGGAGCCAACAGTACCGCATGCTCTCTGTCCCAGAGCTCACCCAGCAGATGTTCGATGCTAAAAACATGATGGCCGCATGCGACCCACGTCACGGCCGCTACCTGACCGTGGCCGCCATTTTCCGTGGCCGTATGTCAATGAAGGAGGTGGACGAGCAGATGCTGAACATCCAGAACAAGAACAGCAGCTACTTCGTGGAGTGGATCCCCAACAACGTAAAGACCGCCGTCTGCGACATTCCACCTCGGGGTCTCAAAATGTGTGCGACATTCATCGGCAACAGCACCGCCATCCAGGAGCTGTTCAAACGCATTTCAGAGCAGTTCACGGCCATGTTCCGCCGCAAGGCCTTCCTGCACTGGTACACCGGTGAGGGTATGGACGAGATGGAGTTCACAGAGGCCGAGAGCAACATGAACGACCTGGTGTCCGAGTACCAGCAGTACCAGGACGCCACCGCAGAGGAGGAAGAATTTGAGGAGGAGGGCGAAGAGGAAATCGCCTAATCGCCATCTCTTCCACCTTGGCTTCCTCCATTTGTCACATCTCCGTCTCCTTTCAGTCTGGTTCTGTTAAACGGAGAAAGTCCATTAAAAGCTTTGTGTGCTTCTCATTTTAGCGCATTCATCATTTAGTTAAAATTACCAAGGATTCAACGCAGACCCGCTAGGGTGGGGCGCTCAAGATGGCGATGTGAATGGTGTAGCAGTCGATTCTGTTCCCTTCTGGAATTCCTGTTCCGCCTCTACGAAGCGTGTCCGCTGACAGATTCTGCAGAGGCACCGAAGCGCACATGGATGTATGGAAAGCAAAAGGAGACAAAAGTGTTGGCGCAACGTTTAAATGTCTTGCTACAATGCAGCTTAATAAAATTGTTCTCATGATCCCGTTAATGTTCTGTGGTTTTTATTATTCTTACAATTGTTCCTTTGTTTTTTGTCTAATGTCTGTGTTTATGCAGTTGAATTTTGCGTATACAATTTAGCCTAAACTATGGTGCAGACATCTAAACTTGATGCCTCATATTATATATAATACATTATATTTAATTTATCAGTTCTTTAAATGATAACTTAATGGCATATATTGAATTTGAACACTTAACAAAATTGTCACAATACAAGATGCAAGCGTAAATACACAGCTGTTATAGTAACTAGACACACAGCCTAATTTAATAGGACCCTAATGAAATCAATTAATCAAGTTCATCAATAGAGCTATAAATTGGGGATATGACCATGCCACATTGTCACTTGAATTTCTATTCTTGCTGGCATTTTCATACAATCTAAACAATGGATCCAAAGATGTATGAGGACATTTTCAATTATAAAACTCAAGGAATTTACCCGTTTGACATTAAAAAAGAGCAAAAATATGTCATTTGCAGATGTTCTTCCAACTTCCAAGTTGATGGTAAGCGAAGTGATATCCATATACTGACAGTGAGATATAGATGTATACCAAGACTGGATACAAAGTTAATACTTGTCAATAAACTATACTAAATTGACTTTCCAGCAATTACAATGGTAAAAATGACTTGTTCTTTAATTTCGTTTTAAATGGGCCTATTTCTTGCATTGGGCCTTCAGAACATCTTTGATAGTTGTTTAATTATTATTATTATTATTATAGATGTTGCTAACAGTAATGCTGTTTTAATAGATGGCAGACCTTACCACATTTCCTTAAAAAACAAAACCAATGTGGAGTTGAGAAGAAAAGTGGTTGGTCAAAAAGAGGCCAACCCAATCCTTTTAGAATTCCATGCCAGCCCCTGTGGAGCACACTGCGGAACAGGAAAGACAAAGCTTGCCATTTCAGACAGATTTTACTCGCCTGGAATGGGGGTGGACATTGATAAATGGGTAAATATAAAATTATTCCTTTCAACTTTGCCATGGCAACGAGTACATTTGTGTCCTGGTTGACTATTACACAAAATGGACCGAGGCCTATGCGATTCCCAATACATCTGCTGCAGTTGTCTCTCGCTGCATCATCAATTCCTTTTACAGGTTTGGGGCACCAAAGAGGATACTCACTGACCAAGGCACTGAGTTTGTGAACCAGGTTTGTAGCTTGCTGAATTAACCAAATTTTGTTTGCATAGAAAAATTGTGTACATAAAATATGCATTGAACCTTAAATATTTTGTGCAAATCAGAATCCTACAAATCCTACAGAACGTGAAAAAAAACAGGAGCGGAGACAGAGGGTGGCAAATCAGGCACCGTTCTCTGTAGGCCAAAAGGTCCTACGGAAAAACAAAAGGACCCAGCAAAGGAAGGGGGGCAAGCTTGAGCACAGCTGGTTGGGACCATATGAAATTATACATCTAAAAGACGAGAGCGCAGATCTGAGGGATGAGAAGGGTAACATATACCCCAAAATCAGTACAGACCACCTTAAATCCTTTAAAACACACCCCGGTTATCCCACATACTTATTCTACATGAACCCCAACTTAAAAGACCACATCAAGAAACTGAACGACACCCTTCACCTACACCTGTAGACCTCACATCACTAAAGAAAAGCAGCCCCCACCATCACCTTCATCCTCACCAACGGCACCAAAGCTTCCTCCCCGTATCTCCCCAAATCATCCTCTTCCCTGTCTCCACTGGATTTATCAATGCCGCTTTCCTCTCCTGTGTCCCACACTACTACAGTGGCAACAGTTATACCAGCTGACGCCAAGGATGCAGTACATAGCTGTAAGTGCTGATGAAAAATCACATGTTGTAATCGATCAATGTTTGTCTGAATTATAATATTTGTCAGGTGGTGTGTGCTTTGTGTTTCTGTAGGTATCAAAAGTGCCTGGGCTGGAAATGACAGTCATGTACTGCTGTCCAAAGTGGGACCCTATAAGTAATTTTACCAAGATATTTTACAGATTGGCCCTGGGAAGGAGTTGGAGAGTGATAAATATATATTTTTTATTGATGCTTTTGTGTGGTTGTGTGTCAGATAAGACTTTCATGTAATCTATTTGAATTAAAGTTTAATTTTCCAATGTTTGCCAAGGCATTAAATGCATATCTGAGACTGAAAGTGAAGCAGCACAACTTGACCTCACCAGAGAAAGCATTCCATAAGGACACATTTGCTATGACAGCCATGTGGAATGGAAAATATCAGGGACTCAAGGTCTGTTGTATTAATGCTTTTATTTATTACTTTTTATATTCATTTTGTTTGGGCCATGTGTAAAATTAATTTGTGTTGTCTGTACAAAAGGCCTTGGATGCTTTGTTTAGCAATGTGCAGATAATACATTTTTGATTTCTTTTTATTTTCAGGTGGACCCAGCAAACGATGAGGTCATAGTGGGCATTGTAAATGAGTGTCACCGTTGGTTTTTAGTTGTAAGTGTTTGTGATGGAGAACAGTTTCCTTTGAGCTTTCCCTTATCCCCTTAAAATATTGATTTTGCACTAATATTCCTTTATTGTGATGTCTGGGAATTTTGCATATTACCTAGGCTTTGTACCCATACGAAAAACAAAAACACATTCTGCTTGACCCACTTGGAGAGTCTGACATCGAGAAGTAAAGGTGTTTGGAAACAACAAGGTATTTAATTTGCCAATCTGATGTAGTGTTTTTGGGAAGTTGTGTATGAATGAAAGAAGGGAAAATCTGTTTGTAGAGCGATGATGAGAAAAAAGGGAATTCCAGTTTCACACTTTGTGTGTGAAAGTCCGTCTCATCCACATCAGATGGATGCTACGTCATGTGGTGTGTTTGCTTTGAAGGTGTGTGACGTCACATATGACATGTTCATTGAAATAGGAGGATTTGTTTAATCTTTTTTTCAGTTTGCAGAACATATTCTGCAAAATACCAACATTGACTTCTCCAATGCACCACAAGACGTAGCACAATTCAGACTGGAGATGGCAACAACACTGCTTGACCAATCTGGTGTTTTTTATTTTTTTAACCATGAATGTTATTCATGTGCATCACTTTCATTAGTGTTATGAAAATTTGACCTAAAAACATCATACCCTGTCCATTGTACTGTACCTCATAGATGACCTAGGGACCTGTGTCACTTCTGTGGGGAAGCAGAAATGTCTCGGATGCAGATGATCTCTGGCTATCCTTTTATTTTTATTTATTAAACTGGTGTGGAATATTAATGAATAAACTAGCACAATTGCTGACAATGTGGTTAACTTTTTCTTTAATGATTATTTTTACAGATTTCCTGTGGGAGATGGTTCCATGAGTTGTTATTGATGTCTGACGCCGTGAGGATGGATAGTGTACGCCGTGATGTTTCTAAAAGATCGGCTTAAATGTGTGATATGAATAATGGTCAAAAATGTATTTATAGTATTCTAAATTGATTCTCAATTATTGAAATGATTAGACTATTCCTTATGTTTCATGTTTCATACCTGTTTTATATATATATATATATATTCTAATGAAAATATGTATTGGTGTTGCATTGTTTATATATGTTTTTTCAAAATGACAGGAGCGGAGACATCTGACATTTGATCCCCGCCTCCAAAGTCTCAAAAGTCGACTTGAGGAGCATCAGGGGTCGAGCCGTTCTCGCGAGAGTGCATTTTTGCGCGCGGATACTGGTCTGTGCGCTCGCGGTGCAGAAATGTATGGAAAGCCAAAGTGGTCATAAACGCCTGCTCGGGCGTCTGATTGCACACTGACACTTCAAAAACGTACGATTTGACAGCAATCCGCGCGTTCTTAGCGCGCGCTTTGGGATTATGTAGTATGATTGCGTAAAGTTTTGTTCCCCTTTACGCAATCATACTACATGTCTTGCGTAGTTGCAGAGTTATCGTATTATCAGAAGGAACCTACTCATGAAGCACAACTGGATGTACGGGAAGCAAAGTAGTTCAAAAAGTTCTGTCTTTTCTCCAAAACTTGAAAATGGATTTAAGAAGCGAGGTTTTTCCCCAACTTACAACCGATTTAAGCGTAATGTTTGCGGCTTTGGTTATTATGCAGAAGTCTCTAGCGCAAGCCTATTTGAAACACAATGTCTGTCTGTTTTTAAATGTCACTTAATTTTGAGTGAAATAAAGAGACAAATTTTGCAGAAGGTGTAACAATTTACAAAAAAAGAAAAAGATTACAAAAACAATGGCTTTAAAATTCAGTTTGATTTATTGCAAGAAAAGCATTTGTATTCTTTTTTCTGTGGATGGATTATTAACACAACTCATATGGAACCATCTCCCACAGGAAATCTGTAAAAATAATAATAAAAAAAAATGTTAGCCACACCAGTTTAATAAATAAAAATAAAAGGATAGCCAGAGATCATCTGCATCCGAGACATTTCTGCTTCCCCACAGAAGTGACACAGGTCCCTAGGTCATCTATGAGGTACAGTACAATGGACAGGGTATGATGTTTTTAGGTCAAATTTTCATAACACTAATGAAAGTGATGCACATGAATAACATTCATGGTTAAAAAAATAAAAAACACCAGATTGGTCAAGCAGTGTTGTTGCCATCTCCAGTCTGAATTGTGCTACGTCTTGTGGTGCATTGGAGAAGTCAATGTTGGTATTTTGCAGAATATGTTCTGCAAACTGAAAAAAAGATTAAACAAATCCTCCTATTTCAATGAACATGTCATATGTGACGTCACACACCTTCAAAGCAAACACACCACATGACGTAGCATCCATCTGATGTGGATGAGACGGACTTTCACACACAAAGTGTGAAACTGGAATTCCCTTTTTTCTCATCATCGCTCTACAAACAGATTTTTCCCTTCTTTCAATCATACACAACTTCCCAAAAACACTACATCAGATTGGCAAATTAAATACCTTGTTGTTTCCAAACACCTTTACTTCTCGATGTCAGACTCTCCAAGTGGGTCAAGCAGAATGTGTTTTTGTTTTTTGTATGGGTAGAAAGCCTAGGTAATATGCAAAATTCCCAGACATCACAATAAAGGAATATTAGTGCAAAATCAATATTTTAAGGGGATAAGGGAAAGCTCAAAGGAAACTGTTCTCCATCACAAACACTTACAACTAAAACCCAACGGTGACACTCATTTACAATGCCCACTATGACCTCATCGTTTGCTGGGTCCACCTGAAAATAAAAAGAAATCAAAAATGTATTATCTGCACATTGCTAAACAAAGCATCCAAGGCCTTTTGTACAGACAACACAAATTAATTTTACACATGGCCCAAACAAAATGAATATAAAAAGTAATAAATAAAAGCATTAATACAACAGACCTTGAGTCCCTGATATTTTCCATTCCACATGGCTGTCATAGCAAATGTGTCCTTATGGAATGCTTTCTCTGGTGAGGTCAAGTTGTGCTGCTTCACTTTCAGTCTCAGATATGCATTTAATGCCTTGGCAAACATTGGAAAATTAAACTTTAATTCAAATAGATTACATGAAAGTCTTATCTGACACACAACCACACAAAAGCATCAATAAAAAATATATATTTATCACTCTCCAACTCCTTCCCAGGGCCAATCTGTAAAATATCTTGGTAAAATAGCTTATAGGGTCCCACTTTGGACAGCAGTACATGACTGTCATTTCCAGCCCAGGCACTTTTGATACCTACAGAAACACAAAGCACACACCACCTGACAAATATTATAATTCAGACAAACATTGATTGAATACAACGTGATTTTTCATCAGCACTTACAGCTATGTACTGCATCCTTGGCGTCAGCTGGTATAACTGTTGCCACTGTAGTAGTGTGGGACACAGGAGAGGAAAGCGGCATTGATAAATCCAGTGGAGACAGGGAAGAGGATGATTTGGGGAGATACGGGGAGGAAGCTTTGGTGCCGTTGGTGAGGATGAAGGTGATGGTGGGGGCTGCTTTTCTTTAGTGATGTGAGGTCTACAGTTGTAGGTGAAGGGTGTCGTTCAGTTTCTTGATGTGGTCTTTTAAGTTGGGGTTCATGTAGAATAAGTATGTGGGGTAACCGGGGTGTGTTTTAAAGGATTTAAGGTGGTCTGTACTGATTTTGGGGTATATGTTACCCTTCTCATCCCTCAGATCTGCGCTCTCGTCTTTTAGATGTATAATTTCATACGGTCCCAACCAGCTGTGCTCAAGCTTGCCCCCCTTCCTTTGCTGGGTCCTTTTGTTTTTCCGTAGGACCTTTTGGCCTACAGAGAACGGTGCCTGATTTGCCACCCTCTGTCTCCGCTCCTGTTTTTTTTTCACGTTCTGTAGGATTTGTAGGATTCTGATTTGCACAAAATATTTAAGGTTCAATGCATATTTTATGTACACAACTTTTCTATGCATACAAAATTTGGTTAATTCAGCAAGCTACAAACCTGGTTCACAAACTCAGTGCCTTGGTCAGTGAGTATCCTCTTTGGTGCCCCAAACCTGTAAAAGGAATTGATGATGCAGCGAGAGACAACTGCAGCAGATTTATTGGCAATCGCATAGGCCTCGGTCCATTTTGTGTAATAGTCAACCAGGACACAAATGTACTCGTTGCCATTGTTGGTCCTGGTGACTTTACCCACTAGGTCCATACCTAGCAGTTCCAGAGGCTTGTCCACCTTAAAGTTAAAAGAGCACAACAAATACATTTAAATTCTGTGGCCATATTCTGAGACACATTCTCTTTGAATGCATGTGAACAAGCTTACATACGCATATTGGGATATACTTGGGCTCCTGTTTGATGGACGGCCTACTAAACTGGCACTGGGCACACTGCAAAACCTGATATTCAGAAAGAATCACATGAGAAATGCAACCGAAAACAGAATCCATTTGTATCCCATGGCAAAGTTGAAAGGAATAATTTTATATTTACCCATTTATCAATGTCCACCCCCATTCCAGGCGAGTAAAATCTGTCTGAAATGGCAAGCTTTGTCTTTCCTGTTCTGCAGTGTGCTCCACAGGGGCTGGCATGGAATTCTAAAAGGATTGGGTTGGCCTCTTTTTGACCAACCACTTTTCGTCTCAACTCCACATTGGTTTTGTTTTTTAAGGAAATGTGGTAAGGTCTGCCATCTATTAAAACAGCATTACTGTTAGCAACATCTATAATAATAATAATTAAACAACTATCAAAGATGTTCTGAAGGCCCAATGCAAGAAATAGGCCCATTTAAAACGAAATTAAAGAACAAGTCATTTTTACCATTGTAATTGCTGGAAAGTCAATTTAGTATAGTTTATTGACAAGTATTAACTTTGTATCCAGTCTTGGTATGTATCTATATCTCACTGTCAGTATATGGATATCACTTCGCTTACCATCAACTTGGAAGTTGGAAGAACATCTGCAAATGACATATTTTTGCTCTTTTTTAATGTCAAACGGGTAAATTCCTTGAGTTTTATAATTGAAAATTTCCTCATACATCTTTGGATCCATTGTTTAGATTGTATGAAAATGCCAGCAAGAATAGAAATTCAAGTGACAATGTGGCATGGTCATATCCCCAATTTATAGCTCTATTGATGAACTTGATTAATTGATTTCATTAGGGTCCTATTAAATTAGGCTGTGTGTCTAGTTACTATAACAGCTGTGTATTTACCCTTGCATCTTGTATTGTGACCTTCTTGTGACAATTTTGTTAAGTGTTCAAATTCAATATATGCCATTAAGTTATCATTTAAAGAACTGATAAATTAAATATAATGTATTATATATAATATGAGGCATCAAGTTTACATGTCTGCACCATAGTTTAGGCTAAATTGTATACGCAAAATTCAACTGCATAAACACAGACATTAGACAAAAAACAAAGGAACAATTGTAAGAATAATAAAAACCACAGAACATTAACGGGATCATGAGAATAATTTTATTAAGCTGCATTGTAGCAAGACATTTAAACGTTGCGCCAACACTTTTGTCTCCTTTTGCTTTCCGTACATCCATGTGCGCTTCGGTGCCTCTGCGGAATCTGTCAGCAGACACGCTTCGTAGAGGCGGAACAGGAATTCCAGAAGGGAACAGAATCGACTGCTACACCATTCACATCGCCATCTTGAGCGCCCCACCCTAGCGGGTCTGCGTTGAATCCTTGGTAATTTTAACTAAATGATGAATGCGCTAAAATGAGAAGCACACAAAGCTTTTAATGGACTTTCTCCGTTTAACAGAACCAGACTGAAAGGAGACGGAGATGTGACAAATGGAGGAAGCCAAGGTGGAAGAGATGGCGATTAGGCGATCTCCTCTTCGCCCTCCTCCTCAAATTCTTCCTCCTCTGCGGTGGCGTCCTGGTACTGCTGGTACTCGGACACCAGGTCGTTCATGTTGCTCTCGGCCTCTGTGAACTCCATCTCGTCCATACCCTCACCGGTGTACCAGTGCAGGAAGGCCTTGCGGCGGAACATGGCCGTGAACTGCTCTGAAATGCGTTTGAACAGCTCCTGGATGGCGGTGCTGTTGCCGATGAATGTCGCACACATTTTGAGACCCCGAGGTGGAATGTCGCAGACGGCGGTCTTTACGTTGTTGGGGATCCACTCCACGAAGTAGCTGCTGTTCTTGTTCTGGATGTTCAGCATCTGCTCGTCCACCTCCTTCATTGACATACGGCCACGGAAAATGGCGGCCACGGTCAGGTAGCGGCCGTGACGTGGGTCGCATGCGGCCATCATGTTTTTAGCATCGAACATCTGCTGTGTGAGCTCTGGGACGGAGAGCATGCGGTACTGTTGGCTCCCCCTGCTGGTGAGAGGAACGAACCCAGGCATGAAGAAGTGCAGACGAGGGAATGGCACCATGTTGACCGCCAGTTTGCGAAGATCGGCGTTCAACTGTCCGGGGAACCTCAGGCAGGTGGTGACGCCGCTCATGGTGATCGAGACGAGGTGGTTGAGGTCGCCGTACGTGGGTGTGGTGAGTTTGAGAGTGCGGAAACAGATGTCGTACAGGGCCTCGTTGTCAATGCAGAACGTCTCATCCGTGTTCTCCACCAGCTGATGCACAGACAACGTGGCGTTGTAGGGTTCCACCACTGTGTCCGACACTTTGGGAGATGGCACCACGCTGAAGGTGTTCATGATGCGGTCGGGATACTCCTCGCGGATCTTGCTGATCAGGAGAGTTCCCATGCCGGAGCCTGTTCCTCCTCCCAGCGAATGCGCGAGCTGGAAGCCCTGCAGACAGTCACAGCTCTCAGCTTCCTTACGGACCACGTCCATCACTGAATCCACCAGTTCGGCTCCCTCTGTGTAGTGACCCTTAGCCCAGTTATTACCAGCTCCACTCTGACCTACCAGCAGGACACAAAATACATTAACACTTTGTGACCCAAACTTAATGCAGTTTTAAAATGTGCAGTATTTTAGTTAAGCTAAAGTGTTTGGAAACCATTCAAGGGAGAGTCTACAATCAGGTACTAGTATAACATGTCCCATCCATCCATCCATCTATCTATATATCAGAGGTACCTTCAACATTCAGAAGTAAATCATAACAATACTCCATCAAATATAGATATTTGCATACAATGAGATGCAAGCAAAAAAAAATATTTACCAAAAACAAAGTTGTCAGGTCTGAATATCTGCCCAAAAGGACCGGAGCGGACAGAGTCCATGGTTCCTGGCTCTAGATCCACAAGGATGGCACGAGGGACGTACTTTCCCCCTAAAACAGACAACCAGAGAACGCACCACCAACATTAGGGTTTGTTTGTGTGTTGTACTTCTTTGTTTGGAGATTATGTATCTGTAAGTATATTTGCGGGGCTGAACTTTCCCCTTAACTAACAGACATTTGATGTTTCCTGTGCTAAACTGGTGTGATGTCCTTACCAGAGGCTTCATTGTAGTAAACATTGATGCGGTCCAACTGCAGGTCATTGTCTCCATGGTAGCTGCCAGTGGGGTCAATACCGTGTTCATCACTGATCACTTCCCAGAACTGAGAGAGAACAAGAAACAGAAACCAAAAAATATGATGCTGTGTAACAGGGCTACACCTACTTGACACACTTTTGTCTCAAATATAATAAAATCACACAAGGTTTAGCGTGCAGATACAGGTTTTAAATGCACAGTATATGTTGGTTGAAAAGACCTGGTTCTGAGAAAAACAAACAAAAAACAACAACCTGGCATTCCATCATCATATTTTTGCAATATCTGTTGATAAGTGATCACAGTTAAGCCATTGATGTACATAAAGATGAGGCCCCATAGGATTGCAAATTTTGAACAAAGCTTGGATGTTCTCAGGACAAGGGTAGTTTAGATGTCAGGTTGTCACACGTTTTTATATAAACATATACAATGTGTGTGTGTGTGCGTGCGTGCGTGCATGTATATATATATATATATATATATATATATATATATATATATATGTCATTGACGTATAAGGATTTTCGACAGGCAAATTTTAAAATAAAAAAAGTTATATATTTTGTAGTTGTTCAAACATTAAGAAGGTTGTGTACACACAAATTCGTATTCAAATTTTAAGTTAAGTGATTTTAGTATTTTTTCATCTACATGAATCATCCGTAGCCTTAAAAAAAAAATGTCATGTGGTGCGACCATGATTTATATGAAAAATTAATTAATTTCCTTAACATGCTCAACTTTTAAATGTTCTCAGTAACTGAAGTGTTTAGAAAAAGTATTTGCATTTCTTTTGAGTTTTTGTACATTGAAATTATAAAACAAAATTATGAGATCTTAGAGTTGCCTTCTTAATTTTAGTTAGTTTTATGCAATACAAAAATGAAATGGTAGTGAAAAATACTTCACTTAACCATACTATAGCAGTGATTCATATTTCAGCCACAGAAATGAGAATTTATTTTGAATTTAATACAGTTATTGCTATTAGATGTTCTAAGATGGCGCCGCAGATGGCAGCTACTGTGCTTTGCTCTTCAGTGTTTGTACCGTCAGAACACACCACAAAATCTTTTACCGGATTTTGACTATTCCGACGTTTTGCTGGACATTGTAGTTGGCAGAGCCGTAACTCTGGTAAAACGCTTCAGGACGTGCAGACGGGGGAAGCGAGCCGGTGCGCTTGTGAAGCTTCGTCAGCGCAGATTTCGAAATCCGTTGCTTGGCATCCATCTGGTGAATCTCCGCTCTCTACCCAACAAAACGGACGAACTCCTGCTCTCGGACAAACAAGAATTTTTCTAACTCTGCTGCTCTGTGTTTCACGGAAACCTGGCTGAATGGCGACACACCGGACAGCGTGCTACATCTGGCTGACTTCCAGCTGATCAGAGCAGATCGGGACGCGGAATCAATGGGGAAATTGCACGGCGGCGGGACGTGCTTTTACATCAATGAGAGGTGGTGTACAGATGTAACTGTGTTAAAGAAGATGTGCTGTTTAGATCTAGAAACGCTCTTCATTAACTGTTCTACTCGCCGTGGGAGTTCTGCTCGTTCATTCTCCTGAGTGTCTACATTCCGCCGCAAGCGCACGTGAGCTTAGCTTTATTGGATCACTGTTACACAACAATAAAGGACGCATATCACTCTGTCCCACGAGCAGCTTTAGGACTCTCTGATCAGTGTTTGGTTCATCTTATTCCGTCCTACAGGCAGAAACTTAAATCTGCAAAACCTGTATTAAGAACTGATAAAAGATGGACTCCTGAAAGAGCGGGTTACAAGCCTGTTTCTCTCTCACTGATTGGACTGTTTTTGAAGCTGCTGCCACCGATCTGGACGAGCTCACAGACTGTAACATCTTATATCAGTTTCTATGAGGATATGTGCATACCTTTGTTATAGTAAAGGTGTGTATAAAGGGTGAACTAATGTTCATTGTGCAGAAGAATTCTGATGTAAATGCATCCAGAGTCTAATCTTGTTTTATGTTTGATACCATGCTTGGGAAAGGGGATGTAGTACATTGATATGTGACATTACTAATTGTATGTGATTACATAGTCACTCTATCTTCTGCACAGTGATGACTAGTTAAAAGTGCTTCTACTAATTTACTTAAATGTGTAATTAATCCAGAATTCTGTCATCATTTACATTATTACATCAATTCCCCCTCATTTTTTTTTTTTTTTTTTTCAAACCCCTGACTTTTTCTGCAGAAATCAAAGAAAGATACTTTGAAGAATGCTGGTAATCAAAACCACCAGGTTTGTCACGTGTAGACGGTACAAGGGGAGTAAGTTATTTTCTGTTTTGGGTAAACTCTCTCTTTAATTAGGATGATACAAACTTTAAATTTCAAACATACTGGACACAGCCACTTAATGTGCTAGAATTAAATGGGTAAATAACAGGGATGTGACGAGATCTCGTGGCACAAGATCCAACTGGTCTCGCGAGAACGTGTCAATATCCTCGCAAAACATTTTGCAGTGTTTACATTAGAGCTGCACCATGTGAGTAGCCCCAGAGTGCACCCTGGATGATGGGGCGGGGCGACACATTAAGGTGAGGCGACACGTGTCGCTCCGCCCACCCCCAATTTCATTGGTTTATAATATAGCAGAGCTTATTGGTGTAGACGTTTGCGCATGAGCTTTCTTTTATATATGTTTTTATGAATGATCTACGCTGTTTGGCTGTACTACAGAAATATTAAGTGCTACCAACAGCGATTTCAGTTAGAATTAATTAGCAAATGTGTTTTTTTTTTAATTATTTATGACAAATTAAAATTAAGTTCCTGTCAAACGCTTGGTGTTGGCATCTCCGAGTACTTCGGGCAGAACAGAGCTGTCTAATATGAGCGGCTCACGAATTAAGTCTGGGGAACAAATTCTTAATTCGTGGCCATGATATAGTCCTACCTATGCTATAGCATGTTAAATTAAGTCAGATAGTATTGCACTTTTCACAGTACACAAAGTACTCATTGAGCAGTTTTAGCTGGGCAATGTTGATAAAAATTATCCTCTATTTGAGATTTTGCTGTTTTGTAGTCAGAATCAGAATGAGCTTAATTGCCAGGTATGATCGAGTGTTAATGAATCTAAATTCATCTCGTACACAGATTAGAAGACGCACACAATGAGGGAGTGGATACAGAAATAACTGCATTTTTAAAATCTGATGTTACATGGACACTTATTTACTATAAGATAGGAACCTTTAAAAATGGTAAGAGAATCAATATAGGCTCAAATATTTTATTAAGATATAAACAAAGAAACACCGAGCTTGCCATGAAAACTTTATAACCTACAAATGTGTGACGCATTGAGCAATTTGCATACAAAATCCCAATTTATTGCTGATCTGTGGCCTGCCGATCCTCAAGGAAATATGAATGAAGCAGTATTCAGCCTGAAGAACCAGGAGGTGCTGTCATCAAGAGTTTAAACAATGACTTCATCTGACTAAAATTACCATGGTTACTAATCAGATAATAATTAAGATAGGCCTATGATACTAGTTAGCACATAATATTTCTGTAATATGGCCAAATCATTTACAAAATCGTACACAAAGGAATGCCATACTCAGGTCTACACCAATAAGATTCGCCGTGTAATAAACCAATGCAATTGGGGGTGGGCAGAGCGACACATGTCGCCCCGCCCCAATGTGTCACCCCGCCCCAATCGTCCAGATTGCACTCTGGAGTACTTGCACCATGTTGCTGCCCATGTTAATGAATCAGACAAAACATGCGCTGCTCACGCTTCACTGACACCTGTTTCACATTGTAAGCATCAAAGACATTCAAATCTGCATTCATGCTGCTGCTGATCCGACAGAAAAGTCACGTGACTGAAAGCATGAATTGACTAATATAGAAGGAAACAGAACACACCTCATAAACAATAATGGCAAATGGCGCAGTTAAATGCACACTGAAAAACAATCAAATATATCTTCTATTAAAGCTGTTGCTATTATAGCTTCTTCACAATATTGGTGGGTTATTTTGAGGAGTCTGTCACACCCTTCTCAGATAGATTTACGGATGAATAAAGATTCGCCATCAGACTCTGTTGAACACCGCTGAGAGACGCACTTAATCTCTCTCTCGTCGTTTAATAACTGCGCTAGACTGCATTAATAACTGCATTAACCTGCATATCTATGGCTCAAGCAGCTGGTATTTGCTCTAAAATGAAGTTTTGGAAATTGCAACGCAAGGGGGCACAAATGTGTTTTGTCTGTCACAATATGAGTTAATCCGGCCCTGCTTAAAATAATTGATTTTGCGATATTAAAAGCACAATATAATACTTTGATGACATCATTATAAAAACGGCGAAGCGAATGGACGCTTGTTAAAAACCCAAGAACAACAAAAAGCAGCCTCTTTATTTAGTATTACCTTCGATCCGATCTGGTTCCCGCACTGGCCCGCCTGCAGGTGCACTATCTCGCGCATGATGACTTCAGATGTCGAGCAACTTCAAAGCAGCGGAAAAACGAGGTGTCGAAGCGGTAAAATCTCAACTGCTCGATCTTACAGCCTCTCCAGTAGACTGTCTCACTGCGACTAGCGCGCGCTCCCGTCGGCATATACTGCTGTTCTGGGTCTGACGTCATCGCGCGGGCGTGGTCTGTTCGCTAGGCGCATGCGCACTGCGCAGGTTACGCGCTCTGTGTGAAGCTCGTGTTGTACCGCAATCCGACCCACCCCGTCGTGCACGCGCCTCACACATTAATGCGCAGTTCAGCGACTTAAAATGGATTTCGTCCGGCTTCACTTCGTTTTTTTTACTGAATATGTTTCGATGTTCCACACAGCAAGCACCAAGGAGCCCACATGGAAGCGTTGTCGACATTTAAAGTAATGGGCAGAAATTTAATTCGTGTGTAAAATGAATGCAAACCGTAAACTGTCGAGACTTCTACAGGATTAAGAATAAAGAAGCTAGTTTGCGAAATAAAGCTGTTAAATTCATTACATTGAATATATATATGAATGCATATGCGAGAAACAAATGCGATGAACCATTATTATTCTTCATGACATTCATATACAAGTTCAATGGGCAGATTAATACAGTGTTTACTCAAATCACGGAGTGAACTAATAAGAAATGACAGCAGTATTATTATTATATGTATACGCAAATAACACATTATATAACGAGGCAAATAAATGTTTGCACACACTTTTTAAGTGGCATTTGTCATTACATCAAACAAATAAAAATATGACCAAATTCTTATTATAGCAGTGGCAATTGATAAAAAATATATATATATGTAAAAAGTAGCCTATATATATATATATATATATATATATATATGTAGCCTATATATATATATATATATATATATATATATATAGCCTACGTACATGTATATGTAATATTTATATGTATATTTACATATGTATAATTTATTTTTATATATTTACTCATTATTAGAATCTTTTGTTTTCGTTCATTCATTTACATTAAGCTTATGTTATGAATAGACTATATCTTATGCCTTTTTTAAAGACAGACTGTGAGCAAATAATAATTGCCATGTAGCTTCAATAACATGGGTTTACATGTTATGTTAATGCTTTTGAGCACACATCCTCGTTGTGAACCTGTACTACACCCCCTGACCAGAACAGGTTAACAAGGTCACAGACTCACCAAATATAGGACATTGTCACATTGTGTCATGGAAAATTACTTAACCTAAACATTCGAGCTTGATAAAAAATATTTAAAAAATATTAATAAAAATTCAGACAGCAGTTATCCTTTTTTGCAAATGAACTCTTTATATATATTTTTTTTACAATGTTACAATTGTTTTCCATTGCCAAAACAAGCCTTGTTTTATTATTTGTTATGTGATACCTCCATCAGCCACTTTGCAAGCATGTATATCATAATGCACCTTTTAACTTTCGCAGATGCAGATTCGGTCTCATCTCTACAGAGTCCTCCATACTTCACACTGTCCGTTAATTCAATCAAGTGATGTGTTGTCCTTAGCATTTCTAAGCAACCAATTTAAAACTTCTTAAATTAAGTGGACCCTATATTTCTGTCTCATGCAGCTCATATAAACACGACCGGTGGCTTAAATAGAGTCAACATCACAGCGTACACTATCCATCCTTACGGCCCTCTTCAATAAATGATTGCTAAATGATTTTCATAAAAGACATGCCTATATGAGAATTCCTTATGGATAATAAGTTTTGGGATCATTATTTTTTTCGGTACAGCAGATAATGACTGAGGATATTATAACCTTTTTGGGGTTTCCATTTCCAGGTACGTTTACATGCTTTCAACTAAAAACTTTAGCTTTTGTAATCATTTAAACCAGTGGTTCCCCTGTCCTGAAAGCCCCCCCTGCCCTGCACCTTTTGCATGTCTCCCTTACACACCTGAGTCCATTCATCAGCTCATTAGTAGAGACCGCAAGAACTAAATTGGGTGTGTCTGATTAAAGAAATCGGATGTCTATCATTATAATGTCTCTTAAAGTGACCGCGCCTAATTTACTAGCTGCTGTCAATGGCCTTAATGTTAATCCAAGAAAATGAGAAATCACTCACTGCTCTTGACTGAATTACTTTGTAGTTTTAACAATAATTAATCTGCAGTCAAACTAAAAATTATGCAGACAACATATTTTTTTTACTAGTGGGTGCAGGACACTATAGTTCATTTATGTAAGTGAGTATAGCAAAATTAAGTAAACTGTGGTATATACCCAAAAATGTATTATTCAGTGGACTACGCCTGCATTCAAACTGACAGTAATCAAAAAAGCCCATGGACATGTTATTGCTGACAGGATACCACATTCGGTAAGAGAAATACAAAAATATCATGATATTATATGTCAGAAACGTTATCAACGCTGTCAAAAACATTATTTAACATTAGTACACAGATCTGTAGAACAAGTAGGTTACATAATGAAATGAAATACGCAAACACTGAGTATTTCACAATCTGCTCAGTTACTGGGATTTTCACGCACAACCATTTCTAGGGTTTACAAAGAATGGTGTGAAAAGGGAAAAACATCCAGTATGCGGCAGTCCTGTGGGCGAAAATGCCTTGTTGATGCTAGAGGTCAGAGGAGAATGGGCCGACTGATTCAAGCTGATAGAAGAGCAACTTTGACTGAAATAACCACTCGTTACAACCGAGGTATGCAGCAAAGCATTTGTGAAGCCACAACAGCTCTATTGTTTTTCTTATACTTGCATTGTTGTATGTTTATCTTATGTTTAACTAGTATGTAGCACCGTGGTCCTGCGAGACACAACATTTTGTTCCACTATATGTTCACACATGTAGCAGATAAAGCTCGACTTGACTTGAAATGCTTTGACAACTACCTTAACAACTTGACAACTACCTTACTAATTAATAAGCAGTAAGTGTGGAGTTTACTGAGGCAAAATTGGAAGTTAATAGTGCAAATTTGTTCCCTATTCTATCTAAAGTGTTACTGGAAAATGTTAATGAGCCTTAAGAAACTTTAATTAATGACATCACATAACAAATAATAAAACAAGGCTTGTTTTGGCAATGGAAAACAAGTGTAAAGTTGTAAAAAAATATATATATATAAAGACTTCATTTGCAAAAAAGGATAACTGCTGTCTGAATTTTTATTATTATTTTTTAAATATTTTTTTTATCAAGCTCGAATGTTTAGGTTAAGTAATTTTCCATGACACAATGTGACAATGGCCTATATTTGGTGAGTCTGTGACCTTGTTAACCTGTTCTGGTCAGGGGGTGTAGTACAGGTTCACAACGACGATGTGTGCTCAAAAGCATTAACATAACATGTAAACCCATGTTATTGAAGCTACGTGGCAATTATTATTTGCTCACAGTCTGTCTTTAAAAAAGGCATAAGATATAGTCTATTCATAACATAAGCTTAATGTAAATGAATGAACGAAAAAAAAGATTATAATAATGAGTAAATATATAAAAATAAATTATACATATATATGTAAATATACATATAAATATTACATATAGCTACATGTATGTATGTATATATATATATATACTTTTTACATATATATATTTTTTTATCAATTGCCACTGCTATAATAAGAATTTGGTCATATTTTTATTTGTTTGATGTAATGACAAATGCCACTTAAAAAGTGTGTGCAAACATTTGCCTCGTTATATAGTGTGTTATTTGCGTATATATGAATGCATATGCGAGAAACAAATGCGATGAACTATTAATTATTCTTCATGACATTCATATACAAGTTCAATGGGCAGATTAATACAGTGTTTACTCAAATCAGGGAGTGAACTAATAAGAAATGACAGCAGCAAATACGACCTGTATCTTCATGCAGCAGGATATTCAATGTAATGAATTTAACAGCTTTATTTCGCAAACTAGCTTCTTTATTCTTAATCCTGTAGAAGTCTCGACAGTTTACGATTTGCATTCATTTTACACACGAATTAAATTTCGGCCCATTACTTTAAATGTCGACAACGCTTCCATGTGGGCTCCTTGGTGCTTGCTGTGTGGAACATCGAAACATATTCAGTAAAAAAAAACGAAGTGAAGCCGGACGAAATCCATTTTAAGTCGCTGAACTGCGCATTAATGTGTGAGGCGCGTGCACGACGGGGTGGGTCGGATTGCGGTACAACACGAGCTTCACACAGAGCGCGTAACCTGCGCAGTGCGCATGCGCATGCACCTAGCGAACAGACCACGCCCGCCTGATGACGTCAGACCCAGAACAGCAGTATATGCCGACGGGAGCGCGCATTAGTCGCAGCGAGACAGTCTACTGGAGAGGCTGTAAGATCGAGCAGTTGAGATTTTACCGCTTCGACACCTCGTTTTTCCGCTGCTTTGAAGTTGCTCGACATCTGAAGTCATCATGCGCGAGATAGTGCACCTGCAGGCGGGCCAGTGCGGGAATCAGATCGGATCGAAGGTAATACTAAATAAAGAGGCTGCTTTTTGTTGTTCTTGGGTTTTTAACAAACGTCCATTCGCTTCGGTGGTTTATAATGATATCATCAAAGTATTATATTGTGCTTTTAATCTCTCAGCGGTGTTCAGCAGAGTCTGATGGCGAATCTTTATTCATCCGTAAATCTAGCTGAGAAGGGTGTGACCGACTCATCAAAATAACCCACCAATATTGCGAAGAAGCTATAATAGCAACAACTTTAATAGAAGATATATCTGTTTGCATTTGATTGTTTTTCAGTGTGCATTTAACTGCGACATTTGCCATTATTGTTTGAGGTGTGCTCCGTTTCCTTCTATATTAGCCAATTCATGCTTTCAGTCACGTGACTTTTTGCCGCCGCTGCCGCCATCTTTAGCAGCTCGTGTGACGTTAGCCTCTCCTCGGTGATCGGAAACCAAAATTCACTCCACTAAAGTCTAGTGAAAACTTGGGCTCTTTACATCTAGCTCATACACAACCCCTCTCCACACACTCGGGCCAGTTTCAGTTAAATCTTCACCTGCCAGAGACTTGTCCATCGGCCCGGCTTGGATGCCTGCGTGCTCTCTTTCAGACTCTGGGCCGAATCAACAGGACCAGATGTGACCGACGTAACTTACCGACACAGCCGCATCTACCTATTAGATTGTTTTATTAACGTCTACCCCAACGCCAAACCTACCCTTACAGTAATGCAGATACATTAAATATTGTTGTTCAACATGAGATGGAGGATGCACTATTGATGTGCGCATGCGCAGTAGTAATGTCAGGAAACCGGACTTGGCCCGTTGCGCAGCACGCCAGACTCATTTCCATATCTACTGTCCTGTTCAGTTATATTTCACTTAAAATTGATAACGTTACCTAGCCAAAACATTTATAGATTATAATACATAAATAACACGACTTCACAAATCTATAATCTCATTATGAAAGCAATTTTAAAGTCCATTAAATAACTAGCTTGACATGAGGACATTTTATTTACAAAACCATGCAATTACACTAAAACACAACAGTTGTATAATAAGTGTAGATAAAATATTTAACATGTATTGCAAAATTACCCATGCATTTACGTGAATGAATATATAATTACACTTGGACTGTAACATTTCATAAATAAAGGTTAAAACATTAAACATTTAAAAGGTGTTTTGAAAAGCACATTGGTAAACGGTGAAGTTTTGTACTTGGCAAAATAATTTGATTATGACCTAACTGTTACTATGAATAATTTTTAAAGGTAATCAGTGAATGCTGTTTTTGGTTGTTGCTCACTGTGCAGCATGTCTTTCCAGTGACTTCTTTGCTTGGGAGCGTTCATTTCTGCACCTGTAAAGAGCAAATAATGCACAAGTATATATTACTAAAGGTCTAACTTAATGCATATTGTGTTGAAGCACATGTTGTTTGAAAGACTATTTACTTATTATTATTTACTAGGGGTGTGACGACGAGACCGTTATACCACGAGACAAGAAAAAAAAAAAGTAAAAATCAGTGATGAAAAATATAAGGAAAATAGTCTTTTATTCAACTGAAAAACACAATGCAAAAAATGTAGGTGCATTTTGAAATCAACTTGTACTTTATGAAATTAAACTTCTATTTTAATGAATTATATGCAGTGATAAACAGCATGTAAACTGGAGCTGCACGATTCTGGATGAATTGAGAATCCCTTTTTTTTTTTTTTTTAATATATATATATATATATATATATATATATATATATATATATATATATATATATATATATATATATATATATATATATATATATATATATATATATATAATTATTCGCTCACAATTCTGAAAAAAAAAAAAAAACGTAATTTACTAGTGGTTCTGACAAAATGTTCATTGCTTAAGTCTGTTAAAAATATACATTCGTTTGAACAAAAATAAAAATCCAGTGGAGTCAGTGTTTTACTTCATAAAGACTTGTTTCGGAATCTCTTTGAATAAATGATTTAATGACATACTTTTTTAACTGGGTTGTCGCCACCTGGTTGGATCTTGTGCCACGAGATCTCGTCACATCCCTGTTATTTACCCATTTAATTCTAGCACATTAAGTGGCTGTGTCCAGTATGTTTGAAATTTAAAGTGTGTATCATCCTAATTAAAGAGAGTTTACCCAAAACAGAAAATTATTATTTTAAATAATTTCCTGAAAAAGAATGGTTTTGGAGATGCGAGGATTCCGCCCGACTGCGACGACATGTTGAATTTGTGCTGAGATAAATTAAGTAAAATTGAAGCCGCAGCACCAAACATTGAAACATGCGCAACTAAGATAGTTCAATAAACTGTTACTGTTTACCATCATCACTTCGTCTCCTGCTTCTGCTCGGCTTTTCTAGGTCAACTTCTTGACTGACAGAAGACTGTTAAACACTCATTTTGGGTATCAACAGCTCTGCTGACAAATTGTTCTGTTACTGGACGAACTGATATTTTCTGATGGGTTCTGGCGTCTGGATCCTAATATTATCTGGCGTGGAGACCCGATCTAGCTATGTATTGTCATTGAAAGCATCCTGGTGCTGCTGCAGCCAACACCATACCATGTCTTTGTGTGTTAGTTGGTGAGTGGGGCAGATATGTCACTGAGGTTAGGGATAAACTTGCCCATGTAGTTGACCATGCCAAGAAATCTCGAGCAGTTGTGTTGGTGGGTTCTGGCATTTCACTGATGTCTTTGATGGATCGGCATGCAGGCCGTCACTGCTGAAGACATGCCCCACACATAGCTTACCTCATTCAGTCTGAATTTGCATTTCAGTTGATTTAGTCTGAGATTTACTTGTCTCGCCCACTCAAGCGCACTTTCTAGGTTGCCGTAGTGTTCTTTTACTGTGCGTCCACCATCCAAAATATCATCTACAATGACAGCACAAAGGTATCCATCGAAAATTTGCTCCATTGAGCATTGAAAAACTTCACTAGCCGAGTTTATGCCAAAAGACATTTTCAGGAATCTATATTGGCCAAAAGGGGTGCTGAATTTTGTGAGTAGTGATGATTTATGGTCTAAGAATATTTGCCAAAACAAATTTTTTGCATCAAGCACCGAAAAGATGGAGTTTGACATCTGGGCCGCAATTTCCTCAACCGTTCTCATTGGGTGGTTGGGTCTTTGAATAGCGGTGTTCAAGTCTCTAGGGTCTATACAAATTCAGATGTTGTTCGAGTCCTTTTTATGAGCAGCAACCATGGAAGACACCCACTCACTTGGTTCGGAAATGGGCATAATGACACTAAGATTTGTCATTCGCTGAAGCTCCTTTTTAACCTCGTCTTGCATGGCGACTGGAATGCGTCTTGCTGGTCGGATGACGGGAGGTATGGTGGGGTCAATTATTGTGGGATATGTGACCGGTAGTCTTCCCACCTCATCCTTGAAAAGGTCATCATATTTGGTCAGAATTCTGTCTGTAAATTCATCCTGACTGGGTGTGTTCAGCTGGTGGACTTCCTTGTTAAGTGTAAGTCCCATGTCTAGACAATCAGGTAGACCCAGTAGTGGCTGTGCAGAGCTTTTGATGACAAAACAGCAGGTCGTAAGTCTGGTTGGCTAGACAACATGGTAGTGTGACCGAGCATACGGTGGCAATGAGCTACACACACTTCGCAATTAGCTTTGTTGTGTTTGACACATTTAGTTCTTCCCCTCATCGCAGGTACTGGGTGGGGCTAGATGGAGTGATTACGTAATCAAATACAATTAGTAATGTCACACATCAATGTACTACAGTGTACCCGTTGAGTAGAAAAGCGAGGTTTCTAAAAATTTATGAATTATAATATATTGGCTACAACAAGGTTTAATCTGGCTGCAGAGGAGCACAACTGGGTTGCCTGACATAAAGAGATGTAATGCCCGAAACTCTTGCGCAATATGGAAATATCTAGAACCATTGGCAGCCACAATTCAGCAGAACCAAATAACGGGACTACAAACCAAATCATATCACCATAAAATAAGCCTTTATGCAGATGACATTACTTTTCATTTCAAATCCATCCAGTTCACTTCCGGCTATTCATAATATAATTAATGCATATAGTAAGGTATCCGGTTACTCCATAAATTAGTCAAAATCAGAAATTCTTCTCTTATCAGGATATAAATGGGACTCTAGAAATTGTCAGCCCCCCATTAAATATCTTGGAATGCTTATCAATTTGAACGCCAATGATCTGTTTAAATTTTATTCATTTACTTAAGACAATTAAAGGTGATTTAGAAAGCTGGAACAACCTCCCTATCTCTTTGATGGGCAGAATATCTTCCATTAAAATGAACATTTTACCAAAATTGAATTACCTTTTTTCGATGACCTCTGTTTTTCCCCCTTCTAGCTGGTTTTCCTCTCTTAACAGAATTGTTAATACATTTTACTGGAAAGGACAGAAACAAAGAATTAAACCCTACTTTACAGAAGCACACATCTTTGGGAGGATTAAATGCACCATGTTTCTATTACTTTTTTATTTTTTATTTTTTTTTTATTTTTTAGCAACACAGCTACAGCATATTAACCTTAACTGTCACCGTCCCGTATAACTTTACTTTAATATATTACCATTAAATCCTAATCTAATCATGACAAACTATACATCATTGGAAAGGTCTAAGACTCCTAAATGTATATTTACTGTTTGTTGTTAATTTATGTAGGAGCAGTAATAGATTAATTTATGACAAGAGTGCACCTCAGAACATATACACCAAACAAGATCTCTGACCTTTGACACAAATTATATTTGTTTCCTTTTTTTCCTATCACATGTTTTAGTAATCATCATATATTATACTGTATATTATTTGAAGGCTTAAAACCTCAATTCATCCTGTGAAAAAATCCTATGGGGCCTCATCTTTATGTACATCAGTGGCTTAACTGTGATCACTTATCAACAGCTATTGCAAAAATATGATGATGGAATGCAAGGTTGTTGTTTTTTTTTTTTTTTTTCTCAGAACTAGGTCTTTTTAACCAACATATACTGTGCATTGAAAACCTGTATCTGCACGCTAAACCTTGTGTGATATTATATTTGATAAGAAGTAGGTGTAGCCCTGTTATACAGCATCATATTTTTTGGTTTCTGTTTCTTGTTCTCTCTCAGTTCTGGGAAGTGATCAGTGATGAACACGGTATTGACCCCACTGGCAGCTACCATGGAGACAATGACCTGCAGTTGGACCGCATCAATGTTTACTACAATGAAGCCTCTGGTAGGCGCATCACACCAGTTTAGCACAGGAAACATCAAATGTCTGTTAGTTAAGGGGAAAGTTCAGCCCCGCAAATATACTTAGAGATACATAATCTCCAAACAAAGAAGTACAACACACAAACAAACCCTAATGTTGGTGGTGCGTTCTCTGGTTGTCTGTTTTAGGGGGAAAGTACGTCCCTCGTGCCATCCTTGTGGATCTAGAGCCAGGAACCATGGACTCTGTCCGCTCCGGTCCTTTTGGGCAGATATTCAGACCTGACAACTTTGTTTTTGGTAAGTATTTTTTTTTTGCTTGCATCTCATTGCATGCAAATATCTATATTTGATGGAGTATTGTTATGATTTACTTCTGAATGTTGAAGGTACCTCTGATATATGGATGGATGGATGGGACATGTTATACTAGTACCTGATTGTAGACTCTTCCTTGAATTCATCCACATAAGAAAGAACAAGAGTCAAAACACATTTACTTGCGTAATTACCTGTTGTCATTCCGGCAGAGGTTTTGAGCATTTCTCCTGTTGAAGGTGACTAGTCAAGGAAACCTGGTGTTTATTAAGGACTCTAACTCTCTGACCTGTATGGTTTTCAAACACTTTAGCTTAATGCAGTTTTAAAATATGCAGTATTTTATTTAAGTTTGGGTCACAAAGTGTATTTTATGTCCTGCTGGTAGGTCAGAGTGGAGCTGGTAATAACTGGGCTAAGGGTCACTACACAGAGGGAGCCGAACTGGTGGACTCAGTGATGGACGTGGTCCGTAAGGAAGCCGAGAACTGTGACTGTCTGCAGGGCTTCCAGCTCACGCATTCGCTGGGAGGAGGAACAGGCTCCGGCATGGGAACTCTCCTGATCAGCAAGATCCGCGAGGAGTATCCCGACCGCATCATGAACACCTTCAGCGTGGTGCCATCTCCCAAAGTGTCGGACACAGTGGTGGAACCCTACAACGCCACGTTGTCTGTGCATCAGCTGGTGGAGAACACGGATGAGACGTTCTGCATTGACAACGAGGCCCTGTACGACATCTGTTTCCGCACTCTCAAACTCACCACACCCACGTACGGCGACCTCAACCACCTCGTCTCGATCACCATGAGCGGCGTCACCACCTGCCTGAGGTTCCCCGGACAGTTGAACGCCGATCTTCGCAAACTGGCGGTCAACATGGTGCCATTCCCTCGTCTGCACTTCTTCATGCCTGGGTTCGTTCCTCTCACCAGCAGGGGGAGCCAACAGTACCGCATGCTCTCCGTCCCAGAGCTCACCCAGCAGATGTTCGATGCTAAAAACATGATGGCCGCATGCGACCCACGTCACGGCCGCTACCTGACCGTGGCCGCCATTTTCCGTGGCCGTATGTCAATGAAGGAGGTGGACGAGCAGATGCTGAACATCCAGAACAAGAACAGCAGCTACTTCGTGGAGTGGATCCCCAACAACGTCAAGACCGCCGTCTGCGACATTCCACCTCGTGGTCTCAAAATGTGTGCGACATTCATCGGCAACAGCACCGCCATCCAGGAGCTGTTCAAACGCATTTCAGAGCAGTTCACGGCCATGTTCCGCCGCAAGGCCTTCCTGCACTGGTACACCGGTGAGGGTATGGACGAGATGGAGTTCACAGAGGCCGAGAGCAACATGAACGACCTGGTGTCCGAGTACCAGCAGTACCAGGACGCCACCGCAGAGGAGGGAGAATTTGAGGAGGAGGGCGAAGAGGAGATCGCCTAATCGCTGTCTCTACCACCTTAGCTTCCTTTTTTGTTTCATATGCCACATCTCAGACTCCTTTCAGTCCGGTTCTGTTAAACCGAGAAAGTCCATTCAAAGTTTTTTCGTGCTTCTCATTGTAGCGCATTCATCATTTAGTTAAAATTACCAAGGATTCACTGAATAAAGATGACAAAATTGAAAAAAGTTGTTCTGTGTGACTTTATAAGTTGGTTGTACACACACTGCCAACACACATTTCAGTTTAAACAACTTGTAAAAGTGCAATTCGCATCCGATGACCCCTTTAATGATTTAAAAAAAAAAAAAATTAGCATTTGTCTCCTAAAATCATTACAAGCCATTGTCAGATTCCTGCCAGTATGATGTCACACAGATACAGGCCCCTCCCACGATGGTTGCCTGACACTGGTGTCATACACTGTTTTAGGGGCAGGTTTTCCGCTGGGTCTTAAGTCTTACATTTAGTTGTATCAAATTTAAGGCCTTAAAGTCTTAAATTGTACAAGAAAGTCTTAATTGTGTTTTCAAGAGGTCTTAAAACATTCCACCACAGCTCTGTTAGACACTGTAAAAAAGTGAAGGGCAGCTGTTACCTTAAGTAGGATTTGTACCTAATATAACACTTAATTATTTGTGTAATCATGTTTCCTGGCACACATATATATGGAGTCATGTTAACTGCCTCATATACACACTAAAAAAAAAAATTAATAAAAAAACAGAGTTTGCTGGCAGAAAATTACCAGGTCATTTTCTACTAAAATTACTGACATTTCCTTCAACATTAAAACGGAGAATTCTGTAGATTTACATTATCTTCTGTACCATAAACGGACAATTATGCAGACATTTCTAAATTATTATATCATAGGCCTATCTTTAGTAGCAAATAAATCCAGCACAATACATACAAATTGAACATGGTTTATTTTTACCTCATATAAACATTCTTAAAAGTGTGTTCTGTAGCTTTTATTTGCCTTAAAGGTGAAGACAAAAATATTACATCAATTAATTAAACGTGTAAAGCACCATTGAAAATTCTTGTACTGTGGAACACTAGTTTAAAACAGCAACCAGTAGAAAAACAAAACATGAGCATGTACTTATACAATACTGATGTTGCACCAAATAGTGGTCACAAAGATAAACTTCACTGGTGTCTCACAGTGGATTCGAACCCGGGTCTCTCACACCAAAGGCATTTGCCATTTTCTACACTAGTTTTAATATGCAAATTAAAAACATTTTAACACTTTATAAGTTGCAAGAATAAAAAAATGAATATATGAAAAATGTATTACCCAATTTGATTAGATATGTTTAACGTCCAAGCAAGAACTGTAGCAAAATTATAATTTAAATGCTGTTTTTACTAAATGCATTTATGACACTTTTCTATTGCATGGTACGGTTAACTTTTGGGGGGTTTTCCACTGGGTACAGTACCTGGTACTTTTCTTAGTACCACCTCGGCCAAGGTTCCAAGCGAGCCATACCGTTACCAAAACATGATGTGTAAACTCTGCGCATCACTGATTGGCCGGGGAAAATCGTCATTGCCTGCGTCATTGAACTTGCGGCACAAGACACAACAGACCCGCTAGATTTAAAATAGTGTCTGTGTTTATGCAGTTGAATTTTGCATATACAATTTAGCCTAAACTATGGTGCAGACATCTAAACTTGATGCCTCATATTATAGCCTATATAATGCATTATATTTACTCTATCAGTCCTCTAAATGATAACTTAATGGCATATATTGAATTTGAACACTTTTGTCACAAGAAGGTCACAATACAAGATGCAAGGGTAAATACACAGCTGTTATAGTAACTAGACACACAGCCTAATTTAATAGGACACTAATGAAATCAATTAATCAAGTTCATCAATAAAGCTATAAATTGGGGATATGACCATGCCACATTGTCACTTAAATTTCTATTCTTGCTGGCATTTTCATACAATCTAAACAATGGATCCAAAGATGTATGAGGACATTTTCAATTATAAAACTCAAGGAATTTACCCGTTTGACATTAAAAAAGAGCAAAAATATGTAATTCGCAGATGTTCTTCCAACTTCCAAGTTGATGGTAAGCGAACTACTCTAAGTGATATCCATATACTGACAGTGAGATATAGATATATACCAAGACTGGATACAAAGTTAATACTTGTCAATAAACTATACTAAATTGACTTGCCAGCAATTACAATGGTAAAAATGACTTGTTCTTTAATTTCGTTTTAAATGGGCCTATTTCTTGCATTGGGCCTTCAGAACATCTTTGATAGTTGTTTAATTATTATTATTATAGATGTTGCTAACAATAATGCTGTTTTAATCGATGGCAGACCTTACCACATTTCCTTAAAAAACAAAAACAATGTGGAGTTGAGAAGAAAAGTGGTTGGTCAAAAAGACCCAGTGCCAGTTTAGTAGGCCGTCCATCAAACAGGAGCCCAAGTATATCCCAATATGCGTATGTAAGCTTGTTCACATGCATTCAAAGAGAATGTGTCTCAGAATATGAATTTAAATGTATTTGTTGTGCTCTTTTAACTTTTAAGGTGTACAAGCCTCTGGAACTGCTAGGTATGGACCTAGTGGGTAAAGTCACCAGGACCAACAATGGCAACGAGTACATTTGTGTCCTGGTTGACTATTACACAAAATGGACCGAGGCCTATGCGATTCCCAATACATCTGCTGCAGTTGTCTCTCGCTGCATCATCAATTCCTTTTACAGGTTTGGGGCACCAAAGAGGATACTCACTGACCAAGGCACTGAGTTTGTGAACAAGGTTTGTAGCTTGCTGAATTAACCAAATTTTGTATGCATAGAAAAATTGTGTAGATAATGCATAAATATTTTGTGCAAATCAGAATTCTACAAATCCTACAGAACGTGAAAAAAAAAAAAAAAACACGAGCGGAGACAGAGGGTGGCAAATCAGGCACCGTTCTCTGTAGGCCAAAAGGTCCTACGGAAAAACATAAGGACCCAGCAAAGGAAGGGGGGCAAGCTTGAGCGCAGCTGGTTGGGGCCATATGAAATTATACATCTAATTTCACCGGACGGGCCCCGACTTTTTTACGTCTCTAGGGCTGGGCTTCGGGCCAATTTTCACGTCATAGTTCAGATGCGGGCCGGGCCTCGGGCCTGTTTTGGGTTTCTCCTTATTTTTTATATTGTAGACATCCATCGATTAGTGATGAAAAAAATTCCTCGCTGGTGGAAACAACACGAGACCGTGCCGCGAAGCGCAGCTGAAGAGTTCTGCGTTCAAATGCACGCAATAGGCTAAAGCTTGCTGCAAAACCCCAGCAAATATAACCATGAATGTAATAGTAAGGAGATATTTGATTTATTTACTAATAAACTAATGTTTTCTGAAATGGAGGGCCAAATTACTCAAAATTAAATAATTAAATAAATGTTGAAATATATAAATAAATCGTTAAATACATAATGAAATAATTAAATACATAAATAAATGCAGAAATTAATTAATTTCTTTCTTATTTACTTATTCGTTCATTAATTTATGTATCCATTCATTCCCCAGATAGCAAAATGACTCCGGAGCGGATCCGCCCCTGAGGTACCACAAGATCCGGAACGGATCCGTAAAACGGGTCCGTAACGGCGTCCACTTGTACAGCGCGGCTCCGGAAGAGATAAGGATTAATGATCCGTACAGGATCCGGTCCAGACCCTATCCGTATCCGCTAATAAAGCGGTTCATCCGGCCCGGATCCGATCTGGATCCGTTCATTAAGGGTGTATTCACACCTGTCTTGTTTGGTTCGATTAAAATGAACTCTGGTTCGTTTCCCCCTTTGGTGCGGATCTTTTGGGCAGGTGTGAATATAGCAATCGCACTCTGGTGCGCACCAAACACCTCTTCAGCTGAGTCTCGGTTCGGTTCCAAACGAACTCTGGTACGGTTTGTTTAAGGTGTGAATATGAACCGGCCTCGATCTGACCCAATTGCAGAGAGCACCGCACCTTTTGGGTTAACAGGCTCCCGTAGTTGCCTTTTGGGAAAGTGTTGTTTTCGCTACATTTGCTAGCCATTGAAAAATGAGTCGTGGTTCCACCTGGAGCTCCAAGGAGACACGCTGCCTCATTGACATTTGGGCAGATGCCTATATATCACAGTTACTGGAGAAGACGCAACGGATGTGTTCAGCAAGTTCAGCGAAAGGATGAAGGAGAGGGGATTTGAGCGGTCTCCTGCACAGTGTTGCGTTAAAGTAAAAAAAAGCGGGTTTTTTTAGGTTTCACTTTCGCTTTCTTCATACCTGATCCATGTTCTGCGCAGTGCTACTGTCAGTATGCCATGGTAGGCGCACATGAAAGCATGCTCTCTCCGTCGGAACCGTCTTGCAGCACTTCTTCATCTTCGCAAATCCTTGTTACAACATGGTATAGATGACATTGTCTCATCTGATGTTCATAGGTGTCTGCATATTGCGTTTGTAGCTGATAAAAGAAAATCAGTAAAATAATAACAATTGCACTATGAAAAATCTCCATGATTAGCCTGTTTTCGAACTTCCTGCTTTTCCCTGCTTGAGAATTTCTGTCCAATGAATTGATGACATTAGCACACATGTGGTTTTGTTTACAATTACTGGTTCACTTGAAAAAAGGGCAGTGTGAAAGCGAACCGCACCAAAAAAAAAAAAAAAACATTCTATTTGGTCCGGACCAAAGCAAGTGAACTAACGGACTTTCCTGGTGTGAATACACCCTAAGTGGGTTTATACCTTTTTTTAAATGGATAATCTGGCCAAAACTAGCTATGGAAATACCTAAAATAGAGCTGACAAACATTATGTAGACTAGATTGCTCTATAAAAGCTTAAATATTCCATATGTCTCCCTTTATTAATATTAATAAACCAGAAAATCGTTCAAAACTTGGAAATGAATCTAAACTTTTCTTGGCAAATAACAATGAAACACTATATAAAATGTAGGTATTACATCAAGATAAATAAAAAATGAAATGCAACCAGAAATTGTACAAAAACATTGTTTTATTTAATGAAAAACTTTACCAAGTTATCGAACTGAATTTTCTTTTTAGAGGTAAAGTTAATCTTTACAAATTAATTAGCTCAATTCAGCTATAAGGAATTTTATAGCATACAAAAGTTTAATTATTCACTTTTTGTCAGCTTGATGTTGATTTAATAAAACTCAATATCAGTAAAAATGTTGCAAAATTAATACATTATGAAACAAAGTCGATTTGGCAGTAAAGCAGCTCTGGAGAAAACAGTGATATCATAATCCAACAATTCAGTTCAAGTTTTGTCATTATGTAATACAATGAAATCAGTATTATTCCTGAATATTCAGTGTCTTTTAAACCCCAGCTAAGCAATCCAGAGGTGACAGTGGAACTCCAGCAGGTGACTGAAATGAAGAAAAAACACCTTGGGAGAAACCAGGAGCAGTCAGCTCAGCTCTCCTCTGGCTAAATGTACAAGGATGGTGTGATTATGATTTCAGGCTGCATCACTAGTGAGATTGTGGACTGATGTCATTCAGAATATTTCATCCAGCTCCTGCTGCTGGAAGATCAGGATATGTCACGCTGTCATTTGAGCAGAGGTGAAGTTATAGTCTGTCCAGCAGGGCTGCTGTTTAGTCCGTAGTGGACGACTGGTTTAACAGTGACTGTAATCATGATAAATCTGCATCGTGGTCCTAGCAGCTCCTGGCCTGATATTGGTATTGTGATGCACACAAATACAAGTTAGACCCTTTACAGTTCCGAATGATGTATTACTCTTACCTTTACCAAAAAAAAATAAAAATGACGATGTAGGTTATTTTAATTTGTTTTCACTGAAAAAAATGCAAGTGTTTGCTGGTGCCTCCATGTCCTGCAGAGCGCACTTTAGCTTCCACTCTCTGCACAAACTTACATATAGGCTAGCGCACATTATTATTATAGCGCAGGTTTAACATTTAAACATTGTTATATACTTGAACTGTTTTATTATTTCTATAGATTTTATTTTAGGCAAGTCGTGATGGTATGAGAAGGCTAAACTGATCAAACATAGGCTATGATCAGCTCATGCAGCTGGCCGCTTGGTCATTACTTTAAAAAAAACAAAAACTTATAAGCTATTTAATGTTGAATAAGACGCTCCGAAATTCATTTGCCAAACTAGTCATACAAATAAGTTAGTTGCAGTTTGTTACATTTAACAAAAAATAATTTACCACAGAAGTGTAAGATCGGTTCCCCAAACCTGAAATCGGACTTTAAAATGAAATTTTGACCGAGACTATATCTCTGTGAATAATGGCGTCTGCTCAAGCACTGTTTTCGCGCTGATAATCGACCGAGCTTTTTGTTCCCACAGTGCAAAGCGTAATTAAAAAATACGGAATAACACCTGTAAAAACCAAATACGGACAATTCCTTCAAATTATTACGGTATATTGTACTGTATTTTTATGGACTTTTTTTAAAATTAAATTAGTTAAGATAAACTGCAGCATAAAGAGAACCTTTTAGGTTATGGTTTACATGTACACAGCCCAAATGTCTTATTATTCTAAATAACTGATTCCTTTAATTAAAAACAACTAGTCTGAGATTTAAAGGCCTATCCCAGGGGTGTCAAACTCAGTTCCTGGAGGGTCGCAGCCCTGCCGAGTTTAGTTCCAACCCTGCTCCAACACACATACCATGTAGTTTTTAAATAATCATGTGGCCCTCCAGGAACTGAGTTTGACACCCTTGGACTATCCAATTTTTGCATCCCTCCCACTGTTAAAAAGTAACTAAGTAATTTGAGTAAATTTTAAATGAGCTACTTTTTACTTTTACTTGAGTAGATTTTTAGATTGGTACTTTTACTTGTACTTAAGTAAAATTTTATTAAAGTAATGGTACTTTTACTTGAGTAAAATATTTTCATTCTCTTTCCACCTCTGATTATTATCAATAAGTCTTTTTCCCTCAGACTGCATATTTGTCTTATGGGGCTGTCACAAGATGAACGAACATCTTCAAAGCCGAAGACTCGAAACAGGTGAACTAATTTAGTGCAGAACATTGCGCATGCGCGACTGAACGAATCACTCCCCGAGACGACTCGTTCTTCCAGAGTCACATTAAAGATTTGTTCAAAATGAACGAATCGTTCAAGAACGACCCATCACTACATGTCACTCGGCGGCCATCTTTATATATATATATATATATTTATTTATTTTTAATATTGGGAGGGGTGATGGATGTGCATGTTTACGAGTGGTTATGAACGAATGAATGAAAAGCATTTGTCCGTGTTCACTCACTCTCGAATCGGAAAGCGCTTGAGAAACAGTGTCTCTTCCACGGCTCGCTTTCAACTCATTCTTTAGTCTCGAGCAAGAGACTTTACGACATTCACGTTACATGATTTGACAGATTTTTACGTAGAAAGGTTGACAACGCACCGCATTAAAATAAATAATCATTCATGTTTTCATAACCGCTGGCCAAATTCAAAAATGAAACTAAAATGTTCATCTTTGAGAACAAGGGGGCCCCCTGGTGTTTCGGGGGCCCTACGCGGCTTGCGTATTCTACGTATAGGGAGGATCGGCTCTGAACGTAATCTATTACATCACACATTTTAGGCAATATCAAAATGTAATCTGACATTTTATTACTTTTAGATTTTTTTATTTTGAAAGTGTTCTAGTCTATTCAAAAGAATGTTGTGGTCGATAGTGTTGAATGCAGCGTTAAGATCCAGTAGCACTAATAAAGTGATACAACAACGATCAGATGATATTCTGCGGGCACCACTTAGACATCCAGCCATTGAGTGACGACAGTCTGCTATGAATCTCGTTACCCCGGTAAGCAGGAAGGGGACCAGAGCATATTACAGTGTCTGACATCGTACTTGCAAGTTCACACACCTCTTTAACATTATTTTTAGTGATCTCTGACTGGCGAAGTCGAACATCATTAGCGCCGACGTGGATAACAATCTTACGGAATTTACATTTAGCATTAGCCAGCACTTTTAAATTCGCCAAGATGTCAGGCGCTCTGGCTCCCGGTAAACAATGGACTATGGTGGCTGGTGTCTCTATTTTCACGTTCCATACAATAGAATCGCCAATTACTAGAGCACTTTCATCAGGTTTCTCAGTGGGTGCATCATTGAGTGGGGAGAACCTGTTTGATGCTCTGATCGAAACGGAAGAGCGGTGTTTTGACCTGCGACTAGGCTGCCTCACAGTCACCCTGTTGCCCTGCTGCACGGGCTCAACCGGAACCAAACAATGTACATGACTCGCTGAGCTAGTCGCATCCAAAGCCGTAGCTGCAGCCCTCACATTCTTACTGTCCTCAGTTAAAGTTTGGATGCGTGTCTCTAGTTCTAAAATCTTTTTTGTCAGCCTAACTATATCCCTGCATTTATCACATGTGAATCCCTCATCGCCGACAGAGAGCGATAAACTGTACATGTGACATGAAGTGCAAATAACAAGAGAAGCCATTACTCACCGTCATAGAGGAATGATTTACTTGCCACTGTTGTTTGATGAACTCGTGAGTTAAAACGGTGTGAGAGAGAGATGAAAAGGAGTGAGAAAAAAGAAAACAATAATAGGCTCGAATAGAAACGCGAGTGGAAATGCGAATGAACGGCTAACGAATGCTAACGCATGGTACACGCGTTGCACTCGCAGTTTTAGATTAAAAGCAAATGATCAAATTAGTCATTATAATATCATAATATGGAGGGAATTAAGTAGTGGTAATGAGGTTAAACTCTCAGTATTTTCACAAGCTACAGGGTGCTGTTTACACCAGAAGTTTTAATCCCTTGAAATTGAGCACGTTTACACTTTACTCTAAAGAGTCCTTAACCCCAGGATTATAACTCTGGAATTTGTACTGTGAGACATTACTGCATCATCAAAAATACCTCTTCAGTATCTCTTTTTTTTGTCCACATTAAACTCTGTCAGAAAGCAAATGTCAGGAGTAATCATGGACTCATTTATTTTATTTGATGCAAAGTGTGCTGGAGAGCATGTTTTATTTTCTGTAATCAACAAATAGGTGTTCTATAATTAATTAAAACATCCATAATTGAGGAGTTGATTTTGGAGCCCAGAGATGCCGATGTATCGGTCCCGGTGTGCTTTTTGTGATAGGCTTTCCTCTCTTGTAGGCCAGTATTCAACCCAGGTCCCCTCACCAAAAACATACTGCAGTCTAAAACAACAGAAAGTAAAGTCAAAATGGTCAATAAAAAAATAAGGATATAAAAGAGAACTCTTTTAAAAATGTTTGTTTTCATGATGATTTTTATACATTTTTGATAGACATCCAGTTTTACCTGAACAAAACATTTTAATAACAGGTCAAAATATGAGATCATTTGTAAAGATTTTTTGTCTGCTAGGGTCTTTTCTTGCTTACGTAATGGTGACTTTGTGGACATATATTCATATTTTAAAACAAAATAGCTTTTTTTATTAATAAATATTAAAGTTCACTTATTTTAATTAGTGCTGTCAAAATTAGTATGTTGACGCAGGTGATACATTTTTCCTGTTGAACGGTGTTAAAAATATTTAACGCTGTTACCACAGGGGCGGAGCTATAGGGTTGGCCACCCCACTCACTACTGATGCTTCTGTATCTTTTTTTTTCCTAGACAAGAATTGCATTTATTTAGATTCAGAATGTCTTTACCAGCAAATGAAATGGGAGACTTTTCTGACGCACACTGTAACTTTGCCTCGGCAAAAGGCGCTAGTCAAACAAGTGCGGAAAAGGTACAGGTGACGAGGAGCTTCAGTAGAACAACGGTGAACTGTAGTCTAGAGATGTAACGGTATGAACATTTCTCATCATGATTATAGTGACCAAAACTATCACGGTTATCAGTATTATCACGGTATTGTTAAAATGTGAAAAATATGGTAAAAATATGGTAAAATGTTGAAAAACTACTGACACATAAATTCATCAAGTTTTATATTTAAAATCAACAAACAAATACTTTTTTTTTGTTTGCATAAACACTAAAACAATAACATTACCAATGATGTCCGGATTTTAAATGACTGACAACAGTTTATCTAATAGCATGTACGGAATGATCAAATAAAATTTTGAAAAGGTTTAATAAAATGGTAAAGCTCACATTTCGTCCTTAAAATAAAGAAAAGGGTCAAGTCAAAATAGCTGATTAATAAATGATTCATAAATAATTATAAATTATTTTTAACCAGACAAAAACTGCACACAGGCTGAATGTGAATGTAACTCTCTCTGACAACTAGGCGATGCTTATGAAATAGTGGAATTAGAGCTGTTTCCCGTAACCTCCGCGGACAAAGCAGCATTGCAATTAAAAATACTTTTAGATATTACATGGAGTGAAGACGAAAACAAAATGCCATCGAATCTTTTCTGAAGAGAGTGAGAACCTTCAGAGGTACATTCATATAATTAATTCATTCACATATTCATTTGTATAATTCCCTTAGCACTCTTTTAAAACCTCCCTGCTTTTCCGCCATGTTTTTACACAAAACGAAACTACTCTGCATGCAGTGTGCATGGGAAACTGTTAGTTAAAACTGTGTGTTATGCTGAACGGTATTTATTTATCCTGAGTTGTTCAAATCACAATAGTTGAATATGGTTTTAATGATAATTAAAATATGAAATGGCAAGTGAATCCAAGATGGCGCCGCTCATGGCAGCCTCCGTGGCCTCAACCGCAGTTGTTTTTGTGTTTTTGTTAGTTTGTCCTGTCTTTAGTTATATACCTGTAATCAGGTTCACCACAGACAAATTGCTGGACATTCAGCAGTACACACCACCCGATATTTCACCAGTTTTCGATTATTCGGATGTTTTGCTGGACATTGTAGTCGGCGGAGCAGCGGTGCTGTTCAGACGCTTTAGGACGCACACATGGGGAAAGCGAGGCTGTTCAGATCTAGAAGTGCTCTTTATTAACTATTAGCCTTTCTATTCGCCGTGGGAGTTTAGAAAGCGCACATGAGCTCAGCTGTACAGAAAGTCGCTGATCAGATCACAGACACAGAACAACAACACCCGGACTCTGTTTTAATTATTCTCGGAGACTTTAATAAAGCCAATCTCTCCCGTGAACAGCCAAAATACAGACAACACATCACATGTCCCACCAGAGACAGTAATATATTCAATCACTGTTACATAGCAATAAAAGATGCCGTCCCATGGGCGACTTTAGGACTCTCTAATCACTGTTTGCTTCATCTTATACTGACCTACAGGCAGAAACTGAAATCAGCTAAACCCGTTTTAAGGACTGTTAAAAGATGGACTAATGAAGCAGAGCGGGATTTACAAGCCTGTTTCCACCTCATTGATTGGAGCTACTGCCACCGATCTGGACGAGCTCACAGAGACTGTAAAATCTTATATCAGTCTCTGTGAAGATATGTGCATTCCTACCAGGACTCATTTAACCTACAACAACGACAAACTGTGGTTCGCGGCAAAACTCAGACAGCTAAGTCAGGCCAAAGAAGATGTTTACAGGAGGGGGGACAAAGTCTTGTATAAACAGGCCAAATACACACTGGAAAAGGAGATCAGAGTGGCAAAGAGGAATTATTCTCAAAAAATAAGGATACAATTCTCTTCCAGTGACTCAGAATCGGTGTGGAAAGGTCTGAAAGAGATCACCAACTACAAGACACCATCCCCCAGCACTGTGGAGAATCAACAACTGGCAGACGATCTGAATGAGTTCTACTGCAGGTTTGAAAAACACCCCACACCCACTCTGAACACCTCTCCACACAACCATTAACACCTCCAGCAACCCCCCTCTCACCCACACATGCAATTCAAATCAGCGAAGACGAGGTGCCCCAGGTCTTCCCGAAAGCAAGCATCTGCAAGGCGTAGAAAATTACATGATCGATCTGCATTTGACTGGCTGGCCGATTTCCTGCCCTAAATCTCCTTATCTCAGGAATATGGATCTCCTTATCTCTATTCCAGAACAGGACTTCACTGTGGCTTTTTACCACTTAAACATAATTCAACCAGAACAATACAAAGACCTCTGTATCTGGACATGATGCAGGATGACCGCTTAACGCGTAATTCAATGATTTTATCAACAAGGGTTTTACGACGAGACTCTGAGCGTTGAAGTTTTACAGATACGCACCCAAAGTGACAGTCTTATGACTTCCAGACACCTCCCGCTTCGACTCACATTCCAAAAAGAAATGCTTTTCTTTTCCCCTTTTTTTTTTTTTTTTGGACAGAACAAAGACTTAAACCTTTATAAAGTATTCTAAAAGGATAAATAATAATTACTGCTGCTATTAAAGCAATATACTCAAGAGACAATATATATTCAGGTTGTATTTTATGTAATTTATAAGCTTGCTGTGTTGTTGGAACCGATGGTAGATCACTGGTGTTTAGTTTCATATGCTTGGTGTGATTATTTAGAAACACTGACCTCGATAATGGCAATTCAAACGAAACATCAACATCAACATCAGCATCTAAAGTCAATCTGGTTAGTAATAAGTGTAGCTGGTGATGCTGTTTGTGGAGTTGTTTAATCATCCTCTGCCGAGATCTTGAGAGATTTAATGTCTTTTTTTTTATCTTCACTTGATTTCATCTAAGGCTGTGGCTGAAGTCAGTTGTAGTTCTTGTATTTCTGCTCGTCTCGTCTCTTCTTTCTGTTCTTGTTTCTCTTTCTTTCAATGGTTCAGTTTGTTAACAGCAGGTGTTCTTCATTAATAGTCAATCATCACTCAGTTACTTAACTAATTATCTCATTAGCTTTAACACTGCTTCAGTGTTACTTTTTTTTCAAAGTAACACTGTTCAAAGTTCAGCTCCAACTCTAATCAAACACACCTGCCTTTAATTTTCATGCAATCCTGAAGACCTTAATTAGTTGCTTCAGGTGTGTTTGATTAGAGTTGGAGCTAAACTTTGCAGGACAGTCGATTGCCACGAACAGGGTTGGGCACCCCTGGTGTAGTATAACGTTAATTCCTTTTTCTAAGATAAAATAGTATTAAATTGTTTTTTTGCTACTAACTTTATAGTGCTAGTATATTGTTTCACTGCTTTCATTGAGTGCACACATCACTTGCAGAGACACACAGATCAGAGATTGCGCTACGCACAAATGAAAACATTCACGGGCATGTGCACTTGTCAATTCAACGCAAGTTTTATTAATGTAAAAGCCTCAATACTGATTCGCTACATTATATTTATCAGAAACTGGGGGGCAACATTTATGTTTTTGAAGTAACAAAACTCATAGCTTCATTGTTTGCATAGCAAGACGCAATTCACACATGCAACTTGCATCCCTCTCTCTCAAAAATTACTTCAAATCATAGCTATAATTCATTATTCCATTAAATGTGATCTTACCATAGTACTTCATCTCTGTGCCTGATTTCAAGACGATTTTCAAGATGCTAGATCTCTGCTACGCATTGGGTGTTTTTTTTTTTATCATTTAATACCCACCCAGCCATTACATAAAGGATAACATCATTATTTTGTATTGTTAGAGTTAACAGTTGGTTTATTTATTTACTTATTTTTGAAAAAATGTAACAAGAGATTGGAACGTCTGAAATTATATAGATAAATATAATAATAATAAAATATACATAGATCTATACATAAAAATATATATGAATATTAAACTGCTTAGTTCAACCTCAAGCATTACTGTTATGTTGGTCCATAAAAAGCATACCGTGTCGTCATTGCTTTCACGAATCACAAGGAAATTTAACCACATCTGGACTGAAAAAATGTGCGATTAAATCGTTTTTTTTTTTTTCTTCGATTGACAGCACTAATTTTATTATTTCTTATATTAAATAAATTATATAATTTATTATTTTTTATAAGCATTGCAGCCTTTTAATCAGATTTGTTTTTTTTCCCCTTCAGTCTCTGGACATTTTTGACTTCAAAGCTCACAAAAATAATCAAATTTACTTCAACTCTGAAAATAAAATATATTCACTATAGAAGATTTGTATTCAAGTTATATTTGTATTAATTGTATTGATCATTTATTTAAGTGTATGAACAACATTCTACATACTTTAAATGCATAAACCTCAGGCAAATCATCCTATCTTGAAAACAGAGTGGAAACCTACCTTCCGCCTATATCTGGCAGGTCAACAGATTTGCCCATGATGAGGTATGACTTGCCTTCTACCAACCCTAAATGTTCTCTGCAACTGGGAAGACCCCAAAATTGTCTCACTTCCCCTTCAACACCATCATCAGTGCCTACAGGACAGAACAATGTTTACAAAACAATTCTACTGCAGTGCAAATAGAAATCAGACATGTTTCATTTGAATTTCATGATCAGTGGAGAAACATGGATGGAATAATGAACTTTACCTTCTTTTATCACCTGCTCCACATTCATCTCATAGATGTCAGTGTCCTGTGTCAGATTCATCGTCAACACTTTGACTTTATAAACTGTCGAACATACATATTATATTGTTATTACCACAACGAATTATACTTCAGTGGTCATTTTTCAAGTCAAACATTTTTTTTAATTGCATTTACAGCAGGGTTAATGGAAGTTAACTCAAATATGAAAATTGTCATCATTTACACCCTCATGTTGTCCCACACCTTTATGACTATCTTTCTTCAGCACAACAAAAACAAATATATTTCCCACAAAAAAAAAAAAAAAAAAAAGAAAACTCACTGATTAGTTTGCAGGGGTACTTGAGTTAACAACTCACTGAAAGTGTTTAAAAGTGACTTACGAGTGAAACTTGTCAAATTTCACTCTTAAGTCACTTTTGGCTTCAGGAGACTTGGAATATAGTGCACAAGTCACATGATCTACTTTTATGATATGTTTAGCATTTTTGGAGATTAACAGACATGGTCACAATGAAAAGAGAACATGCTACATCTGTTTTGGAAAACTGTTTTTAAGCAACAATGTGCTGACTACTTTGCATTTTGTCTATGATTTATATTTTTTGATTGTGCACCTGAGTTTTATAATTTTTTTAGAGGTGCAAGCTTTGTACACTACTCAAAAAAATTAAGGGAACACTTAATCACAGTATATCAGTCTGTCCAGTTAGGAAGCATAAGTGGTTGTGAATCAGGCCACAATCACACGAAGCCAGAGGTTTCCCTATTCAATTATTATTATTTTTTTTCTCGTTCTTCCATAAACGGCGTCGTCTCGAGAAATATCTGCATACACACAAAACCACTGAAACCAACTCAAAACGATTTAGTATACATGCCAGACCAGTATGTGCTGCTGTAATTCTGCCACATAGATACACTAAAAAGGAGAAGAGTACACTGTAAAAAAATTCCGTAAAATTTACGGTAAAAAACTGGCAGCTGGGGTTGCCAGATTTCTACCGTAAGAGCAACGTTTTAGGTTTTAACTTAAATTTACAGTTAAACACCGTAATTTCTTTAACTGATATAATCTTAATATACAAACCTATTAAAGTACTGAAATCTGTTTTGTTCCTTTCAAATACACTGATAACCACCAAATGCAGGTGATGATGAGAAAGTCACATGATGAGCCAAAGCCCATCACAAGCATCTTATAAACAATAAAATATATAGAAGGTGCACAGTGTGATTCACACAAGCACTAAACACCATCATGGTGAGACTCATTAAACTGAAATATGCTATAAACATTAATTTAACAACATTAGATGTAACATACAAACCCTAATAAACATAACTGATAAGAAAAAACTAAGAAACGTCAAATTCAAACAGAATTTGAAATGGAACGCAGGGAATTCTGGGAACGTCAGTTTACGGTTTTTCCCTGTAAATTTTACAGGAACTTTCCGTTAACCATGTAACAGGTTTTTACCGTAGCATTTTCACAGTTTTTTACCGTTAAAATCACGATAATTTTTTACAGTATAGGAGCATGCGCATAAATCTTGCACGCTGTATAAAAACCCAACACAACAACACGCAAGAAGGTTTTGCTTTAGTAAAGCTAATAGGCTCAGTAGCTTCTGAAGCACGAACACAAGCATTGTTGTTGTTGTTACGTGACATAGTGGTCTCTGACTAGGGTCGAGATGTGGGGTGATGACATTATCGTTTCACAAAAGATATAGATTGGTTGAACACACGAAAACACAAGGCTCCCAAAACGTTGGATCCGTCTGGACAAAACGCAGATACAATACATCGTGTGGATAGGCCCTCAATTCCACCTGCTTGGGTGCAAATGAAAGTGACAACAGGTGCCCTGGAGAGACAACAGCAAGACAAACCCCAAAATTAATGGTTTTGCAGGTGATGGCCACAAACAATCGCTCTCTCCTTACCCTTCTTGTCTGATTTGTGTCTATGTTTGTGATTTGTTCATGTCCTTCTCACTATGAGTGTAGGCAGCAACTGCGACTCACTCACATTGCACAGGTTGTCCAGCTCCTCCATGATGGCACATCCATAGATGCCGTCACAAGGAGGTTTGGTGTGTCTATCAGCAGTCTTAAGATCATGGTGGAGATACAGAGAGACAGGCTGTTACACAAGGAGATCTGGATGGGACTATAGAAGGACAAAAACACAGAGGCAGGACCTGTATTTGCTTCTTTGTGCAAGAAGGAACAGGAGGAACACTGCCAGAGCCCTCCAGAATAACTTCCAGTGGGCTACTGATGTGCATGTATGGGGACGAATATTCTTGGAGGGTCACACAGATCTTCAAGTGCTAGCCAACAGTACTCTTACTGCTGTTAAGTATCATGATGAAATCCTCAGAACCATTGTCAGAAATTACAGTGGTATTTTGGGCTCCTCCTTGTGCATGACAATGCCTAGCCTTATGTGGCCAGAATGTGTAGGCAGTTTCTGGGTGATGAAGCCACTGACTGTTGCCATTGATGCCACTGATTGGCTCTCACATTCCTCGGCCCTGCATCCACTCGAGAACCTTTAGGGCATTATGTATCTGAGCATCTGAAGCTGCCAATTAGCACCAGAGACTGTCCAGGAGCTCACTCATGCCCTATTTCAGGCCTCATCAGAAGCACGCTTAGACATTGTTAGGAGTGCATACAGGCAACATGGGGGCCATACACACTAAAGACTTACATTATTAGTTGCTTGAATGAAATTCATGCAGTCTGTATTTTTTACTTTGACTTTTAATGTGATTTTGAGTTTAGCCTTTGGTTTCCACTGACCATTGTCACATTATCTTGTTCTCAACAAATTACACAGTTTACAGAAGTAAAGATATTCAACTTGAATATTCTGTTCATTGAGATGATGTGAGATTTAGGCGTTTCCTTTGTGTACAATTGTTCACTATGAAAAGAGCAGTGTGAAATGCAGTCATTTTTGTGTCTTACTGAAAAACAACAGGATCAAGAAAGTTGTAGGTTCAAGAAGGCTTGATCCCCCTGATGGATGGCAAAACTGGATTTACTTTTAAATATGAAGATGCATTTCTGTAGCTCTGACTAATTGATTTCAAAGGTGTGATGAACTGGAAAACCAAATTTCCATTGATCTTTGGACAAATAAGAGGTCACTGAATTATAAAAACATCCTGTAAGTTTCAGAACTCAAACTTTTCTAGTTAGTCTAAAAACAGCTTATATTTAAGCCAGCCTGCCAAAACGACAACTTGTGTAATGTATGACTCTATTAGTGTCCCTTAACAATGCCTCCACAGATGAAAATCAACGCCTGCTTCTATATCACTGTTCAGCCTCTCCCACCGATTCGCACATGTAGTGTTTACGAGAAAGGCAAATGCGCAGGTCTATGCAGAAACCAAACAATAAAGATGGCAAAGTTGCCATCCTTCTGATCCCGACATTAGGACCGAATGGATAAACTTTATTTTTTAATGAAGATCCACCCAGGTAACAGAAGTTTGTTATAAGATCGTTCTCCAAATATTCAATTTTGGTTCTGGGAACATAAAAAATGTCCAGTTTTCTTGACGTTAGATCATTGGTCTCAAACTCAAGTCCTGGAGGGCCACAGCTCTGCATAGTTGAGCTCCAACCCTAATCAAACACACCTGATCCAGCTTATCAAGCTCTTCAGGATCACTAGGAACTTCCAAGCAGGTGTGATTTGGAGCTGGTTAGAGCTAAGCTATGCAGAGCTGTGGCCCTCCAGGAACTGAGTTTGAGACCAATGTGTTAGAGCAGGGCTGTCCAAACTCGGTCCTGGAGGGCCGGTGTCCTGCAGAGTTTAGCTCCAACTTGCCTCAACACACCTGCATGGAAGTTTCTAGTATGCCTAGTAAGACCTTGATTAGCTGCTTCAGGTGCGTTTAATTAGGGTTGGAGCTAAACTCTGCAGGACACCGGCCCTCCAGGACCGAGTTTGGACAGCCCTGCGTTAGAGGAAAGATTTTAACCCTTTTAGTGGGGAGTTTAAAATATTCTAGTGGTCACCCCAGAGTGAGTTTAAGGCGACCGTTATTTTAGAACGTTTCCCCTTACTGTTTCCATGGCGACGCGTCATGTTTGTCATGTGACACACCACAATAACACTATGACAGATGGATCCACTATGACAGATGTGCCACAATAACACTATGATAGATAGATCGCTTTTATTTAGTTTTTTTTCCTTTTTTATTTAATATATTCACAGACTTGCTTACCATGTCATGGACAATCTGATATTACGATTCACAAATATGTGTAAACGAATGCATTTTGTAATTTAAACACCTTTATAAATTATCTTGATCTTGATCTGTAACGTGAGATGGGCGCCGCCATGTTTGTTCACTTTCAACTCCACCACCATCATCAAGTTTGCTGATGACACTGTTGTGTTGGGCCTGATATCAGACAACGACGAGACGGCCTACATACAGGAGATTAAGAACCTGGAGAGTTGGTGCCAGGTGAATAGTCTACACCTGAACATCAGCAAAACTAATGAGCTGTTAGTGGACTTCAGTACGAAGCAGGAGCGGTCATACCAGCCGATTACGATCAATGGGACTCCAGTGGAGAGAGTGGACAGCTTCAGATACCTGGGTGTTCACATCACGCAGGACTTGACTTGGTCCTGCCATACCAGCACCCTGGTGAAGAAGGCCAGGCAGCGTCTGTACCATCTGAGACGCTTAAGGGACTTTAGACTTCCCTCTCGGGTGCTTAAGACTTTTTACACCTGCACCATCGAGAGCGTCCTGACGGGCAGCATCACTTCCTGGTTCGGGAACTGCACTATGCAGGACAGATGAGCCCTCCAGAGGGTGGTGCGTTCAGCGGAACGTACCATCCACACCGAGCTCCCTGACCTGCAGGAGATCTACAGCAAGCGGTGCCTGACCAGGGCCAGGAAGATAGTGAAGGACCTCAGCCATCCCAACAATGGACTCTTTTCTCTGCTGCGTTCAGGGAGACGCTTCCGCTCCATGAAGGCGAACACAGAGAGAATGAGGAGGAGCTTCTTCCCGCAGGCCATTCGGAGTCTTAACCACTCTCCACTATAATCACATCACCCCACACTTTCACTTTGCACAATTTCAAGTACAATCTGCACTAATTTGTAGAAGGTTTCGTGAGGATAAATGAGTGGGACTTACATACCATTTGTCTTTGTCTTTAGTATTCCTTTACTCATTATACACTTAACTGCACTGCACAGCACACGGACACTTTATCACTGACATACACTTTATTTTATAGAATCATATTCTATTTTTATTCTCATATCTATTTTTATTTTATTGCTAGTTTATTTCTATATATATCTACTGTACTTATTTTTCTATTTGTATTTTTGTAAGCTTGAGGTTGTCTTAATTTTGTTGGACAATTTGATGGACAGTCATACAATACATTTCACTACATGTCGTACTATGTATGTATACGTATGTGACAAATAAAAATTTGAATTTGAGTACTGAACTAGTTTAGAGTCTAACCTCAGAGTTAAATTTCCTTTATTGATTACAACAACCTTTTGATTCCACAGTGAGATATTTTGTATTTTCAATACATTTTGGAAGGATTTCTTACAACCTGCTCTGATCCAAGAAAAAAATAAAATAAAAATAAGAAGTGTAAACACACAGCACACACAGACATCAAGAATCAGCGTATGTATCTCAGCAATGGTGAGAAACAACATATTCAGATATAAATAAACATATCAATTCGGAACATCACAAAACAAGCTACTAAAAAGGTCACAAAAACAGCAAAAATAAAAGAAAATGGCAAGAATAAAATAAATTACAAAGACAATTCAACTCATAATTTATTCATGCCGCAATGCATGATGGGAGCCATGGTTGTGATTCTCACGCTGATTCTTGATGTCTGTGTCTAAATTAAAAAAAGTTTGTTGTTGATTAAAATAGGTTTTAAAAACATCTAATTATACTAATAATGCCAGATCTTATGTTGTTTGCAGTGTTGACGTAACCAACAACAACAAAACTAACTACACTCTAAAAAATGCTGGGTTAAATATAACCCAGCGCTGGGTTAAAAAGGGACGAACCCAGCAGTTGGGTTGTTTTGACCCAGCAGGTGGCAGAGGTGTACAGTCCAGGGTTCAGAAAGTAAAAGTCCTGCCAGATGCTTATTCCAACTCAGCAGCTGATTTCGCCAGAGGAACCAAGTCATTCCTTTCAAGTCACAAACAAGTCTCAAGTCAAATCCCAAGTCCTCAAAGAGTTAATGACATAATTAAGTGACTGAAGAAAGCAACATCACTGAAGAAAAGAGAAATACAAAAACGTATGACTTGAGCCACAGCCTTGGATGGAATCAACTGAAAACAACAACAACAACACGATGCCACCATAATTGTAGCTCGTGATTTCTATCACAGATTTACATGTGACGGCCATCTCTTTGACCATCAGTCTTGATTACTTGCCCAAAATTTGACGATCTCCTTCCCGTGTTGAACTTATTGATAAGTGTTCTTTTGTCTTAATGTTGCAAGCTGTTTTGTGAAAGAGGCTTGCTGGTTAGGCTTTCTTTAGACGGGTTGGCTCTAGGATCTGGACAGATTTAGGATGTCCTGTTTTCTTGGGCCTCTGTGGAATTTCGGCTCCTCAGGTTTCGATGTTCTGATCGAATCTTAAATTTGTCTGATTCGGTCTCTGATATCCTACAGACTGTATTAATTTTTTTATTTTTTGACCGTAATAAGCAGACTAAAAAGTTAAACATGTGAACGGATACCGTTTTGCAACCAATTTATTTGCTATGCTCAGTAACGTAAAATAATGCTAGTCATAGCATAATTGCTTATATTGACTTGAATGAAATAGCCTAACCTAAAAGAATGACTTGTGGATTTATGTGAACGCCAGCAAGCAGGCATACTCAGAAATGCGTGTGGATTAAACATCTCCGATGACGTTCAGCGCCATGGATTGATTTTATCGGGTTACAAGAAAAGGTAGGATATGGACTTAATTGCGAGCAACTGATCATGCTACGGCATTAAAGTGCACACACATTCAACTAGAAGTGACAGCCTGGTGAATAATCTGCATTACAAAAAGGAGAAAAAAAATCTTTAAAGATTATTCACGATTATGTATTGCTGCCAAGGTGTCTAGTCTTTACAGTGCTTTGTCATATGGAGCTCTTTGGTAGATCGCGATCTAATTCGTTTGTCTACACCATAATTAAAAATGCGGCAGACTTTAATGGACTGGAAAAAAAAAGGCAGAACATCGTAAACTCCAAACTGGCATGTAACTTCATTTTGACGTGCGGCTAAACATCAGGTGTCTTCAATAATGGTCAATCATCACTCAATGAATCTTTTAATTACCTCATTGACTTTAACACTCTGTAATGTGGACACATAGACACCCAGCAGTGTTAATTTGAAACTGGGGATTTTGCTGTGTATAGTAATGTAGTATCAACTGACTCTCATGTAGGCCTATATTTTACAACATTAGTTAAGATATTTTTTTTCCCATTGAGCAAATTTGGCATGTGTACCTAATATATATATGCCTGTGGAGTCAAGACATTTGCAAATATGATTAAAAGATAAAGTATATGAGACAAAACTATAGAATGCCACATTTTATTATTAGCCGTTTCAACACCAAATAAAAAGAACAGCACTTTTAGAGTTCATCCCACTCATTGATGTGAGCATAAGTATTGGGACAGTTGAACATAAGGTAGATATAAAAGATTAAAAGCTATTATTTAGTTGCAGATCCCTTGCGCACAATCACAGCAGTGAGTCTGTGACCCATAGACATCACCAGACTCTTGGTCTCATCCTTTGAAATGCTTTTCCCAGCCTTTAATGCAGCCAATTCCAATTGTTGCTTGTTTTGGGGAGTTTCTGCCTTTACTCTCCTCTTCAGCTGGTGAAATTCATGTTCAATCGGATTTAAATCAGGAGATTGACTTGGGCAATCTAAGACTTTCCATTTCTTTGCCCTTATAAATTCCTTAACTGAACTGGCAGGGTGTTTTGGGTCATTGTCCTGATGCAATATGGAGCACTTCCCAATGAATCTGGTGGCATTTTCTTGAATATTGGTAGGCAGTAGATTGTCAGAGCATCACCCCTGCTTTCTGGAAGTTGTTGCTGATTTTACAGACACGTCTTTTAGGATTCATTTTCACAGCTTTTATGATTTGTCTGTCATCAACTACTGTTCTTTTCTCAGCCGATCAGGTAGTTGTTGGTTGCTGGTGGTTTCCAAACTCTTGATTTCTCCATGCCCTTTGTTTTTGCTATAGCTCTAATTTACTTCCTCTTTTCTTTTAGCATCCAAATTGCTTGCTTTTCTTTCAAAGTCAGCTCCCTCATCTTCATCCTGGTTTGTGTGTGTCATCATCGAATGCAAGATTCAGAATCCAGAAGTAATGCATATAACTGATACGACACATTCCCTGCTTTTAATATCTGAAGAATTAATGCAACAGGACACAGCTGATCACTTAGAAAGACCTGTGAGGCAACTGCTCCAATACTCACATCAGATAGAGGGATGAACTCTAAAAGTGCTGAACTTCTTAGCTGGTAAAACATGTATGTGTTGAAACCAGGTGTGTCTCACTCATACTGGAAAGTGAAGCTGCGGGCTCTCTGATCGCCCCCTGGTGGCTGGCTGCAGTACAGGTCATAAACCATGTAAACGAATGGGACATGAGTCATAACAAAAAAAATTACACTTCCAATACAATTTTCCAAAATATGATTTTGGTCATTTAAGGTAGTTGTTATCCCACTGATATATGTTCAATTGTTCGTTTTTGTGGTAAGTTTGATTTTAGCTAGTAAATTGATGCTATGAAAACGGGGCGTGTCGTTATGGTTGATTGGGTCTGCGGGAGTTTGGGCGGGAGTTTGATTCCGCGGCTCCACCTCACGACTATACTGCGCAGACTCGGGCTCCAAACGAATCTCTACTGCGCAGACTCGGGCTCCAAACGAATCTCTACTGCGCAGACTCGGGCTCCAAACGAATCTCTACTGCGCAGACTCGGGCTCCAAACGAATCTCTACTGCGCAGACTCGGGCTCCAAACGAATCTCTACTGCGCAGACTCGGGCTCCAAACGAATCTCTACTGAGCAGACTCGGGCTCCAAACGAATCTCTACTGCGCAGACTCGGGCTCCAAACGAATCTCTACTGCGCAGACTCGGGCTCCAAACGAATCTCTACTGCGCAGACTCGGGCTCCAAACGAATCTCTACTGCGCAGACTCGGGCTCCAAACGAATCTCTACTGAGCAGACTCGGGCTCCAAACGAATCTCTACTGAGCAGACTCGGGCTCCAAACGAATCTCTACTGCGCAGACTCGGGCTCCAAACGAATCTCTACTGCGCAGACTCGGGCTCCAAACGAATCTCTACTGCGCAGACTCGGGCTCCAAACGAATCTCTACTGCGCAGACTCGGGCTCCAAACGAATCTCTACTGCGCAGACTCGGGCTCCAAACGAATCTCTACTGCGCAGACTCGGGCTCCAAACGAATCTCTACTGAGCAGACTCGGGCTCCAAACGAATCTCTACTGCGCAGACTCGGGCTCCAAACGAATCTCTACTGCGCAGACTCGGGCTCCAAACGAATCTCTACTGAGCAGACTCGGGCTCCAAATTACGTCATTTACGCACGATGGCAGCGGCCATACTGAGATGTTTTGGCTTCACTTTTCTATAGTTGAAGGAAGCGGAGACGCATCGTCCATCTTTTTTTTACATTCTATGGTTGAAACGGCTAATAAAAAAAAAATGTGACATTCTGTAGTTTTGTCTCATATTCATCTTTTAATCATATTTGTAAATGTCTTGACTCCACAGCTAACAGAGCAATTTTGTCTTCACTGTTCCAATACTTATGGAGGGCATTGTGTATGTATGTATGTATGTATGTATGTATGTATGTATATATACACATACACACACACACACACACACACACATGCACACACACACACAGCTTGTGAATGAGAATTGAATTGTGAAATTGATGTCAAAACCCAGCCCTACTTAGAATAACATTAAAAACAAGACAAAGCAAACCAATTTAAAAGATAATAAGTTCATCTCTACAATACATTAAAATCCAGAGAAAACAAGTGGGTTTATAACTTAGCCTTACAGTTTGACAATGTTTTAGCAGTTCTGATACACAATGGAAGACAATTCCACAATTTAGGGGCAATAACAGAAAAGGCACGATTCCCTCACATTTTTAATCTTGTCCTAGGAATAGTCAACGGACTCTGATCAGATGATCGGAGGGATCTCAATGGGTTGTGTAAAAGCAACATACTTGAAAAGATACTTTGGTGCCAGTCTGTGTAAAGATTTAAAAACGAGTTAAATAATCTTAAAATCAGTTGAACAGTGGACAGGGAGCCAATGGCAAACATTACCCCAGACATCGAAATTGGGGTAATATGATCATGTATCCGTACACCCAGCTGAAGTCTCGCCGCAGAGTTTTGTACTATTTTAAGTCAAGAAATAGATTGTTTGTTTATTCCTACAAAAAGATAGAGTTACAGTAGTCGAGTCAGATAGAGATAAAGGCATGGATTATCTTTTCAAAATCTCTACGAGAGAGCCAAAGCTTTGCTTTTGCCAAAAGCCTTAGCTGATAGTTTGATAAACTCGGTTGTACAATCCAGCTTCTACTTTCTATCAAATAGCACACCCAGGTTTTTTTTAAACTGGTTTATGAAAGCAAGATAACTTCTCCAAATTAAGATTCTGATACCCATCAGAAGGACTAAATCTATCATACCCATCAGAAGGACCAAATACAACAATCTCTGTTTTGGATTCATTTATCACCGATCACTGGTATTTGTCATGATACTGTATCGATTTAATATTGCTACCAAGGTATTTGATTCTGGTATGCCAAAGCCAAAATTGTGGTATGAGCCAACCCCAGTTTAGAACAACATCAGGGTGAGTAAATAATGAATCTTAATTTCTGAAAGTATAAGAGTAATGACAAATCAACACACAGAACTGAATGTATTTACCATAATCTATGCCAGTGTCACAGGATTTATTCAAACGTAGATTTTCGTCAACTCTGTTTTTCTTCTGGAAAGTGCAGTTTTCTGTGTTCGGAGAAGTTGATGTTTTTATACACATATACACTTATCACACACACGTACACAAATATTGTTTCCTCATTCATGTACAAGAACACAAAAATCCTAACTGAATACTTAAAATGACAAGTGGACTGCAGAAAACCAGATAAAATGCTACAACAGTACAGGATATGTTATCATTTACTATTTGAGAGTTATAATACCTTCTGCACACTGGCACAGATCTCCTTTACACAGTCTGTATAGAGCGCCATCTGCCCTTTCAGGGTGGTAGAACTTTTTACAGCGTGCATCTGAAAACACACACACACACACACGCACACACGCACGTTAAATGCAAGGTAGTCGATTAATAAATTTTTTTACTGTGCTAATTTCATGATATGCAAATGAATTAATCTCAACAAATATAAAAATGTCTGCTGAGAAAACCCCACAAATAAAGATGATTTGAAGGCATTATTGTGGCAAATGAGTAAATCACACTGATGAAATCGCATTATTGCTGGCCCTTATATTAGGGGCCCGTTTCAGAAAGGAGGTTAAGTGAAAACTCGGAGTATGTTAACCCTGAAATGAGGGAAACTCTGGGTTTCAGAATGGGAGGTATGTTAAACCTGAGAAAGCAGAGTAAGTCAAGCCCGTTTCTGAAAGAGAGGTAACTTATACTCAGAGTCAGTTACCATGGCAACTTACTCTGTGAACCTAACCTGGTCGGGAGCAGGTTTTCTTTGGTAAACCCAGAGTTTCTTTCGGTCTCCTCCCCCTTTTTAAAGTGTAAGCGATGTTTTAATACCTCATTCATTCATTCACGCCGCAAAATTGCTTTTCTTACTGAGTATGTTTGTCTTATTTCAAGTACAAACATTTAAAATTTAAGTTAAGAGGCATTTTCTATACATGAAAACATTTGTTTTAGATATTTAGTCTTGTTAAAATAAAAAATTGTTCTACAGAGTGTAAGAAAAATAATCTTAATGCAAACGGAAACAAGAATAGGCTAATTTTAATTTCTTACCCCATTGCCAGATAATTTGGAAAATAAAATAATATTTTAATTTTTTTTTCCTTCATGGAAACAAGACTAAATACCTTATAGCCTATTATTTATGTTATTATGTTTTTTTACACCGTATTCATGTGCATATTTATTTGAGCGGTACCATTTTAAATGGTAGTTTTCTTTTAAACATCAGAGATGCAGAGCACATTATAAGATATGCAGATTTTAAGTAAAGTGTGCATCGCTCTCACGCTCTTTCTGGGAATTGTTTCCTGGGCACAAATCCGTCAAAGAGGAGTATCACAGGACTGTAGGTCAGTGGTGTAGCAATGGGTTTAAATGAGGCTAATCTGATAAATGATGTTCACTTGATAACATCTTTCTGTGACCTGTGGAAGTAACCTGAAATAATCAGAATTTCCTTCAGGATTTCCAGTGTGGTTGGATGCATTGATGACAAGCATGATTACTGTATGAAATGGAAGGATGCCAGATGGATGGGTAGTACGAGCCATAACCACCACTACAGCTGTTAAATAAGCAAATTATTACAATTTTTTGGTCATCTTTATTTCCTAATACAAAAGCAAAAGTTATTACTTTTACTTTTGGATTTTAGAAATCTTCCAATACTTGACCATCTCCTCTTCATCTGTCAGTGGTGCTGGTCCAGGTTCTCCCTCTGCCTTCTTGTCAGTAGTTAATTTTATTACTCTAATTAAGAAATGTAACCGGTTGGATTAGAGAATATTTAATTATGTGAAAAGAGTGCTAGACTATGTGGAAAAAGCTGCAGCGCATTGAAATAGACACTGAATGATATTTAATGTCAAATGTCTGTAAAAAAGTCATTTAGCCCACACCCATGAACCTTTCATGTTTAAAGCTTTACCTTGATTCAATTGTGTTTTTATACTTCATTTTTAGCTGCTGCCACGTTCTTGTTTATTTTTCTGTCTTTTTTTTTTTTTTTTTGTGGCCATGAGATACCATTAAAATGAATATTAGTTCAATAATTTACAGTTTTCACCTCAGATATTATAACAGTTATTAAGTTATAGACAGTTATTAAGAATTAATGTTACGCATTGACGGAGGTACGCACGCTGACGTCTTTTTGGCGGGAGCTGTTGCCATGGTGAATCGTAATTTCAGCGCTCCGCTGATCATGACTTTTCATAGTCGTGGTGCACGCGCTTAACTCAGAGTCAGTCAACTCAGAGTTGATTGAACTAACTAATTTCAGCTGTTCTGTAACCGAAAACTCAGAGTTTCCCATCTCAGGGTAAGTCAACTCAGAGTTCAAGTTTTAACTCAGAGTTGGTTGAACCTCCTTATTGAAACAGGCCCCAGGTCATATGAGATCAAATGACTGTTCAACAACAAAAATGTTTGTCAACATTTTTTTTTTAGTGTTGTCGATAATGTAAACCATGTCAACTGTGTGTGTGTGTACCAGAGGTGGGACTTTCATGTCAAATCAAGTCATATCCCAAGTCCTCAAAGAGTTAAAGTTAATGAGATAATTAAGTGACTAATTAAATGATGATTGTGCATTAGTGATGAACACCTGCTGTTAACAATCAACATCACTGAAGAAAAGAGGAACACATAAGGTGTGTTCGACTTGAAGCGGCGCTGTGCAGAATGATCAGTGTATGACATCAAAGTACCGCGAGAGCGATTCGAAAGCTTAAGGATCAGTCTGCTCTCTTATCACTCTCATGGTACTTTGATGTCATTCTGCGCAGCGCCGCTTCAAGTCGAATGCACCTAAGAACTACAAATATCTTCAGTCACAGCCTTGGATGGAATCAACTGAAAAACAACAACAACAAAAAAAAAAAAATACACACGATGTCACCATAATTGTGGTCTAGGTTTGCTTTAGTTGGTCTCTTGACCCTTTTACTAATTCAAAGCAATTTGTTTCCTAGTAGTTGTAATGTTGTTTCACAGCAATCGTTTGTGCAATGCTGGATCAAACCTTAGCAGATTAACATACACTTTCTGCTTATAACTCATGATGAACAAACATCATGAAGTGGTGTCTCTTTTTGGTTTATTGATTGACATTCAGGTGCTACTGAAAGGCAAAAAAAAGCCACAGTAATGCTTCAATATTGGGAAAAAGGAAGGGGGAAGGCTTTTAGACATGAACATTTATCATACGATCCTCAACAGTGGTGACAGTTTTTCATACTACAGAGCACGATGGGAGTTTTTACAATGGTGTTACCCAGCATGCATTGCAGCATGAAGCATTTTGTTGATTGTCACCATTGTTGAGATTCATATGCTGGTTCTTGATTTCAGTGTGTGTTTAAATCAAAATGAAGTTAAATTTTTTTATATGCATTAGATATGTTTAAAATTCACTGACTGTAACTTTTAGAGCAACACTGTCTTTGCATGCTGTGATTTCACAGGATTGACTATGAAAAACTTTAACATATAAATGAAGTGATAGTCAATTTGATTATAATCATGCCAGCTCATGATGACTGTCTCACCATATAAAAAGAGATAATAGCTATTCACTGTATCGCACTGACCTCTCTGCTTTACAACAACACATGCATTGCTACAGAGAGACAGCTCTAACTAGAGTTGTGACGTTTGTGAACGAAGCGATTCTTTTGAACGGCTCATAAACATGAACGATGGGAGCCGAGTCGCGGCTGGGGGGGAGCCGTTCTTTCTGTCGTTCTTTTTTTCCTATGCGTATTTCACACAGATGCACACAAATTAGCTCCTCCGCGAGACAGAACAGTTATAGGGGGAGGGGCGCACCGAGCGCAGGGGTGCTACTGCCTAACAGCATGATGATAGTTGTGCACACATCCTTCACGTGAGTACTCCAGTGGAAAAAAACCCTGCGTGCCTCTGTCATTGGGTAGGAGCGGAGCCATGACTTGTGCAGGCTGCCGTCACATGAGGTAATAATCAATATTTCAGAATAATTCAAACTCAGATATTGGTGTGTGATATCTGAGTTTTAATTATTTGACTAAAAATCTCACCTCATCATTCCTCCCAGTGATTATTTCCAGTATAAACTGAGATGCCCCCAAACTGGCTTCTGATAACTAACTAAATATTTAAAAAGAGCCAAAACAGCCACTCTTTGGATCCAGATCTCCTCAAAGAGTCATAAATCCCACCATTAGCTCTAATACAGGACTCAAGGGCCAAGAGCCCAACTAAAGCAAACACTGACCTCCATGATGGTGGCATAATTTTAACCAATAAAACATCAACATCTGATTCTCTGTAATTCTCAATAACAGCAGGTGTTCATCACTAATGCACAATCATCATTTAATTAGTGACTTAATTATCTCATAAACTAACTCTTTGAGGACTTGGGATATGACTTGAAGACTTGATTTGACTTGAAAGTCCCACCTCTGGTGTGTACGCGCGTTTTTGTGACAAATGAGGACACAGTGACACAATGGCCTCACAATGAGGTATGACAGTTATTACAAGGAGAAAGTGACTTATGAGGACATTGCCCCATGTCCCCACTTTTCAAAACGCTTAAATCATACAGAGTAAGTTTTTTTGGGGAAAGTAGAAATGCACAGTCTCCTGTGAGGGCTAAGTTTAGGTGTAGGGCAATAGCACATACAGTTTGTACAGTATAAGAACCATTACGCCTATGGGATGTCCCCACTTTTCACAAAAACAAACGTGTGTGTGTGTGTGTGTGTGTCCATGCTCGCACTTGCACTAACTGCTCACCTGGTGAGTAATACTCATATATTGTTACTGCAGCAGGTTGCAGATGACCCACTTTATACAACTTGTACATTCTGAAGGAGATCGTTTCCTCAACTTCATGAGACACCTATTGAGAAAAAGAGTTTTATTAAATACCATATTGTAATCTTTAAGCTACCCACATTAATGTTTGAACCAGTGACATCTAATATTAATAATAATAATAATAATGTAAAAATAATAGGTTAGATCTTCTGCAAAATCATCTGAAAGCTGAATAAATAAGCTTTCCATTGATGTATGGTTTGTTAGGATAGGACAATATTTGGCCGAGATATTACTATTTGAAAATCTGTAATCTGAGGGTGCAACACAAAAATATTGAGAAAACCTTTAAATTTGTCAAATGAAGTTCTTAGCAATGTGTATTACTAATCAAAAAATAAGTTGAGATACATTTACGGTAGGAAATTTACAAAATATATTAATGGAATATGATCTTTACTCAATATCATACTGATTTTTGGCATAAAAGAAAAATCAATAATTTTGACCCATACAATGTATTGTTGGCTATTGCTACAAATATACAAATACATACAAATATACCCCAGCGACTAAAGACTGGTTTAGTGGTCCAGGGTCACATATTAAATTTGTATTTAATTTTCTCCCATTTAAAATATCATGCGAAATATGATTCTGATATGCAGTTTGCAATGTACACAAAAGGTGAATATGCATGAAGCATGTGGCCTTACAGGATACACATGGTTTCCAGGAAGAAAGATAATCTGTTTTTGACATCATTGGTCAAAACGGTTTGCTGACATACCTTTTCCAGGTAGAGGATGAGGGATCCTCGCTCTGACAGCACTTTATTATTTTCATATTTCTGAATGTATCTCTCCTTCCCTGAAGCCAACTGAAGACAAGAAAAGAAATCCTCAATACATGACATGATCAAAATGCTTTATGTCCTGTCTGCCGATGCATGTTTGATTCCTCACAGCAAAATTAACACTGCTGGGTGTCTATATGTGTCCACAATACAGTGTTAAAAGTAACAATGAAGCAGGTTTAAAGTTAATGAGGTAATTAAGGGATTCATTGAGTGATGACTGACTATTATTGAAGACACCTGGTGCTAACAAGCAGAATCACCAAAGAAGAAAATCACACGTTTTTAAGGTCACTGTTATAGTGGTCAGTGTTTACAGACAAATCTGTTCATAATTTATTCATGCCACAATGCATGATGGGAGCCATGGATTTTTTTTGATGGTCACCCTTGTTGTGATTCTCACACTGATTCTTAATGTTTGTGTGTCTACATTAAAGATAGTATTTAAGCTTTTGATCAAAATAAGTTTTAAAAACTTTTGTCTGATTATACTTAAGTTACCAGATCTTCTGTTGTTCAGTGTTGACAAAACCAACAAAGAAACCCTAACTCAGTTATTCAGGTCACTACATGATGATTGTCGTAACGTGTGGGCCCATATAGACACCCAGCAGTGTTAATTTGACACCAGGGATTTTACTGTGCTCTTCTAAATACACATGTGGATCATCACTGCATCAGTTTATTATCACAATACCTCTTCAAGATCATTTTCGTCAACATCAAAACCAGTCGGTATGCCAATGTCCAGAATAGTCATGGTGGCACTGGTTTTATCATCTTTGTAGCTGTGAAGACAGAAATCAAGAGCAGATGTTATTAACTGGTCTCGTACACAGCAAAATGCCCGGTGTCAAATTAACACTGTTGGGTGTCTATATATGTCCACACTACAGAGTGTTAAAAGTAACACTGAAGCAGTGTTAAAGTCAATGAGATCATTAAGAAATTCATTGAGTGATGACTGACTATTATTGAAGACACCTGATGTTAACAAGCAGAATCACCAAAGAAAAAAAAAAAAAAATTTAAGTCAACATTATAGTGGTCAGTGTTTACTTTTGAAATCTTGACCCTTGACTTTTTAATATATTGTTTGGCTGCTATAATGTAATTATAACAGCTAGACAAGCACAGAGCAAAGATGTTTTGACAATCATCATGTAGTAACCTGAATAACCAAATTAGGGATTCAGGTCAAATAATGATTTAGCTAGAACACAATCATCACCCCCTGATGACTTTTGCTCTTTGCTCAAACAAAATGTAATATTAAAAAGTTGAGGGTCAAGAGCCCAACTAAAGTAAACACTGACTACTATAATGGTGACTTACAAATTTGTAAGTCTTGCTTTTTTTTTTATTTTGCTTGTTAACATCAGGTGTCTTCAGTAATGGTCAATCATCACTCAATGAATCTCTTAATTACCTCATTAACTTTAACACTGCTTCAGTGTTACTTTTAACACTCTGTAGTGTAGACACATATAGATACCCAGCAGTGTTAATTTGACACCGGGGATTTTGCTGTGTAGGTTTTGTCATTTTGCTCCATCTTCCCTGCGTTCATCTGCGTTTAAGGCTGCTTTCACACCAGAGCTTTTGGTTTAATCCTGAGTCTGTTTGACCTCAGAATTATTATATTGTAGTTACGCAGACCTGCTGGTCTCTGAACAAACTGTCTTTGTAAAGAGAGTTCCTTCCACGTCAAAATGCACTGCAATTGAAATCTCTGCCGGAGTCATTATTTAGTCACAATGATAACCAGCTGTCACTAGTACTTCCATTCACTCTTAAAAACAAAGGTGCTTAATTAATTGTAATATATATTACAATTAAGCACCTTTGTTTTTAAGAGTGAATGGAAGTACTCCATATATCCCTTTTGAGCTAATTTGCTACAGTAGGAAGGTCCAAACTCCATCTCTGAGTCGCTGTCATCAGAAGCCTGCATGTTGCCAGATGTTTAGGGGGTTCTTTTGCACCATCATGGACCGCAACATAGTGCTCATTGGCTTAAAAGCAGGGCACTATCCTGCATTCTTAACACACTGTGCACAAGCCCATTTAGAGTGTCTGTAATGAGTCGATTTTGTGTATGAGTATAGAAGCCCTATGATTACAATTGCCATAATTTGAAGAGTCACAAAATTCTAAATTATTGTACATAATTATCGTACATAAAAATCCCAAATTATTTCAGGATTTTTAAAAATTATTAATCTTACATCATACAGAGGTCAAAATTATCGCACAAACAATTGTCATACTTCTGGCGACACTGAAACCAAGTGTGAAAACAGCCAAAACGAGCACATGCTGATAAATTAAATATAAAAAAAAAGTTTATTTGCATAACAATAAAATTATTAGAATATGTATTCACATACATGAATTCCATAATGAGGTTGTAAGTTTCAGTGGTTCCTTGTTTTGCTAAAGGGAAACAACAGTATTTGGTGGTTTTAGTTCAGGTCAGGTCTTCCCTTACTAAAGGGAACATAAACAATAAATAAATAAATAGGGTTTTTCACACTTCAAATAGTTAACTCTAGGTCATTCTACCCCTGGTAAGATGAATCCCGGGTTATCTTGCTTCACGTTCATAATTTACCCAGAGTAAAAAAATAATATCTGAGTATTATTTAACTGATTTTTTACACTGTACCTTCCTAAACCCTGGGTTAACACCTTATTTGCATATTTTCAATGTCATTGTCATTGATTGCCTTCACCTGAAGTTAAAAATTGTGTTTAGAGCAATGATAACCTGAGGTTAATCACAGCGTGAAAAACTTGCATGAAAAGTGCCACAGAAATGGCACAAACTCTATCTTACTTTCTTTCTCCATTTTAACAGTCAGATCAAACAATGTACAGTCTGACATCTTCTCAACAGGTCTGGCGTAGTACAGCGACATAACCTGAAAACAGCAGCATGCCTCAGATTAGATGTTCACACACTTTAATCTTGTTGTTGATTGTATACCCAGCTAAAAAAAAAATTCTTATAAGAACGTTCTCCAAATATTGAGTGTTGGTTCTGGGAATATAAAAATATGCCCAATGCTCTTGATGTTAGAGAAATGTTTTTAAAAAGGTATGATGTTCCTCAAACGTTCTTTCAACTTAATTTTAATTTAAAATTCAACATTCTAGGAACGTTGATTTGTAACATTCCAAAAACATAAATTATCCACACTGTAAAAAAAATAAAAAATAAAAATAAAAGTTGAGCCAGCTGAAAATTAAGGCAACCAGCTTTTTGCAGATTTTTGAGTTCTCGCAACTTATTTTTGTAGGAGATTCTCAACTTTGTTGTATAAACTTAAAACAACATGTTGAGAAAACTCAAAAATCTGCTGAAGTTTGTTGCCTTAAAATTTTTAGTTGGCTCAACTTTTTCTTTTTTACAGTGCAGTTTCCTCATCTCTCTGGGATCTGAGGTGATTTTGACATGCCCTGACAGTTGTGCTTCTTTCAGCTACTTATAACATACTATTGACCAACATGTATTTTTTTGTGTTCAGCACAATCTGTGCTACAATAATATGTGAGCAATATTGATGTATATGTTTGCATTTTTTTTTAAGAAAAAATATTATGCTTGGTTAGAACGTTTTGGGGGGGAAAAAAAAAAAATGTAGCTGAAATAAGGCCATAAAACACATACTGAATAGTTCTGAATAAGCCTTTTAACAATTCGAAGTATTTTGCTTTTAAGCAATTGCAATATTGATTCACAGCAAACATTTGTGCATTGCTGAATCAAAACTTGAAGTAGCAGATAATCTTATGCTATCTGCTTACAGCTCATGATGAATGAACAAATGAAGCTGTCTCTCTTTGGTTTACTAACTGACATTCACCTATTACAGAACTGCAGAAAAAAAAGGTCCTATTAAACAAATGCAACCGTAATGATTCAATATTGAAAATAAAGACATGTATCAGCTCAGGCTTTCAGACATGAACACTTATCATACGATCCTCAACAGTGGTGACAATAATTATTCATGCTGCATTCGATGATGGGAGTTTTTACTATGGTGTTACCCAGCATGCACTGCAGCATGAAGCATGAAGGTCCGAACACTAGTCAGTATCTGGTGAGACCTCCATTTGCCTCACGCAGTGCAACATGTCTCCTTCACATAGAGTTGATCAGGTTGTTGATTGTGGCCTGTGGAATGTTGGTCCGCTCCTCTTCAATGGCTGTGCGAAGTTGCAGGATATTGGTAGGAACCGGAACACGCTGTCGTATACGCCGATCCAGAGCATCCCAAACATGCTCAGTGGGTGACATGTCCAGTGAGTATGCTGGCCATGCAAGAACTGGGAAGTTTTCAGCTTCCAGGAATTGTGTACAGATCCTTGCAACATGGGGCCGAGCATTATCATGCTGCAACATGAGGTGATGGTCGTGGATGAATGGCACAACAATGGGCCTCAGAATCTCGTCACGGTATCTCTGTGCATTCAAAATGCCATCAATAAAATGCACCAGAGTTCATTGTCCATAACATATGCATGCCCATACCAGAACCCCACTGCCACCATGGGCCACTCAATCCACAACGTTGACATCAGCAAACCGCTCACCCACACAACGCCATACATGCTGTCTGCCATCTGCCCTGTACAGTGAAAATCGGGATTCATCCATGAAGAGAACACCTCTCGAAAGTATCAGACGCCATTGAATGTGAGCATTTGCCCACTGAAGTCGGTTATGACGACAAACAGCAGTCAGGTCGAGACACCGATGAGGACGACGAGCATGCAGATGAGCTTCCCTGAGACGGTTTCTGACAGTTTGTGCAGAAATTCTTTGGTTATGCAAACCGATTGTTGCAGCAGCTGTCCGGGTGGCTGGTCTCAGACGATCTTGGAGGTGAAGATGCTGGATGTGGAGGTCCTGGGCTGGTGTGGTTACACGTGGTCTGCGGTTGTGAGGCCGGTTGGATGTACTGCCAAATTCTCTGAAACGCCTTTGGAGACGGCTTGTGGTAGAGAAATGAACATTCAGTTCACGGGCAACGGCTCTGGTGGACATTCCTGCAGTCAGCATGCCAATTGCATGCTCCCTCAAAACTTGCAACATCTGTGGCATTGTGCTGTGTGATAAAACTGCGCATTTTAGCATGGCCTTTTATTGTGGCCAGCCTAAGGCACACCTGTGCAATAATCATGGTGTCTAATCAGCATCTTGATATGCCACACCTGTGAGGTGGATGGATTATCTCGGCAAAGGAGAAGTGCTCACTAACACAGATGTAGACAGATTTGTGAACAATATTTGAGAGAAATAGGCCTTTTGTGTACATAGAAAAAGTCTTAAATCTTTGAGTTAAGCTCATGAAAAATGGGGGAAAAAACTAAAGTGTGAAAATCGCGGTCTCTACATACAAGTCATTTCAGAATGGGTACCCTTTAGTTATAAAATACTTACAGTATAAATGCTTTATAATTCCGCAGGTTATTACCCCCTTATTCCCCAAACGTTGCATATCGTTCCCTTATACCTATGAGTAGGTACTGTGGAGGTACTCTATAGTTACAAATAGGTACGCTGTAAATTCTGTTTAATTACATGGTACATTGCGGGCTGTAATCTAAAGTGTTACCCAAATGACTCAGTCGTATAAGTAAGACTAATTGAGGCATGATCTGAAATTGTAATACTATCAATAGAGGGGTTCAGTATCTTATGTGTAATAGATTTTTTGTGAGGAACATGTCTATTCTTGAATATGATATGAATAATAATAATAATAATAATATGTATATTCTTTGCTATCAGGGTTGTGCAATCTCCAAACATCTTTCAATCCATAGTCTCCATACTGAGTGATAGCAGCAGAAGAATTATTAGTTTTATATTTGATTCCTATATAGGAGCGATCTAATTGATGGTTGAGCACAGTAGAACTGCTCTCCCATGAAGAGAAGACGCAAAATCCCTGCGATAAATAACTCAACCGCTGGGTTACTTCTGACCCAGGATCTGAGTAAAACAAAAACTACCCAAACATTGAAAGAATAATCCCAAAAAATAACCCAAAAGGCTCAACCCAGCATTTGGGTTAAACAAAATAACCCAGGATGTTTTAGAGTGTATCAGAAGAAGTACTAATAGTGAAATTACACCCCAACCCACCCAAAAGAAAAAAGAAAAAAGAAAAAAAAGGGGGGGGGGGGGGGGGGGGGGGGTAATGAAGGGAAATAAAAATAAAAAGGATGCCAACAGTGTGTATTGTTAATTGAGGAGATTCTTAGTGAATCAATCTTGTCATATTTCCATGATTGGAAATACTCTCCTAACATGAGGAGACTCTGCCTGTCTTAGGTTGTCTTCCCACTCAGAGAAGATCTTACCTGTCATTGGCTAGCCAGTCTTCTGTTATATATTTTGGAACAGTATGTCTTATGGAGAGGTATATCTTAAATCGGTCTAAGATTAGATACAGAAGAGCTGTGCCCATCTTAGGTTTTCTCATTCATTATAAGAGATCTTACCTGCCATTGGCTAACCGGCCTTCCTTCGAGTAAAAAAAAAATAAATAAAAAATAAATAAATAAATAAATAAATAAATATATAAAAGGGGGGGGGGGGGTATGGGGTGAGTAATCACAGTACATTAACCTAACAACCAATACACCTTTACATTGCGTCTTCATATTATTACTATGATATTTTCTTAGGCAGTTAGCTATAGAATATAGGGGCAGTCGTGAAGGTGTCTGTTCACTGCTGTGTGTGTACATTTGGATGAGTTAAATGCAGAGCACAAATTCAGAGTATGGGTCATGCTGCAACAGCACACATGCAAAAACTACTAACTAAGACTACATCAGCAACTCCACAGTTACTGCCTTTAAATAAAACAACATTCAGCATAACATCAAAATTTCTTTTTTTTTTTTTAATCCTGGACTGAAGCACAGACTCTATTCTTCAGCACAATGGTGACCCACAAAACACAGACAACAGAAACACTTTAAATCCTAAAAGAACATTAAACACTAACAGATCTGTCTAGATCTCAGCAGCTTCACTTATTACAAGCCAGACTTTATTTTTTTCAAAACTTCCTATTGAGAATTAAGAGGTTTAGATGTTGATGTTTTATTGAAATTATTCAAGTTTGACTTCATCGTTGTGGAGATAAGTGTTTGCTTTAGTTGGGCTTCTGACCCTTCACTTTTTAACAATGTTTTTGTTCTGTGGTTGCTGTAATTGTGTGTTTGTAAAGCACATTTGTTATAGCAAAACCTGCAAGAAAAACTTTGATCAGATGAAGTGGTTTTTCTGCTGATGATGGTCTTATCATATAGTGGCGTAACTCACCACTAACCTCGTCAAAAACGTCTAATATCCAAATATGTGACATTTATTAATTTAGTTTTGTTGTAGTTTTACAAATTTATTGCTTGAAATGTGGCCATGCTTTGATATTTTGAACGTTTGTAAGTCACTTTGAATAAATCATTTAGACAAAACCATGTAGAGTCGCAGACATCAATAATCTGCATATGAACCTCAGCAATGGTGACAATCTACAAAATATTCAGATCAGCTTTTATCATCACAAAATAAGCTTTTTGTTGATGTTGAGATAGATAGATAGATAGATATATATATAATATATATATATAAAAAGCTAACATATATGGAGTCAATACTCATTTGATCAGGCTACTATATGATGATTGACTCATCACCAATAAGTAACCAGGTTTGTCTGATCAGATCTTTTTCCTGCAATTTATGCTGTAACAGATGAGCTTAAGAAAAACAAAGTTACAGCAGCCAGATAAAAGATGATATCATAAAGTGACGAGTCAGAAGCCCAACTAAAGCAAATGCTTATCTCCACAACGGTGATTTCAAACTGTATTATTTTCAATAAAACATTAACATCTAAATGTCTGTTAATTCTCAATAAGAAGTTTTGTATGAATGAAATAAAGTCAGACTGGTTTGTAATAAGAGAAGATCTGTTAGTGTTTCATGTTATGTTGCTGCCAGTCATGTGATGTTTAATTAATTAAGTAGTTAATTAGTTCATTTTTCAGTGAAGGTGTTTGATTATAATAATTTATGAAATGCCTGTAAATTAACAGTGTTGTCAGCTTGTTTAAATAAGCAGATTTTACTTTAATTTGAAGGTTTTTGTTTGGCACCCTGTGCTGCCAGTCATTTGACCGTTTTTTGTCTTTTGTTTTTCAGTGCAGGTGTCTGATCAGAAAAATTCAGGAAATACCTGTAAAATAACAGTGTTTGTCAGATTATTTAAATAAGGAGATTTTACTTTCATTTTATGGTTTTTGTTCAGCAGCTGTTGCTGCCAGTCATTTGACCATTTTATCATCTAACGGTTTTATTGTTATTTACATGCATTTGTTTGTAATTTAAGAAAACAGAAAATGTACTGTATAAAATACAGTAGTTTTTCGGTGTTAAAAATGTGAATTATTGTAATTTGTCATTTATGCCATAATCCTTAAAATAACAGCCAAGTAGTTAATTCAGAGATAATTTTACAGAGTTGTGACTGCAATTCAAAATAAAAGAAAACAACCTGAGAAAATCAGTTATTTTCCGTAAAATTACGATTTTTTTTTACAGTGTATATATGTTTTGTAGCCATAGACTCACGCATGCTTTTTACTATTGTAAAAAAAAAAAAAAAGAAAAAAAGAAATTTTATATCTGATAAACTAATGATTGTTTAGCACGTTATTAAAATCCATTTTTGAACAGAGTAGGCTATTAGTAATAAACATGTTCTAACATAGCCTACTTAAACTAGTAGCATTCATTGTGTTACAGTATACATTGATATTACTTTTATTGTTTTATATAGAGCATGCAAACATCATCACGCCATTAGAAATTTAAATAAATCATATTCAAAATGTTTTACTCGATTTCAAACATTTTAGTCAGGAATTATAGTTTGGGAAAAACCCAACTCTGATTTTGTAGTCATATAGCCTAGTAGCCTATGTATTATTTTATAGTAGCCTATGATATGACTTTGTAGCCATAGACTCACGCATGCTTGTACTATCGTAAAAAATATATATATTTTATATCTGAGAAACGAATTATTGTTTAGCACACTTACATATATTTGTGAACAGAGTATTAATAATAAACATGGTCTAAACATTCTTAGATGCGTAGCATTCATCATCTTGTAGTTTAGGAACAACCCAAATAGCACACGTGTTCAAGTTTGTCCCAATAACACGTTAACTAATGCAAAAAAAGAAACATTACTTACTCATCAGATTGATCTCCTCTACTGGATGACATCTTGTTCTTCTTTTGAGGGAAATCCTGCCTTTATCCTGCCTTAATCCTGCCTTTACTCAGCGCGTCTTCTTCCAGAACTACTTCTTACAGTAGCCGCGATCTCCTCACACTTTGTTTGCGTTAGGCGTTTACATGTGCACATCTCACATGGATATTTATATATGAACGGCACGAGCCGCGTGGGGGCGGGATTGCATTAGAGATAATGAGTTAGACAGGAAAGACGAGATGGTCCTCACTGCAGAACACAAGCTCTAGGGGGAGTGGTTGGATCTAGATCCAACTCCTCCCACCTTACACATACCTAAACCTACCCATCTTCACCCCCTGATCCTTAACCTAAACCCACCCATCTCCACCCCCTAGAGGTGGATCTTTCTTCCAGTGCTTGTTCACAGCAGGTGTTTGAATGATTGAAAGATTGTTTCAGGAACATCATACAAACCTTTAAATATGATTCTACTAACACTTAGGAAACTGGATATTTTTATGTTCCTGGAATGTTACAAATAAACGTTCCTAGAATGTTGAATTTAAAATCAAAATTAAGTTGAAAGAACTTTTGAGGAACATCATACCTTTTACAAATGTTCCTCTAACATCAAGAAAACTGTACTTTATGTTCCCAGAACCAACACTCAACATTTGGAGAACATTCTTATAATAGAATTCTGTTAGCTGGGTAAACGCTCATGAATACTCACTGAGAGAGTGGCTGTTCCAGTTCCTCTAGTAGTTACAGTGAAGTCCTTGTTCATGTCCATCTGTTTAGTGAACACAGTTCATCAGAATTATCAAATCCATGATGTAATAGAAATACCTGAAGATTTCATTGATCAAACACACGATGACGAACAGCTAAACTTCCATAATCCCCCCCAAAAAAACAACTGACACGAGCAGCAAAGAATTTGAATCTAGTGGATGTGCTGCTCCTCACCCTGTCTGACCGTGTAAGATGTGCATTATCGTTTTTGATAGTCCATCTGACAGGATTGCTTCTTCCTGACATGGACAGCTCCACATCCAGATTGAAGTTTTGTTGGTCCTTCACCTGCGTGCGATACTCTGCCACGGCCTGGAACACCATGATGGTCGCCTAGAAAAGACAGAAAAGATTTGAAATCTTGTCCTGCAGTGTCAGTCAAAGTGTTAATCACAGTCGAATGATGAGATGTTAGTGTACCTGTGTGGTGCCAGATCCTCCATAGTGAGACTGTTGTCTGGCGAGCCAGTGCACTGCCTCTCCTGCTGTATCAAAGTCTTTTGCCTTCACAAGCGCCAGAACAGCATAAGCCGTCGCCTCTAGTGAGTGATGATGCTGTCCAGAGACAGTCCAATACCGACCGGCTGTTTCAAACACAAAACAGGATTAGAAATGGGCCATGGGTGTACAGTTCATCTAACAGTTGGGGGGCAATTTTTGAAGGGGACAGAAAGATGTTTTGCCTTAGATAAAGGCCAAATTGCCTTAATATGGGGACTTTTGTACTTTTGGCATTTTAGTTCCTTGAATTATGATCTTACGTCCGTTTTTTTCCTCTGTCATTTTATCTGGCCAACAACACAGCAAACAATAGTTGTTTAAATGACTTAGGTTCATAGGTTCACCACACGGTCATATTATAATTATTAAAGTGGACATAACAGTTTCACCCAATCTCATGTTAATCCTGAATACCTATAGAGTAGTATTGCACCTTTCATGTCTCCAAAGAGTCTTTAGTTTTATCATATTTATAAAATAAAGACACAGCTTTGCAATCCCCCCTGAAAACAGCGGAGCTAAAGAGTGACGAGCACTTGAGTGCCGATTGCCAACAAAAAAAACAGAAATTTGATGCCGTTTCACTTACCATCTACAGTTCCAGATCGGATCATGACCAAGATATTTTATCACTGCTCCTTCTCTCAGTATCAAACATTGTGCAAATCCAGCATCGAAATGGACCTTGTTTATAAACACACTTGCGAAACTCTGTTGCTTCCCCGGAAAAACAAACTTCATCCACTGATCATGTAATGCTGAATTCTTTGGGAAGCTGAAATAATTTTTCTCTCCCTTAACCAAAAACACACCTCTTTGGAGACATTCTTCTCAAGCAAGTTCCGTGAAGCGCTGCCAAATGCAACGTGTTGATGGGTGTGCTCTTGCTCTCACTCTGGGGTGTGTTTCCCAAAAACAACTGTGGTCGCAAGTTCCGTCGTTACCAAAAGAATTCAATGGAATTAACCACCATAGTTAGCCAACAATGCTTTTGGGAAACGCACCCCTGGTTGATGTATGCGTGGGCACGTTCTTCCAGGAGAAGTGCCCATACAAGGAATTCCACCCTTTATGATATCATGCAGAGCCATGCTCGAGAAAAAAAATACAATAATAAAAAAAAAAAAAACTTTCAGAAACTGATGCGAACCGGGAAGGAATGTATTTGGCACAGAAATACATCCAAATAGTTTTTTGAAACTTTGGCTATGTTTAGCATGAGAATCCAACTCTTTCACAGTGTTAATAATTCAGAATGCATGAAGTAGCATTAGACCCCCCTTTTGAATATTTTAGGTTTTGACATGTCTATATATTCAACTGCAGCAAACCCACTGATCCAAGTAGGGCCCGCTGCAGCCCACAAGATCCAGGGAGCGTGGTTGGATCCACATCTAGGGGGTGGAGATGAGTGGGTTTAAGTATCAGGGGGTGGAAATGGGTAGGTTTAGGTATATGTAAGGCTCTTGTGGGCTGCAGCGAGACGCTCCTCCACTGATCTGCCACTTGGATTTTACTGATACTGAAAGCTAGGCTGGACAACACTGCCCAATTGACTGACCGAGTAATCAACTAATAGTTTTTTTAAATGGATACAGAACAAAAACTGAAATAGTGGTTCACTATTTATAAAAAAAAAAAAAAAGAAAAACAGTACTGAATTGTACTTTGTAAATGAATAAAAATATCATCAATTATTATATTGATCATTAAACAGTTCATAGATAACTAACCAACGTTTATTTAAAAGGTGTAAATGTTTGGTGTAAATGATTTATAACGTATATATTTATACACAAACGTCCAATATATAAAAACATTGAATAAGCGTTGTATGATATGTCTGAGGGAAATTTAAGTGAAGGGAATGCGGTCTTTCCACCTTGTTTAATCCATAACACACTTAATATCAAAAACTGTGTAATTTTGTTGTATGATATTTTTGTGTTTCCGTGACGTGAAAAGATATGAAGAGATTGCACGTCTTTTTATCTTTTATAAGCCATTAACTTTATGCTTAATACGACTAACTAACGTTATCTATGAAACACTTCGGAAGAAGAGTTCGTCGTTCAGTTTGAAAATGAACAACTGAATCCCTCACTGCAGAACAAAGATCCAGGGGCCAGGGTTGGATCCACATCTAGGGGGTGGAGTTGGTAGGTTTAGGGGTGGAGATGGGTAGGTTTAGGGATCAGGGGGTGGCAGGTAGGATTATGAATAGGTGTGTTCTACTTCATGCAGTGCCATAAAAACCGATCGGCGTCTGACTTGAAGCAGTGCATGCCGGTTAGAAAATTTGTCCGACTTGAACCACTGCCGACGCCACGTCACTGTCACGTGTGGCATCTAAGTACCGCGAGAGCATTTCGCCAAGCCAAACTTTGAACATTTTATAAAAGAGATTAAACAATATCGTTCTACGTTTGATAAAATTAAGAACAAAAAAGAAAGAAAGACTTATGAAGCTTTTTGTTAAAATTGTTGTAATTGTACCCCTGGCATTAATGGTTTCACTTATTCTTATGAATGTTTATTTGTTTTTGTACTTGCTTGTACAAACCCTTGTATAACTTTTGCGCAATAATAAAAAAAAATACTGCTCACAAATCTGTCACAATGTTATGAGTTACATTTAATAGAAAAAAAAAACACTGATAAAAGCAAATATTCCCCCACTTTATTGGTATTTAAATAGTATATGTTTATGTTGAACTTTATTCTTGAACAGATGGCCCTGTATTAAGCAGTATATAAAAAGTGTTTCTGTTGCTCATAAAAACATTTCTGACACATCCATGCATTTGACAAACATTGCATGTGTTATTACAAATTTATAAAATTATAAATCTAGGATCCAATGTAACAGTATATAAACTGAAACATTGTCATCTTTACCTCAAAATGTAAAACACATTCTAAGAAGATCAAGTCAGACAGCCCAGGTGTCTGAGACATTAACCTTTTGTCTTTATGCACTTCCTGACCATTTGACAGGGTCCCAAGTTAAAGGTGAATGCTAAAGGTCAGGCACAGCTGTGCCTTTGTCTCTATGATAATGTGAAGGTATGGGCGTTACTGTCAGGCTGATTGGATTAGCACCTATGCATTTGAATGACACTGTTATGCTGATGAGGTCAGGTCTGGGGAAATTCTGGTAATGGGCTGATTCCTGTACTGCATTTGCATGCTTTGTTTAGATTGTCTCCACCTCTATGTATCCCGCCCCCTTGAAAGGTATAAACTCTACTCTGCTGAGCTATAGTCAGACTCGGATGACTGCAGCGACGCACATAGAGTTCTCAATAAAGAGTAACTTCTGCTTGAAATATATCCCAACGTCTCCTGGTCTCTGCTTCGACGAGGAAAAAAAGTTTCCTACACGTTATTCACTTCATCTGTGATACAAGTATCCAAACACCACGAGAGCATCACTACCTGGAGCAGAAAGAGTCCTACTTCACGTCTCCGCTTTCAATTCCGCCCCTGACTGCAAGCGAATACTCTCGGCGATAGGTCTGTTCGGCGCTGCATGAAGTCGAACACACCTTATATGTAAGGTGGGAGGAGCTGGATCTAGATACAACCACGCCCCCTGGATCTTGTGTTTTGTAATGAGGACCATCTCCCCTGTTGTGCAATGGATTGTGGATTGGATTTGTGCCAAAAAAGGTTGAAACTTCTGTTTCATCACAAATTTAATTAACTGATACATCGATAATGATTTAAAAAGGCATAATTTCATGTTTTGAACTAAAAATGTACTTTTCTTTGTCCATCAGGGTGTGGCCAAAGGTTTCATTGGTGCTGTCATCATTGCAATATTTCAGATGCAACCCAGTTAGTTCTTCCAAGGCACCAAACACTCCCATCTGACCAGACCGATCCACTGCAACTACATACTGTGTGTACTTTCAAGACGAGGAGTTTATTGCTTTCATTCCAGGTAATATGTGGAAATGTTATAGTTTTTACTACAATTATAATGTGGGACCAGCCCCTAGAGACAACCTCGACAGCCCTGAATGTCAGCAGAGACCTTGTCAGATAGATGAGCTCCAGAGACAGATCCCCTCCAAAGACCTCGATGGCCATCGGGACAAGACCACGAGAACCAGACAAGTCCTGCTTGAAAGATATCCCAACGTCTCCTGGTCTCTGCTTCGACGAGGAAAAAGTTTCCTACAGTTTTGGTGCCGTGACCCGGATAGAGCTCCTCACATGAATCCAGATTGAAACTTCAAGCTCAAAGATCTGACTTCGTTCTAGTCTGAATATTTCTGAACAACCAAGGGTTGGTGAGTGTCACTCCATCCAAAAGAACCTTTAAGACCAGTACAAATTTGTTATCCTCTGCGCCGTCAGAGAAGAGTTAAGAGACAGAGATAGGGTTTGGTTAACTAAGTTATCCTCTAAAAATTTCATTTTAGAGATGAAGGTTATCCTCTGTTCAGGCAGGGAAGATTAGCATTACGTGCTAACGTGTGTTCCCCTCTGTTTCGGCAGGGAAGAGTTGGTTATCCTCTGTTCAGGCAGGGAAGATTAGCATTACGTGCTATTTGTTACCGTCTGTTTCGGCAGAGAAGAATTGGTTACCCTCTATTTCGGCAGGGAAGATTAACGTAAAGTGCTAGTAATTTGTGTTATCCTCTGCTTTGCCAGGAACGAATGTTCATCCTCTGTTGAGTCAGGGAAGGTTAACAGTGTGTGTTAACATATTGGTTATCCTCTGCTTTGCCAGGGAAGGTTGAATACATTATGATGTGTATTAACTAACTTATTCTCTGCTTTGTCAGAGATGTTATTGGTGTATCCTCTGCTTTGCCAGGGAAAGTTAACAGTTTTTATGTGTTAACAAGTGTATCCTCTGCTTGCCAGGGAAGTGTTAGAAGCGTCCTGCGTCAATTGTCCTGTTGTGTCAAGTCCTCTGCTCAATCTGACCTGTGTTGTAGCCTAGAATTAAACCACGCCATGCTGGTTTCGTCTGGCCAGAGGACAGCTGGCCCCCGACTGTGCCTGGTTGCTCCCAAGGTTTTCTGCTCAGTTTCTGTCACAGATGGAGTTTCGGGTCTTTGCCACTGTCACCTTTGCCTTGCTTATTTGGGGACACTTGGCTGACTGCACAGACATTATTGGAAGAGAGCTGAACTGGATGATGTCAACACTGAATCACCAATGACCTGATTTTAACTGAAAAACGACTTGTTAATGTCCTCTTGCCTTATTGACAAACTATTTTCCTGTTTGACTCTATACAAAACTGATTGTGTCAAAGCAGCTGTACAAAGTGCTATGTAAATAAAAGTGACTTGATTTTATATACTCTACCGCTTACATTTATGTACTATAACACCCAATTTTTATTTTTTTACTTCTGCCTCATTTTAAAGATGTAATTGTGAACAGTGTTTGTTTGCTAACATTTTTTTTAGCTTGTATAGTTCTTTCTTAGTACATTAAAACCGGTTAACCCGCACCAGGACAACAGTGCACCGAACGCTCTGTTTGCATGTGTCATTGGTTAAAATAAATTAAATGAAACGGGACAAAGTTAATCTTGACAAACTATATATCATTCTGAAGGTATAAGCCTCAAGCATCGACGACAGATTGTTTTTTTGATTGAAAGCTTATAAGGAATGTATTTGCTAAATTTGTGTAAACAGTACACATCAAAACATGCAGAATAAAAAAGCAGTACGTACCAGATTAATTATAATAACGAGTCACAAATGCATCCACTGCTGAAATCCCGGTTTAGTTAGAAAGGCAAGAGTCCACAGAATAACATCCTATAGAGCACTTTTAGTCCAACGAAGCAATAAGCCCTTTCCCCGGTAGGAGGCAGAGGTGGAAAGTCCAGGGGTCAGAAAGTAAAAGTCCTGCCATATTTTTGTTCCATCCATGAACTCAGCAGCTGATTTCACCAGAGGAGGAACCAAGTCACTCCTTTCAAGTCACAAGCAAGTCTCAAGTCAAATCCCAAGTCCTCAAAGAGTTAAAGTTAATGAGATACTTAAGTGACTAATTAAATAATTGAGGATTAGTAATGAACACCTGATGTTAATAATCAACATCACTGAAGAAAAGAGAAACACAAGAACTGACTTCAGCCACAGCCTTAGATGAAATCAACTGTAATAAAAAAAATAAAAAAAACATTGCCACCATAATTGTGGTCAGTGTTTGGTTTAGTTGGCCTCTTGAGCATTTAATAATTCAAAGAAATTTGCTTCTAAGCCATTGCAATATTGATTCACATCAAACCTTGAAGTATCAGATTAGCTTATGTTTTGATCAATGAAAGTTCTTGGTTTAAATCTGTCTGGTTTTAGTATTCTTTTCTTCGGTTTACTAACTGCATTTGACTATTAAAGAAAAAAACTAATTAACTCCTATTAAGCAAACACCACCATAATACTTCAATATTGAGAGAAAAAAAGATTACTGTTTAGGATTAGGCTTTTAGATATGAACATTTATCATATGATCTTCAACAGTGGTGAACAGTGGTTGTTAATTGTCACCACTGTTGAGATTCATATGCTGGTTCTTGTGTGTTTAAAATGAACTGGAGTTCAAATATTTAGGTCTTACGTACATTAAAAAATCAATGACTGTAAATATTAGAGAAACACCTTGCTTGCACATGGTTGATTATGCTAAACCTGAACATATAAATGAAACAAGGAAAACAAAATATTTTGGATATAATCAAACCTGCTCATGGTGTCTGTCTGCTCGCTGATCTCTGTGCTTTACAACAGCACATGCATTGCTACAGAAATGGATCTATCACACTAAGTCAAGGGTCAAGATCCCAACTAAAGCAAACACTGATCTCCATGATGGTGGCATCATTTGAACCAATAAAACATCAACATCTGATCCTTTATAATTCTCAATAACAGCAGGTGTTCATCACTAATGCACAATCATTATTTAATTAGTCACTTAATTATCTCATTAACTTTAACTCTTTGCGGACTTGGTATTTAACTTGAAGACTTGCTTGTGACTTGAAAGGAATGTCTTGGTTCCTCCTCTGGTGAAATCAGCTGCTGAGTTCATGGATGGAACAAAAATATGGCAGGACTTTTACTTTCTGACCCCTGGACTTTCCACCTCTGGTAGGAGGGGACGTTCTCGCGACCTTGAGTAACATTCCCTTAAAGTCCTGTAAAGGTGACGAAAGTCCCAAACCTTTTCAGGACATTAGGGACGTTCCTAAAACGTCCTCTTTTGGTTTTGAAAGTGCTGTTGTTCAACGTTCCCGATATGACTTAAGGGGAACATGCCGTATTGGTTATTCTGTGGTCACATAGCAACGTTACAAAGAGAACATTTGAGACTTTAACAGAACGTTCCCACATGGTCCTCTGTTGGTCACATAATAACGTTCCTGATATCACTTAAGGGGGACGTTCTGTGTTGGTTATTCTTTGGTCACATAGCAACGTTACAAAGAAAACATTAACTTTAACAGAATGTTCCCATACAGTTCCCTTTTACTTAGATGGGGACATTTAATTCGGAACTGTGCTGGATCCAACATACACCTTGCAGAATCTGCAGTATGTTATTTATTTTACCAAAATCAGACGGGTCATACAAAATTCATGTTATGTTTTATTTAGTACTGACCTTAATAAGATATTTCACATAAAATACATTATAGTCCACAACATAAAATAGTTGAATTTATAAAAATGACCCCATTCAGAAGTTTACATATTTGATTCTTAATACTTTGTTGTTACCAGAATGATCCACAGCCTTTTTTTTTTTATAAAATACATTAAATTTCAAGATCTAAACAACCCCACAAACAGCATCACCTGCTCCACTTATTAATAACCAGACACAATAGAAAAATGGCGGCGCACACAGACGGAACAGCTTCTCTCTCTCCCGAGAGAACGGTGTTTTCGTGTTTTTTGTCTTGTAAGTCGCAATGTTTTTGTACATCGTCTCGTCTACCTGTCTTTAAGTGAGCATACAGTCGTGAGTTTCTGCTCGATGTCGGCAGAATCACATTTTTAGAGTTAAACGAAGGCCTACTCCATCACTGACCCCCACTACTGCATCTCGCCCACAGCGGAGGCGCTACAAGCGGCGTGAGAGGAAGCAGAAGAGGGGTAAGTGCGGAGGTATCCGAGCTAGGCTAGCAGCCAACCCACACAAGCCAGCTATCCCCACCATCGTACTGGCGAAAGTACGCTCTTTGGACAATAAACTGGACTACATCCGACTACTTTGCTCTACTCAGAGGACTGTAAGAGACTGTTGTGTTTACGGAAACATGGCTTAACAACAGCATACCGGACTGCGCTATACAGCTCGACCAGCTAACATGCTAGCGAGCTGACAGAGCTCTCGTCGGGGGAGGTAAGATCTGCGGCGGCGGGCTTTGTGTTTACATCAATGATGCATGGTGCCGCGACGCTGTTGTGGTCTGCAAACACTGCTCACCCTTGGTGGAGTATGATTAAGTGCCGGCCGTTCTATCTACCAAGGGAATATACAGTCATACTGCTCGTTGCTGTATAAATCCCTCCCAGCTCCAACAACAACAACAGGAGTGAGGCACTAAATGATCTGTACTAGCACACCAGTGAGCAGCAGACAGACCATCCAGATGCTTTTCTCATCTTGGCTGGGGATTTCAACCACGCAGACTTAGAGTGTGTTCCTAAAAATACACCAACACATAGACTTTCCAACAAGGGGAAAAAATACTCTGGACTTTGTTTACACCACCCAGAGAGGAGCTTACAAGGCCCTCCCCCTCCCCCACCTTGGAGCCTCAGACCACATCACTGTTATGCTAATGCCTGCATACAGACCTCTCGTTAAAGTCATCAATCCAATACACAAACAGATACAAGTGTGGCCGGAAGGGTTGTCAGAGGCACTTCAAGACTGTTTTGACACCACTGACTGGAATATGTTTAAACAGGCTGCCACACACAACAATACTACAGACCTCCAAGAGTACTCAGAGACTGTCACTGCCTACATCACCAAGTGCATTGATGATGTAACGGTCACAAAGTCTATCACTGTCAGGGCCAACCAGAAGCCGTGGCTGACAGGGGAGGTCTACAGACTTCTGAAGGTTCGGAACGCTGCCTTTAGAACTGGAGATGAGGAGGGCCTGAAGACTGTTAGGGCCAACCTTTCCCACGGCATCAGAGAGGCCAAGAGACAGTACTCCAGGAGGATAGCCCATCGTTTCAGCGACAGCAGAGACACTCGGAGCCTGTGGCAGGGGATACAGACCATAACGGACTACAAGCCTCCACCACAGACCTGTGACAGCACCATCCCCCTGCTGATCGAGCTGAATGCCCTCTTTGCTCGCTTTGAGGCACAAAACAGCACCACTGCACAGAAGTCTCCACCTCCTCCCGGTGACCAGGTGATGACACTGTCCCCGGACAGTGTGAGGAGATCCCTCAGCAGGATCAATGCACGCAAAGCTCCGGGTCCTGACAACATTCCTGTGCGTGTACTGAGAGACTGTGCAGACATTTTCAACATCTCGCTAAATCAGGCCGTTGTCCCCATATTCTTCAAAGCTACCACCATCATTCCAGTCCCGAAGAAGTCATCTCCATCCTGCATCAATGACTACCGTCCAATAGCACTCACTCCTATTCTCAGGAAATGCTTTGAACGGCTAGTGCACCACATCAAGTCTGCCCCCCCCCCCCCTCCCCCTCCCTGGACCCCTTCCAGTTTGCATATAGGTCCAACTGCTCGACCGATGATGCCATCGCCACTGCCCTCCACCCACCACTCACACATCTGGACAAAAAAGACTCATATGTCAGGATGCTGTTCATAGACATCAGTTCAACATTCAACACAATCATCCCTCAACAGCTCAATCACAAATTGGTCCAGCTGGGGCTCAACACCTCTCTGTGCAACTGGCTGTTGGACTTCCTGACTGGGAGACCTCTGGCAGCACAGGTCGGCATTAACATCCAGCACCATCACACTGAGCACTGGGGCCCCCCAAGGAGGTGTGCTGAGCCCCCTCCTCTTCACTCTGCTGACCCACGACTGCACACCGTCACACCACTCTAACCTTTTCATTAAGCTTGCGGATGATACAACTGTGGTGGGTCTCATTAGCAACAGAGATGAGACAAACTACAGGAGCGAGGTGAGCCGCCTGGCCGGGTGGTGCAGTGACAATCTCTCTCTGAATGTGGAGAAGATGAAGGAGATTGTTGTTGACTTCAGGAGAGTACACACTCAGCATGCCCCTCTGACCATCAACGGTGCGACTGTGGAGAGAGTGAGCAGCACCAAGTTCCTGGGTGTGCACATCACAGAGGACCTCTCCTGGACTAACAACACTGTAGCACTGGTCAAGAATGCACAGCAGCGTCTCTACTTCCTCCGCAAACTTAGAAGAGCCAGAGCCCCAGCCCCCATCATGTGCACCTTCTATAGAGGCACCATCGAGAGCATCCTAACTAGCTGCATCACTGTGTGGTATGGTGCTTGCAACGCATCCTGCCGCAAGTCACTTCAACGCATACTGAGAGCAGCTGAGAAGATCGTTGGTGTCTCTCTCCCCTCCCTCCAGGACATTTACAGCACCCGTCTCAGCCGCAAAGCCCTCTGCATTGCAGGTGATCCCACCCACCCAACACACAGCTTCTTCAGTCTGCTGCCATCAGGGAGGAGACTGCAGAGTACCAGCAGTCTGAAGGACAGCTTCATACATCAGGCTGTCAGAAAGCTGAACTCCCTCCCGTCCTTGCCCCCCCCCTCCCCTCTTTTACCCCATGCAACACTGAACTCTGATACTACGACCCCCCCCCCCCCCAGATCCCCACATCCCCAGGACCTTCCACCCCCCCACCCACTTACAAACTGTGACCAGCACCTGTCACTTGTGCAGCATTGGACTGATCACTACCTCATCCAGCATTGACTGCAAACTACCTCTTTGTCTGATAAAAATACTGTTCTCGTCACTTTAACAGACTGATAAGCTCTTCTTGCACTACACATATAGCTGCACAGTTTGGTTTTATTTAACTGGTTTGCACTTTATCTGCCATGTGCCTTATGCCACTTTATCTATCTCTTTCTTTTTCTACAATGTCCTCATTTGTATATCTGTATAGTTGTATGTACGTTTAAACTGTATGTATCTGTATTGTATCAGTATCTGTACTGTCAGTGTTTAATGTTAACTGTATGCTCCAAGGGTCTGAGAGTAACGCAATTTCAATTCTCTGTATGTATGTTCTGTACATGTGGAAGAATTGACAATAAAGCAGACTTGACTTTATTTCTGTCAGACATCTACAGAAGATCTTACTGAGAATTAACTAAGGTTTAGATGTTGATTTATTTTCATTTGAAGTAGCCATGTTAGAGATCTTTAGTTGGGCTCTTGACCCTTGATATTGGTGTTATTTTTTTCTTCTTATTCTCTGGCTGTTGTAAGCAAGTGTTCCTTGAACATATTTGTTACAACTCAAAAGCCCAGAGAAAATGATCAGTTATTGGTTGTTATATATTTATAATAACAATCATCTATAAGTGAACTGATCTCATTGAGAGTGAACAGACTCATTGGGCCTCATTTATGAAACGGACGTATGACCGAAAATTGGGCGTACGGTCGTTTCTATGCAAAACTTGGAATTTATCAATATGGACGTGAGCGGTGATTACAATCAGATCTCACGTCAGGTCTGAGCTCGTGTACACAAGTTTTTGAGTTAGCCTGAACTTGCGTGCAGCATAGAGGATTTCGGAGAATTGTATAATGACATCATTTTGTTCATTTAGATTATTTTCCCAAATTGCTTTTTTTTTTTTTTTTTTTCCTTTCGGGGCTTTAGCTTTATGCGCAAATAGCAGCATAAATAGACCATGAGAAATCACACATCGTCGTATCACACACCTGCAGCGCTTCTGTGAATGCAGAAAAACAGAAATTATAAAATGAATATGGCTACACAAAATATATTTCTCTTAATTAACAGTTTAACAAAAGAAAAAAAAAAGTGCGACAAGTATAGGCCACTTTCGTTTTTGTGACACTCTTAATGCATTTTATTTGTTTTCTATAACTTTATTTATTTTTTATTTAACTGATTGGTGATCACGCAGGTGCCTCACACGCACACACGCAACATTTCAGCGTTACTAACTTGACATTTCAGGCATTAATCAAACAAATGCAGGCAACCAAACAAATATTACATTGCACAATTTACAAGGTCCACGGTTAAAATCAGCGTTCAGCGCTGAAACAAACATTTATTGAGCATGTGAAGGGTGAGGTTTTACGTGGATATTGGAACTCAAGTGAAGTACAAAGCCTTGTTTACATCACAGATAATAGTTTAGCAACCAAATGTTACATGGCAAAAATGGAAACATTTAGATGTCGAATGAGTGAGGCTTGTGAGCCCAATGCCGCTTAGTTTCGCTTTAATAAATTCATTTTAGCTTGACGTTGTATTCTGTTTATAATGAATGCCACTATAGCCTAATTTGTGTTTTACTTCATAATTTAATATAAAATTTTATAGCTACTCATTTTTTTCATTCTTGTTTTGTAATACTGTTAAATTTAAAGGGTTTGTTGTGGATTAAGGAGAACTAAATCTATATAGTGTTTATAATGTTTATAAATTTCTCATTATATTTACTGGTATTTAATATACATATCAATTAATGCCATTGTTTGCAATTATAAGGTTAACGGGTGTTTTTGGAGTAAGATCAATTTCTCTTTCATTAGATTACTTCCTCTATTTGGCCGGGTTATGTTTCTCCGTGTCGTAAACTCTAGGGGCGAGGCTTCTAAAGCGGGGTGTTTTTAGGGGCGTGATATTCAAATGACGATTGTTTTCTGCCGCCACATTTATCAACGTACGATCTTTCGTACGATGGGATTGGCAGCTTACGTAGGTTTCATAAATCACACGTTATGTCTGTCGTAAGTTGATTTGTGCGCTTGGATCTGCCACTATGTGTGTATATTCTCTGATTAAATGGATGTTGTATTGATTATAGTAAAAGTGATTCTAAGAGCCAGTGGTTCCGTGACAGTCAGTTAGAGCTTGGCAAACTACGTCACGCCGCATCAGATTCTGCCATGTTTTATGTAACGCTCAGGGGCACACAGTGTAAACACTTGCAAATCACCACAGAAAAAAGCCGACCGTTTACTATTAATATTTTTTGAAAACCATCTTACATACTCTTAGAAAAAAACGGACTAATAAGTAAATCTCTTTAAAAAAAATTTAATCAAATAATTCGCTCTGTGGTTTGTCTGAGAGGCTGCAAATATTCATTATTTAGTCTCCTTCACTACAGTGATACTGATATAGGCTAACTGCTAAAACACTTTGTTTAGAGTAGCAAAACCATGCCTATTTTTTAAAGGGGAGAATACATTGCTAAACTATCCACTGTTTAAGATCTAGCTTTGTTATATATCACAATATTGCCCAGTAAATCTGCTCAGTGTAAAGAATTAAGCCATTATAGAGGTAACAGAACTTACTATAAGCTGCTTTGAATCGATGTGTATTGTGGATGCTGTGCAAATAAATAATGAACCAAGTTGAAGATTCATCATTATTAGAGATGCCTAACAATGATAAACGATCAAATAAATGAATGAATGAAACTTAATCCTTACAAACAAGTGGCCGGGGATCAAAGAGCTGCCACAGATAATTTCCATATATGATTTTCTTTTATTTGTAGTGTGAGGGCTTACAGTTTAATGTAAATCACTGTATATTAAATCTATAGAGATCAATTATTAAGCCATATCTTATTTCAGTTGTTACAGAGTTTCAGTTTAACTTTCATCCGAGTATGAAGGTAGACATTTTAAAGGCTGTTATTTTGTTTATGTGATTCAACTTAAGATCGCGTTGAATGATTAATGCTTACTGTAACAACAGTGTTAATCAAAAGCAGAGGTATTTCATGCAGACACTGATAAGGGCTAACTTATGGCATCTATTAATGTCTGCAGGAAATACCTCTGCTTTTTCAACTTTCTAAGGCTGAAAAAAAAGCATGTTTTTCACACTGGCTGTGCAAAGGCAAATTTCTATGGCAAATGATGTAAAGTGAGCCTTAACCACTCCAATGCGATCTTAAGTAGAATAATAGAAACATTAAATAATATCGACGTCTATATTCAAGGTGCCATAGAATGAAAAACTGTCTTTACCCTGGCATATTTAAATAATAACAGTTCTGTACATGGAAATGACATACAGTGAGCCTCAAACACCATAGTTTTCTCCTTCGTATGTAAATCTCGTGATTAAAAAAGACCACTGAAAAACAGGCGAATCAGAACATAACACCGACTGTGACGCAACAGTCGGGATCACTACGCCCCCAACATTTGCATAAACCCGCCCTTGTTCTAAGCCGGCCGAACCATCAGAAGCTCTGCAGGTATTGTAAATAAACAAGCGCGGACAACAGCGAAAATAACAAAATAAATTTTATGTTCCAGGCCGTGCAGGGGGTGTGAAGTGCAGGGATGGGTTGGTGTCTGTATTCAGAAAGGCCCAGAAAGCAAATAACGCGAGCCACTAAAGGGACATGGTTAGCTCCTTGCTAGCGGTAGCCTGTTACAGTACATAAGATTTCACTCTCAGTAAGGAGAGATGAGGATGATGGCGAATGACTTACAGATCCTGAGCACCACTGACAAGCATCTGATCTTGTGAAATGTGTGGTAAGTACTGTTGCTCCATAATGTAAACATAGTTTGTGTGATCATGTCTCTTGAAAGTGAAACTATAACGCGATCGATGGATCGTTCAAAAGCAGTTTCAATGCCTCGCATATTAATAACGGCTCCCTGAAGCCCGCGTTTTATATACAGTATAATTACCCGACGATATAACTGCGAGAGAAAGTATTTAAATATATATGTTCCTCCCTGTGCTTCCTTCTTGCTGATGAGCCGTACTGTGAAACAGCCAATCAGAGCAGAGCTCAACATTGAGCAGCACTGTGAAACAGCCAATCAGAGCAGAGCTCATTATTATTCATGACCCTGCCAAATAAGCCAATAACAGACCGTTTCATTCTAGGGAGAAATCCTAGGGTTATAAATGGACATGTAAAATCGTTTCTGGAGATTTTTTGCCCTTACTTAAGCCACATACCTTCTGTGTAGATATCAGAGAACAATTTAAAATACTGTATCAATGCATTCTATGGCACCTTTCACTATATTATCCATATCCAGTCTCCGCGGTAGCTCCCGTTACCTAAATTCCCAGAATGCATTGCCGCTGTAACGATACATTCCCAGACTCTAACTTTCCAAACAATTTGCCCACAAAAAAAAAAAAAAAAAAAAAAAAAAAAAATCTATGGTATTAGCTAGACTCATACAGACATCAAGAATCAGCTTGTGAACCTCAACAATGGTGACCATTTAAAAAACAAAAATAAAATAATAATTATGTAGCAAGGCATGCTGGGTACTAGCATAGGACAAAACTCATAAGTGGCTCCCAGCATGCATTGCTGCATGATTTTTTTTTTTTTTTTAAATGGACACCATTGTTGAGGTTCACAAGCTGATTCTTGATGTCTGTGTGAGTCTAATTGCAACCATAGAGGGAAACGTTTTGTGGACAAACTGTTTGGAAAGCCTTTTATATTAACTGACTGTCACGGAACCACTGGCTCTTAGAATCACTTTCACTATAATTGATACAACATCCATTTAATCAGAGATAAGACACACAATGAGTCTATATTCACTCTCAATGACATTAGTTCACTAATAGATGATTGTCATTATAATTATAACAACCAACTACTGATCATTTCATCTGGGCTTTTGAGAACAAATTTTTGTTGTAACAAATATGTTTGAGACACACATGGTTATAACAGCCAGAGGAAAAACAAAACAAAAACCTAATGCAAAAGTCAAGGGTCAAGAGCCCAACTAAAGCAGACACTGATCTCAAACATGGTTACTTCAAATGAAACGTTCTGCGAACATCAGATTTCCAAATAAAATATGGTCCCCTAAACGTTCCGAGAACGTCCTGAATGTTCTGTGAAGATCCTCCAAATAACGTCCCCCAACTCTTTAAAGAACTCAACATCGTGACTTTCTCAGAACGTTCTGGGGACGTTAGACAATGTCCTTGAAACCAGCAGGGACGTTCTGAGGATGTTCTGGGAACGGAAAATTTCTAGCGGGGTTCACACATACAGACTTTTCCGGAAAAACAAAGAGACCATGTGTGAACAGGACCTTTTCAAAAATACTGGTAAATTCGTTCCGGCAATTTACCGGTATGAGAAGTTGTAACATTACCAGTAAATTACCGGAATTCTGCTGTGTGTGAACGCTGAAGGAAAATTACCGGTATTTGCACATACGAGTTCAAAACGCGCTGACGTAAGACGTCTACTCTGGGCCAATCACGACACAGACACATTCCGACACAGATGACGCATTCACTCCATACTTTCCCATGTATAATCCGCCCATGTCTGTCGCACAGACCTCTGCATTTGTGTAAACATAACTTTTTTTTTTTTTTCAACTGTTCACATTTACTTAAGAAAAAACCTGGATACTCGCCAGGATGACCATTTTGTGTGTATTTGGCCGCTTAAACTCAACAACAAAGAGAGTGAAAGAGAGAAGACGCAGTCCAGCTGAATCACTCAGGCTGTTTTCAAATGACTGATTTAATCTGCTAGTTTGTGTGGATTTATTTACTCATATAACCTACTTGCTATCTTGAATAAATGTTTGCAGGAATTTCCCTCATTATAAACTTGAAAGCTGCGGGGATGAGTAAAACTATGTAATATACACACAATCCCCCACGAAATTCTGGACATGATTAATTATAACTCTATTACAAAATTTCATTATTTTTTTAGTATTTTTTTTTACCCCGGGCCTGGAAATTGCTGTGTTCAAAATTTAATAAAAGCAACTGATGCACGCTGTTAATCACTTAAACTGGCGCCCACCAATGTAATCGGCTGAATGCTCTGTTACCTCTCCCTCCTCTAATCACATGCTGGATCCATCACCCTGCTTTGTTCCCAGACCTCAAAATTTTCACATTAAGCACTGGTTTGTAGTTGTCTATTACGATGTCTCTGGGACAAAAGCAGCTGCATGAATGCAAAAGTTTGAAACAAAAATGAACCCTCAACAAAAAGACTGACTGCATACCTTCCATGTTTACAAATACAAGCGCAGCCATTGAGGTTAATGATGTCACATAATTTACCAGTATTTTGGAATGGATGTGTGAATGGTGCGTTTCCGGAAAAAAGACGGAATGTCGTTGCCTGTGTGAACAGCGCATTTTTTAATTTACCAGTAAAGTCGTTCCGGTAATTTTATGCCAATTTCCTGGTATTACTGTGTGAAAGGGGCTAATAACGTTGCAATAAGGATGTTTATTCCTTTGTTTACATTTCATTTCTTCGGGAGAGTTATTGTTTGTGTCCGTTATGGAATAAATTACATTCTAAAACAGTGTCTTGGTGGTAAAAAAAACAACACGGTGTTGTAGCATACAGTTTTACAAACAGAATGAGATCATCCACTGAAAAAAAAAAAAAAAAAAAAGTCACAGATACACGGAACATTGTTTATTTGCAGTGTTGCCAGATTGGATGGACGATTTCCCGCCCAAAAGCTCATAAAAACCCACCCAAAAACCGCCCAGTCTGTCAAAATAAAGTGATATAATGTAAATCAAGGTTGATAAGTGCTATTTTTAACTCCTTATAATGAAATAATGACAAAATAATAGAAATATAATGCTAGATAAATTACCCATGGATCAAATCGGGAAGAATCAGAATCAGAGAATCAGAGTTAGAATCCATTCGCAGAAGTTCATTAAAAGGGGTTTCAACAAACAGAAACGTGAAGTCAGGTAAGAGGTCTATACCAGTATCACAGGGGCAATCCAGAAGGCGGGAATCAGTAGACAGGCAAAGAGTTTGTACACAAACATCAGTCCAAACGAGCAAAAAGGCAGAGGGGTAAATCCAGGAAATCAGAGTCGAGGTCAACAGGCAGAGTTATACACAGCAAGGCAATTAGAAAGACAATGGTAAACGCTTGGTAAGGCAGGTAAACTGGCAATACTTCAGTTTGACATGTGCTCAGTCTCTGGCTTATAAAGCAACAAACAGGAAGTGGCAGTAGAGGAAGCAGAGGGAGTGGCAAGCAGTCAGTACTCTGGTGAGAGCTCCCTCTGCTGGTTTGGTGTTACAATAGCCTACATTAAAGAGAACTACCAAATATGATTAAAATATGCAGACACTGTCAAAACAGCAATGAAGAAATTAACCGATACCCTCGAAAAAACACATGCATCATTTTCAATGTTAACAGTTAGAATTTAAATGCAAAAAATGTGCCCAATATAAGCGATCAGAATAAGCAACGCAATTATAGGTATTGCACTTGTTCATGCACACACCATTGACAGTCAATACTGTGTGATTGTGTATAATAATCCAACAATAAATTCTTTTAGCAACAACAATAATGCTCTACCTTCGTGTCGTTCTATAATTTCACACAGAACTAAGTCTTTCGTGAAGTTCATATTGAATATAATATAGATTTTTTTCACAGTCAAAACTAACAAGTCCAGCATCTTTAAAGGATATACCAATCTGGACCGTTTAAAAGATAAAAGACAGGATCGTACAGATATAAATAGATTTTGATTAAATCATTTAACTGTGCTGATGTCGGAGTTGCAGTGATATAGCCTTCGTGTCATCTCCCTCAACAGGTGTAATTCACGTTTTGAGAGTTAAAACACTCTCCACTCTTTACCATATAAGCATTATGATCACTTATACATTTAAAATCAGATCCGTTATCTCGCTAAAAACCTGTCACTCATGAATCATCATGTATGTCTGCTTAACATAGTCTCATCCCAACTCGTCACATATTGACGCTTGGTTTTGGCGTCGCTTTTTGACGCTCAAGGTACCCCTTTAGCGTCACTTTTCGACGTGAAGGGTCTTCCATTTTTTTAAATAGGAAACACTTTGCGTATATTAATAATTTTTAAATAAATTATGACAGTAGTTGCATCTGCCTGCTATATATTGCGTTTTGTTCACAGATGGTAGGTTTAGGGGCAGGGTTTGGGTAAGTAATATAAATAAAACTGTTTTGACTGTTTACATTGAAAAATCACACAGTAGGTGCGCAGTACGCAGTGCATGCAGTAGGCTATGCACACTTAGGCTTGTTTGTTAACCAATTAGCTTATACAATTTATATGTTTTGAAAACCTCCAAACTGACCAAAAACCAGCCCAAATTTTGTCCACCCGCCCAATATTTACCAGCACAATCAAATTCAAAACCGCCCACCCGGGAACCCACCCAATCTGGCAACACTGTTTATTTGAATTTGGTGCTCTCTCGAGACAGCGCGTGACGCACGCTGGCGGAACTTAGCGATTGACTTTTTTCACAAATAACTATTTTTCTTTTTTTTCTTCAACATTTTTCATATATGTGTGTGTGTGTTGTGTGGGGAATGTGGCTGTATCTGTATGATTATCAGGGATAGTTCACCCACAAATGAAAATTTGTTATTAATTTACTGACCTTAGGCCATTTTTTCTTCATGTTTAATTTGTATGAAAAACATTATAAATGGAGATTGTCAATAAATAAAGGCTATTATGTGTTGTAAAGTGTGTGTTTTAGTGATTAATAAACACCATTTAATCATTTTTAATAATTTTGTTAAACTATAAAAAATATATATATATATTGTAGTTCCCCAGCAATTTCTTATGATGCCCAAATAAAAAGTCTTAGTTGAGGTAACATTTAAAACACATGGAGTAAAGGGTCTTCTAAATGTTTGACCAATTAAAACATTTTAGTTGAATGGACTATAAAACTAGTTTACTAAAGGTTGAGCCAACTAAAAAAAATAACAATTCAGATAACACTTTGAAGTCAGAAATTGACTGAACGTAAAATTTCTGTGGAACTAGTTACTAAATAATAATTAGTTGAAACCGCTTGAATTTTTTTACAGTGAGGAGAGTTGATTTCACACTGGATTGTTTGCTGTGTACTCTTACTGATACAAACAAATGACATTACACCACAAACTTTGCTTTCATTCCTTTTGGACTTCTTTTATATTCCATGTTGTACAAAACACAAATATTTTTAATGACTTATTACTGACCTTTTCCTTTGGTGGCATGTTTCATCAATATCTCTTTATTGAGTTTGCCGGCATTGGCCATGGCGTAGGACGTCATCGCAACAGCGTAAGGATTACGCAGTTGTGGAAGGCGACCTTCCAAGAAGGAAACAGAGTTCCTCATGCTTTCAGTCAGACTCTATAAAAGCATGTGTACAATGTTAAAACCAAGAAGAAAAAAGAAAAACATCTATTTATAAATAAATGTTTTTGGCAAACACAATGGGGTAAGACGTGTACTTACAGCAACTGATCCAACACAGATTTCTCTGCCCTCTTGCATAGCAATCACGACAAAGGCTGTCAGAGAAGCATCAGCATCTTTTCCTTGTACATCACCCTGGAATAAACACACAGCAAGATCCTCGGTGTCAAATTAACACTGCAGAGTGTCTATATGTGTCCGCACTACAGAGTGTTAAAAAAGTAGCACTGAAGCAGTGCTACCAAGCATGGGGTTTGTTAGTTAATGAGGTAATTAAGAGAGTCATTGAGTGATGATTGACCATTAATGAACACACCTGGTATTAACAAGCAGAGTCACCCAAATAAGGCAAACACTGACCTCCATGATGGTGGCACAATTTTAACCAATAAAACATCAACATCTGATCCTCTGTAATTCTCAATAACAGCAGGTGTTCATCACTAATGCACAATCATCACTCAATGAATCTCTTAATTATCTCATTAACTTTAACACTGCTTACTTTTAACACTCTGCAGTGCACTGAAAAACTCAAGTACACCCGGCTGCAGCCTGCAGATCGAGGCGGGGCTGCACCTGGGGCGGGGCTGCACGTGTCGCCCCGCCCATAATGCTTCTCATTGGTTATTGGCAAAGTAATGACGTAGATCGAGGCGGGGCTGCGCCTGGGGCGGGGCTGCACGTGTCGCCCCGCCCATAATGCTTCTCATTGGTTAGTGGCAAAGTAATGACGTCGACGCCGCGGTAAACAGGAAATGCGGTTGAAACATAATTGGTAGCAATACATAATTATATAAAACAAACCTGTGAACCCGTTAATTACTTATACCTGGTAAATTTATATAGTATTAAACAATACATTGCAAATTTGTTAATCTTTGGAAAACATTTCATTATATACATTTCCAAGCAAGAATCCAATTAACGTTACTGCTTTTGACTTGTCACATTGCAGTCGCAATGTCAACGAATATAGTTTATTTACAACTTAAGTTTAAGTTATTTCTATTCATGTGTATTGGTCATTTACCACTTACAAGTTATTTATGGTCGTTTTTTATTTTAATTTCAGTATATGCTTTACTGTTACATGTGTTATTAACATTTAAATAAAAGTGAAATATTGTATAATAAAGATGTTATTAAAATTAATGGTAACACTTTACAATAAGGTTCATTAAACAGTAATGTATTAACTAACATGAACTATAACCATGAGCAATACAATTGTTATTGTATTTACTAATCTTCGTTTACATTAGTTATTGAAAATACAGTAGTTTATTGTTTGTTCATGTTAGTTAACTGTATAAGTGCAGTTCATTATTAGTTCATGTTAACTAATGAACCATATTGTTAACCAAATTAATAATTTATGGATTTACTTGATAATGAAAAGCTTATGGTAAAAATACCAGCATTGTTTGTATATGAATAACATGCCAAGACAATTATTTCCTTGTTATTTATTTAGGTATGAAACAGTTTAATTCTAAAAAAGAAAGGTGAAATTTGTACATCTGTATATAACATCTTTTTTACTTAATTTCCTTTAATCATTAAACCTTCCTTCTTTATTTACACTTTACTGGCACATGAAACAGCAGTCAGGGTCCTCTATGCTGTCGTAGAATCCTCTCAGGTAACCACGCTTCCCATTACCGTAAAAACCTGAGCAGGATTTGAACAAGGTTTTACATGTGCTACACTCTTTAATTTCAAAAGGCACCCGCAATTCAGCCTTTGATGCTTCACTCCATGCTCCCCAGTTCACAACACCTGTATCCAAAAACACACACAAAACAGAACTCTTTCATATGCACATCTAAGATTATGTTAACCATGCCAGTGCTTTAGAAAAAACAAGAAGCAAGATTACTTAAAGCCAACCTTATGCATACTTCATTGCACAAATTTAAACTTTAACACACTTACTGTCAAGCCATGCATAGTGTGCCTTCTGTCGGAACCGGGCCTTGTTTACAATTGCCCTAAAGCAACTGCATGTAAGAGACAGATTCATGTAGGCAGCATCTCCATCCTGTAGCACTACTTCAAGGAGAATCATCTCCAAGGCCTCCATGGGTAACTGGAAAGTATTTATAAAATGATTAATCCATTTGCTTGAATGGAATATTACAGTATTCCAGCCCAAAAGAAAAAAGACATCGTACATCCAAAAGTTGCAACTCAGCAGTCATGCTTGCCTTTTGTGCCTAAAAGTATAGCAGAGAATACAAGTCAGTCTATATATGTAAGAGAAGAAAAAGTCTAATTAAATGTATCATACATTCTTTTCAGTATGCCTCATTTGTCTTTTTGTTGCCCGTCTTTCTCCATCAGACCTGCAGTGAAAAGTAGTACAGGACAGGTGTGTAATGCAATTATTTTATATTATGTAATAAAACATTCTCTCAAACTCAAAGGAAAAGTTAAGTCATTGATCATTGAAGCTTCGATGGATTTTATAATGCGATTGTGACTGCACACCAAAAATTAGAGTGTAAGTTCAAAAATATAAAATAAAAAAAAAGAAAGAAAACAAACCTCAAGGGGAAATTCTCCAAAAGCAGCAGACACCACCACCTTCTGATGCAAGGCACGTCAAGCTAAAATAAACATAAATACTCAGTTACATTTTAATATTATAGGGGTTTGCCATTGCATATTTCACTTACCTCTGTAAAATCAAAAGCCCCTGCAGTCACAAAGCTCAGTGAATACTGAAATGGTAAACATTACAAATACATTTGTTAAGATACATATACTGGATAAACATCTAGCAAGCAACACATCAGCTTTATAAACTTACCATCAGGATAAAGACACCACAGCTGTTGCTGAGATGTTGTAGTGGAAGGCCCTGTTGATGTTGTCATGCACACTGTCAAGCTACTTTGAAAAGAAAAACAATTTCCAATGCTTTTACAGTTATTAATTTAAATGAATATTGGTACCGTAATATCGTTGACACAGTATTCATGCCAAGGCCCAGGAGACAAGATTTGTGCAATGTTTCTGTGATGACAAAAGAACATAACTTGAAAAACAGTTACTGCACTACAGCAAACAAAACAATACAAGAGAACTGAAATGTGGGGCAGAACCTGAACTTCCCATGAGTATTATATAAACATTTTCATTGACAGTTTACAAAAAAGTGATCTGTAAAAATAATTTGATCCTAACTCCAAAACCATTTAAATAAGCCTCCTAAAAATAAAGTCAGATGAACAAATCACTAGCTGATAAACCTACATGTGGTTAATAACAGCCACATTTTTATCAAAATGTGGTTAGGAACGACCACAATCTTATCAAAATGTGGTTAGGAACGACCACAATCTTATCAAAATGTGGTTAGGAACGACCACAATCTTATCAAAATGTGGTTAGGAACGACCACAATCTTATCAAAATGTGGTTAGGAACGACCACAATCTTATCAAAATGTGGTTAGGAACGACCACAATCTTATCAAAATGTGGTTAGGAAAGACCACAATCTTATCAAAATGTGGTTAGGAACGACCACAATCTCTGAACTCCGAACAGTGCACTATAAAACCTGTAGATGAGCATGTATTCTTCCTGACTGAATGTTTGGCCGTGCAGAGGATCAAGGAAAAAAATGTCACGCTCTCCTGGGTTCATAATCTGTTGATATGTCACAATATATATATATATATATACACACACACACAAAGATGACTGCGGTTTATAGATCAAAAAGTATCTCAAAATTATGCAGACATAAGTTATCCCAGATAAACAACAGATTCAGAATTACTTACACAAACCATCCAATGTCCTGGTATCCATGTTGGGAAGATAAACCAGTCAATCTTTTCATCCAGCTTGAAAACAAATAACATTTGACATCACCAAAATTTGGAAACGGTGTGTCTGGGTTTCATATTAAACTGAGCTGACTATAATACATACAGGCAGGTGTAGAAGGTGTTCTTCAAGTGTCCTGTTTGGCCATGTTGCAGTTTGATATGAATTGGCCGAAAAAACATTCACATTCTGTATGGAAAATTGAACATACTTTAATCTAACCTAAGGCAAAACTGAGAATTTTAAATAATAAATACAACAACAGCTGAGAGTATTTGGCCACTGTAAGCACATCTACAAAAGTAAGTATATTCCAGCCAAGGAGCAGCTTAAAAGGATATTCACCCAAAAATGAAAATTTTGGCCTATGACTTTACCTGTATATAATTCCATAGTACCCCCCAAAACTCATTCTGGTTTGGAACAACTTGAGGGTGAGTATTTAACATTCATAATGATGGATATCTAGGCTGCACAGACAGCTTTAGAGAGTAAGTAAATGAAAGAATATTCATTTTGGGTGTATCCCTTTAAGCGGCTTAAGTAATTTGAGCACAAAATATAGAATATTTCACCTGTGATTTTGCTATGGTCTCTACCAATTTCAGGCAACAGTTGAGAACCTGCGTTAAAATAAAATAGAAAATCAATATAAACAACATTCACCATTAATTGCTATATTCAAACATAATGTCTTTGAACTGTGTACCGTTCCCTCAATGTCATTTTCCAGTCCCAGACAGCACAGGTCTGATCGTTTTAGCGTAGTGTTATATACAGTTGCCAATGGCTCGTCTTTGCACTTTTCGACATCCAAAGCATTGTTGAGCTAATATTCAGATAAAGATACATAAATGCTCAGGTTGATGAACAGTATTTTGTAAAGATAGAATCCCTAAAATGAACTTACCAACTGCTGTTGCCCCTCATTTGGCATGGCTCCCCAAAATGTTTTGCTTGCTTTAACTAGGTTCAGGCTTGTTACCACAGGATTTGGACAACATTTAGGATCACACTGCGACTGGACAGCTGTACACAAGTAAAAGATACAAACAAATCACTTAAATTTAAGCAAAAATCACACAAACTTCAATGAGTTAAAGAACAACTTCAACCTGTATGCATTTCTTTCTCATTCAGAGTTGTATTCAAAGTTTGGGTTGTCTCTGAAAAATGTGGTCCCACATTTGGTTCTGCTCCTATGCATGTGTTATAAAGCTATAGTTAGTACAATTAATAGAATGGAATGACCTACTCGCATGCAGCACATTAATAGAATATTTAAACATTACCAAATATGGCCTTTCCATTGGAATCCAATTGCAAATTATGATTGCCACTGAGCAATTTCTTGAACTGATCCAACTTCTTCCTGTTCCGTGCGAGGTTCCGGTGGTGAAGGATGTTTCGAGCAAGAAATATGTGCGCAGATGGTCTTAACATATTCATGAAGTAATTGTTTCTCTTTACTTCAGAAAACAGTTGCTCTGCACACTGACTATTGATCTTTCCAGCCAGCTCTGGTACAAGACCAATAGTGCGCAACACATCTCTCTCATCTTTACTATTGTTTTGGTGAAAAACATCACACAGGCAATAATGTTCAGAGGAACCCGTCAATGGGTGACAGTCAGGATCCACATTTTGTTTCCTGTGAGCCAGCCAGGGAAGATGAACTTTTAGCTTCCCTTCCTTTGCTTTTTGTATGTTTTCAGAGAAAGGGTCTTGCACTCTGCCCTCAAAGGGATGGAAGGGTGGGCGAAGTGGCATACGTTTATTTGTGTGTGCCACTAATCCTCTAGGGTAATCATAAATTGTAATATTGGGAAAGTGTTTCCAAGACAATAAAAGGTCAGCAAAGTCACGGGGACTCTCTGCTCTCAAGTTAAATTTAATAGAATACACAATACCACAAGGACACATTATCACACCCAGGCCACCTAAAAGCACACAAAAAATTTGAATGAAAACTTAGGCCTACATTTTCTGAAAAGACAGTGAAACCATTCCAACAATACATTTGAAATTATAGAGATATGACTTATTGCTGTTTTAGGCTGTTTGCCATTATATTTCATTAGTGTTTATTTTATAGTACTATAATGTTAAGTTCATTAAGTAACAAAAAACTTAACTTACCAGAAGCACCCCACACCTGTTCAAACACCTTGTTGTACGTCACTCTGTTTGACATTTTATCACGAAGTCTGAGAATGAGATCCATTTTGGAACCAACAACATCAACCCCACACTGTCGACACAGCTTTTTCAAATCTTGAATCTGATCAAATATCCACATATGGGAGTAGGTTAAGCAAAATACATTAACATAAAATTATAATATGAAGAGACCCTATACATACCACTGTGCTATGTAGCCAACAGTGTAATAATAGCTTCATGTGGTAAACCAAAACCCAAAAAAACTAAATTGTAAAAAATTTACTATTTACCTTAAGGTGGAGCAGCTCATCACCAAGCCTTTCCTCAGTAAAAGGCACATCAACATCACTCCCATCAGTTGAGGATTGAACCTTTGCACTCTCTGTGTTTAATACCATTGCCGATTCCCTTGTTTTTGGACCTATCCATGGGGACCAGTTGTGGTAACTTGGTGAAACTGTAAATGGGTTTTCTTTGCCACCTTGAGGAGAAAAATACAGCCATTTATTGCAACACGCTAACCACAAAAAATGCAACTAGCAATGCATGATATTGGAAAAGCTAAATATTGCAATTCACCGTTTTATTGTTATATATACAATATACTGTATATGTATAAAATCTCCTCACTGAGTATTTTTTTAGCTTACATCAAGTCATTTAGTAGAAAAACAAAATGACAAGTCTTGTTTTCTAAAACAAATACCAAATTAGGTGCATTTATGCTTAAAACAAGCTAAATATTTGCTAGTAAGATAAGAAAAAGTAACTTATTTTAAAGAGAATACAAGTCATTTTGCTTCTCTAGTAAATGCATCTTCATGTGATAATTTTTGTATATTTGGGACTTTTGGAAATTTGTTGCAAATATTACAGCGAAAATTTAATTACAATAAATGAATCATTTAAATTATTTAATGAATTAATTACACTAAGCCATATCATAATATCAAATCACATTATCATGCAGTGACACACAAATCAGAATCATAACTTACTTGGGTAAAACCCTCTGCTTATCATGTCCATTGCCACTGCATCCCAAAATTCCTCTATGTCAACATGACCATCATAAGTCGCAGGTGGAGACTGAATTTCACTCACTGTGATATAAAGAAACTTAAATATGTGAATATTCAGACCGAATATAATTTAAACCAAAACAAAATTATAATAGGAACCAATGCAACTACAATAACTTTATACTTACCTGGGATGCTGAACACTCCTTTTTTATGAAGGTCCATAATTACAGTACAAGGATTGTATCCACAGGACACACAGGAGTAAATGTAGTCCAGATCAGATAAAGCCTCAAAGTGAAGATACGCCTGCATGATTAGGTCACCTTTGGGCAAGGACTCTCCTTCTGTGGCTTCAATTATCTGCACAACCCTACCTACAGCTGTGTGATTCTTGAGGAACAACAGAAATAAGGGGGGGAAATAGTTAAAATAAAATAAAAACAAGAGCCCTCATCCTACAAAAGAAGTTCTACTCATTTAAAGCCCAAGCCAGTCTCAAATGCATGTCTTATCCGAGCCATTAGCACTAATAATACGTTAAGTGTTTAAAAAAAAAAGTTAAAAGTAAAACAGCTGGTTTCCTTTTCTAATATTATACCTGTAGTGCACTTCGCAAAACCACACACAAATGTAGCGAGAGGATTACATTATCATTGAAGTTGTGCAAACCGTCACTCCATTCTTGGTATCTGTATGTGAGGTTGCATTTATTACACAGCTTGTAGTAAGTAGATACACCTGAGAAAACAAAGATTATTTACTGACAAAGTAAATATCTATCAAAGCAACATTAAAAATATTTATCAAAGCAATACCCTGAATCACTCCATGGAATGTAACAATCTTCGCCTGGCAAGTTATCATCATTGGCTCACTCAAAACTTCCTTGCATATTCTGCATTCAGCTTCCTCAGGCACAAGATGTTTTGGGAACGTATTGAAAGCCTTTCCATGTTTTGACTTTTGCAGAATGGTCTGTGGAATGTCAACTGGAATTTTCTTATTTTCCAGCATATATTTCATCATCCTTTTAACAGTAGGAGAGTTGGGGGGATATGAAACATCCTGACAGCTGGCATCATCATTGCATGTATGAACAGAGTTGAAAACCTCCTCTGAACTCTTGACTCTCTTGAAGAGTTGTGGCATTATCTGAAAAAGATGCCACTTTGCCGTAGCTTTGTGGATGCATGATTGGCGAGGCCGGGCACAAGGACAATGCCAGTTATTTTTCTTTTTATTATAAGCCACCATGACTCTTCCCATCCTGCTGTAATAGGACATTGTTGGTTCAAATACAGAAATGAAATGCTTTGTTGATGGACCTCCAACAGTGACATGAAAAGACAAAGGTGTCTCTGCAGTATTTGCCTCTTGCTGCAACTTTAACAGCTGGGCTTTTCTTCCCTCTCCAAACCACTTCTGCTGCACCAGCTGAGAGAGACTGTTCTCTGTCAGTGCAACATTGGGGTTGTCAGCTAATTTACAAAAAGACAGCGATTTGACATGGCAACACTCAAAGGGCAGTATCCCAGAGTTATGGGCAAACTCTGCATTTAAAATACACTGGTCGAGTTCACATGCTGACCGATAGTTTGGACCCCAAGTATTTTTTATCACATGTATGGGTGTTGCTTGACCAAGAAAAGCCTTTTCAACAGCAAAAATGCCAATTTTTTCATCAATGCACTGAGATTGAAAGTGCCTCTCAGGAGTAATTGCATTTTCTTTTTCAGTGTGATGCCTTCTAATGTGAGTTCGTAGATTTTTGGCCAGTAATGTCAAATCACATTGGCTGCAAGTGACAGTCCTCTTTTTGGGAGCTGAGCATTTTAGGAGGATGCCAGGTGACTGAGGTAGTGTCTGCTGGACCGAGGAGTACTGGGGCGGCGTCTGATGGACCGAGGAGGACTGGGGCTGCGTCTGCTGGACCGAGGAGGACTGGGGCTGCTTCTGATGGACCGAGGAGGACTGGGGCTGCTTCTGATGGACCGAGGAGGACTGGGGCGGCGTCTGCTGGACCGAGGAGGACTGGGGCGGCGTCTGATGGACTGAGGAGGACTGGGGCTGCTTCTGATGGACCGAGGAGGACTGGGGCGGCGTCTGATGGACTGAGGAGGACTGGGGCTGCGTCTGATGGACCGAGGAGGACTGGGGCGGCGTCTGCTGGACCGAGGAGGACTGGGGCGGCGTCTGATGGACTGAGGAGGACTGGGGCGGCATCTGCTGGACCGAGGAGGACTGGGGCTGCGTCTGCTGGACCGAGGAGGACTGGGGCGGCGTCTGCTGGACCAAGGAGGACTGGGGCGGCGTCTGATGGACCGAGGAGGACTGGGGCGATGTCTGATGGACCGAGGAGGACTGGGGCAGCATCTGCTGGACCGAGGAGGACTGGGGCTGCATCTGCTGGACCGAGGAGGACTGGGGTGGCGTCTGCTGGACCGAGGAAGACCGAGGCGGCGTCTGCTGGACCGAGGAAGACCGAGGCTGGGTTGGTGGTGAAGCATGTGTGGCAATGTGCTTCAGCAAATTTGCCCGAGTCATTACAGTCGCTGAACAATAGCAGCAGTGAAAGTGGGACTTTGCCCGACATTTTAAACTACATTTTAAAATGGTGAAATCTGAAGGGACAAACAAAAGAAAATAAGTTTATTGAAAATTGCCTAAATTTAACCTTCACTTGTTTGCATTTTGCTCTGGACAGTGGACAATCGCAAGACAGAATTTTCATCAGCACCATCCATGTGCAAGCACATTTTTTTGTGATTTCAGCAACAAAGACCCATGGTCAATGCCCAGAATGCAGAAAATTAAGTTTACCTGAACCTTAAAATTAAATATTCTTCTACAAATTCACAAGAAATTAAATCCGAAGCATGCACAGTGCATTGCTGGCTGGTTCAGCACCATATTATACTTTAACTAAAGTGAGATAAGCAAAAGACAGTTAAACTCACCATGATGTTGAACTGCCCACTGAAAGTGATTTTTGATGTGATAATACATCAGTTCTGGCATACTGGAGTACCTGCAGAATGGGCACTCACTAGTGCAGCTTTTTAAATACTGCTCACATTCCCCCTTGCTTAACACCGTTTTGTGCATTTTTGCAAGGGGTAATGGCTCTTAAAAGAGCCTTTGGGTTATAAATTGAGGAACAACCAAAAAAGAGGAGAGATGGAGGGGTGGGGATGACAATGACAAGGATCTGCAAACAGAAGGAAATACAGAGAATCAGTATTAGATATAATTTAGATATAATTATAATAAAATCTAAATAATTAACAATTAATAATTTTATTCACAGAAAAACAATAAATTTGTATAGCCATTGTTAATATGAACTTGTCCTATATTACTTTTGCTGGTTCAGTTTTGCCACTGTATTTATTTTTAAGGTTATTTTGGGAACACTATCAAATTCATAATCCCACTAAAACCACACACTAACTTTCTAATGCTGCCTTCAAGTGCTCTCGTAAACATTGCATATGAACGCCCTCCCATTCCAAAACACTAATGCGATGAGCTCGTAATTACAACTTCAATAGTAAGAATTATTAAATTTCCGATAGAACGTGAAGGCAGCATTATGCCATGCTTTTGGGAAACGCAGACCTGGTTATTTAAAAGCAGACCTTTACACCTTGCGTGACATGGCTGAGTGAGTAAAGTTATGCGATTTTATTTTGAAACTACTTTACATTTCCTTTAACAACACACTTAACGGCACTTCAGAATTAAAAATTGTAATTAAACAAATTAGACAAGAGACGTAGCTCGCCTGTACTCACCATGCAGCCAAGAAGAACGTAAATGAAAAACCGCTAGAATTGACGTAATGACTTGACGCCACTAACCAATGAGAACAGTTGTAGGTGGGACGAGATGTGTAGCCCCGCCCCACATATAGCCCCGCCTCGATCTACGTCATTACTTTGCCAATAACCAATGAGAAGCATTGTGGGCGGGGCGACACGTGCAGCCCCGCCCCAGGTGCAGGCCCGCCTCGATCTGCAGGCTGCAGCCGGGTGCATCTCGAAAAACTGGCAATGAGGAGGTTGTTGAATTTTTAAATATGCATTTCACATTTCTTACAGGATTAATTTATGCTTCTCATCTAATATATTTTGTTAACACTTTACAATAAGGGTGCACAAATAATCATGTACTAATGCCTAAATTAATAATTAATTGCATACTAATGATTATCAAAGAAGTTAACTAATTATGAACTAATGAAGAACTATCCTTAACTACGACTGGAATCATACAGATTCATGCATGAATAATGGCATCCTTAACTACATGTTAGTACATGTTTGATAGTTAATGCATTAATTAACATTTATGGGTAAACTAAATCAAACAGCCTCTTTAAGAAGGAATAAGACATTTGAAATTAATTTAAATAATTTAATACTATCATAATTTGAGCATTTGGCATCTTCAGCTTTGTCATAAACATTATAGGGTGGCAAAGGATTAGTTGATCCTCCTCATTGAGTCCTCTCAGCTTGTCTAAGCTTGTTAACAAGCAAAATCACTGAAGGAAAGAAGAGAACAGAAAAAAAGAGACAAACAGAAACTCAAGAACTACAACTGACTGCAACCACAGCCTTAGATGAATTCAACTGAAGATAACCCAGACAGCAAGCAGTGTAACCCACTGGCTCGCATGGATTTCACACGGGCCAGATGTGGGCTGGATCTGGGCCAAAACCATGTTGCTGTCTGGGAAAAGACATTAGGCAAGGCAAGACAAGTTTATTTATATAGCACATTTCAATGGTAATTCAAAGTGCTTTACATGAAAGAAAGTAAAATAGTCATAAAAAAATAAATACAATAATAATATTGATCACAGCAATAAAAATGAGTTGAAAAAAATATTATAATAATAATAAAAACAAGAAACTTAAAAACAAATATTCTCAAGCTTTGTTCAAACTCTTCCGCACTAAGTGAGCGGGAAAAAAACCTTTCAAAACACCTAAGTATTCCACTACTTCACCCCCTACTTACTTTGACCGTCATATCTTACCTATTCGCTAAAACTCGGGGCATGCCCCTGTCTCTAATGGTAGGAATTTAGAGTTGGTAGAGCAACTCACGACTAGAACCTCCCTTCTAGCATCTCACATTCTCTCGGTATTTATACCTTCAAATGCACTAATTGCCTCTAGGGCTCTTAGTGCCTTAGAGAATGCATTTTGTCCCTCCCGGACTTTGCACATCTCTCAATCTATAGATGTGCACTCCTACACCTTTACATTTACAGGTGTACCTAAATTATGACACCAGTTTTCTTCTGCTGGTGTCTCTCACTCATATCTGAGTGAGTCCATTGCTCTCCCCCTCCCGCACTCCCTCCGCTTTCAGACAGTCCCTAACCAGAAACCAAACAAATTGAACTCAGAGGTCCTACTTTAAACTGATTAACCAACACACTTTGTCTTTCTTTGCCCACATTCTCTTTACCATCACAGCACTTACTTTAGCCTTCAGTTTAAACTTTTAAAATTATATAAAATGTATTTAAAATTAATTTAAAACAGTTAAGAATAGAAAATGATTATCACAGCAGTAAAAACAAGGAAAATGACAAAATGAAAGTTCAGTGCAATCAGTTCAGACGTAGCACAGTGCGCATTCAACAAATGCACAGTTAAACAGAAGAGTTTTGAGTCTGGATTTAAATGTGGCTAATATTTTAGCACATCTGATCTCTTCTGGACACTGGTTCAAACTGTGCGTGGCATAATAGCTAAAAGCAGACTCCCCTTGTTTTTTGTGAACCCTTGGTGTTTCTAACTGACTCAATCCTAATGATCTGAGTGGTCTGTTAGGTTTATATTCAGTGAGCATATAGGCAATGTATTTAGTGATTTATAAACGAGTAAAATAACTTTAAAATCAATCCTAAATCTAACTGGAAGCCAGTGTAAGGACTTGAGGACTGGTGTGATATGCTCAGATTTTCTGGTTCTAGTCAGAATCCTGGCAGCAGTGTTCTGGATGAGTTGCAGTTGTCTAATGGTCTTCTTTGGAAGGCCTGTGAGGAGACCATTACAGTAATCCACCCTGCTGGTGATAAAGGCATGAACAAGTTTCTCCAGATCTTGACTGGAAACAAATGATTTAATTATTGCAATGTTTTTGAGATGATAGTATGCTGATTTAGTTACTGCTTTGACATGACTACTAAAACTAAGGTCTGTCTCCAAAATCACCCCAAGATTTCTGACTCTGTTGTTTGACCCCTAGAGTCAAGGTATGCATTCGCCTTGAGAACTTCATCTTTGTCTCCAAATGCAATGACTTCAGTTTTCTCCTTGTTTAACTGAAGAAAGTTTTGGCATATCCAACTGTTAATTTCATCAATTCATTTGCAGAGGGAGTCAATGGGGCTGTGGTCATTTGGAGATAAGGCTAGGTAAATCTGGGTATCATCAGCATAGCTGTGATAGGCAATTTGGTTCTTCCTCATTATCTGACTTAGTGGGAGCATATACAAACTAAACAAGAGAGGTTCAAGAATTGAGCCATGTGGGACTCCGCATGTCATGGACGTCCACTTAGACTTATGATCTCCTATACTCACATAATAACCTCTCCCTTCTAAGTATGACCTGAACCATTTGAGTACCATCCCAGAAAGCCCGACCCAGTTTTCCAGTCTCTCTAGAAGTATGTTATGATCGACAGTGTCAAACGCAGCACTAAGATCTAGTAGTACCAGCACTGATATTTTGCCAGAATCCGAATGAAAGCGAATATCATTTATTATCTTAATGAGTGCTGTCTCTGTGCTGTGATGTGCTCGGAAACCAGATTGAAAATTGTCCAGATATTCATTTGAGTTTAAGTAGTTGTTCAGCTGATTAAAAATTACCTTTTCAATAATCTTACTTATGAATGGAAGATTTGATATTGGTCTATACACTCAATATGGTGTTATCAAGATTGCACTTTTTAAGAAGGGGCTTAACAACTGCAGTTTTCATGGAGTTTGGAAAAGTCCCAGAAAGAAGTGAGGAGTTTTAAGAGATCTGCTTCCAAACAGTTAAACACACTTTTGAAAAAAAGATATAGAGAGTGTGTCAAGATAGAAGGTTGACGATTTAAGGTGCTGCACTATTTCTTCCAATATTTTGCTATCAATATCATCAATAACATTCTTAACTTTTGAGTTAAAGAAATCATGGAGAAGATCAACAGAGTCTGCAGAAATCCTTGGTGTTAAAGATATAGCCTCCATAAATTGGTTGCACACTAGTGTTCTCGTTAATGCATCTCTTTCTGGCAGAGACAGATTCAGTGGTAAAATAGATCAATATATCAAAGAAAATACAGAAGTGATCAGACAGTGCTATATCATTAATAGCAACCTCTACTGATGAGTAAATCTAGAGTGTGTCCACAATTGTGTGTGGGTCCATGCAGGTCAAATCAGGTCAAAAGTGTTTAAAGCAGTTATTTCTTTAGTAGTTTTTATTTCTACATTATCTATGTGAATATTGAAATCCCCTGCAATAGCAAAACAGTCAAACTCTGAGGAAATCATTGATAACAGTTCTGTGAAATCTTCAACAAAGGCTGGAGAGTATTTTGGAGGCCTGTAAATAATGATAAACAGAATACGCGGAGCACCTTTCAGCACAATACCTAGATATTCAAAGTACTGACCAAATGACACTTGCTTGCATTGATAGACATCTTTAAAAAGAGCAGCTACACCTCCACCTAACAGTCCTGCAGACACTTATAAATTTAAATTTAGGAGGGGCTGTTTCATTTAGGACTGTTGCACTGCAGCTGTCTTCTAGTGATTTGAAGCATTATAAAAGCAAAGTTGCTGCTATCAGCGGGGACCCAATACGCATCACTTAGAGTAGCTATCAGTTGTTTTTGGTTCACCTACAGCCAATGGAGGATGGTTTGGGCCCTGGCGTTGTGGTAGCGGTCGAAGTGCTCTCACAGGAGGAGGAGGATGAGCTGAGTCCACAGGCTTTGGTGGTTGTGGGGCCTGCCGTTCTGGGGGCTTGCAGCGAAAGAGTGGGAGAGTTTGGTCCCAGCGTGTACCAGTTCCTTCATTTTCTGTAAGAAGCTTAGCAGTGGAGATGCTGGAGAGAGGGAAAGTGTGTCTGGTGAGCGGGCTCTGGCTCTGGTTTTTTTTCGGTGTCTGTGATATGTCGTCCTGTGTAATTAGTCCACTGAAGGCGTGCATAGTGATGAACCCATGTGCAGTTTATTGACAAACATAAAATCCAAATGAAGTCTTGACTTGACATGAAACATACTTGGTGTGGAATAGACTTGGCATGGCATGAACAGACTAGACGTGGTATGAAACAAACTAGACTTCAAAATAAAAGACATGAAAGCAACAACATGAAACAGAACCCAAAACAGATCTTACACCCCCCCTCCCCTCTAAGCGCAAATCCTGACGCCCAAACAAAACCAAAAACAGAACCCAAATAGTACAGGAGGGTGGTGAAGCAGAGGCAGAATGGGGGGAGGGATGGAGGGCCAGGCCTGTGAAGGGGAACAGGACCTGGAGTGTGGAGCAAAGGCAGGCCTGGAGCATGGGGCAATGGCGGACCAGTCAGAGCAGGGGCCTCAGTGGCCGTGACAGGACAGGCAGTGAGTTCATGAATGACCTCCATGACCGTGACAGGACAGGCAGTGAGTTCAGGAACGGCCTCCGTGGCCGTGACAGGATAGACCGGGAGTTCATGGACGGCCTCCGTGACCATGACAGGACAAACTGTGAGTTCATGAGTTGGCGCCACCACCTATAGAGATTCTGCAGCGGAAGCCGCCACCTCTGGAGGCACTGGAGCAGATTCATGGACAGGAGAGACCTCTGGAGCAGACTCGTGGACAGAAGAGGCCTCTGGAGCAGACTCGTGGACAGGTTAGGCCTCAGGAGTGCAGTGTGCAGCCCACATGCTCAAAATGGCGACCGCCATTACAGGAAGGGCAGCAGAGGGTGCCAGGATCTCTAAGATGGCGGGGCTTGAGAGCGCTGATGCCACCGGGATGTCTACAGCTCTCACCGACAACAGTGGTAAGTCCATCACACTAGCTATCAGTTTTCTCTGTCTTGGCCCAAGCTCCGAATCCACAGGGGCTTGGGTATTATAGCCCCCCCCCAAAAAAAATCCCTTGGGGAAATCTTGGCAACAGCGGTGACTTGGCAAGGCTCAGGCGTGGTGGCTATCTTGGCCAGGGAATCAGGCGTGGTGGCCATCTTGCAATGAGGCTCAGACATGGTGGCCATCTTGGCCGGGGAAACAGGTGTGGCTTGGCAGGTGTGACGTGAGCAGACTCTGGCTTGGCCGGCGTGATGTGAGCAAACTCTGTAAGATCAGCTGAGACGTGATGAGACTCTAGAATGGTGGCCATTTGCCGAAGAGACTCTTGAGTGGCGGCCATCTTACAACGGAGCTCTTGAATGGCAGCCATGTTGTTAAGAATCTCTTGAGTAGCCAGCCGGACGTGAGTGGGCCCTGGCATGTGAGCAGGTCCCGGAGTAGCAGAAATGACGTTAGTAGGCCTTGGCATAGCAGACATGACGTTAACAGGCTCTGGCATAGCAGGCGTGACATTAGCAGGCTCTGGAGTAGCAGGCATGAAGTTAGCAGGCTTTAGCATGGCAGACATGACGTGAGCTAGCTGTGGCTTGGCAGACATGACGTGAGAAGGCTTAGGAGTAGCAGGCATGACGGGAACAACTCCAGATATGATGGTTGGGAAGTGGAAATATTCTGGTGCATGTAGTATATCAGAGACCGAATCAGACAAATTTAAGATGCGATCAGAACTTCCAGAAATTCAAAACCGAAATTCCAGAGAAGCCCAACAGGACATCATAAATCTGTCCAGATCCTAGCGCCAACTAGTCTGAAGAAAGCCTAACCAGCAACCCTCTTTCACAAAACAGCTTACAACATTGAGACAAAAGAACACTTATTGATAATTCCAATTCAGGAAAAAGACTGTTCAATTTGGGGCAAGTAATCAAGACTGATGGTCAAAGAGATGGCCATCACGTGTTCCACGATTGAAATCTCGAGCTTCCTTAGATTGACTTTTCCCACACACATAGAAGACAAAGAACCAGACTGAAATTCCTTTGTTCACATAAACTATTGTTTCCATATGCACCTAAAATCTTTCATTTTCATCTTAATGAAACTAATAATTTTTATGCATCACCCCATATTATGTATGTAACGCACACATTAGACTATCATGTTTTAATCAAATATTATGTATGTTTTTTTAATCATTATTGAATAGCTGAAGGATTCATATCCGTGTTTGGTATGTATGAGTTTGACAATTCTAACTTGAAACATTTCTTCCAATTGATTCTTTGTCAAATGTGTCATATTCTGGTAATAGAAATCACATCCAAAAGTATACTTTGCAAGAGTGTGTAAAATTCGGACCATGTGATTGATAACATGCTGATTTATGATGGAAGGAACACCCCTAGCTAAGATAATAGCAAATCTAATTGGTCAAGACACCAGATGGGATGTGTCCAGAAGCTGAGTTTAAAACTCAGGACACCATCAAATCTTCTCTTCTTCCTCTTTTTTTTTTTTTTTCTTCAACTTCTGCCACCGCGTTTTTGATGCTGCTCTTTGAGCGTGCTCTGGCCTACGTGCCAGCTGCTACCACAATGAGAACAAAACCCACCTTGTCTCTTTACATCTCGTTACATCATTTTACTTTCATTTATTTTCTTTCTGTTGAGTTTCGTGTTCAAAAGTTAAGTTTGCCACAAAGTCCAGTTCGACTGAACTCGCTTCAAACTTCAACAAGCAACTGAAACCATCGCCCAGCGATTGGCTTCCCAAGACGTCACTTCAACGACTACTGAACTCTCAGCCAGTCAGCAACCTCGGGAGACCCTCCTTTCTGCAAAGTCGATGACAAAAGGGAATCCCTTAGCAACGCAAGCAAGTAACCTCCAGATTCTAACTGAACTGGTGAATTTAATATAAATTTTAGCCTCTTTGAGAAACTCAAAGCGAGGGTTAAATAAGTGATTGATGGTTGTGCAGGTCTATGCAATTGCACATATTGCTGTAAACTTGGGATATCACATTTTCATTCTCTAAACTCATCCTTTCCTTACTTTCTCTCCTTCTGCAATGTGTGAATGTATGAATGCTTGTGTTAATGTGTTAGATTAGTTTACATGTCTTAGAGTTATCAAATAAAGCCTTATTTATATTAAAAAGAGAAATATCTTATGTTTTGTGCTCACAAGTTAATGTCTTAATCTGCCGATCTTGTTACTGTGCTATTAAATAGTGTTTTCACTATATTTTGGATTGCAATATCCAGTGCAGTGTTGCTGTTATACGGCTCGTTCAGTCAATTGCTGCCGCCTCAGTGATCAGTAAAACAGTGATTCTGTTCAAATTCCCTATAAAATCATAAATTATTCCCTTTGAGCTTAATTAAACTGTTTCCCTTTAAATTACATATTATGTTTACGTTACAGTGGGTACTGTAGGATTGCAGGGTTCCTCATCCGCAATCCCCACAGTAAATGATGAACCGCTCAACAACAACGCAAGGTCAATATACTCAACAAGGGTTGCAGAGCCATTGCTGTTCGGCATTAGATCTTTTACAGTCCTTTAGTCCTTTACAAAAGATGCCTTTTAGGGCAACATCATTAAATCCCACGACATGACACAAATGACAAAAATCTGCCACATAATCCTCTCCAAAAGCAGTAGGTAATTTTCTCTGGAATTATTACAGAGGTTGTGTGAGAAAAACACACATTTCTCTAACGACCTCCTGGAAAACTAGTCTTGTCCGAATAGGGCTTTAGTGACACTTACCACCATCTCTCCATGAATTACAGCTGTATCTTCTTTATAGGAGCCATCTGGCAGTTGCTTGTAGAGAACCAGCCACTTAAGGGCGCTGCAGATCATATTAACTTCTATAGTAGCAAGATTATTGGCCATGGCAAAGACTTTGGCCACATATGCTGTCAACCTTTAATAGACAGAAACAAATTAAAATTAGATAAAGATAATAGTTTGCTAGAAATAATCTTAAAATATAATATTATAAATAATAATAATAAACTATTACAGGAGAAAATGGAAATGAAAATAAATCAAAACAAGGTAACACTTCATAATAACCGAACGCTATGAATCATTAGGTAAGCATTTGTAAATAGTTAGTTCATCCTTTATAAAGCATTGTCCCAACATTAATACTCATTATTAAATGGTTTATAAATACAGCTATGCATGCCTTGTTCTTTATTTATTAGGCATATCTTTTACAAAGGAGATTTAAAGGCTCAGTTATCTCCCTAACAGAAAAAAATGAATAAATACATAATAATCAAACACAACACAGAGGGATACAGAACATAAATATTCTTTTCAAGATGCAAATAATGAAACTGTACACTTGAATTTTTTTCAATGAAATTGCAGAGTTTTTTTTATTTTCATTTTTTTATCAAGTGTACATTCGTACAGTTTCATTTTTTGCATTTTTGCATCTTGAAAAACATAGTTCTGTGTTCTGTATCCCTCTGTGTAGTTTTTTTTTTTTTTTTTTTTTTACCTTTCTGTTTGGGAGATAAATTAGCCTTTAAATCTCCTTTGTAAATGCTTTATAAGGTATAAATAGTCCTCACTACTACCCGACTTAATCATGAATTACAACAGGAATGTGTTTATAAAGTATTTATTAGCACACTGAGCAATTATTATGATGTGTCTAAATAATAATATTTATAAATGTACATTTAAATGGTTTATTAATCATTTACTTACACTTTCTAAATGATCTTATGAACCACTGACAACTCCTAAATAACTGGTTTGTAAATAACGTAATAATTTAGAAATGTTAAATTGATCATTAATAAAGTCTGAAAATACAATTATTAAACAGTTATATATATATATGCTCAAGAACAAAACATTTATAGCTGCATTTATAAAATGCTTACTAATGCCTATTAATGCTGGAACAATGCTTTATAAAGGATGGATTGACTATTTACTAATGCCTAACTAATGATTCATAGTGTGCATTTACTATAAAATGTTACCCAAAACAAATATATATTAAAATAGATTAGATATTAATTCTCCTGCCAGGATGTTATTGAAAATAAGAATTTATTCTTAATTAACTTGCCTGGTTAAATAAAGGTTAAATAAATAAATAAACATTAAAATTAAAATACCATGTGCTGCTCGGCCTATCTTTCCATGCAGCATAGGATCCATCTGGTTTACGGTAGTTCAGCTGCCGCTGAAAACCTTAATTTAAAAAAGGATAAAGATAGAATATTTATTTATTATCCATGCTGGCAAAATGAGTCGGAATGCGCACAGTTTAATTTTAAGTTGCAGGCAAAAAAAGGGAAAACGTTTTTGATTTTGGTCAAATTTTAGGTTTTCACAAAAAATGAGTTCAATAAGCCATTGTCTAGCGATTCCAATGCCCCAAATAGTGATTAAACATCTAAAAGTATCTTTATTTGTATGTTTTCTGAGAGGACTACCTTTTCTCCTCTTGCTTCTTGCGCCGACTGTCATCCAAAGCGCCCGTGTAAAGACGACACTGATGGTGCCCGATACACATATACACAGTAGGCTAAATATATTTAAGTATTAACGCAAACATAATCTTTTATATCTTAAATCAACGTTTGGGGAACTGCTGGGGAAAATCTTTGGATGTGTAACATTATATCAGAGATGTGCATTACACTGTCTTAATACAGGCCGTCTCTCGCATTAATGTTAATCTAACAATAAAAGAAACGAGGGAATCACTCGCTGCTCTTGATTGAACTGCTTTTGTCGTTTTAATCAATTTATTTGGAAAGAACACACTAAAGTGATTTTTACATTTTATTATTTGTTTTCTTACTTGAATGCTTATGTTTAAAATGAAAAATATAGTAAACTATACACTTGTTTCTTTCTTATATTTGTTATTTTTTTTTGCATCTGTTCTTATTTATAACAACAGAGATAAAAGAAAAAAATATCTATATTGTAATTATTAATCTAGTAATGATTATTAAGAAAAGATGTGATTTAAAGATGTAATATTGCTAGGTGATTTTGCTTTGGAACCTTCAGAAAACTTTGAAACCAGTTTTCTCTAAATTGACTTTGCTGACTCCATCGACTTCAAATAGGTGTAGCTCAGTCATTATTCATCTGATTACAACAAATCATACATCATTTTGAAGGTATTGTAATGGAGAATGAAAGTTTTTTTCTCATTGTGATTGTCAAAAATTTTGCTCATTGTGACCCATTTTGCCAGCACAGCTCACATGTTTTTCTTCTTTGAGAGTACTTTTGATTTTATTCCAAATCATAGTCAGATTCTTTATATCTGTTGTGTCCTGCTGACCTGTCTTAATATGGTTAATGGCTTCATTACGGCGCTCCATGCCAACAGCCTCCCACTGATTGGTGCTGTCCAGATAATGAGTGGCAATGAGAGGTAGAGTCATATAGATCATGTTCTGCTCTCCACATCCACTGGGTTGGACAATAAGGCGACCCATGAAGTCTCCACTGATGGCCTGCTCGACTGTCTGAGTGATCTCTTCACCTGGAGAGATAAAAGAGGGAACGCAAGCTAAGAATTCAGTTTCTTTATTATAAATCTTGTGAGCTGTCATTTATGCAGCACATGGTCAGAACATAGATACTTACCAAAAAGCTTTGGATGGACTTGTGCTTGTGCAAGTTGAGAGATGCAGTGACATAAACATGATAGTGTAGCAACTGACCTTCATCAAAAATCCCATTAAGCAAGTAATTTCACACAGCGGCCATCTTTGAAACGCCCTTCATGCAGCTATTTCATTCATGCAAGTACAGCTCCTATCTCTTTGAATGAGGAGCATCAAATTCTCCCTATAGCTGTTCTCCAGCTACCCATTACATTTTTTATATTTCAAATCAACAATGAAATTTAACAACAACTTTATCATAACTGTTGTTTCTTATGCTCACATAACTTTAAAAAAGCATATTTTTCAGGCTACGGCAGCTAATGTGCATGTGCCAGAGGTGGAAAGTCCAGGGGCCAAAGAGAAAAAGTCCTGCCATATTTTTGTTCCACCCATGAACTCAGCAGCTGATTTCACCAGAGGAGGAACCAATACATTCCTTTCAAGTCACAAGCAAGTCTTCAAGTTAAATAGCAAGTCCTCAAAGAGTTAAAGATAATGAGATAATTAAGTGACTAATTAAATGATGATTGAGCATTAGTGATGAACACCTGCTGTTATTGAGAATTACAGAGGATCAGATGTTGATGTTTTATTGGTTAAAATGATGCCACCATCATGGAGATCAGTGTTTTATTTAGTTGTAGCCAATCAAAACTCCATGCATTGCGACATGAATAAATTATGAGCAGTAAATTATGAGCAGTAATCTTAGTAATTTATTTTATTCTTACTAATTAATTATTTATTTTTTTGATCTTTTTATGTGACTTTTTTTAGTAGCTTGTTTTGTGATGTTCAGAGTTGATCTGGGGTGTATTCCAGAAAGCACGGTTAACTTACCTACACCTGAACCCTGAACTTTGGGTTGATTAACCCCAAACCTTGCTTACTCGAGGTATGTGGTTCCAAAAACGCGTCCAGGAGTAAGTTCATTCAACTCAGAGTATGTTCCTGGTTAAGACTCAAGACATTCTCAACAGAGCGACGAATCACTATGGAAACGGACGCTAAGAAAAAGCGTAAATATAAAATGTAATAAGTATATATAATATAATAAATTAAACATTGCCTTGTCATAGTGTTTTATAATTTATACAAATAACTGTTATATATATGCAAAGAAAAATAAATAAATAACCATATTACAATAATATATTACCTTATTTATTAGCGCTTTTTATATATATATATATATATATATAAGGCTATATTATATAATCTAATATATGCCACGCGTGCTCTGATAGCGTTGAAGTGAACTAACCCTGAACATAAGCTGCTCTGGGGCAGGTTATCTTCAGAAAGCAAGTTACTATGGTTACTTACATACCCCGAAAGTGACCTCCGATTTTGGAACCGAAAGCTGAGTTTATCCGCTCGCTTATCCTCAAACTTACCCGGGTATGTCACATAACCTGCTTTCTGGAATACACCCCTGTTTATCTGAATATGCTGTTTGTCTCCGTTGTTGAGATTAATACGCTACGATACTTGATGTCTGTGTGTGCCTAAACACTATAATGGTGACTTACAAAGATGTGATTTTCTTCTTTGGTGGTTCTGTTTGTTAATATTAACTCCCGGTTTCACAGACTAAAATGCACTCCATAGGTACTCCATAGTTACAAATACGTATGCTATAAATTCTGTTTAATTACACGGTACATTGCGGGCTGTAATCTAAAGTGTTATTAACAATTTATGAGACAGCTGTACACAGTAGTCCTTAAGATACCAGCACAATAACACAATCAGCAAAATATTGTCTAATTATCATTATTGATAAAATACCAGAAAATATTGAGATATAATTTTTAGGCAATATCGCACACCCCTGTCTCTCAGTTAGCTAAAGTTACTATTTATTGAACTAAATTAGTTTTTATCTCACTTTATGATGAATATATGAAATGTATGAGACACAAGGAATACGTTTCTGCTATAACTATTTTTTGTTCCCATTAGTGTAACCCACCATTGCTAGGTCTGAGCCTACGAGGCACCATTTGGTGTAGAAAAGGAACCACTACGAATTTCACTGTGAGTATTTGACAGTAGTTCTTATTGGATGTATGTTTATTCTATATTAGTGTCAAATACTATTCGCTCTTAGATGTAATTTGTGAGGAGTTGCTGTATTGGGAGCAGCCATGAGACATGGCTCGGTGTAATGTAGGCTGCTAATTCTAATATAGACTTAGTATTGACATTGCTATTTTATACTTTTATTTGTATTTAATTATTTATTATTATTTTTTATATTTTTTACAGAGTACAGAGCCATGGGAGAACAACACAACTGTAATGAAAATGGGAATACTTGAAATAGTAAGCAGCATCAGTTGCACTTCAAGGGCCCTGTCAAGTGTGCTGAATGTCTCCGTTGTCCTGGAAGAGGAGGTGGTGCTTGACAACTTAGGAGACTTTGTAAATGAATTTATTATACTTTTTTGGATTATTATATGCACTCATCCTGGAATTAAACAAGGACTTAAAGGGATAATTTAACCAAAAATGAAAATTCTGTCATTAATTATTTACCCCTGTGTTGTTGCAAAGCCGTAAGACCTTTGTTCATCTTCAGAAAACAAATTGATATTTTTTGATGAACTCCTATGATGAAATTTGTTTGATGAAATTTTTGATGAAACAACGGACTTATTCATGTGGAACGACATGAGGGTAATTAATGAGATCATTTTAACCTCAATGTACCTCTTATGAGTTTTTTTTTGGCTAACATTTGAAGTGTAAGATGCAGTTTCATGAGCTCAAAGTACCTCTTGTGTTCATGTGAAATTACTCTAAACACTGGGTGAAGTAACCTCCCCATTACTTAAATTTGATGGTGTTTTTGACATTTTTAATATGTGAATGTATTTTATGTTTAATGTCTAAATAGTTAAGATGAAGCTTCATGAGCTCAGAGTATCTTTTGTGAGAATGGTAATATTCAGTAACCTAAACACTGTTGAAGTAACCTCAAATAAATTATTACCATTAAATTATTATTCTATGGTGTTTGACATTTTTTTTGCATGTTTTTGAATGTATTAATGTATAGGGTGCAATTCATCAGCTTTGTGTATCTTATGAGGGTTAAAATGCATGATTTTGTAAGGTATGCTATGTAGACAATATCAATATATTTATAATTTTAAAGTATTTTCACAATATTGTTGTATATTTCATTAAAAGTATTAAAATGTGGTGGTGTTTAGTGTATCATCATCATTTAATATTTTTTTTTCCTTTTCTTTTGGGACAACAGGGAATAAACAATTTAGTAAGGCTGATTAAGCAATATACATTTACCTATATATTTTTTTTTTCTTTTTTTTTAATTAGGTAAAACAAAACAAAAAAATGTCTACTGCTACTATTACTACTACTAGTAATATTTAATTGGGCCAACAACATGGTTTGTTAGACTTATTTTTTTCTTAATTGGCTCAACATATTATTTCTCATTAAGCCAATGTTAACAGACTGTTGCCACAATTGATAAAATTCAGTTAGAATACATTTAATTGGGCCAATGGAAAAATGTAGATGTAATCAGTTACAAGAAAATTTTGAGTTGAGGAGGTCTGACATATTTTACAATGTGTGTTTTCTCAAGTTGCAGCGCATTAACCTCTCTCAGCCACCGTACATACAGCTTTAAATAAATAATTCAAATGACAAATTCATTAAACATCTTTTTCCTTACCAGTAATTGAGATGTATGTCTTAGCAGATGTGCCCGGAAGCCGATCAGCTGGTGTGAAGCCTTTAAAAACTTTAGATTCTGATCCATTTAGGTTGAGAAATAGAGAAGAAAAGGAAACGTCATGAGGAGTCAAGAATCATGTGCTGATCACATTTTGTACAGTTTTGGTGAGAAAAGAGCAGGGATTGATTGTGATCTCTGGATTGGCTGGAACTATAATATTCATAGACATTTGTTTCAGAATTACCTGGAAGTGTAATGTGTGTAATGTTGTATAACATAAATGTAACAGTGATGCTATTGTGCGGTTCATAGTAAATCTCACCATTCTTAACAGGATTGAGCTCCATATTTCTGCTTTGAAATGTAGCAACACCCTCAGACTGAAAGACAGAGAGAGAGAGAGCATTAACTATCTGTGGTGTTTTCTGTTCTTGTGTTGATCGTTATGCTAACAAATGACCAAATTAAGTGAAACAAAAGTGCTGAAAAGTGACAGAATTGCCATCAGACGTACCACCACCTTCAGCGGCTTTCTCACTCCATCAGAGAAATAATTTGCTGAAGCTTTCACCTCTATATCATGATCTCCCAGCATCATGGGAATAATGACATAAGAAACGGCTATGCTGGAGCCTTTGTCAACGTTTACTATCCTTCTGTGTTTGACTTTATTACTAGCAGCGCTGCAAACATCTGCTGTCTCCATGAAGTCCACACGCACCTGGAGAAAATTGGAAAATGAGAAACAAATCACTTCAATGTCTAAAGGAGACTTCCTCCAAAGTATAATTGCGGTATAATTGAGAGCTATCAATTTTAACATTTATTACACTTAAAAAATAAACAATCTCTAATTTAAATGAACTTAAAACAATATTCACATAAAACCATTATAATAAATGTCATATTTACTGTGCCCTTCAGCAAGTAGGAAATATATAGAAATTGAACAAAGTTATCAAATACTAAATTCTAAATTCAATATAGATGAATCCTTAAAGCTACAAAAATTATTCCCCTTTTTTAATTTCAGCAGCAGGTTTATTTCGGTTATTTGGCTGCTATTACTTTAAGAGCTCCCGTTGATGAATGCGACGCGGATCTGATATGCATTATATTTTCTCACAAGTTTTTATCTTCAAATGATGAAATGATATACAGCACGCCATGCTTTACAAGTATAATGGTATAACGGCTGACAGGACAGGAAGATTCATTTTAACTGATATATCACCTAGTAACATCTCATCTGACCCCAGTTCGCTATTGTTCTACTGAAGCCCCTCGTCACCTTTATCGTTTCCACGCTTGTTTGACTAGTGCCTAATGTTGAGGCGAAGTGGAGTGTGCTTCTGAAAAGTCACCCTTTGATGCGGTCTTAAAGATGTTCTGCATCTAAATAAATGCAATTCTTGTCAAGAAAAAGAAGAGTGACGCAACAGCTGTGAAGGGGTGGCCAACCCTACACAGCAAAATCCCCAGTGTCAAATTAACACCGCTCGGTGTCTATATGGGCCCACACTATAGAGAGTAAAAAAGTAACACTAAAGCGGTGTCAAATTAACACTACCATGTGTTTATATGTGTCCACACTACAGAGTGTTAAAAGTAACACTGAAGTGGTAATCAGTGAGGCAATTAAGAGATTCATTGAGTGATGATTGACCATTATTGAACACACCTGATGTTAACAAGCAGAATCACCAAAGAAGAAAATCACAATTATTAAAGTCACTATTATAGTGATCAGTGTTTACTTCAGTTTGGCTCTTGACCCTGGACGTTTTAGTATTACATTTTGTTTGGCTGTTATAACTAAACTATAGCAGAAGAGCAAAAGTTTTTGGGTGATGATGATTGTATTCTGACATATTCATCCTGCAGTGACATGAATAACCGATTTAGGTTTTCTTTGTTGGTTGTGACAACACTGCAAACAAAAGAAGATTGGCATTTTCAGTAAAATCACAAAGAGGTTTATAAAACTAATTTCAATCAAAAACTTAAAAAATGTTAATTTAGACACAGAGAATCACAACAACGGTGACCATCAAAAAAAAAGCATGTTGTAGCCAATCAAAATTCATTCATGGCTCCCATCATGCATTGCAGCATGAATAAATTATGAGCAGAATTGTCTTTGTAATTTCTTGTATTTTTGCTGTTTTTATGTGACTTTTTAGTAGCTTGTTTTGTGATGATCAGAGTTGATCTGTTTATCTGAATATGCTGTTTGTCACCGTTGTTGAGAGTCATACGCTAATGTCTGTGTGTACCTAAAATAAATACTCTTCTGAAGTTTTTTTTTTTTTGCATCAGATTAGCTCATAGATTAAAATTAATAGGAAAAACAGGATTTTCTTATTGTGGAGTCACAAAGCTGTTGGAATCAACAAAGGAAACTTAACTCAAATATTAGACACTAAATGAATTCAGTGATCCAGGACAAAAAAATGAAACATAATTTAAACACAATTAAAACATAATCATAAACATCCCAACTAGTGATGTTACGTTCGTGAACGAATCGTTCTTTTTGAACGAATCTTTTAGGTGAACGAATCATTCTCGTTCACGTAATCCATTGACTCATATTTCTCGTTCACTGAAATTCCTCCCTCCACCGCAGCGCGCCGCTATTGCGCGCATGCGTAGCTCTGGACCGTTTCATCTGTCAAAGAATGACTAAACCTCGAGCCAATAGCCTTCGAGTATGATACGAGGACGGAGCATGTGATTTGTTGAATCTAGCGAACGAATACGCCCTTCATTGAGTTGCTTTGCGTTTGAAAGAGTCAAATGAACTGTTACATACATACATCTCGTCTCATTATTACGTTCGTCGTTCGAACAACTGGTTCTTTGTTTTATTTTTTTATATTATTGTTTTATTTTTTTTTTATTTATCATTTTGTTTTATTTATTTATATTATTGTTGTTTTATGTTTGAACAGTTACATACTTTTAAATAAAAAAATATTTCATTATGTTAGTCATGTCATGCACTTTTGTTTGTTTAAAAACTGTGAAACATAAAAAAATATGGCAGTATTGATTATTTGCGTCACGTCATCCCATCTCATTTGCGTCACGTGACTCACGTCAGCAAATAGCATTTCAGCTCGGGTTTAGAAGGGGCATGTAATTGGTTGGATCGAACGAACGAATATAATAGCATCATTGACCGAGATGGCTCTGTTTTGAGTCTGAACGAGAGAGAGATCTCCCGTTCGTGAACGAATTGAACGAACTGGTAGCTATACCCAGTTCGTTGACCGGGTAGGTCGGCCATTCTGTCAATCTAGTTCATCAATCAGCAGAAAGCGGATGCAAAGCAGAGGTATCCGTACTGTGCACGCTTGTTTATATTCATATTTTACATACAGAATAACTCCTCGTTTAACATAATCTCAGATTTGAACGTGTAAATCTCTGCCTAAACAATTAAATGTTAACTAGCCTAGTATGCAAACAAATAAAAAAACACTTGTGCTTTGGTCATCCGAAAAGAGTGTAATTTAAAAGATAAAAAGAGTAATGACTTTGATCACTTATTTAGACTTATTTTATTCATTTAATGAGAAGGGCACACTTTTTAATGAAGCCAAATCGGTTTTTATTTTGTTACAAGTAAATACGTTAGTTGAACAACACATTTTGCCGCACATGCTGACGTATTTGTATAATATGGAAAAATGGTCACTGAACGAATTAGTGAACGAATCTGAACGAATCATTTTGGTGAACGAACGAAAAATGAACGAGTCTCTGGAAAGAATCAAAATTTCCATCACTAATCCCAACCTGATAACTTTCACTCTTTACAAAAGTCTATTATAGCAGCTAAATAATATGTAAAAAAAAAGTCAAGGGCCAAGAGCCCAACTAAAGTTAACACTGACCACTATAATGGTGACTTAAAAACTTGTGATTTTCTTCTTTGGTGATTCTGCTTGTTAACATCAGGTGTGTTCAATAATGGTTAATCATCACTCAGTGATAGTGATGGCAGATTAAGCTTCATGAAGCCTCAAGAAGTTTTTCAGCTTTTCAGCCAATTGGTTCACAAAAAGGTTTATTTCTGGAGGCTTAATTTGCTCACAATACCACCTGGTGGCCAAAGAGTGTAAAACAATCAGATGTATTACAGACAGAGGTGTAAAGTCCAGGGGTCAGAAAGTAAAAGTCCTGCCATATTTTTGTTCCACCCATGAACTCAGCAGCTGATTTCACCAGAGGAGCAACCAAGACATTCCTTTCAAATCACAAGTCTCAAGTCAAATCCGTAGTCCTCAAAGAGTTAAAGTTAATGAGATAATTAAGTGACTAATTAAATGATAATTGTGCATTAGTAATGAACACCTGCTGTAAATACAGAGGATCAGATGTTGATGTTTAATTGGTTAAAATGACGCCACCATCATGGAGATCAGTGCTTGCTTTATTTGGGCTCTTAGTAATACAAAGTGATTTGCTTTTAAGCGATTGCAATATTGTTTCACAACAAACATTTTTGCTTTTGTACATTGCTGAATTAAGAGCTTGAAGAAACAGATGAGCTTATGGTTTCTGTTTTTATGTCACTTGAATGAACATCATGAAGGTGTTTCTCTTTGGTTTATTGGTTGACATTCAGCTTTTACAGAACTGTAAAAAGCTCTATTAAACAAATGCCACCTTAATGCTTAAATATTGGAAAAAAAAAGAAGAGCATTATCTCTCAGGCTTTTAGACATGAACACTTATCATACAATCCTAGACGGTGGTGACAATAATTAGTCATGCTGCAGTGCATGATGGGAGTTTTTACTATGGTGTTACCCAGAATGCATTGCAGCAAGAAGCATTTTGTTGATTGTCACCACTGTTGAGATTCATATGCTGGTTCTTGATTTCTGTGCTCTGTGTATGTGTAAAGAACAGTGGAGTTCAAATATTTATATGCATTGCATAGATTTCAAATTTATTCACTATAACTATGAGAGCAGCACTGTCCTTGCATGCTGTAGTTTCACAGGATTTGTTATTTAGAACCTGAACATATAAAAACAAATAAATATACAAATAAATACATATATAAAGTAGTATATATGCACGTATATGCATGTATATATATATATATATATATATAGGACAGCACTTGATGATTATCTCAACACATGAAAATAGCTAACAGTTGTTAACTGCAAAGCACCGATCTCTGCTCTACAACAGCACATGTAATGCTACAGAGAAAGATATAACACAGAAGTCAAGGGTCAAGAGCCCAACTAAAGCAAACACTGATCTCCATGATGGTGGCATCATATTAATCAATAAAACATCAACATCTGATTCTCTGTAATTCTCAGTAACAGCAGGTGTTCATCACTAATTTACAATCATCATTTAATTAGTCACTTAATTATCTCCTTAACTTTTACTCTTTGAGGACTTGAGATTTGTCTCGAGACTCATTTGTGACTTGAAAGGAATGATTTGGTTCCTCCTGAAATCAGCTGTACGAGTTTATGGTTGGAATAAACATATGGCAGGACTTTACTTTCTGACCCCTGGACTTTACCCCTCTGTCTGTAATATATCTGTTTGTTTTACACTCTTTGGCCACCAGGTGGTATTGTGAGCAAATCAAGCCCCCAGAAATTAACCTTTTTGTGAACCACTTGGCTGAAAAGATGAAAAACGTCTTGAGGCTTCATGAAGCTTAATCTGGCAATCACTACTCAATGAATCTCTTAATTACCATATTAACTTTAACACTGCTTCAGTGTTACTTTTAACACTCTGTAGTGTGGACCCATATAGACACAGAGCGGTGTTAATTTGACACCGGGGATTTTGCTGTGTAGCTGTGCCCCTGCGTTAACTGCGTTAAATATTTTTAACACAGTTAAACTAGAAAAAATTATTGCCTGCATTAATGAGCTAATTTTGACAGCACTGTTTTTACCTTCTTCATATTACTTTGAGAGTAGTTGTGAATAATGGCCTTGATTTCCAGTTGTTCGCCACGCACAGCTGAGTAAGGCATCTTGAGGTCAATGAAAAAGCTCTTAAAAACAACTATCTCCTCAGGTTCTGCCACACAGATGCCTTTGACGAGGAACACATGCACACAATGAAATGTTTAAAGCAGTAGATCCTGGATGATGATTATGTTTTACCGAGCATGTATGCTGCATTTGCAGCTTCACCTTACCAAGTGTTGGTGACAGACTGACAGCCAAGATCTGCCAGGTAGTGATAGAGTCTTTCAGGTAGATCACTTTATCTGTGATTGAGCTTGTTGTCCTGGAGTATGAGGAAAATACAAGTAAATAAACAAACAAAAAAAGAACTCTTCTAATGCTTGTTTACTATCATAAGGATTTAAGTCAAGTTGTATAGTGTCAAAGAAGCTTTACAATATAAAACAACAACAAAAAGAACAAACTGTCACTGTCATTAATTTCTTCACCCAGGAATCATTAATTCAGTTCTAAAAAATATACTTATAATATAAAGCAGCTCTACAGCAAATAATGCAGTGGTTTCATTCAGTTAAGTAATTTGGTAACACTTTAGTATACTGTTTCTTAATTACTGTATAATTAATAAGGAATTATTGAAGAACTAACAGGTTCATTAACACTTAACTCACTGTTAACTACTAAGGAAGATGTGTTAACTAATCCACTGTAAGAAAATTGTGCCACAGTAAGGTACTGGCAGCAGAGTCTCCAGTAATGTACTGTTAATTTACAGCCCTTCATTTTTACAGCATGTTACTGTTATACTACCATGGAAATTAACTCTGCTCCAATTGGTTCAAACAGTTCGAGATTAAAATATTAGTATTACGTTAGTAATGTGAATTTATATCATTTGAGTCCACTGAAAATAAATAACACTTTAAATAACTAAAAACATGTATTTAACTCAAATCGTTTCAGTTCATCATCAGCTATAGCACACATGCATGTGTTGAAATACTTAACAAAAAGATCATCAATGCAACTGCACAGTTACTGCCTTTAAATTAAAGCGGCAGAACATCAGTGCTTGAGGTTCTACTCCAGTGGTTTTCAAACTTGTTCCTGTGGACCCACAGCTCTGCACATTTTGCACGTCTCCCTAATTTACACACCTGGTTCAGATCATCAGCTCATTAGGAAAGAGCTCCATGAACTCAAATGAGTGTGTCAGATAATACAGACATGCAAAATGTGCAGAGCAGTGGGTCCTAAGGTACAGGATTGAAAACCACTGCTCTACTCTCCAGCACAGTGGGGACCCACAAAACTACATTAAACCAGTGGTTTTCAAACCTGTCTTGTAAACACCCCTGCCCTGCACATTTTGTATGTCTCCCTTATCAGACAAGAAAAAAAAAACATTTCCCCCTCCCCAATACTGAAGCAATATTGTGGTTTTGTTTGTTTCGTAGTTTTTTTTTGCCATTCAGTAGCACCTGAATGTCAATCAATAAACCAAAAAGAAACACCACTTCATGATGTTTGTTCATCATGAGTTATAAGCAGAAAGTGTAAGTTATTCTGCTAAGGTTTGATCCAGCATTGCACAAACGATTGCTGTGAAACAACATTGCAACTATTTGGAAACAAATTGCTTTGAGTTACTAAAAGGGTCAAGAGACCAACTAAAGCAAACCTAGACCACAATTATGGTGGCATCGTGTGTGTTTGTTTTTTTGTTTTTCAGTTGATTCCAGAGGTGGGACTTTCAAGTCAAATCAAGTCTTCAAGTCATACCCCAAGTCCTCAAAGAGTTAAAGTTAATGAGATAATTAAGTGACTAATTAAATGATGATTGTGCATTAGTGATGAACACCTGCTGTTAACAATCAACATCACTGAAGAAAGGAGGAACACATAAGGTGTGTTCGACTTGAAGCGGCGCTGTGCAGAATGATCAGTGTATGACATCAAAGTACCGCGAGAGCGATTCGAAAGCTTAAGGATCAGTCTGCTCTCTTATCACTCTCGTGGTACTTTGATGTCATTCTGCGCAGCGCCGCTTCAAGTCGAATGCACCTAAGAACTACAAATATCTTCAGTCACAGCCTTGGATGAAATCAACTGAAAAACAAAACAAAAAAAAACAAAAAAACACACGATGCCACCGTAATTGTGGTCTAGGTTTGCTTTAGTTGGTCTCTTGACCCTTTTACTAATTCAAAGCAATTTGTTTCCAAGTAGTTGCAATGTTGTTTAACAGCAATCGTTTGTGCAATGCTGGATCAAACCTTGGCACATTAACTTTCACTTTCTGCTTATAACTCATGATGAACAAACATCATGAAGTGGTGTCTCTTTTTAGTTTATTGATCAACATTCAGGTGCTACTGAATGGCAAAAACAAATAAAACTACTACGCAAACAAAACCACAGTAATGCTTCAGTATTGGTGAGGGGGAACATATTTTTTCATTTTGGCTCAGGTTTTTAGACATGAACATTTATCATACGATCCTCAACAGTGGTGACAATTTTTCATACTACAGAGCACGATGGGAGTTTTTACAATGGTGTTACCCAGCATGCATTGCAGCATGAAGCATTTTGTTGATTGTCACCATTGTTGAGATTCATATGCTGGTTCTTGATTTCCGTACCACTACATATTGAATAAAACGAAAATTGACTTTGAATGGTAACAGTCATAATTTTGTAGGTAAGATTCGTCTTATTACTATGTTTTTGGTTATTGTGAGAGCATTAGTAGATCTATAATGTTATTCCATCTATAAGCATGCATTCAGAATCTGTTCAAATAGATGAGAGACCCCTCAGGAGACAAAAGCGAAAACATGACCAATGTACACATGTTAATTTTTAAAAATATGTGATGTTAAACTGGATGTTTTTTTATCAATTTATTTACACTTATTTACATATACTATTCAGTCCCTTCTAAGTCTTCCATGGTGGGCATTACTGCTCTACAGGATGTGCAACTGAACAAGGCATGCTGGAAACAGTCACCCAGTACAGTCCAACTGAATCAGGTAAGGTGTTTTTTTTTTTTACTGTTACGTTTTTTTTTAATTCTTTTAAGACTAATAAAAAAATACACTGTAGTACTTTGCTGTTATTTTCATAGCTAAACCATGCCTTAATGGAGACGGGACCAGCAAACAAATTTTTGGCGTCTGTTGGAACTACAGTCCTCACCAGGTTGGATTTCCTTAATTTAGGACACCAACGTGATGTAGAAGCAACAGTGAGATGTAGCAAAAATAATATATTTTTACCCTTTAACCCATGCAGTACAGTATGTAGTATGTGCCCTTTTATGTCTTTAAATTTTCACAGATTGTAAATGCATTTCTTTGAATGTTAACACATTTTGAATGCTTGTCTTTGTGTTGTGAAGGATATTGCTGACTTTCGGGCAATGCAAAGAATTCCCTTGATCAAATATTCTGCATGCACGATGTGTGGAATGTGGTTCCTTATTTAATTGTTGCACTTTTACTTAACAGGGCATAAAGGTCCATGTCTTTAATTCATATGTGACAGTGACTCAGTTGCCACCCTTCTGCGCAGACCCAATGTGCAATGTTCTTGTGAGTATCATTGTTTTGTAACTGAGGCAGTATGAAGCCATTTTAAAAACATTTGTATTCTAAATAACTTATCTATTTATAAATGTCTAAATTTATTTCATATTTACTTCCTTTAAATAACATAATTATACTGCCCTCTTGGTCAGAAAATCATTGGAAGATATGTGTAGGTCTCAAAATAATTATATTTTAATGATCAAATAATCAGAAAATGTTTAAATGTTCTGCTTGGGTATTTCATAGCTTACAAATGTAAAGGAAAGTGCTAGCACTTGACAGTTGATGTCAAAGTTACATTTTAGATCATGAAGCCAAAAAAATAGAGAGATCTATTGGCTTGATTCCCTCTCTGGACGTGGCTTCAGTGATTGCCGTTTACAGTTACAGGTCTTACGAGTGAAATTTTCAAAGTTCACGAGTTCGGGGTTATGGTAGTTCTGTTTTAAACCATATATCCCCATTTTTGTTTGCTTTTTTATTTTTATTGTTAACTTAATGGATTACTTCAGATTTAGCTGTCTTTTTTCCGTGTGTTTTTAAAATGTATTGTATACTTCTGCTTACTTACACTTTTAAATTACTTACACTGTCTATAAGTTAAGTGAACCTGAGAATTCACTTAACTTAATTTTTTAATTATTATTTACTTGATCACTTTAAGGCAAGGGGTTTCCTCAATTTTTTAAGTTAAGTCAACTTATTACTTTTTGGAGTGATTAAGTTAAGTCAACTTATCACTTTTTACAGTGTATGCGCATGCATTTTAATGACGTGTTACGTCACGCACGACGCCTAACATCATCACGCGATGCAAATTACACTGCTGTCACCGTGTTATAGACATACCACGTCACTTTGCGTATGCGCGATAAACACATACGCGACGTAGATACGTGACGTCACCGCGCTACAGTCTGCAGTGAGGAGTATTTGCTGCAGAAAGCTACTTTCTCGAAAACAAAAAATATTACCCAGAATTCATTGTTTTTTTTACAGGATTTTACTGTTGTAATGAAAAAACAGGATGTTACTGTCAGAATATGGCCGTTTTTTACAGCAATGTTTTTACAGTGTATGTAAAACAATTTTATGATTGCGTTAAGTAACAGTTAGCTAATCAATAACTAATGTATTCTGTCAAACCTCCTGAAGAACTACTACTAATTATTTACTAGTTAAGGTTAAAAAAAATAACTATGAAATAACTACTACTGAACAGTTATACGCAAATAGTCACTATAATAATCAGGCTGTGGTCCACAAATCAAGTACTTGAGTAAAAGTACAGATACCGCCAAAAAATATTACTCCAGTAAAATTATAAGGCCTATTCATTTTCAAAAGTAAAAGGACAAGTACAAAGTACTAATACAGTAGCAACTTTGTTACCATCCACTACTACTATTATTAGCCTACAATGGAAATTAAATATGCATTTTGTTTGCTTCACACCCAAATGGCGTCATGCCCATTCAAAGTGAATGCCCCCTCAGATTTCTGAGCCAAGTGGATTTTGAATGCATATTCCAAAAGACAAAAAAAAAAAAAAATAGCAGAGTAATATATTTTTTTTGTATATTTGATACAATCGCACCAGTGTGATTAGATTGTGCAGCATTAGATGGTGCGGCACACCATCAGCTACTAAATGGCTGGCAAACGCAGATTTAAATACTAAATACTTTGGATGTTAAAATGTGTTCTCAGACCTTTACACTGTTTGTTTATGGGCAGGTTACGGAATCAGTAACAGCATATTGCAGCTATGAGTGAAACGCAGTGTGGTGGTCTGCAGTTTCCCTGAGCCCAGCTCGAGATCCAGCACCGCTACCGAGGAAACAGGAGTCCGGTTGATTACACTTTGATTGCTTTTAAATGTTTAATTTTTGATTATAAAATGTTTGTTAAATTAGTTTAAATGTAGGCAGTATACATGTTAAAACAGCATAAAATACGCTGTATTAAGAAATGTTCTCATCTGAAAATAAATCGCAAACAAGTTGTGTTGTTAGTTTTACAAAGTATATGATTACTTTTATAGATTTTTTTAGAGTGTAAGTTTGATTTGAGTCAAAATTATGTAGTAATTATTATTTACTAATAGGTTCACTTTAGAATACTGTTTCAGGTTCTAAGTAACTCCTCCGGAATTATCTAATAATTCTTTATTAATTATTAACGGGTTGCCTGTATTTTCATTTTCCCTCAGTCCTTGTCTTACATACAGGAATTTAATTAATGGTAATATGGTATATGCTGAAGAGGCACACATACAGTACTGTATATAAAATATAAAAACTAAGGTAAGTTATCACATGGCACTGGAGTAGTGGTGGGGTTCCTGTCGGAAGCTGATTTCTAACAAAACCCACTCACAAAACAATTCACTACACAGCCAAAACCTCTATAAAGTTTATTGCATTTATTAATATTGCATTTTCATACTACCACTACTACTACTGCTAATAACATTTATATGAAGGGTCACAACTCAAGGTAATTGTGTATGACTGTTCATTAGTAGTTATTTCATAGTTATTTTTCTTGAGCCTTAACTAGATAATTAATAGTAGTTCTTCAGGGGGTATGACAGAATACATTAGTTATTGATTAGCTAACTGTTACTTAACACAATCATAAAATTGTATTACATACTGATTAGTTAACACATCTTCCTTACTAGTTAACAGTAGTGAGTTAAGTGTTAATTAATAATTATCTGTTAGTTCTTCAAAAATTCCTTATTAGTTATGCAGTAAGTAAGAAACAGTATTCTAAAGTGTTACCAGTAATTCTGTGTCCGTATCTGATAGTATAAAATATTATTAAATCAAAGATGTTTCTCAAATTAATGAAAGTATTGAGGCTGAGACAGCATGAGAGTGAGTAAATTAAATTTCATTTTTGGGTGAACTATCCCTTTAACTCACAGCTTTTGTCTAAAGGTTTCCTACTTACCTTTTATCGTAAGTGGGCAGATCAATCTCCTCCCAAAGCCAACTCTCTGGAAACTTCGTACGGGATATAATTTCGTCAGATTCTGTATAATAGTCATCATCATCATCACCTGTTTTAACATATGAATTAATTAATTAATGAGGCAATAGCCCCTTAAGAGCAATAAAACATGTAGGATAAAGAAAATACAAAAATCTTAAATCAGGAATCAGATAAGATAGATTTAATTAATTTTGTCGTTCTTTCCAACAACCATCACTTTTACTTTTACACACAGTTAAAGACACATTTATAAACCGTTAATCCAAAAATTTAAATTCTGTCATTATTTACCCACCCTCATGTTGTTCCAAACCCATAAGACCTCCGTGCATCTTTGGAACACAAATTAACATATTTTTAATGAAATCCAATGAGCCAATCAAGGCCCAAAAACGCAGTAAGGGCATCGTTAAAATGGTCCATGTGACATCAGTGGTTCAATCATAATTTTACAAAGCTATGAGAATACATTTTATGTGCAAGGAAAAATAAAAAAAAATCTCTTCCACGTCACCCTAGCGCCATTATGGAGAGTACCATAACGCATATATTCTACTTCAGCAGCACCACACGCATGCGTTGTGATACTCTCCATAATGGCGAATGCTTGCTGTCTATGGAGGGTCAGAAAGCTCTTGGATTTCATCAAAAAATATCTTACTTTGTGTTCTGAAGATTGTGTTCTTACGGGTAAGGCTGAGGGTAAGTAATTAATGACAGAATTTAAATTTTTGGGTAAACTATCCCTTTATGTCCTGTTCACACCAATATGTATGTTCGGTAAAAAAAAAATAGTTCCAATTCTTCTGCTTAAAAAAATGCCAATGCCAAAAAAAGGCAGATGGGTTGAATAAAACTGCAAATTCACTCTGACAGCTGGTGGAGCATACAGGCAGAAATACCCTGGTTAGTCATAGTTTATATAACAGCAGTTGCTCTGGGCATGTGTCTTCACAATGCAATGGAAAAAGATTACTGTAGAATACCTATCCATATAAAAACAAACAAACAAAACAGATAATGTATTCAAATACATTTCACAATTAGGGTAAACATACCTATTAAGCTCACATACCCATTAAGCACACTTCCATTTTTGAGATCAGATTATAAAAAGATAAAAATAATTTATTATCCTACTTGATGTCTTAACCACATGATGTGTTTGTTACTATATGCCTCCTGTAATTTCAAGTCAATCAGATCATTGCACACTGAGATACGAGTCTCCATGAGTTAACACTTCACTGCTCGTGAAGCTTCGTCAGCGCGGATTTCGAACGGCGTTGCCTAGCATCCATCTGGCGAATCTCCGCTCTCTACCCAATAAAACGGACGAACTCCTTCTGCTCTCCCGGACAAACAAGGACTTTTCTAACTCTGCTGCTCTGTGTTTCACGGAAACCTGGCTGAATGGCGACATACCGGACAGCGTGCTACATCTGCCTAATTACCAGCTGATCAGAGCAGATCGGGACACAGAATCAACGGAGAAATCGCGCGGCGGCGGGACGTGCTTTTACATCAATGAGAGGTGGTGTACAGATGTAACTGTGTTAAAGAAGATGTGCTGCTCAGATCTAGAAACGCTCTTCATTAACTGCAAGCCGTTCTATTCGCCGCGGGAGTTCTGCTCGTTCATTCTCCTGAGTGTCTACATTCCGCCGCAAGCGCACGTGAGCACAGCTTTACAGAAACTTACTGATCTGATCACAGAGAGTGAACAACAACACCCGGACTCTGTTTTAATCATTCTCGGGGACTTTAATAAAGCAAATCTCTCCCGCGAACTGCCAAAATACAGACAGAACATCACATGTCCCACCAGAGACAGTAATATATTTGATCACTGTTACACAACATTAAAGGACGCATATCACTCTGTTCCACGAGCAGCTTTAGGACTCTCTGATCTTATTCCGTCCTACAGGCAGAAACTTAAGTCTGCAAAGCCTGTATTAAGATCTGTTAAAAGATGGACTAACGAAATAGAGCGGAATCTACAAGCCTGTTTCTCTCTCACTGATTGGACTGTTTTTGAAGCCACTGCCACCGATCTGGACAAGCTCACAGAGACTGTAACATCTTATATCAGTTTCTGTGAGGATATGTGCATTCCTAACAGAACTAATCTAATCTACAACAATGACAAACCATGGTTCACTGCAAAACTCAGACAGCTCCGTCAGGCCAAAGAAGATGCTTACAGAAAGGGGGATAAAGTCTTGTACAAACAGGCCAAGTACACACTGGAAAAGGAGATCAGAGTGGCAAAGAGGAATTATTCTGACAAGCTCAGGAAAAAATTATCTTCCAGTGATCCTGCTTCAGTGTGGAAAGAAATGAAGGATATCACCAGTTACAAGACACCATCCCTCAGCACTCTGGAGAACCAACACCTGGCAGACGACTTGAATGACTTTTATTGTCGTTTTGAACGATCACCACACACCCGCCCTGAACACCTCTCCATACCTAAATAACATCATTAATCCAGTCATTGTGCCTCTGCATGAGCAACACAGGCCTGATTTCAACTTCATGGACGACAATGCCCCAGCTCATCGAGGTTGCATCATCAGGGAACGGCTGCTGGAGGCTGGGGTACCTCAAATGGAGTGGCCTGCACGTTTCTACACCTGAATCCCATAGAAAACCTCGTAGAAAAAGTCGTTGTGCAGAGGGTCGTAACCCTGCACCCCAGAACCTCAGTGACCTGAGGGTAGCCCTTCAAGAAGAGTGGGATGCCACATTTTTTGTTGTGGTATACCCACCACTGTTTTTAGCTTTTGTTTCAATAAATTATTTGAGATGAAAAAAATTACCACTCCATGCTTCTTCTTAAATGCCCTACTTTTATATAATATCACTGTAGCATGAACTTTTGACATTTTTCATAAATTTCAGCTGAAAGTCAAATATCTCTAACTTTTTGTGAGTAGTGTATTTCTCATATGTAGTTAACACTTTAAGACATAGGCACAGTTCTAATTTAAAAGCAAAATTAAACTGGTACAGTGTTGGATTGCAAGACTTAAACAGATTAAATGTATATATTTTAACACCATATTGACTAAAATCATGTTTAGTTTACTGTACGACCCAACACTATGTTAAAAATTGTTTTTAAATGTTGAGCACTTCCTGAAATACATATAGGGTTCAGACAATTAGATTTTTAATATTATACATTTAAGTGTAAATGTAATTCTGGGCCTAGTAAATCAATTTATTGTTATTATATTATAAAAACCTAACTTTTACTAATTTCTTCCAGATGCAGTGATCCAGAAATTTCTTCACCGGGGGCCTCTTCGGGATGGCAATAAACCAAAAACTACCCAAGCTGTGGGAATACAAATCTGTAGACCTTTAGCTGAACCACTACAATTGGTTGATGTTCTGTTTCTTATGCCTGTTCAGTGTTTTGATCAGTTATATATGTAAATGTAAATGTTTTTTTTATTGTGCAGCTCAATAAGATTGTTTAATTTGTTAAAGATTGTTCTAATTAAATAAAGACTTGAAATAGATGTTACTTTTTGTATCTTATTGCACCATTTAACATTTTAGGCTTAAGGCATGAAATGTGCAATGCACTGCAACTTTGTAGATGCATACAACCTGTATTAAAATATAATTTTAAAGATCAAAGATCACATATTAAAAGATCAAATATATGAAACCATATATTTCATAATTAAAAGATTGTCATATATAAGTGACACGTCACATATGTAAATAATTTGTATGCATATATGTCCAATTTGTATATAACGCATAATTACAAAAGACATATATCTCACATATATTAATAATTATATACATTCCATATATGGCAATAAATGTATTATACATACATAAACATATATTTTTGTATGGGGTAGACTTATATGTCAATATATGAAATTGTCCCATTTTTTAATATGATTCATATATGAATAGGGCATATATAAAGCATGTATTGCTTATAAGGGAATTTCGTATATGCACATATATTACATTTCCGTATGGGGATTCTGAAACCAATATCTTGTGCACTAAAAATGTCTCAATGTAGATTTTGGTGAGCTTAATAGGTATGTTTACCCTATTCTATTCAACGACTACCCACTTTTACTACTGTTAAACTGTTAAACACTACTAAATATTCTCAGATGCAGCCCTACTGCTGCATGAGTGGCTGTTTATGCAGGATTTGAGACAACTCAATTAATGCTGATATCTCAAGATACGTTTTTTTTTTTTTTTTTTTTTTTTTATCTCTAGGAAATATAAGAATGCCAACAGGCCAATCACACACATAATAAACAAATTGCACAGGTAGTTCCCCTGATGGTCTGAGTTCAATGGTCTGGGCTTCATCATGCTGCTTTTCTACCATATGACATACTTAAAATTGTGTGACAAACTTAATCCAATAATATATTTACTGCGAGCTAAAATCAGCTCCTCCTTTTGGGTCTTCGCGTCTTTGCGGGTTTTCATCTCATTGCAGCAGTGCAGGAAGGCCTTGATACACTCTGGTCCATCTACGATGTACGTGGCTCTTCGTTCACAGGTGTAGCCAAGTTTATTATCCCTCATCCCATCAACGCAGCACTGCTTCAGTTCACCAGGGAATTGACCAGCTGAGAAGACAATAGTGTAGAACAATCAGAGGTGTAGGAGAAAATGTTGAGTACCAATGGCAGATTTAAGCATGGGCAACATGGGCAACCGCAAAAGAAAAATAAACTCCATGCGTGGTTTTTACCACTCATTTGTACGGCACATCAATATCATGCCAGTGGGTCAATAACATGGTCAGAGTGTGCACCCGGAGAAGTACTCTCTCATTCAGACACATATGGAGGGTGAATCAACTCCAGGGCATAAGGCTAAAGTAGCCTAATGCTTAGCCTAATAACTACATGTAAAATAAAGACATCTTTTTAAAGACGCTCAGGACAGTTGACAGCCCACTGCAGCACAAAAGCAGTGGCGGAGTCAGAGGGGTGTCCAGGGTGGCACTCTTCAGAGTGTACACTTCTGGTAGTAGTGTCCGTATGCGCTGCTACAGTAAATGCGACTTGTGTATGGGCGCATTCATATGCACTTTGTTGAGTGTCGGCAAGATTGTCGTATTTATAGGCTAAGATTAAAAACAAGCTCCCTATCTGGTTCATTTTTATAGAGTTGCTACTGAATTTTGAATTCAACAAAAAGTTGTGTCGCACATAATCACAACCATTCATTGTTTACATTATCAGTCTTTGGGGTGTCACTGCAGAAAACTTGTGCACATCTCTGTTAATAGTCCTACTATGTATTATATGTAGTTAGTGTTGTTGTAATGCTTAAATAAAACAATTAATTTGAAATAACACAAATGTATTAAATCATTCTTACCATTTGGTATTTAAGACAAGTCTTAGGTTATCCTAACTTTAAGAAGTCATGCATGATGATTTTTAAGAAGATTCTTTTCAAGAATTTGAATTCTTCTTAAAGCCGGGTGCACACTGTGCGATTTTTAAGAGTCCTTTACAATTGTTGCTTGTCAGACTGTACGAACATGATGATCATGTAACACTGTGGGATCTGAGTTGTCATTAATGTCAAACTACATGACAGTCAGAGGTGGAAAGTCCAGGGGTCAGAAAGTAAAAGTCCTGCCATATGTTTATTCCATCCATGAACTCAGCAGCTGATTTCACCAGAGGAGGAACCAAGTCACTCCTTTCAAGTCACAAGCAAGTCTCAAGTCAAATCCCAAGTCCTCAAAGAGTTAAAGTTAATGAGATACTTAAGTGACTAATTAAATAATTGAGGATTAGTAATGAACACCTGATGTTAATAATCAACATCACTGAAGAAAAGAGAAACACAAGAACTGACTTCACCCACAGCCTTAGATGAAATCAACTGTAATAAAAAAAATAAAAAAAACATTGCCACCATAATTGTGGTCAGTGTTTGGTTTAGTTGGCCTCTTGAGCATTTAATAATTCAAAGAAATTTGCTTCTAAGCCATTGCAATATTGATTCACATCAAACCTTGAAGTATCAGATTAGTTTATGTTTTGATCAATGAAAGTTCTTGGTTTAAATCTGTCTGGTTTTAGTATTCTTTTCTTCGGTTTACTAACTGCATTTGACTATTAAAGAAAAAAACTAATTAACTCCTATTAAGCAAACACCACCATAATACTTCAATATTGAGAGAAAAAAAGATTACTGTTTAGGATTAGGCTTTTAGATATGAACACTTATCATATGATCTTCAACAGTGGTGAACAGTGGTTGTTAATTGTCACCACTGTTGAGATTCATATGCTGGTTCTTGTGTGTTTAAAATGAACTGGAGTTCAAATATTTAGGTCTTACGTACATTAAAAAATCAATGACTGTAAATATAAGAGAAACACCTTGCTTGCACATGGTTGATTATGCTAAACCTGAACATATAAATGAAACAAGGTAAACAAAATATTTTGGATATAATCAAACCTGCTCATGGTGTCTGTCTGCTCGCTGATCTCTGTGCTTTACAACAGCACATGCATTGCTACAGAAATGGATCTATCACACTAAGTCAAGGGTCAAGATCCCAACTAAAGCAAACACTGATCTCCATGATGGTGGCATCATTTGAACCAATAAAACATCAACATCTGATCCTTTATAATTCTCAATAACAGCAGGTGTTCATCACTAATGCACAATCATTATTTAATTAGTCACTTAATTATCTCATTAACTTTAACTCTTTGCGGACTTGGTATTTAACTTGAAGACTTGCTTGTGACTTGAAAGGAATGTCTTGGTTCCTCCTCTGGTGAAATCAGCTGCTGAATTCATGGATGGAACAAAAATATGGCAGGACTTTTACTTTCTGACCCCTGGACTTTCCACCTCTGACGATAGTCAAGACGTGTTAAAAAAGGGTGTGCACAAGAAAACTTGTCCGGAGTTTTACATTATCAACCTATAAACTAGTGATGGTGAAAGGGTTAATTTCTGGAGGCTTAATTTGCTCACAATACCACCTGGTGGCCAAAGAGTGTAAAACAAGCAGATATATTACAGACAGAGGAGGATAGTCCAGGGGTCAGAAAGTAAAAGTCCTGCCATATATTTATTCTACCCATGTAATATTGGCGGCGATATTGGTGTATTTAAGAAGAATAGTTTAAGCAGCACTACACACCCACATGAAAACAGCAGCGCAACTGGGGTTTATCATAGCCAAGGCAACATATCACATGAATTCTATGAGTGGGGGATGAGAGTGCCAGAGTTTATGGCAGATAAAAGAGATCTCAACCATTAATTCTGATCATGGCTTGTCTTGTAAAACAAAGACAGTTTGACGTTCTTTTTTATATACAAACGTAACATCACTCGCTTTATTATTTTGCTGCACAGTTGTGCAGTTTTGGAGAGATGTATTATATGTTTTTATTTATTTGCTTGAATTTGTAATTTAAATATGAAGAGTGCCATCTGAAATGTTTTCTAAAATTAGAATTTTTCTCAGGCTCCTTTTTATGTTCTGTTATTTCACTTTAATGGCAATGAAAACCAAAGTGAATTTTAGAGTTGGCAGACGGGATGGTTCGCCCAGGGAGCCATACAAGCTATAAGCCACTGGTGAGAACTAAATGGGGGAAAGATGAAGTTCACTAAAACGTGAACAGTGACCTAAAAAGATAAAGGTTTAATATATATAACACAGAATCTGAGTAAAGTCCAGCTTCTCACCCAGTGTACCAGTGATCTGCAGGAAAAGATCAGCTCTTCGTTTTCTCTTTGCAGGGGCAGGACACTTAGGCGCTAGAGAACAATTCATTTGAGAAAAAAAAATAGTTTATTGTAAAAATAATGAACCCAAGAGCAGCTAGACTGATTTGGTAAACCTAATCAAATAAATTCCAAAAAACAGGCAACTAAGACACAGGGAAATAAAACAACTCAACAGGAAAGACATGACACAACATTCAAGGTCTGACCAAAGACATATCATTATCTCAGATCAGGATGGTTCAAGCTCCTTGGAGCAAAAACTAATCTAAAAAAAAAAATAAAAAATCTAGAGCATGGTTCAGGGTACGAATTAAAATATAACTCTGCACATATACATTTTGTACATTCTTGTTTCTTAGACTTATAACTTGAGTAAGAATGCAATGATCGCGATTGCTCAGGGTTCTACATCCAGTAATTAATGTTTGTAAATGAGGTCTGAAACAGTTGTTCTCAATCAGGGGGTCAGGGGCAAATTTCCAAATGGAGACCTAATAAGGCTTTTATTGTAAATGTTGAAAAAATTGTTGTGGACCATGACACAGGTGAATGCCGTAGTTCAACCAAGTAAAATAATAATAATAATAATAATAAAATGGGTGGTATTGCAGTAACAAGCTAAATTACTAAATTTGTAAATGGTTAAGCAACCTCCATTAGAGCATTTGTAAGTCTAAACATACTACACATATGATACCTCACAGTCAATATTCTGTCAGTATTTTAGAAATCGTGACATGGTTTGTGTTTTAGTTGGCTGTTGAGAATCAGCAATAAAGTACCACATAAATTCATTGGCACATATATAACTATTGAGTAGCATGGTGGGCTATTTATTTAAATGTCATGGTAAAACATGTGATATATATATTATGGTGTTGTCATATTAGGCTATTTTTTTATTGAGAAAATCAAACAGGTCATCATACACAGCAAAATCCCCGGTGTCAAATTAACACTGCTGAGTGTCTATATGTGTCCACACTACAGAGTGTTAAAAGTAACACTGAAGCAGTGTTAAAATCAATGAGGTAATTAAGAGATTCATTGAGTGATGATTGACCATTATTGAAGACACCTGATGTTAACAAGCAGTTTAACACTGTAAAGTGAATGTGAGGTGTGAAATAGGAGTTCATCATTGTTTGAGTGTTATTTCCTTCTATTTTCCACAAGTAAAATGTAAGTGGGTAATATTACCATGTACTTGTGATGTTTTGTTTCTTTTGTATAGTATTCCCGTATGGTGCCGTATTTTGCTGTATAGTACTGTGCAATTCCACATGCATTTTTGTGTGGTAGTTTCTCTTTTTGTGTGATGGCTGTATTTTTGTAGTGCCGTGTTTTGATGGTTAAGAGTTTGGTTTTGGCTTACACGCAACCGGACTGCGAAACTAAAGCGTGTAGTACATCAGGGATAATTATACACAGAAATATAGAGTTGTGAGATTTAAATTGCATCCTCAGCTCCGTGTATCCTTCTCTGTTTTGTTTTGTTCCCTTTATTTAAAAAAAAAGTTTTATTTTTTCCTTCCTTTCCGGTCTATTTTGTGAAAGCTGTGAGCCGGAAATGATTCTTGTACATTCTTGGGAAGCTTTTCAGTACAAATCATTCTTTTGAAAATATTAAATTAATAAACTACAAAGTAAGTGAACCCGCTAAACGTGTTCCTGGTGGTAAATCAAAATCCCCGGTCACATATGTAAAAGTGAATTTTGCATCCAATGACCCCTTTAATGAGAGTGTATTTGAACTCAGCACCGAACAAAATCTCAGGTGTTTTGAGAGGTATAGAGTGTATTCTGGCCACCTTGAATACCTCCGATTGGTCATTGTGTTCAAGAGATCTGTAATCGGCTACACTGCACAACACTGCAGGAACACGTTGCAAACAAACCTTTGACACTCTCCAGACAGCAAACACAAATAAAATTGTTCAATGAATAAAACTAGAATATTCTAATATTTTCATTAGCTGAAAGCAATGGTACTTGTTCTGGTGTTGGTGCCTCCTGCAGTGTTGGACTCAAACATCAGACCTGCATCAGAGAAAACCCCCATACTGTCCCTTCCACCTCCTGCTGTACAGCCAATGTCCTGCTGCTCTATGAAGTCCCAGATCTACAGGCACACAAAAAGACATCAATTACATATGTTTTGTCAAAAACAGTAACAAGCTGATTGTGCCATAACATCTGAAGAAGATCCTTCACCTGAGTCTGAGTGAGTCTGTTCTTATTAAGGACGTTCACAGCCTTGTCAACCACCACAAGACCAACTTTAGCTCCAGGATCTCCAGTTATCTGCAGCTTGACATCGCTTCCTGTGTCATAATAATTACACTTTTCCTTCACCTCAATCTTGAGCTGTCATTAAAACAAGAGGCACTGTGTCAGACCTAGCTGATTGGCACATCAGCTACTTCTTGTGATGGTTGACCCACCGTTCCCATGCATGTGTCCTTCACATCAACCCAGACTGAATCAGACACCACCTCAGATGAGTCCACATGATAATAAGCCACAAAGCGGAAGGATGGCACCATGTCTTTGGTTACAGTCAGAGACAGAGACACTACAGTCTGACCATTCCTTTGAAACCTGTCAGCTTTTACAATCTGACCTTTACTCAAGATCTGAAAAAAAAATCAGAAGTGAAAAGACATTTAAAGGCTAATGACTTTCATATGGTTTCAAACACAAGCTGTAGTTGTTCATCAAATCATGGCATAATGAACTGATATATTTCTGGTGCAGCTGAATAAGAAATAGCCATAATCTTACCATGTAGGTGATATTTTGACCTTTGTCTAATGGATTTTGTACAGTGCTGAGCCCGATTTTCATTTGATCACCAATCTGAAACTCTGCAGTATCAATGCCAATGTGCAGGTAGTTGTTGGAGCCTTCTTTGGGCTTGTAGGCCAGAGCCATCATCTTCTTTTCCTTGCTTAAAGCTGAATCTTTGGTCTTTGCCTGGAAAGAACAAATACAATGTTTTCTGATGTGCTGTGTATAATATGCTCCACTGCTTATTCAACAAATGTTAATTGATATATTTTATACTAGAACACCAGTGAAACTAACTAAACATTAGAGCTGTTGAGATGGCAGGTCTTACAGTGATCTCTAGTGTAGGAGATCCTCCCGGAGTGTTGACAGTAACTTTCGCAATGCCATTGTCTCTTGTTCGACCTGTGACTGCTCCAGGATTGACCTCCACTTCCACATTTGCAGCTGGCGTCTGGTCAGGATTTGTCACATAAATCTTTTTTTTAGAACCCAGACCAAAAAAAAACAAAACAAAAAACAGTGTTAATATATTGATGCAATTTTTCCACAGTTTCTACATCCCTTTAGGTTTGTAACTTTCTAGCTTTGCTCTGAACTGTAAATCAATTCTGGAAGATATCTGGGATTAGAGATGTTGTAGCATTATTGGTAAATTACAATTTTTATACTGTGTGAACATGCTCTTTAATTGGTTCCTTTAGATTCAACATTGCACCCCAGACACTTCCATTTTTGATGGCAGCATATCGATATTTGATATTTTTGACCTCAAATGGTAAAAAAAAAATAAAATAAAAAAAATTGTTATCTGTAACTTTAACCCTTTAACTTGAAGAAGAAAAAAAATATTTTTTGGTTAAAGTGGCACTATGCAGAATAAAAAAAAAAGTAAATAAATAAAATAAAGTGTAGACCCGTCAACCCTTTCAATGATTACTTGAGCAGTTATGTGCACAGACCTCCGATGGGGCCGGGGACAAATGGTGGTGCGAGTTGGGGGTAGGTGGGTTGTATTTCTGGGCTGCAACCTTTGGTCAGTGGTATTAGACATGGTGTGTTTTGCCAGAAAAGCCAATCTACCAAGATTAAAGCATTTCCCAGAGTTTTAACATGTAAAATCAAACTGATTTATACCGAGACATCAAAGGGCATTCCAGGTTTGAAGAAGTGTGCTGTTTTTTTGAAGTGGATGGTGTACGGTGACGTCACAATCTGAATGCCTCTTCTTTCTGCTTCCACCATTTCACTGCCTGAAACACACAAACAATGAGCTTTTCACATACAATCACACACATACATGTAAACATGTTCATACAGATGTACAGTATCTGTTGAGTCTTACCACTTTCTGTTAAAACACTGACAGAAACATAGATTGATTGACCAACCAGCTCATCCAGCCATATGTCTGGAAAGGTCTTATTGATCATCTGACTGGTCAGTTCTGCAGTAGCCTTTCCTGCCATGATCTATTCACATATGAGAAAGACATTAACATCAGTCTACAAGATGCAGTGAAAATATATATTTTTATTTACAGTTTTTTTTTTCAACTGCTTACACACAAAATCTTTACTTGTCACGCAATTTCTTAAACCTGACACTCAAACACCAGAACCACACACCAAATCTGCAAAACTATATGCTAATTTTTGGCCTTTGACTCAGTTTTCAATTTCATAAAGCACTTTTTGCAAAACACAACACACACTTATCTATATAGCACAGAAAAATCTAACAGGAATTAATATCATGGCAAAGGTGTTGCTTTTGAGATGTGTTTGTGATATTTTGAATGCAGTGCTTCATTTTGCAAGAAATGTGAAGCATTTTGTGTGTGCAATTCTTGGATTTGTGTAAAGTTCAGAAAAAAGAGGCAAAGTTTTGAAAATGTAAGCAGTTGAAAAATACTGTAAGTTATCCTCTAGATGAGGAGAAAAGATATTGACCGCAGCTTGCAAGATGTGCAATGTCTCTCACCTGAACCTTTTGTAGCGATGTAGGAATACTTGTTTTCTTCTCTCCATTCATCACACCAAACACTACAAACGCATTTCCATTCACCTTCTGTCCAAACAGGTACCTATAAAAGCACATGCAATTCTGCTTTATGATCAAAATAGGGACAATGGCTGTCACTGATGCAAATCCACATTCACTGTACAGGGGAAAAAGCAGTCTGGAACTTTTGTGTTCCACAGAAGAACAAAAGGAGCTATTTTTATCTGATCTGACAAAACAGTCTAACCTAATCAGAGGTGGGTAGTCCAGGGGCCAAAGACTAAAAGTCCTGCCATATTTTTGTTCCACCCATGAGCTGATTTCACCAGAGGAAGAACCAAGTCATTACTTCTCAATAAGTCTCAAGCAAGTCTCAAGTCAAATCTCAAGTCACTCAAAGAGTTAACGTTAATGAGATAATTAAGTGACTAATTAAATGATGATTGTGCATTAGTGATGAACACCTGCTGTTATTGAGAATTACAGAGGATCAGATGTTGATGTTTTATTGGTTAAAATGATGCCACCATCAAAAAAAAAACATTGCCACCATAATTATGGTCATTTTTTTTTCTTTCATTTTTCAGATTTAAATATTAAATAAAAAAACTAATTATCCGAAGGTGCACTGACCATTACTAATGCTCAATCATCATTTAATTAGTCTTTTAATTATCTCATTAACTTTAACTCTTTGAGGACTTGTGATTTGACTTAAGACTTGCTTGTGACTTGGAAGGAATGACTTGGTTCCTCCTCTGGTGAAATCATCTGAGTTGATGGGTGGAACAAAAATATGGCAGGACTTTTATTCTTTGGCCCCTGGACTTTCCACCACTGAGTATTCAATATTCAGTGTAATATTCAATGATATATAGTATCTAACTAGAATGAAACTAGGTCATTTAAAGGGGTCATATGATGTTGCTAAAAATAACATTATTTTGTGTATTTGGTGTAGTGAAATCTGTTTATGTGGTTTAAAGTAAAAAAAAAAAAAGATTATTTTCCACATACTGTACATTATTTTTGCTCCTCTAAGCCCCGCCTTTCTGAAACACTTCGATTTTTACAAAGCTCATCGTTCTGAGAAGCGAGGCGTGCTCTGATTGGCCAGTTATCCAGTGCGTTGTGATTGGCCGAATACCTCAAGCGTGAGACAGAAATATTATGCCCCTCACCCTATTGTGATGGCGTTTCAGGGCTTAAGTCACACAAAAACAATAAAACCCATTACAAACGAGGCAATTGTTGCATTCAGTGGGGACATAATTACTGATTATAATGATTATACTGTCTTTTTACGTGTCACGTTGCATCGCGCCGCGTAAACATTACCATGTCTGCATTTGTGATCGGAGAAACACAAACAACAAGCACTACTCTATACTGCTCAAAACTTGCGTATGATTCGTCAGTGGCAGAAATGTACTTACAGTGGTCAGAAGAGCCAGACTGTCCTTTCAAAGTTGGAATTGCCCCACTTTATAGAAACAGTCTTTGTGCAAGCCAGCGTGGCAGAGTCTTAACTTTTATAAAGAATACCTCTTTGGTTTTGCGACTTTAGTGTTTGCAATTTCAGGGATCTTATCTATGCACTATCAGCTTGTGAAACTCCAAAGAGAAAGGAAAACTTGAAATCACATCATATGACCCCATTAAATGTTACACATGAATCACATTTAGAATAAGATTTGGTTGCTCATAGTACATTATTTTGTAGCCGAATAAATAAATAAATATATATATATATATATATATATATATATATATATATATATATAGTAGAATATTTCATATTTCATATTCTTACTTGGCCTCAATGTCGATTGTCAGATCTGCATCTTGCACGCAGAAGAATGACTCCCTGGGTTTTATTTTCACTTCAAATGTTGGAAGCACTAAAACCAAACCAGATAAAGACAAAAATAAATAAAAACATTCACAGCTAACAATTTTGAGTTCTAAGAACGTTTTAAAAACATTTTTTTGTTATGGGAACGTTCTATATGTCCAGTTTTCTTAATTTTAGTAGAACGTTTTTTTAAGGTTCTACATAAGCAGGGCCGGCCCAAGCCTTTATTTTTTTATTTTTTTTTTTTCGTGACGTATTGTCAAGTATGGTGACCCATACTCGAAATTGGTGCTCTGCGTTTAACCCATCCAAGTGCACACACACAGCAGTGAGTAGTGAACAAATGCGCGCACACACACACACACACACACACACACACACACACACACACACACACACACACACACACACACACACACACACACACACACACACACACACACACACACACACCGTGAACACACACCCGGAGCAGTGGGCAGCCATGCTGCAGCGCCCGGGGAGCAATTGGGGGTTCGGTGCCTTGCTCAAGGGCACCTCAGTCGTGGTATTGAGGGTGGAGAGAGCGCTGGACATTCCCTCCCCCCACCTACAATTCCTGCCGGCCGGGGGCTCGAACTCGCAACCTTTCGATTACGAGTCCGACTCTCTAACCATTAGGCCACGACTTCCCCTTTATGGGGCCCTAAGCAGAATTTTATTTGTGGGCCCCTCGGTGCCGCCAATATGACTGGTTATTGTCAAAGCTTGATTATTCACACACTATAAATCTAACACACCCATTATCAGTTTTGTTTGTTGTAGCTGTGTTGCTTACATAATACCACTGTCTGCCTGCATGTTTTTACCCTTCTGTGATTCTTAATTGTAACAGTTGCAAACTTACAACAGTGGTTATGTGTTAATTTGCACTTTAACATTCAAAGTCTTAGGCCCGATTTCACAGACAGGGCTTAGACTAAGCCAGGATTAAGCCATAGTTCAATTAGAACATTTAAGTGATTTTTATAAACATGCCTTAGAAAAAAAGCATTACAGGTGTTCATCTTAAGACAAAGGCACTGACATGTTTTAAGATCAGTCAGTGCAAGTTTCTTTCAGTTGAAATAGCTCAGATTTACATTTTAGTCTAGGAATAGGCTTAAGCCTCGTCTGTGAAACCCAGGGTATATGTGCTGAAAAGTAGCTAAATAAACCAGCAGACAATGCATTTACAGAACAGAACGTTATTTTAACAACATAAATATTAATCGAAGTTGTACTTTTATTACAAGTCATACTTTTTTTTATAATAAATATTAAACACAACAGAGAGCATCTGTACATATAAAATAACAACTCTTAATTTATATCTAGTTAATTGAGGCATAATGATATGGAAATATAATAGCAAAGACGCAGAATGTAGGCTGAGGTAAATAATGTTAAGCTGTTATCAGTTTATGAAACAGAACCTTATTTTTATTACAAAAATATATACCCAGGAAAGTTATTTTATTTGGTGCATTTCCCAAAAGCAACTATGGTCGCAAGTTCTCTCGTTACAAATAGAGTTCAGTGGAAATAACGACCATAGTTAGCTAACAATGGTTTTGATAAACGCCCCTCTGATTTGTGCCACAAAACCCCCATGTTGAATTTGTCCCCCCTCCACCCCAAAACGCAATCGATTTTAACCCTTTGATGCGCCGCACTTTGGCTGGCACTGAGCCAGAGAGCTCAGAAAAAAAATTAAAAGAAAGAATATTTCATATTTCATAACTGTGTTTTCAACCATATACAGTTTATTTTAGGTTTCAGACATTTAAATAAATTTCAGTCAAGTAAAAAAAAAAAAAAAAAGACATTTAGTTTGTTAAATAGGCTATATGCTGATTTCTATGGAAAGCGGCAATAATAATCCTGTCAATTAATGGACAACATGTTTTATTCCTGTCAAATACTACACATTGTGTAGGTTACTATAAAGTTTACTCTGTTTTTCTCCCAGCTAACTGACCACTTACTTTCATGTATTTCGGAAGAAAAAGGTGAATTTACGGGATGTAAATCTGACAGATCCACACGGCAGCGTCCGGCGCATATTATCAACATGATCATTATTGTGCCTGCAAGATACGTCGCTATGGAAATAATAAAATGATATGTATATAATATTTAATTATTTAATATTTTGTTTTTGGATATTTACCATTTTCCATTGACATATGTCATGAATATAAGATAAAATAAAATAAACAGTCATTTCATGTACACTACTCTTGGGGGCTCTCTGGTGGCCACGGGGCCCTAAGCAGGTGCTTAGTTCGCTTATGCCTTGGGCCGGCTCTGTACATAAGCTAATGTGCATTCTAAAAATCTCAACACTTCTGATAACAAGGTAGGCTATTTTCCATCGACCAGTTAAGATTTACAACAAAAATCTGGTCTGATTTTCGCATTGGTCTGAACAAAAATACGGCAGACAGACTGAATGAATTTGTAAATCAACAGTTTGACAGCAGGTGGCGCTTATGAACGACTGAGCAGAACTGTTTCCATGGTAACCTCTCTAAACAAAGCTGGGCTGAGCTTGAAACACTGCTTTATTATGCATTACACGGAGGGAAGATGGAAAGCAAATGCAATCGAAAATTTTCTTAGACAGTCGGTTTCCTATTCAAGATTCAAGAGTCTTTATTGTCATTATGCTCACACATAACAACATTTTGTATGAGACTCTCAGCTTAAAACATCTTCAAGAGCAGAAAATAAACAAGCAATTAAAACAACTTTTAAATAGAAATATAAAATAGAAATATAGACTATAAAAACACCTCAAGTAAAAACTGGACACTGGGATATACTGTATGTACATTATAGACATTATGAAATGAAATAAATAATTAGCAGCAGAGTGGATATAAACTAGAGTGTAAATGTAAATAAAATAAAGTAAATTAAATTAAAGTGCGGCAATGCAAGACAGTCAGAGTTTGTGGATTCAATGTCCTTTTGCAGAGAACTGATGCCTGTGTGTGAGAGTCAGTGGGGGTAGGTGTGTGTGTGAGCGAGTGAGTGTGTGGCTGTGGGGGGAGGTTGCATGTGTGTGTGACTGCGAGGGAGTGGGGGGGTGATGGCTTTCACAGCTCTGGGGAAGAAGCTGCTTTTGAGTCGGGTGGATGAGATCCGCCGCGATGCGGCTGGCCTTTTTCTTGACCCGGACAGCATATATTGTGTCCAGATCTGGTAGACGGCATCCCACGATCCTCTGAGCAGTTCTCACCACCCGGGCCAGGTCCTTTCTTTCCTTTGCAGTGCAGCTGCCGTACCACACCGTTGCACTAAGACAGAGTATGCTTTCTATTATAGCGCTGTAGAAGTTCTTAAGCAGCTGAGAGGAGAGTCCAGTACGTTTTAACTTCCTGAGGAAGAAAAGCCGTTGTTGCGCCTTCTTCACCAGGTGTGAGGTTTTGACAGACCAGGACAGGTCAGATGAAATGTGGACGCCCAGGAACTTAATACTGTCCAAACGCTCCACCGCCTCCCCATGTATGCAGAGAGGAGCGTGCTTCGTCTTCTTGGACCTCCTGAAGTCCACTATGACCTCCTTGGTCTTGCTCATGTTCAAAATGAGATTGTTAGTTGAACACCAGTATATCAGGTGCTGGATCTCCTCTCTGTAGTTAGTCTCATCGTTGTCGGATATGTGACCCACCACGGTGGTGTCGTCCGCAAACTTCACAAGTGTGTTTGTGGAGTGGATAGCAGAACAGTCGTGAGTGAAAAGGCTGAAGAGGGCCGGGCTGAACACAGCCCTGCGGTGTTCTAGTGTTCAGGATCAGGGTGGAAGATGTGGAGTTCCCTATCCTCACCATCTGTGGTCGGTTTGTGAGAAAGTCCCTAATCCAGGAACACAGTGAAGCTGATAGTTCCAGATTGTGGAGCTTCAGTACCAGCTTGTCCAGGAGAACAGTGTTGAAAGCTGAGCTGAAGTCCACGAATAGCATCCTAACATAAGTGTTGGGGTGCTGTAGGTGTGTCATGGCTGTGTGGAGTGCTAACGAGACAGCATCCTCCGTAGAGCGGTTCTTCCTGTAGGCGAACTGAAGGCTATCCAGACCAGCAGGAATAACGTCTCTGATGTAGTTAAGGAGGATCCTCTCGAAGCACTTCATGATTACCGGGGTCAGGGCAACTGGGCGATAGTCGTTGAGGCAGGTGGCGACTGATTTTTTTGGCACAGGCACAATGATGGAGGTCTTGAGGCAGACAGGGACCATAGCAAGCTGCAGGGACAGGTTGAAAATGTCCAGGAAAACTCCTGCCAGCTGGTCAGCACATGATTTCAAGGTCCGACCCGACACCATATCTGGTCCTGCAGGCTTGTTGATATTGATGTTCTTCAGGGTAGAACACACTTGGTGCCGCTGCAGGATGAGGGGCTGCTGCTGCTCCTCTGGCTGGGGAAGATGTACAGTCTCCCTGCTGCTCGATGAGTTGAAGTGTGCAAAGAAGCTCTTCAGGGTATCTGGCAGAGTGGGGTCGTGGCTGACCTGCCGGTCGCTGTGCTTATAGTCCGTAATGGTCCTTATACCTCTCCACATGTTGCGCGGGTTGTTGTTATTGAAGTGCTCCTCAATGCGCTGTTTGTATCTGAGTTTTGCCAGCTGGATACCCTTTTTCACTTCTTTCCGGGCCCTACTGTAAGCCAGCCTGCCTCCTGACCTGTAGGCTGTGTCCCGCGCTTTGAGCAGGGGCCACACTGTGCCATCCATCCATGGCTTCTGATTGGGAAAAACCGTGATGGTCTTTGTGGGCAGGACAGCGTCAGTGCAGAAATGAACATAGGTTAGAACAGCAGATGTGTATTCCTCAAGATCAGCGCCCTGTTTGAACACAGTCTGTATGCTCGAAACAATCTTGTAGTGCTGAGGCCTCCTCGGTCCAGATCTGCACGGTTCTGGTGGTGGGTTTAGTCCTGCAGATCAGAGGTTTATAAGTCGGTTTCTCTCGAGTCGAACCTCAAGCGGATCTCGTCCAACTTGTTTATGAGAGACCTGGCGTTCGCGAGGAGGAGGCTGGGCAGTGCCGATCTTTGTGGATTAGCATGTAGCCTAGCACGCAGCCCACTCCGCTTATCCCGCTTTTGTTTACGGTGTCTTCTGCGTCTCCTGGGCCACAGAGGCGGGGATGGTGAAAGCCCCCATGGTCCGCTACAGCTCCGGTGGTATAGAATCCAGCTTTGGGGGTGCATAAAGTCCTGATTTTTTTCCCAGCTCCAACATTTCAGCCCTACCGTATTGTATTATTGCTGCCAGTCCTTGAATAAGTGGCGAAAACACAAACAAAAACACAAAAAGAAACGAAAAAAGCCGAGAGCTCCGAGCCGCTGCGTGCGCACGCGCCGCCATCTTGAGCCTTTAAAGTTTGTAAAGTATTATGCATTCACACAAATGAAATGAAATTCACACAATGAAATCAAATATTCTTTCATATAATTTTCCTCAGCAGTCTGCCTTCAGTCATGCTTTCACACGAAACGAAACTTCTCTGCCTGTTGCGCCTGCGTGAGACTCTTAATAACTTTGATTAAAACTGAACTGTATTTACTGTGAGTTTTTCAAATCGTGATAATCAAATACGGGTTTAATGATAATTAAAAAAATATGTAACGGTACATTAAAATAACCTCACGGCCGATATGTCAATATATGTCTTGGCAAGCTACCTCCAATGAGGCCATGAGCTACTGGCAGATCACGAGCGACGTGTTGGAGACCCTGGTCTAAATAGTACTGGAGTTCAAATTTTTATATGCATTACATAGACTTAAAATTAATTCAATAACGATTACAGCTATACTTCATTTGCATGCTACAGTATCACAGGATTGATTGTGCGTAACCTAAACATCAATATACCAAAAAAAAGTTATTTCGTTTGTAATCAGACCAGCTCATAATGACTGTCTTATCATACACTGTAGAACACTGATCTCTCTACTTTACAACATCATTTGCATTACTACAAAGAGAGATCTAACACAGATAGTCAAGGTTCAAGAGCCCAACTAAAGCGAACACTGATCTCCATGATGGTGGCATCATTTTAACCAATAAAACATCAACATCTGATCCTCTGTAATTCTCAATAACAGCAGGTGTTCATCACTAATGCACAATCATCATTTAATTAGTCACTTAATTATATCATTAACTTTAACTCTTTGAATGTCCCACCTCTGCTCAATTTATTAAAAACTAGGACTCGGCACTGGACTCAGATACAACAGTGGTTTCACCCATTATAATGAGAACATTTAAAAAACCTTCTACAAACAACATGTAAATGACATTTTGTCTAACCATTTGAGAACATTATTAAAAACCAAATAACTTTGAACAAACGTTATATTAACATTACTGGAGGAATGTTTGTTTATAACCTTGAGAGAACCATGAGAGTATGTTAGACAAGATCTGAGAACGTTTTATGAAAACATACAGCTTGTTGACTCAGGTCTTACCATATTCTTTGACCTCAAAGTCTGCAGTAAACTTCTTCTGAGGAGTCTTTGAGAACAGTGTGACAACCTTCCAGATCCCAGGACTGAAACAAAGAGAACACATACAGAATCATACACATGTCTGATTTCATGACATTAAAACAGGTGATAACAAACCATGAATACGCTTTTGCTTCTGTTAAAGGCTTAGCTCACCCCAAAGTGAAAATTCTGCCATTAATTACTCACCCTCATGTCGTTCCAAACCCATAAGATCTTCGTTCATCTTCACAACACAACTGAAATACATCAGTAAAACAGTACGTGCAACGTCAGTGGCTCAACTTCAATTTTACGACGTTAAGAGAATGTTTTTTTAGAGAGTAACACAATGCATACACACGCTTTCCCCTAAACAATGCTTATTACGCAGATTACGTTCATGCGTGTGCTTCCCCTCCAAAACGTAAACAATATTGATTACGTCAAATATGTCCTTAGGTAGTGATGGGCAGATGAAGCATCATGAAGCTTTAAACTTTTCAGCCAAGTGGTTGAGTAGCTCCAGAGTGCAGTCTGGACGATGGGGCGGGGCGACACATTAAGGTGGGGCGACACGTGTCGCTCCGCCCACCCCCAATTTCATTGGCTTATGATACAGCGGAGCTTATTGGTGTGTAGAAGTTTGCTCATGAGCATTCTTTTATATACGTTTTTATGAATGATCTACGCTGTTTGGCTGTACTACAGAAATATTAAGTGCTAACAACAGCGATTTTAGTTAGAATCAATTAGCAAATGTGTTTTTTATTTTTTTTACTTATGACGAATTAGTTAGAGTAGGTTCCTATCAAACGCTTGGTGGCGGCATCTCCGAGTATTCGGGCAGAGCTGTTTAATATGAGCGGCTCACGAATTAAGTCTTCATAACAAATTCTTAATTCGTGGCCATGATATAGTCCTAATGGCACGTTAAATTAACTCATATATTATTGCACTTTTCACAGTACGCGAAGCAGACATACTTAAACATTGAGCAGTTTTAGCTGGGCGATGCTGATAAAAATGATCCACTGTTTGAGATTTAGCTGTTTTGTATAATTAATATTTACATGTAGCCTATATTCTTTATTTTAGGATCGATGGATAAGCACAAACTTCATTCATTGTAGTTCAGGAAGACATCGGACAAACCCGCAAATGGTTTTAATTTAAAGAACACTGCGGTGACAAATAAGACAATAATACCAAATAGCCCATCAGCGTGAACTGAGGTTTTATGTGTGGATAATGGGAATAAAAACCTTGCTGAAACACACACTCATTTATTTATTTATTTGCATATATGCCTAAATGTTTTTGTTTACTAAAAGAGCTGTTATTAAATCTGACCAACAGGAAATATTATTATTAATGTGCTTTAGTGCGTATTTAAACATTTTTATTTATACTTTTATATATAGACTATATGCACAAATTAAATTATTGGTTGTGTGGTTCAATCCTTTAAAAAGAACCAATCACTGTACTATATTAGGCCTACAGATGTTAGATTTTTAGTAGCTATATAGTCTTTAATAAATAAATAAAAATATTAATCACAGAGAAGGTCTTTTATTAAAAGTGCTCACGCACCGTTTGCACAGATTCACAGCGCCGAGTTATTTAATATTTGATATTTACACAGGTCTATAGGGCTACAATGATCGAGTGTTAATAACTGAATCTAAATTCATCCCGTACACAGATTAACACGCACACACAATGAGGGTGTGGCTACAGAAATTATTGGATTTTTAATATTTGATGTCACGGACACTTATTTACTATAAGATAGGAAACTTTAAAAAACTTTAAGAGAATCGATATATGCTCAAATATTTTATTGAGATATAAACAAGGAAACATTGAGGTTCTCATGAAAATATTTATTTGCACTTTATAACCTACAAGTTTGTGACGCATTGAGCAACATAGGCTAATTAATCTCTATAAATAACAAAAAAAAAAAAAACGGTTGTGCTTTAAAACATACTTTAAAACATATTCACGTTATATAAGAAATTATATTCGTGTTTGCCCATGTCTAAAATACAGTAAATTATCACCATTTGCGTATAAAATCCCAATTTAGTGCTGATCCGTGGCCTTCCGATCCTCAAGGAAATATGAATGAAGCGCTACAACCTGAAGAACCCGGAGGTGCTCAAGTTTATTTTTAAATAATGAATTTATCTGACTAAAATTACTATGGTTACTAAACAGATAATAATTAAAGCCTATGATTCTAGAGTTAGAACATATTTCTGTAGTATGTCCAAATCAATTTTACAAAATTGTACACAATGCGCATGCTCGGGTCTACACCAATAAGGCTTGCCGTGTTATAAACCAATGAAATTGGGGGTGGGCGGAGCCACACGTGTCGCCTCGCCCCGCCCCATCGTCCAGACTGCACTCTGGAGTACTTGAAGTGGTTCACAAAAGGGTTGCTCCCAATACCACCCAGTGGCCAAAGAATGTAAAACAAGCAGATATATTACAGACAGAGTTGGATAGTCCAGGGGTCAGAAAGTAAAAGTCCTGCCATATGTTTATTCCACCCATGAACTCAGCAGCTGATTTCACCAGAGGAGGAACTAAGTCATTCCTTTCAATTCACAAACAAGTCTCAAGTCAAATCCCAAGTCCTCAAAGAGTTAAAGTAAATGCGATAATTAAGTGACTAATTTAATGATGATTGTACATTATTGATGAACACCTGCTGTTATTGAGAATTACAGATGATCAGATGTTGATGTTTTATTAGTTAAAATGACGCCACCATCATGGAGATCAGTATATGCTTTAGTTGGGCTCTTGACCCTTGTTTTAGAGCTCTCTGTGAAGCAACGCATGTGTTGTAAAGCAGAGAGATCAATGCTGTGCAGTAAGCAACTGTTAGTTATTTTCATTTGAGATAGTCATCCAGTGCTGACCTATTTACATCCGCAGTAACTTATGATTTTAATTATTTTTTTATATGTGTTCTGGTTTTCAATAATCTCCCAATACTTTCATGAATTTTAAATCTATGTGAATTTAGACAAACAGAGAAATCAAGAACCAGCATATGAATCTCAACAATGGTGACAATCAACAAAATGCTTAATGCTGCAATGCATGCTGGGTAACAGCATAGTAAAAACTCCCATCATGCACTGCAGCATGAATAATTATTGTCACCATTGTTGAGGATCATATGATAAATGTTCATGTCTAAAAGCCTGAGTGATGTAGTCGTTTTTTTTTTCTTTCTCAATATTTAAGCATTCTGGTAATATTTGTTTAATAGGATTTTTTTTCAGTTCTGTAACAGCTGAATGTCAGCCAAAGAACCAAAGACCGCCACATTCAATGATGTTCATTCAAGTGACTCTTTGAGGACTTGGGATTTGATTCTAGACTGGTTTGTGTTTGGAAAGGAATGTATTGGTTCCTTCTCTGGTGAAATCAGCTGCTGAGTTCATGGGTGGAACAAAAATATGGCAGGACTTTTACTTTCTGACCGGGGCGAGGCGACATACCCCCAATTTCATTGGTTTATAACACGGCAAGCCTTATTGGTGTAGACCCGAGCATGCGCATTCCTTTGTGTACAATTTTGTAAAATTGATTTGGACATACTACAGAAATATGTGCTAACTCTAGAATCATAGGCTTTAATTATTATCTGTTTAGTAACCATAGTAATTTTTGTCAGATGAAGTCATTATTTAAAAATAAACTTGAGCACCTCCGGGTTCTTCAGGTTGTAGCGCTTCATTCATATTTCCTTGAGGATCAGAAGGCCACGGATCAGCACTAAATTGGGATTTTATACGCAAATGGTGATAATTTACTGTATTTTAGACATGGACAAACACGAATATAATTTGTTATATAACGCGAATATGTTTTAAAGCACAACCGTTTTTTTTTTTTTTTTTTTGTTATTTATAGAGATGAGTTAGCCTATATGTTGCTCAATGCGTCACAAACTTGTAGGTTATAAAGTGCAAATAAATTTTTCCTGAGAAGCTCAATGTTTCCTTGTTTATATCTCAATAAAATATTTGAACACATATCGATTCTCTTACAGTTTTTTAAAGTTTCCTATCTTATAGTAAATAAGTGTCCGTGACATCAAATATTAAAAATCCAATAATTTCTGTAGCCACGCCCTCATTGTGTGTGCGTGTTAATCTGTGTACGGATGAATTTAGATTCAGTTATTAATACTCGATCATTGTAGCCATATAGACCTGCGTAAATATCAATTATTAAATACCTCAGCGCTGTGAATCTGTGCAAAAGGTGCGTGAGCACTTTTAATAAAAGACCTTCTCTGTGATTAATATTTTTATTTATTTATTAAAGACTATATAGCTACTAAAAATCTAACATCTGTAGGCCTAATATAGTACAGTGATTGGTTCTTTTTAAAGGATTGAGCCACACAACCAGTAATTCAATTTGTGCATATAGACTATATATAAAAGTATAATTAAAAATGTTTAAATACGCACTAAAGTACATTAATAATAATATTTGCTGTAGGTCAGATTTAATAACAGCTCTTTTAGTAAACAAAAACATTAAGGCCTATATGCAAATAAATAAATAAATAAACGAGTGTGTGTTTCAGCAAGGTTTTTATTCCCATTATCCACACATCATACCCCAGTTCACGCTGATGGGCTATTTGGTATTATTGTCTTATTTGTCACCGCAGTGTTGTTCTTTAAATTAAAACCATTTGCGGGTTTGTCCTATGTCTTCCTGAACTACAATGAATGAAGTTTGTGCTTATCCACCGATCCTAAAATAAAGAATATAGGCTACATGTAAATATTAATTATACAAAACAGATAAATCTCAAACAGTGGATCATTTTTATCAGCATCGCCCAGCTAAAACTGCTCAATGTTTAAGTATGTCTGCTTCGCGTACTGTGAAAAGTGCAATAATATATGAGTTAATTTAACGTGCCATTAGGACTATATCATGGCCACGAATTAAGAATTTGTTCTGAAGACTTAATTCGTGAGCCGCTCATATTAAACAGCTCTGTTCTGCCCGAATACTCGGAGATGCCGCCACCAAGCGTTTGATAGGAACCTACTCTAACTAATTCGTCATAAGTAAAAAAATACAAATAAAACACATTTGCTAATTGATTCTAACTAAAATCGCTGTTGTTAGCACTTAATATTTCTGTAGTACAGCCAAACAGCGTAGATCATACATAAAAACGTATATAAAAGAGTGCTCATGAGCAAACGTCTACACCAGTGGTTCCCAACCTTTTTTAACTCACGGCCCACACAGCCAAACACATATGTTTCCGCGGCCCACTGCAAAAGAATGTAAACGATCCCGCTTTTTGTGTCGGGTTAACTAAGTACTCGGAAGCAAGGCTGTTAATTGTCTTTATTGAATAAACTGGTAATGTATTGAATAAAAAGAAAATATACATAAATTATGATTTATTTGATTTTGACTAGACATTTTTTGTTATATTAACAATATTACAATTTCTATTAATAATAATTGGCGGCCCCCCTGCAATACCGCCGCGGCCCACAGGTTGAAAACCACTGGTCTACACCAATAAGCTCCGCTGTATCATAAGCCAATGAAATTGGGGGTGGGCGGAGCGACACGTGTCACCCCACCTTAATATGTCGCCCCGCCCCTTCGTCCAGACTGCACTCTGGAGCTACTCGGACTATCCACCTCTGTCTGTAATACAGGTCCTTTTCAAAAAATTAGCATATTGTGATAAAGTTAATTATTTTCTGTAATGTACTGATAAACATTAGACTTTCATATATTTTAGATTCATTACAACACAACTGAAGTAGTTCAAGCCTTTTATTGTTTTAATATTGATGATTTTGGCATACAGCTCATGAAAACCCAAAATTCCTATCTCAAAAAATTTGCATATCATGAAAAGGTTCTCTAAACGAGCTATTAACCTAATCATCTGAATCAACTAATTAACTCTAAACACCTGCAAAAGATTACTGAGGCTTTTAAAAACTCCCAGCCTGGTTCATTACTCAAAACCGCAATCATGGGTAAAACTGCCGACCTGACTGCTGTCCAGAAGGCCATCATTGACACCCTCAAGCAAGAGGGTAAGACACAGAAACAAATTTCTGAACGAATAGGCTGTTCCCAGAGTGCTGTATCAAGGCACCTCAGTGGGAAGTCTGTGGGAAGGAAAAAGTGTGGCAGAAAACGCAACACAACGAGAAGAGGTGACCGGACCCTGAGGAAGATTGTGGAGAAGGACCGATTCCAGACCTTGGGGGACCTGCGGAAGCAGTGGACTGAGTCTGGAGTAGAAACATCCAGAGCCACCGTGTACAGGCGTGTGCAGGAAATGGGCTACAGGTGCCGCATTCCCCAGGTCAAGCCACTTTTGAACAGAGAAGCAGCACTGAACTGTTGCTCAGTGGTCCAAAGTACTTTTTTTGGATGAAAGCAAATTTTGCATGTCATTCGGAAATCAAGGTGCCAGAGTCTGGAGGAAGACTGGGGAGAGGAAAATGCCAAAATGCCTGAAGTCCAGTGTCAAGTACCCACAGTCAGTGATGGTCTGGGGTGCCATGTCAGCTGCTGGTGTTTGTCCACTGTGTTTTATCAAGGGCAGGGTCAATGCAGCTAGCTATCAGGAGATTTTGGAGCACTTCATGCTTCCATCTGCTGAAAAGCTTTATGGAGATGATTTCATTTTTCAGCACGACCTGGCACCTGCTCACAGTGCCAAAACCACTGGTAAATGGTTTACTGACCATGGTATTACTGTGCTCAATTGGCCTGCCAACTCTCCTGACCTGAACCCCATAGAGAATCTGTGGGATATTGTGAAGAGAAAGTTGAGAGACGCAAGACCCAACACTCTGGATGAGCTTAAGGCCGCTATCGAAGTATCCTGGGCGGTCCGTGTACGTTTTGATAGTTTGTTTTCCAATTTGAAATGAAATAAGCAGAAACGAGAAAACGGCACCTTTATTCGTTTTTTCGTTTTTTTGAAAAAAACGAAAAAACGAGATTTCGGCTTGATTTTTCGTTTTTTAGTTCAGAGGCATAAAACGAATAAATGACTTCAAAATTCGTTTTCCACATGTGGGCGGTCCTGAGACGCCCCCTTCCGCCGATTGGTCAAGCAAATCTGAGCATGTGACGTCATCAGTAGTCGCTCAGGTTTGTTCAACAAAATAATAGTCCTCTAACGTTACTATGGCTACCGATTCTTAAACTGTACAGGGCAGGTCCTGTTGGGCTTTCTTCTGTGCAACTTTACTCGTTTCACAGAAATCTTTACATCAGAAATATTAAATATTAGTCTGCCACCAGCCCGTTTTATTTAGCTGTGCAGAGTTAAATCTGTGTGGTGAAGCTGCGCTAGACAGCGCCGAGCGAGAGAGGATCACTGACCAGTGTTCAGTCAGCAGTCAGTCAGAACTTGGGTACCTATGATGGTGAAATACATTTTTACTGAAAATGACCCGCGAGTATGATTGACAGGACGATAGCGGAGGCAATTAAAAGCGCAATATAACTTCTGTTAACAAAAACATATATATATATTTTTTTTAATATAAGTGTCTTTGTTTTAATCAAATAATTGTGAACCACAAACCGAGCCTTCGTTTTAAAGGGCGATTTCCAAATATATTTTATTTATTTGTTATAATATGGGTATTTTATGTCACCCGTCTTATTAGTTTGATTATAGTAGGCTATACGCGAGTTTTTTATTGTACTATTTTACTGTTCTTTTTTAATTAACAATATATCATAACAACTTATAAAGATCAAAATCTACAGAAGAGATTAACAAATAACATTGGTGTTGTCATAAGTTAACTGATCAATGGGAAAATTTCCTCACCGGCACAACCCTATTCTTAATGTTGGCTATATGTTACAGATTTAATGTTGAGCACATAGTTAAAGGCTTCTTAAATACCATTACACTCGGTTGAAGAGTCAAGAAGGATGTGTTAATTTACTGTAGATTTCAATCTGTCATTAGTTGGTGACCCGGTGTAATTATAATAGCATAAATAAAAACAAATACACGTAATAGGCTATGTATGCCAATAGGCAAAACACTTCTGCTTTTCCTCTAGCCCTCTGATGGTTTAAATCTCTGTACCCTATAGTTTTTTTTGGGGTCTCCAGAGACCCCAGACAATAACATTTAATTTTGTAACAAGATAATAGTTTTTTTTTTTTACAAATGTAATTTTACTCTCTTTGTTAATGTTTTTACTCAACATCTTTATAAGTTGTTATGATATATTGTTAATTAAAAAACAACAGTAAAATAGTACAATAAAAAAACTTGCGTATAGCCTACTATAATCAAACTAATAAGATGGGTGACATAAAATACCCATATTATAACAAATAAAATATATTTGGAAATCGCCCTTTAAAACGAAGGCTCGGTTTGTGGTTCACAATTATTTGATTAAAACAAAGACAAAGCCACTTATATTAAAAAAAAAAAAATTATGTTTTTGTTAACAGAAGTTATATTGTGCTTTTAATTGCCTCCGCTATCGTCCTGTCAATCATACTCGCGGGTCATTTTCAGTAAAAATGTATTTCACCATCATAGGTACCCAAGTTCTGACTGCTGACTGAACACTGGTCAGTGATCCTCTCTCGCTCGGCGCTGTCTAGCGCAGCTTCACCACACAGATTTAACTCTGCACAGCTAAATAAAACGGGCTGGTGGCAGACTAATATTTAATATTTCTGATGTAAAGATTTCTGTGAAACGCGTAAAGTTGCACAGAAGAAAGCCCAACAGGACCTGCCCTGTACAGTTTAAGAATCGGTAGCCATAGTAACGTTAGAGGACTATTATTTTGTTGAACAGACCTGAGCGACTACTGATGACGTCACATGCTCAGATTTGCTTGACCAATCGGCGGAAGGGGGCGTCTCAGGACCGCCCACATGTGGAAAACGAATTTTGAAGTCATTTATTCGTTTTATGCCTCTGAACTAAAAAACGAAAAATCAAGCCGAAATCTCGTTTTTTCGTTTTTTTCAAAAAAACGAAAAAACGAATAAAGGTGCCGTTTTCTCGTTTCTGCTTATTTCATTTCAAATTGGAAAACAAACTATCAAAACGTACACGGACCGTCCGTGTAACAGTTCTTTGTTCAATTTGCAGCATCAAAATTAACCGGATAAAATTTGGCTTCAAACTTTCATTTTTCGTTTTTTTCAAATACCTCACAAACGAATAATTGTCTCTCTGTTTGATTTTCCAGTCTACAAGTTTAGGTTGTGGCATCCGAGTAAGATTTTTGAACAAACATAAAACATGACTCGTTATTCTGATTTTCCATTTTTTGTGTTTTGCGCTCGCGGTTGGTCCGTACCATTACTGCCGGGGGACGGAATGGGGGATTACTTTAAGCCTGCAGCGGACCCAGAGCGCTGCCGCTTTAATAAGTTGCAAAAAGTTATTGGCTACTGTGACTGTTAACTGTGACTTTACAGATTGTCTGTACGATGTGTGAGTGGAGTGCGCTTGATGATTACGAAAGTATAATCCGCAGGTTAGTAGAGGAACTGCAGCTGATACAACTCATTCATCTTTTGGCCTTCTTGTATGATGTGTGTCCACGCCCAGTCGACAGAGAGACAATTATTCGTTTGTGAGGTATTTGAAAAAAACGAAAAATGAAAGTTTGAAGCCAAATTTTATCTGGTTAATTTTGATGCTGCAAATTGAACAAAGAACTGCAAACCGTTACACGGACCAAGTATTGAGTGCATAACTGAACATAATTATTTGAAGGTTGACTTTTTTTGTATTAAAAACACTTTTCTTTTATTGGTCGGATGAAATATGCAAATTTTTTGAGATAGGAATTTTGGGTTTTCATGAGCTGTATGCCAAAATCATCAATATTAAAACAATACAAGGCTTGAACTACTTCAGTTGTGTTGTAATGAATCTAAAATATATGAAATATATCTAATGTTTATCAGTACATTACAGAAAATAATGAACTTTATCACAATATGCTAATTTTTTGAAAAGGACCTGTATATCTGCTTGTTTTACACTCTTTGGCCAACAGGTGGTATTGTGAGAAAATGAAGCCTCCAGATATTAACCCTTTTGTGAACCACTTTGCTGAAAAGCTTAAAGCTTCATGGGGCTTCATCTGCCCATCATTATCCTTAGGTACTCTCCAAAATGGCGGAAGATGTAACTCTGGGGAGAAGAATGGTTGAGCAAATTGTTATTTTTGTTTTCTTTGAGCAAAAAAAATAATATTCTCATAGCATCACAAAACTGAAGTTGAGCCACTGATGTCACATTGACTGTTTTACTGATGTATTTACTACGTTTCTGAAACCTGGGAACATTTCAGTGGTGTTGCTGTCTATGGAGTGTCAGATAGCTCTCCGATTTCATCAAAAACATCTTAATTTGTGTTCCGAAGATGAGCGAAGGTCTTACGGGTTTGGAACGACATGAGCGTGAGTAATTAATTACAGAATTTTCATTTTGGGGTGAACTAACCCTTTAGTTGATAAATTCTTAGATATTGTTGTGAAGCAGACACCACTCAGGTTGAATAGCTACCTGACCGTGTTTTACGCACTTGGCAATCTCAGGAAGGGCATATTTTCCAGACTTCATCCCTGTGTCTGATAATATCGTGTCTGATGAAACTGTGATGCCTTGTGGATTCTTAAGAAACAAGACAGTCATCAAAAATCACTGTATCCTGTATACTGAAATCATCAAATGCTCATTACAGCTGAAATGTCGTGTGTGTGTGTGTGTGTGCGCACATTTTTGTGAGAAATGAGGACATAAATTTGTATAATGACACAGGTATGACACAGGTATTACAAGGTGAAGGTGACTTTTCAGGACATTACCGCATGTCCCCACTTTTCAAAACAATTATAAATTTACAGAGTGAGGTTTTCTGGGGGAAAGTAGAAATGCACAGTCTCCTGTGAGGGCTAAGTTTAGGTGTAGGGTAGGTGTAGGGCAATAGCACATACAGTTTGTACAGTATAAAAACCATTACGCCTATATGGGATGTCCCCACTTTTCACAAAAACAAACGTGTGTGTGTGTGTGTGTTTGTGTGTGTGTGAAATAACAGTATGGTCTTATACAAGTATGTACCATGATTTCCACTGTGATTGGAGTATTACTGAGTGGTGTCAGGTTGGGCGTCATAGAGATAATCCTGTAAAGAACTGCAAAATAATGTTTTAATGCATTCTTTTTTATGCATTTTAGACTCTTCATTTGTCAAACAATCAATGCAAACATTAAAATCATCCAGTATGAATTTTCTTAAGTTTGGGAAAATATTACACAATTCAGTAGGCCCATGGATAGAATGTTATTTTGCATAAAACAGGAAATCTCTGCAATGTACTGTAAAAATAATAATTTACATTACATTATTGTGCCAGATGAAGACAGTGTATATAGATAAAAAAGTACAAGAAGTACATGAGTCTTTAGGACTCATTATACAGTTTGTTTTATGTCATACACGGTACAATCCCCAGTGTTAAATCAATACTGCTTCAGGGTGTATTTGGTCCCACTCCAAATAGCAGAGGTGGGACTTTCAAGTCACAAGCAAGTCTTCAAGTCATATCACAAGTCCTCAAAGAGTTCACCTGCTGTTACTGAGAATTACAGAGGATCAGATGTTGATGTTTTATTAGTTAAAATGATGCCACCATCATGGAGATCAGTGTTTGCTTTAGTTGTGCTCTTGAGCCTTGACTTTCTTCATTAGATCTCTTTTTGTAGCCATATATATGCTGTTGTAAAGCAGAGAGGACAGTACTATGCAGTGAGCATTTATGTATATATATATGTCTCATCATGAGCTGACCTTACAATCAAAATAACTTTATTTCATTTATATGTTTAGGTTTCTCAAAATCAGTCATGTGAAACCACAGCATGCAAAGAGAGTGATGCTCTAATAGCTATAGTGAAAGAATTCCAAACCTATGTAATGCATATAAAAATTGAAGTCCAACTCAATTATGACACACACAGACATCAAGAACCAGCATATGAATCTCAACAATGGTGACAATCAATTTGCATGCTGCATTGCATGCTGGGTAACACCACTGTAAAAACTCCCATCATGCTCTGCAGTATGAAAATTTATTGTCACCATTTTGAGGATCATATGATAAGTGTTCATGTCTAAAAGCCTGAGTCAATAAAGTTTTTTTTCTTCTTTCAATATTGAAGCATTACAGTGGCATTTGTTTCACAGTACTTTTTTGTTTCGCAGGTCAACAAACCAAAAAGAGAAACCACTTCATGATGTTCAGTCATCATGAGTTATAAGCAGAAAGCATAAATCAAGGATTGATTCAGCAATACACAAATTACTGCTATGAAACAATATTGCAACTGCTCAGAAGCAAATTGTTTTGCATTGTTAAAAGGTTCAAGAGACCAACTAAAGCAAGTCTTAACCACAATTATGGTGGCACTCTGTGAGTGTGTGTGTGTGTGTGTGTGGCTGAAGTCAGATATAGTTCTTGTGTTTTGGTCTATTGTTAACATCAGGTGTTCATCACTAATGCTCAATCATCATTTAATTAGTCACTTAATTATCTCATAAACTTTAACTATTTGAGGACTTGGGATATGACTTGAAGACTTGCTTGTGACTTGAAAGTCCCACCTCTGCCAAATAGTGTTAAAGTAACACTGAAGCAGTGTTAAAGTTAAGGAGATAATTAAGTGATTAATTAAGTGCTGATTGAGCATTAGTGAGGAACAGCAGCTGTTAACAAGCAGAATAACTGAAGAAAAAGAGAAACACAAGAACTACAACTGACTTCAGCCACAGCCTTTGATAAAATCAACTGAAATAAAAGACATTAAATCTCTCATGATCTCAGCAGAGGAGGATTAAACAACTCCACAAACAGCATCCCCAGCTTCACTCATGATTGACTTTATTTCTGTCAGATTAACACAGAAGCTCTTATTGAGAATTATCAGAGGTTTAAATGTTGATGCTTTATTGGTTAAAAACAATGCCACCATCATGGAGATCAGTGTTTACTTTGGTTGGGCTTTTGACCCTTGACTTGCTGCAATAGATGTTTTTTTGCAACAGTGCATCTGTTGCTGTAAAGCAGAAATGTCACTGCTTTACATTAAATACATAGATGATTATATGTAATGGGATAACAATTCTGAGCTTGCTAGATTGTTTTAGTTAATGTTATTCTACCAATATTTATATATCTAGGGTTCAAACAACTATCTCTGACATTACAGTATTAAAATAAAATATTGCAGCCAACAGTTATCATGAATGAGTTTAAATCCATGTCCTTACATTTTTTTTAATAACTATATAATATACACACACAGACATCAATAATAAGCATATGAATCTCAACAATGGTGACAATCAACAAAACGCTTCACACTGCAATGCATGCTGGGTACCACTATAGTAAAAACTCCCATCATGCTCAGTATGAATATTTATTGTCACTGTTGTAGATCATATGATAAGTGTGATGTCTAAAAGCTTGACCCGAATCTCTTCTTTATTTAAATGTTATGGTGCCATATGTTTAACACTTTTTGGGATTTTTATTAGTTGACGAATTTAAGCCAATTTCCATAGAAAGAGAGTGAGAGAAACCACTTAACGTTGACTAACCAAATGCTTGACAAGCAGAAAGGGTAATCTGCTACATCAAGCTTCTGATTCAGCACTGTTCAAGCGTTTGCAGCTAAACACAATTGCAACTGCTTAGAAACAAACTACTTGGAAATTCAACAAGGGTCAAGAGTCCAACTACAGCAAACACCGACCTCCATGACGGTGACATCATTTTTTGACCAATAAAACATCAACATCTGATCCTCTGTTAATTCTCAATAAAATCGTCTGCAGATGTCTGACAGAAATAAAGTCAATCTGGTTAGTAATGAGTGAAGCTGGTGATGCTGTTTGGGGAGTTGTTTAATCCACCTCTGCTGAGTTCTTGAGAGATGTCAATATATTAAGGTTCTGCAATATATAAATATATTGTGGAAACTTAAATTCCTGTTGTATCGTAAAAAGCGCTATACAAATAAACTTGAATTGAATGTCTTTTATTTCAGTTGATTTTATCAAAGGCTGTGGCTGAAGTCAGTTGTAGTTCTTGTGTTTTTCCTTTTCTTCAGTTATTCTGCTTGTTAACAGCAGCTGTTCCTCACTAATGCTCAATCATCACTTAAATAATCACTTAATTACCTCATTAACTTTAACTCTGCTTCAGTGTTACTTTAACACTATTTAGAGTGGGACCAAATACACTCCGAGCAGTGTTGATTTAACACTGGGGATTTTACTGTGTATCATTGAACATCAGCTTATCTGACACAAAGTCCACAACAATCTTTATTGTAACTGATTTTACAGTCTATCTATGGTCAAGTGTTCTGTCAACTTTATTAACGTCATGCTGATATAAAACATACAAAGTTCACATTGTGAATTAATACACTCAATAGTTGTCATGTTTTCAGCACTTAAATCATACCTGTGCTACCAGGGGTGTAGATGGGCTTGTCTGTTTGTACAAATATATATCCAGTCTGGAATGAGAGCATGACCACTTTCTCCAGAGTGACGGATGGAAACTGAGCTTGTAGATACACATACTGCTTCTCCAGAGGATCAACAGAGAATAATTTCTTTTCATCAATGATCTAAATAAAAGAAAATGAATTGATTAAATCAAGCTGTTCCATCGAACATTTTTAATAAAAGAAAAAGCATTTTACAAATTTCAAACTCTGAAAGGTGCAGATTAAAGCATTTTTATACAATAGTTACTTCTGGTCCTCGAATCTGATTGGCTGAGAGGTCTTTCCAGTCATGTGACGAACACCAAGTATCACACGGGAACCATTTCATGTTTTGTATCACTCTGCTTGCAGCATTTATCACAGCGGCTGCATGGTGGATGACCAAATCCACTATAATTTTACATACTACTACTGCTGTGTCACGGAATGTAGTTTTAACAGTTTTTAGGCAAGGATGTAGTGGTTAAGAATTCAAATATGTGGTTTGTTAATAAAGATGATGCGTATGTATATTGAATTGATTGAAATGCTTAGTAACAAAGACTTTTATATTAAAAGGGACTAAAACAAGGTGGCAAATAAGAACATTATTTTTACTTTTTTTACTTTAAATTATTTTTTACTTTTTTTTTAAGTCGCAGGCACTGAGAAGTGCTGTCATCGGAAATCACCCTAAACAGATGAAAGGATAGTACAACAAATATATCGCTTTCCTCAGTGGACGTTCAAACTAATTTGTGAATATGAGATTGAGCTGAAGAATGAATGCTTTATCAGATGCAGGTAATCACACACAAGAAAGAAATAGCCTAATCACAGATTAGATCACAACTGTGCCACAGACCGGTCTAGAGTAGGGTTGGGTATTGTTTGAATTTTATTGATTCCGATTCTTTTCGATTCCCAATTTCAATTCCAATGCGTTTAAATAATGATATCAAATATTTATCCTGTGTTTTTTTTTTTTTTTGCAAACCATTTATTGGAGCTGAATACCATGAACAAAAATCAATAGGCTACATAAAAACTGGACTTTTTAAGAGCTGTTTGTTTGCAAAATACAACTGCATGATTATAGAAAAATAGATTTTTTTTTTCTTTTTTTCCCAATGGAAGTTGTGGTTCTCTCATGATTCTGAAGAAAAAACATTAGACAACTAAACAAAATCACAGGTAATTTATGAATTAGAGCACTGCACGGGCCTCAAATTTAGGCCCTAGCCCGGCCCTGGCCCTGGCCCTGGCCCTGGCCCTGGCCCGAGATGCTCAGGCCCTAGACCGACCCATGTCCGACAGCTTATCAGAATTACTGGCCCTAGTCCAACCCGAGTCCGTCTTTTTTTCCCCCTTCTCCCAAAATGGCTCATGTTTCAGCTATTAAAATAGTTCAGTTTTGTATGTAATAGCAAATTGATTATATATTTTTTTCTTTTTAATTTTATTAAGTTAATTTAGAAAAACTTTTGCAGCATTTGTGTTCATTAAACAAGTTTTTTCTTTCTTAAAGTAACGACCAAGTGACCAGCGGCAGACCGGCAGGCTGATCGTAGCCATGTTTGATCAGTTTAGCCTTCTCAAATCATCACAACTTTCCTAAACTTTCATGTCTTTTGGCTCTCAACGAAGGCAGACGCATTTTTCTCTCCCTCTCCTCCCCTTAACTTCCCTGCTTTGCTCTCGTCTCGTCTATTGTCTAATACTTGAGAGCAGAGGTGGGTATCAAGTCTTCAAATCAAGTCTTCAAGTCATATCCCAAGTCCTCAAAGAGTTAAAGTTAATGAGATAATTAAGTGACTAATTAAATGATGATTGAACATTAGTGATGAACACCTGCTGTTATTGAGAATTACAGAGAATCAGATGTTGATGTTTTATTGGTTAAAATGATGCCACCATCATGGAGATCAGTGTTTGCTTTAGTCGGGATCTTGGCCCTTGACTCCTGTGTTAGATATCTCTTTGTGGCAATGGATGTGTTGTTGTAACGCATGGAGGTCAGTACTATACAGTGAATAGCTATCAGCTCTTTTTATATGGTGAGACAGTCATCATGAGCTGGCGTGATTATAATCAAAATGACTATTGCTTCATTTATATGTTAAATTTTTCATAATCAATCCTGTGAAATCACAGCATGCAAAGAAAGTGTTGCTCTAAAAGTTAAGGTCAGTGAATTTCAAACATATCTACTGCATATAAAATATTGAACTTAATTTCTACTTAAACGCACATGGAAATCAAGAACCAGCATATGAATCTCAATAATGGTGAAAATCAACAAAATGATTCATGCTGCAATGCATGCTGGGTAACACCATTGTAAAAACTCCCATTGTGCTCTGTAGTATGAAAAATTGTCACCACTGTTGAGGATCGTATGATAAATGTTCATGTCTAAAAGCCTGAGCCAAAACATAAAATAAAAGTGTTCCCTCTCCCCAATACTGAAGCATTACTGTGGTTTTGTTTGTTTCGTAGTTTTTTTTTTTTTTTTTTGTCTTAAAGTAGCACCTGAATGTTGATCAACGAACCAAAAAGAAACACCACTTCATGATGTTTGTTCATCATGAGTTATAAGCTGAAAGTGTAAGTTAATCTGCTAAGGTTTGATCCAGTATTGCACAAACGAATGCTCTGAAACAACAATGCAACTACTTGGAAACAAATTGCTTTGAATTAGTAAAAGGGTCAAGAGACCAACTAAAGCAAACCCAGACCACAATTATGGTGGCATCGTGTGTGTTTTTTTGTTTTTGTTTTGTTTTTCAGTTGATTCCATCCAAGGCTGTGACTGAAGATATTTGTAGTTCTTAGGTGCATTCGACTTGAAGCGGCGCTGCGCAGAATGACATCAAAGTACCATGAGAGTGATAAGAGAGCAGACTGATCCTTAAGCTTTCGAATCGCTCTTGCGGTACTTTGACGTCATACACTGATCCTTCTGCACAGCGCCGCTTCAAGTCAAACACACCTTATGTGTTCCTCTTTTCTTCAGTGATGTTGATTGTTAACAGCAGGTGTTCATCACTAATGCACAATCATCATTTAATTAGTCACTTAATTATCTCATTAACTTTAACTCTTTGAGGACTTGAACCAAGGGGAGGAGGAACCAAGACATTCCTTTCAAGTCACAAGCAAGTCTCAAGTCAAATCCCAAGTCCTCAAAGAGTTCAAGTTAATGAGATAATTAAAGGTGCCATAGAATGCATTGATACAGTATTTTTAAATTGTTCTCTGATATCTACACAGAAGGTATGTGGCTTAGGTAAGGGCAAAAAATCTCCAGAAACGATTTTACATGTCCATTTACAACCCTAGGATTTCTCCCTAGAATGAAACGGTCTGTTATTGGCTTATTTGGCAGGGTCATGAATAATAATGAGCTCTGCTCTGATTGGCTGTTTCACAGTGCTGCTCAATGTTGAGCTCTGCTCTGATTGGCTGTTTCACAGTATGGCTCATCAGCAAGAAGGAAGCACAGGGAGGAAAATATATATTTAAATACGTTCTCTCGCAGTTATATCGTCTGGTAATTATACTGTATTATAAAACGCGGGCATCAGGGAGCCGTTATTAATATGCGAGGCATTGAAACTGCTTTTGAACGATCCATCGATCGCGTTATAGTTTCACTTTTAAGAGACGCGATCACACAAACTATGTTTACATTATGGAGCAACAGTACTTACCACACATTTCACAAGATCAGATGCTTGTCAGTGGTGCTCAGGATCTGTAAGTCATTCGCCATCATCCTCATCTCTCCTTACTGAGAGTGAAATCGTATGTACTGTAACAGGCTACCGCTAGCAAGGAGCTAACCATGTCCCTTTAGTGGCTCGCGTTATTTGCTTTCTGTGCCTTTCTGAATACAGACACCAACCCATCCCTGCACTTCACACCCCCTGCACGGCCTGGAACATAACATTTATTTTGTTATTTTCGCTATTGTCCGCGCTTGTTTATTTACAATACCTGCAGAGCTTCTGATGGTTCGGCCGGCTTAGAACAAGGGCGGGTTTATGCAAATGTTGGGGGCGTAGTGATCCTGACTGTTGCGTCACAGTCGGTGTTATGTTCTGATTCGCCTGTTTTTCAGTGGTCTTTTTTAATCACGAGATTTACATATGAAGGAGGAAACTATGGTGTTTGAGGCTCACTGTATGTCATTTCCATGTACAGAACTGTTATTATTTAAATATGCCAGGGTAAAGACAGTTTTTCATTCTATGGCACCTTTAAGTGACTAATTAAATGATGGTGTGTTAGTGATAAACACCTGCTGTTATTGAAAATTACAGAGGATCAGATGTTGATGTTTTATTGGTTAAAATGATGTCACCATCATGGAGATAAGTGTTTGCTTTAGTTGGGCTCTTGACCCTTGACTCTTGTGTTAGATCTGTTTCTGTAGCAATGCATGTGGTGTTGTAAAGCGGAGAGAACAGTTATCTACAGTGAGCAGCTGTTAGCTGCTTTTAAAAGATTAAATAATCGTCAGGTGCTGGCCTGATTACATCCAAAACAACTTTTTATTTAATTTATATGTTTAGGTTTTGAAACAGTTTCAATCCTGTGACACTACTGCATACAAGGAAAATTTTGGTCTTACAGTTGTAAATAATTAATTTAAAATCTATTGTCTATATTGCATGTAAGTTTTATAATTATTGTTCTAATTACACACACACAGATATCAAGAACCATCATATGAATCTCAACAATAGTGACAATCAACGAAATGTTTCATGCTGCAATGCATGCTGGGTAACACCATAGTAAAAACTCTCATCATGCACTGCAGCATGAATAATTATTGTCACCACTGTTGAGGATCATATGATAAGTGTTCATGTCTAAAAGCCTAAGTTGATACAGTTCTTTTTTCCAGTATTTAAGCATTAGGGTGGTATTTTTTAACATGACTTTTTTCACAGTTTAATAGTATCTGAATGTCAGTCAACAAACCAAAGAGAGACACATTCATGATGTTCATTCAAGTGATTTAAAAGAAGAAAGTTTAAACTCACATGCTTCCTCAAGATTTTAATTCAAGAACGCACAAATATTTGCTGTAAAAACACTGTTGCAACTGCTTAAAAGCATTTTACTTTAAACTATTAAAAGGGTCAAGAGCCCAACTAAGGTAAACACTGATCTCCATGATGGTGGCATCATTTTAACCAATAAAACATCAACATCTGATCCTCTGTAATTCTCAATAACAGCAGGTGTTCATCACTAATGCTAAATCATTATTTAATTAGTCACTTAATTATATCATTTACTTTAACTCTTTGAGGACTTGAGACTTGCTTGTGACTTGAAAGGAATGACTTAGTTCCTCCTCTGGTGAAATCAGCTGCTGAGTTCATGGGTGGAATAAACATATGGCAGGACTTTTACTTTCTGACCCCTGGACTATCCATCTCTGTCTATATCTGCTTGTTTTACACTCTTTGGCCACCAGGTGGTATTGTGAGCAAATGAAGCCTCCAGAAATGAACCCTTTTGTGAACCACTTGGCTGAAAAGCTTAATGCTTCATGAAGCTTCATTTCACCATCCCTACGCTGTAGTGTGGACCCATATAAACACCCAACAGTGTTAATTTCACACCATTTCAGTGTTACTTTTAACATTCTGTAGTGTGGACCCATATAGACACTAAGCAGTGTTAATTTGACACCGGGGATTTTGCTGTGTAAAATAATTGACTCTGATCCAGTGAATTAGAAAATAATGCACATCTGAAGTGTAACGCATCACCATCTCTAATTATTCCGTCCCACTTTATATTAGTTGGATACAAAGAGAACATTTGGGACATTAACAGAAAGTTCCCACATGGTCCTCTGTTGGTCACATAATAACATTCCTGATGTGACTTAAGGGGGACGTTAGTATTGGTTATTCTATGGTCACATAGCAACGTTACAAAGAAAACATTAACGTTAACAGAATGTTCCCATACAGTTCCCTTTTACTTAGATGGGGACATTTCATTCGGAACTGTGCTGGATGCAACATACACCTTGCAGAATCTGCAGAATGTTATTTATTTTACCAAAATCAGACGGGTCATACAAAAATCATGTTATGTTTTATTTAGTACTGACCTTAATAAGATATTTCACATAAAAGGCATTATAGTCCACAACATAAAATAATAGTTGAGTTTATAAAAATGACCCCGTTAAAAATTTGATTCTTAATACTTTGTTGTTACCAGAATGATCCACAGCTGTGCTTTTTTTTTTTAAAATAAAATACATTAAATCTCAAGATCTAAACAACCCCACAAACAGCATCACCAGCTCCACTTATTAATAACCAGACTGACTTTATTTCTGTCAGACATCTACAGAAGATCTTATTGAGAATTAACTAAGGCTTAGATGTTATTTTCATTTGAAGTAACCATGTTAGAGATCAGTGTCTGCTTTAGTTGAGCTCTTGACACTTGAGTTCTTTTTCTCTGGCTGTTGTAAGCAAGTGTTCCTCAAATATATTTGTTGCAGCTCAAAAGCCCAGAGAAAATGGTCAGTTAATGGTTGTTATATATTTATAGCAACAATCATCTATTAGTGAACTTATCTCATTGTGTGTCTAATCTCTGATTAAATGGGTGTTGTATTGATTATACTAAAAGTGATTTTAAGAGCCAGTGGTTTTGTGACAGTCAGTTAATATAAAACACTTCCCAAATAGTTTGTCCACAAAAAAAAAAAGTTTTAAGCTGTTGCAACAGCTAGACTCACACAGACATCAAGAATCAGCTTGTGAACCTCAACAATGGTGACCATTTAAAAAATAAAAATAAACTAATAATCATGTTGCAATGCATGCTAGGTACTAGCATAGGACAAAACTCATCAGTGGCTCTCAGCATGCATTGCTGCATTAATTTTTTTTTAATGGTCACCATTGTTGCAGTTCACAAGTCTAATTACTACCATAGAGGAAAACTTTTTGTGGACAAACCGTTTGGAAAGTTTTTTATGTTAACTGGCCATCACGGAACCACTGGCTCTTAGAATCACTTTTACCATAATCAATGCAACACCCATTAAATCAGAGATTAGACACTCAATGAGATCAGTTCACTAATAGATGATTGTCATTATAAATATATAACAACCAACTGCTCATCATTTTTTCTGGGCTTTTGAGTTGTAACAAATATGTTCGAGGAACACATGCTTACAACAGCCAGAGATAAAAAAAAAAAAACTGAAGCAGATGTCAAGGGTCAAGAGACCAACTAAAGCAGACACTGATCTCAAACATGGTTACTTCAAATTAAACAATGAAACGTTCTGGGAACATCAGATTTCCAAATAAAATATGGTCCCCTAAATGTTCTGAGAACGTCCTGAAAGTTCTGCTAAGGTCCCCCTCACCGTTTAAAGAACTCAACATCGTGATCTTCTCAGAACGTTCTGGGAACGTTACCAGGTGACGTTTTGACAGCGTTCTGGGAACATCAGATTTCCAAATAAAATATGGTCCCCTAAACATTCCGAGAACGTCCTGAATGTTCTGTGAAGGTCCTCCAAATAACGTCCCCCAACCCTTTAAAGAACTTCTTGACCATCTCAGAATGTTCTGGGGACGTCAGACAATGTCCTTGAAACCGGGGACGTTCTGAGGACGTTCTGGGAACTTAAAATTTCTAGCGGGGTTAAACCTACCCAAACCACCAAACCTGTCCCTAACCTTACGCATATCCCACCTCAATAGCAGTAAAAGTGTTTTGAAATACAATATGACCACAATATTGTGACTGTACTTATTTTTTGATGTAAGGACATAGTAGTTAAGGCCACCTAATTTAAAGTGTGACCTTATTTTCTAATAATTCAACATCCTGTCGTCAATTATTCCTAACACAGACATCTCACAATTACTCAAGTCTTCAGGGACTTCAGGGGATGAAACTTTGAGCATATCTGAGGCAATTTGGAAGACCTTTTTAGTTGTATCTTCAGACTCCAGTAATATTTTAAAGCGGTCATGAACTGAGAAACAAAAATTCCCTTGATCTTTTGACATACTGTATAAGAGTTTATTGTACTATAAAAACATCCTGTAAGTTTCAGAACTCAAAACTTTGTCGTTAGTCTAAAAACAGCTTATATTGACGGCAGTCTGCCCAAACAAAACAGCTTTTGGAATGTTCTACGTTTCCATCCAAGGATTTTTTTGAGAAAAAATATTTAGCGCTTTAAAATATTTATGATATAGCTGATGGAAATGCCAATTATCGATTAAATTTGTCATGTGTCGACAAAATCTTTTTCCGTTTAACTTTAGCGCATAAATTCCATATCGATACTTCAAATGGCCCAACAATTTGTTTGGAAACAGTTTTTGTTGAGAAAAGGGGCTTTAACGCAAATAAATGTGGTGTCACATGACAGAATTAGCCTATAGGCAGCGTCCGTGTTCATGGTGTTGCTCATGTTAAAGCACCGTTTCCCTGTAGTTCAAAAGCATATTAAAGGGCACCTATTATGACATTTAAAATATCATAGAAGGTGATTCATTAGTCGAATCATTTGGAAAAATGATTCATTCAACGACTAATTTTTCCAAACCCCTCCTTTGCGTGACGCTAATCTGCGGTGATTGGTCAGATGACCCAGTCAGTTGTGATTGGTATACTCTGTGCAGAGATGGTCGGAAACGGAGCGCCCGTTCCCGTTCACATTCTCGTCCCTGGGCAGTGAAAAAAAGGTCGCTTTTGCTTCGCACTTTAGAACACAGCGTCTTGTTGTCAACATGATGTTTTCCCTAATTCCCTGGTGTCTGCGCGCGCAATGATTGGGCGCGGCCAATTTGATAATTTTTCGTCTTGACGTCACAACGAAAAGGAAAATGACTCATTTGAAAAACGATTCATTAAATTGACTCAAGAGTCAACTCCTGCTTTTGAGAGACAATAACTTTTTTTACGGTGACCTTTCATATATAAAACTTTGCAGGATGTTTTTGTTCACTTAGATCTATGTTACACACTACATGAAAGGTAATTTTCAAAATTCCATAATAGGTGCCCTTTAAATCATATTCATATTATTAAATTGTATCTACAATTATTTTATACATGGTAAGAAAAAGACGAGTTACCTCTCAAACATACTTATCTTAATTTGGTGTTAGTAGGCTAGCCTACATTTACATGATTATTATTAATCTTTTTTTACAGTGCACTGTTCATTAAATTGACTCAGTGTTTAAATAGCCTGTAGTCTCACTTGACTCACTGTTTAAATAGCCTGTAGTCCGTGCCTTTCAGCTTGACCACCATAACCCCGTGATATTATGCCAAGCATATTTTGTTTTACATATTGGAACGTGAAGTACAAAAGTTTAAATTAATTCGTTTTGGCTTGTTAGCTTCTTATATTTTTATTCTTGCTTTGTTCTGAGTTCTTTCTACCGTTAAATGTAAATTATCTGTTGTGGAGTGAGGGGAAATAAAATATATTTTTTAATGTTTCCTCAATATTTTTGGATGACTGTATTTTATTATGACACGAACAGGCTGCGTTGTGTAGTCAGTAGGCTATGCTTAACTGCGCGCGAGGCGCCAGCACGATCGCTTGTGTTTTTAGTTTTTTTCCCTTGTAAAAGTGGAAATAACTTGCACTAGCCTTCTCCTTCATTTGTGGTCATATAAGAGTAAGGCAATATTCAAAACTATTCAAAATATTTATTTTATTTGTGTACATTCACAATAAAAAACAAAATGTACTTTTGTGAAATAAAGCAAAACTGCCGCTTTCTCAAGAGCGCATCACAAAAATGAACCGAAATTCTGCATAGGCTGCTAATTGTTGCAGGATTTTTTTCTTTTGTTTTGTTAATTCATTAATTATTTAGAAAAATATATTTTGCATATGGGCCTGTTTCTTTTATATAATAGCTTATGTTTTTCTCTGTTCGCAGAGAAAGCGCTGCAGGTGCGTGAATCCTCACCTTCATGTTGTTTATGCTGCTTTTGTGTGTATAAAATGAATACCTGGAAAACAAATTTAGGTATTTGTAATGGGTCAAGCCACCTATCAATTTAAATTTAATTTAGTTGTAATTTAACATAATCTTGTCGGTTAACGTTAATATGGCTTAACGACCATCGGTTAGAAGAAATAAAATAACCGGAATGAACATTCATATTTCCTATAAACGTTAATCAGAAAAATGATAATAATACAACTGCAACTGTTTATGATTATCAACAGTGGCCTATCTATTTAGTCTATAACAAAGTATACACAAAAAACTCATGACACTTAATAAAAATTATTTAATGTAGGCCTATACAATTTAATATAGGCTTTTTGTTGTTGTTGTTGTTGTTTCAAATGGATGAAGAACAGCTAGCCTAGCCTATAATTTACGCAATAGGATAAATTATGTATGGAAACAGCTCAAGGGCAACATTTTTTTGCGATACACCAAACTTATGTGACAATTCGTTTTTTTAGGGATGACGTCATGACGCACACCATTTTATCGGTAAAAGGCCAGTTGGATGGAAACAGGCTCTAGACAGCAAATTTCGCAAAGTTTTTTTAACAAAACAGCACAAAATCAGGATGGAAACTTAGTTTATGACGTAATAATGTTGATAAGCACTGCCTCCACAGAAGAAGATTGGCATCACTGCCTGTTTAACCCTGGCCACAGATCCGCGCATATAGTGTTTACGAGAAGTGAAAGCGCAGTCTATATGAAAGCAAATGATCAAGATGGACCTGAAGACAACAGGACGCTGTGTGGTGCCAAGTTGTGTAAGAACAGTGTTTGCATTGCCTTCCTTCCTACTGATTCCAACATTTGCTAAGAGTGAATGAACATTATTTTTATTGATCCAAACCATATAAGTAAAAACTTGGACCTTTGTTCACTTATTTTTAGCGTGTATTCAAGGTACAATTTGACACGGGATTTTCAAATTGAATTAGGATTTTCAGATTCAAACTAAAAGACTATGCTGTGCCGATTGGATCCGACAGTAATGTCATACCACAAGTGTGAGTAACTTTTTTCCTTACTTGGTCACTATTGCTTTGTCTGTTAAACAGATCGTTTGATATCTACTGAGTTATTTATGTGTTTTTGACATAAATCACATCAGCATCCATTTATGAGGAACATATGCTGTCAAACATCCACAACAATTAACCAAACATAGCAGTGGGTGTTTACGTCCAAGTCTACAATCTGCCAGCCAATTCAAACAGAGCATTCTGATGAGAGGGGTTAAAAACAGGACAGAAAATAGCTTTTTAATAGCTTTTTTTCTAAATTATTGTTTTGTTTTATGTAAAAATCTTTATAACATTATTAGTGTACCTCAGAGAACATGACAAAATAAAAAACAAAGGCAGTTCATGACACCTTTAAAAACGTATGGCTAATATTCTAATATTGAGTCAAATGATGGCTCCATATGCATCCACAGAAATCTCTGCTAAAGCCTTGAATAACCACTGAGCCTTAAACCGGCCCTGGTGTACACTTTACATTTTACAGATTAGGATAAAGTGGTAAAGTGGCATCACCTTTATATCTGTAAGTATCTGAAATTTGTTGTCTGCAGTCAGTGTCACTGATTTGCTCAGTATATCCACGTCCTTCTTCGGGTGGTTCTTTACTCTGATCTTCACTTCAATAGCTCTTCCAGAGTAATCCTGAGCCTCCACCAACACGTTCTCTGAAGAACCCACCCTCAACAAATTAGGAGCTGACAGAACATACCTGAGGAGATCAAATCAGAGCTTTTGAGAACAGATATATTATTCAATCCATGAACAAACAATGAGTTTGATACTCACAACGTCTCACATAGTGTGAGGGGCGGTGAATAGAGAAGAACAACAGTCAGAAAAAGCAGCTTCCCGTCCATCCTCTCTGTCTGTGTGTCTCTTCCTGTAAATTTCTGTGAACCTGCAGCAGCTCAAATTTATACCCGCGTCCACAACTCCCAGAGTCCAAACTGCTCACGCTCTACATCTGGGGTGTATTTCCAAGAAGCATTGTTAGCCAACTATGGTCGCAAGTTCGACTGAACACTATTGGTACACTCTAAAAAAGGATGTGTTGATTATTAACTCATATTTTTGTGTTATGGCCATTTTAACACATTTTGTGTAATTTTAAGTTGATCATGTGTAAAAAGAAAGAGAGAGAGAGAGAGAGAGAGAGAAACAACACAGTGTGTCCAACACAATATGTTTTAACTATCATCCAATCACATTGCTGTCTACGTCACTCCACAAGCTAACCAAATTCATGCCTCTTTTTTTCATTGATGGGTGATACGTGGATGCACTCGTGTCAGGTATAACGATTTCCCTGCTAGAAATGTAATGTTCCCAGAGCATTCTCCAAACGTCCCACTGGTGTCATTGACATTCCCAGGACACTTCCCAAGATAGTCATGAAGTGGAGTTCTTTCAAGAGTTGGGGACGTTATTTGGAGAATCTTCAGTGATTAACACTGCTCAGAGTGTATTTGGTCCCACAATACAGAGCGTTAAAGTAACACTGAAGCAGAGCTGAACTTAATGAGAATGTTAACAAGCAGAATTACTGAAGGAAAGAGAAATAGAAAAACAGAGAGAGAGACGAACAGAAACACAACTACAACTGACTTAGTCACAGCCTTAGAGTCAACTGCAATTATACACATTAAATCTCTCAAGATCTCAGCAGAGAAAGATTAAACAACCCCACAAACAGCATCACCAGCTTCACTCATTACCAGAGGTGGGACTTTCAAGTCAAATCAAGTCTTCAAGTCATATCCCAAGTCCTCAAAGAGTTAAAGTTAATGAGATAATTAAGAGACTAATTAAATGATGATTGTGCATTAGTGATGAACACCTGCTGTTAACAATCAACATCACTGAAGAAAAGAGGAACACATACGGTGTGTTCGACTTGAAGCGGCGCTGTGCAGAAGGATCAGTGTATGACGTCAAAGTACCGCGAGAGCGATTCGAAAGCTTAAGGATCAGTCTGCTCTCTTATCACTCTCGTGGTACTTTGATGCCATTCTGCGCAGCGCCGCTTCAAGTCGAATGCACCTAAGAACTACAAATATCTTCAGTCACAGCCTTGGATGGAATCAACTGAAAAACAAAACAAAAAAAACAAAAAAACACACAGAATGCCACCATATTTGTGGTCTAGGTTTGCTATAGTTCTTTTACTAATTCAAAGCAATTTGTTTCCAAGTAGTTGCAATGTTGTTTCACAGCAATCGTTTGTGCAATGTTGGATCAAACCTTAGCAGATTAACTTACACTTTCTGCTTATAACTCATGATGAACAATCATCATGAAGTGATGTCTCTTTTTGGTTTATTGATCGACATTCAGGTGCTACTGAACAAAAAAAAAAAAAAAAGAACTGCAAACCAAAAAACAAACAAATCCGCAGTAATGTTTCAGTGTTGGAGAGAGGAAACACAATTTTTGCTTTTTTTTTGGGCTCAGGCTTTTAGACATGAACATTTATCATACGATCCTCAACAGTGGTGACAATTTTTCATACTATAGAGCACGATGGGAGTTTTTACAATGGTGTTACCCAGCATGCATTACAGCATGAAGCATTTTGTTGATTGTCACCATTGTTGAGATTCATATGCTGGTTCTTGATTTCCGTGTGTGTTTAGGTAGAAATGAAGTTCTGTATTTTATATGCCGTAGATATGTTTGAAATTCACTGACCATAACTATTAGAGCAACACTTTCTTTGCATGCTGAAATTTCACAGGATTGATTATGAAAAATGTTTAACATATAAATGAAACGATAGTCATTTTGATTATAGTCATGCCAGTTCATGATGACTGTCTCACCATATAAAAAGAGCTAATAGCTATTCACTGTATAGTCTGGATGGAAGATGGCGGCGCGATCGACATGTGCTTTTATGTCGTTTAATGTTGTCTGTTCGTCTCCAAATAGTGTCAGTTTACCGCTAACTCTTAAGGAAATCACCCCAGAATTCATCTATGATCGCCAAAGTCTTTTGGATATCAGCAACGCTTACGAACATCAACTCTCGCCGGCGGCTACTGAGAAGCTACGAGGCCTTTGTTTACTGCTGGAGCCGGACCTCGAGACCGCGGCCTCGCCTACTGACGCTACCCGCACAAGGCAGCGTCGCAAGCGGTGTGAGAGAGGACGGAAGCGCGGTAAGCGCGGAGGTATACGAGCTAGGCTAAGAGCTAACCCCTCAAGACCGGCTCTTCCAACACTCATGCTCTCAAACGTTCGCTCTCTGGAAAACAAACTGGACTTAATTCAACTCAGTCGATCTACACTGCATGAGGCAAGGGACTGTTGCGTGTTTGTTTTCACCGAAACATGGCTAAACGACAACATCCCGGACTCCGCCATTCAATTGCACGGGCTAACCAGCTTCCGAGCGGACAGAGATTCATCACTGTCTGGTAAGACACGCGGAGGTGGCTTGTGTGTGTATATCAACAAAGACTGGTGTAACAATGCTGCGGTATTATCAAAACACTGTTCATCGCTGGTGGAGTTTATGGTTGTGAAGTGTCGACCGTTCTATCTGCCGCAGGAGTTCACAGCCATTGTTATCGTTACGGTTTACATCCCCCCGTGTGCAAACGCTAAGGACGCACTTCGTGAACTGTATAGTGCCATCAGTGAACAACAAACAAAAAACCCTGACGATTTTTTCATCATAGCCGGTGACTTCAACCACGCAAACTTAAAGACAGTTTTGCCAAAGTTCTACCAACATGTGAACTTTGCAACAAGGGGAAACAACACACTGGACTTTGTTTACACAACAGTTAAGAACTCTTACAAGGCTGAACCCCGCCCCCACCTCGGGTACTCCGACCACATCACTGTTATGCTAATCCCAGCATATAGACCACTTCTCAAACTCACCAAACCGGTTGAAAAGCAGATCACAGTATGGCCAGACAATGCCACCTCAGCACTGCAGGACTGCTTCCAGGACACAGACTGGAACATGTTTAAAGAGGCAGCCACCTACAACAACCACACAGACCTGAATGAGTACACTGAAACTGTGACTGTTTACATCAAAAAGTGCACTGATGATGTGACAGTCACCAAGACCATCACCACACGTGCAAACCAGAAGCCATGGATGACAGCAGAGGTTCGTGGGCTGCTAAAGACCAGAGATGAAGCATTCAGATCAGGATATAAAGCAGCCCTCAAAACAGCAAGAGCCAATCTGTCCTGTGGCATCAAAAAAGCAAAACGGTCATATGCCCAAAAAATCAACAACCACTTCACAGACAGCAGAGACACACGGAGCCTGTGGCAAGCCATTCAGACCATCACTGACTACAAGCCCCCGCCACAGGCCTGTGATGAGGACACATCCCTCCCCGATGCACTCAACCACTTTTATTCATGGTTTGAAATGCAGAATGACACACCTGCACAAAAACTGCCCACACCTCCCAACGACCGGGCGCTCTGTCTGTCTCCAGCCGACGTAAGGAAGACCCTATCTAGGATTAACCCACGCAAGGCTGCGGGTCCTGACAACATACCTGGCCGTGTTCTGAGAGACTGTGCTGCACAGCTGACAGATGTCCTAACAGATATCTTCAACACCTCGCTGAGCCAGGCAGTCGTCCCCACGTGTTTCAAATCCACAACAATCATACCGGTACCAAAGAAATCACCTGTGTCCTGTCTCAATGACTACCGTCCCATAGCACTGACTCCAATCATGATGAAGTGCTTTGAGAGGCTAGTCATGCATAACATCAAAACCAGCCTCCCCAACACACTCGACCCGCTCCAGTTTGCATACCGTCCAAACCGCTCTACGGACGATGCAATTTCCTCCACCCTCCACCTGGCTCTTACCCACCTAGAAAATAAAGACTCCTATGTTAGAATGCTGTTCATTGACTTCAGCTCGGCATTCAACACAATAATCCCACAACAGCTCATAAATAAACTAAACCTGCTGGGCCTTAACAATTCCCTTTGTAACTGGATCCTGGACTTTCTAACTGGAAGACCTCAGTCAGTCCGTGTCGGCAACAACACCTCGAGCACTACAACACTGAGCACAGGTGCCCCACAAGGCTGTGTGCTCAGCCCACTGCTCTTCACACTGCTGACCCACGACTGCACTGCCAAGTTCAGCTCCAACCACATCATCAAGTTTGCTGATGACACAACAGTGGTAGGTCTCATCAGCAACAACGATGAAACGCACTACAGAGAGGAAGTGGCACAGCTGGCTGAATGGTGTGGCACAAACAATCTGTCCCTCAATGTGGAGAAGACAAAGGAGGTTGTGATGGACTTCAGGAGAAACTCCGTTGACCACCCCCCACTGACCATCGACAGCTCGACTGTGGAGAGAGTCAGCAGCACTAAATGCCTGGGGGTGCACATCACAGAGGATCTCACCTGGACCACCAACACCATGTCACTCTCCAAAAAGGCACAACAGCGCGTACACTTTCTCCGCCGGCTGAAAAGAGCAAGTCTCCCTCCACCCATCCTCACCACATTCTACAGAGGCACCATCGAGAGTGTGCTGACCAGCTGCATCACTGTCTGGTACGGGAACTGCAGTGCTGCTGACCGCAAGACCCTCCAGCGGACAGTGAACACAGCTGCAAAGATCATCTGTGCCCCTCTCCCTTCCATCCTGGACATCTTCCTTACACGATGCTCCAGCAAAACCAACAGCACCGTGAAGGACTCCACCCATCCCTCCCACAGTCTCTTCCAGCTCCTACCATCAGGAAGACGGTACCGGAGCATCAGAGCCCGCTCCGCCAGACTGCTCAACAGCTTTTTCCCCCAGGCTGTGAGAGCCCTGAACTCAAACCACCCCGCCCCCCTCTGAAACCCCATGCAAACCCCTACCTCCTGAACATGGACCACCCCCCACCCCAAACCTTACCACACCAAAGAAAAACTGTATGGAACTTTAATTTTTTTAATTTTATTCTTATTTTTCTTTACACTATGGACACTTTACACTATGGACACTTACACTTTACACTATGTGCACTATGGACACTTACACACACTGCTGCGTGTGCACAATCTCACAAAAGACTCAGCAATATATGTATGTTTACATGCTCATGCACTACAAATCATCCTGCACTGTTCCCCAACCAGCTGCTGACTCAAATGTCTCTCTTTGCACATGTACAGTATTTGTGCAGCATTCGTATAGTTTGTATTTTTCATCTATTTTTTAGTTTGTATAAGGTAATATTTATGTGAAGCATTCGTATAGTTGTATTTCTTATCCTTTATTCTTTTAGTTTGTATAGGGTACATACTTATATATAGTATACTTATAGTTAAATCTGTTAGTAGTGTATAGGTTTATAGTGTTTTTTACTTCATTGTTGTATGTCTGTATTTATGTAGCACTGACATTTTGTTCCACTTTATGTCCCCACATAAAGCTGAATGACAACAAAGCTCAACTTGAACTTGAACTAGTACTGACCTCTCTGCTTTACAACAACACATGCATTGCTACAGAGAGATATCTAACACAGGAGTCAAGGGCCAAGAGCCCAACTAAAGCAAACACTGATCTCCATGATGGTGACATCATTTTAACCAATAAAACATCAACATCTGATTCTCTGTAATTCTCAATAACAGCAGGTGTTCATCACTAATGCTCAATCATCATTTAATTAGTCACTTAATTATCTCATTAACTTTAACTCTTTGAGGACTTGGGATATGACTTGAAGACTTGATACCCACCTCTGCTCATTACTAACCAGTTTGACTTTATTTCTGTCATACAAAGGTTCTTAATGAGAAATAACAATGGTTTAGATGTTGGTTTCAGTTCACAAAACTTCACCATCACCATCACTGTGGTCAGTGTTTGCTTTAATTGGGCTCTCCACCCTTATTTCTTTTTACAGACAGATTATTATACAGTGGTGGAAATTTTGATTGTTTCCAGAGACTCGTTCATTTTTCGTTCGTTCACCAAAATGATTCGTTCACTAATTCGTTCAGTGACCATTTTTCCATATTACACAAATACATCAGCATGTGCGGCAAAATGTGTTGTTCAACTAACGTATTTACTTGTTACAAAATAAAAACCGATTTGGCTTCATTAAAAAGTGTGCCCTTCTCATTAAATGAATAAAATAAGTCTAAATAAGTGATCAAAGTCATTACTCTTTTTATCTTTTAAATTACACTCTTTTCGGATGACCAAAGCACAAGTGTTTTTTTATTTGTTTGCATACTAGGGTAGTTAACATTTAATTGTTTAGGCAGAGATTTACACGTTCAAATCTGAGATTATGTTAAACGAGGAGTTATTCTGTATGTAAAATATGAATATAAACAAGCGTGCACAGTACGGATACCTGTGCTTTGCATCCGCTTTCTGCTGATTGATGAACTAGATTGACAGAATGGCCGACCTACCCGGTCAACGAACTGGGTATAGCTACCAGTTCGTTCAATTCGTTCACGAACGGGAGATCTCTCTCTCGTTCAGACTCAAAACAGAGCCATCTCGGTCAATGATGCTATTATATTCGTTCGTTCGATCCAATCAATTACATGCCCCTTCTAAACCCGAGCTGAAATGCTATTTGCTGACGTGAGTCACGTGACGCAAATGAGATGGGATGACGTGACGCAAATAATCAATACTGCCATATTTTTTTATATTTCACAGTTTTTAAACAAACAAAAGTGCATGACATGACTAACATAATGAAATATTTTTTTATTTAAAAGTATGTAACTGTTCAAACATAAAACAACAATAATATAAATAAGTAAAACAAAATGATAAATAAAAAAAATAAATAAATAAATAAAACAATATAAAAAAATAAAACAAAGAACCAGTTGTTCGAACGACGAACGTAATAATGAGACGAGATGTATGTATGTAACAGTTCATTTGACACTTTCAAACTCAAAGCAACTCAATGAAGGGCGTATTCGTTCACTAGATTCAACAAATCACATGCTCCGTCCTCGTATCATACTCGAAGGCTATTGGCTCGAGGTTTAGTCATTCTTTGACAGATGAAACGGTCCAGAGCTACGCATGCGCGCAATAGCGGCGCGCTGCGGTGGAGGGAGGAATTTCAGTGAACGAGAAATATGAGTCAATGGATTACGTGAACGAGAATGATTCGTTCACCTAAAAGATTCGTTCAAAAAGAACGATTCGTTCACGAACGTAACATCACTATTATTATAGCAAAAAAAAACTCAGGAGGAAATGTGATCAGGTGATGTTTGCTAATGGATGTGGCAAACAATCATCGTGTAGTGGCTTGATTCACTGATTATGTTTTACACTGCAGAATATACCACTCCTCTGGTTCTGCAGGTTGAATTTTAATGGTGTTTGGACAAATTATGCACAAAAAGTTTTTGTAAATGGCACACATAGACATGAACAATCGGCACATGAATCTCAACAATGGTAACAATCAACAAAATATTCAGATAAACAGATCTTTGATCACAAATCAAGCTACTAAAAAGTCACACCAAAATTTGTCATGATGAAATGAAGCTTCATGAAGCATTAAGTTTTTCAGCTAAGTTGTTCACAAAAGGGTTAATTTCTGGAAGCTTTTATTTCTGGCCAAAGAGGGTTAAACAAGCAGATAGAGATGGCTCAGAGAGTAAAAGTCCTGCCATATGTTTGTCAAGGGTCAGGAGCCCAGCTAAAGCAAACACTGATCACATTAATAGTAAGTTCAAATGAAACAAATTCAACATCTAAACCTCTGTTCTAAATACCGTTTTTAGATAAACTGGTTAGTAATAAGTGAAGCTGGTGTTGCTATTTGTGGAGTTGCTTAATCCTCCTCTGCTGAGATCTTCAGAGATTTAATATTTTATTTCAGTTGATTTTATCTAAGGCTGTGACTAGAAGTCAGTTGTAGGTTTTTTTTTTTTTTTGTGCATTCATTATTGCATTCTGTATTCAGTATTACATTTGTTTTAACTGGGTAAGAATAACACTGCCTGTGTTAAAAAGAATATCACACTGGTTGAGTTGAAATTAACACAAAATGTGTTGTCCTTAACTTGACACACAGGTGTGTTAAAATATAACACAGGTTGTGTTGTTTTGAACACATTTGTTTTAAGAGTGTACTGACCAAACTTACTACAATAGTTCCTTTCGAGAAATGCACTCCGTTTGTTTGCATTTCATACCCTTTGGAATCACCAATACACATTTTTTTTAAATAATTTGATGCTTCAGTTCACTAATGCAGAATTTAAAAATAGCAAGTAATATCTAGGTAACAAATAACTGTTTCTATTTATTATAGATAGGGACTGATATTATTCCAATTGATTAATATCTTCCAGAATCCAGAATAAAACACACAATTTTACATGGTGTCTAATGTAGAAATATAGCTGCTGTCAGTAAAATGGAGTTCAGTTTTGTGAATCAAACAGGAGATTCATATAGATCTCATAAAGCTTTGAAGAGTTCATGGCAGTCCAATTCAGATTTCCCGTAAATTACCTGCAAAAACCTGTTGTGTAAATTCAACCTTTGGTAAATTGGCAGCTGCTCTGTTGTTCTTTTTGGGGTCGAAATAATAATTTAACTGCATATATAGCAATGAAAATCTCACAAATATATAATGTGCTTTTGTGTAAATGAGGTTTAATGTTCCAGGGTTATTCATAGGTGAAGATTGGACATGACATTATAAAGCCAATGACATTTTTTTATTATTTATTTATGTTCTAAATTTACATTGTTCACAGCAAAATCCCCAGTGTCAAATTAACACTGCTCGTTGTCTACATGGGTCCACACTAGAGTGTTAAAAGTAAAACTGAAGCAGTGTTAAAATCAATGAGGTTATTAAAAGATTCATTGAGTGATGATTGGCCATTATTGAATACACCTGATGTTAACAATACAATCATCAAAGAAGAAAATCAGTTTTTTAAGTCACCATTATAGTGGTCAATTTTTAATTTAGTTGGGCTCTTTACCCTTGACTGTTTAATATTACATGTTGTTTGGCTGATATAGCTTTGTTATAACAGCCAGATAAACAAAGAACAAAAGTCATCAGGTGGTGATTATGTTTTGATATAGTGACTTTAATAAATCCTGTTAACTTTTAGTCTAATGCAACAATAGCATGCCTTTGTTTATGTTTAATTTCTTTGCGAGAGTTGTTTGTGTCTGTTATGGAATAAATCATGCTCAAAAACAGTGTCTTGTTGTTAAAAAAAACTGTTTTGTAGCATATACACAGCGAAATCCCCAGTGTTAAATTAACACCGCCAAGTGTCTATATGTGTCCACACTACAGAGTGTTAAACGTAACGCTGAAACAGTGTTTAAGTTAATGAGGTAATTAAGAGATTCATTGAGTGATGATTGACCATTATTGAAGACACCTGATGTTAACGAGCAGAATCACCAAAGAAGAAAATCACAACTTTTATGTCACCATTATAGTGGTCAGTGTTTGCTTTAGTTGTGCTCTTGACCCTTATATTTCTAAAGTTAGATTTTGCTTTGCTGTTATAACAGAATTATAACAGACAGACAAGCAAAGAGAACGTGTGTGTGCGTTTTTCTAAATCTCCGATTTAGATAATTGTTGATTATAGCAGTCTTGTGATTCATTAGCATAGGATTACCAGCATTTTCAATACAATCTGAGGGATTTCTTAAAGTTGTTTGTTCAAAAATCTTTTAAAGGGGTCTATTGTTTAGACACACAAACATCAAGAATCAACCTGTGAATCTCAACAACGGTGACAATCAAAAAAGCATGTTGCAGTGCATTCTGGGTGCCACAAATCAATTCCATCCATGGCTCCCATGATGCATTGCGGCGTTAATAAATTATTAGCTGAATTTTCTTAGTAATTTCCCTTATTCTTACCATTATAATTTTTTTTTTATGTGAGTTTTAGTAGCTTGTTTTCTAATGTTTAGAGTTGATCTGTTTATGCTGATTGTCACCGTTGTTGAGATTCATACACTGAATCTTGATATCTGTGTGTGTCTAAAATAAGATTTTTTTTTTTTTTAATTACCAGAACCACTTTCAAGGACCCCTTTTAATTATTGAATACTGCAGATTAACAGGATTTTTATAATCAACAATGTAAATCTGACTGTTTTAGATTCTGAATGAGCTTGCCAATATAGATCAAATGATCGTTATGTAAAAACATTACCAACATCACATGACCCCTTTTTTCTGTTTGTTTGTCTCTCTGCTGTAACTCAGATACAGTATCCAAACAAAATCTAACTTCAAAAATATAAGGGTCAAGAGCACAACTTAAGCAAACACTGATCACTATAATGGTGACACAGAAATTGTGATTTTCTTCTTTGGTGATTCTGCTTGTTAACATCAGGTGTCTTCAATAATGGTCAATCACCACTCAATGAATCTCTTAATTACCTCATTAACTTTAACTCTGCTTCAGTGTTACTTTTAACACTCTGTAGTGTGGACACATATAGACACTCAGCAGTGTTAATTTAACACTGGTGATTTTGCTGTGTACTGTCACAAACAGAATGAAACCATCCACTGAAAACTGAAAAATGTTTCCTTTGGAGGACACATTTCAAGGAAGGAAGGCATCAAGGCACGTCCGAATCCAAAGTTAGCTTCACTTCCTGTCTCCTGAGATACCTTCATCTGATTGATTTTTGAAGGAAGCATAGATGTATCATTCGTGGCCTTTGATATCCCACAATCCTCTGTGTTCCATTCCGTGACGGTTGAGCTAAAAAAATAAAGATGGCGTCTGAAAATTGCGTTTGGTGGTTAGTTTGTGTGTATATGTATATTTCTGATTAACTTTTTGCTCTTTTGATGTTATTTCTAGTGAGAAATCAGGGTTGTAGTAATTGAATATTCATTTAGTTATCATCAAAACTCGTTCAATTTTGTTGTAGATCATTAAACCGGTACGCTGCCTCAAATGCCTGTTCGAAATCTGTTTCACGAGGTGCCTCAGTGAAAAAACGCTACCTTTGAAGTCATTGCCTGACAGGGCAGCGAGGCAACAAGTCAGCTGTCAAAGTTTTCGGATGCGGCCATTGTTTATTTGAATTCTGGTGCTCTCTCGTGATGGCACATGATGCACCTGTCATCTGATGGGGGCGTAACTTAGCGATCGCCTTTTTGCACAAATAATTAATAATTAATAATGTCAACAAAAAAGACCTTGTCTGCATAACCACAGACGACGCAACAAACAAGATAAAAGCTTTTGAAGGGTTCTCAGATGTGTGGCTTGGGTGCTTTGGCCATAATTTGAACCTGGCCATCTCAAAGGCTTTGAAAATTCAGAGAGTTGAAACAGCAGTCAAGGCCTGCCGCCATCTGGTCCAGGGCTTCTCACGGAGCTGGAGGAGAAGGCGAGAACTGAGGGAAAATTAAGCTGCCCTCAACATGCCACAGAAGGCTCTGATTCGATGGGGATCTACATACTGTACAAGATGGTTGAGCGTTTCCTTAGTCAACAGCAACCAGTCTGTGCAACACTGGCTAGAGAAAGAGGAGCATGGTATCTGATGCCCAAGGATACTGAAATAACTGTCATGGAGCAACTGTGCCAGCTCCTCGAACCTCTGAGCAAGTTAACGGATGCACTTGCCTCAGAAACACGAGTAACACTGTCAGCCATCAAGCCTGTCCTGGACCACATCAATTGCGATGTTCTGGTGGAAAAGGATACAGATACATCCCTGACCAAAGAGATGAAAAATTTTATGAGAAAAGACCTCAAAAATAGATACACAGAGAAAGCAAAGAGAGTCATGAATATGGCTTGTTTTATTGACCCCCGCTTCAAAAGGAGCTCTTTAGATTAGTCTGAGGCTTCAAAAATTGACACTGACTGTGTCCAGGAGGCTGTAATGCTGGCTGCACAAGTCAGGGAAGAACCACAAAGCACCTCTACCAGCTGCAGCACCTCCACCACCACCAGCACTCCCACACCAGCATCGGAGGGTAAAGGCCTAGCCGGGTTGCTGAGAAAGATTACTTCAACAACAAGGCAGCAAAGAGGTGAAGAGGGTCAGATTCTGACCACTCTAGAAGACTATGTGAAAGGAGAAATCAAAGTCTACCTGTCTCTGCCCCCACTTCCAGCAGAAGAGGATCCACTGGTGTGGTGGAGGGGCCATGCATCAGAACTGCCTCACCTTGGCAGGGTTGCCAGGAAGCTTCTGTGCATCCCAGCAACCAGCGTGCCTTCAGAGAGAGTGTTCAGTGCAAGTGGGCATATTGTCTCCCCTCAAAGAGCACTATTTAAACCAGACAAAGTAAATATGCTGACATTTTTGCATTTCAATCTCAAGTGAACAAAGATGCCTATAACATGAAGGATGTTAGGTCAGCTGCACTTTTTTTTATTTTTGAAGGACAGAAGAGACATGCAATCATTGCTGTTCATTTGATTTGTTTGCATATGGTTGTATTGTTACATGCACATTGCTGTACTTGTGTTGATTTATGTGTGTATTTGATGCTCTTATTCAAGGTACTGTTTATTCAAACCTGCACTAGGAAAACTTATACCTCTCAGGGTTTGCTGTTAATTTAATGTGTATGCTTAAAAAAAAGTGCAATTGTATTTGTTGTTTGTTGATTTTCACAAATATAAAACTTATTGAAATGTTTTCAATGTGTGTAACAGTTATTTCTGAACATTATCATTTCATTTTAACAAAACCGTGATAATATTGATAATCGCGATATTTTTGCTCACTATAATTGTGATATGACATTTTCATACCGTTACATCCCTAGTTTTGATATAATTATCATGTAGTGACTTGAAAAAATGCTGTTAACTTTTAGTCCAACGAAACAATAATGTTGTAATATGGATGGTTATTCCTTTGTTTATGCTTCATTTCTTTGCGAGAGTTGTTTGTGTCAGTTATGGAATAAATTATGCTCAAAAACAGTGTCTTGGTGGTAAAAACAGTAAAAAGACTGTTTTGTAGCATACAGTGTCACAAACAGAACGAGAACAAGCTGGTGTTGCTATTTTTGGAGTTGCTTAATCCTCCTCTGCTGAGATCTTCAGAGATTTAATGTTTTATTTCAGTTGATTTTATCTAAGGTGTGTGCATTCATTATTGCATTCTGTATTCAGTATTACATTTGTTTTAACTGGGTAAGAATAACACTGCCTGTGTTAAAAAGAATATCACACTGGTTGAGTTGAAATTAACACAAAATGTGTTGTCCTTAACTTGACACACAGGTGTGTTAAAATATAACACAGGTTGTGTTGTTTTGAACACATTTGTTTTAAGAGTGTACTGACCAAACTTACTACCATAGTTCCTTTCGAGAAATGCACTCCGTTTGTTTGCATTTCATACCCTTTGGAATCACCAATACACATTTTTTTTTTAATAATTTGATGCTTCAGTTCACTAATGCAGAATTTAAAAATAGCAAGTAATATCTAGGTAACAAATAACTGTTTCTATTTATTATAGATAGGGACTGAGATTATTCCAATTGATTAATATCTTCCAGAATCCAGAATAAAACACAAGTTTACATGGTGTCTAATGTAGAAATATAGCTGCTGTCAGTAAAATGGAGTTCAGTTTTGTGAATCAAACAGGAGATTCATATAGATCTCATAAAGCTTTGAAGAGTTCATGGCAGTCCAATTCAGATTTCCCGTAAATGACCTGCAAAAACCTGTTGTGTAAATTCAACCTTTGGTAAATTGGCAGCTGCTCTGTTGTTCTTTTTGGGGTCGAAATAATAATTTAACTGCATATATAGCAATGAAAATTTCATGTGATTTTGTTTAAATGAGGTTTTATGTTCCAGAGTTATTCACGTGTAGACTGGACATGACATTATAAAGCCAATAACATTAAAGGGTGCCTATTATGTTAATTAATATTCATAATTTTGTCTAAGGGACTATGATTTAATTTTCTTTTTTTTACTTTACATTGTAGCAGCACCTGTTTTCATCCTCAATCTTTTTTAGCAGTCTGTTGTGATTGGTCTACCTGATCGATCCAAACCACCTTCATAAGCACAACTTGTGCAGGAAGTTTTACGATAGTAATTCCTTATTTTATATACTGTGTAGATGTGATAACTGTGTCATTTTTCTACATCACAACAAAAACTGAATGTCCATTAACATACTGACCTGCATTGACTCAAGTTAAAAATCCAAATCCAGAATATCAGAGGTGTAAAATCCAGGTTCAGAAAGTAAAAATGCACCTGTAACCCGGTTCGTGTGGAAGCAGGACAAGGAAGTCAGGTTTGGTGCGTGAAATAAGGCCTTTTATTAGGCTTTCAACAGAAAAAACTCCAAACAATCTCTAGGTGAGGCTCCCTGCCCTTCACCGTCTCTCAACCAGCCTTCTCCGCGTCAAGCACACCTCCCATATGTGCAGGCTGATATATATCCGTCTCCCCCACCAATCACTGGAATTAAAGACAGGTGTTAATCATCATCCACTTGGCCTCCTTATCTCTGCTCGTCTCCGCACCTGCTCTCCCACTGCAGACTCCGCTCTACCCCGCCCCCCTCTCCACATACCCCCACCGCCCAACTCAGGCCGGGGAGTCGTCCGGCCTGCAGCCCCCCCCCCATTCCTGGAGAGGAAGTCGGCTACCGCCATCTGCACCCCCGGTCTGTGGACCACCTGGAATTTAAAAGGCTGTAAAGCTAGATACCAACGGGTGATCCGTGCGTTGGTATCCTTCATGCGGTGGAGCCACTGGAGGGGCGCATGGTCCGAACAGAGGGTGAACTCCCGTCCCAGGAGGTAATAACGGAGGGTGAGGACGGCCCAACGAATGGCTAAACATTCCTTCTCAATGGTGCTGTATCTAGTCTCTCTATTTGAGAGCTTCCGACTAAGATACAGCACCGGTCGCTCCTCTCCTCCGACCCCCTGGGACAGGACCGCCCCCAGCCCCCTGTCCGATGCGTCAGTCTGCAATAAGAAAGGGAGATCAAAGTTAGGAGAGTGTAGGAGCGGCCCGCCGCACAGGGCAGCCTTTACCTTGGTTAGAGCCTGTTGGCACGGCTCCGTCCACTGGACCGGATCTGGCGCTTCCTTTTTAGTAAGATCAGTCAGGGGGCTGGTGAGCTCCGAATAATTGGGTATGAACCTCCTATAATATCCCGCCAGCCCCAGGAACTGTCTCACCTCCTTTTTGGTCTTGGGACTTGGGCAGGCCGCAATCGCCGCAGTCTTGTCAATTTGGGGACGCACCTGCCCCTGTCCCAAGTGGAAGCCCAGATACCGGACCTCCACTCGCCCAATTGCACACTTCCGTGGGTTCGCCGTGAGTCCCGCAACCCTCAGCGCTCTCAGGACCGCGCGCACATGCTCGAGGTGCCGCTGCCAATCCTTACTATAGATAATGATATCGTCTAAGTAGGCAGCGGCGTACGCCGAATGGGGTCGAAGGATTCTATCCATGAGACGCTGAAAGGTAGCGGGAGCCCCGAATAGCCCGAACGGAAGGGTAACAAATTGGTGTAATCCAAACGGCGTAATGAAGGCTGTCTTTTCCTTGGATAAGGGCGATAAGGGGATCTGCCAATACCCTTTCGTTAAATCCAGTGTCGAGTAAAAGCGAGCCGAACCTAACCGATCAAGCAGCTCGTCAACTCGGGGCATTGGATACGCGTCAAATTTTGACACAGCATTCACCCTTCTATAATCGACACAGAAACGGACAGAGCCGTCCGTCTTAGGAACTAAAACAATCGGGCTCGCCCAGTCGCTATGTGATTCTTCTATTACGCCCAAGTCCAGCATGGCCTTTAATTCTTCCTGAACCACCTCTTTTTTGTGTTCAGGTAAGCGATAGGGGCGGCTACGGGCGACCTTCCCCGGGATCGTTTCGATATGGTGCTGTATGAGGTTTGTGCGACCAGGCAGGGGTGAAAACACATCCGCAAAATCTGTTTGCAACTTGGCTACATCAGTGAGCTGCCGTGGCGAGAGATGATCTCCCCCAGGGACCAGAGCAAGCGGATCGGCTTTGAGTGCTGCTTCTGGACCGAAATCCTCCTCTGCCGAAACGGCCACGGCTAGCTCAACTGAAGTCTCCTCCTGCCAGCGTTTCAACAGGTTGAGATGATAAATCTGATGTGCATCACCCCTGTCCGACCGCTTAACCTCATAATCGAGATCCCCTACCCGCCGTGTAACCACAAACGGTCCTTGCCACTTCGCGAGTAATTTGGAACTGGACGTTGGAAGTAACACAAGTACCTTATCCCCCGGTGCAAATTGACGCTCTCGCGTACCCCTGTTGTACAGCCGACTTTGTTTGTCTTGAGCCTGGAGCAAATTCTCCATGGAGAGCCGCCCCAAAGTGTGGAGTTTTGCCCGGAGGTCCATGACATACTGAATTTCACTTCGGCTGTTTGATGGCCCCTCCTCCCAAGCTTCCCTAATCACATCAAGCACCCCACGGGGCTGACGACCATAGAGAAGCTCGAATGGGGAAAACCCCGTGGAGGCTTGTGGGACCTCGCGTACTGCGAACAACAGGGGGTCGAGCCATTTATCCCAATTTTTGGCATCTTCTTTTACGAACTTACGAACCATGGATTTCAACGTGCGATTAAATCGTTCCACCAAGCCATCCGTTTGTGGGTGATAGACGCTTGTGCGGATCGATTTAATACCCAGCAATTCGTATAATTCGCTTATTGTACGTGACATAAATGCCGTGCCCTGATCGGTGAGAATCTCCTTAGGGATTCCCAGCCGGGAGATAATGCGAAACAGTGCGTCCGTCACGCTTTTCGCTGAGATGGTGCGCAACGGCACTGCTTCCGGGTATCGTGTTGCATAATCCACCAGAACTAATGCAAAACGATGGCCGCGTGCTGAACGTTCTAATGGCCCGATGAGGTCCATCCCAACTCTTTCGAAGGGGACCCCCACTAAAGGCAAAGGACGCAATGGCGCTTTTGAAATAGCCGGTGGATTAACCAGCTGGCATTCACGGCAAGCCGCACACCACCGGCGGACCTGCTCATGAATGCCTGGCCAAAAGAATCGGGCCATGAGACGTTCCCGTGTTTTTGCTTCCCCCAAATGGCCTGCCATGGGACTACAGTGAGCCGCCTGGAAAAGCATTTCCCGGCGGCTTTGTGGTACTAACAACTGTGTTGTATCTTCCTTGGTCTGGGTATCTTGGGTTACCCGATACAACCTATCTTTAATAATGGAAAAATAGGGGAAAGAGAGCGGCCGGTCAGGCTGGAGAAGCTGTCCGTCAATGGTGCGGACCTGGTCATACGCACTTTTAAGCGTCTCATCCCGGGACTGCTCCAGAGGAAAGTCATCTCGGTCAGGCGGAGAAACCTCCGCCCTCCCACTCGTTTCCTCCGGGTCAGACGGTAAAGGTCCCGGAACAGCATCTCCCGCCTGAGCCATCGCTTCCCCTGTCCCTAGTCCTGGCCCCCAAGCAGCATCCGCACATAAAATCCCCAGTAATTGTGAAAATGCTGGCCAATCCGTACCCAAAATCAGCGGATGCCGAAGGTGGGGATTAACCGCCACCTTAACACTATGCTTTTTCCCTCGGAATTGGATCCCTACAGGCACCAGCGGGTAGCCGACCACATCCCCGTGCACACACCTTACCTTAACCTGGCGGCTCATATCCAATGCCCCTTGCTGCATCAGGCTTTGATGAATAGAGGTTTGGTTACAGCCCGAATCCACCAAAGCCCGATATGTACCCCCCTTAATACTCACAGGTATCTGGTACTGCCCGGCTTGATCAGGGGCAGCCACCGGGGAGTCGGGGACCCGGATCATCATGCCCACCTCCATTACGGGACAGCGATCCTGGAAATGCCCCGGATCCCCGCATCTCCAGCAAGCCGGCCCAGACTTTCCCCCCACCCCAGCGGCAGAAGGAGAACCAAGCGATTGGCGGGGAGAGGGAGGGGGTGGAGCAATGGCACCGGACTCTGCCACGCCTCCTCGGGCTCCCGGTCTGCTTCCCAGGACCATCGTCCCACGCTGTGGGGCTCGAGGGTGAAGATTGCTCCGTGACCTAGGAGCAGGAACAGGTCGGAGGAGAGGGAGGGAAGGTTTGGGGAGAGAGAGAGAGAGGTTAGAGGGGGGCTCGCCAGCCCCCGGGCACGCCACCATATGGTCCTCAGCCAGCTGGATGGCCTGATCCAGCGACGTCGGGCGGTGACACTGGACCCACTCAGCCGTTCCAGTGGGCAGCCGCGCCACGAACTGCTCCAGCACCACCAGATCCACCACGGCCTCGACGTCACGGGTCGTGGCCATCAGCCACTTGCGGCAAGCATCTCGGAGCTGTTGGGCCAATACGAAAGGCCGGCCGCTGTCCCCCAGATCCACCGAGCGGAAACGCTGCCGATGCTGTTCCGGGGTGCGCCCGACCCGCTGAAGAATAGCCCGCTTCAGGTCGGCATAGGCGAGGAGGTTCTCCACAGGCAGCTGTTGGGCCGCCACCTGTGCCTCGCCGGACAGCAGCGGGATCAAGCGCACCGGCCACTGAGCGCGCTCCCACCCACATGCCTCCGCTGTTTTCTCAAATAGGTCCACAAACGCCTCTGGGTCATCCTGTGGTCCCATCTTTACCAGCGGGACATGAGCCATAGGGGGGGCTGCGTCCGGCCGGGCCTCCTGGCCCAGCAAGCTCCGGAAGACTCGCCGGTCTTCCTCCTGCGCTTGGACCAACAGGCGGAACCGCTCTTCCTGTTCCCGCCGGAGGTCCATCAGCGCTTCGTGCTGCGAGTGGTGGAGCCCGGCAAGGGATTTCACCAGCTCCGCAAGTGGCGTTGATCCAGCTGGCTGCTGCATAGCGGCGTGACGACTTCCTAATCCGGGTCACGGCACCAATGTAACCCGGTTCGTGTGGAAGCAGGACAAGGAAGTCAGGTTTGGTGCGTGAAATAAGGCCTTTTATTAGGCTTTCAACAGAAAAAACTCCAAACAATCTCTAGGTGAGGCTCCCTGCCCTTCACCGTCTCTCAACCAGCCTTCTCCGCGTCAAGCACACCTCCCATATGTGCAGGCTGATATATATCCGTCTCCCCCACCAATCACTGGAATTAAAGACAGGTGTTAATCATCATCCACTTGGCCTCCTTATCTCTGCTCGTCTCCGCACCTGCTCTCCCACTGCAGACTCCGCTCTACCCCGCCCCCCTCTCCACAGCACCTCAGTATTTTGTTCTAATCACCTGGATTAGCAAAGTAGCACAGTTTTTCTGCCAGGAGGTCAGAGATGGGACCAAGTCATTCCTTTCGAGTCACAAGATGTGTCCCAAAGATAATTCCAATCGATAAATTCAGTTAAAATAATAAAGGCCTGTTACTAGTAAAAATCCAATCAGTGTCAATAAAAGCCATCAGAGACATCATTGCTGAATGCATTTACACTGCAATTAGCCTACAAATGCATAAATTAATGTTTTAAATTTTGAAGGCAGAAATATGTCAATATGTCAATCAATGAGCAAACAAGAGCATGCACATCAATCTCAAATGCAACACCAAAGCTCCAAAAAATATCAAAATATGCTTATTATTAAATAACTATCACATAGCGTGTGACATTTCGAGCACGCATGCTCTTCATCAGACAAATGAACAACACTGATATGCCACTTTTTATACCTCCATACAGGTGAATAAAGGTCACATGGCCTGACATAATACTATCATAATTATAATACCCCAACAAATAACCCAAAACAAAAAAAAGGAAGAAAAAGAAAAACAGAACATATAAAGCTATGCAAAATACAATTCTCAATATACAATTTAACAACATTAAATTATATTAAATAATACCTACATACATAAAAGCTTCATTAGAGCTATATAAATAAATGGATATTGTATCAAATTAAAGAAATGGACGGATATCAAAGTCCTCATTTAATCCTCTAGGGGACAACGTATCTAATGTAAAAATACAAAAGGCCTCACGTTGTAAAAGTAATTTATTTATATCACCACCGCGCCGTGGACACTTAATTACCTCTATTCCTGTATACTGAAGAGTGGAAACGGAGTGTCTCGAATTTGCAAAATGCTGAGCTACTGGACTTTTTGGATCGTGATGTCTAATAGCGCACCGATGTTCAGAAATACGATTATACAATATAGCTCTAATGAAGGTTTTGACGGTACTGATTGAATTTATGTATGTAGGTATTATTTAATGTTGTTAAATTGTATATTGAGAATTGTATTTTGCATAGCTTTATATGTTCTGTTTTTCTTTTTCTTCTTTTTTTTTTTTGTTAAACGCTTGATTGCAGTGGTTGCTGCTAAGGGTGGCCCAACCAGTTATTAGGTTTAGGGCGCAAGCACTTTTTCACACAGGACTATGTGGGTTTGGATCATTAAGAAAAAGAGATCGAATTACTCTGTTATTTTTAAATGCAGATTTAAAACATATTCTACCGATAATAGATTCATATTGATTTGTATTGCTTTATGATCAGTTAAAGGGGTTGATAAAATATCAGTACTTAAACTATCTTCAAGGGTATGAGAGACTAACCATAAATCTATTCTTGATTGTTTACACTGATAAAAATTCTCTGCTTGATTTACTTAAAAAATATGATGAATTCTTTTGCATAATTTTATTATGTAGATCCAACAAGACTAGTCTTTGTACAAACTACTTAATTTTTCTGTTTGTTGAAATAAAATTTGTACATAAAGTTAACTTAATTTTAGCATTGCTCTAGTCATTTTTGTGTGTGTGTGATCTACGTAACTTTAAGAGTTCTAAATGTGTATTTTTGATTGAATCCAACTTAATTTTTACATTTCAATATTACAAATTTCAAGTGGGATCTACTGTTTTCAAAATTTCTTAGTGTATTTTAAAGTTACATGTACTCAAATTTTCTAATTAGCAACTGAGTATTATAAATGCAAATAGTAATGTTTTACTACTATAGTAAAAGTTCAACACTGGTACAGAATGCTAGTAGAATGTACTCATCAAATATGGAAATCTAGCTATTACATTACATAAAGCTGACATTTTGGCCATTTGATAGTAAAAACTGACAAGGTCAGTATAAAACAAAGTATAATCAAATATATCCACCTCACAGGATGAGACATTGTTTACAATAGAAGATTGTGCTTCATGGTGGTGCTAGAAGAAAGCTCATTAAGTGAATGTTGACAGGCTTTATTGTTTTCAGAAAAAAAAAAAAAGACCTTTACAGAATATTTTCTATAAAATTGCATTTTTCAGTCCTGTACAGTAACATACTCTAAGACTTTAAAACAACACACTTACACATCACGTATGATCATCGTGTGAAAATGGAGGTCTTCTAAGAAACCTACATTTCAGTTTCTTTGGGTTTCTATTGAAATAAACTCACATTGTGCAATATATTTTCCATGAGTAACGTTTCTGACTTCTTAACTGTCATCTTTCCTTCAACTACACCTTAAACATTAACAGACTCACAAACATGGTCCCTATATGAAATAGGATTAGTGTAACTTGAGAAAGTGCATTGAAAAAACCTGAGAAATTGAACTGTAAAACTTTACCAGAGGGACCTAACTCAAACCCTCTACATTCAACAATGTAAGGCCAGTAAACTGATTTTGAGATCATGAACTTTGGGGAACATTTTTGGGTTCCTGTCCTCCAGCTCCAGGAAGATCTTATGGAAAGCCTACATTTCAGTTTCTTTGGGTAGCTTAGTTCCAAGGCTTAAATAAGGCCCATAAGGTAGGTGCAAGCATGTGCTACACTGGGAATGCAAAAAAGGACCTCTGCTCCCTCGATGGCTATTCCAGCTTGCTTCTCGAGACCTCCATCCCTGGCTTTGCTGACCACAAAGATGTTGAGTACAAATGAAGTGATGGCCTCTTGGATGGGTGCAGCATCGTCATCATCACAAACCTGTGAAATATACCAGAGAGAATTTAACCTACTTTTTGTTTGCTAATGTGAATAATGCATTTAGCTCTTTGCTCTCCCTCTGAACAGAAATCTGGGTGGGATTACGTGGTTGCTGTGGTAGTTTTGATCTATACACTTATGTACAATTTGTGCCCGAAAGTCACTCGAAGAATGTGCTGCGTGTTGTCGGGATTTGGGCGGGATTACGTGGTAGTTTTGAGCGGTGTTGTGATTTAAGAAAAAAAAAATTTCACATGCATTTGCCTACATTTATATACAATAACAATCTTGTGTGAACTGAAAAATATTTATGGGGAGAGAGTCATGTGTGTGTATGTGTATATATATATATATATATGTATATTATATACATATGTAATATGTATATAAGTGCAGTGTAAAACTCTCTATATAAATCAAGAAATACATTTGAAAATCTTTCAGTATACATATGCAGAAATATAATTTCTTTACCCAGTAGTCCTTGATTAATTCCTCTGTCTTTTCACCAAGGTAGAGAATGAGGCCTCTGATCACAGTTTCTCTTCTGGACTCAATGCTGTTGTCCTACAAATATATGAAATATGGGATTATATTAAAGGGTTAGTTCACCCAAAAATGAAAATTCTGTCAGTAATTACTCGCCCTCATGCTGTTCCAACCCCGTAAGACTTTCGTTCATCTTAGGAACACAAATTAAGATATTTTTGATGAAATGTGAGAGCTCATCATGACCACTTTCAAGGCCCAGAAAGGAAGTAAAGACATTGTTAAAATAGTCCAAGTGACTACATAGCTCAACCTTAACTTTATGAAGCGACGAGAATACTTGTGCGCTAAAAAAAACAAAAATAACCTTATTTAGCTATTTATTTTCTTCCGTGTGGGCCTCTGACGTGAGTTCATGAGAGCGTCACGACGCATGGGCGAGAACTGAGAAGATGCTGAAGATGACGACCTCATAGCCAGAAGCGCTTCACTGTTTGTTAACAAGCAGAGGAAGATGCGCACTGTACATAAAACTGTCTTTGTAAATATGTCCGCAGATTTTGAACAATTTAGAACCATTTTAAACACTACATCGAGACCTAAAGCATAATCAATGTGGAATTCAAATAGCTTACATACACTGTATGTCACCTGAAACAGTGAAGCGCTTCCGGCTATGTCAGGACGTCATCTGCGTTCTCGCGCATGCGTCGTGGGGCTCTCATGAACTCACGTCAGAGTCCCACACCGAAGAAAATAAATAGTTGAATAAAGTTGTTATTTTTTTGTCACACAAAAAGTATTCTCGTCGCTTCATAAAGTTAAGGTTGAGCCACTGTAGTCACTTGGACTATTTTAACGATGTCTTTACTAACTTTCTGGGCCTTGATAGATGCAATTATCAATCAGCCTATGGAGGAGTGAGACAGCTCTCAGATTTCAAAAATATCTTCATTTGTGTTCTGAAGATGAACGAATGTCTTACATGTATGGAACGACATGAGGGCGAGTAATTGCTGACAGAATTTTCATTTCCGGGTGAACTGACCTTTTAAGTTAAAATTCTGTCAATTACTCATCCTCATATTGTTCTAAACCCGTAAGATTACACAAATTAAGATATTTCTGATGAAATCTGAGAGCTGTCTCACCCCTTCATAGACAGCAACGTCATAACCACTTTCAAGGCCCAGAAAGGAAGTATCGTTAAAATAGTTCATGTGACTACAGTGGCTCAACCTTAATGTGATGAAGCGACAAGTATTTGTTTTTGTGTGCAAAAAAACACAAAAAGAACAACTTTAACAATTTCGTCTCTACTGTGTCAGTCTCCTACGCTGTTTATGTAGTAAACACAGAGTTGCGCTTCAACACCGGCTTACTACTGGCCGACTCTGTTCACGCAAGCACAATGATGCATGCATGTGATGCTGACGCAGGAGCTGGCCAACCAGAGGCCAATACTGAGCTGGTGTTTTGAAGTAGAACACGGAAAGGCAACGCCGTGAACAGCATAGGAGACTGACATGGAAGAGATGAAATAGTTGAATAATGTCATTATTTTTGTGTGCACAAAAAGTATTCTCGCTGCTTCATGGCATTAAGGTTGAGCCACTGGAGTCACATGGACTATTTTAACGATGTTTTGACCGCCTTTCTGGACCTTAAAAGTTGCAATGACGTTGCGGTCTATGGAGGGTCAGAACGTTCTCAGATTTTATCAAAAATATCTTAATTTGTGTTCCGAAGATGAAAGAAGGTCTTACGGTTTTGGAATGAAATGAGGGTAAGAAATTAATGACAGAAATTCAATTTTTGTGTGACCCTTTAAGTACAGATATCGGAATGCTACAACATTAAAGTAACAGCTACAATTTTAAAAGTACATGCCTCATTCATGATTTCAAGAGTCTCATCAAGTTTCTTCCCAACAGCTCCTCCCTTCCTCCTGTAGAGTCTCAACAATTTAGGCGTGTATTCGTCCAACTTCCCAAAGAATGTGGACTGTAGTGGCTTCAGTGTGATCCTCTGGAATTCCTCCTCGATCTGAGAAAGAGACCAAGAAAGATGGAGAGACATCATGAGATACTGAAAGAAAAGAATTAGAGACACAGGGAAGAGAAACAGAATACCAACTAGAAAAAGTAACTCTAGAAATACACTAAGAACGACATTTAGGTGGCCTGATGTCTGGAAAGGGATGCTACACCGGATGAGAGCTAATTTAAGTGCATGGTTTCAGTTTAGTTAAGTTAGCAGCTTAGTTTCAGCAAATTCCACACAACTCCTAAGTCACTTTTTTACAGGACTATAAATTTGCTCTGTGAAAAGCAAAAAAAAAAAATAAAAATAACAGGACAACTGGACCTTTGCCAACTGAGTTATAACTTTACCTCCAGTTTCCTCACTACAATAAATGTATTATATAATTTAAATATAATTTATTGAAAGTTACTTACCTTTATCCAGTGTAGCCTACTTGTCAGGAGAATCACCTGGTAAGGACACAGTGTAATGGTTAGTAACTGACCAATGCAAGAAACCCAAATCATTTAACTATAACTATAATTAAAAATAGTTTAACATTTTCTTCTCTCCACAAACACTGCAGGTAGTTGACCTGCCGATCAGACAGCTAATTGTCTTCAGTTTCATATGAAATGTTTCTTTGTGTTTGTTTTTCCTCGGAGCTCAGTTGAGAAAGTGTACAGGGAACCGCGTCATGCAGAAGGCAGGATTATGGTCACGTAAGATGATTGACAGCTGTAAACCTCTAATGAGCGATCTAACCATAGACCGTAAAAACTACCGTCCTAACTAACGCAAACCACGAAGAGAAACAGACAGCGCGCTCTTTCAGCTCTTCAGATCGCATAATTCAGTGGTAAATGGAGTATGCATTCTGTATGACCAAATAGTTTGAAAACTAAATCGATATTTCTACAAATGCGCGCACGTTTGGACGAGTCCAAACGGACGCTGTCAATTGCATCTATTTGAACACAAATAAATTGGTTATTTCCACTATTTGACATAAATTAAGAAATTAATGTCACTACAACCTAGTTTTATCATAAATAGTGTCCAAATATCCAAGCTGGAGTCCGATCAAGTAAATGTTTTAACGTGCAGTGAATATTAAACAATCTTTCTACATAAACTAAAGCGGTTAAATAAAAAGCATCTTACTCTATAACAAACAGGTCGACCTCAGTAGGGATCCTTTCCATAATGTTGTCAGACACTTAGAATAATAATCTGAGCATGTCAGTGGCAAATAAGCAGGTTTTGTGGATGTAAATTAAATTTAGGCCTAACGTTACGGTTACGTTAATTGTTTCGCCTCTGCAAACTGCAGCGGTCTTGCATAGCCTAGGCCGATTTAAAAGATTGTTGTTCCCATCAGTCACTTAAACACAAAAACATATATTTTTTAAAGAATAAAATAAGACCCAGATAAAAAAAAAAAAAAAACGACATTACACTACATTATTCATGGCTGTTCTAAAACTCCACGTGCTATACACTACGTTAACTTGCATGCCTTATTTTATTGCTGCATTCTAATGTAAGCTTCAAATTACACTACAACAAACTATCTTATCGCCACTTGCAAAGTTTCAATTAGGCCTACCGTTACATGTAAAGCAACTATAGCCACCTACCAGCGTAACCACATGGTAGGCCTAATGCTAATTAGAAAATCCACATACAACAATCTTCAATTACATTTAAAGCCTCGTTTTTGTACAACAATTCAAGAACTGTAAAGAGTGTACCAACCCAAGTAACATTAACTGTTAATTTGCTAACTTTATTCTTACCTTAAGTTCAGTCCTCGTATTCGTCTTCGTCTTCGTTTGAATGCAACGAAACAGGAAGGGGGAGTTTTTTTTGTACGAGTAAATAAAACAAGGTATTGTTTGTTGTGCGTGTGTACCTAAAAAGCTTGGTTGGGATTACTTAGATTAATTTTGTGAAGGAAAAAAATGCACATTGTTTTGTGTTTTGAACAAATGCAGATTAATTCAAAAATAGATATATTAATGTAAAGATACAAACATAACATTTTATTGTTGATATCACGCATTTTAATTACTTAACATTTACATCCACTCAGATTTACTTTTTTCAGTGTAGAACTTGAATTATTGCACCAAGTCAAAGCTATGCTATTAAGGTGTTTAACTCTCCACACATTAATCAGATCAAATCTTTGCATCAACATTTTTAGCTTTACATTCATATTAGAATAAGAACCTGGAGGCCATCTATCAACCATATTATCTAATGTAATATTAAAGTCACCACCCAAGAGTATATAGGCATTAGGAAACTACAAAGTAGGCAATCTTTCCTGTTTTCCGCGCCTCCTCTACTGATGGCCACATCTTCATCCTGCTTTCGCTGTCTGCCTTGCAAAGCTCCTCTCTGTAAATAAATACATAAATATGAAAATAAATAAAATTGGAAAAAAATAAATGTATAAATAAAAAATGAAAAAGAAATGTGGAAAAAAAGAAAAAAATACATAAGAAAATAAAATGATGAATAATTATTTATTTTTGCTTTTTTTTTACTTTTATTTATTTATTGATTATTGCTTTTTTACATTTCTTTGTACTTTTATTTATTTATTTATTTATTTATTTATTCATAATTACGGTAGGATTGACATTCCATATGTGAGTGTCTATGGAGGACCAAACCTGCAAAAACAATAAATAAATAAATACGCAAATAAATTAATAAATACATAAATAAATGCACAAAATAATACATAAATAGATAAATAAATAAATGTGCAAATAAATACATAAATAAATATATATATCCACATATTCCTGTATAAATAAATATATAAATAATTAAATGTGTGAGAAAATAAATAATTAAATAAATTAAACGAATGTTGGGTGAAATAAGTCCCCCCCCCATCAAATGTTTATTCATTTTTGAATGTAGTTCCGTATTTATTTTTCCTCAGCTCAACATGCTAATGAGAGGGTGTCTATCAAGCATCAGAGAAGGCGGTCTTTATCCCACCATTGTTTGATTGTTATAAAAGTTCTGCATTCGATTGTTTGCCTGCGCAATGCCCGTTAACGTAAAGGCAACTGACAAGCATCGATTCAGCATTGTGTTTTAGAGAGATGGTTGAAGTCATCATGCTAACAGTTGCCAGAGACTTGCGAAGGCTAGCTGACACTGTTGAAATTAGTAGTACGCTATCTGCTGATTATATTCTCTTCAGAGTAGATTCATCTATACACTCTTTAGGTCAGTTAGCAAGCTGGAACAGGTTACTCTCATTTTAAGACATACAGCTGTCAACAGAAATGTAATTGGACGTCCTTTACTCCCTATTGCAGCAAGTGCAATTGAGTCTTATTTATTATCAGGCTTAAGAGCACGTGAAATTGCAGAGCTATTTGGAGTTTGCAAGAGGACAATTCGTTATAGAATGGCACAAAATGGTTTAAGGTAGGTTGAGGCTCTTTACGGTACTTGATATTACAAATTTAGTTTCTGTGTTTACATATAAGTTTATCAATGAGTCAAAAGGGATTTATCTCATTTTGCAAGTACATTTTGTGCAGTTGTTATTTTCTTGCCACAGCAAAGGTGCTTTCTGAACACACAGTTACAGCAAACAGAAAATATATCATGATAAGAGTCAAGGTTCAAGGACACAACTGAAGCAAACACTGGCCTCCATAACGGCAACTACAAAATTTATTATTTCCATTAAAAATCTATCTATCTATCTATCTATCTATCTATCTATCTATCTATCTATCTATCTATCTATCTATCTATCTATCTATCTATCTATCTATCTATCTATCTATCTATCTATCTATCTATCTATCTCACAAGTATATCACTCCAGTTTGGCATATTTGAACTGAAGATGTGGTTTCCTAATGCCTAGGAATTATGATAATGAGAGAGAGACACGAGGATAAACAATTAAATGGAGTTGATTACGTAATGATATAGTGTTTATCAGGCTGGAGATGTGTTACTGAGCTACTGTTTTTCGACTTCCATGATTCCACAAAACGAGCTTTGTCGATCCGAATATCAGCTCTTGAATGACCACACACTTGGAAGACATAGGCCTACCATGACCTCAACAGGCTACATTAATATTAAGTGTGTTTTCCAGGGATTTGAAGTGGACACATCAAACAGATCACTGACTAATATAAATTGTCTGCAAGTATCACAATTTACATCTTCAACACAGGAAGTCAACGGCAAAGACATGTTGAGATATTAGTTTGTATGAACGAGCTTCAAGGTTGGTGCTGATTTCCGATGAAAGAGCTGTAGAGGACTGAGCATGAGAAAAGTCTTCTAGTGACGAAAAGATCCTTCACGTTGTGATTGTTCGAGTACAAAGCGAAGCCTTCTATGTAAGTGTGTTCAATTGTTTAGTTTCCGTCATGCTGGTTTAGTTTGATTGAAAGATTGTATGTCATTAATGCTGCTGCTTGAACTTTTAAAAGGGAGGGCAAAACACTTCCTATATATTCTGTTGTTGATCCCAAGTCTGTGCAAATTCACCTGTCACTTTCTTCAAGAAATTCAAATTAGATCATGCATGTGACAGCCTGCTTAAAATGGACAAATGCATTTGTGTCAATCACAGGTTTTTTTGCCTTTATTTTTGGCAACAGATTACTGGCTGCTGAGATCATGAAAGCATTAAACTTTAAGAAATTGCTCTCAAATTTTAAGAATGGGTCTGTACTCTTTGCCTAAAGGATCTGCATGGCGCTACTGCCTCCTTTTGGCTTCATCGAGCTGCATTTAGACAGTATTAATTATTTAGCAGGTCAATAGCAGACAAATGACATTTGTTTATCCAGAAAATGTCTAAAAAAAATCTCAGAAGTCATAGGCTGTTTTGGAGAAGAGTCCTCAGTAGTTGATGACACAGGAGAGGCTTCTGAAAGTGTGTGTGGCGCAGTCATGTATTATTTGCATACACTTTGGGCGGACATATATTTTATGCAAATTTTCGCAAGTGAGAGCAGTGGATTGGCTGGACCGCGCTGCCTCGCATGCTAATGCTCCTTCATGCAAATCTGATTTTTAAAAAAAAAATTTTTACATTGGAGGACATTTCCACATAAACTCACTGGTTCCAACTGATTTAATTTTGCTGGACAAGTTATGGGTTGTGAGAACAGCAAAGAATCGTGTGAGAACTGCAAGGACAACTGCAACACTGAATGCACGTGTCACTGTCATCAGCGTCACCAAGGCAGAGTGCTGGATGTGGGCGAGATGTGTGAAATATGTACAGAGAGTTTTCCTGGATGTTGTGATATTGTGGAAGTGTGTATAGAGTGCTGTTCAAACAGGTGAGTGTTATTTCTTCTAATTACTGCTTTGTACAGTCTGGTCCAAAATTTATCTCTAAATAGATTGTGTAATGTATGTTTATTAGTAAAACAATAGCAAAATGTGTCCAAACATGCTTGTAAATTGTCAATAATTGATTCTGTTTTTGTCCCAAGTGTTTAATCTGTCTGAAGTAAAATGATTTCTGGAGATGATGCAGCAGTGGAGAACATCACCCAACATAAAGCCAACAACACAGCAATCTAACATTTAAAAATTATATATATATATTTTTTTTCTTTTTTATGTGTGTGTGTGTGTGTGTGTGTGTGTGTGTAAATTATGTAATGATTGTTAAAAACCACAAAGACTTTTTTTAATATATATATATATATATATATATGTATGTATATATATATATTGTGCTATATGCGTCTGGTTGAATGTATTATTTGTTATTCGCAACTTCTTGTGTTCACTGAACTGATTGGAATCTGGAGATAATGAATTTTTATGAGTTGTTCAGCCAGCACTGTATCAGGTTAAAGTATTTACATGCACTTTAAAAGCCTGATTTCAGAGGGTGCTAGGAACTAGAAGTGCTGAGGATGCAGCAACACTCCACTGCTGACGACAGTTTAACTGCACTGCAACTTAAGCTGACACAATTTGAAATTAAGTTGTTATTGTTGTTTTTTTTATCTGTAATTATTATTCAAATAATAAAAACACTATTCGAATTTTACATGTTGCTTTGCTGGCCATAAATGCATGGAATCCATGATAAATCCTAAGCACGCAAACTAAAAGTCAGTTATAACTAAATGCACTGGATGGCACCGTAGAGCATGCTAACAAGTCGATAGCAGGGGCGGACAATCCAGGGGTCAGAAAGTAAAAGTCCTGCCATATTTTTGTTCGAACACACCTATTCCTTTCAAGTCACAAGCAAGTCTCAAGTCCAATCCCAAGTCCTCAAAGAGTTAAAGTTAATGAGATAATTAAGCGACTAATTAAATGATGATTGTGTGTTAGTGATGAACACCTGCTGTTATTGAGAATCACAGAGGATCAGATGTTGATGTTTTATTGATTAAAATGATGTCATCATAATGGAGATCAGTGTTTGCTTTAGTTGGGCTCTTGACTCTTTTACAAAATTAAAGTAATTTGCTTCTAAGTACCACAAGAGCAATTAGAAAGCATAAGGATCCGTCTCGCTCTGGTCATTATATCTAATGTGGTCAGACCCACTCGCCGATCGCATTTATTTACCTCAGAAAACACGCTGAGAAGAAAAAGCATGTATTTATATCAGAAGAAGCTTAGAGCTTGAGCCAGTGGATGAGATATTTTATACAGAGTAAGCAATGTTTCTTATTGGCACTAGATCATTTGTTGTTGTGACATAAACTTGAATGCATTTACTTGCTGGACTTTACCCAAACTATAATTCCAGACTAAAATGTATGAAATCGAGTGCAACATTTTGAAATATTATAGGCAACCTTTCATTGCATCTAAATGTTCCACGGCGTAAGGATGGTTTTATGTTCTATAAACAATACCATATAAAAGTAATGTCTAAGAATGTTTAGACCAGTCTTTACTGTGAAATACTGTTTGCAAATACCTGCTCAAACATGTTTATAATGCGCTTAACAATAATAATTTAGTTTCTCGGATATGAAATGTTTTGTATTGTGATAATACATACAAAGCATGTGTGCATCTATGATATAAAATCACATGGGCAATATTAGTGATTGCTAATGTAATAATATAGTTAGGCCTGATAAGACTGTCAACATGCTCACTGATTTATAGATTTAGTCATTTTAGTGGGAGGTGGGGTGCTTTGTTTAGCAAGGATGCTTTAAATTGATCAAAAGTGATGATAAAGACATTTAATGTTATATTTCAGATAAATGCTGTTCTTCTGAATGTTCTATTCAAAGAAACCTGCAAAAAATCTACTCGGCTGTTTTCAACATAATAATAATAATAATAAAATGTTTTTGAGCAATAAATCAGAATATAATTATTTCTGAAGGATCATGTGACACTGAAGACTGGAGTAATGATGCTAAAAATTCAGCTTTGATCACAGAAATAAATTACATTTAATATTATATTCAAACAGAAAACCTTTGTTTTGAATAGTTAAAATATTTCAAAATGTTACTGTTTTTGCTTTGGATCAAATAAATGCATGCTTGGTGAGCTGAAGACACTGCTGTCTCCCGTTTTCCTCTGTTCAAGTTTCCTGCCACTGTTTTGTAAATTTTGGATATTGCACCCATGACGTCTTGACTCTTGTGTTGTTTGTTTGCTTGTTCCTAATAAACAGTTTAACTGCACTCGCAGGTGAATCTCAAGTTATTTTGCGTGATAGTTAAATATAATTCTAAATAAACTACAAAAAAATTAAAAATAATTGGGATTATTATGTAAAGTCCTCAGAGAAGAAGGCATCTAAGAAGAAAGTCCCAGAGAAGAAAAATGTGAAAATGGAGGATTTTATATATAAATCTGCTAAGGGAATTTCCAGACTTCATGAAGTTTCAAGACATTGGCATCCACCTGCTGTCTATAAAGGACTGAAGTATGAAGAATACAATCAGTTGCTGGTTCTGTGTGACAGCTTTTCCGGCGACGGCGGCCTTGCCAGTGATGCCTCTAGACAACCGAGCCTGCAAATGTATGCAAATTGTAATGTATTTAACCTATAAACAATAAAGCTATATTTAATTATAACTAAGAAGCTCGCCTGCCTGAAGACTCTGATTTGTAGACTTGAGCAGAACAGACCACTTCTGAGACCTGTTTTGTGAGTATGAAAATGTACATGCTTATAGGATAGGACAGACTTGACTTTCTTTACCTAACCTGAGAATAAATAAAATAAGGTAGAAGGTGTAGGGAATTTAGCACCGCAAAACAATTTATAAGTCTATTAAAACTCAAAATTCCAGGCATTAACTTTAATATAGTGAACTTAATCTATATCACACAAAGAGTATGTTTTTCTGCAGATATCAGCATGACAACACATTTAATAATCATTTTATACAAGTTCACTAAAGCAATAAGTGACTTACATTTTAGACATAATATTGCTTGTTTTTGCTAAATTTTGCCAACAAAAATGAATTGATTGATAAAAATGATTCACTCATTAAAGGATTAGTTCACTTTCAAATGACAATTTCCTGATAATTTACTCACACCCATGTTATCCAAGATGTTTATGTATTTCTTTCTTCAGTCGAAAAGAAATTAAGGTTTTTGATGAAAACATTCCAGGACTCTTCTCCATATAGTGAAGTTCAATGGACTCCAAACGGTTGAAGGTCAAAATTACTGTTTCAGTGCAGCTTCAATGGGCTATAAACTATAACTATACCAGACTAGCAAATATACTTTTTGGCCAATTTTTATACATTTTTTAAAATATATTTTAAATGTAGAAATATATTTTCAAAAATATACAAAAACACATCAGTAGAAAATATATTTATGTAAATATATTTCGAAACATATTTTAGCAAATGTATTGCTTGGCAAATTTTTGGTATACATGTTATTTTTACAATATATTTTGAAAGTATAAATGTAGTTTTAAAAAAATATGTATTTTAAATATATTAATATATTTTCAAAATAAAAATATTTTCAAAAATTCTCACTATTTAAAAAAAAACTGTAAAATGTAAGTAAAATATCCTAACTTAAAGTGCAAAAACTTTATTTAAACTTTAACAATAAATAAATAAACAAACTCAAATGACTTGCGGCAGCAAGCATCTCATTTATTACAAACCAGTCTGACTTTATTTCATACAAAAGTTCATGTTAAGAATTAACAGAGTTTCAGATGTTGATGTTTTATTGAAAATAGTCAAGTTTGATGTCACCATGATAGAGATCAGTGTTTGCTTCAGTTGTGCTCTTGCTCTTGAAAAAAAAATGAAGTAGAACATTTAAACTGTTTAACTGAAGATTATTTGGCTCGTATGACAAATTGCGAATGGCTTTGGATGAAAATGTCAGGTGAATGAGTATAATTGCAATACCTTCTGCACACTGGCACAAATCTCCTTTACACAGTTTGTACAGAGCACCATCTCCCCTTTCAGGGCAGAAGAACTTTGTACAACGTGCATCTAAAGAAACACTTGCAATTAATTAAAGATGACTACAGCACTCTTCTTGCACTGTGAAACCTTTCCAGAAAATCCAGAAAGCAGCAGCATGTCATACACACTTTCAGCCTTAAACCAGAGCATTTGACTGACTAATATTTTGCACTTTTAAAACAATGTGCTCTTGATGAATTTATTCCTTCTCCTCTTTACTTCAGTGTGTTATTTTCATTTGTTAATCACTTTGTTTTTTTATATTTTAAGTGTACAGAAGAAGATGGCCAGGTGTATGTGCTGCTCACCTGGTGAGTAATATTCATATATTGTGACTGCAGCAGGTTGTAGCAGACCCACCTTATACAGATTGTGCATTCTGAAAGAAATTATTTGTGGATATTTAAGAGAAACCTAATAATGCACAAACCTATGTAAAATTATGATTACATATCATATTTTACAATGGAAATAGCACAAGCCACTACTATATGCTGTCTGTAATATATCTGCTTGTTTTACACTCTTTGGCCATCAGGTGGTATTGTGAGCAAATAAAGCCTCCAGAAATTAACCCTTTTGTGAACCACTTGAAATCTTCAAAGCTTCATCTCGCCATCACTACTTTCTGCTTGTAAACATCTCCTAATTAATGTCATTATCATATAAAATATCACCAATCATCATAATTTAGAACAGTATGCAATACCTACATTTCACTGCTGGTTATACCCTGTATAATTGTGTATGTGACAAATAAAAATCTTGATTCTTGAATACTCCGACAATAAAAAGTGTGTACATCTGCTCAGACCGTGACGTGATGCTAAGCACTTTTCCACATCAAAGACAGTATTTTAGGATTTAGGCGTACGCACACTCAAAGATCAAATCAGAGCGTGCGCACACTTTATAAATGAGGCCCCGGATGTTGGTTTTATTGGGTAAAATGATGCCACCATCATGGAGATGAGCGTGTTCTTTAGTTGGGCTCTTGAGCCTTGGCTTCCTGTGCTAGATCTCTCTCTGTAACAATGCATGTGGTGTTATAAAGCAGAGAGATCACTTCTGTAAATTAAGCGCATATTAGCTATTACCATATGATAAGACAGTCATCATGACAACTCATGTTTTATTTACATTTTAAGGTTTTGTATAACCAACCCTGTGAAACTTCAGTGCGCAAATAAATTGCTAATCTAATAGTTAGAGTGAATAATTTTTAAATCTATGTAATGCATATACAATTTTAAACGCCTGCACTATTTAGACACACACAGACATCAAGAACCAGCATATGCATTTCAACAATGGTGACAATCAACAAAATGTCACATGCTGCAAAGCATGCTGAGCAACACCACAGTAAACACTCCCATCATGCACTGCAGTAGTGATGGCAAGATGACCGGTGCGTTCCAAAAAGGATATATTGCCCTCCAAAGGGCACTTCGTGGTGAAAACATATTGAAGTGTCTTTCCAAACCAAAGTACTCAAAATTAGCCACTTCAAAGGGTATAACTGATGGACACTTCGGGCTCCCATAAACCTTTGCGCTGATTCTTTGCATGATGACGGCGCCTCTGTGTGATGACGCAGAAGGGCACTTCAAGAAATATTTTTTTGGACCCCTACACCCTTCAACCCTTCGAAGTTCTCACTCCGGAGGGTAAACCCTTTGAAGGGAGTAGGGCATAGGGATGAGCTCTTCCAAACGGAACGCAGGGTTATTTGGCGCACATCATTCTCTTTCTATGAAACCTGTAAACTGCATTCACCAGTTCAAACTCTATAGCGGTTTACCTGAGCATTGCAGTTATTTCATTTTAAGTGTCTCTCTTTAATTTATTGCCTGGAGTTCAGTTATTACAGATCTGTGAAAATTGTCTAATTAAACAAATGCCACTGTAATGCTTAAAACTTGGGGGGAAAAAAGAAGAACTGTATCAATCAGGCTTTTAGACACTGATCTCCATTATGGTGACATAATTTTAATAAATAAAACATCAACATCTGATCCGCTGTAATTCTCAACAGCAGGTGTTTATCACTAACGCACAATCATCATTTAAGTAGTCACTTAATTATCTCATTAACTTTAACTCTTTGAGGACTTGAGATTTGAATTGAGACTTCCTTGTGACTTGAAAGGAATGTCTTGGTTGCTCCTCTGGTGAAATCAGCTGCTGAGTTCATGGGTGGAATAAACATATGGCAGGACTTTGGCAAATATATCAAACATGAGTGCGGTAAGAGAGTCATTCTATATTTAGGGGTACATTTCAGGTCAGCCAAGAAGTCAGAAAATGAGTATTCCTTTTGGATAAATAAACTAGGTGGTTGAATAATATATCCCCTTAATGTGCTAAATTAATTATTTGGTAAGCTTATGCTCTAATGATTTTAATGAAAATTAACGTTTAATTCATTATTTTGTAAACTGTGTTACGGACAAATGCTGTCAAATGAAACATGAGTGAAGTACCACATGTTTGATAGCATATTTGTTTGAAGGTTTTTGAGTCTATTCACCAGAGTTTTTGATGTTATCTGTCTAACTGATTTGAAAATATGAATTTGGGGCATCATCATGGGCGTTCTGTGAGATGCTATCATGAAGGATGAAACTTTCTTCAACATAAATCCACAGTATGCTGAATTTAGCATTATTCGCCATCCTTACCAAAGACATCCATCTCCAGAGATATCCCCATCTTTTTGTCTGATGGTTTAGTTCACATTTAAAAGATTTATAACATAAAAACCACACATAACACAGTTGACAAAGTAACACAGTTGACAGGTATGAACTTAGTATCCATAAAGCATTTTAAACACACAAACATTATAATAATATACATTATAAAGTTAATGACTATATTGTATTATTATAAAGTTAAATTAAGTTTTATAATGCATCATGACACTTCAAGTTGTAAGGACTTGTTCAATAACATCATAACACTTTATCAGTCATGGCTAACTGGAAATTAGGGTGACCATACATGCCATTCTTCCCGGACATGTCCTGGCCAGGATTTCTATATTGCTTTGATTCAAAGTACCTCGAGAGCGTTTCGAAAACATAAGGAACGGAAGTCATACACGTCACGCAAACAAAGCCAAAACCTAGATATTTTAGGCAATGCAGAAATCCTGGCCAGGACGCGTCCGGGAAAACCGGCACGTATGGTCACCCTACAGAAACAGATATGTGCCAAATCTATAATATTATTTAGGTTTAAGTCAATCATGAGGAATTCTGAATGCTTTATAACCCTTGACAAATGTGAATATAATGTGTATAGAATATTATGGATAGGCCTACTCCTACTCTTTCTATAGTTCATAGAAAGTGTGGCCGTGATTAGATCAGTTAAGTTTATCCATTGTAATGCAAATCATGGTATTTAGGCAATTCCTATGTAATTTCTGTGCAATGACAATAGTTTGTGATTTTAATTTTTTTTTTAAATCAACAGCACTCGGAGCATAAATTGACTCACAAAAGTTGTTTGCACCGTGCTCTATCTTCGCTTGATCTTTCATTTAGGTGCGTTAATCCATTAAATCACTATACAAAACCATGATCCGCACTCACACGAAATAGTCTTTTCTTTTCATTTTATTCTACATTTTATCACCAATAGGACAAGGACACATACGTTTCAGCTCAAAGGCTTTCCTTAGTGTGTATAAATTGCATAAATTGACCCTGAATTGCCAACAATGTCAGCCGTGTTAATCCTTGTCAGCTGTGTTACAGCTGATGGGTAACACAGTTGACACATAACACAGTTGACATTTTGGCCATTTTAGGGCCTTGTGCAAACTGCTGACTACTTGGACTAGTTAGTACATGACCTTGATTAACTTATGTTTTTATATTCTTTCTCTACATATTTATAAATATAACATGTGACCCAAGTTCACCAGAACATATTGATAACACAGTTGACGGTCAATTAATCTACTCTACATGCACACAATAATATAGATAAAATATTGAAGAGGAGAAGTTATGACTTTCCACACTGTCTTCAAATTTCTCTCCAAAAAAGGAAAATGCATCAAGTGATGTTGGACATGTGACTTTGTAACAAACCATTGCTGATTTATAGGGGGTTTCATAGTGAGTAACACAGTTGACATTGATTTCTCAGACGTACACAAAATTAATGATTTAATGTATATGCATGAGCAAATTATTTTTTAAAACACCTTTCTCATAATTTAATGATTATTTTGGACAAATAATTATAAGAAATATACACAGAAACATGTATTTTAGAGCTAATCTGAAGAGAAAAACCTTACATTTACCAAATCGGACAGCACAAAAACAGCAAATTCCAGTATAGAATAAGATAAAAGATGGATACGTGTTGGAATTTTGTATTAAATTAATTAGAAATGTCCCCTGATATAAAAGTGATCATAGTTTGAAGTGGAAAGTTAATGAAAAATAGATGAAAAAAGAGTCCATGGACATGACATGTACCCCTAATTATAGAATGACTCAAGAGCGTCTACAGTAATCCACGTTGACCAAAACCCACAAGGAAACACCGGCAATCACAGACATCGCATTTGGACGGGATTAGTTTTCTCAGAGGATCACTGAGTTTACTGAAAAACAGTAGGTCATTTGCTCTGGAATTATTACAGAGGTTGTGTGAGAAAAACACAGACGTGGCAGATTCGGACGGGATTAAAATCAACAAGTACGTCTGATAAACACAAATTTCTCTAACGACCCCCTGTAAAACTAGTCCCATCCGAATAGGGCTTAAGAGAGAGAGCGCAAATACATTTTACATTTATTAATTTAGCTGACGCTTTTATCCAAAGCGACTTACAATTGCTATATATGTCAGAGGTTGCACGCCTCTGGAGCAACTAGGGGTTAAGTGTCTTGCTCAGGGACACATTGGTGTCTCACAGTGGATTCGAACCCGGGTCTCTCACACCAAAGGCATCTTATCCACTGCGCCACCCCACCACACCACAAATACATGAGCAATGATGATGAGAGCATACAAGCAGAGTGATAAGAAAACCTCTAACATGTGTTTATGTGTTTTCAACCATCACTAGGTGAAAGTGTGAGTTTAGTCTATACAGTATGAATGAACATACATTAGTGACAGGCCAGTTAAAAAATAATATAAAAGTGTAAGAACAACATAGAATAAATCTATATGAAACATAATAAAAGTCTATGTTACATATAAAAATAAGTGAGCATAATTCAAATGAAAACATTTCTGAAACGATTCAACCAAAAATTAGACTTGATCTACCAAAGGGCAAAATATTGTACTTCTTATTGAGAAAATGAGATTAAAAAGTAAATATTATAGTGTCAATAGGCCGGCAAACGTCATGTAGGTCACACACCACACAAAAAGATCAGGAAGTGCTGTCTTAAGTTCTGTGCTAGTTGGCGGAACTGCCTGTTTGATGTGAGGATGTGTGTGTGCAGAAGTGTGTGTGTCGATGCACGTTAATAAAGGATCTAATGACTTTGGTCTGCTAACGTCTTGAACACCCCCGAATGGGCCCCAACATTCAAGTGCATCATGGGCTCCAGGATAAAGTAAGAATCTCTCAGTTTGTCTGCCGATTTCTCTCTATTTGCTCACTTTGCGGTCTGCTGCTTACTTCCTCTTCCTCGCTCTGTCGTTCTCAGATGCAAGTCTTTCTATCATGTCACAATTCAATGAATAAACTCAAAAACCAACATTTGGAGAGTTTTAAGTTGACATCTGCAGGAGAACAGATGGAGAGTTTGCACACAGAAGCACCATCTCTCCATGCTTCATTTCAGCTGGCTTGCGAAAATGCATAGCATCCTCAAAATTTCTTTAAGTCTGAATGTCACTGAATTAGAAAAACATTAGATCAAGTACCTCAATGCACTTTTCTTCATCAGTACTTAAGTCTTGATGTGTTTGAATCAGCTGCTGTTCTGGTCATTTTAGTAGATGTTTTAGAAGTGACTTCTCAAGTTCACGCAGGTGTGGACAATCACATTAACTATCGACATGTAGCCATCTTCAACACTACGTCTATTGGTTTCTCATAAAGAATGCGATTTATTACAACTCAATTGCAAATGGAGTCCGATTTTCTCCTGAGAAACAACAGATCTGCCAAAACCGGCAATTAAAGATCTCAATTTGAACATTTCTAAACACATTCTTGATATTTTGTCATTTAAAAATCTCCTTTGATTGGTTTTAGCAGACAAACATTCTGTTGGGATCATTATATTTGCATAATTCTATTTTAGACAGACATCTAAACTCATAACTGGAAATATTTTCTGTTGATACGCTTCTTCTAATTTAGTAGTCAACCACATCCTGCTCCACCAATGAAGCGCCTTATTAAGATCTTGTGAGAAGACCAGCAGAAAATGATTCAGAGCCGATCATGTTCAGTCGCTGGTCATTCTTAAAGGGTTAATGCTTCACACATCAGATGAGCGTAATGCTTTTCTGGTGGAATTTTAGTGGCAGTTCTGTTATGATGACTGTTTTGATCATGGTTTTGTTGTTCTCAGAGAAAACCCTGAAAAAACGTTCTACTGGTTCTTTCAAGCCTCGTGTCCAATTGCCAGAGATAAAGGTGAGTACCACACCCACACACGCACTGACTAACTGATGTAATAAACACAGTCTCTTCTGAGAATGGCTCTTCCTGTCACATGACTGAACTAGAAAAACCACACAGCAGGGCAGATACACGCTCATCAGAATGAGAAATGTGAGAGGAACTAGTTAGAAGGCTGTGATCTGCTAATGGGTGAACACACTGAGAGTCTGAGGAGAGATGGGGCTGACTGGGTTGAGCTGGTTCTAGATGAGGTCTGGCTGTATAGAACCAGGCTGAGCCGGACTGGTTACCCTGCGTGGCTAACTTTGACCTGACTTTTAACCACATCCTCTACTTGAAAAATGAACTGATGTGATGGACTTGCGTGTATGTGTGTGTTTTCTATTTGAGTAGATCCTGATGTGCTGTTTCAGTTCCCTGAAGACTTTAATGATGAGGTTAGTACTCAAGGACCACTGTGGCTCTTTCCTTCTGTTTTCATTTATCGATTTGCATTATTTGTATTTAAATTTATTTAAAACTTCTTTAAAAAAGAGAAACACTGCATAAATAAATAGTTGCATGAACAAATAGATGCACAAATAAATGCAGCCTCTGCTTAACACGATGTAATAGCTACATTTTAATAATATATATATATAAAATCACAAATAAATAATTGCATAATTAAATGCATGATTAAAACAAACAAATGCATCACTAAATAAATTAAATAGCCTACATATACATACACATATACCAGTCTCTAGTGTGTACTATATACACAGGTATACAGTAGTCAACATTTGAAGTGGATCAAAAAAGTTGACCAATGTTGTCCTAAGATGAGAATGCATCTTTCATCAAAATATAATAACCATTTACACTTCTGCAGCAAATTTGCTTTTCTAACAATGGCATTGCAGGGCACCTGGCATGAATGTCAATCAAGTGTCAAATAATATTATTACAGGGAACAGTATACAGACATTGTCTTAGCCTTTCTAAATTGCTGTCAACAGTGATAACAGTAATTTAACACATATTAATATAAATATAATTGAGTTTAGGACAATAAATAAGGACAGATTTGAAATAGAGAAACACTGGAGGGTGAATCTGACCTTCAGTCTCCACATTCGTCTGTAGTGTCCACAATCAAAAACTCACATTCTGGTTTCTTTCTGTTTACTTCAGAAATAGCTCACATTATGCAAGTAAAATGGCTTGGGAATATAAAGCAATATTGGCACAGATATTGATTTTGAGGTGGCTTATCAGCAGGTGCACTCTGCAAACGGTTCTTTATAGTGAAAAAAAAAAGGTTCTTTAGATTTTTTTTTTTAATGTCCTTGTAAATGTAAAAACAGTTCCTTTAGGAACTGTTCACTGAAAGGTTCTTTGGTTCTTCAATAGCACTGCCGTGAAAGCCTTGTTTTGGAACCTGTATTTGATGGTGTTTCTTCTATTCTCACACAGGAGTCTCTGCAGTCCTTGCCTTGCTTCTGCTTCCCTTATGACATAGAGAGGTGAAAATCATTCATTCGTTATTAAAGATGGATGCTCAAGCATTTTTACCTGTTATGACTGATTAACTGTGGCTGATCGGTTGGTGGACAGGGTGAAGGACACTGTTGCCGTGCAGCACTTCACATTCGTCCTGACCGATCTGGAAGGATGTCAGCGCTTCGGTTTCTGCAGACTCACGTCCAGCTCTCAGACCTGCTTGTGCATCCTCAGGTCTCAAACATGCAAAATACACCCAAAAACAAATGACTGATGATTGATAAAGGCCCTTTTATTCGTTCACAGTCTGCTTCATGAGCACAATCACTTTCACTTTCTCATTATAAGGAGTATGTTATGCTTATAACCTGTTTTTAAGTTTGAATAGTTAGCTGTAACTACACAAAACACAGCTATTTGACCTGACTAAAGTGTGATTTCTCTCTCAACACAGTTATTTGCCCTGGTTTGAGGTCTTCTACAAACTTCTGAATAATCTAGCCGACTACTCAACGAAAGGACAGGTATGATTTTAACAGTCTCCTGATGATCTACATTTAAAAAAGGCATTTATCTAACACCATTGCATTCATTCGAATGCCCTGCCAGACCAATGAGATGAAAGAGCTGCTCTCGGTCCTCTACAAGCACCCCGTGCCTCCGGCCAATGGCTCCATCACGCTGCAGATGGTAAGTGCTTATTGGCTGGTGGAAGTTCCGTTTATGACATCACGTGTGACATCACAATCAGGTTGGTGTGTTCTTCACTGAGGGAGGGAAGCTAATGATTGGACGCACGATGCCTGGCATCTGTGGACACGCCCCTAAAGGGGAGGAGTCAGACAGGGTGAGTCCCTGATCCGCATTAAAACCAGCCGACCGGACTAAACCTTCACTCCAGCATCTAATAAATCCTAATACAGTCCATAATGTGAGACTGAACTAATCCAGCATCCAGAACTAACCCTGGATCTCTAACAACGCTTAACTAAAACACTAATGGATCCTTTTGAAAACATGAATAACAAAGCATTCATCCTAAGAAGAACCTTGAGATCAGACTAACTCCCAGGCATTACTTTCCCATTTTCATGGTATTGACTGTTTATTTTTGTGGAATAATGTTTCTTTTCCATTAGATCCCATACTTCATCGCGCCAGATCCCAAAGCCCTGCCCTCTATTCCAGAGAGTGTGAGTTTTTCCATTGTTTCCATTCAGGTTTTCTTTGTAGGTTTGTGTAGGTTTTATTTGTTTCTTTTTTATTCCTCGGTTCTTACTCACTACTGGTCCAAAAAAAAAAAAAAAAAAGACTTTTAAACGTGCTGCATTTATCTGATCAGAAAATACAGTAATATTATGAAACATTATTACAGTATAAAATTACTTTTTTATTTAAATATTTATTTTAAGGCATCATTTACACATGAATTTTCTGCATCTTTACTCCAGACTTTAGTGTCACGTGATCCTTTAGAATAAAAAAAAAAAACTTGCCCCTTTTAAACTTGCACACTATTCATTTACTAACTGAAAAAAATTGCTTCCATTGTCCTCATCTGTAAGTCACTTTGGATAAAAGCGCCTGCTAAATGACTGAATGTAAATGTAAATTAGTCTCTCACGATTTTCACAAAAATATTAAGCAGCACAACATTTTTTTTTTTTTTTACATTGATAATAGTCAGGAATGTTTCTTGAGCAGCAAATCAGGATATTAGAATGATTTCTGAAGGCTCACGTGACACTAAAGACTGGAGTAATGATGCTGAAAATTCAGCTTTGATCACAGGAATAAATTATATTTATTAAATACAATCATGTTTCACAATGTAACTCTTTATACTGTATTTTTGATGAAATAAATGCAGCCATGGTGAGCAGAAGAGGCTTCTTTTAAAAAAACATGAAAAATCCAAATTTTTCCAAATGTTTGACCGGTATGTATGTCTGTTTGTGTATCAGAGGAACCTGACGGAGCTGGTGGTGGCGGTGGATGTGGGAAACCTGCTGCAGCTCTACGCCAGCATGTTGTTTGAGAGACGGATCCTCATTTACTGCAGCAAACTCAGCACTGTGAGTTCAAGCTTGCCTTTGTGAATCAGAACTGATAACGCTTGGTTCACAAGCGGAAAACTTAAACTCTTGCAACAGTAGGGCATGGCGTTAGCAACACCAAGGTCATGGGTTCGATTCCCAAGGGAATACATGCACTGAAATGCATAACCTTGAATACATTGTAATTCACTTTGGATAAAAACACAATTCCAGTCACTGAAAAGTGTCTATTTAAAAACAACTATTTAATGTGCTTAAAGTGCGCGAGAAAAAAAACTTTGGACCAAGACGCTGCCGACGTCGGCCGACCCCGCAGTCTACTTTCGTCGCCACTAGTTCGTCGGCGTCGGCTTGGTGTGTACCGAACTTTACGCTACAACAAGCACATTGCCTGAATGACCATTTGGTACTGTGAGCAAACACACTGCGGTGTGGTTTTTCACACCAACAAAACAAACTGAAAAATATGGTCAAATGGATTTGTTATCTCGTCTCAACCCCCAGTGTGAAAATGCCTTAACACCTAACCAGGAGTGACACAATGAAACTACACGTGACAAATCACAGTTTTTGTCCCAACCAGCTGCACCACATTGTTTGGTTTATATTCCAAAAACCAATGAAATGTCCACTGATTGGCTGAGAATTTGTCATTTGATGTAGCATGCTCCTCTTTTACTGAGGGCAGATAATTCACTTGACACTAAAAATGTCTTGAGTTGGATCTAGTCAGGAGAGAGCTTCATTAAACATGCAGCAAACGGCAATTAATTGTTTTGTGTGTGTGTGTGTGTTCAGCTGACGGCCTGCATACATGCGTGTAACGGGATGCTGTACCCCATGTACTGGCAGCACATATTCATCCCAGTGCTGCCTCCTCATCTGCTAGACTACTGCTGGTGAGACATGTTATTACATTAAAATAATCTAACAATAAAAGTGCTAGAAACACATAAAATCAAGAAGGCAACTGTACTTATGTTTCTTTTTATCCTTTCTTTATTTATTCTTTTTTTAACAAATTATCATTTATAGTGCTTAACAATGGGGGCCTTTGAATTAAAGGGGTTAAAAACCACCAAGGCTAGAACAATGTCTTCAATAAATAAGAAAAGCTTACAAAAATGACAATTTACTAACAGAAATAAGAATGAAAACTATTAAAGAAAAGACAAGCAGCAGTCTGTGCGAATCAGAATTGATAACATTTAGTTTGATTTGGCTACTAAAACTTTTTGGTTTATCTACAATTAATATTAATTGCATTATTAATGCATTAAAACAATCTACATTAAAGTGCTTAAAAATAAAATAGTTTTTTTAAATTATTTTTATATAATAATTATTTATTGTGCTGAAATGTGTGTGTCACAACACTGAGCTAAAACAATGTTTTAGATCAATAAAAACACCATTAAATATTTAATAACAATCCATATATATATATATATATATATATATACACATAATAAAAACAATACTGAATATCATTTAAAAAAAAATCTTTTTTTGGTTTGGCTACTAATAACAAATTAAAATTAAAGAGTTCAAATAAAAAGAGAGAATGTAAAGAGTTCTCTCATTGTAGGATGAAGTTATGAATAAAACAATTAAAAGAGTGTTTACTAGTGTCAGCCTCAACGAGTGAAATGCTATAAAATATTAGGTCATCAGGTCAATGACTAAAACAGTGCAGATACAACCTGTCCTGTGTGAACGCAGCTTAATTTCATCTCACATTTACCGTTTTTAGCGCACCGATGCCGTACCTCATTGGAATTCACTCCAGCCTGGCAGAGGTACGACACTTCCCTCATCCCATGGTTTTCTTTCACACCGGCACTTAGTCACAAAAACTGTCTCTGTGTGTTTGTGTGTGGCAGAGAGTGAGGAGTGGAGGTCTGGAGGACGTGGTCATACTGAATGTGGACACCAACACCTTGGAGTCGCCCCACGAGGACCTGAAGAAGATCCCGGCCGACGTGGTGAGACTCTTTGACTCCTCGCAGATCTCGGACTCAAGAAGGATGAAGGTTTACGGTGAACTCTGTTGTTGCAGGTGGCGGGACTGAAGGTCAGGCTGAAGAGACAGGCAGCCTCTGCTGGGTCAGGGGTCGCGCACGCTTTCCTCCGAGCGCAGGCTCTGCTGTTCGGAGGATACAGGGACGCCTTACAGTCGTCTGCCGTGAGTGATGCACATTCATGTGAAAACTTCTCCTTGAGTTTTATAAACGCTTACTTCAATGCTCCTCTCTCGTATGTTGAAGGAAGGACCAGTGGTGTTCTGCAACGAGCTGTTTCTCAGTCATAAGTCTCAAAGCATGCGGGAGTTTCTGGAGAGCGCGGTTCACCTGCAGTGTTTCAAAGAGGTAACTGCAAACACATAAACACAACATCAGCAGTTATCATGAGGCATGACACTATAGGCAACAGCTTTTTTATTTCATGCAATGTCAATTCAATTGCATGCAACTAACCCTAACTTTATAGTAAGTACCAGTAGCTGATTAATATTATATTGTATTGTAACAAGAACACTAATATAAGCTGAGTGTAAGCTGAACAAATTAGAACTTCATATATGTTTGCGTGTATAAATTAATAAAAATTACAGAAACACAAAATTTCTAAAACTAAGTAAAATTAACATGAAAATTTTGAATTTTTTTTTTTAAATAAAACCTAGTTTAATAATTGTATTTAAAATGAATTCCAAATTATTAAGACTATGCTTCATAAAAAAATAGTATTTCATAATAATAAAATAAAATACAAATCTCCACTTGAGTAGCCCTTATACACAAACTGTCCAGTTTTATTTCTATCTATATTCAGAAGGTTTTTACAGAGGAATGTGTTCATATATCATTCACCTGATTTATATAACTTTTTTTTTATAGTATTTAAAAAGTGGTTAAAAAAGATATTGAAAATCCCTTTATTGAATGCTCATATTTCTGTTCTAGAGATGTATGTAAATTAGCACATTAAATTAGACAATGCATCATTTGCATATTTAAACATTTCAGAAATCTTGTAATACTAAACAATCGTCTTAATGTATGAAGATTAATTAACTGGAGAGGTGTGGTGAAATATATTAGTTAATTCCACCTGTTTTGGAACAGTACAACCAAAAATCACCTACTCAGCCTCATGTCATTCCAAACCCATATGACTTACTATTTCCTGTAGAGGTTTTATTTTTTCATGGAGATGCTCTGAAGAATGTTCATGCTGCTCTTTTTGCACTGAATGAGGTCTGAGGATGTTAAGCTGCAAAAATAGCACCAAAAAAGGTACCCAAATGTGCTTCAAGTCTTCTGAAGTCAAATGATTGCTTGTGTGAAGAAATCATTGACAACTTGAGCATGCACATATTCCAACTTCACATGACTGGTTATAAATATGCAGTGAACCAATGGCATTTAGTGCCTTCCCAGTCTTAAATATGCAGAAAAGCAAATGGCATTTAAGTTGCACGGCTGTACTGTTTCTCCAATTATAATGTCATTTTCTTCTCAGTTTATTGACGGCCGGCTGAAAATGCTGGACCAGGAGGACAAAGAGCCGGATGACGTGTTTGAGGAAGAGGTGCTTCAGTGTGGTGCTTCATCTGGTGCGTGTTTACGTTTGTCACAGAATTAGAGTTGCTTGTTTGGTTGCTCATTTTAACACCCCTTCTGTTGGTGATTCCTCTCAGGTAGCTCTAAACTGCGACGGCAATGGGTGGGAAATTTAAAGGTAGGATATAGTCGCACAGGAACTTTAAACAAGACGCAACTCTGGAAGATAACCATACTACTCTTATGATATCTGCAGTATGCATACAGCCCACACTATTTTCAGTATACACTCATAAAAAATAAAGGTTCTTCACAGCGATGCCATAGAAGAACCATTTTGGTTCCACAAAGAACCATTCATTAAATAACCATTTCTTTCTTACCTTTTTATAATCTGAAGAACCTTCTTTCGCCACAAAGAACCTTTCGTGAAACAGAAAGGTTCTTCAGATGTTAAAGGTTCTTTATGGAACCATTTAGACAAAAAAGGTTGTTCTATGGCATCGTGAAGCACCTTTATTTTTAAACGGATTATGTACAAGTTCTAGTAAAGTAATAGTCAGTTTACAGCAGAGCATGCTTGACCCTCCATTTCCAGTCAGACAAATAAACTAGAATGGACATCGAACATGTTTTTTTTCTTCACATCTCATAATTAAATTAGACTTACAAAAGTTGTTTTTACACAAAATTGGATTAAAAAAAAACAACAACTACTTTGTCTCTCGACAGAAAGGGGGTGGAGCTCTGATTGTGACATGGAAGACTACAGCGAACAAAGCAGTGAGTATTTATACAGTACTGTTCAAAAGTTTGGGGTTCCTAAGATTTTCAAAATACTTTTGAAAGAAGATTCCTCTGCTCACCAAGGCTGCATTTACAGTATTTGATCAAAAATACAGTAAAAAGTACAGTACTATTGTAAAATATAATTACAGTTTCAAATACTGTATGCTGTTATATACAGTAAAATAATGTGAAATATTAGTTTAAAATTTACGTTTTCATACATAACATAAATCGTATGTGTAATATAATTTGTAATGTGCTGTTGTGCATTATTAAATATTACATGAATACGGTTTCAATTTGGATTGTTCTTGCATGACATAATTCTCTTTATATCTCAGACAAAGTATCACAGCAAATTTGGGCTGAAAAACCTCCTGTCATCAAAGGTCAGTTTATATCCCTTATATTGCATATGTTTCCTCTGTGTGTACTAAATATGTGATTTAATGCACATCTGTGTCTGTTTATGTTTAATTGTTGGCATTTTCCCTTTCAGGACCAAAGTGAGCCTCATATGCTACAGAGGGGTGGGTCTGTGTGTGGCACGCACACATATCGCCTCATCCAATCAGACTGCCTTCAGAATCGTCTACCAATCACACAGCACTTTGGCAGGGTGAGTGACACCTGAAGGCATTTAAACTAAACTGTGCAAAAATGATGACGTAAATCTAAACATACTGTATGTTACCGGTTAGAAGTTTGGGGTTGATTTTATGTTTTTGAAAGAAGTATCTTCCGTTTACCAAGGGTGTCTTTATTTGCTTTGAAAAATCAGCAATATTGTATAATATTATTACAATTTCAGAACTGAAGAGAACATAATTTGTGAGCTGTTTTCTGTGTGAATATATTGTAAAAATGTAATTTATTGCTATAAACAAAGCTGAATTTTCAGTGTCTTCAGTGTCACATGATCCTTCAGAAAGCATTATAATATGCTGATTTGCTGCTCAAAAAAAATCTGATTATTATCAATGTTGAAAACAGTTCATATAACAGTTACATAAGTAATTCATATTTTTGTTTGATATATTTTATTTTTTAGGATTCTAGGATGAATAAAACATGTTCAGAAGAACAGCATTTTTGTAAAATAGAAATCTTTTGTAATATTATAAATGCCTTCGCTTTTGATAAAGTATACTGTATACTGGGCTAATTTATATAATTCATGCAGTTTGGCTCCACCTTGTGTTTAACTACAATACAACACTTTACTTTCTAAATATGGTTTGTTTTTCTACACTTTTCATGCTGCTTTGTTTCTCAGTCTCGACCACGCCGACCGACACGCAAGCATCACAGCCACCAGGGCTATGAACAACAGACAGAGGACGACAACAACACCACCTATGAGGACAGGTGAGATGAGAGGACACAGATGCATGGACACCTTGCCTTTTATGTATTTTTTATTTTTTTTTTAAACAATGAATTTCCCTTTCCAGTATAACAGAAAGTCCTGACCAGTGCTCAGGCACCAGCGACTTACAGGAAGATGATGATCTCTCTCTCTTGGCCGACCCGGAGGAGATGGACCTGCTCGGTGAGATCTTCGACACGCTGAGCGCACAGAGCTCCAGAGAGCCAGGTTTACTGTACAGCACACGCAGCCTTGACCTCTTCAGCTCCGACAGCAGTGAATTCATCTCACATGTAAGGCCTGGATCCTCTCACACATTACATCTAAATGGTGCTGGACAGGGTTTCTGACATAACCTGCAACAAACAAGCTGCATTCAAACTTGATTTAATATTAATAGTTTAGCAATTTATGCATTTTTACACTTTGAAATCCTAATTGAGGAAACCATTACCATCTTAAACACTTTCAAAAATTGTATCAGTACCTATAAAATACTCCAAATTTAGCTAAACTTGCCAAAACAGGAAGTACTAAAAGTAAATTACAAATTAATAAAAACTAGTAATCATCTCTAATATATATATATATAAACATGACATATGTGTATACATTTGACAATTATATGTGATTTGCATGGTAATGTACATGACAATGTTAATGTATTTGCGCTTGGTGGAATAGATCTGCTATCGCCAATACATGGACAACATGCTGCTGTGAACATGTAAGGAATATTGGTGCTGCACATATAACATATGAATAACCCCCATAGCATACACGATCACCTCGTAGCAGATCTATTGAGGTGGAGCGTTTCTGAAGTGTGCTGCTACCACTATCAGCTCTGCCCTGTGATAATGATGTCATGTCACATTGAGTTAGATCTTGATTGGACTGCACCATCTAGAATTTCATCCCAGAACTGTGTGTGTGTGTGGAAATCATTGCATTGCTATTCAGCTACAACATACCAAAGGGTTAAATACTTAATGACTAAAATGCAAAGTAATCATTTCACACATATTTAAGGTGAACTGAGAAAATAAAATGGCTTTGCTGCATGAAAACAACATGAACAAGAAAGGCTTCACTAATTAATTGATTTAATGTTGTGTCAGTCTTACCTCACTGCTGTTTTTTGGAAACTTGACAAATAGTCTAACACCGGGAACCTATCGGTGGAAAAAGCCACACACTCTCACCATTTAATTTCTCTTTCAGAAGAGTCTGACCAACCCAAGTCAGGAGAGCCTAAGTCCCTCTTTTGGAAACAGCGGAAGTCTCATGAGCTGGGAGGAGGAGCTAGAGGAGGGGCCTGGTGGTGAGGGGGAGGAGCCTGATGTCCTGATTGACAGGCCAGAAAATGAGCTTAACGAATTAGAGAAGGACTTGACCGAGTTAGGGGAAAATTTGTGCTCAGATCTACAAATTCTAGAAGATGCTTCTCAGGATCCCGAAGTGGGTTCTCAGGAGGAGCAAAAGGACAGCTTGTCGAAAAATGATGGACAAATGAACGGAACAATGGAGGAAAGCTTGGAAACCGAGACAGTAGTTACAGAGAGGACAGAGATGCAACATGACAAAGAAGAAGAACTTCAGAAAGAGCATAAGATGACAAATGACTTGAGCCCAAACGGACCAACAAATGAAGGAATCACCTCTGCCATTTCTCTCAATGTAAAGATAGACAAAAGAGAAGAGCTAGATAAGAAGAGCACTGAACCTCTATCACCAAACATTTTGTCTGCTGTAGCTCTGTTCCAGTCCAAGTCCTCGACTGACTCTTCTGGTTCCCCAGTGTGGGATAAATCTCTAAAAACTCCCATCAGGACCCACAAAATCAATGTGGGACCAATGTCGGGCCTGCAGACTGAAGTACAAAGTGTTTCATCAACACCAGAAGAACAAACCCAGGCTCCCATTAAGGTCTCGGAGCTGAAGAAGAGATTTGAACATTAGATCATCACAAATCAAGCATACTGATACTGAAGAACTTCTTTATATGGTCAATTACAAATCTACATGAAACAACACTTGCACCCCACTTTTTTTTTTTTTTTTGAGGCAACGTTGCTGAGTCAAATACAATTATCCATTGGGTTTTATTTTAATTGGATTGTGAAAGTGTGGCATTCCATACTGAACTTTGAGATTGTGGAAGGTTATTTGGCTCATGTAATTGTTAGTTAGAACTTAAAACTGACATCAGTCAATAAAGTCAATTCAAAGGCAATGCAAGTCATTCCAATTTGGTGGAGGATTATTTTTCCCTTTGGAATAATGTACACTGAATGTGCATTGAAGTAAATCAGGTCGATTTTATCTTTCATTGTAACTAAATGCAGCATGTTATCAAAATAATATGATAAATGCACCAATTCTGACCAATAAAGAAAGTCCAACGCTTTATCCAAATATGTAGGTGCATCTCAATAAATTGGAATGTTGTGAAAAGTAAATTTTTTCTTGGAAGTTATTTCAAAAAGTGAAACGTTCATATATTTTAGATTCATTGCATGTAAATTAAAAAATTTCAGAAGCTTTTTTGTTTTAATTTTGATGATTAGTCAAAAATCAGTATCTCAAAATATTAGAATATTTACATTTGAGTTTCAATTAATGACCATCCCTACAGTATAAATTTCGGGTATCGCTTGTTCTTTGAAACCACAATAATGAGGAAGACTGCTAACTTGGCAATGATCCAGAAGATGAACATTGACACCCTCCACAAAGAGGGTAAGTCACAGAGGGTCATTACTGAAAGGTGTGGCTGTTCACAGAGTGCTGTATCAAAGCATATTAAATACAAAGTTGACTGGAAGGAAGAATTTGGGTAGGAAAAGGTGCACAAGCAACAGGGATGACCGCAAGCTTGAGAATACTGTCAAGCAAAGCTGATTCAAACACTTGTGAGAGCTTCACAAGGAGTGGACTGAAGCTGGAGTCAGTGTATCAAGAGTCACCACGCTCAGACTTCTTCAGGAAAAGGGCTACCAAGCCACTTCTGAACCAGAGACAACGTCAGAAGCGTCTTACCTGGGCTGTGGAGAAAAAGAACTGGACTGTTGCTCAGTGGTCCAAAGTCTTCTTTTCAGATGAAAGTAAATTTTGCATTTCGTTTGGAAATCAAGGTCCCAGAGTCTGGAGGAAGAGTGGAGAGGCACAGAATCCATGTTGCTTGAAGTCCAGTGTGAAGTTTCCACAGTCAGTGATGATTTGGGCTGCCATGTCATCTGCTGGTGTTGGTCCACTGTGTTTTCTGAAGTCCACAGTCAACGCAGCCATCTACCAGGAAATTTTAGAGCACTTTATGCTTCCGTCTGCTGACAAGCTTTATGGAGATGCAGATTTCATTTTCCAGCAGGACTTGGCACCTGGCCACACTGCCAAAGGTACCAAAAGCTGGTTCAATGACCATGGTGTTACTGTGCTTGATTGGCCAGCAAACTCGCCTGACCTGAACCCTATAGAGAATCTATGGGGTATTGTCGAGGAAGATGAGAGACACCAGACCCAACAATGCAGATGACCTGAAGGCTGCTATCAAAGCAACCTGGGCTTCCATTACACCTGAGCAGTGCCACAGGCTGATTGCCTCCATGCCACGCCGCATTGATGCAGTAATTCATGTAAAAGGAGGCCCAACCAAGTATTCAGTACATATACAGTAAATGAGCATACTTATGAACATACTTTCCAGGAGGCCAACAATTTACTAAAAAAAAAAAATGTATTGGTCCTATGAAGTATTCTAATTTGTTGAGATAGTGAATTGGTGGGTTTTTGTTAAATGTGAGCCTAAATCATCACAATTAAAAGAACCAAAGACTTAAACTACTTCAGTCTGTGTGCATTGAATTTATTTAATACACGAGTTTCACAATTTGAGTTGAATTACTGAAATAAATGAACTTTTCCACGACAGTTTAATTTATTGAGATTCACTTGTATTTAATCATTTATAAAAACCTTACCAGAGTGCAAAGCACCAGCTGCTAACTCAGAGCAAATATTGACACAGCCAAAACCAAAAACTCTCGAATGACACGCTCTGACCGGAGCACGAAACTGAGGACAAGGTTGTTTACTCACAGATGCATTTTAATTAATCATCCACTTCATCATGTTATGATCAACATCACTGTTAACATGGATCTGTTACAGACATTATAGAAATGCAAACCTAATACAAAACAACATTTGGCAAAATGCTATATATTTTTCTCTCCACCTCTGAAAAAAACTGCAACATAACATTTGCTTTTGGCCATTTAAAGTATTCAGTATGACAATGGTAAACTATTTTGGAGGTAAAGCTGCCATGTGACTCCTTCACTTTCAAAGTGAGTAAACTTAACATACAGATGACGTAAACAAAGTCAGACTGGTTTGGCTGTCCATGAAAACCATCTGGCTTTTTTTTTTTTACTTTTGATAAATGCACTTCCCAGTGTCTTCAGATATCCCAAGTGTGCTAGCAAAACCTCTTCAGTTGTACCTGAATTGATTTGTCAGCATTAACAGTGCATTGCGATGTGAAAGCATTCTCACATCTCTCTCAAAAATGCCAAATAAATACCCACCACCACTTCAACGGTTCTCCATCCATGACCCTTCACTTGTTTGTCAGGACTGCACATGTGTGTGGTCTCCACATAAATATTGATATTAAGTTATAATGAAAGTTCTGTTTAGGTCTACCCGATGCTGTGGTTTCAGCATCGTTCAGATCAGTCTCTCCTCTTTGGGCAGCGGGAGAGCGAGCCCGGGCCTCTCGGCTCCGTGGTTCTTGGCTTGTTTGCGCTCCTCCGCCCCGGGGTGGTACGACCCCTCCATCTGCTGTCTCTTACGGAAGACGCACGAGAACAGAACCAAGGCCAGAGCCAGCAGGAAAAACACCGACAGGAACAGGCCCGACGCACTCACCGAACTCATGATGCTCTACACATGCGCATGTGAAAACAAACACAGACTGAGAATTAGTGTGTAACAGTGGTCCAAGGGTGTGTCCGTTCAAGAAGACGCAAGATGTGAGTATCAGTGTGTGTGTGTGAGAGAGCAATATACCTGGTTAATTGTGACTACACAGTGGTCATCCTTTTACATTTTGGAAGGGAACTTTAACCTAGTGGAGGAGGAAGATAAAAGCGAGACATGAATTCCTACAGTTCACAAACACATTCACAGATGAGAAGATAATTTCAAAAGAGTCTACTGTTCGGCTGTGGACTGATGGGGTTAATTATTAGTCTGGGAGAACCACACTAACCTACAACTACAAGGACATCCACAAAAACACTTGGGTAAAGATGGGTTTAAATTGGCACATTCAGACTAGTGCATTCAATTACTTTGTTAACCACACTACATTGGGCATTCAGTGGACATTTGCAAGTAAATATGACATTAAAACAATACTTGGCCATTTTGATCGATTGTGGAAAAATCTAGTAGGTTGACAATGATGTAGCTGATTAGAATATTGCACATAAAATTAGAAAGCTATTGAACGCGGAAATGTGTGAATGTGCGAATATAAAACCAACTTTACCCAAGTCCCAAAAACACTTAACACGCAGTTGAACATGAACTGAACTCACCCTCAAGTCGTTCCAAAGCTGTATGGCTTTCAGTAAATTAACTAAACTGGTGTCTTTTCCTCAATCTGAACTATTTTTGACTCTGAAAGATCTGGAAATACAGCACATGATGTTATTTACTAATGTTGTTTCTGTGTCCTTTTGAAGCATGAAACATTCAGTGCTCATTCATTTTCAAAAGTCACAGACATAAATTTTGAGTAAACACCCAAAATGTAAAAAACAAAACAGCATAAAATATTTGTGTCGCTAGCAGAACGGTAGTGACATTTAGATATATATTTTTTAATAATCTATATAAATAATGCTATGTATTATTGTATATTTCTAATGAGTGAAAAAGTCAAAAAGATAACGAAACTATTAAATAACAACTGAAGTATGATGACCACAAGTGGTGTTTTGGAGGTTAATCAACCAACTTGAATCAAAAGTGAATCCTGGCAAATTCATACACAAACACGATTTAGTCTACAAAACTTCTATCAAACATTTCACCTGAGATTTGCAATGAACTATTTCAGATAATAAGAAACAAAGGTTAGGTTTAGACATAAACTTACCTCAGTCATATTACATCCACTGTCTTATATTAAAGTACCATACTGTCATCTGATACCTGCTTCAGCTGTATGGGACTTTCATTACTGATGATCAGTTCTTCACAAATGACTTGTCTTCCGAGTTTGCTATTTTCTGGAGAGCAGCGGCTGGTTGGAGTGAGGTGATCTTTATCAGTCACGGAATGCCGGTGGTGAAGCCGGTTTGACGAGCTGCTTTCAAAACACACAGACGAACAACCATCCGACTGAAAGAGAAACTGAGCTCACCTGAGAAACTGCTGTGATACCCGCGGAGGAACTGCTGGTGTTATTCTTTTTAATCCCAAACAATCAAGACCTCAGCGTCCAAACGAAGAGCGCGAGGCAGACGCATTTGATCCGCGCGTTCATGACGGCAACTCTCGCACCTGCGTCCGGAAGCGCGTCAACTCGCTGTACCTGTTCCTCTCACAAAACTCAGGTGAAACGCGCGCGCAAGAATCTCAACGCCCCCTTTCTTTTCCCAAAGCGCGCGTTCACACTAACGTATCCCTAAATTTCCTACATGATATATACAATAATAATGATATAAAAAAAATTAAACTTGTAACCACAATAAATTTAATTTTAATTTAAAAATGGCTAACACAAAGGAAACATTATATTATGTTGAGAATTACAGTGGCTCGAATAGCACATGTCTGCAAGACGTCTGTTAAAGATCGCTTGATCTGGATCTGCTGTGTACAAAAATCTGACAGATGTCTGATGTTAGTTTTACTTACATTCTAAAACATAAACATCTTAAAGACATCTAATGAACACCTATTGGACATCTGATAGGGAACGTCCTATAGATGTATTGATGACCACACAAACACACACACACACACACACACACACACAAACAAACAAACAAACAAACAAAGTTTGCAGTTTCATCTTTTTCTTTAATGGTTTTAATTGACTATTTTGTATTAGGAGAACCATTGAGCTGTTCTAAATGATAACTTATTTATATTCAATGTCATTAAATGAAAAATATATTAAATTAAAAGTCAAAGTCATTATCATTATAGCAAAACAATTGTTTAATTAGAATTTTTAAATCCTGATAACTTTAGGTGTTTATTTTATGATAATGGCCAGCTGACTGTATATTATATTTTACATATCTGTATGGCTACCCCATTACCCAAAAATACTTGAGGCTGTAAAGGTGCTACAACTGAGTACTGAGTTAAGGGTTTTAATGTTTTTTTATAATTTACTGTGCAAAGTCCTGACCATTTTATTTTTGTTTTGCTTTTTTAAACTTTGATATATATATATATATATATATATATATATATATATATATATATATATATATATATATATATATATATATATAGTTTAAGGTGCATAAAAACATAAAATAGAAATGCTACAGACATTTGTTGAAGATTTTAAACAAAATGTGTCACAATACTCCCCTCTCCCCTACTTACAGTGATGTACTCACTGCAGCAATCTGAGATTAGAATGACACACTTTCTTAATTATCACTAGCATTTATTTTCATGAAATAGTATTAATAATATGTGTGTATGAATTCTAGGGGAAAACTGATGTTGCTAGTCAAGTTAAAATTTATTCAGCAAATCTAATTTCAGTGCAGCTCACATCTTTGGCATATTTTTCATGAAAATGTACTGTTCAATAGTTCTCTGGACCTCTAAAAGATCAATAGAGCAGCTGCCAATTTACCAAAGGTTGAATTTACACAACAAGCACAATCATTTACGGGAAATCAGAATTGCATTGCTGTTAACTCTTCGAGGTCATTTTAAGTCTCTTGTCTGTTCTACAACATTTTGACAACAGTTCTGGTTCTACAGCTTTCTATATACAGAAAGGGAGAGCACACTGAAAGTGTTATTTTATATACAGTAGTTCATTATGGAAAGTTACATGAGTACAGTGCATTTTGTTGACATTTTGTTCAATAAAAAAAATTATAATATGGGAATTTTATTATTTGGAACTTTTGGAATGCAAACAACCAAAACATCTTCATTTAAAACAGACAGTTATGCCTGTAGTTCTGTACATTTGTGAGCTGCAACTATAATAGTCTGGATATGTAATTTCTTGGGTGTGTGTGTGTGTGTGTGCATATGGGATGCAAAATAACATACATACAAAATAATAGTAGGAGACACATATACATGATATTGAGATCCACAGCTTCATCATTTAGGGTTTTTTTTCACACAAAAATATCAATAAACACAAAATTTTATACAACTATTGGAGCTTCTTGTCCTCATTTTGGAAATTCCTCAAAAAAATGTCCAAGATCCACCCCTTTCCAAACGTGTTGCCTAATCGCCATGATGGGAAGAGGAGTGTCAAAGAGAGAGAGCAGGTTGGACTCTGAGGGTCGTGGAGAGGGGTATAAATCTGAGCTGCTGCAGGTCCACTGATGCTCACAGGAAGAGACACACAGACAGACAGGATGGACATGAAGCTGCTGTTACTGACTGTTGTTCTTCTCTCCTCACCGCTCCTCACACTATGTGACCCGCTGTGAGTATCAAACACACTGTTTGTTCATGGAGTCACAAATAGATCTGTTCTCAAACGCTCTGATTTGATCTCCTCAGATATGTTCTCTCAGCTCCTAATTTGCTGAGGGTGGGTTCCTCAGAGAATGTGTTTTTGGAGGCTCAGGATTACTCTGGAGCAGCTATTGACGTGAAGATCATAATAAGGAACCACCCCAAAAAAGACATAGAGATATTGTCTAAATCAGTGAGACTGAGTGGAGACAGCAACTTCCAAATCCTTTCAGATATAAAGGTGACACAACTTTGAAACAATGTTATGCTTGTGTAGGCATATATGTGATGCATCATGTACAATTAAACAATTTAATTTGTAAAATGCCTTTTAATTTATTCTAATTTGGCTATTTATTCTAATTTAATTTTCTGTCATTTAGATCCCTGATGATCAGAATTTCTTCTCTGTTGATCCTCTGGAGAAGCAGTATGTGTATCTACAAGCTCAGTTTCCATCTGTCACTCTGGAGAAAGTGGTCATGCTCTCATTCCAGTCTGGATATATATTTGTACAAACAGACAAGCCCATCTACACCCCTGCTAGCACAGGTACAGTTAAGTGATAAATAAATAAATATATATACACACACAAATATAGAGTGCATTAATGTTGCATCAGCATGGCATCAAAAATCTTGTGTGTATTTTCAGTACAAAAGAACTTTGTATTGTTTCTGTTTTAATGTACTTTTAAAGTTTGAATCACATTAAATGCAAAATTTGTATGTTAGTGAATTATTTTCACGAAAGATCCAGCCCCGTCACCGTCACACAGCCACTTGCACATATTTTGCGCGTGAGCTGTTAAACCACTTAATGACATTGCTCATTGACATCCATGGTACATGTGCGCAATATACTAGCAATTAAAATTTGGCACATCTGGAGTGTCAGTGGCCTCTGGGTGGTTCCACGAAATGGAATTGTCCAATGTTTTGGACAAAGAAGGTCTTTGTGACTATGAATTACACTGTGTGTCAAATAATCTGAAGCTATAAGTTTTCAAAAAGTGCATCATATGTTGAAATACAAGATATGCACAATTAGACTGTTCTAGCTACTAGCCTAGTTATTGTGAACTAAAATGGTAATAATAATACATTAAACTTTCAAACAAAGTATTCCAGTGTCTGCTTTAACCTCTTTTGCAGTTCAGTACAGGATTTTCTCTTTGACGCCCAACTTGAAGCCACTCAGTCAGTCTGGAATCACAGTGGAAATCAAGGTAAACCATATCAAGTCATACACACACACACACACACACACATTAATGACATTTTATCTGTATGAGCACAATTGCACTGCCGATATTAGCGGTCAAGGTGTTAAAGCTTGATTTCTGTGTTTCTGAAGAATCCTCAAGGCATCACAGTTTCATCAGAGAAGATATTTCCAATCAAAGGAATGAAGTCTGGAAAATATGTCATTCCTGAGGTTGCCAGGTGTGTAAAACAATGTCAGAACTGAAGCTATTCAACCTGAGATTTTTTTTTAATTTGTTTTTGTATATGGTGTCTGCTTCGGGACAATATCTAATCATTTATCAATAAACAGCAGCAAAACCCTGTTTATGGTATTTATCACCTCTTTAAATGTAATGCAATCTTCATGATTCTGTATGTGTTCTCTTTGTTTCAGTCCTGGGATCTGGAAGGTGGTCACACTGTTCTCAAACACTCCTCAGAAGACGTTTACTGCAGACTTTGAGGTCAAAGAATATGGTAAGATATGTGTCAACAAACTCTTGTTGTGACAGGATTTGATAAGTCAAAGAATGTGTTTGTTTATTTATTTGTGTGTCTGGTTTGGTTTCAGTGCTTCCAACGTTTGAAGTGAAATTAAAGCCCAGTAAGTCATTCTTCTATGTGGGTGATGAGAGTCTGACAGTCGACATTGAAGCCAAGTAAGACAAAATATGTTAAGCTTTATTGTATTGAAAATTAATATACGGTGGCAATGCTCTGATTTAAAATAAATGTATGGTTCTCAAGAATCAACCAGACATCATTAGTTTACACTAACTGAAGTAAATGTTTACTAGCATTAAGTTTTTACAACTGAAATTGAATGTGCTTTCATAGCTACCTGTTTGGACAGAAGGTGGATGGAAATGCGTTTGTGGTGTTTGGTGTGATGGACGGTGAGAAGAAAATAAGTATTCCTTCATCTCTGCAAAAAGTTCAGGTGAGAGACATTAAACATCTTGCCAAATGGGATCAATATCATTTCTCCTCACCTAGAGGACATTTTAACCAGAAGTTAAACAGCTTTTTACTGTGTCTTGTAGACTGATGTTGCTGTCTTTATCATATATGAATAGATCATGACAGGAGAGGGTACTGCAAAACTGACCAATCAGATGATCACTAAAACCTTTCCCGACATTAACCAGCTGGTTGGTCGATCAATCTATGTTTCTGTCAGTGTTTTAACAGAAAGTGGTAAGACTCAACAGATACTGTACATCTGTATGCACATGTTTACATGCATGTGTGTGATTGTATGTGAGAAGCTCATTGTTTGTGTGTTTCAGGCAGTGAAATGGTGGAAGCAGAAAGGAGAGGCATTCAGATTGTGACGTCACCGTACACCATCCACTTCAAAAAAACAGCACACTTCTTCAAACCTGGAATGCCCTTCGACGTCTCGGTATAAAACATTGATAGTTGAGAACCTGAAGGTTTATAGGAACTGAGGAACAATTTCATCAATTTATTAACAGACATCACTCTTGTTTTGGTCTGGGTTCTATAAAAGGTCTATGTAACAAATCCTGACCAGACGCCTGCTGTAAATGTGGAAGTGGAAGTGGTGGCCAGTCAGGGGGCTGTCAAAGGTCAGACAAGAGACAATGGCATTGCGAAGGTCACAGTCAACACTCCGGGAGGATCTTCTACACTAGAGATCACTGTAAGACCTGCCTAGGTGTGCAACAAGCGGTTTATTTACGTTTATTTGTTGTCTGTGTGGATCAGCATGCTTTTTTTTCCAGGCAAAGACCAAAGATCCACAATTAAGAGATGAACAGCAGGCAGTGAAGCAGATGACGGCTCAGGCCTATATTCCCAAAGACGGCTCCAAAAACTACCTGCACATCGGCATTGATGCGGCTGAGCTTCAGATAGATGATTCAATAAAGGTCAATCTGAACACTGGACAAAGTCCAGGAGTCAAAGATCAAGACTACACATACATGGTAAAGATAATGGTTATTTCTTATTCATCTGCACAACAAATGCATCAAATAATTACATCTTTATTTGATTACTACCACAGCTTGTGTTTGAAACCAAACAAAGTTGCTAAATATATATTCTACTCATCTGCTTCCTTTTCAGATCTTGAGTAAAGGCCAGATTGTAAAAGTAGACAGGTTTAAGCGAAGAGGACAATCTCTAGTGACTCTACCTGTGCCTGTAACCAAAGACATGGTGCCATCCTTCCGCTTTGTGGCTTATTATCATGTGGGCTCGTCTGAGGTGGTGTCTGATTCAGTCTGGGTTGACGTGAAAGACACATGCATGGGAAAGGTTCGTCAACCATCAGTAGCTAAGTAGCTGATGTGCCAACTAGGCCTGTTTTTTGACACACCCTCTCTTGTTTTAACTACAGCTCCAGATTAAGGTGAAGGGCAAGATGAATACCTATGGCACAGGAGATGAGGTCAAGCTGCAGATAACTGGAGATCCTGGCGCTAAAGTTGGTCTGGTGGTGGTTGACAAGGCTGTGCATGTCCTTAACAAGAACAGACTTACCCAGACTCAGGTGAAGGAGATTCTTCAAACTTCACAGTGCAACATGATGTTTTTGGCCTAAAACATACATAACTGGTGTCTTTTTTGCACCTCTAGATCTGGGATGCCATAGAGCAGCATGACACCGGCTGTACAGCAGGAGGAGGAAGGGACAGTATGGGGGTTTTCACTGATGCAGGTCTGATGTTTCAGTCCAACACTGCAGGAGGAACCAACACCAGAACAAGTATTATTACTATTATTGTCTTATTCTAAAGTTTTATTCACTCAACAAAGAGATTTCCAAGGGTTACTAAGCTGTCCTTCAACTAAGGCATTTAAAATCCTACTAACTGTATAATTTTGGTTCTAAATCTGAGGCATTATATGTGTAGCAAGTGTTTTTTTTTTTTCTCACATGTACTTTGTCCGATTGTTCCTTTTGTCTTTGGTCAGATTTTTAATGTTGCACTGTTACTTTTCTGTTATTTGTCTCCCCATGTCTTAGTTCCGTGGTTTTGGAATATACTTGGATTAAGTTTACTAAATAGATCTTGTTGCTTTCAAATTCTTTAACATCACCAAAGTATTTTTTTTACAATAACATAATTGATTCAAATGAATTGTCCTCTAGTTCTTGAGTGTCCCAAACCTGCAAAGAGAAAACGAAGAGCTGAGAGTCTCCTGAAGATCACTAGTACACTGGGTGAGAAGCTACATTTTACTCAGATTTTGCTCTTACAATTCAAATCAGAAATTATATTCTGGGCATTTTCTTAAATCCCTTATATACTTTTTTTTGTCCTTTGCTTAGGAGTAATAAAAATGTAAATGTACATATATGCTGTATGCTTTCCTCCCAAAAACAGAATAGCACAATTAATGACAGTGGTCAGAAAACAGCAGTTAATAAAGCATGTGATTATAGTGATGTGCATGTTTGACCAGCTCAGCACTCTAGACAAGACATGTCATGGTTGTTCATGTTGCACTTTACACAATACACTGCTTTAATGCAAACAGCTTTACAGTATTAAAGCCGTGTAACATTCAATTAGTATTTTTTTTTCTCATGTCTGACCTCGATAGACTAAAGAGACAAAATGATCCAGAGAAGATTTTCATGCCTAAAAAGGCAGAGCCACAGATACCTACAATTGTCACAGACCAATGGTAGTTTGAAGGCGTTTACCAGCCAGAAAGATTAAATAAATTTTGTTTTGGCAAGCTGTTTCGATTGAACAAACACCAGTTTGTTTCTTTGATTTTGCCTCAAGTATATCTGGAACCCAAAGCCCTTTTCATTTAGGTCACTTCAGTTCTCAAACACGTTTCCATGTTTTGGGGATCTCTGTAGTTCTTATACTCCCCTCATTGTTCTACACTAACATTGTCTTCTCAGCTGGAAAATACTCCAGTGAACTGAAACCGTGCTGTGTTGATGGGATGAGGGAAAATAAACTCGGCTACACGTGTGAACGAAGAGCCAGGTACATCGCTGACGGAAAAGACTGTGTCGATGCCTTCCTGCACTGCTGCAACCAGATGAAAACCCACAAAGACACGAAGGATGAAGATGAGGAGATGGCTCTGGCTCGCAGTAAGTATATGAACTGATGGCACCGATAGCTTGTGCAGTGCTTTTGGGAAGCAATCAATGCATGGAATAAATAGAAAATGGACCATCCGATTCTCACTTGAACACGGATCTGGGGGCAGTGATTGACAATGGTATTTTGAGTCTTGGGTAGTTTGGAAAGTAGTAATTATGGATAATAGTGAAAGTGGATAGTCACCAGAGAGAATAATGATAACACTTATTTGATTAGGTTATCTGATGTGTTTTTCCCTTTTTTTTCCCCTCTTGATCTGATAAAACAGGTGATGACGATGATGACTATTATACAGACTCTGAAGAGATCGTGTCACGTACGCAGTTCCCTGAGAGTTGGCTTTGGGAGGAGATTGATCTATGTGACAATTGGTGAGTAGGAGACCTTTAGATAAATCTTAAAACATCTCATGATCTCAGCTGACAAGTTCATGACTTCCTCCGAAAAAGAGTAGGCTATGCACTGTCTTCCTATTTCTTTTCTTTTATTTATATTTTGCTTTATGCATTTTATGTACTGGCTCACTCTAGAATGTGTTTTTAGCTCAACAACATGAAATAACATCCACTAATGTAATTCATAAATGTTAATAGGAAAGCATTAGTGATATGCAACAGTATTTAATGTGCTTATTTAAAAAAAACAAAACAAAAAAACAACAACATCGGCATCTTATCCTGGTAACACATAAATGCTCCTGGCCGCCCAGCTTATGGTGCTTCATTAGGCTCATAAACAAGAACTCTTTAATTTACTCTGTAATTTCTCATATTCCATATGTGTAATTTCTCATATACTGTATATCTCATATTCCAGTCCAACACCAGCCATAGAAAAGGTGATCTACCTGAAAGACTCTATCACTACCTGGCAGATCTTGGCTGTCAGTCTGTCACCAACACTTGGTAAAGTGAAGCTGCAAACCCAGAATACATGCTCTGAAAAACGACATTAGCATCCAGGAGCTGCTACTTTAAGACCTTCTGTGTGTCTGTGTTCCTCCTCAAAGGCATCTGTGTAGCAGAACCTGAGGAGATGGTTGTTTTTAAACACCTTTTCATTGACCTCAAGATGCCTTACTCAGCTGTGCGCGGTGAACAACTGGAAATCAAGGCCATTATTCACAACTACACCCCAAAGAAGCAGAAGGTAGATTAGATTTAATATTAAAAATTAATTCAGTTTATATGTACACTATAGCTATATGTGTTGTAGTAAACATTTCTGCTTTAGTCAAATTAGTCCTTGGGCTGCTCATGACTCAATCTGAAGGAAAGTGTAGTGTTTGTGCTAAAGGAGGAATATTTCCTATCATCACACATTTCATATTAATTTAATTTGGAGGAAGTTTTGTCTAGATAATGTATTTAAGTGATTTGAGTCTCATTCTCCTGTTTTCACCAGGTACGTGTGGAGTTCATGGAGACAGAAGATGTTTGCAGCGCTGCCAGTAAGAAAGGCAAATACAGAGCGATAGTAACCGTTGACAAAGACTCCAGCACAGCCGTTCCATATGTGATTATTCCCATGACGCTGGGAAATCACATGATTGAGGTGAAAGTTTCAGCATATGATTCTGTCCACACTGATGGAGTGAGAAAGCCGCTGAAGGTGGTGGTACGTCTGATGGGAAATTCTGTCACTTTTCATTTTATTTGGTCATTCCTATTATCAGTAGATCTTTGTCATTTTGACTAGATAACCTAGATCATCAGAGGTAGTTAACACTCTCTTTCTCTTTCAGTCTGAGGGTGTGCTGGTTCCATTACAAAGAGAAAAAATGGAGCTCAATCCTGCTAAGAATGGTGAGATTTACTGTGGACCAGAAACTTGCATTCAGTCACAAAAAACAGTGAATTAATGTGACTTTACCTTAGGCCAGTTAACACAAAAACATTTATGAATAATATTACAACTCCTGGCCTTTTCTTGCTCAGTACTCACCAAATGTGTACAAATTGTAATGAGCACATGATTTATGACTCTTTCTCCATCTTTCTGTTCTTCTCTATTTCTCATCCCAAATGGAACAGGAGAAAAAACTATACTTCTTAAAACTGACATACTAGCTGATCGGGTTCCAGACACACCTGCTAATACGTACATATCGATTACTGGTAAGAAAAAGGATGTTTTCAGTGAAAGATTGATTTTTTTTTAGGGGTTTAGCCTATCTACAATCATACTGTCTATTTTTCCATGTTCACAACAAAATTGTTGCATCCTTACCTCTGTATGTGTAAACCCACTGGCGGTTGAGCCACAAGCATTTTTTTTATATGTTCTATGTTTCATACATATTCTCGATGACTGCTTTAAAAAGAGTGAAAAAAAGACATTGCTAATGCAGAAAAGCTGCCTCTTTTTCCGAATTATGTAGATAACAATATCTTTCTTTCACTATCTCTTCTGAGAAATTTTCTGTCAAATCGTTCTCTATGTGCAGTAGAGAAATATTTGAGAATCTGTCCTGTGCCACTGAAGATCAGAGCAGTGTCTTATTTTCCTCATAACTGAGAAACTTATTTCTGATGTAGCCAGACCAATGGGCAGTGTGAGTGCAAGTTACAGTAGTCTGAAAAAGTTTGGATATTTGTCCTTCTGTACTTTATATTTAAGTTTCTCAAGAGTGATCGGAAGAAAAAAGAGTCCTCCCATATATCGCAACCAGTTGTGAATCATGAGTCGTGACTCGCGAGGCCATGGGGCTTAAATATAATTGAAATTAATTTAGCCCAAAACATACTTCTTCTGTCCACTAATATAATAAGATAATACAAATAAAATGAGAAAATATTAATTCTTCAATTTCCATATTTTATTGTCGGCAGCCATAGCACTCTGCAGCCTAAGACTGGTTGCCCACTGAAGCTAAGCAGGATTGAGCCTGGTCAGTATCTGTATGGGAGACCTCCTGGGAAACTAGGGCAGATCCCCCCACCTAAACTCCTCCTATGCTCTCTCACAAGCGCTGCATTTAACGACCTTCACAGGAATCCCATGTCACTCATTGTGTATCGGTGTAGCAGCTGATAAGGAAAAAACTCTGAATAAAATAGAAAATATACCTTTCATCGCATGTCGTTTTTAGAATATGGCGTCTGATATTTCTTCAGGGCAACCTGACTATTCTGATTCCCGCACTCTGGTGTCGAGTCAAACCAGCTCAAACAACAGCGTGGGTGTGTCCACTACTGAAATCAAATCTGGAAATATGACAGAATTTCGAAATTTAGATTTTCCGACCATGCGAATAAGGTTATGAAAATAAATTAAAAGTTATGGATTTTATTACAGATCACACTAGAAATGCATTACACCTACAGAATATCCAGATCCACTAGGCTATTTACAGTCTGAATTGAGCCGTCAGTTTAAAACCTACCAATCACATTATAAAAGTGTTGCAGAAATGGAAGCTCGTTTTAACAAAGATAATTTAAAAACAGAATACTCAGCCTTCATTCTCTCTTTTATCTCTCCAGGTGAGGAGATCAGTCAGACAATCGAGCAGGCCATCAGTGGAGACTTCATGGGTCGCCTTATTGTCCAACCCGTAGGATGCGGAGAGCAGAACATGATCTACATGACTCTACCTCTCATTGCTACTCATTATCTGGACAGCACCAATCAGTGGGACACTGTTGGCATTGAGCGCCGCAATGAAGCCATTAACCATATCAGCACAGGTGATTTAGATGCCCTCTTGAAATCTTTAGATCAAAAACAGATAATAAGCAACTGAAAAATATTTATTTTATTTTTTATTTTTGTATAAAGGTTATCAACGGCAGCTGGGCTACCGTAAATCAGATGGATCCTATGCTGCATGGATAGACAGGCCAAGCAGCACATGGTATTTTAATTTCAATCATTTTAATTTAGTTTATTTTCATTCCCAGTGTCCTCTGTAATCATTTATTATTATTGTTTTTGAGATTATTGGTAGAAAATTATTCATTCATTCATTCATTCATTCATTCATTTTATTCTATCTGTTAAAGGTTGACAGCATATGTGGCCAAAGTCTTCGCCATGGCCAATAACTTTGTTATTATAGAAGATCATGTGCTCTGTAGTGCTCTCAAGTGGCTGGTTCTCCACAAACAACTGCCAGATGGCTCCTTTAAAGAGGATACAGCTGTAGTTCATGCAGAGATGGTGGTAAGGTTGAATGTCATTATGACAGACTGAATTTTAACTCGCCTGTAGAAGAGAACGGGAATGGAAGCTAGCAGTATAGAACAACATTAAAAGTAAATACTGTGACCTACAATTAATGTTTAAAATGCAATTAATTATCATTTTCTTAGTGCTTTGTGTTAAGCCACTCTCCCTCGTGGAAACTTAAAGAAGCATATGTCTCGACTCTCGAGATCATTTCACTATCAGATAAGTTCTCAGATCTCTCTTTCAAACTTACCTGCAGTCGTGAATGCAGTGATGCTCTTTTACCTCAGTCGGCTGCTGGATTTCATGTGATTTCTCAGTGATAATATAACTCATTTGATCAAAAGTAATTCCAAACTTCGTGAGGCACACAATGACATTCTGTGATCAAATACAATCAACTTTTTAACACTCTCCACAGCGCCAGCTAGTGCATTTAGTTATAACTGTCTTTTATTTTTAAAAATCAGGATTAGGATTTATCTGTGTCTGCGTCCCAATGTACATACTATCCATCCCAAATTCTATGTGATATTAGTAATTTTCAATACTATTTAGGGCAGTATGCACATTGGGACGCAGGGATTGATTACCTGCATTTATGGCCAGCGAAGCAACACATTAAAAATCTGAATAGTGTTTTTATTTTTCAAATAATAATTACAGATTGAATATTTGAATGTTCAACTATTTGTGCACATCCCTATTACATTCCCCTGAAAAAATAAAAATAAAACCAAAAAATCTCGGGGGGATGCAAAGGTTTTGCGAGTGACCATAATGTTTCTCAGGGGAACACAAATGCTTGGCGAACAAACACGTTTCTTGGGGGAACACAAACATTCTATGAGCAAACACAAAGTTTCTTAGTGGAACTTGAAAGTTTTTGAGAGAACACCAAGGGATTTTTTTTTTATCTTATGAATTATGAACAAAAGCAAGATTTGCAATAGGCTACCTATATGGTCTGTCACTGTCTCACAATATTTTATAGTCCTGCAGTCCTAGACAAAATATATATTTTTGCAAGCAAGCTTTACTGATTTAATAATAAAGGGTTTATTTGTCCCTTATTCCAGGGTGACGTACGGGGCAAAGATGCCGAAGCCTCTCTAACAGCCTTTGTCGTGGTTGCCATGCAAGAGGGCAGAGAGATCTGTGCTGGATCAGTTGGTGTAAGTACACCTCTTCCACCACTCTGTTTGCCAGAACTATTAAGAATGAACAGTTGCATTTTTACACTCTTCATCTTGGTTTTAACCTTTAACACACACTTTTATAGAGTTTGCAAGAAAGTATCAAGAAGGCTGTTTCTTTCTTGGAGGGTCGACTTCCAAAACTGACCAATCCTTATGCTGTTGCGATGACATCCTATGCTTTGGCCAATGAGAACAAACTCAATAAAGACATCTTGATGAAACACTCCACCCAAGGAGAAGGTCAGTAAAGCCATCAGGTCATCAACAAGAGATGCACTTTGCAACAGTCCTCACTCTGAGTGTAAATCATGGAAAAATAAAAGTTTTGTGACAATGATGTTGCTTGTTAATGTCTAAAATGGTAATAGAACAGGTACGGCGGGAACAGCAAGACAATGTTTCTATTCCTGTTTTGTGTTTTAAACAGCCGGTCGGTTTTGGACTGTCTCTGGACAGCATCATCACTCACTAGAGGCGACAGCTTATGCTATTCTGGCGCTTGTGAAGGCAAAAGACTTTGATACAGCAGGAGAGGCAGTGCACTGGCTCGCCAGACAACAGTCTCACTATGGAGGATCTGGCACCACACAGGTACACTAACACCTCATCATTCGACTGTGATTAAAACTTTGACTGACACTGCAGGACAAAATAACAATGCTTTTCTGTCTTTTCTAGTCGACCATCATGGTGTTCCAGGCCGTGGCAGAGTATCGCACACAGGTGAAGGACCAACAAAACTTCAATCTGGATGTGGAGCTGTCCATGCAAGGAAGAAGCAATCCTGTCAGATGGACTATCAAAAAAGATAACGCACATCTTACACGGTCAGACAGGGTGAGGAGCAGCACATCCACTAGATTCAAATTCTTTGCTGCTCATGTCAGTTATGTTTTTGTTGGGTTATGAGAGTTTAGTTGTTCATCGTCCATCATTTTTACTGTCTATGTCATTTCTTTGGACAATATCTTTATGTATCTCTATTATACTATGGACTGATACTCAACAGTGTTAACTCGACAGGTGGACATAAACAAGGACTTCAATGTGACTGCAAGAGGAACTGGAACAGCCATTCTCTCAGTGAGTGTTCATGAGCGTTTATACAGTCAACAGCAAGATTAAAGTGTGTAAACATCTAATGTTTTTTTCAGGTTCTGACGCTGTACTACGCCAGACCTGCTGAGAAGAAATCTGACTGTACATTCTTTGATCTGACTGTTAAAATGGAGAAAGACAATGAACGTAAGACTGAGTTTCTTCCCTTTCTGTGGCACTTTCCATATATACTGAGAACAAATAAAACCTCCCAAACCCTTCATTTTGTGTTGGTTGTTGATTTTAATTATTACCATGTTTTTTGTTCTTTAGCAAATCAAGAAGGAGCCATTGAAACTTACAAGCTCACTATGGATTTCTAGTATGTGCACATATATTCTAATACGTTTATTCTTATGGCAAGTGCAATTTGATTTAAAATTGATAAGCATGTGTTTATTTTGGCTGTTTTCTCACTTGGTTTGATTAATTGGTCGGAGCCCAAGTTACCTGCTTACCAGCATAAACAGAAATATATACGTAGATGCCTCATTAGCGACTGTTTCTATGGCGCAATATTTGTAGCGGTCAACTTGACGTCATTCACCATACTAATCACTGAATATTCGAAAGATGCCACAATCCTGCACAGCTGATGGTCTGCGAACCCAACGGCTCTGTGCGAGCCTACAGTATGGTGAATGACATCAAGTGGACCTTTCCAAGATGGCGGCCGCATCTACTTGCCTGGAGAAGTCGAATAGGGCGTCTATATGAGTATAACTACATAATGACTCCGACAGAGACTCCAGTTTCACTGTTCTGACATGAATGCAACTCGCATTACAAAGATAGTTTATTCAGAGACGAACAGCACTGTGTTAATACAATATAATAATTCTGAGGTCAAACAGACTCAGGTTCACACCAAAAGCTTTACTTTGAAAACAGCCTTAACAGAGACAGAGAAGATGGAGCAAAATTACAAAACTTGTTAATAAAATCTGCTCTTGATCTCCATCTTCACAGCTACAAAAGTGATAAAACTGATGCCACCATGACTATTCTGGATATTGGCATACCGACTGGATTTACTGTGGATAGCAGAGATTTGGAACAGGTATTGTGATAATAAACTAATGAAGTGATGCCTCACATCTGTATAATTTTTAAATTATTAAGTTAAATTACACCATTCTAGAACATCCTTACTCTGGCATCGCTAGAGGTTTTAATCTGAACAGCTATCACTAGCATAGCTCTTTAGAATTACATCAGCCTGTTACGATCAGATAAGTTCTGTTGAGTCCATCGAACAAACTTTATAAGAAAATAACTATTCTGTAATATTACTGTACCTGCACTGACATGATCAGACGAAAACAGAATTTGTCCTGAATTGGGCTGGGAAATGACACTAACTGCAACACTGACACTATTATTGAACTGAACTGAATCAACATCGAACTGACCTGAGACAAATAACAACACTGTTGTATTCTGTAGAGGTACTTACAGCTGAATTTAACTCGTTTTTATGAATTTTGCAATTTTGACATAGTTGAACTGCATTAACACAGCTGACTCATGACCCTATCTGAGCTGAAATTTTGCCTTGTGATTAATGAATTTTACAACATTTTGACACTGTTGTCTGGTTTAATGCGACGCTGCTTTGGAACAATTTCTGTTGAATAAATGCTATATAATTCAATGTGACTTGATTGTGCATGCACATATACATACATACATACAAGCAGGACATAAAGCATTTTTATCATATCATGCATTCATTTATTTCTTGTTTCCTTGCCCTCAGTTATCCACAGGGAGGGAGAGATACATTCAGAAATTTGAGATGGACAAAGTGCTGTCAGAGCGAGGATCCCTCATCCTCTACTTAGAAAAGGTATGTCAGCAAACTATTGTTCTGTGCCAATGGCCAGCCTGAAAAGTACGTGCTTTTGCTTTATTTCTATAAAATATTGTTGAATTCTTGATTCTGATTGGCTGACAAAGTGCTCATTAATTTTCAGTTACTGCACAGTCATAAGGTTGCATGTCACTGTGTGTTCACCTTTGTGTACAGTGTGGCCTGCATATTATCCACCTTTTTCCTAACGAGCCTATGCGTTTTAAATTATGGGAAGCACTTCCGGTTTGGGGAAGTTCCACTCTAAAGGACTGCAAGAAATAATTTCAAATCAGAGGATTGCGTTACAAATAATTCCTATCCATTATTTTGATTGAATGGGCTGAAGTTAGGAGAATAATGTTACGTTCATGTGCCATGATATAACATCGATATCTATAGAATAGCTTTAGAATAGCTCCTCCCGATTTGCATTTGTGGTCTGCTCTCCCGATTTAGTTTATGATATAAACCATGAATAATTCCCTGGAATGCACTAAGATTCGTTCATTTTTCTCCCCAAATCCTCATGTCTCTTTCCAGGTTTGATTTCACATGGATGTTCTAAAATTTAATAGTTACGGAATAATGACATAAGTTACTATAATGATATTGAATACATCCTTAATATTTCTGCGGATAGAAGGAGGATCTTTAGGAGTTATTCAATGTGTGTTGAAAGTAATTTGTTAATGTTTTTACACTTTTACATTTCCTTTTAATGATCAGTGGTTGAAGGGTGAGTAAAATACCTCATTGTATCCAGTTTTTGAAAATGCTTATTGCATTCATAGAGCGAACCTTTTGCTGATTGTTTACAGTGTAAACGGAAGTTACTCCCATAATGTGCATTATGGGTCATAGGAAAAAGTTGGATAATCATATTTCACATACAGTAGTATGGCAACACTTTATTTCGATAGTCCACTTTAGACATTCTACTAACAGTAAGTAACTTTGCAACTACATGCCAACTAGCAGTCATTAGAGTATTAGTAGATTGTCTGCTTAATATCTTCTAACACTTTATTTTGATGGGTCCACAACATACAACATACTGAGTATGAGAAACTTTGTAAGTATATGTCAACTTATTCTACTAACCCTAAACCTAACCTACTGAGAGTTAGTAGACATGTAGTTGCAAATTAATGAGAATTAGTTGACATGTAGTTACAAAGTTACTTATAGTTAGTAGAATGTCTAAAGTGTTATAATAGTGTATAATATTATAAGACAAAGTACAGATGTGACATATGGCCGTATGCCCCACCCCCACCAATTACTTGTTGTTTGTGCACATGTTAACATGTTGAGTTTCCAGTGTGCAATATGATATGTAATTATAAATTTGCTTTGGTTTCTGTTTTATCAGGTTTTGCGTACAGAGAAAGAAAGAATTGCCTTCAGAATGCACAAGATGCATAAAGTGGGTCTGCTACAACCTGCTGCAGTCACAATATATGAATATTACTCACCAGGTGAGCTATTGGTGCATGTGCGCGCACACGCAGGCACGCACACACACACACACACACACACACACAGAGAGAGAGATTTATGTTTGATTAAACTGTAAATCATGTATTAGGTACATACATACATATATTAGGTAACACAAGTTTTTTGTAAAAACACTAAACAAACATTGATGACATTGAGTTTCCAATCCTGCTCAAAGTCCACTCAATAAATAATCTTAATTTGGACACACATTTTTCTCAGCATATATTGTAATATTGCTGTATTTTGAGAAAATATAAGTACCACATGACTGTACGTCAAAAAAAAAAGAAAGAAAAAAGAAAGAAAAGATGTCACATTTTATTACAGTCAGAAATAATGTAAAATGAAACATTTACAAACTATATAAACATGCATTTTAGCTCCCTTCACATCACAATAACACCACATCCTTTAATGTATATTGAACAGAAATGACAAATACAAGTATTAAACCAACATAAAATATAGTGCCATTTATTATAAACAACATGAATTTTAAACAGCTTTCCTAAATTTGTTAATTTAAAGTGAAACTGAAAGTAGTGGTGTGTGTGAAATACACTATACAAATAACCTTGGGGCCACATAACTTTATCCAAATGTGTGCGCTTTGTGCACATTTGTGTGCTTACCATTAATTGCATTATGTAAGTCACTTCAGAAGAGATAATAAAGTAATTTATATATTCCAGAAAATGTGGAAATTAAGATTAATTTAATGAATTAATTTGCATTTGATGAATCATGTCTGGTTGATTCATATCTATTTTGTGTGTGATTTTCAGATAGACGCTGTACAAAGTTCTTCCACCCTGAGAGGGAGGATGGCGCTATATACAGACTGTGTAAGGGAGACCTGTGCCAGTGCGCAGAAGGTATTATCAGCCACAAATAATAGTTTACAAAATACATACTTTTATTTGGTTCCTTGCAGTCCACTTATAATGTTAGCCGCAAGATTTGTCCTAAATTTAGTAGTTAAACAATCCAGCTTGTAATGTGCTCAACAGACTGCAGAAGTTGGACTAAAATTATCTATATTGCCAGATTTAAGCCTTGGAGAAGTTATGATTTAGTTTATTCTGAAATGTGAATGAGGAGATATAAACACATTTGTCTGTGATCACAAGTGTTTATTTGCATGTATGAAAATTATCATTTTTTCTGAACACAGAAAACTGCAGTTACCAGAAGAAAAACGATGTCAAAGAGGATGAGCGTTTCGTTAAAGCCTGTGAAGCTGGCATGGATTATGGTAAATGCATTCAGTTCTGTGTGTTAATTCATGTTCATGACTCATACTTCCAGAAATTAAGATTCACTATTTACTCATTTTGTTCTATCTTAATGCTCCACTTGTTTGTTCCTGTTGGGATGCAATATAAAAGTGTTATACACTGCTTTTTCATAGAGGCTATGTCTGTTAAGCAACAATAATTGCAAGCACACAAAGGTTGTTGTTTTGCTCTGAAAAAAAGTGTAGTACATCATGAGGAAATAAATGATGACAATTTTGGGTAACCTTTAACCCTTGTACAAATGCAATATTAAAAATGATTGGCTTGAGCCTTAAAGTTACATGTAGCTAATGATATAATATGCTTGACAGTTTATAAAGTCACAGTGGTGGGGATGGATTTGAAAAAAGACTCTGACATCTATGATATGAGGGTGGATCAGGTACTAAAAGAAGGTATGGTTCATTATTCCCTCCGCTGATCATGAAATTCACTTGAAATATTTCTGATTCCTGTTAAAAGCAGTTGTCCTTCTCCATTAATGCTCTACAGAGGGCTAAATTGCACTGCAGTGGAATTGTTTCCTAAATGCTATTCCGTCCTGTAGGCACTGATGAGGAAGTTGAGGGGAAAGTGAGACAATTTTTGGCTCGTCCCAATTGCAGAGAACCTCTGGGATTAGCGAAAGGCAAGTCGTACCTCATCATGGGCAAATCCGTTGACCTGCCAAAGCTCGGGGGAAGGTAAGTGTCCACTGTGTGTCTTCAAGATAGCAGGATTTGCCTAAAGTTTATGCATTTGAAGTCTGTAGAGTGTTGTACATGGCTGAATTACTTGACAATATTTGTGGTAGAAACATTTGCAAAGTTCTATTTTATGTTATTTAAATGATGCGATTTTAAAAGACGTACAGTTCATATAATACAGACGAATACACAAATTTTATGATTAATTAGTGTTGTCAAAAGTACCGACCACGATACCATTCGGTAATGAAAATTTTAAAAACGTCCATTTCCAGCACCGTTGAGCAGCGCTGACTGGCTATAGCGTTCATGCACTCAACAGATATGACTGTGATTGACTATTAGTGGGAAATGGGCGTTTTTTTGTTTGTTTTTTTTTCAGTTCTGAATGGTATCTCGGTCTGTACTTTTGACAACACTACGATGAATACTTTTTTTTTAATTATAGTAGAGTTTGGCAGATTTATCTCTTTTTTTTAATTATCGGCTTTGACCAATACTTATTTTTTTTCCTGTTTTACAAATATGTTGGACATTTATTTTGAAGGCCAATACCTGGTTATTCATTGCAAGAAAACAAAAACATTTGTTGAAAAGTGGTGTAAATATTTTTCAAAAATATGTAAAACCAAAATGAATATTTCATATGATTTTAAAAACAGTTTGTCTATGTATTTGTTTATGTTTTGTCTTCACTTTTCTGTTGTTTTTAGTTTGCAATACATCTTGGGAGAGCAGACCTGGATTGAATACTGGCCTACAAGACAGGAAAGCCTAATTAAAGAACACAGGGAGCGATACATCGGCATCTCTGATCTTGAGAATAGCCTTCTCAAAGAAGGATGTGCTACATAATCATCTAACCAAAATGTGTTGATTACAGAAAGTTAAATGTCATCTCTTGCTAAGTTTTCATGAATCTTCTTTATTGTTTCATGCAAAACACTTGTAATTATATATATACATTATATATATATAAAAGTGTAAAATTGATAAGTTTAAACATTTGTAATGTTCTCTATGTTCTATTGTGAATAAAATATTGGCTCATGTGATTTTAAAGTCTTTTAGTTTAGATTTTATTCAAATTTTAAAAAATGTCCCAACATTTCCAAAATTCAGGTTATATATTCACGGTAGGAAAATTACTAAATATTTTCATGGAACATGATCTTTACTTAATATCCTAATGATTTTTGGCATAATAGAGAAATCGATCATTTTGACTCACTCAAGGTATTTTTGCAATGTAATTGATGTTCCTGAAACATTCTTTCAATAATTCAAACACCTGATGTGAACAAGCACTGAAAGAAAGACAAATAAGAACACAAACTACAACTTCCTTCAGCCACAGCCTTAGATGAACTGAAGATATAAGACATTAAATCTCTCAAGATCTGATTAACACTAGAACCGCCAGAGGTTGCTGTATACCTAAAAGTGCCAGCGGGTAAATTTTACCCATATGCATGGCAACTGTTTTTATATGGCTTAAGAACATATTATTTCATTGTATTATGCCACTGTCTTCACAAAGAAGTGTCTAGAGTCATGAACATTACATTACATCATAGATCTGATTTTTTTTTTCTTGAGGAAACGGCCAGACTAGAATAAATTGCAACACAGTAGCGAACAATAAATGATATGGCAAGACAAAAATTAAATAATAAAACCAAAGTTTGACCAATTATGAGCAACGTTAGGCTAAAACATCTAAATATGATGTCTGGATCACTGTCAGATGAGCCGTCAGATGCTAAGCCGACCAAGACGCATAACTTAACCATCAGACTCTCCATCACTCATGACATTTAGTATTTCTAATACCTACCTTCCATAAATCGCCACCTTTTAGTCATTTTTACTTTATTCTGATGGAACTGATAACCGCTAAATCAGTGAGTGAAAGGCATTGGCTAGGAATGTACAATGGTAAAACATAAGCGGCAAGAAAATGACAGCGCGAAAATACATGCATTATATAGTGGGTAAATTTGAACCGCGCTGCGCTTATAGGTAAAAAAAATGCTCAATTTATTTTATCTGGATTTATCTCATTAATTTTTAACAACATTGGATTGTAAATTACATAATTTTAGTAAAAGTAAATGACTGGGAGACTTGAATGTTTTGTTGAAAATCTGTTATGTACATTTGAAAAACAGTTCTAGTGTTAAACAGTTCCACAAACAGCATTACCAGCTTCAATTATTACTAAACAGATTGAGTTTATTTCTGTCAGAAGTCTACTTAAGTTCTTATTTAGAATTAACTGAGGTTTAGATGTCGATGTCTTATTGAAAATGTTTCGTTTGAGGTTACCATCATGGAGATCAATGTTGGCTCTTGACCCTTGACTTTTGTTGAGTTGCTTCTTTTTCATCTATTGCAGGTGTTTTCAGAAAAAAATTCCAGGTTGATAAATATCAACATGTCTGTTTTACTGACTGCTTTAAGTTCAAAATTTACCAATGCAGTATTAATTAAAATGTAAAGCTCTATCTGTTAGCATTAGTTAATGTGCTGTGAACTAACATGAACATTTTTAAGACCTAACATTAACAAAGATTAATAAATGTCACACAAACACATTGTTTATTGTTAGTTTATGGTAGTTAGCAAATGTTAACAAATGAGACCTTATTGTAAAGTGTTACCAAAACATTTATATATATATATATATATATTTTTTTTTTTTTTTTTCACACATCTTAAATAATCTCAATGATCTATAAGCATTTTGGAAATAATCCTATGAAACAATATTACCAGCACAGTACATACTACTTTATATACCCCCGGTTTCACAGACAAGGCTAAAGCCTAATCCTAGACTAAAATTTAAGTCTGAGCTGTTTCAACTGAAAGAAACTTGCACTGACTGATCTTAAAATATATCCGTGCCTTTGTTCTGTCTAAAGATTTTTTTTTTAATCATTAATAAAAATTACTTAAATGTCCTAATTTAACTATGGCCTAATCCTGGCTCATTCCAAGCCCTGTCTGTGAAACCGGGCCTATATGTACTAATTTATCATTCAAATTTAAGTACAAGGTAAGCAAATATGAATAAAAAAGGAAAATAAAAAGTAGGATTAGGCTTAAAGGAACACTCCACTTTTTTGGAAATAGGCTCATTTTACAACTCCCCTAGAGATAAACACTTGAGTTTTACGGTTTTTGAATCCATTCAGCTGATCTCCGTGTCTGGCGGTAGCACTTTTAGCTTAGTTTAGCATAGATCATTGAATCGGATTATACCATTAGCATTTGCTCATCAAAAATGACTAAAGAGTTTTGATTATTTTCATATTTAAAACTTGACTCTTCTGTAGTTACATCATGCACTGAATGGCTGAATGGATTCAAAAATGGTATAACTCAGCTGTTTATCTCTTGGGGAGTTGCCTATTTCCAAAAAAAGTGGAGTGTTCCTTTAAAAGATGTATTATCCTATGTTATATTATACATCTAGTCGGCAACCTTAGTATTGCAGCCTGAAATGTTTAATAGTCTTTAAATTTTCTATTAGCCTTTAGAACATTATGAATTCATGAAACTAGGCATGCTTCCTCAGGATGACTTGTTCTTCATATATTAAAAGTTTTGATGAGTTTGAATAATGCACTTTAAAGATATAAAAAAATTACTCTTTCCTTTTTTACTGTTAATTTAATATATTGCCATGGAAACATCGTTCAAGATATCCAAAATCCCTTTTCAATTTAAACTCCTCAATATTTTGGCATCATAGTGACAAAGTTTGGTGTGAATTACAAAATTTTCCTACGAGTAGTATGCATGCATTCACAGCCTGTTTTTTTTCTAAAAATCCACATTCAAACCAAAATAGCTGACTTCCTGTTGGTCATAGCTAATGACTGTAAAAGAGAAAGTTGTCCGTCTTGATGAGAGCAGTACATGTACTGAATTTGGTGACTGTAGCAATAACTAACCCCCTTGCTTTTGTTAAAAGATGGCGCTATAGAGCACCTCCTGCACGCCCGTTTCTGAGCTTTTGCCAGTGTTTAACTATCATTAATACTGATGTGTACATGAAGTGTCATGAAATTCAGAGCATGTTAAAGGCCTCAAAAACACCTGAAAATAATAGTAAAGTTTGACTTGTTGCCAGGCCAACAGCATTTACAAGCTCTCAAATCCTTTCATAGTTTTACATCGTCTGTGTTTTGACATGATTCTGATGAAGTTTAAAGCAAATTGGGTAAAATTAAAAGGCTGAATTCAAAGCATTTTGAAAATAACACACTTCCTGCTGCCAGTTGGTGGCGCTATAACTTTGACTTCTAATAGTCACATCTATGTACTTGGTATCATACAATGAATAAACTGCTGAAGTTCAAAATCAAACAATGTGTGCAAAGGTTATTAGACACTTCCTGTTTCTCATTTCTCACCATAAATTTGTCGCCTGGCCAAGGCCAAACCGTTTGGTGGCAATCGGTTGGAAGTCCTAGGACAAGTTTCACAAATTCCAGAGCATGCTTTTCACAAAACCTTTAATAGCCGACTTCTTGTTGGCCCGAGCACTGAATGTCAGCACGAAAGTTGTACTGCCTGATGAGATCTATATGTGTATGAATTTTGATGCCCATAGGTACAACGGTGTGTGCCACATAGCCCCTCAAAATTTGCCTTTTTAAAGGCTGTGCCTTGCATGTTTAAATTACAACAAATAATTTCCTGTTGCCAGCAGGTGGCGCTATGAGTATAACTGAATACTGGCCTTAAGATGTGTTCAGGCCAGGACTCTTATCAAATGTGTGAAGTTTGGGGGGGATCACGTGACGCTTTCCTGAGCCAAGATATACATTAGCTGAGCTCCGCATATGTAGCCTGTCTTTTAGACAGAGAGCAGAAAAAAAGTGATCAACAAACACACTAGGCATCTGGATGCCATCGAGCAACAAGTGATTTATCTACAAGACCGCAGCAGATGCAGTAATCTCCGGCTGCTTGGACTATCTGAAGGGGCCGAGAAGGATGACCCAATTGGCTTTCTGAAAGGGTCACTGACGATCTGGATCCCATTACTTGTGGGCAAAGATATCGAGATCGAACGTGTGCATCGAGTTTACTCCAGAGCTTCAATGGATCACTCCAAACCGCGAGTGTTTCTCTTCAAACTGTTATGCTACAATGACAGGAACTTGATTCTAAATGAAGCAAGACACCACGGTCCTGTGAAAGCAAATGATGGTGCAATGTTGAGTTTCTTCCCCGACTTCTCTCAGGAGCGGGGCTCCTTCAGTACAATACGGAAGGAATTGAAAGAGGCCGGTCTGCAGACCTTTCTTCAGTATCCAGCTATGATGAAGATCGTCATGAAACATGGCGAGACTAAATTAATGCACTCACTGGACGAAGCGTGTCAATTCCTAAGCTCGATTCCCGCTCCTCATTCTCCTGTGATGGACATGGCATAAGGGTTTGATAATACCGAGTGACTTGACTTCTGATTTACTGATCTAGAAATTCATGTGACAATCGTCTACTGGCAGTTTCTTCATGTAGTGTGCAGTTTTCAATGTACATTATGCAATTATTTATGATTGCTTCCTCGTCATAGAGAGTATACATACCCCTATTTTTTAAACCCCATTTTATTACTTGTGTGAAGTCGAAGTTATTCTGTTCTCTTATAATAGGGCTAATGGCCCTATTCTCTGTTCTAGAGAATTGCACATGCTGTCATGTTACTGTCACTGACTAAGACAGGGGAGGGCGGCAGGCTGGGGTTTGTTTTCACCCCAGTATGTAAAAGTTCTATGGGGTGGGTATTCCTTATGCTAATGGGTTTTTCAGTGAGGGAAAAATGGGTTAAAGGCAGACTTGAGATAATTAATTTGCAGTGGTATTACTTTCTCTCATTTGTTCAGCTCACTCATTTGTTTGATAGCAATGACTGAAATGAATATACTAAGTTGTAATATCAGTGGTTTAAATGGCCCCCAGAAACGTACAAGTTTTTTAGAACCATTGCGGAAAAAAAAATGACCAGACTCCGATCAATTGCTTATAAATCTTTCATTATGCTATATCATCACCAAATATTGGATTCATTCTTTTTGTCAACTTGTTTTCTTTGACTTAGGACTGGTTTTGTGTTTCTGTTTGCATCTGATTAATCGTAAGCCTCATTTATCTGAAAGTAGGCACCTCATTTTTTGAGTGAAAAAAGCATTTTTTTTATGAATAATTATATGAAATAAAAAATAAATCACAATATGAAAAAATATATATATATTTGCTCTGTTTCTCACACTAGTGTACTTCGATGTTTAATCAGAGAGTTTGCTTTTAAATACTTTTATTTTGTACAAAATTGCACAAAGTCACACTTATCAAAAATGGCCGGCCATTAAAAGTGAATGGGGAAGAATTAAAGTAAGAGAAACAACTAGTGTTGTTATGTTTGCAAGCATGTTGTGCTTGCAAACATAAAGGCCTTGGACCAGTGCATGTGTGGATGCATGTATACTCACACTATCACACACACACACACCTATGCATACAAACTATTGTGAGTATTAAACCTATTTCATCCTACCCTGAACTACATGCAATACAATTTTATGAATCTGATATTATAACACTCTCTCTCTCTCTCTCTCTCTCTCTCTCACACCAGCAGCAGCACCAGCACAAGGTCGAATCAAATAAAAAAATAATGTACATAGGACATTTAAAACAAACAGAAGTGCTGCACATTTTAGAAAAACAAAATCATAATAAAAAAAATAAAAAAACTCGATGAGTAAATTTTGTGAACAAACTTTGAGGTTGGCTTAAGAAAGTCTAGCTTAAATGTTTGAAATTTGTATGTTTGTAAATTTAGAGTGGCTGTGTTCGAAATGCCATACTATCATGCTACTCTTACTATTTCTGTATCTATCTCATAGTATGCACATTTGCTGTATGCATGAAATGCCCGGATGACCTACTATATTTGCCAGAATCTGCTAAATATAACTCAAGTATACTGAAATCAGTACAGAAGCTGTGTTCTGAATGGCATACTATCATACAACTCCTACTATACTGCAGTATGCTGTGTGAATACTGTGAATAGTATGTGAATTTTCTGTATGCATGGAATGCCCGGATTACCTTCTACATTTGCTGAAATTTGATGTATGCATCTGAAGACGCTGCGTGGGGTACTGTTTCCCAGAATGCAATGCACTCCATGTGACCTTTCATCTTCAAACACGTGAGTGAACTGGAGGCGGGGAATAATAATTATAAATGTTACACTTGTATATGCACGTTTATACATATACATGTAATCTACAAACTATCGCTGTGCATTTAAAAACAATATCATTTATAGGACATAAATTGTACTTTAATCTCTATGGCACTTTTCCGATCAAGACAAATGACGTCACCTTTATCTCTATAGCGCTTTATACATTGTTTCAAAGATATTACATAATAATATTAATATTGCAGTAATATAATATATAAATAAATATATAACTAGAATTAATATTTCAATTAAGCAAACAGAATTAAATTCCGATGCAAACAGCTCTAAAAAGAAATGGAATGTATTTACTCTAAGGACAAATAGACCAATTTGTTGTCAGAGGCTATTTACATGAACTCTGGCCACCAATGCCTGCCTGTGATAAACAGCTCTGCAGAAGACACGTGTATTTCTGTAGAATCAGTGGCGGAGAGAGTAAAAGATACCAGCTGCTGTTGATACGAGCGATCCGAGTTCGATTTCGGCTTTTGTCAAACTCGTGCAACTCCTTTTCCCATCACATACCAGATCAGAAAGGCATTTATTTTCAATAAAAAATTAAGTAAATATTTGAAAAGTGGATATTAAACACCTCATTAATAATACAATGTGCTTAGCTGTTAGTAGATTTTTGTCCCAATAAAGTGGCGTTCATCAAATAAAATGTATGATACTTTACACTAAAATGTTGTTGTCTAATATGTTATTGCATACTGTTTTATAATGTACTACAGTATAAATATCTGCCACCTAACTACTATTTACACACCTGTTGCTAAAGAAAATGCTGGTATTTTATTGTAAACATAATTTATCATTATTTGCACTTAGTGTAATTAGATTATATCACTTTTTCCACTTAGTGTAACTGCCAAAACTATTGTTCAGTTAAAGACAGCTCATTCAGTTCAGTATATAGCCTATGTAAAGTTATTCAATCATGAAATGAGTTCAATTGGCCAATATTGTTTACTAGTATGAAGCCTTAATAACAAGCCTTTGTAAAAAGAATAGTTAGCACATTTGTTTGTAAGGTAACAACCTTCACAGCTGTGCTGAATTAATGTTTGTGTTTGTCATGTGACAATTAAGCATACTACTCTGAAATATTTGTTGCTTATTGTATACTGTTTCACACACTATTCTTTAAAAAATAGTAGGCCGTATACACTGTGTACTGGGCAGTAAGCAGTATGAGGCAAGCAAGTATGCCATTTCGAACACAGCCATAGATACATTAGAAAGATTCTGCTAACACATTGCAGGCATATTTTAACATGATTAGCATGTTACTAGCATGTTTAGGATGTTGCTAACATGTTTTAGTATGAGTAACCTGTTGCTAGCATGTTTTAAAATGAATAAAATGCTGTTAGCATTTCTTAACAATAGTATCATGTTAGCATGATTTAACATGATTACAAAGTTGTTAGCATGTTGCTAACATGTTTATAATATGATTTCCATGTTTTTATCATTTACCATGTTGTCAGCATGTTTAGCACGAGACTAGCATGTTTTAACATGATTTATATGTTGTTAGCATGTTTTTAACATTCTTAACATGTCGCTAACATGTTTCTAACAGGATTAGCATGCTGTTAGCATGTTTTAACAAGATTAACATGTTGTTAGCATGTTTTTAACATTCTTAACATGGTGCTAACATGTTGCTAACATGTTTCTAATATTATTACCATGTTGTTAGCATGATTAGCCTGATGCTAGCATGTTTTTGTATGATTAGAATGTTGATCGCATATTTTAATATGATTAACATGTTGTTAAGAAGTTTTAACAGGATTAGCATGTTGCTAAAATGTTTTTAAAATGATTAGGATGTCGCTAGCATGTTCTTAGTTCTATTACCATGTTTTTAGCATGATTAGCATGTTAACATGTTTTAAATTATTAACGTTGTTAACATGATTTGCCTTTTGCTAGCATGTTACTAACATGATTTAGCACGATTACCATGTTGTTAGCATGATTTAACATGATTAGCATGTTGTTTAGCACTGGCTGACATGGATGCAGAGGCTAATGACACCTTAAATGACATAGATTCGCTGATCCATTTGGCCTGAAGATCAACATTGATAAAACCAAGGTGCTTACCACTGATGGATCGCAGGAAAACATTTTTCTTGAAGGGATTAAAATTAGAACAAGGGCAAAATTTTAAGAATTTAGGATCTATGATTTAGCAGCAGGATTTAGGATTTAGGATTTATGATTGCAGCAGTTGCAGAAGTTCAGTTCCGAATCTGCCAAGCAGCAGCAGTGTTTGCATCGCTTAAGTGGTGCTTGTGGAAGAAGGCCAATATCACAATCGCAACCAAGATGCACCTTTTCCGGACCCTAATCATTCCGATCCTACTATATGGATCAGAGACTTCGACCCTTCTGAAGATGGAAATCAACAAACTGGAGGCCTTTCAAATGCGATGCCTCAGGCAAATCCGGAACGAAATTGTACGTCAACAATGCAGCGACCAGTCCACGATTGAGGAAGCAATACAGAAAAGATGCTTAAAGTGGTTTGGGCATGTGTGCCGAATGGACATTGCTCGAATGTCATACAAACTACTATGGCGCCAACGACCATCAATGTGGAAGGTACACCGCCATGCACCAAAGAAGACCTGGGTGAAACAAGTTGAAGACAGCCTTAGGAATCGTGGAAGACGCTGGGAGGCCATCGGCACCCACAGCAGCGTATGAGCTAAGAAGACGTCTTCGGCACAATGCCAGCTACGGGAGAAGAGAAGAGAGAGAGAAGCATGTCTTAGTATGATTAGCATGATGCTAGCATGTTTTAGCATGGTTAACGTGTTGTTAGCATGTTTAGTTTGATTAGCATGTTGCATGTTTTAACATGATTAACATGTCCAAATTTAGTCTCAGAAGAAGAAGAAAAGAATATTTACTATTTTAATAGTTATCAAGCAGGAATTGTGTGCACTCAGAACAAACAAAACAAAGGTTCTCAGGTGCGTAGAACAAAAAGAAGAAAGTTCTTAGACCAATAGGTAGCTGAATTTGTCCGCACACTGCAAAAAAAAAAAAAAAAACAGACCAAGAAAGGTCTACCAAAAATGTAATTTTTTATTTTTCATATGCAACAGTGAAAAAGTGACAAAAGAGCAAAGTGTATTAAAAACAGACCAGAGAGCAGACGTTTCAGCCCATGCTTTCTTCAGTGCTCTTGAGGCAAAAAAGCAAAACCACACTAGAAATTGTTGACAGCTGATCTTAATCAATGAGGGATAATTGTCATACCAACAATTTCCCTTTACAAAAAACATGCAAGATCCATCTCTTCATTTAGTGCTACTGGATCTTAGCGCCGCATTTGACACTATTGACCACAATATTCTTTTAAATAAACTAGAAACTTATGTTGGCATTAGAGGACGTAATACGTACAATACGTACTTATCTGACCGCCATCAGTTCGTGGCAGTGAATGAAGAGGTATCATACCAATCACAGGTGCAGTATGGAGTACCTCAAGGTTCAGTACTAGGACCATTACTTTTCACACTTTACATGTTACCCTTGGGAGATATCATTAGAAAAGTATGCTGATGATACCCAGCTCTATATTTCTTTGCTGCCCGACGAAACGTACCAATTTTCAAAACTAATGGAATGCATAGTTGATTAAAAAAAAAAAAAAAAGAAACTGTATGACTAGTAATTTCTTACTGTTAAATTCTGAAAACAAAAAACAAAACAGGTGTTAATTATCGGGCTAAAAACCTCTACATATAATGACCTATAACGCTGTCTAACACTTGATGGCTGCTCTGTCAATTCTTCGTCATCAGATAGGAACCTATGTGTGCTATTTGATAGCAATTTGTCCTTCGAAAGCCACATTTCTAACATTTTAAGATTTGTCAAACCAATTTTTTCTATCTCAAAAATATATCTAAATTACAAACTATGCTCTCAATGGCAAATGCAGAAACGTTAATTAATGCGTTCATGACCTCAAGCTTAGATTATTTCAATGCTCTTTTGAGAGTTGTGCCGCCCGCTTAATAAACAAACTCCAGCTGGTTCAAAATGCAGCAGCTAGAGTTCTTGCTAGAACCAAGAAGTATGACAATATTAGCCCAGTTCTGTCAACACTGAACTGGCTCCCTATTAAACATTGTATCCATTTTAAAATCTTGCTAATTACCTATAAAGCCCTGAATGGTTTAGCACCTCAGTATTTGAGCGAGCTTTTATTGCATTATAGTCCTTCACATGTACAATGATCTCAAAACTCTGGCCATTTGATATTACCTAGAATAGATCCTTTTCCTATTTAGCTCCAAAAGACTGAAACAATCTTTCCAACACTGTTCGGGAGGCAGACACATTCTGTCAGTTTAAATCTAGATTAAAAACCCATCTCTTTAAACTGGCTTACACAACACAATAACACAGCTCTGTTACAGAGGAGGCTCCCGTACCGCCTCCTTCGGTCCACCAGAGGGAGCCTTCACCTGAGTATTAGTCAGTTGCTATTCGGACTCCATTTCCCATCAGAGTTTATTGATCTTACCATTCAAATTCTGTCTGAAACCGCTACCACAACCGAACCCATGCAGCTGGGATTCACTCACATCTCACCCGAAGAACGGGAACGCCGCATGCAGAATCAGCTGTGCCTATATTGCGGTCAAGCTGGACATATGAAGCTTTCCTGCCCGGTCCGCCCAGCGCCCCCGTTCTCGATCGATGAGTACTCATGTCACTACCCCCACATCAAGCATTAAGCTTCCAGCCACGTTAATAGTTCAAGGTAAAATAATCACCACTACGGCCCTGATAGATTCTGGAGCGGCTGGTTATTTTGTGTCACATGACTTTGCACGTCAACATAAGATGAAATGAACTCCCTGTAACTCTCCCATGGCAGTGGAGGCGTTGGACGGCTGTCCTCTTGGAGAGGGGAGAGTGGTGCGCATCACGGAGGAGTTCAAGTTACAGATCAGTACCCTTCACTCTGAATTCATCCAATTCTACATTATCCATTCATCCAATCACACCATCATTCTCGGATTGCCATTGCTGTGCACACACAACCCACAGATCTCCTGGAGAGAGGGGCAGATCCTTCAATGGGGCGCTACGTGCCAAGAACACTGCCTGTCAAAAATTCCTAAAGCCAACTTTAACACATCTTCTCCGACCACTCAGAACACCAATGACCCCAATCTGCCGCCCGAATACGCAGATCTCAGTGAGGCATTCAGCGCAAAGAAGTCCTCCCAGCTTCCAAATCACCGTTCAGTCGATTGTGCCATAGACCTAATGCCTGGCTCCATTCCTCCCAAGGGCAGAATCTTTCCATTATCTCAACCTGAGTCTGAAGCCATGAAACATTATATCAAGGAGGAGTTAGCTAAGGGTTTCATCAGACCATCAACTTCTCCAGCCTCATCGGGTTTCTTCTTCGTGAAGAAGAAGGACGGAGGACTTCGACCATGCATCGATTACCGAGGCCTCAACGAAATCACTGTCAAATTTCGCTACCCATTACCACTAGTCCCCGCCGCATTAGAACAGCTCCGTCAGGCCAACTATTACACCAAGCTCGATCTATGTAACGCCTACAACCTGATTCGCATCTGAGAGGGTGACAAATGGAAGACTGCATTCTCCACCACCAGTGGGCACTATAAATACCGGGTTATGCCCTTTGGCCTTGCCAACAGTCCATCAGTCTTTCAGTCTTTCATGAATGACATCTTCCGTGACATGCTCGACAGAAGGGTAATTGTCTATATCGACGACATTCTGATATATCCCAACACCTGGGAGGAACACATTCAACACGTCAGGTCAGTCTTGGAACATCTCATACAGGACCAGCTGTACGCTAAAGCAGAGAAGTGCGAGTTTCATCAAACCAGCAACTCATTCCTCGGGTACATTATCAGCCAGGAGGGGGTAGCAATGGAAGAGAAAAAGTCAAGGCAGTTCTCGAATGGCCACATCCCCAGACAGTCAAAGAATTGCAACATTTCCTAGGGTTTGCAAACTTCTTCTACAGGAGATTCATCCGAGATTTCAGCAAAATCGCCGCACCCTTGACAGCCATGACTAAACGCCACTCCACTCGATTACTGTGGTCCCCAGAGTCACGCCAGGTGTTCCACGAAATTAAGACTCGCTTCACTTCTACACCCATTCTCCGACATCCTGATCCAGAACGAGAGTTCATTGTCGAGGTCGACGCCTCTAACACGGGGGTAGGCGCGATACTGTTCCAACGTCACAGTTCCCCAGCCAAAATGTACCCATGTGCCCTTTTCCCTCACAAACTCACGGCCACAGAACAGAACTATGACGTAGGCAACCGCGAACTACTATAGTGATGAAATTGGCACTTAAGGAGTGGTGACATTGGCTGGAGGGAGCTGCGCACCCCTTCGTTGTTCTCACGGATCACAAGAATCTGGAATATCTGAGGTCAGCTAAACGTTTGAACCCTCATCAAGCCAGGTGGGCACTGTTCTTCACAAGATTTCGATTCAAGGTCACATATCGACCAGGCACAAAGAACACCAAAGCCGACGCCTTGTCACGTCAAACTGAGAAAGTAGTTCAAGTCATCAACAACGACAACATAATTTCCGAAAGGATTCTTGTGGCCCCCGTCCAATGGGACATCATCACCGAGATAGAACATCTCAACCTCCAGGATCCACCACCACCAGAATGCCCAGCTAATCTCACATATGTCCCTGAACCCCTACAATCACGACTACTTGCTCAAGTTCACACAACGCCCAGTTCAGGTCATCCCGGTATCATGGCCACGGCCAATCTGCTCAAGAACGGTTTCTGGTGGGCTTCTTTACTGACTGACACAACCAGATTTGTCAAGAATTGCATCACATGCAGCACTACTAAATCCCCTAGACAGCTTCTGGCCGGTCTACTAAATCCACTGCCCACACCACGTCAACCTTGGTCCCACATTGCCATAGATTTCATCACCGATCTGCCCAACTCCCAAGGTAACACCACCATACTCACTATAGTTGACCGTTTCTCCAAAGCCTGCCACCTCGTCCCTCTGCCCAAGCTATCCACTTCTCTTGAAACCGCTGAACTGCTTTGCAATCATGTATTCCGCCTTTACGGCCTACCTGACGACATTGTGAAGGACCGTGGTCCCCAGTTCACATCAAGGGTGTGGTCCGCTTTCTTCCAACATCTTAACTTCAGCATCAGCCTTACGTCCGGTTAAGGTGTTAAGCTATTACCATCCCCAATCTAACGGTCAAAAAGAACGCCTTAATCAGGAGGTAATAAGGTTCCTCAGGTCATACTGCCACCAACAACAATCTGACTGGAGCAAGTACTTATTCTGGGCAGAGTACGCACAAAATTCGCTGACAGAACCCGCCACAGGGATGACCCTGTTCAAATGCATTCTGGGCTTCGAACCCCCATTGTTCCCCTGGTCAGGCGAACCCACCGATCTACCGTCCATTACTGACTGGCTGCAACACAGCGAGAAGATCTGGGATCAAGCACACGTCCATCTCCAACATGCCGTAAGAAGACAAGTGCAACAAGCCAACAGACATCGACGTCCTGGTCCCGAGTACGCTCCAGGCCAATGGGTATGGCTTTCAACAAAAGATCTACCTCTCCGACTTCCATGTAGAAAGCTCAGTCCCATGTATGTTGCTCCCTTCAAAATATCTAGACCGATAACCCCAGTATCATTTCGTTTGGAACTGCCCTCTAATTATCGTATCTCTCCTACTTTCCATGTATCACTCCTGAAACCTAGCCTAGAATTAAACTGCTGGTTCCACCTTGCCAGAGGAGAACGGAACACTATTTCGACACACTATTTCCCTATTAATACTGTAAAGCGGCTTTGACACAGTCTGCATTGTAAAAAGTGCTATATAAATAATGTTGACTTGATTTGACAAGAGACACAAAGATGAGACACCTTGTGATGGTTTGGGGGCTTGCGTGTCTTAATGACCCAGAGAGCTATGCTGGCTGGAGTCATGTGCTCCTGCTAGGGCTACCCATGTCAGACAGGTCAAAGGGTAGAGACCAGACTAAGAGTGATTACTGGCCCTCCATGTTGGGGGTTGGACACTGGGCTAACAACCCAGTTCCATAAAAAGATAGATGTTATGGAAACAGCAACACAGAGCTGCCCTACTTGCCAAGGGTATAATGGGTAGTAAGTAAGTATAACCTATTAATTAAAGTTTCTCTAATGTTGTAATGCACTATTTTGTTTGCATTTGAAGAACCATTAAAATAATCTAAGTGATAATTTACTTATAATCAATGGCATAGTGATAATTTACTTATATTCAATTCCATTAAATTAAAAATACATTAAATTCAATGTCAATATCATTATCATCATAGCAAAACAAATGTTTAAGGATTATACAAATCCTGATAACTTTAGTAGTAGTAGTAGTAGTAGTAGCCCTTTATTGTCACTAGTCACAAGTACCAGTGAAATTAGCCATCAACCTGTCCATACATACACAAACATACATACAATACAATATGACAAGGGGGTGGACAGGACAGGAAGACAAGGAATTGAGGAAGAAATACAGCTTAAACATGAGGAAGGAGGGGAGAACAAAATAAACCCCAGACTATGCTCCTATGGGAGTACAGTGTGAGAACAGAAAAAACACCCCAGCAACAAAAGCACATAATCAATACACCATAGACACACGACTTGCAACAGGTGGGGGGGTAATCCAGCTCCTACAAACAGCCATCCGGTCCAGTAGCTATTCTCAGCGCCGGTCACAGACCCGCCTGTCGGACTGGCAGAACAAAGCGGCGAAGGCGAGGGATCGGGGATGGGGGGTGAATGGAATCTCTGTATATATGGGTATGTGTGTGATGTGAGTTCGTGTATTTGTAGGCCTGGAAATCCGCCCCGCTGGTATCCAAAACAAGTTGTCTCAGTCCGCAGATCGTGATAGCGACACAGCAATTGCCATTTCACACCTCCGCCAGGTATGAGACATAACTTAATCCTTATTATTCTTTTGTTTTTGTTTTTCAGCCATTATCAGCCTTTATACTGGCAATAAAACGTTTACCAAGTCACATCAGTTCAATCTCAGTATACATTTACCCAACTATCATCAAAAGTGTTTCTAAATAAATACAACAAAACATTTTCTTGCGACCTTACATTAAGTATTATGACAAAATGCATTATGAAGAATTGGACCTGTTCTGCAGGTGCATTAGAGGCTAACATTAGCATCATGCTACATAAGACAATTTATGAGATTAATAGTGCACTTTTACTCAGAACTCACTTTAAACCACCATTTAAACCACGTCCTTTTGCGATCACATGTGTATATATAAACACTTTGGGCGGCCGCGGTACATTATAAAAGTAGCCCAAAAAAAATGCAACCCACGGCTCTGTAATTTTTCCGACTGTATTTTTAATATAGCCCAGTTGTGCGGGAAAACCGCAACCCTGGCAACACTGGTTCGCTGTACCCTTATCACATGTGAGTATACATATCTCTCGCGCACTGTCGCTCTCTCTCGCGGACACACTCGCTCTCTCTCGCGGACACACTCGCTCTCTCTCTCCGCATTCGCTTCACTTTCGTCTAGCCTGGCGCCCCATAATCACACAATCCCTGCATCCCAATGTGCATACTATCCACCCTATCTGCGCTAAATATTATTGAAAATGACTAATATCACATAGAATTTAGGATGGATGGTGTGCACATTGGGATGCAGGCAATGATAGATTACCTTCCGTGCTGCGATGACGGCAAGAAGTTGGGGTCAAATCTTATCAAACGATTAATTTGCGTAAAACATTTTTTGATTAATCGCCTACTTATAAACACTTAAAGTTATCATTGAGATGTCAACATTGTACTATTATCTCAATAAACATTATAAATGATTTACAAAGCTTTCTGCATCCCCTAATCTAAAGTGTAAACTATTCATCATTTGTAAATGTTTTACAAACTCTATGGTTTCCAGTTGTGTGTGTGTACATATATATATACACACACAAACAACCTGTAACTGGAAGGTTTGTAAGATATTTACAACTGATGAGTAGTTTACACTTTAGATTAGGGGATGCAGAAAGCTTTGTAAATCATTTATAACATCTGTTGAGATAATAGTACAATGTTGACATTTCAATGATTTATAAGTGATTAATAATATATTAACTAGTAACCTAACTAAACTATTAACCATTAAGGATGTGTTTGATTATTTCATGATGCTATTTGTATTATTTTTAAAGATAACTTAAATGATTTTGTAAATGATTATTAGTTCCTCGTCATCTAATCACTTTTATATGATTTATAACTTAATCTACAAAACATAGATAAAAATTTTAACATATCACTTATTAATAATCTATGAATGCATAGTCATGTTTTGTAAATTATTAGTTCCTCATTAGCTAATTACTTGTAAATGACTTGTAAATGAATTACCAAAATATAAACAAATTGTTAACATATCACTTATTAATTGCTTATGAATGTTTTGTAAATTATTAGTTCATCATTAACTAATTACTTATAAATGACTTATAACTGAACGTTATTATAAAGTTTTACCGATTAGTCTGAAAAAAAATGAAGGATTCAGTTCTCTTCCAGTGACACATCAGTGTGGAAAGGTCTGAAAGTCATCACCAACTACAAGACACCGTCTCCCAGCACTGTGAAGAATCAACAACTGGCAGACGATATGAATGAGTTCTATTCCAGGTTTGAAGAAAACACCCCACACCTGCTCTGGACAGCACTCTACACAACCATTAACACCTCCTGCAACCAGCCTGCAATGAAGTCATTTGAAAAACTGGCCCACCTGAAGGACATTACTTGCCTCTTGATGGATCCTCTTTAGTTTGCCTACAGAAGAAACAGGTCTGTGGATGATGCAGTCAATATGGGACTGCATTATGTTCTGCAGCATCCAGACAGACCAGGGACTTATGCGAGGATCCTGCTTGTGGATTTCAGCTCGGCCTTTAACACTATCATCCCAAACCTCCTCCTGCCCAAACTAACTCAGCTCTCCATGCCCATGTCTGTCAGTGGATCACCAGCTTCCTGACAGACAGGCAGCAGCTGGGGAAATTCTCATCCAGCACCCGCACCATCAGCACTGGAGCTCCTCAGGGCTGTGTTCTCTCCCTACTGCTCTTCTCCCTCTACACCAACGACTGCACATCTGAAGATCCCTCTGTCAAGCTCCTGAAGTTTGCAGATGACACCACACTTATCGGCCTCAATCAGGACATTGAGGAGTCTGCTTACAGACAGGAGGTTAACCCTAAACCAGGCAACGTGTATCACGAGATACATACTCTTAAGTCTGTTGTAGGAGGCACAAGGAAGAATGTTTCATCCAATACTGTTATCATTATCATAATTAAGGTTGTTTGGAGAATGGGGGTCATATCACTTGGTTCAAATTGTTTGTGCTCGTTTTGTCAGTTTGACCTAAATCCAACATGTCTGCCCATGGGACTAAACATTCAGAAAATAGGCATATATTAATGTTACTTTAATCAGCAAAAAAAATCAATACAACTGTTAGTATTAATTGTGAGCATTGTCTTGGCATGTTGAAAAAAGAAAATTAAGTCATGTTGTTTGTGTTGTTTTTTTATCGAATTTTGAAACATACAAATCTCCTGAGACACGTTGCCTGCTTGGGGTATAAAAAAAGGATTATCCTCAGTATTACAAATGAATGGTGTCACAAGGTAAATCATACCCCCAGTTCTGTTTTTTGCATTATTGTGAATTATGGGGTGGTGGGTGTGTGAGGGGTGGGGTGGGGTGTTTTGAGGGGTTTTGGCTTTCCCCCTTAGTGCTTCTGGGGGGTGGGAGAGGGTGTAGAAAATACACAGAAGTCGCAGAAATCACATCAAATACAAGGGGAGTCCCCTTGATAAAAAAAAAAAAAAAAGAAATTATACATATATATATATATATATATATATATATATATACATATATTACAGAGAAGTGGGGGGGTGGGGGGGGGGGGGGGGGGGGGGTTATACATCGCATAAAGGAGAGCAAATCCCCTTAGTAGAAATCACATTCCGGGGTCAGGAGTCCTTAGGGAAGAGCCTTATAGGGCTTCCTGGCCTCTAGGCCCCCTTGTACATAGTCCCCTTTCCCATTTTAAAAAATGCGTAAATGTGAATATTTGCATGTAAAATGGATAATATTACATTTAGTTGACTACATCTTTGCATTTTAACTAGATTTTTCTCTAGCAGGGTTTCACACAGCTCATTTTATGGTAGAACTAGGGTGTCCAACCCTGATCCTAGAGGGCCACCATCCTGCAGCGTTTAGCTCCAACCCCTGATCAAACAGGATTACAAAACAATTATATTTTGTTACATAAATTACATTATATGATTGTTTAGGGATGGCGCAAAACCGTGAAGGACAGTGGACTTCAAGGGTTGGAATTTCCCACCCCTGAAGATAAAGATGAGACAGTTAAAAAATGTAAAAATACAAAATATGTCTATGCTTTAATTTTAGGACACTTAGACATACATGCAGCATATTTTGAATATCCCATAGACTTATTGACGACTTGGGCTATTTTTTATACCCAAAGCAGGCAACGTGTACTGGGAGACACAACTCATTAAATTCAAAATATATCAAATATTACAAAAATTATTTTGAATATGTTTTACTTCAGTCCAGATTATATAAAAAGTGACATTAAATGATTTGTTGCTGATCAATTTCCACTCTTGCCTGTTTTAGGGTTAAAGAGCTGGCTGTCTGGGCACCACTATCTCTCAGGACTTGAAGTGGGACATTCAGGTTGTACTTCCTTCGACAGCTGAAGAAGTTCAACCTGCCACAGGAGCTGTTGAAACAGTTCTACTCCGCCATCATTGAATCTGTCCTCTGCATATCTATAACTGTCTGGTTCAGCTCAGCTACCAAATCTGACCTCAGAAGACTACAGAGGGTAGTCCGGACTGCAGAGCGAATCACTGGCACAGAACTGTACTTATTCAAAGTGAGCAAAAGGGCTGGCAAAATCACTCTGGACCCCTCACACGCAGCACACTCCCTCTTTGAACTGTTGCCGTCTGGTCGACGCTACAAAGCTCTGAGCACCAGAACGGCCAGGCACAGGAACAGTTTCTTCACTCAGGCAATCCATCTTATGAACACTAGACAATAACTGTGGAACACACAACATTATTTATTTATACACTTATTTTTCTAACATGCATACTTAGTTTACATATCGAATTTGCATATCCCTGTACATACAAAAGCTTCTATTGTATTATACCTGTACATACAATTGTCAATTTGTATAGTGTTATTCCCTATTTACCTGTTCTATTTTTTATTCTTTTACTATCTCTTTTTTTGTCTTGTCACTGTCATTCTGTTCCACTGTAGAAGCTTCTGTCACGAAAACAAATTCCTTGTATGTGTAAACATACCTGGCAATAAAGCTCATTCTGATACTGATTCTGATAAAAGCATAGAAAAGAAATGCAACAGACATTTGTTAAATATGTTTAACAAAATGTGTTTTAACACTACCCTCTCCCCTACTTACAGTGACAATCTCACAGGAGCAACCTGAGATTAGAAATACACAATTTCCAACATTTATTTTCATTAAGCAGTAAAAATAATATGTGTGTATGTATTTTAGGGAAGATGATGTTGTTAGTCAAGTTAAAATTCATTCAGCAAATCTCATTCCACTGCAGCTTACATATTCTGCATATGTTCATGAAATTTCTGTTTAGTTCTCTAGACTGCTAAAAGATCAATAGAGCAGCTGCCAATTTACCAAAGGTTGAATTTACACAAGCACAATCATTTACGGGAAATCAGAACTGCATTGCTGTTAACTCTTCAAGCGCTTTTTAAGTCTTCTCTGTGTTACACAATACTGCACTCAGTTCCACAACATTTTGACAACAGTTCTGCTTCTGCAGCTTTGTATATACAGAAAGGAAGAGCACAATGAAAGTTAAATTTTATATACAGTAGTTTATTATGAAAAGTTGCATGAGTAAGGTGCATTTCAGACATACAGTTGACATTTTGTTCAATAAACATTTTAATTTGGGATTTTTTATTATTTGGGACTTTTGGAATGCAAACAAACACACGTCAGTCAGTTATGCCTTACATTTGTGAGCTGCAACCATAATAGTCTGGATATGTAATTTATTGGGCTTGTGTGCATATGGGATGCATAATAACATGTTTAAGAATGTGAGACACATGTACATCCCAGCTAACAGAATTTTGTTATAAGAAAATATTCAGTGTTGGTTCTGGGAACATAAAAAATGTTCTGTTTTCTTGACGTTAGAGTAACGTTTTTAAAAGGTATGATGTTCCTTAAACATTCTTTCTTTCATAAGTTTGATTTAAAATTTGACAAGGAATGATGATTTGTAACATTCCAAAAACATAAAAACTTCCAGTTTCCTTAATGTGAGTAGAATGTTATTCCAAAGGTTAGTATGATGTTCCTGGGACATTCTTTCAATCCTTCAAACACCTGCTCTGAGAAAGCACGGAAAGAAAGAGAAATTAGAACACAAACTACAACTTTCTTCAGCCACAGCCTTACAGCAGTTCTTATTGAGACTTAACAGAGGTTTAGATGTTGATGTCTTATTGAAAATGTTTCGTTTGAGGTCACCATCATGGAGATCAGCATTTGCTTTAGTTGGGCTCTTGGCCCTTGACTATTGTTGAATTACAGCAATTGCAGTTGTTTCCAGAAAACATTTCTGCAGTGAAAAAGCAGATCAACGTGCCTATTTTAATTATAGACAAATTACTGCATTAAAATAATTTAGACAAGTGCTTTTTATATTTGTGTTTTTATGTTTGGATTTTAAGTGTTGATGAGAAGGAAGTAATAAACTCAAATGCAAGAAAAAAAAAAAACCCAAAAAACGTTTCAGTGATTTATGTAAGATTGTCCAAAACTTCTTAAAAGTTTAAGACATCACACTTAGACACTAGCACTCATCATACAAACCTCAACAATGGTGACAATAAAAAAAAAAAGCAGCAATACATGCTGGGAGCCATGAATGTGTTTTGTATCCTGGCATGATGCATGTCACCATTGTTGTGTTTCATATGCTGAATGTTTATGTATGTGAGTGTATTAATGACTCAAACGATGTTTTAAAAAGTTAACAATAGCCCGATTTGGATAGTAATTGTTTGTCAATTATTCACAGTGGAAGTTTAGAGAAGCGAGTTCTGTGATCCTGCGAACCAGAGAACCAGTCACATGATTGTCTGCTGTAAATAAAATTAATTTTATTTACAAATGTATTTAAAAATACTTATGTAAAATGTGTTCTTATTATTTCAATTAAATCTCCTGTTTAAAAATAAGAAAATACGCGCTATAGTTGTATATAATTTTACACGCTATATACAGTATATCTGTTTATAATAGGCTACACATTTTAAAATTGTATTGCATACCTGCCACTGCCATAATAAAGACCCATTTCGAATGTTTACATGTTTTTCTTCTCTTTCTGCTCTCACTTGCTGTGGTGGAGCAGTTATGAAGTATTGTTCTTTTAAATAATTTCCAGCATTTCAGAAATAAAGATGTATGCAAATTACACCGAAGTACAACAGTTACCGTATGGTTGTTCGGGAGTGTTCAAAAAGGGTTTAAACGCTGAATTTTGAATCGATTTCTTCTCGTAAACTCAGAGATGTGGATTCAGACAGCAATTAAATTACCACATGACCTTGGTGTTTGTCAAAAAAACAGTAGTTAATTCGGCCAGGGATTTTTACGGGGGTGGTGAGAGAAAAACAGAGACAATTAAATCACCAACTACCCCCTGTATATAGTGAAAATCACTTACCTCCCCCTGAGAAACAATTACCGTCCAAATTGGGCTAATGACAGTATTGATACACTCCCAAAAATTAACATGCAAAATCTGAAATGCAACAACAATGTTGTAAGTTACTCCTTTTCACATTGGTTGAGTTATTAAAATAGACACGTTGAGCTATTTTAGCAAAGCAGAAATGTTTTCTGAAAACATCTGCAATTGCTGCAAAAGAAGCTACTCAACAAAAGTCAAGGGTCAAGAGCCCAACTAAAGCAAACACTGATCTCCATGTCGGTGACACCAGAGGAAACATTTTCAATAAGACATCAACATCTAAACCTCCATTAATTCTCAATAAGAACTGCTGTAGACGTCTGACAGAAATAATGTAAATCTGGTTAGTAATACTGTAAGTGAAGCTGGTAATGCTGTTTATGGAGTTGTTTAATCAGATTTTGAGGGATTGAATGTTTTTTATCTTCAGTTCATCTAAGGCTGAGGCTGAAGAGAGTTGTAGTTTGTGTTTTATTTCTCTTTATTTCAGTGCTTGTTAACAGCAGGTGTTTGAATGATTGAACAAATGTTTCAGGAACCACATACTAACCTTTACATAACATTCTACTAACATTAAGGAAACAGGATATTTTTATGTTCCCAGAAACAACACTCAATATTTGGAGAACGTTCTTATAACAAAATTATGTTAGCTGGCATGTTATTGAGATGCACAGCTTCATCATAATTTATAGTTTTTCTCATAAACAGATATCAATAAATGCAATATATTATACGGTTATTGGAGCTTGTCCTCATTTTGGAAATGTCCAAGATCCTCCCCTTCCCAAACGTGTTGCCTAATCAACATGATGGGAGGAGGAGTGTAAGTGAGAGCAGTTTGGACTCTGAGGGTGGTGGAGGCAGGTATAAATCTGAGCTGCTGCAAGTTCACTGATGCTCACAGGAAGAGACACACAGACAGACAGGATGGACGTGAAGCTGCTGTTTCTGATTGTTGTTCTTCTCTCATCACCGCTTCTCACATTATGTCTCCCACTGTGAGTATCAAGCACACAGTTTGTTCATGGATTCACTAACAGATTTGTTTTCAAATGCTTTGATCTCCTCAGATATGCTATGTCAGCTCCTAATTTGCTGAGGGTGGGTTCCTCAGAGAATGTGTTTGTGGAGGCTCAGGATTACTCTGGAGGAGACCTGAAGGTGAAGATCATAGTTAAGAACCACCCCAAAAAAGACAGGGAGATACTGTCTAAATCAGTGACACTGACTGCAGCCAATAATTTCCAGTTCCTTGAAGATATAAAGGTGACGCCACTTTGACATACTTTTTGATTGTGTAGGCGTGTGTGTAAAATGCCTTTTAATTTATTCTAAATTGGCAGGGGACTAATTCAATTTCTGTCATTTAGATTCCTGATGATCAGAATTTCTTCTCTGATGATCCTCTGGAAAAGCAGTATGTGTATCTACAAGCTCAGTTTCCATCCACCACTCTGGAGAAAGTGGTCATGCTCTCATTCCAGTCTGGATATATATTTGTACAAACAGACAAACCCATCTACACCCCTGCTAGCACAGGTACAAATAAGTGTTTAAAAAAAAAGGGTTTATGAATTACATTGTGTATCAAATTATCTGAAGCTAAGTAAAAAAAAAAAAAAGCATAATATATGTTGGAATATAAGATATGCCATTAGACTGTTCTAGCCATTACTAGCCTAGTTATTGTGAACCACTTATGGTGTCATTTTAACAGATTTAACACACAAAAATAATAATTTCATTTTCTGCTTTGACCTCTTTTGCAGTTCAGTACAGGATTTTATCTTTGACACCCAACTTGAAACCACTCAGTCAGTCTGGAATCACAGTGGAAATCATGGTAAAAACTGTTGTTTCACACTCACACTCATTCATGATATTTAATCTGTATGAGCATCATTGCACTGCCGATCTCAGCAGTCCAGGTGTTAAAGCTTGATTTCTGTGTTTCTGAAGAATCCTCAAGGCATCACAGTTTCATCAGAGAAGATATATCCAGTCAAAGGGATGAAGTCTGGAAAATATGCCATTCCTGAGATTGCCAGGTGAGTAAACAATGTCAGGGCTGAAGCTATTCAACCTGATAACTTTTTTATTTGTTTTGTTTTAAGCGATTTGTCAGTGGATACGGCAAACTGTAGCTCTTAAGTTTAGATTTTCAAGCCATTTCCGTGCTATAGGCTTTGCTGGTCTAATTAGAAAGGTGTGGACAGCTGTTTTCACTCAAGTGGATTAGCCGTGCATTTAAAGGGGTCGGATGCAAAATTCACATTTACATGTTGTTTGAACATAAATGTGTGTTCGCAGTGTGTGTACACATCCACCCTATAATGATAAAAATCCACCCACTGTTTTTTTTTTTTTTAATTCCCTATAAATAATATCCCCTTTGTCAAATCAAGCCATTCCCAGCTTCTTGGCTGTGTGATGTCACACAAACCCAGGCTGCCCCCACGATAGTTGACTGCCACTGGTGTTTTACCTTAGACCCACCCTTAGAGTTAGTTGTAAAGAATCTACCATTGTGTCGACACCTGAGCAGGAGTAGACAATAATGACTCCTAAGTGACTGAAGTGGTCTGTTGTTGGATGCAATAATGAACTTAGCAGTCGTCATTTATTCCTGACTACCATTTCTTGCTACCATTGAGAAATTTTAACCAAAACATGTTATAGACTTTTCATTAAGACCCTAAAGAATCATATCAACTTGTGGAAAATGGGCATCCGATGACCCCTTTAAGTGGAGTAGGTTCGCTAGCATGGTAGCGTCAGCCCCAGGGTTCAGCCCTCCTCGTGTGAAGACCTACGTAAGTGTAAAGAACATGTGACTTTAATCAAGCAACGAAACAGACAACACAGTAGTATCTTTCCATTATTCTACTTCCATCCTCATCTTTTTCCACCACTTTCACCATGTGCTTCTAGTATATTCCTGTTGTCTATCAACGGAAATGCTCTCACACAACACGCAGGAGACGGTGCAGTTATGCTATCCTGTCAGCCAGCTGTCAACAAAGCTGACTTTATTCCAGCCTTTGTTACTCATTTAGATATAAGTCTTTTAGGCTTAACAGAGACTTGGATTAAACCTGAAGACACAGCAACCCCTGTTGCTCTTTCCAACAACTTCTCTTTCACCCATACCCCCCGTCAGGTTGGGAGAGGTGGGGGTACTGGTCTCCTCATTTCCAAAAGCTGGAACTAACTTCCATGCTCTTATAACTTCAACAACACTTCCTTTGAATTTCAGTTCACTTCCATTACAGTCACACTCCCTGTAAAATCCACATTGTAGTTATTTATCACCCTCCAATTCAGCTGGGCAACTTTCTAGATTAACTGGATATGCTACTGTGCTCATTCCCCGAGGATGGCAGCCCACTGGTGTGACTTCAACATTCACCTTGAGAGGCCATTTGCTGCTGACTTTCACTCTCTCCTAGCTTCTTTTGACCTTCGGCGGCCACAGGTACACACAAATCAGGTAACCAGCTTGACCTCATCTTTACACGCCATTGTATCACAGATAACATCTTGGCCAAATTCTTGCATGTTTCAAATCATGTCATTATTACTTTTAATCTACATCTACCTCTTTCCACACCACCAACCCCTCTGCCAGTTTCATTTAGACAAAATCCAAGGTCTCTTTCTCCTTCTCGACTTTCCTGGGATCATCTTCTCTTCCAATCCCCACACACTTATCATCATTAGATGTGAATTGTGCCACACAGCAAAACATCCAGGGTGAAATTAACTCTCCTGGGAGTACATGTGAGACCACACTCAAGAGTGTGAAAGTGTTAAAATAAGAGTGTTAAATTAACACTGAAGCAGTGTTAAAGTTAATGAGGTAATTAAGAGATTCATTGAGTGATGATTGACCATTATTGAAGACACCTGATGTTAACGAGCAGAATCACCAAAGAAGAAAATCACAACTTTTGTGTCACCATTATAGTGGTCAGTGTTTGCTTTAGTTGTGCTCTTGACCGTTACATTTTTAAAGTTAGATTTTGCTTTGCTGTTATAACAGAATTATAACAGACAGACAGACAAACAAGAAAAAGAAAAAAATATATAAGCATGTATAAATATATATATGTGTGTGTGTGTGTATTGTTTTTCCTAAATTGCTGAACTCCTTCAGAGCCAAATCTCTGATTTAGATAATTGTTGATTATAGCAGTCTTGTGATTCATTAGCATAGGATTACCAGCATTTTCCAATACAATCTGAGGGATTTCTTAAAGTTGTTTGTTCAAAAATCTTTGAAAAGAGTCTATTGTTTAGACACCCAAACATCAAGAATCAACCTGTGAATCTCAACAACGGTGACAATCAAAAAAGCATGTTGCAGTGCATTCTGGGTGCCACAAATCAATTCCATCCATGGCTCCCATGATGCATTGCGGCGTGAATAAATTATTAGCTGAATTTTCTTAGTAATTTCCTTTATTCTTACTATTATTCCTATTATTATTATATATATATTTGTATGTGACTTTTAGTAAAAGTTTGGCAATATAGACCAAATGATTGTTATGTAATAACATTACCAACATCACATGACCTCTTTTTTCCTTTTGTTTGTCTCTCTGCTGTAACTCAGTTACAGTATCCAAACAAAATCTAACTTTAAAAATATAAGGGTCAAGAGCACAACTAAAGCAAACACTGACCACTATAATGGTGACATAAAAGTTGTGATTTTCGTCTTTGGTGATTCTGCTCGTTAACATCAGGTGTCTTCAATACTGGTCAATCATCACTCAATGAATCTCTTAATTACCTCATTAACTTTAACTCTGCTTCAGTGTTAATTTAACACTCTTATTTTAACACTTTCACACTCTTGAGTGTGGTCTCACATGTACTCCCAGGAGAGTTAATTTCACTCTGGATTTTTTGCTGTGCACAGATACAGTACGTTATGTACTACCCTAACGAGCTGCCTAGACAATATCTGTCCTATTTCCTTCAGATCAGCACTGCTACTCCCTCCAACCCCTGGTTAACCAATGTCCTCTGTGAGCATTGGACTGAACTCAGGGTAGTGGAGAGAAAATGGCACCAATCAAAACACTCAGCTGATCTTATCAAGTATCAATCACTGCTATCTTCATCTTCCACCAAAGTTCACGCTGCCAAAACTACCTTCTTCCATAGCAAGATCAACAGCACATCAGACACACAAACTCTTCAAAACATTAAATACCATCCTTTGTCCCCCTCCACCTCCTTCCACCATATATTTAACTGCTGACAATTTTGCTAATTACTTTACTAACAAAACCACATCCATCAATAATCAGTTCTCGGCTCCACTCACTCCGGAACTCACAGCAAACACACACATAAATAACCATCTTCTCTCCTCCTTCTTGCAGAAGACAAAGTCTCTAAACTTTTCCTATGCAGCCACCCCACCACCTCTTGCATCCTGTTCATAGCAAAATCACTTGAACGCATTGTGTTCAACCAAGTGTCTTCATTCCTCTCACAGAACAACCTGCTGAACAATAACCAATCCGTATTTAAAAGTGGCCATTCAACTGAAACCGCCTTGCTTTCAGTCACTGAAGCGCTACGCAGTGCTTATAGTGCAATAGCTGAGTCCAAATCTTCAGTTCTTGTTTTGCTAGATATATCTGCTGCATTCGACATGATTAACCCTCAAATCCATCATTCAGTCCACCTTCTCATTGCTGGGCATCACCAGAACTGCACTCCACTGTTTTGAGTCTTACCTCACAGGTAGGTCCTTCAGGGTGTCTTGGGGAGGAGAGATATCCAAATCACATTAACTGGTTACTAGGTTTCTACAGGGACCAGTTCTTGGACCCCTCTCTTCCCATCATTCAGGCACATGTTTTTTCCTACCATTGCTATGCTGATGACATGCAGCTATACCTCTTATTTCAACCAGATGATCCAATCCCATCAAACAGAATTTTGTTATAAGAATATTCTCCAAATCTTCTGTGTTGGTTCTTGGAACATAAACAATGTCCAGTTTTCTTAACGTTAGCAGAGGTGGAAAGTAACGAATTACATTTACTCGCGTTACTGTAATTGAGTAGCTTTTTTGTGTACTTCTACTTTTTAAAGTAATATTTAAAATCTGTAATTTTACTTTTACTTAAGTACATTTTGTTTAAAGTATTGTACTTCGCTAAATTTTAAAACGCATTAATTACTGTAAAAAAACAAAACAAATTAGCTCCCTGGAAATTACTGTAGTAAATAATGGGCAGGAGAACAAACTGGCGCTAAAATCACAAGAAAGAAGCAGACGGACAAGACAGGCGTTATGGTGCAGACCCAGCTGAAAACCAAACCCGTCGTATTTAGCTGAAGTTGAACTCAAAGAAAGTGAAGTGAACCCCTGGCCATATTTATGCTCTATTATGCAGTGTAGGCTGTGTTTGCCTAGGGAGACCAAACTAGCAGTTTATAAAATCTCGACATCACCCCTTCGCAAGCATGTAGATGTAAAGTAAATACTTGCATCATTGCATTGGTGGTTAAACTGAAGCTTTGGCACTTTAGCAAAACTGGCGGTTTTTCACAAATTAGCCAAAATGACAGTGGTGCAGGGACACCACTGACAGTGGACAGTGGTGCGATAATATTGTAATTGTGGTTTTAACAATGTGCGATTTGACATTATCAGTATTAAGCCAAAAACCAAACAAAACACTCCTACCGTGTGTGAAGTCTAGTATATTAGACTAGTTTGTGCGCGCATTTAGAGTGTGTTCTTTCACTGCGTGATTCAGTCTGTTAAAATGCATTTAAAATGATCACCAAACTGAAGATAAAGGGGCATAAAATGTATATTTATATAATTTCATATAGTAAATCAATATCACACGAAGAGTGCAGTTTTTCTCCAAAAATCAGCATGATTAAATTTTTTTTTACAACAGTTCAATAAACAAGGAGTTAATTAAGAGACTTGCTTTTTAGACACCATATTGCCTGTTTTTGCTCTATTTCGACAACAAAAATAATCCCAAACACAGCCACAGCACTGTTTAACGTCTCTGAACAACATGAAGGTGTTTCATTCCTGAATGAATCAACTGTTTAAATGATTCGGTTCAGTCGCAATGACTCACTTATTAACATTAGGTGCGTTCGACTTGAAGCACGGCTACAGACGGTGGTCAACGAGAGTAGCCGCTTGCAGTCAGGGGCGGAGTTGAAAACGGAGTCGTCAAGTCGGACACTTCGGGGCTCTCGTAGTTTGCTGCATCTACCTCAGTCATGGCAGATCACGTGGCGTTTGCTTGCTTTATTGCAGACGAACTGGAAGATATAGAAATGCCATTATTGTTGTATGAAATTGAGCACAATGAGCAACAAAAGTGAGTAAAGGTTCAATGTAATAAATATTGTTTTAATAAACCTTTAAGATGTATGTAATATTTTGAAAGGGTGTCATCACGACAGAAACAAGTTTTAAGTAAATAAACAGAACATATTGAAAATTTGACTTGTGCAGTATGATTCATTATGTGTGTTTTTGCTACTGCAACTTCATAAAAACAATCTATGAAGATAATAATTGTATGTACTAAATGTGGTTTTCATTACAGATAAAAGTATTAGGATGTTACATATTTGTTTACTTATTTTACTATTTCTCCAGTTAGGTAAGCACATTTTAGTAAGACAAAACACCATGAACATTCATACGTGAACACCATGAACAGGCCTACGGATAAGCCCAATTTATTTGCCTTTCTATTATGATTTATACCAGCTTATGAAAGTGATCTGAATGTTGTATTAAGTTGACATCCAGCCAGAGTTGTTGGCAGTAATCGCATGCAAGTGAAGATGGATGAACCCAGCAACTAGACAATTAGTATCAATCAGAATCCATGATGACCACATTATATTAAAAGTCTGTAAGATTGACATTTGATTTATTCCATAACAAAATGATTATCTAAATAGGTTATGCAGCTTAATACTGTAAAGGGTCTGTATGAAAAAGGTCCAAAATAAACCTATGCACAAAACCTATATAAACGAATTAACAAAAAGGTGATTGCAGTAAAAATAATTGTAATCTTTTAATAAACATGATTTACGAGATGAAGATGACATGAAAAGTTAAATTATTTTTATTTTTTTGAAAGTCCGTATATGAGCATTAGTGGGACTGAAGTTGTCAGAATAAACCCGAAATACACGTCGTTGTTGTCATGTGGTGAATTTGGCCAATCGTGAAACAGCTGTGTCGTCATCAGCTCTCCCGCAGTCGCTCTGGAGAAATTGCGCCGGCTGAGTCAGCCGGCTGCTCTCGAAACGCTATCGCGGTACTTTGATGCCACACGTGACAGTGACGCGTGGTCGGCGCCGGTTCAAGTCGGACTAAATTTCTAACCGGCATGCACTGCTTCAAGTCAGCCGCCGATCGGTCTGCTAAGTGCTGCATGAAGTCGAACGCACCTAATGGCTTGGTGACACCTACTGGCGGTTTTAATTTCACATTTAAAGTATCTTTTGATTTTTTAAAATATAATATCAAATGAGTATTCAACATTTTATGTCTTATATATCAAAACATTATTTCTGCATTTGGTACTGCAGGTTAAATGCAGTCATGTCCTGCATTAAACAGTGTGTAAATACGTACATGTAAATTCCACTTCAGATGAAGCTTCTGTGTTTCCTCTACAATACATTGCAAAGATGAATTTTGTTGATATTGATTTAATTTGCCTGGTAACAGCCCAAATGTCTTGTTATTCTAAATAACTGATTCCTTTAATTAAAGACAACTAGTTTGACATTTACAGGCCTATCCCAGGGGTGTCAAACCCAGTTCCTGGAAAGCCGCAGCCCCGCTGAGTTTAGTTCCAACCCTGCTCCAACACCCATACCATATAGTTTTCAAATATGCCTAAATGATTAGATTAGTATAGATATAACCCTACTTAAACACAGCTGATCCAGTGTTTAATTAGGGTTATATCTATACTGTGTAGGGCTGTGGCCCTCCAGGAACTGAGTTTGACACCCTTGGCCTATCCCATTTTTGCATCTCATCTCAAGTAATTTTTTCATTCTAGGAAAGTTGATTTGTAACATTCCAAAAACATAAAAATATCCAGTTTCCTTAATATTAGCAGAATGTTATTTAAATGTTAGTATGATGTTCCTGAAACATTCTTTCAATAATTCAAACACCTGCTGTGAACAAGCACTGAAAGAAAGAGACATAAGAACTCTAACTACAACTTCCTTCTACGGAAGTTCAAAGCGCCCATGCATTATTATTTATTTTCCTTCTTGTTTTCTCGTGATCACGACTTAATTTTCTTGTGACCTCGACATGAGTTGTTCCCTGTCAATACTTCACTCGTACTGCGTCGTTAGACACTATGGGGAAAACTCCTTTTTCTCCTAGGACTGACGACTTTTTCAATCACGCAGTGTGACTGCACGGCCATTGGTTCGTGCAGTAAATAAAAACAAACCAATGGCTCGTCAGCGGGGCTGCACGAGCCTATGGCGGCAAAGCCCGCCAGAGCCCGCCAGAAAGGGCGGGGCATCTGGCTATATAAGCGGGCGCTTCGCCATTGGAAATCAGATCAATTCTTCTTCAGCAACGACGATCATCCCTTCACTGACACTCGGGACTGAAGAATCTCGCCGTAGAAACGCCTCGCTGCGGATAGATGCTGCCTTTTCCTCTGCGCCCTCTCGCTGTTCTGCCTGCTCTTCGAGCTGCTCCAGCGACCTGTGCAAATGCCAGCCTCATCCCCTGCGGCCACCCGGTGAGTTTAAAATCAAATTTCTCTGAAAGAGCAAATTTTAAGCGACGTTGTTGCAAATGTCGCACTGCGAGTGTGGCTCGGAGGAAGGAGCACTTAACTCGCGGAGCGGAGCTATCAGGCTTGAGTGATTGCACACCGGTTTATCTTGTGTGCTCACTTTAATCTGCTAGAGTGTGTTAACACGTGAGGTTCAGCGCCCCTCATCGTATTGAGCGGCACAATCCTTCTATACAGATCTTACAATACTGCGCTGATTGGCCCCACCTTACTTTCACTGGCTTTCACTCTCAGGCTCGAGTGATTTTTGCGTGCCGGCATAGTCCCGCGTGTTTCACTCTGCACATAGCGCTTTGATCTGCCGGTGTGTTTACACTAAGGATTAGCGCCTCTTGCAGCTCATTGATCTGCTAGCGCTACTTTCACTATTAAGCTGTCCTTGCTGCGCTCGCGGTTATCCTTCTTCAACGAAGTTGGCAACGCCTCCTCTGCTCTCGTGTTTCTCCTCTCCCAGTTACCTCGGAGAAGAAATATCAAATTGCGGCTTTGAGCATTCAAGCTTGAGTGAATTTACGCTGGCCAAAGACACGTGTTTCACTCTCCATACAGCTTTGATCTGACAGCATGACAGTCTGTGTCTTGCCCTGCCTCCTCTCGTCTGCTACAAACGGATCTGATGGGATGCGTGCATCAGTTTTTGATCTGCCAGGGTGTTTACACACAAAGATCATCTCACAAATTCGCCCAGAGGTCTGGATCTTTTACGTTTACATTTACATTTAGTCATTTGGCAGACGCTTTTATCCAAAGCGACTTACAATTGGGGAATACACAAAGCGATTAATCTTTAAGAGGCAATCAGACAGAGGAAGTGCTTTTAACACCAAGTCTCAGTCATTGTTCAACTAAGTACAAGCTAGTAAGCGGAGAGAAAGATAGAGGGAAAGAGTTTTTTTTTTTTTTTTTTTTGAGTTTAGGATGAATTCAAGTACTGCCGAAAGAGATGAGTTTTCAGTTGTTGCTTGAAGATTGCCAGGGATCCGGCGTTCCGGATAGGGGTGGGACGATTATTCCACCAGTCAGGAACGGTGAACGAGAATGTTCTGGAGAGTGATTTTGAGCCTCTCTGTGATGGTACCACAAGGCATCGCTCACTAGCAGATCTCAAACTTCTGGAGGGGATGTAGGTTCGTAATAGTGAGTGGAAGTAGGAGGGTGCTCTGCCTGTGGTAGTTCTGTACGCAAGCATCAGTGTCTTGAACTGGATGCGAGCTGCCACTGGTAGCCAGTGCAAGGAGATGAAGAGAGGTGTAACATGCGCTCTTTTGGGCTCGTTGAAGATCAGTCGTGCCGCTGCATTCTGAATCATTTGTAGAGGTTTGATTGTGTTTGATGGCAGACCAGCCAGAAGAGCATTGCAGTAGTCCAGTCTAGAAACAACAAGGGCCTGGACAAGAAGTTGCGCAACATGCTCTGTCAGAAAGGGCCTGATCTTTCTGATGTTGTGTAGTGCAAACCTGCAGGATCGAGCAGTCTTTGCAATGTGCTCTTTGAAGGTCAGCTGGTCATCAAAGATTACACCAAGATTTCTGACCGAAGTTGATGGGGTAATCATTGATGAGCCTAACTGAATCGTGAAGTCATGCCGTAGAGTCGGAGTGGCAGGGAAGACCAGAAGTCCCGTCTTTGCCAGGTTGAGCTGTAGGTGATGTTCTTTCATCCACGCCGAGATGTCCGCCAGGCAGCCTGAGATCCGTGCAGCTACCGTTGGGTCATCTGGTTGAAAAGAGAGATAGAGCTGTGTGTCATCGGCATAGCAGTGATAGGAGAAGCCATGTGCACCCAGCGATGTAGTGTATGTGGAGAAGAGGAGGGGTCTAAGAACCGATCCCCGAGGAACTCCAGTGACCAGTTGATGTGGTTTGGATACCTCCCCTCCCCAGGCCACCCTGAAGGATCTACCGGTGAGATAGGATTCAAACCAGCGGAGAGGAATCCCAGTGATGCCCAGTGATGAGAGTGTAGACAGGAGAATCTGATGATTGACAGTGTCAAAAGCAGCAGAAAGATCCAGCAGAATGAGGACTGACGATTTGGAATCAGCCTTTGCCATTCGCAGGGCTTCAGTGACTGAGAGTAGCGCAGTCTCTGATGAATGGCCACTCCTGAAGCCTGACTGTTTAGCATCCAGTTTGTTGTACTGTGAAAGAAACTGTGAGAGCTGGTTGAAGACAACTCGTTCGAGTGTTTTCCCTATGAATGGAAGGAGAAAGACAGGTCTGTAGTTATCTAAAAGAGAAGTGTTTAATGTAGGTTTTTTGATCAGTGGGGTTACCTGAGCCTGCTTGAATGCTGTGGGGAAGATGCCTGTGAGGAGAGATGTGTTAATAATGTGTGTGAGTGCCGGTAAGAGTGTGGGAGAAATTGTTTGGAGAAGGTGTGAGGGGATTGGGTCGAGAGGACATGTTGTAGGATGGCTGGAGAGGAGAAGTTTGGATACCTCTGCCTCGGTGAGGGGACAGAAGGAGAAGATGGGAGTTAGAGCAGTGGATGTGGTTGATTGGAGGTCCTGTGGAGTTGAGAACTGGTTACTGATTGTTCTAGTTTTGTCTGTGAAAAAAGAGGCAAAGTTATCAGCGGTTATCAAAGTGGTGGGAGGTGGAGGAGGGGGACAGAGGAGAGAATTAAATGTTCTGAAGAGATTACGCATGTCTGGAGCGCTGGTGATCTTGTTGTGGAAATGTGAGGATTTGGCAGTGTGGACTTCAGTAGAGAAAGATGAAAGCAAAGACTGATACCTACTCAGGTCCGATGGATCGTTTGATTTGTGCCATTTTCTCTCTGCCGCTCTGAGTTTGGTCCGATTCTCACGAAGAACATCGGATAACCAGGGGTTCACAGTCGCTGTTGCCGGCTTCTGATCAGCCCTGCCAATAAGGTAGGACTGCTAATAGCTCAAGACAAAACTAACACTTTGCACAATCACACAGGCTCGTTCTCAGCTGAGGCGCAAATTATTCTAATTACCAGTAAGTGCAATCAAACAGAAAAACCAACGAAAATGCAGAGTAGAAATAGGTAGGAAACGAACTATTCCTTCCTAGTAGCAGGTAAATAATTTAAACAATAGAACTGCAAGACCAAGTTATTCAAAACACTTACGCGAGCTGTCGTCCGTCTCTTCTAGTGACTAATCGGCTTTCCCAACCTTTTTGCTGGATCTGAAAGACACTTACTTTCACATCCAGATAGCCCCCCCATCACAGACGATTCTTGAGATTCGCCTTCGAGGGAGTGGCTTATCAATACACGGTCCTGCCCTTTGGGCTGGCTCTAGCTCCCCACACTTTTACGAAGTGCATAGACGCGGCTCTCGAACGCCTTTTCGAGATGGCTAAACGCCTCTTAGTATGGGCACATCTCAACCTGCGTTCACTGAGAGCAGCTCATGTGCCCGGCGTGCTGAACCAAGGAGCGGATATGCTCTCTCTAACAACGTTCCCTCCGAGGAGTGGATGCTCCACCCACAGACGGTTCATTTACTCAGTCAGTAGACTGACTTTTATTCATTAGATGAACTAAAGTTTTTAAGTTCTGGTTGCTAGTTGAGTTAACTTAAAGTTGAGTGTGATAGGTTACCTAATTTTTTTTGAGTTAGGTCAACTTTTTTTTTTTTTTTTTTTTTACAGTGTGAATATTTGGAGAACATTCTTATAACATTTTGTTAGCTGGGATGGTACCTGCTCTGATCTCAGAATGCCTGGCGGACATCTCGGCATGGATGAAAGAACATCACCTGCAACTCAACCTGGCAAGGACAGAGCTTCTCTTATTCCCAGCCACCCCATCAGTACAGCACAAGTTCACTATTCAACTGGGCTCATCAACGATAATCCCATTGAGTTTGGCCAGGAATCTTGGGGTGATCCTTGATGATCAGATGACCTTTAATGGTCATATTGCAAAAACAGTACGATCATGCAGGTTTGCACTACACAATGTCAGGAAGATCAGACCCTTCCTAACAGAGCATGCGACCCAGTTTCTCATCCAGGCCCTTCTCATTTCTAGGCTGGACTATTGCAATGCTCTTCTGGCTGGACTTCCAACATGTGCAATCAGACCTCTGCAAATTATTCAAAATGCAGCAGCACGTCTTGTTTTCAATGAGCCCAAGAGGACTCATGTCACACCACTTCTCATCTCTCTGCACTGGCTACCAGTCGCGACTCGCATCAAGTTCAATTGGCCATGGGCCAACCTCCTACCTCCGCTCTCTCCTAAGTGTCTACATCCTCTCCAGAAGCCTGCGGTTGGAAAAGAAGCGGCTCGTGGTCCCATTGCAGAGAGGTACAAAATCACTCTCCAGGACATTCTCTATCACTGTACCCTGTTGGTGGAATGACCTACTTAACTCCATAAAGACAGTCAAATCCTTCACAATCTTCAAGAAACAACTGAAAACTCATATTTTCTGTGAGCATCTAACTGCTTCCTCATAATATTAATAACAAATTATATTCCTTCACTTTTTCTGTTCTCTTACTATCCTTTTCCCTTCCTGACCTAGCTTTTACTATTTGAACCATGACTGAAACCTTGTATAACAGACACTTCTCGTGTTTATTGCCATCTTATGGTAAATCGTAATTCCTCAATTGTAAGTCGTTTTGGATAAAAGCGTCAGCCAAATTAATAAATGTAAAATGTAAATGTTTTTGTATATGGTGTCTGCTTTGGGACAATATATAATCATTTATCAATAAACAGCAGCAAAACCCTATTTGTGGTCTGTTATCGCCTGTTTGAAAGTGAAAGTGAAAGTGAAGTGACATTCAGCCAAGTATGGTGACCCATACTCGGAATTGGTGCTCTGCATTTAACCCATCCAACGTGCACACATACAGCAGTGAACACACACACACACACACACACACACACACACACACACACACACCGTGAACACACACCCGGAGCAGTGGGCAGCCATTTATGCTGCAGCGCCCAGGGAGCAGTTGGGGGTTCGGTGCCATGCTCAGTCGTGGTATTGAGGGTGGAGAGAGCGCTGGACATTCACTCCCCCCACCTACAATCCCTGCCGGCCGGGGACTCGAACCCGCAACCTTTGGATTACAAGGCCGACTCTCTAACCATTAGGCCACGACTTCCCTTAAATGTCATGAAATCAGACTTCCCTTAAATGTCATGAAATCAGACATGTGCATGATTCTGTTTGTTTCAGTCCTGGGATCTGGAAATTGGTCACACTGTTCTCAAACACTCCTCAGAAGAAGTTTACTGCAGACTTTGAGGTCAAAGAATATGGTAAGAACTGTGTCAACAAACTCTTGTTGTGTAAAGATATGATAAATCAAAAAAAATATGTTTATTTATGTGTGTGTCTGGTTTGGTTTCAGTGCTTCCGACATTTGAAGTGAAATTAAAGCCCAGTAAATCATTCTTCTATGTGGGTGATGAGAGTCTGACAGTCGACATTGAAGCCAAGTAAGACAAAATATGTTCTGCTTCATTGTATTGAAAATTAATGCACAGGGTCAATGCTTTGATTTACTATAGATTTATATGTAAACCACAAAATAATGTACTATGACCCAAAAACAAAAAACAAAAACTTATCTTTTTCTTAAAGTTATTTTTTGAGTTGTGTTTAATTCTCTGTTGTACTGGTAGTATTAATATTGTTTCTATTGTATCAGTCACTTCCCAGTAGATCTGGGGCTGATAGATTTTCCCAGTAGATTTTTCTCTTAAAACCTATCCACAAAGCTGCTGAGACAAACTTTTACTAATGAATAGAGAGAAGTCTTAAGCTGAGATAAAGGGCGGGGTTGACCTCATTGCTATGGATAATGTCAGCATGCTTACTAACTATGCACACAGTGATTGGCTGATAGGGGATGGGGTCTCTGTCAGATATTTATTTATAGAAATATTATCAGAGGTGGGTAGTCCAGGGGCCAAAGAGTAAAAGTCCTGCCATATTTTTGTTCCACCTATGAACTCAGCAGCTGATTTCACCAGAGGAGGAACCAAGTCATTCCTTTCAAGTCACAAGCAAGTCTTCAAGTTAAATACCAATATCAAAATTTATACTGTTGATAAACGATATAAAAACAGAGTTCACATAGGGCTAAATGTGTAGCATTTTAATAAAACTGCTAACGTTACAGCAGCAGGGAATATGAACGTGCATGAGTTATTTAATTTAATCTGTGTTATTTTAATGTTTCGTTTTTTTACCTAAAACATAACGTTAGAGATACAGATGTTGATCTGTCAGCATTCAAGCATTTCAGTGAGCTTAAATAGATCACCCTTTACAGCAGATTTAGTTCACAAACAACCCAGCAGGCACCGGACGTCAATATAACGTCAGATTGACGTTGGACCCCAATGTCGGAGAGACGTTGAATTTTGGTTAAAAATGAAAATCGGGTTGGCGTCAGAACGCAAAGTCAGATTCACTGTAAAAAAAAAAAAAAAAGTTGACCTAACCTATCACACTCAACTTTTTAAGTTAACTCAACTAGCAACCAACAACTTAAAAATTTTAGTTCATCTATTGAATAAAAGTCAGTCTACTGAGTGTTAAACAGATAACAGATTTGTCAGAGAAACCAAAAATGTTTTAGCAACACTAATCTTTTTTTTTTTTTTTTTTTTTTTTTAACAATACTCTTTCTTTTAGACTTATATTTATTTTCAAAATTTTCTACTTACTGTGGGTAGCATTTGCCTCTTAAAACTAAAAGCAACCATTCATACTAACAAACTAATGTATTAACCAAGTTTTAATGAGATGCAAATATACAGTACCTCAGCACACGATTCTCAAACATAGTGAAGATCAACACATGTTAAATCAGTAAAAATATGAACTCTGATCCACATGACAGCTAACTGAAAGTAACACCTGCAGCAGCTACATAAATTAGGTCAGCAAAATATAAAACAATGATAATATTTTAATAATAATTAACATAAAATGTTTTCAAGCTGCAATGCATGCTGGGAACTTGTGCAATGTTGTTCAATGTAAAATTATTTAAGATGACTCGATTAGAAAGCTCTGACAGACTTTTACTCATTAGATGAACTAAAGTTTTTAAGTTTTGGTTGCTAGTTGAGTTAACTTAAAAAGTTGAGTGTGTTAGGTTGCCTTATTTTTTTGAGTTAGGTCAACTTTTTTCTTTTTACAATGTTGGTGTCAGAACCCAACGTTGGACAGACGTTGCATTTTGGTTAGTTAATGCCAAAACCTAAAAATAACTGAGGATCAACGTCAAATGATGTTAGAATTTGACGATGTGTGAACGTTACTATTATGACGTCTAGGCGACGTTGGGTTTTGGTTGCCATACCTGACGACTATATATCAGTATTTGACATCAATGTGACATTGGCTTGAGATGTTGGTTCGACGTTGGATTTTGGTTACTTCACAACACAACCTAAAAACCACAAAATATCAACGTCAACTGACGTCGGTCTTGGACGTCAAATAAAGTTGTCATTAGACGTTGGCTTGATGTTGAATTTTGGTCACCTGACGTCGCGAACTAAATCTAACCTAATATTAACGTCATATAACGTTGTATGCCTGCTGGGAACTGACAGTTTTGACCTTTTCGTAGCATCAGTCGTGCGCGCTCACAAGATCTCCCGGTTCTTTCTTGTGAGTTCAGTTCACTGGAGACTCGCTCTGAATGGATCATTTGAATCAGTGAGTTGTCGGCTCGAGAACAGCTGCAATCGAGATCATTCCAATTCGTGAATGAATCGTTTGGTGTGATTTGCAAACCAATTTAACAGGTTCATTGAAAATAATCTGTTTGTTCATGAATCAGACACAGCTTCTGCGTCTCGGAGCAAGTGATATATCATAAGGAGTAACAATATGTTTTATGAAATGTAATGAAGTAAAAAGTATGAGTTGGAATGTAGTGAAGAAAAAGTAAAAGTTACTCAAAATAAAACTACTCCAGGGCCCGTATTCATAAAGATTCTAAGAATCTTCTCAGAGAGCTCCTATTTTAACTTAAAAATGTCTAACTAGGAGTCAGGACCAATCTAAGAGCAATTCTGAGCAAGGATAAGACAACTTTTATCTTAGTGAGGAGGTGGGGCTGACCCCGTTGCTAGGAATGACACAGTCTTTTGAAGACTGTGATTGGTTGGTTGTCAAGAAGGAAATAAAAGAGCGCTTTTAAGAGTAGGGTATATTATAAGCCTTCACTTTGAAATTACAGGCGTAATTTGTCCTGTTTTACCGTTCTCTCTCTCTCGCTCACACACACACACACACACACACACACACACACACATATAATATATATGTATATATATTCTTTATATTTTATTTACCATGCTGTCATACTGTGTTTTATAGCAAATGAACAGAGACATAGCCTAATAAGTGCTGTAACAGACCCAAATCATCACTGCTGCATAGTTGCATTTTTCAGTTGCCAATTATGTTAATGTAGTGATTACATCCTTTTCTGGCGCTATGGCATTTCAGCGCGGTGTCGGAGATGTTAGCGTGTCTTTAATAAGATCGGTCACAAACATGATCCCTGCACGATCTAATGTGTATCGTCTTATTAACTCACTGTCATGCATTGTGTGCAACACATTTCTTCTCCCTCTTCGTTTCGTCCATTTTCTCCGGTGCTAAAGAAACTCTTAAGCCCCTTAAAAGTCCTCGTCCGTACTCCTAACAATTTTGGACCTTAAGACCTCTTTTAAGAGTTAAGATGCTTTATGAATTACTTTTTTCTTTACTAGGATCCAGAGGTGGGTATCAAGTCTTCAAATCAAGTCTTCAAGTCATATCCCAAGTCCTCAAAGAGTTAAAGTTAATGAGATAATTAAGTGACTAATTAAATGATGATTGTGCATTAGTGATGAACACCTGCTGTTATTGAGAATTACAGAGAATCAGATGTTGATGTTTTATTGGTTAAAATGATGCCACCATCATGGAGATCAGTGTTTGCTTTAGTTGGGCTCTTGGCCCTTGACTCCTGCACTGTAAAAAATTATTCACTGTATTTGTTTCAAAATGTTACAAGCAATATTAATAATAAAATTAACACTTTAGAATTAATTAGAATTAATCAAATGAGATGTTTATATTAACCATTCAAAATGAGTAAACTATCATGAAAAAATTAAGTAAAATTTAAACAAAAATATTGGTTTCATTGTACAAAAAAACCGCACTATGCTAATGAAAACTATATTATGCACGCCAGGCCAGTAGTTGGCGATCAAGAAACACCCTGCAAAAACATTATAAGCATGTTGTTTACTAGGAGATGATACAGGCATTGTGTTCAAAAGCTTGTTTTCAGGCCCCCAAAACAGTTATTGAAGACACCTGATGTTAACAAACAGAGTCGCTGAAGGAGAAAATCTTAATTTTTATGTCACCATTACAGTGGTCAGTGTTTGCAGTAGTTGGGTTTTTGACTCTTAACTTTTTAACATTAAGTCTATTTTTTGGTCTATTTACACAAGTCATATAATGGTCACGTTAAACCATAACCTAAACCAACTGGTTGCCTTTTCTCTCAGCTTGTCTAGCTGTGAAAAAACAGTTACAGGAGCCAAACAAAGCTTATTGTTATAAAGTCAAGAGCACTACTAAAGTAAACACTGACCACTATAATGGTGACATAAAAATTAAGATTTTCTCGTTCAGCGATTCTGTTTGTTAACATCAGGGGCCTGTTTCAATAAGGAGGTTCAACCAACTCTGAGTTAAAACTTGAACTCTGAGTTGACTTACCCTGAGATGGGAAACTCTGAGTTTTCGGTTACAGAACAGCTGAAATTAGTTAGTTCAATCAACTCTGAGTTGACTGACTCTGAGTTAAGCGCGTGCACCACGACTATGAAAAGTCATGATCAGCGGAGCGCCGAAATTACGATTCACCATGGCAACAGCTCCCGCCAAAAAGACGTCAGCGTGCGTACCTCCGTCAATGCGTAACATTAATTCTTAATAACAGTCTATAACTTAATAACTGTTATAATATCTGAGGTGAAAACTGTAAATTATTGAACTAATATTCATTTTAATGGTATCCCATGGCCACAAAAAAAAAAAAAAAAGACAAATAAACAAGAACGTGGCAGCAGCTAAAAATGAAGTATAAAAACACAATTGAATCAAGGTAAAGCTTTAAACATGAAAGGTTCATGGGTGTGGGCTAAATGACTTTTTTACAGACATTTGACATTAAATATCATTCAGTGTCTATTTCAATGCGCTGCAGCTTTTTCCACATAGTCTAGCACTCTTTTCACATAATTAAATATTCTCTAATCCAACCGGTTACATTTCTTAATTAGAGTAATAAAATTAACTACTGACAAGAAGGCAGAGGGAGAACCTGGACCAGCACCACTGACAGATGAAGAGGAGATGGTCAAGTATTGGAAGATTTCTAAAATCCAAAAGTAAAAGTAATAACTTTTGCTTTTGTATTAGGAAATAAAGATGACCAAAAAATTGTAATAATTTGCTTATTTAACAGCTGTAGTGGTGGTTATGGCTCGTACTACCCATCCATCTGGCATCCTTCCATTTCATACAGTAATCATGCTTGTCATCAATGCATCCAACCACACTGGAAATCCTGAAGGAAATTCTGATTATTTCAGGTTACTTCCACAGGTCACAGAAAGATGTTATCAAGTGAACATCATTTATCAGATTAGCCTCATTTAAACCCATTGCTACACCATTGACCTACAGTCCTGTGATACTCCTCTTTGACGGATTTGTGCCCAGGAAACAATTCCCAGAAAGAGCGTGAGAGCGATGCACACTTTACTTAAAATCTGCATATCTTATAATGTGCTCTGCATCTCTGATGTTTAAAAGAAAACTACCATTTAAAATGGTACCGCTCAAATAAATATGCACATGAGTACGGTGTAAAAAAACATATAATAACAAATAATAGGCTATAAGGTATTTAGTCTTGTTTCCATGAAGGAAAAAAAAATTAAAATATTATTTTATTTTCCAAATTATCTGGCAATGGGGTAAGAAATTAAAATTAGCCTATTCTTGTTTCCGTTTGCATTAAGATTATTTTTCTTACACTCTGTAGAACAATTTTATATTTTAACAAGACTAAATATCTAAAAAAAATGTTTTCATGTATAGAAAATGCATCTTAACTTAAATTTTAAATGTTTGTACTTGAAATAAGACAAACATACTCAGTAAGAAAAGCAATTTTGCGGCGTGAATGAATGAATGAGGTATTAAAACATCGCTTACACTTTAAAAAGGGGGAGGAGACCGAAAGAAACTCTGGGTTTACCAAAGAAAACCTGCTCCCGACCAGGTTAGGTTCACAGAGTAAGTTGCCATGGTAACTGACTCTGAGTATAAGTTACCTCTCTTTCAGAAACGGGCTTGACTTACTCTGCTTTCTCAGGTTTAACATACCTCCCATTCTGAAACCGAAAACCCAGAGTTTCCCTCATTTCAGGGTTAACATACTCCGAGTTTTCACTTAACCTCCTTTCTGAAACGGGCCCCAGGTGTCTTCAATAACTCTGTTTTGGGGGCCTGAAAACACACGCTTTTGAACACAATGCCTGTATCATCTCCAAGTAAACAACAAAAATGTTGATGTCATGTGCATGCGTATTACATTTTTGCGAGTTGTTTCTTGATCGCAACTACTGGCCTGGCATGCGTATAGTATGCTTTAGCAGAGTGTTTCAAGTTTTGTTTTTTTTCCAATAAAACCAATATTTTTGTTTAAATTTTACTTAATTTTTTCATGCTATTTTACTCATTTTGAATGGTTAAGTGTAAGCATCTCATTTGATTAATTCTAACTAATTCTAATGTATTAATTTAATTATTAATATTGTGTGTAATATTTTGAAACACTTTTATTGAGTAAATATAGTGAATCATTTTTTACAGTGTGTGTTAGATATCTCTCTGTAGCAATACATGTGTTGTTGTAAAGCAGAGAGGTCAGTGCTATAATCAAAATGAATATCGTTTAATTTATATGTTAAAATTTTTCATAATAAATCCTGTAAAATAACAGCATGCAAAGAAAGTGTTGCTCTAATAGTTATAGTCAGTGAATTTCAAACATATCTGCTGCATATAAAATATTGAACTTCATTTCTACTTAAACACACACGGAAATCAAGAACCAGCATATGAATCTCAACAATGGTGACAATCAACAAAATGCTTCATGCTGCAATGCATGCTGGGTAACACCATTGTAAAAACTCCCATAGCGCTCTGTAGTATGAAAAATTGTCACCACTGTTGAGGATCGTATGATAAATGTTCATGTATAAAAGCCTGAGCCAAAAAAAATAAAAATTTCCCCCTTCCCAATACTAAAGCACTACTGTGGTTTTGTTTGTTTAGTAGTTCTTTATTTTTTTTGCTGTTCAGTAGCACTTGAATGTCGATCAATAAACCAAAAAGAAACACCAGTTCATGATGTTTGTTCATCATGAGTTATAAGCAGAAAGTGTAAGTTCATCTGTTAAGGTTTGATCCAGCATTGCACAAACGATTGCTGTGAAACAAATTGCTTTGAATTAGTAAAAGGGTCAAGAGACCAACTAAAACAAACCTAGACCACAATTATGGTGGCATCCTGTGTGTTTTTTTTGTTTTGTTTTTCAGTTGATTCCATCCAAGGCTGTGACTGAAGATATTTGTAGTTCTTAGGTGCATTCGACTTGAAGCGGCGCTGCGCAGAATGACATCAAAGTACCACGAGAGTGATAAGAGAGCAGACTGATCCTTAAGCTTTCGAATCGCTCTCGCGGTACTTTGATGTCATACACTGATCATTCTGCACAGTGCCGCTTCAAGTCGAACACACCTTATGTGTTCCTCTTTTCTTCAGTGATGTAGATTGTTAACAGCAGGTGTTCATCACTAATGCACAATCATCATTTAATTAGTCACTTAATTATCTCATTAACTTTAACTCTTTGAGGACTTGAGATATGATTTGATGACTTGATTTGACTTGAAAGTCCCACCTCTGCTATTAATAAACTAGTGTTTTCTGAGTCCGTGTCTGCTGCAAAGATGAAGCTTCTTTAAATACAGCCAGATGTTCTCCTCAAATCTCATTGTTTTTTATGGGTCTCATGAGATAAGACGATTGTCCTCTAGACAGGGAGGTGTCAGTAGGCTTGGTCAATTTTATGACTCGCACATGTTCAAGAGGAGAATGGTCCGTGTACGTTTTGATAGTTTGTTTTCCAATTTGAAACGAAATAAGCAGAAACGAGAAAACGGCACCTTTATTCGTTTTTTCGTTTTTTTTAAAAAAACGAAAAAACGAGATTTCGGCTTGATTTTTCGTTTTTTAGTTCAGAGGCATAAAACGAATAAATGACTTCCAAATTCGTTTCCACATGTGGGCGGTCCTTAGACGCCCCCTTCCGCCGATTGGTCAAGCAAATCTGAGCATGTGACGTCATCAGTAGTCGCTCCGGTCTGTTCAACAAAATAATAGTCCTCTAACGTTACTATGGCTACCGATTCTTAAACTGTACAGGGCAGGTCCTGTTGGGCTTTCCTCTGTGCAACTTTACGCGTTTCACAGAAATCTTTACATCAGAAATATTAAATATTAGTCTGCCACCAGCCCGTTTTATTTAGCTGTGCAGAGTTAAATCTGTGTGGTGAAGCTGCGCTAGACAGCGCCGAGCGAGAGAGGATCACTGACCAGTGTTCAGTCAGCAGTCAGAACTTGGGCACCGATGATGGTGAAATACATTTTTACTGAAAATGACCCGCGAGTATGATTGACAGGACGATAGCGGAGGCAATTAAAAGCACAATATAACTTCTGTTAACAAAAACATATATATTTTTTTTTAATATAAGTGGCTTTGTCTTTGTTTTAATCAAATAATTGTGAACCACAAACCGAGCCTTCGTTTTAAAGGGCGATTTCCAAATATATTTTATTTATTTGTTATAATATGGGTATTTTATGTCACCCGTCTTATTAGTTTGATTATACTAGGCTATACGGGAGTTTTTTATTGTACTATTTTACTGTTGTTTTTTAATTAACAATATATCATAACAACTTATAAAGATCAAAATCTACAGAAGAGATTAACAAATAACATTGGTGTTGTCATAAGTTAACTAATCAATGGGAAAATTTCCTCACCGGCACAACCCTATTCTTAATGTTGGCTACATGTTACAGATTTAATGTTGAGCACATAATGTTAAAGGCTTCTTAAATACCATTACACTCGGTTGAAGAGTCAAGAAGGTTGTTAAATTTACTGTAGATTTCAATCTGTCATTGGTTGGTGACCCGGTGTAATTATAATAGCATAAATAAAAACAAATACACGTAATAGGCTTTGTATGCCAATAGGCAAAACACATCTGCTTTTCCTCTAGATCACTTTACTATGGAAGCCTATGGAAGCCCGTTTCCGCCCATGAATAAAAAATAAAACAAGGTAATTGCGACTTTTTATCTCACAATTCGGACTTTTTTTCTCGCAATTCTGACTTTATAATTCGCAATTCTGAGATATAAACTCGCAATTCTGACTTTATAACTCGCAATTCTGATATATTATAGGCCTGTAGTCTATATGAAGAGTTCAGATGCAAAAGCCTCTAAGTGCCATCTGAAATGTTCTTCTAAAATGAGCATTTTTCTCAGGTACAGGTTCTTTTCATTGTCATTAAAGTAAAATAACTGAATATAAACGAAAAATACTAATTTTAGAAGAAAATTGCAGATGGCATTTACGCTTTTGCATCTGAATTCTTCATATATAATTGACTAAATAATTTTCATTTATTTATCATTTATTTATAATTTTCATTGGGGATGTCTTGCTTGGTCGATATCTTACAACATTAAATACAGGAGATAAGATAATTCTATAGCAAGAACATAGAGATGAAAGCGCGCTTTATGCGAGAGTGAAGGAAATCCACCTGCGTGCATTCATATATATCCACTCTCGTGTTACAATAATACGCGCTTTACTTGACCGCTGTTATTAAAATAACGTGATAGAAGCTGCCTCAAACTCAGAACTATAAAGAAATGAAGAATGTTGTGTCTGAAAGCCCGGCGGTAATAGGCTACTGTCCAACCGCGAGCGCAAAACACAGAAATAAAGAATAATGAGTCATTTTTATGTTTGTTCAAAAATCATATTCGGACGCAACATTCATCTAGTTCATTATATAGTTCAAATATAGCAAATTGAACAAAGTACTGCAAAGCCTTACACGGAGAGTGGTTTGCTATGGTGCGAGAAAGTCAGAGTTGTGAGATATAAACTCGCAATTGTGAGAAAAAAAAGTCAGAATTCTGAGAAAAAAAGTCAGAATTGCGAGTTTATATCTCAGAATTGCGAGTTATAAAGTCAGAATTGCGAGTTTATATCTCAGAATTGCGAGTTATAAAGTCAGAATTGCGAGTTTATATCTCAGAATTGCGAGTTATAAAGTCAGAATTGCGAGTTTATATCTCAGAATTGCGAGTTATAAAGTCAGAATTGCGAGTTTATATCTCAGAATTGCGAGTTATAAAGTCAGAATTGCGAGTTTATATCTCAGAATTGCGAGTTTATATCTCAGAATTGCGAGTTATAAAGTCAGAATTGCGAGTTATAAAGTCAGAATTGCGAGAAAAAAAGTCCGAATTGTGAGATAAAAAGTCGCAATTACCTTGTTTTATTTTTTATTCATGGGCGGAAACGGGCTTCCATAGGCTTCCATAGTAAAGTGATCTAGAGGAAAAGCAGATGTGTTTTGCCTATTGGCATACAAAGCCTATTACGTGTATTTGTTTTTATTTATGCTATTATAATTGCACCGGGTCACCAACCAATGACAGATTGAAATCTACAGTAAATTTAACAACCTTCTTGACTCTTCAACCGAGTGTAATGGTATTTAAGAAGCCTTTAACATTATGTGCTCAACATTAAATCTGTAACATGTAGCCAACATTAAGAATAGGGTTGTGCCGGTGAGGAAATTTTCCCATTGATTAGTTAACTTATGACAACACCAATGTTATTTGTTAATCTCTTCTGTAGATTTTGATCTTTATAAGTTGTTATGATATATTGTTAATTAAAAAACAACAGTAAAATAGTACAATAAAAAACTCCCGTATAGCCTAGTATAATCAAACTAATAAGACGGGTGACATAAAATACCCATATTATAACAAATAAATAAAATATATTTGGAAATCGCCCTTTAAAACGAAGGCTCGGTTTGTGGTTCACAATTATTTGATTAAAACAAAGACAAAGCCACTTATATTAAAAAAAAAATATATATGTTTTTGTTAACAGAAGTTATATTGTGCTTTTAATTGCCTCCGCTATCGTCCTGTCAATCATACTCGCGGGTCATTTTCAGTAAAAATGTATTTCACCATCATCGGTGCCCAAGTTCTGACTGCTGACTGAACACTGGTCAGTGATCCTCTCTCGCTCGGCGCTGTCTAGCGCAGCTTCACCACACAGATTTAACTCTGCACAGCTAAATAAAACGGGCTGGTGGCAGACTAATATTTAATATTTCTGATGTAAAGATTTCTGTGAAACGCGTAAAGTTGCACAGAAGAAAGCCCAACAGGACCTGCCCTGTACAGTTTAAGAATCGGTAGCCATAGTAACGTTAGAGGACTATTATTTTGTTGAACAGACCTGAGCGACTACTGATGACGTCACATGCTCAGATTTGCTTGACCAATCGGCGGAAGGGGGCGTCTAAGGACCGCCCACATGTGGAAACGAATTTGGAAGTCATTTATTCGTTTTATGCCTCTGAACTAAAAAACGAAAAATCAAGCCGAAATCTCGTTTTTTTCGTTTTTTTTTAAAAAAACGAAAAAACGAATAAAGGTGCCGTTTTCTCGTTTCTGCTTATTTCGTTTCAAATTGGAAAACAAACTATCAAAACGTACACGGACCGAGAATCTTCTCAGTTTTCCTTTGGTATGTGAGATTCTGTAGTTTTGTTGGTCTGTTCAATAAGGTTCTACACTCTTAATCTTCAAGCAAAAATGACAGCGTATTTTACGTTGTTTCTACTGTTATCTGGAAAAATGTCCTAAATATCTGTGAATTTTATTGTAGGCAAGTCAAGTGTTTATTTGAGAAGGCTAAATTTATTGAAAGTGGTAAATGCACTGTCAGCAACTGGCGGGTTAGTCGTCACTTTAAAGTAGTTCACTTCCAGAATAAAAATGCCCTGAAAATTTACTCACCCCTGAGTCATCCAAGATGTTCATGTCTTTCAATTTGGATCAACTGGTTGAATGTCCAATTTGCAGTTTCGGTGCAGCTTCAAAGGGCTCCACACGTTCCCAGCCCAGGAATACGGATCTTATCTAGTGAAGTGATCGGTCAAGTGAACCAATCCTTTAAAAAAAAAATACTTGTATTTAACAAACAAAAAATTCTCCAAGCATTTTTCTAAATTACCTTAATAAAGAAATGCAAACAAATATAACCACTTTGCCATTAAAAACAAAATGGAAATGATTTGCAACAGTAAGCTGTGTGGGGAGGAGAACAAAAAAACTGTCATGGGCTCCAGTCGGACTCGGTCTGAGAATTCTGATAAGCTGTCCGTCAAGGGCCGGGCTAGGACCTACATTTGAGGCCCATGCAGGGCTTTGGAGTAGATTAACGTTGTGGACTTAAAGGAGTAGTTCACTTTTAAAAAAACTTTTGCTGATAATTTACTCACCCCCATGTCATCCAAGATGTCCATGTCTTTCTTTCTTCAGTCGAAAAGAAATTAAGGTTTTTGATGAAAACATTTCTCCATATAATGGACTTCATTGGGACCCAAACGGTTCAAGGTCCAAATGACAGTTTCAGTGCAGCTTCAAAGGGCTTTAAACGATACCAGACGATGAATAAGGGTGTTATCTAGCGAAACGATCGGTCATTTCAAAAATAAATAAAAAAGTTTAAGTTTTATAAGCACAAATGCTCGTCTTGCTCTGTTCTGTGATGCGCTTTCGTGACGTCACGTAATACGCAATGACGTTGAAAAGGTCACGGTTGACTTAGGCGGAAATACCGAGTCAGTGTTTACAAATGTGCGGAAGGAGGACCATATACACATATTCAAATGTCTTTGTGTCAGTTTATCGTTTAAAATGCCCATTTCATGTGCGTATCCTGGGTGTTTTAATATTAAAAAGCCTAAAAGAAAATTTAGGATTTTACGTCAACCGTGACCTTTTCTACGTAATTGTGTATTACGTGACGTCACAAACGCGCATCACAGAACAGAGCAAGACGAGCATTTGTGCTTATAAAACTTAAACTTTTTATTTATTTTTGAAATGACCGATCGTTACGCTAGATAACCCCCTTATTCATCATCTGGTATCATTTAAAGCCCTTTGAAGCTGCACTGAAACTGTCATTTGGACCTTGAACCGTTTGGGTCCCAATGAAGTCCATTATATGGAGAAATGTTTTCATCAAAAACATTAATTTATTTTCGACTGAAGAAAGAAAAACATGGACATCTTGGATGACATGGGGGTGAGTAAATTATCAGCAAAAGTTTTTTTTAAAGTGAACTAATCCTTTAAATTTGAAAAATAATCTGCGTTGATGTCTTTCTGCAGTTTAAATTAAATACCTTCTGATGTTCATTCATGTTTGTTTTATGCTTTAACTAGTAAATATGAAAAGATGATGGGTTCACATGCTGCTTGAACTAATACAGTGATCTGTCATTACAAATTAAAGAGCCACAAAACATTATTTATTGTTTGAATGTCTTTAAAAAATGACCAAATTTCTTACCAAAAGTAAAGTGCTCTGTCTTGTCTGTCGTCATGTTGTCAGTTTCCTGTTTGCTCTGTGATGTATTTTTCACTGCGTGAGAACATGATGTGAAGTGTGAGAGCGGCATGGCTTGTCGCACATAGCAACAGTGACTAAGGTGAACAGGGGTGTATTACAGAAAGCAATATTAATTTCAACTCAGAGTATGTTCCTGGTTAACACGCTAGACATTCTCAACAGAGTGATGAATCGATGAGTCACTGGTGGTTGTGCAATCATTTTTTTTTTCTTATTTTCTTTTTAATATTTAACCCTTGAGAATAAGAATTACATTGTTTGTTTGATGCTAATTATATAATAAGTCTATCAGATATGTATTTGTATTATATAAATACATTATAGGAAATGCTAATCCATGATGTGTGAAATTATAATATAAAATGTAATAAATATGCAATCTGTCATGCCCACTGGAGTCTCATATGCGCTGATAGCTCTGAAGAGAACTAACCCTGAAACAGAACCTGCTCTGGAGCAGGTTATGTTCAGAGAGTAAGTTGCTATGACTACTTGCATACCCTGAAAGTTACCTCCGTTTTTGGTCTTTGTGAATGGTCAGTTGGACAGATTGATATCCCTGGAGTTTAACTGGCTGTGTGTTATAATGTGATGATTAAGTGTGCCCTTACGTTTTTTGATCAATATGTATAGTAATATGTAATCAAGAAAGCATTAACTGTGTCAGGTCAACTAAATGACATATAGAATAATTTAAAATGACTGAATCAACCAGCCATCATTAGATTATACTAACTGAAATAAATTTTAACTAGTGTTATTAGAAATATTCACCATTCAGTTTTCACAGCAGAAATTGGATGTGCTTTTATAGGTACCTGTTTGGACAGAAGGTGGATGGAAATGCATTTGTGGTGTTTGGTGTGATGGACGGTGAGAAGAAAACAAGTATTCCTTCATCTCTGCAAAAAGTTCAGGTGAGAGACATTAAGCATCTTGCAATTGGGATCAAGCTAATTTCTCCTCACGTAGAGGACAGTTTTAAAAAGAAATGAAATAGCCTTTTACTGCATCTTGTAGACTGATGTTTCTGTCTTTCTCATATATGAATAGATTGTGACAGGAGAGGGTACTGCAGAACTGACCAATCAGATGATCACTAAGACCTTTCCAAACATTAACCAGCTGGTTGGACAATCAATCTATGTTTCAGTCAGTGTTTTAACAGAAAGTGGTAAGACTTAACATATATGTATGCACGTGTTTAAATGCATGTGTGTGAATGTATGTGATTAGTTAATGTTTGTGTGTTTCAGGCAGTGAAATGGTGGAAGCAGAAAGAAGAGGCATTCAGATTGTGACGTCACCGTACACCATCCACTTCAAAAAAACACCACACTTCTTCAAACCTGGAATGCCCTTCAGTGTCTCGGTATAAAACATTGAATAGATACTTGAAAACCTTAAAGAAAAGATTTCATCAATTTATTAACAGAGATCACTCTTTTTTGGGGGCTGGGTTTTATAAAAAGGTCTATGTAACAAATCCTGACCAGACGCCTGCTGCAAATGTGGAAGTGGAGGTCAATCCTGGAGGGGTCAGAGGTCAAACAAGAGATAATGGCATTGCAAAGGTTATAGTCAACACTCTGGGAGAATCATCTACACTAGAGATCACTGTAAGACCTGCCAAGACGTGCAACAAGCTTTTTGTTTGTTTCTTTGTTGTCTGTATGGATCAGCATGAATACTTTTTTCACAGGCTAAGTCTAAAGATCCACAATTAAGAGATGAACAGCAGGCAGTGAAGAAGATGACGGCTCAGGCCTACATTCCCAAAGGCGGCTCCAAAAACTACCTGCACATCGGCATTGATGCTGCTGAGCTTCAGATAGATGATCCAATTAATATCAATCTGAACACTGGCCAAAGTCCAGGATTCAAAGATCAAGACTACACATACATGGTAAAGATAATGGTTATTTCTTAATCTTCTGCACAACAAATGCATTATTTAATTACATAAATGTTTGAATATATCCACAGTTTGTGTTTGAAACCATACAAAGGTACAAACCATAAAGATATTTTTACCTTTTCAGATCTTGAGTAAAGGTCAGATTGTAAAAGTAGACAGGTTTAAGCGAAGAGGACAATCTCTAGTGTCTCTGTCTCTGCCTGTCACCAAAGACATGGTGCCATCCTTCCGCTTTGTGGCTTATTATCATGTGGGCTCGTCTGAGGTGGTGTCTGATTCAGTCTGGGTTGACGTGAAAGACACATGCATGGGAAAGGTTCGTCAACCATCAGTAGCTAAGTAGCTGATGTGCCAACTAGGCCTGTTTTTTGACACACCCTCTCTTGTTTTAACTACAGCTCCAGGTTAAGGTGAAGGACAAGATAAATACCTATGGCACAGGAGATGAGGTCAAGCTGCAGATAACTGGAGATCCTGGAGCTAAAGTTGGTCTGGTGGTGGTTGACAAGGCTGTGCATGTCCTTAACAAGAACAGACTTACCCAGACTCAGGTGAAGGATCTACATCAGACTTCACAGCACAGCATTACTTTTTTGGCCTAAAACATACATAACTGGTGTCTTTTTTGCACCTCTAGATCTGGGATGTCATAGAGCAGCATGACACCGGCTGTACTGCAGGAGGAGGAAGGGACAGTATGGGGGTTTTCACTGATGCAGGTCTGATGTTTGAGTCCAACACTGCAGGAGGAACCAACACCAGAACAAGTATTATTTATTTATTTATTTTCCATTTCTTATTCTACAGTTTTATTCACTGGACAAAGAGATTTTCAAGGGTTACTGTCCTTCAACTAAGGCATTTATAATCTCATTAACTGTATAATTTTGACTCTAAATCTGAGGTGTCATATGTGTAGAATTATCAGTCTTAGTCTAGTACGTTGTTAGTATTATTTTTTTCACATGTATTTTGTCCTTTTGTTTCTGTTGTTTGGCTTCCCATGTCTTAGTTCTGTGGTTTTAGAATATAGTTGGTTAAATTTACTAATTAGGTCTTGTTGCTCTCAAATTCTTTAACATCACCCAAGTAATTTTTTACAATAAACTAATTAATTCAAACAAATTGTCCTCTAGTGCCAGATTGTCCCAAAACTGCAAAGAGAAAACGAAGAGCTGAGAGTCTCCTGAAGATCACTAGTACACTGGGTGAGAAGCTACATTTTACTCAGATTTCGCTCATACAATTCAAATCAGAAAGGATATACTTGACCCTGATATACTTTTTTGTTCTTTGCTTAGGCGTAATGAATATGTAAATATGTGCTGCATGCTTTCCTCTCAAAAACAGAATTGCACAAAAAAAGAAAGTGGTCAGAAAACAGCATTTAAGAAAGCATGTGATTATAGTGATGTGCATGTTTGCACCAGCTCAGCACTCTAGACAAGACATGTCACATTTATTCATGTTGCACTTTACACAATACACTGCTTGAATGAAAACAGCTTTGCAGTATTAAACTGTGTAACATTCTATTAGTATTTTTACTCATGTCTGACCTCGATAAGACTAAAGAGACAAAATTATCAAGAGAAGATTTTAATGCGTAAGTAGGCGGAGCCAAAGCTACCTATAATTGCGTCAGACCAATGGCAGTTTGAAGGTGTTTACCACTCAGAAAGTTTCTATAAAGTTTGTTTTGGTAAGCTGTTTCGAACAAACAAACACCAGTTTTTTTCTCTGATTTTGCTTCAAGTATATCATGACCTTTAATGTGTTAGAGTGTGTTCACACTTGTCATGTTTGGTTCGATTAAAACAAACTCTGGTGCGATTGCTCTGTTAGTGCGGTTCATTTGAATAAATGTGACATGTAAAATAATTTGAGAAACTAATTATTATTGTTTAGCACGTTATTAAAATCTATTTTTGAACGGAGTAGGCCATTAATAATAAATATATTCTAAACATACTTAGACTCGTAGCATTCATCATGTTACAATGTACACTCATATTACTTCTATTGTTTTATAAAGAGCATGAAAACAACATCGCGCCGTAAGAAATTTAAATACAATGAATTGCCTATCATATTCAAAATGTTTTACTGGATTTCAAACAGTTTAGTCAGGAATTATAATTTGGGAAAAACCCAACTATGATTTTGTAATCATATAGACATCCTGAACATCATGTATGATTTTATAGTATAGAAGATTCTGCAGTCATAGACTCACTGCTTTGTACTGTAAAAGGATGTACTTTGTACTATAAAAAATGATATTTTATATATGAGAAGTAATTGTTATCGTTTAGCACTGTATTAAAATATATTTGTGAACAGATTATTAATAATAAACGGTCTAAACATTCTTAGATGCGATTTCTTGTTGTGCTTTTCTTTAGTGTGGTAGCTGTTTGTACATGTAGAAGATCTGCAGAGTTACAAAGCTCAAAGTCTCCCACAAAAGGATTTATTCTATCTAAAAGAGAAAGCTGATCCAGACCGGGCTAAAATGCTTCATTCAAACATGTTTACGTCACGATGTGGGAAATATTTGTGTAATGCTGCCCAAATGTTCACGCAAAAAAGAAAGGCATGGTTTCAGCATCCGCAGTAGTGTTGATGCAGCCATATCAGGGAGACGCTGTGTGTTTCTATGTGAAAGCAAAAGCACTTTATTTGGCCTTCTGAAAGTAGATGCAATTAGAAATCATTGGTTAAGATTTGTTTACAACAGAACAGCACGACCCAAATGTTCAAATTTTTACAACGCATTTTATGGACGACAGTTTCGTGAACCTAAGAAAGTACAAGGCTGGCTGTGCACAAAGACTATTTAAAAAAAATTAAAATTGCATTTGCAGTAGTCCAGTCTAGAAACGACAAGGGCCTGGACAAGAAGTTGTGCAGCATGCTTTGTCAGAAAGGGCCTGATCTTTCTGATGTTGTGTAGTGCAAACCTGCAGGATCGAGCAGTCTTTGCCATGTGCTCTTTGAGGGTCAGCTGGTCATCAAAGATTACACCAAGATTTCTGACCGAAATTGATGGGGTAATCATTGATGAGCCTAACTGAATCGTGAAGTCATGCTGTAGAGTCGGAGTGGCAGGGAAGACAAGAAGTTCCGTCTTTGCCAGGTTGAGCTGTAGGTGATGTTCTTTCATCCATCCCGAGATGTCCGCCAGGCAGCCTGACATCTGTGCAGCTACCATTGGGTCATCTGGTTGAAAAGAGAGATAGAGCTGTGTGTCATCGGCGTAGCAGTGATAGGAGAAACCATGTGCATGTATGATAGGACCCAGTGATGTAGTGTATGTGGAGAAGAGGAGGGGTCCAAGAACCGATCCCTGAGGAACTCCAGTGACCAGTTGATGTGGTTTGGATACCTCCCCTCCCCAGGCCACCCTGAAAGATCTACCGGTGAGCTAGGATTCAAACCAGCGGAGAGGAATCCCAGTGATGCCCAGTGATGAGAGTGTAGACAGGAGAATCTGATGATTGACAGTGTCAAAAGCAGCAGAAATATCCAGCAGAATGAGGACTGATGATTTGGAATCGGCCTTTGCAATTCGCAGGGCTTCAGTGACTGAGAGTAGCGTGGTCTCTGTTGAATGGCCACTCCTGAAACCTGACTATTTAGCATCCAGTTTGTTGTACTGTGAAAGAAACCGTGAGAGCTGGTTGAAGACAACTCGTTCGAGTGTTTTCCCTACGAATGGAAGGAGAGAGACAGGTCTGTAGTTTTCTAAAAGAGAAGTGTTTAATGTGGGTTTTTTGAGCAGTGGCGTTACCCGAGCCTGCTTGAAAGCTGTGGGGAAGATGCCTGTGAGGAGAGATGTGTTGATAATGTGCGAGTGCCAGTAAGAGTGTGGGAGAGATTGTTTGGAGAAGGTGTGAGGGGATTGGGTCGAGAGGACATGTTGTAGGATGGCTGGAGCGGAGAAGTTTGGATACGTCTGCCTCGGTGAGGGGACAGAAGGAGAAGATGGGAGTTAGAACAGTGGATGTGGTTGATTGGAGGTCCTGTGGCGTTGAGAACTGGTTACTGATTGTTCTAGTTTTGTCTGTGAAAAAAGAGGCAAAGTCGTCAGCGGTTATCAAAGTGGTGGGAGGTGGAGAAGGGGGGCAGAGGAGAGAATTAAATGTTCTGAAGAGATTACGCATGTCTGGAGCGCTGGTGATCTTGTTGTGGAATTGTGAGGATTTGGCAGTGTGGACTTCAGTAGAGAAAGATGAAAGCAAAGATTGATACCTACTCAGGTCCGACGGATCGTTTGATTTGCGCCATTTTCTCTCTGCCACTCTGAGTTTGGTCCGATTCTCACGAAGAACATCGGATAACCAGGGGTTAGAAGGGGCAGCCCGTGCTGGCCTGGAGGAGAGAGGACAGATGTCGTCTAGACAAGGTTAAGGTAGAGCATAAAGTGTCAGTAGCTGCATTCACATCTAGAGAAGAGAAATGGGTAGGCGAGGGAAGAGAGGAGGATACTACAGAGGAAAGAAGGGAGGGGGAAAGGGAGCGTAGGTTGCGTCTGAAAGTAAGGGAGATGGTGGCACCTGGGCAGCAAAATGTAAAGTAAATGTAATGAAGAAATGGTCAGAGATATGTAGTGGTTGTACCAGAATGTTATATGTAGAACAATTGCGTGTGTAAATTAAGTAGAGTTGGTTGCCTGATTTGTGCGTGCTAGTAGTGGGGAGGCGTTTGAGATCAAATGAAGCTAGGAGTGACTGGAAGTCTGTAGCATAAGGCGTGTCTAGGTGAATGTTGAAATCGCCGAAGACTAAGAGTGGAGTGCCATCCTCCATGAAAGAGGACAGCAGTCCGTCCAGCTCATCTAGGAAGGTTGCTAAAATTTTGCCAGGGGGACGGTAGATTACCACAATCTGGAGGAGTCTTATAAGAGCTGTTACAGTAGTGGCATGATATTCAAATGAGTTGAGATTGCCTAGGGGAGAGTGGGTAGAGTATTTACAATTGTTAGAAATGAGCAAACCAGTGCCCCCACCCCGGCCAACTTGCCTAGGGGTGTGAAAGAGAAAGAGAAATTGTTAGAGAGAGCAGCTGGGGTTGCCGAGTCTTCTGGACGAATCCAGGTCTCAGTCAAGCCCAGGATGCTGAGTGTGGAATGTAAGAAAAAAGCAGAAATGAAGTCGGCTTTGTTGACAGCTAACTGGAAATTCCAAAGACCCACAGAGAAAGAAAGAGGTACAGTGGAAGATGTAGCGATAGGGCGCCGGTTAGCAGGGTTACGTAGCCTTCTGCGTGTGTTTTTAGAGCGAGGTTGAGAGAGAACCGGAATGGTTTGGAAACACATGATAGACGTGGAAGGATAGAGGATAGGAAAGTGTGAGGGAAGATAAAAATGATACTTAAGTGTGTGCTCGGTGTCGTTGCTCAGTTAAAGTCACGCAGGAAAAAGTCGTCTGTCTTTACACTCGTTGGTCTTCACACGAGGAGGCTGAGCACGACGGCTGAACGCTTCCATGTCAGCGCCCGGTCATCAAATAAATACAGTCTAAGAAACTAGAGTGAAAACAGCTGTGGCCGGCTTCTGATCAGCCCAGCCAATAAGGTTAAAGGACTGCTAATAGCTCAAGACAAAACTAACACTTTGCACAATCACACAGGCTCGTTCTCAGCTGAGGCGCAAATTATTCTAATTACCAGTAAGTGCAATCAAATATAAAAACCCCAACGAAAATGCAGAGTAGAAATAGGTAAGAAACAAACTATTCCTTCCTAGCAGCAAGCAAATAATTTAAACAACAGAACTGCGACCAAGTATTCAAAACACTTACAGGAGCTGCCGTCCATCCCTTCTGGTGACTAATCAGCTTTCCCGATTAGTCCAAGTCATTCCAAGTCATTCCTTTCAAGTCACAAGCAAGTCTCAAGTCCTCAAAGAGTTAAAGTTAATTAGATAATTAAGTGACTAATTAAATGATGATTGTGCATTAGTGATGAACACCTGCTGTTGTTGAGAATTACAGAGGATCAAATGTTGATGTTTTATTGGTTAAAATGATGCCACCATCATGGAGATCAGGGTTTGCTTTAGTTGCTTTCTTCTGTGATTGTTATCAAGTGTTCATCACTAATGCATATTCATCATTTAAACAGTCACTTAATTTTTTCATTACTTTTAACTCTTTGAGGACTTGGGATATGACTTGAAGATCTATTTGTGACTTGAAAGGTTTGACCTGGTTCCTCCTCTGGTGAAATCAGCTGCTGTGTTCATGGGTGGAATAAATATGACATGACTTTTACTTTCTGACCCCTGGACTTTACACCTCTGATAATATGTTCACACTGAAAAACCCAACAAGTTAGGACAGGGGTTCCCAATCCTGCTCCTGGCGATCAACCGTCCTGCAAAGTTCAGCTCCAACTCTAATCAAACACACCTGCTTTAATTTTCAAGCAATCCTGAAGACTTAAATTAGTTGATTCAGGTGTGTTTGATTAGAGTTGGAGCTGAACTTTGCATAACAGTTGATCGCCAGGAGCAGGATTGGAACATTATAGTCCAGACCAAACAAACCAAGAGAACCTAACGGCAAGTGTGAATGCACTCTTAAAGACCGAAAGCCCTTTTGCGTTTAGGTCACTTCAGTTCTCAAACACGTTTCCATGTTTTGGGGATCTCTTTAGTTCTTATACTCCCCTCATTGTTCTACACTAACATTGTCTTCTCAGCTGAAAAATACTCCGGTGAACTGAAACAGTGCTGTGTTGATGGGATGAGGGAAAATAAACTTGGCTACACATGTGAACGAAGAGCCAGGTACATCGTTGATGGAGTAGCATGTGTCGAGGCCTTCCGGCACTGCTGTAACGAGATGAAAACCCGCAAAGACATGAATGCTGAAGAGGAGGAGATGGTTCTGGCTCGCAGTAAGTATATGAACTGATGGCTAGCTTGTGCAGTGCTTTTGTAAGCAATCAATGCATGAAATAAATCCAACTCTCACTTGAACAAGGATCTGGGGGCAGTGATTGACAATGGTATTTTGAGTCTTGGGTAGTTTGTAAAGCAGTAAGTGTGGATAATAGTGAAAGTGGATATTCACCAGAGAGAATAATAATAATAATAATAATTTATTTGATTAGATTATCTGATGTGTTTTTCCCTTTTTTTCCCCTCTTGATCTGATACAACAGGTGATGATGACGACGACTATTATACGGAATCTGAAGACATCGTGTCACGTACGCAGTTCCCTGAGAGTTGGCTTTGGGAGGAGATTGATCTATGTGACAATTGGTGAGTAGGAGACATTTAGATAAATCTTAAGCCGGGCAAACACTACGATTTCTGTGCAATTTCTTTGCGATTTCAGCAAGGTACCAACTCACATTGTACGAGTAGATTGCATGTGATGTAAAGCCAAAGCTCACGATTTATGTGCTCATATACACTGTAAAACCCAACAAGTTAGGGTAATTCAAACCGTTTGAGTAAACCAATTGCCTTGGCTTAAACCATGTAAGTTTTAAAACTGTGCAGTTAAGTAATTAATTGATTAATTAAGTGATGATTGTGCATTAGTGAGCACCTGCTGTTAACAAACAGAACCACTGAAGAAAAGAGAAACACAAGAACTAGGCCTACAACTGACTTCAGCCACAGCCTCAGATGAAATCAACTGAAATAAAAGACATTAAATCTCTCAAGATCTGATTAAACAACCCCACAAACAGCATCACCAGCTCCACTTGTTAATAACCAGGCTGACTTTATTTCTGTCAGACAGCTACAGAAGATCTTATTGAGAATTAAAGGTTTAGATGTTGATTTGTTTCATTTGAAGTAACCATGTTAGAGATCAGTGTCTGCTTTAGTTTGACTCTTGACCTTTGTGCTAGTTTTTATCTCCTTTTTTTATGTTTTTTATTCCCTTTGCTGGCTGTTGTACTAGTCATGTGTTTCTGAAACATACTTGTTATAATAAAAAAAAAAAACAGTGAAAATATGGTCAAGTGTTGGTTGTTATATATTGATGATGATGATGAGTATCATCAGTTGGTGAAATGATCTCATTCAGAATCTAATCAAATCATTTAATATAAAAAAAATTTTCAAACAGTTTTGATCTGTGGCAGCAATCAGACTCGCACATACATCAAGATTCAGCATATGAATCTCAACAATGGTGACCATTTAAAAAAAAAAAAAACTATTCATGCTGCATTTAAAAATAAAATAATCATGTTGCAATGCATGCTGGGTACTAACATAGTACAAAACTCACCCATGGCTCCCATCATGCATTGCTGCATGAGTTTTTTTTTTTTCCATTTGTTTATTAGAATCTTAATTTTATTTATTTTTTTAAATGGTCCATATTCATATTGAGATTCATATGCTGATTTGGAAATTCCTTCCTGTTAACTGATTGTCAAAGAACAACTGGCTCTTAGAATCACTGTCATTATGATCAATACAACTAATAACACAGCATCAACTTAATTGGAGATTAGACTACGAATAAGATCAGTTCACTAACTGATGATTGTCATCATCATCAATATATAACAACCAACACCTGATCATATTTTCTCTGGACTTTTCTGTTATAACAAATATGTTTCAGGAACACATGCGTACAACAACGTGTATGAGCCGTTTTAGGGGAGGCGTGGACGAGTCTTAACTTTTATAAAGAATATCTCTTTGGGTTTGAGACTTTAGTCTTTGCAACTTTAGAGATCTCATCTATGCATGAACAGCTTGTAACACTCCAAAGAGAAAGGAAAACTTGAAATCGCATTATATGACCCCTTTAATCTGATTCATATGCATCAGTCATACATGAATGAAACAGGTAAGATTTATGTGGTAATTTACAGCAAAGTCCCCACACTGCTAAATGTGTTTCCACACTACCGAGTGTTAAAGTAGCTTTGAAGCAGTGTTGGAGTTAAGATAATTATGTGATTATTGACCATTAATTAAGAACGTCTGTTGTTATCAAGAAGATTCACAGAAGGAAAGAGAAACACAAGAACTACAACTGACTTCAGCCACAGCCGAAGATGAAATCAACTGAAATAAAAAAAGACATTGAATCTCTCAAGATCTGATTAAACAACTCCACAAACAGCTTTACCAGCTTCTCAATACTAACCAGGTTGAATTTATTTCTGTCAGACTTCTAGAGAAGCTCTTATTGCGAAAATATTTAGATGTTTTATTTTCATTTGAAGTTACCATCAAGGAGATCAGTGTTTCCTTTTATTGGGCTCTTGGGTCCATGACTCTTTGGTGTCATATTACTGTGGTTGTATTAAATGTGTGATGAAATAAAACATGTTTAGCTTAGCCAGCAAGAAGTATAATCCACTGACATCATTTGAAATATAATCGATAAAATATAAAGGGACAAATTCCCAACAAAATGAAACATTGGTCTCCTTGATGGTGATTTCAAATGAGCATGATACATCTAAACCTCTAATAATTCTCAATAAGTGCTTCTCTAGAAAATGCTTCTCTAGTTAATCTGGTTAGTAATGTGAAGCTGATAAAACTGTTTTTACTTGTAATTTCACATATATATCTCATATTCCAGTCCAACACCAGCCAGAGAAAAGGTGATCTACCTGAAAGACTCTATCACTACCTGGCAGATCTTGGCTGTCAGTCTGTCACCAACACTTGGTAAGGTGAAGCTGCAAACCCAGAATACATGCTCTGAAAAACGACATTAGCATCCAGGAGCTGCTACTTTAAGACCTTCTGTGTGTCTGTGTTCCTCCTCAAAGGCATCTGTGTAGCAGAACCTGAGGAGATGGTTGTTTTTAAACACCTTTTCATTGACCTCAAGATGCCTTACTCAGCTGTGCGCGGTGAACAACTGGAAATCAAGGCCATTATTCACAACTACACCCCAAAGAAGCAGAAGGTAGATATGATTTAATATTAAAAATTAATTCAGTTTATATGTACATTATAGCCATATGTGTTGTAGTAAACATTTCTGCTTTAGTCAAATTACCTAGATCCTTGGGCTGCTCATGACTCAATCTGAAGGAAAGTGTAGTGTTTGTGCTAAAAGAGGAATATTTCCTATCATCACACATTTCATATTAATTTAATTTGGAGGAAGTTTTGTCTAGATACTGTATTTAAGTGATTTGAGTCTCATTCTCCTGTTTTCACCAGGTGCGTGTGGAGTTCATGGAGACAGAAGATGTTTGTAGCTCTGCCAGTAAGAAAGGCAAATACAGAGCGATAGTAACTGTTGAAAAAGGCTCCAGCATAGCCGTTCCCTATGTGATTATTCCCATGACGCGGGGAAGTCACATGATTGAGGTGAAAGCTTCAGCATATGATTCTATCTACACTGATGGAGTGAGAAAGCCGCTGAAGGTGGTGGTACGTCTGATGACACTTTTTTTTGTAAATTTTCATTTCATTTGGTTATTAGCCTCATCAATAGATGTTTGTCATATTTTCAATAGATAAACTACAGCATCACAGGTAGTTAACACTCTTTCTCTCTTTCAGTCTGAGGGTGTGCTGATTCCATTACATAGACAAAACGTAGAGCTCAATCCTACTAAGAATGGTGAGATTTACTGTGGACCATAACTTGCATCCAATCACAAAATCCAGTGAATTAATGTGATTTTACTTTTGCCTAGTCAAGACAAAAACAATTATGAATATCATTACAATCAACTCCTGATCTTTTCTTGCTCAGTACTCCTCAAATGTGTACAAAATGTGATCAGCACGTGACTCATGACTCTTCCTCGATATTGCTGTTCTTCCCTGTTTCTCATCCCAAATGGAACAGGAGAAAAACCTATATTTCTTAAAGGCGAAATACCAGCTGATTGGGTTCCAGACACACCTGCTAACACGTACATATCAATTACTGGTAAGGAAAAATATATTTTCAATGAGAATGAGTATTTTTTATAAGTAAATAGAAGTGGAGTCTATCTACAGTCATATTGTCTTTTTTCCATGTCCACAACAAATTTGTTGCATCCTTACTTAATGCTGGGGCTGGTTCGTAATAACTAATCGCAGTTTTTTTTATTCTTTTTTAAGCTCTTTATCATTTGCTGCCTCATCTGTTTGAGCTAAAGCTTAATTCACATGGATACGTATGACCAAATACTTTTGATGATAACTGAAAATATTATTTAAAATTAACTCTAAGGGCTGGTTTCACAGACTGGGTTTAGACTAAATCAGGATTAGGCCATAGTTCAATTAGGACATTAAAGCAATTTTTATAGCCATGCCATCTTGTGCATCTTGAGACAAAACAAGAGCACTGACATATTTTAACATCAATCAGTACAAGTTTCTTTCAGTTGAAACAGCTCAGATTTACATTTTAATCTGGGATTAGCCTTAAATTTTGTCTGTAAAACCGGGGGTGAGTGTTTATCAGAGGTGTAAAGTCCAGGGGCCAAAGATTAAAAGTCCTGCCATATGTTTATTCCACCCATGAACTCAGCAGCTGATTTCACCAGAGGAGGAACCAAGAGATTCCTTTCAAGTCACAAGAAAATCTCAAATCAAATCCCAAATCCTTAAAGAATTACAGTTAATGAGATAATTAAGTGACTAATTAAATGATGATTGAGCATTAGTGATGAACACCTGCTGTTATTGAGAATCACAGAGGATCAGATGTTGATGTTTTATTGGTTAAAATGATGCCACCATCATGGAGATCAGCGTTTGCTTTAGTTGGGCTCTTGACCCTTGTGTTAGATCTATCATTGTAGTACTGCATGTGATGTTATAAAGCAGAGAGATTAATGCCCCACAGAGAAAAAGTCACCATCGTGAGGTGATATGGTTATATCCAAAATATAGTTGAGGTTTTGAATAATCAACTTAATTTTAAACATATGTAGAGCATCTAAAAAACATTGTTCTCCAGTATATTTTAGACACACACAGACATTAAGAACCAGCATATGAATCTCAACAATGGTGACAATCTACAAAATGCTTAATGTTGTGATACATGAAAAACTCCCATCATGCACTGCAGCATGAATAATTATTGTCACCACTGTTGAGGACCATATGATAAATGTTCATGTCTAAAAGCCTAATTATAAACATAGTTTATTTTGTTTCATGTCAATATAGAAGCATTATCGCAGCATTTGTTTAATAGGGGTGGTGATGGCGCAGTGGATAAGACACATGCCTTTGGTGTGAGAGACCTGGTTTCGAATCCACTGTGAGACACTTAACTCCTAGTTGCTCCAGAGGCGTGCGACCTCTGACATATATAGCAATTGTAAGTCGCTTTGGCGTCAGCTAAATGTAAATGTAAATAGGCCTTTTTTCAGTTCTGTAAAAGTCAAACATAATGAATAAACCATAGAGTGAAATATTAAGACGAGAGATTGAAGCCAAGAATGTTCATTCAGAAGTTATGAGATGATAGCAAAAGCTAATCTGCTTCTTCCAGGTTTGGTTCAGCATTGCACAAATGTTTGCTGTTATATTATATATTGCAATTGCTTAGAAGCAGATTTATCTTAATTGATTAAAAGGCTCAAGAACCCAACTATGGTGGCAATGTTTTTTTTTTTTTCCTTCCAGTTGATTTCATCCAAGGCTGTGGCTGAAGTCAGTTGTAGTTCTTGTGTTTCTCTTTTCCTCAGTGATGTTGATTGTTAACTGCAGGTGGTCATCACTAACGCGCCATCATCATTTAATTAGTCACTTAATTATCTCATTAACTTTAACTCTTTGAGGACTTGGGATATGACTTGAGACTTGCTTGTGACTTGAAAGAAATGTCTTGGTTCCTCCTCTGGTGAAATCAGCTGCTGAGTTCATGGGTGGAATAAACATATGGCAGGACTTTTACTCTTTGGGTCCTGGACTTTCCACCTCTGTCCATCACATATCAGGCATCCAGTGTTGGGGGTAACGCATTACAAGTAACGCGAGTTACGTAATAATATTACTTTTTTCAAGTAACTAGTAAAGTAACGCATTACTTTTTAATTTACAAGATAATATCTGAGTTACTTTTTCAAAAAAGTAACGCCAGTTACTTTTTGGCAGCGGCTATTTGCACTAAGTGTAAATAGCGATAGACGTTATTTACACTAAGTGCAAATAGCAATTAGATGCTATTTACACCAAGTGCAAATAGCACATTTTTTTAGTGACAGATGCTATTTACACTAAGTGCAAATAGCAATGGATTCTATTTACACCAAGTGAAAATAGCTATATTTTTTTACGATATACTATTTACACTAAGTGCAAATAGCTACAGATTCTATTTACACTGTTAAAATAGCAAGATTTTCTGCTATTTATACTACTTATTGCAAATAGTGGCAATTATCTGCACCTCAGTATTGTAGTACATTATAAAACAGTACGCAATAATAACGTACTGAGTGTAAATTATAATTTTAACTCAAATTTATTAAATGGATGCCACCTTATTGGGACAATAAAGCCATCCCTACACCTACCCTAACCCTACCCGATACTTTATTTTCAACTTTTTGATTATTTCCTTCATTTTTATTGAAAATAAATGCCTTTCTGATGCGATATGAGATTTGAAAAGGGAGAAAAAAATGTTTGGCAAAAGGTGGGCTCGAACTCGGGTCACTCGCGTCAAAAAGCATACGCCTTACCATCTACGCCACTGAAACTAATATTTAACTAGCTTCTTTGATGTTGAACATTAGTGAGCGGAGTTAGTGTAAATAGCCTTTGCCAACAAGATGGGCTATTTGCACTTAGATGGGCTATCCCACTCGCAAAAAACAGATTTAGTATTCATCAAAATGAATTAAAACAGTGAAATGCAAACTCAGAATATGACGCAAACTGCAATAATTAAATATGTTAAACAACACAAATGTATCTAATCCCATTTTATTAACCAATGTCTTTGCTGCTGACCTTTGATGATCCAGTTCAACCATACTAATAATCAAAAATGACTTTAGATGAACTAACAATTGTGCTTCATTGTTTTTTTATTGCTGAAGAGTGTTAAACTTTCTTATCCTGAGTTTTACTTTACAGACGTGAATTTACTTTTCCTTCACAAGATACAGGGCTTTTACATTTGTATTAATGTAATTTCTTGTATTAAAAACAATCAAGCCCTGCTCATATTTAAAAAGTAACGCAAAAGTAATGTAAAACATTACTTTCCATAAAAAGTAACTAAGTAACGTAATTAGTTACTTTTTTAGGGAGTAACGCAATATTGTAATGCATTACTTTTAAAAGTAACTTTCCCCAACACTGCAGGCATCCTCCACAACATATAGCTAAGAATTACAGTAAATATAAAATACAGAAATAAAGTACAGATTTACTGTGATTACTTTTATAATACAGTAGTTGTATATAATACATTTCTGGTAATTTAGCCGAGAATGATTCTGAAATGAAAGCTGCCCACCTATTTTTTTTTTTCATTCTCACTTAGGTGTATCAGCATCCTTTGAAATCAATCCAATTCTAATTTAACTCGCCACCAGCAAAAATCACGTTTAAAAGCTTGAATTACACAACGATGAATGAAACAGCATGAAAAGAATGAATAATGTCCCCTAAATCTACTAATTTAGTGATTGATAATCTAATAACAATCTGTTTTAATGCACAAGGTAGTTTGATTTGCTCTGCTGATAATATCCAATTTTGTTCTATAAATGTCTTAAAAGTTTAATACAGCGGTCTCTTCTATGGTGCTGGTAGTATTACGCTAACTTCCGAGAAAGTATTGGGGGCTCCACACAGCAAAAAATCCAGGGTGAAATTAACTCTCCTGGGAGTACATGTGAGACCACACTCAAGAGTGTGAAAGTGTTAAAATAAGAGTGTTAAATTAACACTGAAGCAGAGTTAAAGTTAATGAGGTAATTAAGAGATTCATTGAGCGATGATTGACCATAATTTAAGACACCTGATGTTAACGAGCAGAATCACCAAAGAAGAAAATCACAATTTCTGTGTCACCATTATAGTGGTCAGTGTTTGCTTTAGTTGGGCTCTTGACCCTTATATTTTTTAAGTTAGATTTTGTTTGGATACTGTAACTGAGTTACAGCAGAGAGACAAACAAAAGGAAAACAGAGGTCATGTGATGTTGGTAATATTATTACATAACGATCATTTGATCTATATTGCCAAACTCATTCAGAATCTAAAACAGTCAGATTTACCTTGTTGATTATACAAATCCTGTGATTCTGCAGCATTCAATAATAAAAAGGGGTCCTTGAAAGTTGTTCTGGTAATTAAAAAAAAATAAAAAAAACTTGTTTTAGACACACACAGATATCAAGATTCAGTGTATGAATCTCAACAACGGTGACATACAGCATAAACAGATCAACTCTAAACATTAGAAAACACCCAGAATGCACTGCAACATGCTTTTTTGATTGTCACCGTTGTTGAGATTCACAGGTTGATTCTTGAAGTTTGGGTGTCTAAACAATAGACTCTTGACAAAGATTTTTGAACAAACAACTTTCAGAAATCCTTCAGATTGTATTGGAAATGCTGGCAATCCTATGCTAATGAATCACAAGACTGCTATAATCAACAATTTTCTAAATCAGAGATTTGGCTCTGAAGCAGTTCAGAGATTTAGGAAAAACAATACACACACATATATACATATGCATATATTTTTTTTCCTTTTTCTCTTTGCTTATCTGTCTGTCTGTTATAATTCTGTTATCAAAGCATAGCAAAATCTAACTTTAAAAATTTAAGGGTCAAGAGCCCAACTAAAGCAAACACTGACCACTATAATGGTGACACAGATATTGTGATTTTCTTCTTTGGTGATTCTGCTCGTTAACATCAGGTGTCTTCAATAATGGTCAATCACCACTCAATGAATCTCTTAATTAACTCATTAACTTTAACTCTGCTTCAGTGTTAATTTAACACTCTTATTTTAACACTTTCACACTCTTGAGTGTGGTCTCACATGTACTCCCAGGAGAGTTAATTTCACCCTGGATTTTTTGCTGTGCACAATCTGCCATTGCTGTAAATAAACTGGTCCATTGGAGTGAATGGAGTTGACGCGGCTTTGTCTCTCAATGGCTCTGCCAATCACATCAGTGTTGAAAGTGTTGCAGAAATGACAGCTCATTGTAACAAAGATAAATAAAAAACTGAATACTCAGCCTTCATTCTCTCTTTTATCTCTCCAGGTGAGGAGATCAGTCAGACAGTCGAACAGGCCATCAATGGAGACTTCATGGGTCGCCTTATTATCCAACCCAGTGGATGCGGAGAGCAGAACATGGTCAGAATGACTCTACCTGTCATTGCTACTCATTATCTGGACAGCACCAATCAGTGGGAGGCTGTTGGCATTGAGCGCCGCAATGAGGCCGTTAACCATATCAGCACAGGTGATTTAGATGCTCTCTTAAAAACTTTAGATCAAAAACAGATAATAAGCAAATAAAAATTATTATTATTATTATTTGTATTAAGGTTATCAAGGGCAGCTGGCATACCGTAAATCAGATGGATCCTATGCTGCATATATATATACGCCAAGCAGCACATGGTATTTTAATTTGTTTTATTTTCATTCCCAGTGTCCCCAGTAATCATTTATAATTATTTTTTGAGATTATTAGTAACAAATTATTACTTTTTTTTTGCATTTGCTTCTGTCTGTTAAAGGTTGACAGCATATGTGGCCAAGGTCTTCGCCATGGCTAATAAACTTGTTACAATAGAGGAAAATGTGATCTGCAGCGCCCTTAAGTGGCTAGTTCTCCACAAACAACTGCCAGATGGCTCCTTTAAAGAGGATACAGCTGTGATTACATCAACCATGGTGGTAAGTTGAATGTCATTATGACAGACTGTATTTAAACCCGCCTGTGGAGGACAACAGGAATGAAAGCTAGCAGTAGAACTACATTAAATAATTAGTGATGAACACCTGATCTTAACAATCAACATCACTGAAGAAAAGAGAAAGAAAATAATTACAACTGACTTCAGCCTCAGCCTTGGATGAAATCAACTGAAAATAAACCCAAAAAAACACGATGCCACCATATTTGTGGTCAAGGTTTGCTTTAGTTGGCTTCTTGACCCTTTTGCCAATTCATAATAATTTGCTTTTAAGCAGTTGCTCCATTGTTTTACAGCAGATATTTGTGCAATGCTGAATCAAATCTTAGCAATTAATTTACGCTTTCTGCCTATACCTCATGGTGCATGAACATCTTGACGCAGTCTGTCTTCTTGGTTTATTGACCCACATTCAGGTATAATTGAACAGCAAAAAGTAATTATATATTTATATATGCTATGAAACAAATGCCACCATAATGCTTCAATATTGGGGGGGAAAAAACAAACCTTTATAGGTTCAGGCTTTTAGACATGAACACTTCACGTCATATGATCCTCAAAAATGCTGACAATTTTTCATACTACAGATCACCATGGGAGTTTTTACAATGGTGTTACCCAGCATGCATTGCAGCATGAAGCATTTTGTTGATTGTCACCATTGTTGAGATTCATATGCTGGTTCTTGATGTCTGTGTGTGTCTCAACTGAACCGGAGCTTAAAGTTTTATTTGTGGTATATTGTCTATCGCTATTAGAATAACACTTTGTAGGGATGGGTGATACATCTTATTTTATTTTCGATCTTATATTGATACTTATGAGCCCAGTATCACCAATACCTATAAACTAAAATTATCATTTAAATTATTAAAAGAATATAATCAGCAACTATACTCACTTAATATTAGGTTTTAGAGACATTTTTTTTTTTTTTTTTTACATTTCACAGGCCTTTTTTGTTTATACTGTGAAAAATTAGATATACTAAAATTGTATTTTAGCCCTTTACTGGGGCAGTAACCTCAACACCTCAGTACCTTTGAGGGTACCTCATGAAAAATAAACATGGTGTTACATATAGTAAGTACTAAAATGTATTATTATTACCATGGTAAATTTGTGGTTACTACAGTTTTACTACAAATACTGTGGTAAACTGTGGTTACTGTAATAAAACCATGGTTAATTTGTTTAAAAGGCTGCCAGAATGCTGTACTCCTAAAAGAGAAACTTTAGCATATTTTTTTCTGACAGATTTATTAACAGCAATTACAGAACATAACAGAATCCATTTGAACTTTTAACAACAGTTTAAATTTACTTACACAAACTAGCCTATTTAAAAGAAATATTACATGTAGGCTATACAAAAGTTTGGGGTTAGTAAGATTTTGTAATATTTTTAAAATAAGTCTCTTGCTCACCAAGGCTGCACTTATTTGAACAAAAATACAGTAAAAACAGCAATATTGTGAAATATAACCATTAAAATAAATATTTTCTATTTTAAAAATATAATTTAAAATGCATCTGTGATCAAAGCTGAATTTTCAGCATCATTATTCCAGTCTTCAGTGTCACATAATCCTTCAGAAATAAATCTAATATCATTTGCTACTCAGGAAACATTTCTGATTATTATTGCGCTTCATATTTGTGTATAAATCGTGATGCATTTTTCAGAATTAATTTTATATATAGTAATAATGATATTTAATGTAATGTAATAATGTGGCAATGGTTTTTTAGGATCTATATGCTTCTGATGCTTTTGGGAAACGCAGCTCTATTTGAACAAACACTTTGACTGAGCCAAGTGTCTGTGATTGATTGGTCCTGTCTTTCAGCTTATGCGTGCGTTCCGATCATAGGGTTCCAATGAGCAGGAGAAATAGCTCTATCCAATACTATTGTTCACTAATATCAGAGGTGGGACTTTCAAGTCAAATCAAGTCTTCAAGTCATATCTCAAGTCCTCAAAGAGTTAAAGTTAATGAGATAATTAAGTGACTAATTAAATGATGATTGAGCATTAGTGATGAACACCTGCTGTTAACAATCTACATCACTGAAGAAAAGAGGAACACATAAGGTGTGTTCGACTTGAAGCGGCGCTGTGCAGAATGATCAGTGTATGACATCGAAGTACCGCGAGAGCGATTCGAAAGCTTAAGGATCAGTCTGCTCTCTTATCACTCTCGTGGTACTTTGATGTCATTCTGCGCAGCGCCGCTTCAAGTCGAATGCACCTAAGAACTACAAATATCTTCAGTCACAGCCTTGGATGGAATCAACTGAAAAACAAAACAAAAAACAAAAACACACACACGATGCCACCATAATTGTGGTCTAGGTTTGCTTTAGTTGGTTTCTTGACCCTTTTACTAATTCAAAGAAATTTGTTTCCAAGTAGTTGCAATGTTGTTTCACAGCAATCATTTGTGCAATGCTGGATCAAACTTTAGCAGATTAACTTACACTTTCTGCTTATAACTCATGATGAACAAACATCATGAAGTGGTGTCTCTTTTTGGTTTATTGATCAACATGCAGCTGCTACTGAATGGCAAAAAAGAAAGCTACGAAACAAACAAAACCACAGTAGTGCTTTAGTATTGGGAAGGGGGAAATTTTGTTCCTATTTGGCTCAGGCTTTTAGACGTGAACATTTATCATACGATCCTCAACAGTGGTGACAATTTTTCATACTACAGAGCACGATGGGAGTTTTTACAATGGTGTTACCCAGCATGCATTGCAGCATGAAGCATTTTGTTGATTGTCACCATTGTTGAGATTCATATGCTGGGTCTTGATTTCCTTGTGTGTTTAAGTAGAAATTAAGTTCAATATTTTATATGCATTAGATATGTTTGAAATTCACTGACCATAACTATCAGAGCAACACTTTCTTTGCATGCTGTGATTTCACAGAATTGATTATGAAAAACTTTAACATATAAATGAAACGATAGTGTTTTGATTATAATAATGCCAGCTCATAATGATTGTCTCACCATATAAAAAGAGCTAATAACTATTCACTGTATAGCACTGACCTCTCTGCTTTATAACAACACATGCATTGCTACAGAGAGATATCTAGCTTAAGAGTCAAGAGCCCAACTAAAGCAAACACTGATCTCCTTGATGGTGGCATCATTTTAACCAATAAAACATCAACATCTGATTCTCTGTAATTCTCAATAACAGCAGGTGTTCATCACTAATGCTCAATCATCATTTAATTAGTCACTTAATTATCTCATTAACTTTAACTCTTTGAGGACTTGGGATATGACTTGAAGACTTGATTTGAAGACTTGATACCCACCTCTGGTCAGAAGAATACAGATCATTTTTATTTTGCCTTAGCATGAAGTTGCAGTTTCACAATACATGAATTACACTTGCAAATTGCATCTGTAAAATTCTGCAAATCTTTTTTTCGTACGCTTGAAACATGATTTACACTTACAAATATTTTCTTGCACATGCAAAATTAATTTACACGTGCTATCGTATGTACACTTTCACAAATCTTACCCTGCACATGCAAATCTTTTTGACATAATTTTACTTTCATACTTTCGCCTAGAAACACACAGCTTCTCCTTGACATGCCTGCTTCAACACTACTGCGGTTACTGAAACCATGCATAATGCAAATATTTCCACATTGTGACGTAGACATGTGGGGGCGTGTTTTAATGAGGTGTTATAGGGGGGCGTGGCAGAGTCTTAACTTTGATAAAGAATATCTCTTTGGTTTTGAGACTTTAGTCTTTGCAACTGCAGGGATCTTATCTATGCACAATCAGCTTGTAACACTCCAAAGAGAAAGCAAAACTTGAAATCGCATCATATGACCCCTTTAACTTTAACTCTTTGAGGACTTGGGATTTGACTCGAGACTTGCTTGTGACTTGAAAGGAATGACTTGGTCCCACCTCTGGGACATGGTGACGGGTGAAAAATATATATTTGCGAGTGACCATAAAGTTTCTAGGGGGACTGCAAAAGTTTGTTGAGTGAATGTAAACTTTCTTGGGAAACATAAAGTTTTACAAGTGGACAAACTTTTTTTCTGTGCAAAGTTTATTCAAAGTTACAAAGTTTCTCAAGGGAACACAAATGCTTGGCGAATGAACAAAGTTTATTGGAGGAACACAAACGCGTTATGAGCGAACAAAGTTTCTTAAGTGAATTTAGGAAAGAACAATTCATTTTCTCTCATGAATTATGAACCAAAGCAAGATGCGTTTGCAATACCTATAGGCTACTGTCACTATCTCACAGAATTTTGTAGTACTGCAGTCCTGTAGTCCTGGAAAAATATTTTAGCCAGCTGTTTTAGCAAGCTTTGCTAATTTAATAATAAAACACGTTTTTTTTTGCAAAATTCTGTTTATTTGTCTTTTATTCCAGGGTGACGTACAGGGCAAAAATTCAGATGCCTCCCTAACGGCCTTTGTCGTGATTGCCATGCAAGAGGGCAGAGAGATCTGTGCTGGATCAGTTGCTGTAAGTGCACCTATTCCACCATAGTAAACCGTGTTTGCCAGAACTTTTAAGAATGAACAGTTTTTTCACTCTTCCTCTTTGGTTTAACCTCTAACACACACTTTTATAGAGTTTGCAAGAAAGTATCAGAAAGGCTGTTTCTTTCTTGGAAGGTCGACTTCCACAACTGACCAATCCTTATGCTGTTGCGATGACGTCCTACGCCATGGGCAATGAGAACAAACTCAATAAAGACATCTTGATGGAACACTCCACACAAGGAGAAGGTCAGTCAAGCCATCAAGTCATCAACAAGGGATGTACTTTGCAACAGACTCACTCATACACGAGTGTAAATAATGGAACAGTAAAACTTTTGTGGTGTAATGATGTTGCAATTGTTAATGTCTAAAATGCAGAGGTGGGTAGAGTACTCAAAAACTTTACAAAAGTAAAAGTACTTGTAGAAATATTTACTCAAGTAAAAGTAATAGTCTGAATAGTTACTTGAGTAAGAGTAAAAAAGTAATTAGTAAGTAGTTACTAATTACTTTTGCTCATATACTGAATATCTATAGTCTATTTTTATTTAGATATATAGATATTTAGACCAAATTTACACACACACACATACATATATATATATATATATATATATATATATATATATATATATATATATATATATATATATATATATATACACACAGAGCCGTTCAAAATACTTTTAATGTTTTTTAATGTAATTTATTTCAGTGATGCAAATCAGAATTATTATCAGCCTTTACGCCAGTCTTTGGTGTCACATAATCCTTCAGAAATCATTCCAATATGTTGATTTATTATCAATGCTGTTCTTTTAGCTTTCTATTCATAAAACAATCCTAAAAAACATGTCACAGGTTCCAAAAAATATTAAGCAGCAAAACTGTTGAAACCAGCATATGCTGGTTAGGTATGTTTTGAAGCATGGGATGCTGGTTTGAGTTTAAGCTGGTCCTTTGCTGGTTTATGCAGGTACTTATATTGTGTGGTGTGCTGCGATGTGACAAAGACAGCATACCAGACACCAACAGATTTTCAACCAGAGTCCTGACTGTGAATGAAATCTTGCAAAATCTCTAGAGAATTGAGAATAAACTTTTTTTTTAATTGCAATTTTAGAACAGAGAACATTCAAGAGCAATAACATATAAATTACATCAAATACAATAATAAACAACAATAATAAATACAATAAAATAGGAAAAGCATTAAGAAAATTACATTTCCTTAAACAAGTATAAATATTTACAAATTATTCAAAGAATCGATTTGAGGCTTTAAAGATATTGTGATGATAGTGTTCAAATCCGGTAACACTTTAGAGTACTGTTCCATCATTAATGAATAACTACACCGGAACAAATGACTAATGCACTATTAACATTGTAGTACGGATCGTTTGGAATAAATTGAAGCATTTTTTACTTGTATTGCATTAAGATTAAGTAACGAGAGGAGCGTCTCCCATAGTAATGAAGTAAAAGTACCGCTTTTCTCTAAAGATGTACTTAAGAGTAAAAGTACCCATTTTTAAATATACTCTAAAAGTGTTAGTTACCCACAAATTTTACTCAAGTAAATGTAATTCGTTACTACCCACCTCTGCTAAAATGGTAATGGAACAGGTACGGAGGGAACAGCAAGACAATCCTGTTTCTATTCCTGTTTTGTGTTTTAAACAGCCGGTCGGTTTTGGACTGTCCCTGGACAGCATTATCACTCACTAGAGGCGACAGCTTATGCTGTTCTGGCGCTTGTGAAGGCAAAAGACTTTGATACAGCAGGAGAGGCAGTGCACTGGATGGCCAGACAACAGTCTCACTATGGAGGATCTGGCACCACACAGGTACACTAACACCTCATCATTCGACTGTGACAAACACCAGAACAAGTGTAGGACTGACACTGCAGGACAGGATCAGAATACTTTTCTGTCCTTTCTAGGCGACCATCATGGTGTTCCAGGCCGTGGCAGAGTATCGCATGCAGGTTAAGGACAGACAAAATTTCAATCTGGATGTGGAGCTGTCCGTGTCAGGAAGAAGCAAACCTGTCAAATGGACTATCAAAAAAGATAATGCACATCTTACACGGTCAGACAGGGTGAGGAGCAGCACATCCACTAGATTCAAATTCTTTGCTGCTCATGTCAGTTATGTTTTTGTTGGGTTATGGGAGTTTAGTTGTTCATCGTCTATCATTATTATTGTCTATGACATTTGTTTGGACGATAAAATCTTTATCTTTACCCTTTTCGTATTATATTATGAGTTTGATTACTCTGATAGGTGGAGATAAACAAGGATTTCAATGTGACTGCAAGAGGAACTGGAACAGCCATTCTCTCAGTGAGTGTTCATGAGCGTTTATACAGTCAGCAGCAAGATTAAAGTGTGTAAACATCTAATCTGAATTTTCTTTCAGGTTCTGACGCTGTACTACGCCAGACCTGCTGAGAAGAAATCTGACTGTACATTCTTTGATCTGACTGTTAAAATGGAGAAAGACAATGACAGTAAGAGTTCCTTCCCTTTCTGTGGCACTTTCCATACATACTGAGAACAAATAAAACCTCAAAAAACTGTGTTGGTTGTTGGTTTTAATTTCTACCTTTTTTTTTTTTTTTTTGTTCTTTAGCAAATCAAGAGGGAGCCATTGAAACTTACAAGCTCACTATGGATTTCTAGTATGTAAACACACTCGAATAAGTTTATTTTTATGTCAATAAACTATTGTATTTGTAATTGATAAGCATGTGCTTATTTTGGCTATTTTCTCACTTGGTTTGATTAATTGGTCAGAGCCCAAGTTACCTGGTTATCATCATAATTACATAATGACTCCGACAGAGACTGCAGTGTTCTGACACAAATGCAAGTCGCGTTACAAAGACATTACATTTCTGTGTTACTAAAATATAAAATTCTGAGGTCAAATAGACTTGGGTTCACACAAAAATCTCTACCCAGTCAACAATTGAGATTTATTCCATCCATGAACTCAGCAGCTGATTTCACCAGAGGAGGAACCAAGTCATTCCATTCAATTCGTTTTCAGCAGAGGTGGGTAGTAACAAATTACATTTACTTGAGTAAATTTTTTGGGTAACTAACACTTTTAGAGTATATTTAAAAATGGGTACTTTTACTCTTACTCAAGTACATTTTTAGAGAAAAACGGTACTTTTAATTCATTACTATGGGAGACGCTCCTCTCGTTACTTAATCTTAATGCAATACAAGTGGTTTGATGGGATGGTGATGGCGCAGTGGATAAGACACATGCCTCTGGTGTGAGAGACCCGGGTTTGAATCCGTCTATCTCGAAAATACAGTAAATTATCGTCATTTGCGTATAAAATTTATTGCTGATCTGTGGCCTGCCAATCCTCAAGGAAATATGAATGAAGCGGTATTCAGCCTGAAGAACCCGGAGGTGCTGTCATCAAGAGTTTAAACAATGACTTAGTCTGACTAAAATTACCATGGTTACTAAACAGATAATAATTAAGATAGGCCTATGATTCTAGAGTTAGCACATAATATTTATGTAATATGGCCAAAATTGTACACAAATTAAAGCGCATGCTCGGGTCTACACCAATAAGTTTTGCAGTATAATAAACCAATGGAATTGCCCGCCCCAATGTGTTGCCCCACCCCAATCTTCCAGACTGCACTATGGAGTACTTGCCTCTGTCTGTAATATATCTGCTTGTTTTCCACTCTTTGGCCACCAGGTGGTATTGTGAGCAAATGAAGCCTCCAGAAATTAACCCTTTTTTGAACCACTTGGCTGAAAAGCTGAATGCTTCATGAGGCTTCATCTGACCATCACTACTGTGAGGTTACACTTTTAGCTCACTGTTACCTCACATCCTGACCACATCACGAGTATCCTCGGAGATCAAATTGTTGACTGGGTAGTGTGTGCAGAGAAGCTGGAGCAAAACTACAAAACCTAAGAGACCTGTTAATAAAATCTGCTCTTGATCTCTATCTTCACAGCTACAAAAGTGATCAAACCGATGCCACCATGACTATTTTGGATATTGGCATACCGACTGGATTTACTGTGGATAGCAGAGATCTGGAACAGGTATTGTGATAATAAACTAATGAAGTGATGCCTCACATCTGTATAATTTTTAAATTATTAATTTAAATTATGCCAGACATACTAGAAGCAAACCTTACTCTGAGTCCATCAAACAAACTTTGAAAGAAAATAACTATTCTGTAATATTAATGTGCGTGTACTGACACGATCAGAAGACAACAGAATTTGCCCTGAATTGAGCTGGATAATGACTAACTGCAACACTGACGCTGTTATTGAACTGAATTGAGTCAACATCGAACTGACTTGAGCCAAATAACGACACTGTTGTATTCTGTAGAGGTATACTTAAAGCTGAATTTAACTCATTTTTTGAATTTTGCAACTTTGACACAGTTGAGCTGCATTAACACAGCTGAATGATGACAGTTGTCTGAGCTGAGATTTTGCCTTTTGATTGAAGTTTACAACATTTTAACACTGTTGTCTGGTTTAATGTGATGCTGCTTTGAAACTATTTATGTGGTATAAATGCTATATAAATAAATGTGATTTGATTGTGCATGCACATATATATATATTTTTTTTTATTTTTTATTTTTTAATTTTTTTTATATAGGACATAAAGCATTTTAATCATATCATGTATTAATAATTTATTTTTCCCTTGCCCTCAGTTATCCACAGGGAAGGAGAGATACATTCAAAAATTTGAGATGGACAAAGTGCTGTCAGAGCGAGGATCCCTCATCCTCTACTTAGATAAGGTATGTCAGCAAACTATTGTTCTATTAGCCTCAAAAGTATGTGCTTTTTTTTTTTCTTAATATTTCTAAAATATTCTGATTGGCTGACTAGGGCTGTCGCGGTGAAGGAATTTCCCTTGCGCTAATTTTGAGTGGCTCAATAGCGCAGTATGCGGTATTACCGCACACACACACACATATATATATATATATATATATATATATATATATATATATATATATATATATATATATATATATTGCTCGGGTCTACACCAATAAGATTCGACATGTTATAACCCAAATGAAATTGGGGGTGGGCGGAGCGACACATGCCACCCCACCTTAATGTGTCGCCCTGCCGCATCGTCCAGGGTGCACTCTGTGGCTACTCGAAACAAGGACTTTTTCTCCATAGCGTCTAGCAATGCAGTACTCTTTCCCGTACCTCAGGGAACAGAGGTTACGTTAGTAACCGAGTACGTTGCGCTTGGTATATTAATGTGACATGACATAACAACGATATCTATAGAATAACTCTTTTCAGCCCACTGCATTATTTTCCTTCTGATTATTTTCGTTTCCTTTTTATTCCGCTGTAAGTAAATGAAAAAAGACAACATACTGTTAATATTAATTTACAATATAAACCATGAATAATTCTCTGGAATGCACTAAGAATCTTTAATTTTTATCCCCAAATCGTCATGTCTCTTTCCAGGTTTGTTTTCACGCTAATGCTGTAAAATGTAATTGTTGCAAAATTATATTTAAATTTAACACATCTTTAATATTGCTGCGGATAGAAGGAGGAACGTTAGGAGTTATTCATGGTATGTTGAAAGTAATTTGTTAATGCTTTTACACTTTTAAATTTCCTTTCAATGATTGATGGTTGAAGGGTGAATAAAATATTGTCACCTCATTGTACCTAGTTTTTGATTATTATTGCGTTCATAGAGTGAACCTTTACAGTGTAAATTGAAGTTACTCCCATAATTTGCACAGTGTTATGGGGCATAGGAAAAAGGTGACTAGTCATATTTCACATAATATTATGAGCACAAGATAAAGTACATATGTGACATATGGCCTATGGCTGTATGTTTTCCCTCCCTAATTACCTAATTACTTATGTTAAGATGGACAGTTTCCAGTGTGCAATATGACATGCAATAATGCATTTGCTATGGTTTCTGTGTTTTATCAGGTTTTGCATAGAGAAACAGAACGAATTGCCTTCAGAATGCACAAGATGCATAATGTGGGTGTGCTACAACCTGCTGCAGTCACAATATATGAATATTACTCACCAGGTGAGCTATTGGTGCATGTACACACACAGACATCTCAAATAAATATATTAATTTAGTTCCATTTAATTATTAAAAATAATACTTTGAAAAATAAACTAAATTCTTCTTGACGTTGACCCATACATACACTAAATTGCCAAAAGTATTGGGCCACCCTCCTTCTGAACATGTTTGACTACTTTAGTCGGTGTTCAGCTGGGATCAGGACTTGGCTTTCTGCAGACCAGTCAAGTTCTTCCACACTGACTGAATCAATCATGTCTTTTTGAACCGTGCCTTATACACAGAGACACTGTCATGTTAGAATAGAAAAGGGTTCTGTCCAAACTGATGCTGTAAAATGAGAAGCACACAATTCCCTAGAATATCATTATATGCTTTAACATTATGATTTGTACTCATAGAAATTACTAAAGTAGTCAAACATGTTCATTAGAAGGGGGTGAACCAATACTTTTGGCAATATAGTGTATATTAGCTAACAAGGGGGTTTTGTAACAACCAGAGGTGGATAGTCCAGGAGTCAGAAAGTAAAAGTCCTGCCATATGTTTATTCCACCCATGAACTCAGCAGCTGATTTCACCAGAGGAGGAACCAAGTCATTCCTTTCAAGTCACAAGCAAGTCTCAAGTCAAATCCCAAGTCCTCAAAGAGTTAGATTTGGTCACAAATTTTTTTCAGCAGATATTGCAATATCCACATGACTGTAAGTTGCAAAAGAAAAGAAAAGAAAAAAGAGAAGATAGACAAAAAGAAAAGTCACATAATTTTATAAGTCACTTTTTATTACATTTAGAAATAATGTGCAATGAAACATTTACAAACATTTTGAAAAGTTTGACTTTTTTTCTCTTTAAGACTGGTCATAGCTTTTTAAATGCAGTTATGAAAAGGCAGATTGCTCTTGATTTTATTGGAAAAGTAAGACTGATTACCTATTGGAAACTGCTAGTTGTTCAAACTATTTCTTAACATGGTGGCTAAGTTTATGCAACTGGCCTCTGGTTGTTTCAATAGGTTTTGTATAGTATTTTCTTTACTCTTTACTTCAAAAACTATGTCTAACAAGGATATTATTTTAATATTTTGTAAGTCACTTTGGATAAAAGTGTCTGCTAAATGGCTAAATGACTAAATGGAAATGTAATAAACATGCATTTTAGTTCCCCTCACACCATAACAAATCCTTTAATGGTATATTGAACAGAAATTAAAAATACAAGTATAAAACCAACAGAAAATATAGTGTAATTTATTATAAACAACATGAATTATAAACAGCTTGCCTAAATTTGTTCATTTAAAGCGAAACTGAAAGTAATGGTGTGTGTGAAATGCACTATACAAATAACCTTGGGCTCACGTAACTCAATCCACATGCAAGCGCTTTGTGCACATTTTGTGCTTATGGCTAACTGCAATTGTGTTTATTAAGATTAATTTGATGAATTAATTAGCATTTTGATGAATCATGCCCGTTTGATTCATATCTATTGTGTGTGTGTGTGTGTGTGTGTGTGTGTGTGTGTGTGTGTTTCAGATAGACGCTGTACAAAGTTCATCCACCCCGAAAGGGAGGATGGTGCTATATACAGACTGTGTAAGGGAGACCTGTGCCAGTGCGCAGAAGGTATTATCAGGCACAAATAATAGTTTATAAAATACATACTTTGGCTCCTTGCAGTCCACTTATATGTTAGCCACAAATCTGTCCAAAATTTACTAAATAGTCCAGCTTGTAATGTGCTCAACAGACTGCAGAAGTTGGACTAAAACCATCTATATTGCCAGATTTAAGCCTTGGAGAAGTTATGATTTAGTTTATTCTGAAATGTGAATGAGGAGATATAAACACATTTGTCTGTGATCACAAGTGTTTATTTGCATGTATGAAAATTATAATTTTTTCTAAACACAGAAAACTGCAGTTACCAGAAGAAAAACCATGTCACAGATGATGATCGTTCCATTAAAGCCTGTGAAGCTGGCATGGATTATGGTAAATGCATTCAGCTCTGTGTGTTAATTCATGTTCATGACTCTCATACTTCCAGAAATTAAGATTCACTATTTACTCATTTTGTTCTACCTTAATGCTCCACTTGTTTGTTCCTGTTGGGATGCAATATAAAAGTGTTATACACTGCTCTTTTCATAGTGACTATGTCTGATAACAATAATTGGAATCACATCCCAGCTAACAGCATTTTGTTATAAGAACGTTCTCCAAATATTCAGTGTTGGTTTTGGGAACATAAAGAAATGTCCAGTTTTCTTGACGTTAGAGAAACAATTTTAAAAGTAAAATGTTCCTCAAACGTTCTTTCAACTTAATTCTGATTTAAAATTCAACATTCTAGGAACGTTGATTTGTAACACTCCAAGAACATAAAAACATCCTGTTTCCTTAATGTTAGTAGAATGTTATTTAAAGGTTAGTATGATGTTCCTGAAACATTGTTTCAATCATTCAAACACCTGCTGTGAACAAGCACTGAAAGAAAGATAAATAAAACACAAACTACAACTCTCTTCAGCCACAGCCTTAGATGAACTGAAGATAAAAAACATTCAATCTCTCAAGATCTGATTAAACAACTCCACAAACAGCATTACCAGCTTCACTTACAGTATTATTAACCAGATTTACATTATTTATGTCAGACGTCTACAGCAGTTCTTATTGAGAATTAACAGAGGTTTAGATGTTGATGTCTTATTGAAAATGTTTTGTTTGAGATAACCATCATGGAGATCAGTTTTTTTTTTTTTGCGTCTATTGCAGGTATTTTCAGAAAATATTCATGCGTTGATAAAGCAGTTCAACATATGTTTTGAAAACATGCAATTGACTGCTTTAAAGTAATTTAAACAACTGCCTTTTATGTTGTTTTACTTACTTTTGGAATAGAAATGTTGTACGAGAAAGAAATAATAAAATCAAATGTAAAAAAAAAAAAAGATGTTTCAATGATGTATGATTGTAAGATTGTCCAATACTATTTTAAAGTTTAATACATCACACTTAGACATCAGCACTCATCATACAAACCTCAACAATAAAAAACATATTAATATATAAATAAATGCAGCAATGCATGCTGGCATGAAGGATGTCACCATTGTTGTTTTTCATATGCTGAATGTTGGTGTCTGTGAGTGTATTAATGACTCAAAATATATTTTAAACAAAAAAAATATATAATAATGAGAGTATTTATACACTTCCAAACATCAAAATTTTAAGTGCAACAAATGTTATAAGTTATTTAGTTTCACATTGGTTGAGTTATTTAAACCACTTGAACGCAGTCATTTGTCTGCTATTAAAACATGCAAGTTGATCTGCTTTATTAATGCAGAATTGTTTTCAGAAAACACTTGCAATTGCTACAAAAGAAACAACTTCACAAAAATCAAGGGTCAAGACTAAATGAAACACCAATCTCCATGATGGTGACCTCAACCTAAACATTTTCAATAAGACATCAACATCTAAACCTCTGTTAATTCTCAATAAGAACATCTGTAGACGTCTGCCAGAAATAATTTAAATCTGGTTAGTAATACTGTAAGTGAAGCTGGTAATGCTGTTTGTGGAGTTGTTTAATCAGATCTTGAGAGATTTAATGTATTTTATCTTCAGTTCATCTAAGGCTGTGGCTGAAGAAAGTTGTAGTTTGTGTTCTTATGTTTCTTTATTTCAGTGCTTGTTCACAGCAGGTGTTTGAATGATTGAAACAATGTTTCTGGAACATCATACTAACCTTTAAATAACATTCTACTAACATTGAGGAAACTGGAAATTTGTGTGTTACAAATCAACGTTCCTAGAATGTCAAATTTTAAATCAAACTTAAGTTGAAAGAACGTTTGAGAAACATCATACCTTTTAAAAACATTCCTCTAACGTCAAGAAATCTGATCATTTTTTTATGTTCCCAAAACCAACACTGAATATTTGGAGAACGTTCTTATAACAAAATTCTGTTAGCTGGGATAAAGGTTGTTGTTTTGCTCTGCAAAAAAGTGTACAACACGAGAGAATAAATGATCACAATTTTGGGTGACCTGTTCCTTTAACTCTTGTAAAAAAATGTTTGGCCTGTGCATTATATTTCTACATGTAGATAACAATATAATATGTTTGACAGTTTATAAAGTCACAGTGGTGGGGAAGGATCTGAAAAAGGACTCTGACATCTATGATATGAGGGTGGATCAGGTACTAAAAGAAGGTATGGTTCATTATTCCCTCCGCTGATCATAAAATTAATTTGAAATGTGTCTGATATAGTGATGGTGAGATGAAGCTTCATGAAGCTTTAAAGGTGCCATAGGATGGAAAATTGAATTTACCTTATAGTTGAATAATAAGAGTTCTGTACATGGAAATGACATACAGTGAGCTTCAAACACCATTGTTTCCTCCTTCTTATGTTAATCTCGTGAATAAAAAAGACCACTGAAAAACAGGCAAATCAGAGCATAACACCGACTGTTAGGTAACAGTAGGGATCACTAATAGTTACACCCCCAACATTTGCATAAACCCGCCCTTGTTCTAGGCCAGCTGCCAGCTGAACCGTCAGAAGTTCTGCATGTATTGTGAAGAAACAAGCAAGGACAACAGCGAAAATGGCAGATCATAGAAATAAATGTTATGTTTCAGGCTGTACAGGGGGTGTGAAGTGCAGGGATGGGTTGGTGCCTGTATTCGGAAAGGCACAGAAAGCAAATAACGCATTCTAATAAAATAACACGAGTCAATAAAGGGACATGGTTAGCTCGTTGCTAGCTGTAGCCTGTTACAGTGCATAAGATTTCACTTACCACATAAACAAAGTAAGGAGAGATGACTGAGGGTGATGACGAATGATTTACAGATCCTGAGCACAACTGATCGTGTAAAATGTGTGGTAAGTGCTGCCGCTCCATAGTATAAACTAGTGATGGTGAAATGAAGCTTCATGAAGCTTTAAGCTTGGTTCACAAAAGGGTTCATTTCTGGAGGCTTCATTTGCTCACAATACCACCTGGTGGCCAAATAATGTAAAACAAGCAGATATATTACAGACAGGTGGATAGTCCAGGGGTCAGAAAGTAAAAGTCTTGCCATATGTTTGTTCCACCCATGAACTCAGCAGCTGATTTCACCAGAGGAGGAACCAAGACATTCCTTTCAAGTTACAAGCAAGTCTCAAGTCATATCCCAAGTCCTCAAAGAGTTAAAGTTAATGAGATAATTAAGAGACTAATTAAATGATGATTGTGCATTAGTGGTGAACACCTGCTGTTATTGAGAAATACAGAGGATCAGATGATGATGTTTTATTGATTAAAATTATGCCACCATCATGGAGATCAGTGTTTGATTTAGTTGGGTTCTTGATCCTTGACGTTTTCTGTTAGATCACTCTCTGTAGCAATGCATGAGGTGTTGTAAAGCAGAGAGATCAACTGTTAATTTTGTTGATGAAAATGACAACGAGAAGTATTTGTCAACAAACCTTTTTTCTGTGACTAAGATGAAACGTTGATGAGCTAAAACTAATATCTGATGATAAAAACTATGATGAATTTTATACCGCGTCTTTGTTAACAAGATGAGACGGGACTAAAATGTTATTTGAGAACTACGGGACATTCAAAGTACATCCTACAGGCTAAGTTAACTGTCTTGTCCTTCAAAATGTGCATCTCTGTCATTGGATAAGGTGTGTTTGCATATCTAGTCTCAGTATTGCAGCCGCAGTGGACGATAGGCTACCAAAATACGAATTAGCGATCTGAAACAATGGAATGCGTGTCTTGCATACCTTCCGTCTTAAATGGACAGCATTCCTAATTATCTGTCATAAATGTTAACCAACAAAAGATGTTAAATAAATGTTAAGTAATCCTACTGTATCTGAAAAATAAGTTTAATTTGTATCTCTACCAAAAAATGAAAATTTATTCCAGTTTTTCCAATTCAATCCTTGATTCAAATTTCTCATACGCTTAATTGATTTGGTCTAAAGAGAGAAAAATTGATGACTATTTTTGTTAGAATACTACATATAAAATAGCTACCAAAATAAATGTTGGTAACTGCAGTTTGACTAAAAGTAATGACTAAAAGTTGACAAAAATGCAATGAGTTTTCGTTGACTAAAACTAGACTAAAACTATGAAACACAAATGTGACTAAGACTACTAAGCATTTTCATCTCAAGATAAAGACTAAGACTAAATCAAAAATGCCTGCCAAAATTAACACTGAGATCAACGCTCTATAGTAAGCAGATGTTAGCTGTTTTTATATGATTAAATAATCGTCAGGTGCTGGCCAGATTACATCCAAAACAATTTTTTATTTCATTTATATGTTCAGGTTTTGAATCAACCCGGTGAAACTACAGAATGCAAGGAAGGTATTGGTCTTACAGTTATAAGCAGTGTTGGGGAAAGTTACTTTTAAAAGTAATGCATTACAATATTGCGTTACTCCCTAAAAAAGTAACTAATTGCGTTACTTAGCTACTTTTTATGGAAAGTAATACGTTATGTTACTTTTGCGTTACTTTTTAAATATGAGCAGGGATTGATTGTTTTTAATACAAGAAATTACATTAATACAAATGTAAAAGCCCTGTATCTTGTGAAGGAAAAGTAAATTCACGTCTGTAAAGTAAAACTCAGGATAAGAAGGTTTAAAACTCTTCGGCAATAAAAAAACAATGAAGCACAATTTTTCGTTTATCTAGTCATTTTTGCTTATTAGTATGGCTGAACTGTATCATCAAAGGTCAACATAAAAGACATTGGTTAATAAAATGGGATTAGATACATTTGTGTTTAACATATTTAATTATTTCAGTTTGCGTCATATTCTGAGTTTGCATTTCACTGTTTTAATTCATTTAGATGAATACTAAATCTGTTTTTTGCGAGTGGGATGAATTCATGCACATTCACATTTAGAACTATAGTAACAGCATGTTCACACAGCGCACTGTCAGTCAATAAATGGGGAAAAAGTAACTAGCGTTACTTTTTTGAAAAAGTAACTCAGATTTTTTCTTCTAAATTAAAAAGTAATGCGTTACTTTACTAGTTACTTGAAAAAAGTACTATTATTACGTAATTAAGTAATGCGTTACCCCCAACATTGGTTGTAAGGAATTAATTTTAAATCTACTGTCCATAATGACCAAGCCCCCAAATCCACAGCCCCCAATGACCAAGATGGCGGCGCGAACACATTGCGAGGCTCAGCGTCTCACCAGTTTTTGCAATTTTGCAGTATTTTTCCTGCTCATCTCGGGTCTGTTCTCACTGAACAGCTTTGCCTTAACATCATACACCCGACAGGAGCTTTTGGATATCGGTCTGCACTTTTCCAACAATATTATAACCAATCATCGACTCATCCCGGAGATCTCCAGAACACCCGAGGCAACGCACTCTGCTCGGCCGGGCGGAAGTGCTCACAGGCGGCGCCGAGATCGTAAACAAAGGCGGGGGAAGCGTGGAGGACTAAGAGCTAAGCTAAAGCTAACACCGCACCGGCTCTCTTTACCCAGAATTTTCCTCGCTAATGTGCGGTCATTGGTGAACAAAATGGATGAGATACGACTTCGCATCACCCATAGTAAGAAACTTTTGGACTGCAATGTCATGGTTTTCACTGAAACATGGCTACATAGCGACATACCCAATAATGCTATTGATCTAACCGGACGCTACACGCTCCGAGCAGATAGAACGGCAGATGACTCCGGCAAGACCAGAGGCGGAGGATTGTGCATTTATGTAAACAAAGCTTGGTGTACGAACTCTGACATTGTTGGAAAACACTGCTCACCTAACCTAGAGTTTCTCATGGTTAAGTGTAGACCTTTCTATCTGCCGCAGGAGTTCACTTCCACCATCATAACTGCAGCCTATATTCCCCCGGATGCTAATGCCAAGCTTGCTATGAACGAACTGCATGCGGCCATTAGTAAACAACAGACTGTACACCCGGAAGCTGCATTTATTGTTGCGGGTGATTTTAATCACTCCAACTTAAAGACAGTGCTCCCCAAATTCCATCAGCATGTCTCCTGCCACACTAGAGGAGAAAAAACTTTGGATCATGTTTACACAAACATCGCTGGAGCTTACATCGCGACTCCCCTCCCCCACCTCGGACAGTCTGATCACCTTTCTTTGTTTCTCACCCCCAAGTATTCACCCCTCATCAACCGTGTGAAGCCATCAGTGAAGACCATCAAAGTGTGGCCAATGGGAGCAGAGTCTGTACTTCAGGACAAGTTTCAACACACGGACTGGAGTATGTTTGCTTCTCAGGCTGCCAGTGGCTCTCACACGGACATTGACATCTATACCACCTCTGTACTGGACTACATCAATACCTCCATTGACAGTGTCACAACAGAGAAACAGATCACAACGTACCCTAATCAGAAGCCATGGATGAACAAGGAAGTGCGGCTCTTGCTGAAAGCCCGCAACACTGCTTTCAGATCAGATGACGCTCAGGCCTACAGCATATCCAGGGCTAACCTGAAGAGGGGCATCAAGAAGGCCAAGCACTGCTACAAGCTAAAGGTAGAGGAGCATTTTTCCAACTCTGACCCCCGGCGCATGTGGCAGGGCATCCAGGTCATCAGTGACTACAAGCCATGCAACTCCACTCCAACGGTCACAGACGTCTCCTTCCTTGATGAGGTAAATGACTTTTATGCTCGCTTTGTCAACAACAACAAGGAGACAGCCACCAAGATCACACTCTCAGGAGACCATCAGACCCTCAAACTCACCTCCACAGATGTCTGCACAGCATTGAGCCGGATCAACTCATACAAGGCTGCTGGCCCCGATGGCATTCCTGGACGTGTGCTCAGGACATGTGCAGAGCAGCTCTCAGGGGTCTTCACAGACATTTTCAACCTGTCACTCACCCAAGCAACGGTGCCAACATGCTTTAAGTCCACATCCATTGTGCCAGTGCCGAAACACTCCTCCCCAACGTGCCTGAATGACTACCACCCCGTAGCACTCACACCCATTGTTATGAAGTGCTTTGAGCGACTGGTCCTGGCACACCTCAAGAACTGCCTCCCACCCACACTGGACCCACACCAATTTGCCTATAGAACCAATAGAAGCACTGAGGATGCAGTAGGCACAGTACTGCACTCGGTACTCACACACCTGGAAAACAACAACACATATGCACGGATATTGTTTGTTGATTTCAGCTCAGCATTCAACACCGTCATTCCCTCCAAGCTGACCACTAAACTTGGAGACTTGGGTGTTAACACCTCCCTTTGCAGCTGGATTATGGACTTTCTGACCAACAGACCTCAGCATGTTAGGTCAGGCCTCACCTGCTCCACCACCATCACACTCAACACCGGCGTACCACAGGGCTGTGTGCTGAGCCCATTTCTCTACTCCCTCTACACCCATGACTGCAGGCCTGTGCATGGATCCAACTCCATCATCAAGTTTGCTGACGACACCACAGTGATTGGCCTCATCAGAGACAACGATGAGACTGCCTACAGGGAGGAGGTACAGCACCTGGCTGCATGGTGTGCTGACAATAGCCTGCTCCTCAACACCAGCAAGACAAAGGAACTTATTGTGGACTTCAGGAAGAAGAAAAGTGGAACGCATGACCCCATCCACATTAACGGGATGGTTGTTGAACGTGTCTCCAGCTTCAAGTTCCTGGGAACCCACATCTCGGAGGACCTGACCTGGACCACCAACACATCCAGCCTAGTCAAGAAGGCTCACCAACGCCTCTTCTTCCTTAGGACACTGAAGAAGAACCACCTGTCTCCAATCATCCAGCGGAACTTCTACCGGTGTGCAATTGAAAGCATCCTGACCAATTGCATCACAGTCTGGTATGGGAACTGCTCAGCTGCTGACCGCAAGGCACTACAGAGGGTGGTGAAAACCGCCCAACGCATCACAGGGACACCACTCCCTGCCATTGAGGACGTCCAGAGAAAACGCTGTTTACGTCGAGCTCGCAGCATTCTTAAGGACTCTTCTCACCCTGACCATAGACTGTTTAACCTACTGCCCTCTGGGAGGCGCTTCAGGAGCCTCCGAACAAGGACAAGCAGACTCAGGAACAGCGTTTTCCCTACAGCTGTTTCCCTACTAAACTCTGCCCAATGATACCCCCCTCACACACCACTACAAACTCTTCACCCCTCCCCGTCATTAAATCGATTAAAAAAAAACAAAAAAAAAAAAACAACCAATCTACACACTGAGTACTATGTACTGTACATTTTTATTTCTATGCACTTTCAACGTTCATTGCACTAATGTTTATATATCTTAATTTATAGCTTATTCATATCCATTTGTAATTATGTTCATAGTTTTTTCTCATAGTGTACATTTACTGCACAATCCATCTGTATAGTATGTTCATATCACCCATCTGTATATCATACTGATAGTATTTAAAAACTTGTAAATTATGTCCATAGTACTACTGCCTTATCTGTATATTTCTGTACATATGTAACATTTTGTAGCCACTGTATATCCTGTACCTCTGCTTATTGCACTTCGGGTTAGATGCTAACTGCATTTCGTTGCCCTGTACCTTACATGTGCAATGACAGTAAAGTTGAATCTAATCTAATCTAATAATGAATATAAATTTTAAAGCCCTTGTTCTAATTAGACACACACAGACATCAAGAACCAGCATATGAATCTCAACAATGGTGACGATCAACAAAATGCTTCATGCTGCATACTCCCATCATGCACTGCAGCATGAATAACTATTGTCACCACTGTTGATGATCATATGATGTGTTCATTTCTAAAAGCCTATGCTGATATTTCTGATTTTCTAATATTTAAGCATTAAGATGCCATTTTTTTAACATTACCTTTTTTTTTTACAGTTTAGTAATAGATAAACATCAGTCAACAAACCAAAGAAAGACACCTTCATGATGTTCATTCAAGGGATTTAAAAGCAGAAAATGTGAACTCATCTGCTTCTTCAAGGTTTTAATTAGATAATGCACAAATATTTTCTATGAAACACTATTGCAATTGCTTAAAAGGATATCACTTTGAATTTTTAAATGGGTCAAGAGCCCAACTAAAGCAAACACTGATCTCCGTGATGGTGGCATCATTTTAACCAATAAAACATCAACATCTGATCCTCTGTGATTCTTAATAACAGCAGGTGTTCATCACTAATGCACAATCATCATGTATTTAGTCACTTAATTATCTCATTAACTTTAACTCTTGGAGGACTTGGGATTTGACTTGAGACTTGCTTGTGACTTGAAAGGGATGTCTTGGTTCCTCCTCTGGTGAAATCAGCTGCTGAGTTCATGGGTGCAACAAAAATATTGCATGACTTTTACGTTCTGACCCCTGGACTATCCACCTCTGTCTGTAATATATCTGCTTGTTTTACACTCTTTGGCCAACAGGTGGTATTGTGAGCAAATGAAGCCTCCAGAAATGAACCCTTTTGTAAAACACTTGGCTGAAAAACTTAAAGCTTCATGAAGCTTCATCTCACCATCACTAGTCTTTTACCTGTTAAATGCAGCTGTCCTTCTACAATACATTATCTACAGAAGACTAAATTGCACTGCAGTGGAATTGTTTCCTAAATGCTATTCTGTCCTGTAGGCACTGATGAGGAAGTTGAGGGGAAAGTTAAATCATTTTTGGCTCGTCCCAGTTGCAGAGAACCTCTGGGATTAGCGAAAGGCAAATCGTACCTCATCATGGGCAAATCCGTTGACCTGCCAAAGCTCGGGGGAAGGTAAGTGTCCACTGTGTGTCTTCAAGATAAGATGATTTGCCTGAGGTTTATGTGTTTGAAGTCTGTAGAGTGTTGTGCTCAGTGACATTACAATTTGTTGTCGAAACTTTTGCAAACCTCTGTTTTATGTTATTTCAATTATGTGATTTTAAAATTCTTACAGTTCATATAATACAGACTTGAATACACATATTTTATGATGAATAGTTTATTTTTTATTTTTTATACACAGTAAAACCCCCAGTTTTAAATTAACACTCCTATCCCCGGTTTCACAGACAAGGCTTAAGCCTAGTCTCAGACTAAAGTGTAAGTCCGAGCTATTTTAACTGAAAAAAACTTGCACTGACTGATCTTAAAATATATCAGTGCCTCTGTGTTGTCTCAAGATGCAGACCAGTAATGTTTTTTTCTTTTCCTGGCTTAGACCACATTGTTAAAACTGCCCGGTCCTGCAGATTTGCATTATATAATATTAAGAAGATCAGGCCCTTTCTCTCGGAACATGCAACACAACTCCTTGTTCAGGCTCTTGTTCTGTCCAGACTTGACTATTGCAATGCTCTCTTGGCAGGTCTTCCAGCCAATTCTATTAAACCTCTACAATTAATCCAAAATGCCGCTGCAAGATTAATCTTTAATGAGCCGAAAAGAACGCACGTCACGCCTCTGTTCATCAATTTGCACTGGCTACCAATAGCTGCTCGCATTAAATTCAAGGCATTAATGTTTGCCTACAGAACCACCACTGGCTCTGCAACCCTTTACCTAAATTCTTTACTTCAGACTTATGTGCCCTCTAGAAGCTTGCGTTCTTCAAGTGAACAATTAATTATTGTACCATCCCAAAGACACAGAAAAACACTTTCAAGGACTTTTTCATTAACTGTTCCCATCTGGTGGAATGACCTGCCCAACTCGATCCGAGCAGCCGAATCCTTACCCATCTTCAAGAAACGGCTAAAAACTCATCTGTTCCATCTTTACTTGACCCTCTAACTCTAGCACTATCTATTCTAATTGTATTTTATCTATGTCTTTTTATTAAAAAATAACAATAATAATAATAATTATCTGTACTGCGTTAGGCTAACCAAGACTGGTAATAGCACTTGCACGTTGTTGCTCTTTTGTTGGTTTTGATTGCTTCTTATGTCCTCATTTGTAAGTCGCTTTGGATAAAAGTGTCTGCTAAATGACTAAATAAATAAATAGTCTAAGCCCTGTCTGTGAAACCAGGCCCCAGTTTTTATATAATCCACACTCAGCATTATACAAGTAACACTTAAGCAGTGTTAAAATTAATGACATAATTAGTTTAATAATTGAGTGATGATTGAGCATTAATGAAGAACACCTGCTGTTAACAAACTGAATCACTGAAAGAAAACAAGAACAGAAAAAAGAAACAAGAGCAGAAATATAAAAACTACAAATGACTTCAGCCACAATATGAAATCAACACAAGATAAAAGAAGACATTAAATCTCTGAAGATCTCAGCAGAGGAGGATTAAACAACTTCACAAACAGCATTACCAGCTTCACAGCTTCCCCGCTTCCCCTCTGGGGAAGTCGTGGCCTAATGGTTAGAGAGTTGGACTTGTAATCCAAAGGTTGCGGGTTCGAGTCTCCGGCCGGCAGGAATTGTAGGTGGGGGGAGTGAATGTCCAGCGCTCTCTCCACCCTCAATACCACGACTGAGGTGCCCTTGAGCAAGGCACCGAACCCCCAACTGCTCCCCGGGCGCCGCAGCATAAAATGGCTGCCCACTGCTCCGGGTGTATGTTCACTGCTGTGTGTGTGTTCACTGCTGTGTGTGTGCACTTTGGATGGGTTAAATGCAGAGCACAAATTCCGAGTATGGGTCACCATACTTGGCTGAATGTCACTTCACTTCACTTATTACTAACCAAACTGACTTTAGATGTTTTAGTTTTGTTTAAATTATCATTATCAAGGTCAGTGTTTCCTTTAGTTGGGATCTCGACCCTTGACTTATAACATTACAATTATTTTGACTGCCATAACTGTGTGATTGTTTAGACATTGTTATGGCAGAAGAAAAAAAGCCAAGTGAAAATGTAATTAGGTGTTTGTTATGTTTCAATAAAGAACATAATTTGCATATGGTGGCTTGGATAACTGATTTAAATTATTTGTTAATTTTGTTGTTGCTCTTATGATGCACTTAAAGATCTCACAGTTTTAAGATTTATCAGAAAGATTTTAGAAACTTATTCTGCACCAAAACTATTAAGTTATTATCAAGCAGACTTCAAGAATTAGCATATGAATCTCAACAATGGTGACAATCAATTTAAAGCTCCATGTTGCAGTGCATTCTGGGAGCACCAATCAAAACTCATCCAAGGCTCCCAGCATGCAATGCGACTAATAAATTATGCAATTGCCTTAGTATTTCCTTTTATTCTTACTATTTCCTTTTGTTTAATTATTAAACTAATTATCTCATTAACTTTTTTTTTTTTTACTTTTTTTTAACACTCTGAGTGTGGATTATATAAACCAGGGCCCGTATTCATGAAGAATTTTAATGCAAAAAGTAGCTCCTAGTGACAAAATTCTAAGAAAATTCTTAGAAATGTGGGCGCTTACTCTTAAAATTAAAGAAAAAATCCTAGTAAAGAAAAAAGTAATTCAGAAAGCATCTTAACCCTTAAAAGAGGTCTTAAGGTCAAACTTGTTAGGAGTACGGACGAGGACTTTTTAGGGGCTTAAGAGTTTCTTTAGCAGCGGAGAAAATGGACGAAAATGAAGAGGGAGAAGAAATGTGTTGCACACAATGCATGACAGTGAGTTAATAAGACACTACACATTAGTTTGTGCAGGGATCATGTTTGTGACTGATCTTATTAAAGACATGCTAACATCTCAGACACCGCGCAGAATTGCCATAGCGCCAGAAATGACTACATTAACATATTTGGCAACTGGAAAAATGCAACTATGCAGCAGTGATGATTTGGGTCTGTTACAGCACTTATTATCAAATGATGATTGAGCATTAGTGATGAACACCTGCTGTTATTGAGAATTACAGAGGATCAGATGTTGATGTTTTATTGGTTAAAATGATGCCACCATCATGGAGATCAGTGTTTGCTTTAGTTGGGCTCTTGGCCCTTGACTCTTGTGTTAGATTTCTCTCTGTAGCAATGCATGTGTTGTTGTAAAGCAGAGAGATCAGTGCTACACAGTGAATAGCTATTAGCTCTTTTTATATGAGGAGACAGTCATCATGAGCTGGTGTGATTATAATCAAAATGACTATGGTTTCATTTATATCTTGAAGTTGTTCATGATCAATCTTATGAAATCACAGCATGCAAAGAAACCGTTGCTCTAATAGTTATGGTCAGTGAATTTCAAACATATCTAATGCATATAAAATACTGAACTTTATGTGTACTTAAACACACACGGAAATCAAGAACCAGCATATGAATCTCAACAATGGTGACAATCAACAAAATGCTTCATGCTGCAATGCATGCTGGGTAACACCATTGTAAAAACTCCCATCGTGCTCTGTAGTATGAAAAATTGTCACCACTGTTGAGGATCTTATGATAAATGTTCATGTCTAAAAGCCTGAGCCAAAAAAAAAATAATAATAATTCCCCCTCCCCAATACTGAAGCATTACTGTGGTTTTGTTTGTTTAGTAGTTTTTTTGTTTATGCTGTTCAGTAGCACCTGAATGTCGATCAATAAACCAAAAAGAGACACCACTTCATGATGTTTGTTCATCATGAGTTATAAGCAGAAAGTGTAAATTAATCTGCTAAGGTTTGATCCAGTATTGCACAAACGATTGCTGTGAAACAACATTGCAACTACTTGGAAACAAGTTACTTTGAATTAGTAAAAGGGTCAAGAGACCAACTAAAGCAAACCTAGACCACAATTATGGTGGCATCGTGTGTGTTTTTTTGTTTTTGTTTTTGAGTTGATTCCATCCAAGGCTGTGACTGAAGATATTTGTAGTTCTTAGGTGCATTCGACTTGAAGCGGCGCTGCGCAGAATGACATCAAAGTACCACGAGAGTGATAAGAGAGCAGACTGATCCTTAAGCTTTCGAATCGCTCTCGCGGTACTTTGATGTCATACACTGATCATTCTGCACAGTGCCGCTTCAAGTCGAACACACCTTATGTGTTCCTCTTTTCTTCAGTGATGTTGATTGTTAACAGCAGGTGTTCATCACTAATGCACAATCATCATTTAATTAGTCACTTAATTATCTCATTAACTTTAACTCTTTGAGGACTTGGGATATGACTTGAAGACTTGATTTGACTTGAAAGTCCCACCTCTGTTTGAAGTATGGTTGGAGCTAAACTCCGCAGGACACCGGCACTCCAGGACCGAACTTGGTGACTCCTGACATAAATTGGGAGTCTTAATTTAACACTGAGGGTTTTACTAGTAGTGTTAGACTGATATAGCTCCAAGGCCAATACATTGGCCCATATTTGATTTTTTTTTTTTTTTTTTATTATTGCCATTGACCATTTTTTCCTGTTTTACCAATATGTTGGACTTTAATTTTGAAGGCCAATGCCATATTTTTCATTGCAAGAGAAAATATTTGTTGAAAAGCGTTGTAAAAATGTACAAAACCAAAATAAATATGATTTTAAAATGTATGTTTTTTCTTCACCCTTCTGTTGTTTTTAGTCTGCAGTACATCTTGGGAGAGCAGACTTGGGTTGAATACTGGCCTACAAGAGAGGAAAGCCAAACTCCAGAACACAGGAAACAATATAGTGGCATCTCTGCTCTCCAGTATAGACTTCTCAAAGAAGGATGTGATTCATAATCATATAACCAAAATTTGTGGATTACAGTTAAATGTCATTTTAAATTTCATCTCCTGCAAACTTTTCATGAATTTTCAGAGTATTTTTTGATCCAAAATACTTTGTTGTAATTATATATACATATATATACTGACTGAATAAAAATGTAAAATGTTCATTTTGGAGTGCCTGGCAAAATCATTCATCAATTACTTGTCATTCTGAATTACAAATCCAACATTATTATTTTTGTGCAGTACTTTGAAATTGTATCTCTGTGTAATAATCATAAAAAACATTGCTGGATTTTTTTTTTTTTTTTAGTAAAACCCCTATTCCCTGAAATATTTACCATTCAGATTGTAAATCTGGAAGACATCTGTGTAAATACAGACTAAATATTATTAAAAAAAAAATAATAATAATAATAATAATCAGGCATAAAAAATAGGTCCTGATTGATATTTTGTAAAATTAAAGGGGAAAAAAACTGTCGCAATATAAAAACCCCCAAAGTGGTTCTATGCAACATATTCTAATTCAAGAAAACCACTAAGTGAAAATAGCATATTTTCTTATAGCCATAGATGATATTTACACTGTTAAAATTGCAGGATTTTCTGCTATTTATACTACTGTAGGATATCTGAACGAATAGACAAATTTAAAGGAGACCTATTATGCTCCTTTATACAAGATGTAAAATAAGTCTCTGATATCCCCAGAGTGTGTATGTGAAGTTTTAGCTCAAAATACCCAACAAATATTTTTTATAGCTTGTTAAAATTTGCACTTTTAAGGTATGAGCCCAAAGACTCTGATATTGAATATGTTGCTTTAATTCAAATGAGCTGTTGCTCCTGGAGAAGAGGGCTGAACTTCAAGAGCTCAAGCTCCAGCATTAGCAGTGCTAGCCTTTGCAAATAAATATTCCACTATTAATACAAGCCGGTTATCTTCACAGAAAACATACTCTGTTTCAAAGTCAGTCATTTGATTGTACTGTGCATAATAAATTTGCGTTTATGAATTACACAGAAGGGAGCTCGGCGGTATAAAAATAGCAACATAGCTGGTGTCATGGTGCATGGCATGCTATCACAAACTTTATAAGTCCCACTCGTGATTATGAGCTCAACAAACAAGCGATCACCTCACATTGCTTTCATATGCAACTTTTAAGTACCGCATTCCTATTCACGATCATTCATGAAGACAGCACCAGTGAAAACAGAAAACTTTAGCATCACTTACTTTGTCAGGAGCTGACGTTCGCGCACGAAGCGTTGGTATTCATGTTTTGGAGACTTTACCGATTTTTTCCCGGGACATTTCCTTAGACAATGAAACTCAACCACAGCTTCCTCAGGCTCAGATGGAGGGAGTCTATGGAGACTCCTATGTTTGTTAGTGCATCCCAAAACACAACACTTGAAAAGCCTCTTTGGCGCTGACATTGTATATCTCCAGCAGCTACAGAAAGTAGTCAGTAATGGCGAAGGCGGACCGCAGCTTCTCACTCAGGGGTTTGTCTATAGGACAGCGTCACTAATGTGCGAGACTTTTTCCCCTCCGTGATGTGAACAGAGGGGGAATCTAAAACAGCTCATTCTGAGAGACTGTTTATATTGTTTTTAGATTATAACAAAATGAGTTGGTGGATTTTTACCAATTTTAGGCTGGTTGATTTCACACACTGCGGCCATACAACTGTGATTTATGCATAGTAGGTCCCCTTTAAGATTCAATCAGAACATCGAAACATGAGGAGCTGAAATTCCACAGAGGCCCAAGGCAACAGGACAGCATAAATCAGATCCCTAGCGCCAGCCCATCTGAAGAAAGCCTAACCAGCAAGCCTCTTTTACAGAACAGCCTGCAACATTAAGACAAAAAAATACTTATTGATAAGTCCAATGCAGGAAGGAGATTGTCAAATTTGGGGCAAGTAATCAAGATTAATGGTCAAAGAGATGCACCGCACGACCATCATATGTAAATCTGTGATAGAAATCATGAAATCATCCCCCCACCCAAGACACAGACCAGACTGAAATTCCTTTGTTCACAGAACATGTCCTTATGTTCTACACAGAACTACACAGAAACTGTCTTTTCCATATGCACCTACAATCAACTTAAAAGGACTTATGAGCTCACAGTCACATCCAAAGCACGCGCTTGTTGCGCTTAAAGGTGCACTGTGTAATATTTAGGATTATCTATAGACAGAAATGGAATATAATATACATAACTACGTTTTCAGAGGAGTATAAAGACCTTACATAATGAACCGTTATGTTTTTATTACCTTAGAATGAGCAATTTATATCTACATACACCACGGGTATAAATAATGTTTTGCTGAATAACTTTAGGCTATATGTCAGTAAAACAAACTTTCCTATCCTGAAAGCTATTTTACCGTGCTCTCTGTGCACACTCTTCAACTTTACATGAATATAAGGCACATGCTATATTGCTTCATCATAAATAATGTGCGCAAGAAACTATGAGCATACAATGTAGTTCTGTTCAGTTAATTCATGAAATTACCAAAAAGGCAATTAGTGCATTCATGTCTGTATAGCATCACATTAAAGAAAGTCTCTCAAAAGCATGTACTAAACTACTGTGCAATTCGAGATCACAATATAAGGCGAAAGCTGATGTTTTTTTTAATAATTTGTAAAGTACAAAACAAAATGAAACCATTTAAATGCATAACATCATTTTACATTTTTCACTAATTTTACATTCTGGCATTTATGTGCTGTTGACCTCCGGCCTTTTTTTTATTAACCAGTTCTTATCAATATTTGCATGTCTCATCAATGAGTATGCAATGATAGAGGACAAGCTTTTGGGGGTTTTGAGAACCAGAACCAAGCTGACTGAGAAATAAAGCTATAGTGAGCCCCTTTATTAAAACACTTGGAGGTGGGGAATAAAACACAATTTGTCATATTCACTCAGCATTACTTGATCTAATTCACAAATATCTCAATTAGAGTTCAGTGGAAATTAATTGTATTCAGTTGTTTTAGGCACTAAAACAGTCCAATACTTTATAGTCAATCACATTTTAATATTGAAATAATGAAGATTTCTGTGCCACCCCTGAGTGTTTGCTGGCCCCTCCCTGACCACCCCTATAAAAACATTCTGGCTCCGCCATGGTAATGTTTCACCCATCTTCAGGAATAACAGCTCAAGTCTATTTTGTTTATATTTTGACAAATATATTCCAAACCTTTTGTAATGTTGTTTCAGATAATTTACATGAAATTAAAAGTGTGTGTGTGCGCGCGTGTTTTTGTGACAAATGAGGACATAAATTTGTATAATAACACAGGTATGACACAGGTATTACAAGGTGAAGGGGACTTTTCAGGACATTGACCCATGTCCCCACTTTTCAAAACACTTATAAATCATACAGAGTGAGGTTTGTTTTGGGAAAGTAGAAATGCAGTCTTCCCTAAGGGCCCCTGGCCCTGGAATGTGATTTCTACTGAGGACAACCTGCTCTCCTTGATGCAATGTATAACCCCCACCCTACTTCTCAGAGAGAGGGGCTCCCTCTTGTATTTTTTGTGATTTCTGTGACTTCTGTGTATTTTCTACACCCCTCCCACCCCCATAACCACCAATGGGGAACACCAAACCTGATTCTACTTCATCCTTCGATATTCTACCAAGTAAGATTAAAGTTTGTCAAATACTGGCAATGATCCACACTTCAGCTTTTAACGTGTAATAAATGTCAAAATGTCAAAAGATGCATACCTATATTTAAGGTTAAATATTTACAAACCTACTTTTACATCCTACATTTAACAGTAATATTTGCTATGTCATGAAATTTGTATGAAAATGCACTTGTGTGATTACAGGTGCTGTAAGAAAAAGTCAACACCAATTATAGTTACTTATTTCAATGGTTCTTTCTCACTCTTTTGCTAAAGTTATCGTAGTCAGCCGGATCCGGTCCGTATCCAGACTGCATTAGTATTTAGTTTTTTTTTGCACCCTCAGATTCCAGATTTTAAAATAGTTGTATTCAATAATAATAATAAAAAATACCCTTGTGACTGGTTTTGTGGTCCAGGGTCACATATTTGAATGCCTTTTAGACATTCTCTAATTGCATAATCAGAGCAAAACAATTTAATAACTGATTGGCACTTCACAAGAAACTATCATTTTAGTACATGACTGGTTTTCATGTCATCTCTTTATTGAACCTAATGCTTTAGGTTAGACGATTATTTTGAGTGACACATTTTTAGCACTCAAGTTAACGGCTGCAAGTGCGTTTGAGCAGAATTTCTCTAACTGACAAGGACTGTTGACATTTAGACAGTTGGGTGTTTCTCAATATCCTAAATGATGCTTCCTCGCACCTTCATCCTTTTAGCAAGAAAAGGAAAAAAATGTGGAAGTAACCAACCCAGACAGCAAGCAGTATCGACCCAGATCCGGCCCGCATGGATTTCACACGGGCCAGATGTGGGCCGGGTCTGTTCCGACACTATGTTGCTGTCTGGTAACAGAAGCACTCATTGTCTTCCACTATTTGTTTTGCCGTGTCACTCTTAGTTTGAAGACTAGATTAGACAAAGTGTGTTGCAAAATTAGGTGGAGGACACAGTTGTCTTAACTAACTTCCAATTAATTGGAGTTGCACAACACAAATACACACCAATAGCTGCTTGATCATACGTCAGTTTCTCAACCCGAGTTACTCAACTGTTAGTTCTGAGGACAATGATGATATCTTGAAATGCAGATGACTGATAAAAAGTCGAAACAGTGCTCTGCTTCTTGTTACTAATGCAGCCAGATGATGAACATGATGCATGTGGACGTAGTGACGCTGATTGCCGTCGTTCTTTGCTTCCCTCTGCTTACATTATGTGACCCATTGTAAGTACATTTGTTTTCCGAAAGCTCAAAAATTGACCGTTTTTCTGAAATTCATAAAAATACTCCTTGTGATAGACAAATGTAAATCTTAAGTGTCACTTTGTCAGGTATGTTCTGTCATCTCCTAATTTGCTGAGGGTGGGTTCCTCAGAGAACGTGTTTGTGGAGGCTCAGGATTACTCTGGAGGAAACATGAATGTGAGGATCATAGTAAAGAACCACCCGAAGAAGAACCTGGAGATACTGTCTAAATCAGTGGCATTGACTGCAGACAACAATTTCCAGATCCTTACAGACATAAAAGTGAGAGTGCAGAAATTACAGTGCAGTGATGTCTCATTCTCATAATTTTATTATCAGATATAATTCAGACTGACTGATTCTCTGTTTTGCAGATCCCTGATGATCAGAAGTTCTTCTCTGACGATCCTCTGGAGAAGCAGTATGTGTATCTACAAGCTCAGTTTCCATCCACCACTCTGGAGAAAGTAGTCATGCTCTCATTCCAGACTGGATATATATTTGTACAAACAGACAAGCCCATCTACACCCCTGCTAGCACAGGTACGATTTAGGTTTATTTTAGGCATGTGTCACAATGCTTTTTAACAGGCTTATAACATGAAAGTCTTTAAAATGGTTGTTGCATTCAATACTTTTCTGTATTTTTTTGTTGTTATTCTGTCTCGCACTGTTCAAATAAACCTACCATTAAAATTATAGATTGATAATTTCTTTGTCAGCAGGGGATTATATATCTTAGCTGTCTAAAAATGCTTTTTAAAGAAGCATATATTGTTGTCACCATATGCATAAAGTTTTACATAAACTAAAGCTTTAGCACACATAGTAATATTTGATAAAATAATTTATTTTCCAGTTAATTACAGGATCTTCTCCTTAACTCCTGATCAACATCCATTTGATGGAGTTTCCATCTCGGTCGATATCATGGTACGCAAATAAATGGTGTTCAAAATATACAAGCATAGATGAAATTAGTGATGCACTGAAATGTATTTATTTATTTATTTATTTTAGTGCTGTCAAACAATTAATCTCTTCCAAAATAAAAATGTGTTTACATAATATGTGTGTAGTACTGTATATATTAATTATGTTTATATAAAAACACACACATGCATTTATATATTTCAGAAAAAAAAAAAATTATATATTAAATGTATGTATATATAATATAAATTATATGAATATAAATATATACATATAAATACATGTAAATATTTAAAAAAAACATATATTATGAAAACAAAAACAGAATTTATTTATTTATTTACAAACAAACAACGTGGAAATGCAGCATTACAGAAGCAGTCCTTCCAAACCTGTTTTAGACTAAACTGAAAATTAAATTTCGGTCAATTTCTTCAGCTGGCAAATTTTCGGTGCATCACTACATTAAATAACTGAACCATCTTGTGTGCCGTAACAACCACCAAAATTGTCCCATCATTGGTTCCTGCACAAAAAAGACAACAACTGATTTTTTTTTTTTTTATACATTCAACAAGAATCCTCAAGGTATCACACTGGACAGAGATCAATTCCAGCCAAGGCAAGGCATCAGGACCGAAACCTTTGCTTTACCTGAACTTGTCAGGTTTGTTTACTGTTAAAGTGCACCATTCAGTAAAGATTGATCAGTGAGTTTCCAATTGTCATAATGCAGGCACTCTCTGTTAGTCAGATTCTTGTGTTTTCTGCACATTTGTTTTGAAGCTCTGGGGTTTGGAAGTTGATCGCGAGGTACACAAACACACCGCAAAAGAACTTCACTACTGAATTTGAAGTGATGGAATATGGTAAGTTTACTGCCTCCTCTAGAGAACTAATTATGTTGATAAGGCTGTAGGAAATATTGAAGAATGGCTGAAATTTTGTTTTATTTTTGTAGTGCTGCCAAGCTTTGAAGTGACTTTAAAACCACGCAAACCGTTCTTCTATGTGAATGAGCACTCTCTGGCAGTAGACATATCAGCTAAGTATGATACATTTGTATTTAACTGTTTCACTGTGCACCGTACTACTTGATCTAATATAGTTCTCTAGTCTAGATTAATTGCATATTTTATATGTACTTTTTATTTCATGTGATCTACTTAAATATTTATCACAAGGGAAGTTCTCAAATGTTTGAAGTGTATATTTGTTTTGTTAGGTATCTGTTTGGTAATAAGGTGCGAGGAACTGCATTTGTGGTGTTTGGTGTGATAGACAATGAGAAGAAGATAAGCATTGCAGCCTCACTGCAAAGGGTTCAGGTGAATTCAGATAGAGCTGTGCTTTATAACTTTATAACTTGGAGTGAAAAAAGGCATGTTTGTGGTTCAGCATAACTGTGGTTACATTGTGAATTGTATGCCGTTTAGTTTTGATTAAGCAACATACATTAGATGTGCAATCCTATCATATCGCAATCCTAACATAATTGGAACAGGGGGGTTTGTTGAGAAAAAACGTTTTAAAAATATAACCTTTAACCGTAAATTAAAAGAAAAGTATAAAAAAGAATTCTAAAGTAATTGCAATGGGAGGTTTTTGACCAATATTTTACAGTACTACTGTAAAATACTAAAACACTTTTTATGCGACAGTAATTTTGTGACAATTATAACTTTGTAAAACAGTAAAGATGTGTAAAAATTCAAATGTCATAAAATAGAAAATGTTTAAAATTACAATTTTATTAAATAATAAATATTTCTAATGTGATTGCATTAGGGGGTTTATGATAATGATTATACTGCTCTAGTGCAAAGTACTAAAAAAACTTTTTACATAAAAGTAATTGTATAAAAATATTTTTATAAAACAGTTAAATTATTTAAAATGTAATGTTATAAAATAGCAAAAACTACTGTACAGGGAGTTGATGTTGCCATTTGTCTCTCTGTAGATAACTGATGGAGAAGGAGAGGCAGAGCTGAAAAGACAAATGATCAAGCAGAACTTCCCAGACATCCAGCAGCTAGTTGGGAAATATCTCTACATTTCAGCCAGTGTTTTAACAGAAACCGGTGAGCCAGACCAAACTCAGAGTCTGTGTGGTGGATTGGATTTTAGCTTGAGAGTTGCTGGAAGATTTTTATATTCTACCAGCACAAAAGGAGACAAGACGAAAAGTTTATTTCACCTGAGAAAAACGGCTATATTTGTGTGTGTATTTCAGGCAGTGAAATGGTGGAAGCACACAAGAAAGGCATTCAGATTGTGACGTCACCGTACACCATCCACTTCAAAAGAACACCACACTTCTTTAAACCTGGAATGCCCTTCGATGTCTCGGTATGAAAAAAAAAAATCCCTAGAAATTTAAGAATGGGATTATACTCACCTCCGCTGAGCTACAATACAAGATGGCATTGAGCAGGGGCGTAGCAGCCAATTTAAAAGTGTGTGTGTGTGGGGGGGGGGGATGCAGCTGTCAGGTGATGTGACCATCAAAGGCAAATAAATGATCTACATAATGTACAAAGGCGAGGTTCTTAAAGGGTTCTATTGTGTTTAGTCGCATCACATGATCACATCGCTCGCATCCAGTGTAATGTTAGGTGCAGCGTTACAGTAGGCTAAATCATAACATGGAAATTTGATCGCGTGAATCATGTTATCGTGACATAACACATACAGTAGAGATGTGCATCTCCATAACTGGGGCCGATGCGATACGCATCTCGATGCATAGTCAACGATACGATACATTGAAGATACATATGAAGCAACTAGCGATGCGATGTGATACGATTCATCCCTATTACGATGCAGTGCGATTCAATTTCGAATTGATTCAACACAATGTGATTCGATGCAATGGAAAAAATATGATCGCTTTTATTTCTTTGCTACAGACAGACATCAAATCATAAATGAACTTGTGTCTTCTGACTTCTAACACATCGAGGCCTGTTTCATAAAGCAAGTTTACCAAATAGGCCAGGCTTATGTCAGTTAGTCTGACTCACTGTCAAATGATTTGATTCCATAAAGCAAATTTAACAAAGATCAACCTCAGTCACTGTGGCTACTTCTGCTGGAAAGCTAACCTGGTTCAGGGCAGGCAAACTGTCAGGCTAAGCTGAGCTCCTATAACACTGACCAATAGGAAAGCAATGATATTACCACTGACTATCTCTCATACTATCATAGCCATACAGCCTTTCTCTCTGGTTTTATAACAGCTGTACCTTTTATAGATAGAACAGATTAGAACATTACAATCTAACAATACTCATTAAAGCATTAACAATCACTAAACTCAGCAGCGCAGAGCGCTCGTCCACTCGCGTAAGCCCATTGGTCACTTTCTAAACAATAAAAGTGTAGCACATCCACTAGTAATTATATATAAATAAATAGTTTTTTACCGATGCAAATATGTTAGAAACGATGCATCGTGATACAAATGCAAACTTGTATCCAATGCACACTTTTTAAACCGATGCATCGCATCCTTAACTTTGTTTGCCAATGCACCGAGCGAATTAGGGAATCAGGGAAACAAAAAAAAGTAAACGTAAACCTCTGCTTTTTTATGGGGTGCATTTTACCCCAGACCGCCAAAGAGCAAAGACGTGAATGAATAAAAGGAAATGTGAAGCTCATTGCAGACGCGCCCAAGAGATGACTCACCTTGTGATTTGCCGAATGTTAGTTCACTCAAATCTAAGTAACAAATCAGAGAACACAGGAGGAAATAGTGGCTGTGGGTCAAACAAATGCGGGGGACAAAATCACCTGTTTCTAACAGTGCGGGGGACAAATCCCCCGTGCCCCATGGCTGCTACGCCCCTGGCATTGGGTAATGTTTATTTTGAATTTCTTATCAAGGTCTATGTAACAAATCCAGACCAAACACCTTCAAAAAATGTGGAAGTGGAAGTCAATCCTGGAGGGGTCAAAGGTCAAACAAGAGCCAATGGCATTGCGAAAGTTACTGTCAACACTCCAGGAGGATCTTCCACACTGGAGATCACTGTAAGACCTGAGCTTAAATGAAAAATCTCAAAGTCTTGCTGACTTTTTAAAATTTTGCAAATCAACAACATCAATATGATTATGTCAAGGCAAAGACCAAGGACCCACAATTAAGCGACGAACAGCAGGCAGTGAAGAAGATGACGGCTCAGGCCTACAAGCCCAAAGGTGACTCCAACAACTACCTGCACATCGGCATTGATGCTGCAGAGCTTCAGATTGGGGATCAAATGAAAGTCAACCTGAATCTAGGAAACAGCCCTGGAGTGAAAAACCAGGATTTCACCTATATGGTGAGAAACATGCCAATTTTCATTAATGTGCTGCTTTGTTTGTGTCCTAGTTGTTTGATACAAATGACTGAACTGTGTAATACTGAATCGTGTAGTTAGATCATTAAACAGTTTCTTTTTTTTGTACCATTTTTGTGTTTAGGATTTTTTTGGGCGGCCTGAAATCATGTCTTGATTATGCACCTAACACTATAATAACTAGAGCACATTAGCATCAGTGGTTCATCTGCTCAATTGCGTGTTCTTGTCATTACCACAGTCCACAAATTGCTGGCTAGCTATGTCCTCGACAAGTAAATGCAAATTACCTGGTTGCGGTAATTTACAGAACAGTTGGCTATGTAAATCCAATTAAGCTGCTAGAGGGAACATCCATTCAGGTCGCAGATGTATTTGACAGTTGACAGTTTTAAAATGCATAATTTTTGCTAAGGTTACGCCTATCGTTTACACTACTCTGGCATTTTCGAAGGTCGCTGCAGACCCCGTTTTAGTTTGAAAACTCTGGGGTTGCATTTCAGTGTAAACGGACCAAAAACGTAGACTTTTGAAAATGATAGCTTGGCTGCCCACATTCGCTCTGCGTATCCTTGACGACCGTGTGTTATGATCTAAATTAGTTTAGGGAAGACCGCAACAGAAATAAATGGCTGGTGGTGAGACACTGTGCGACGGCAAAGAAAACGCCGTCTCCAGACCCAGAAAAGGCTCCAATAACCTAAACAACCACGGTCACATGCAGAAAAAAGATACGTTTTTATTTACAGTCTAAACAAAGAAGTAACAAAAGGGTATTAACTTCAGAAGGGGGCAAGGCCAAAATAACAAACATAAAGAATCTAACTGATATAACCCAATTGACTAAGCTTCAAGGACAAGAAAACTAAATACAGCAGATTAAACTAACTCCCAAAAACTAACATAAACAGGAGAAAATAGGTAATACAAAACAAAATGGCACCCACTTTCCTACTAAACCCAAAACAAAAGATGAATTAAATGAATTAAAGCTTAATATTTATAATGGGCAACTGAAGTTAACACTCACTTCTTTTCAGATTAAGTCTCAGTCTTAACTGTAATCGATGAGACAAAAGACAGAAACTCTACTTCAACAGTCTCAACAATAATATCATGCACAGTGTTGTAGCCATAGATATGTATAGGTAGATCCCCCATTCGACCACTCTCTAAGTCCATTCGACGTCCACCATCTAAGTAACAGGGAATCTACCAATACATACAGTATCTATGGTTGTACCTGCATGAATGGTCATGTAACATGCGTTTTCGGTTTTGTAGTGTAGACGGAGATCGTTTCTGAATTGCAGTGAGAATGCCAGTGTAGGCGAGGATTGTTTTCATTCTAGAACATTGTTTTAAAATGAAAACGCACTTGTGTAAACAGGGCCTAATTATGTCTCTGTTGTGCTTGGCTCCTTAATTACGGTTCCCTTTCAGTCGCTCACGTTCGACGTAACGTCGACGTGACGACGTAATTGGGATCACTTCAGAGAGCCCTATCAACTTCAAGTATCTACAGAACAAGCCAATGAACGTTGGCGTGCGTGAACGCGCCCCCGCCCCGCCGCGCGGGTATAAACAGGAAGCGGGCGCACGCACACATTGTCTTTCGCTTCGGAGCCGAGCTTTTGCTTTCACTTCCGAACTCTACAAGATTGCCTTGAGAACAAAAAGAGGACTCTCCTGTGTTGGTGTGACGGCGCGATCAGCGGTGGCCGTGAGCATTGCAGCTCACAACTGCTGTTTTCACAGCACTATTGTTCTGTGTCTGTGTGTGTGTGTGTGTGTGTCGGCTCGGTGGGCGTTCCCCGTGTGTTCATTCACACCGCGGCTACCCCTGGGTGCCTCAGCACTGAGAGAGTTATTTTTCTGTTTTTTGTTTTCACTAAAAGAGCAACACAAGCGTGACGCTGCGTCTTTTTCAAGATGTCATTCTGCTTGTGCGTTTCTGGATGCAGTCGTTCCCTGGCGCCAGCAGATGGCCACAGTAGTTGCCTCTCGTGTTTGGGCATTTAACAAGCTGAGGCGGCTTTTGTGGATAGTTCGTGTTCCCATTGCGGGAATATGACTATCTCAGTGCTTAGATCGAGACTCGCTTACCTCAAGGGAGGTGCAGTCCCCTCGCCTATGCCCCGATCTAGTGTTTATTCTGCCCCGCAGTAAAGACCTACTTCGGTGCATGACCAGGGTGATCTGAGGATTACAGTGAGGGCTTCCCCGTCGAGTCAACCTCCGCGGGCCCCTCGTGCCTCACAAGCGCTGCTGCCGTTGGAGTCCCTTAGCGAGCGTCTTGGTCCTTCTCCAGAACGACCGGCCGTTTCCTTTGGGGCTCCTCCTGACGACCAGATGTCGATCGCAGCATCGGAGGGGGAGCTTCAGTCCTCTGGAGATGATGACTCGGCTGCGTTACCCCCCTCGGGGCGTGTGGCGTCCGAGCCGGATCCAGAATGGGCGGCTATGCTTTCCCGGGCCACCGAGAAGGTTGGGCTTGTGTGGAACCCTCCACCACGTCCCGAACCTTCTCGGTTGGACGATTGGAAAGAAAGGTACCGGGGCGGCGCACTGAGAACCAGCACGGCCCACCCCGGTACCTTTCTTTCCGGAGGTGCATAAGGAGCTTTCTAGGACGTGGAAGGCACCGTATAGTGCCCGAATATAGTGCTCCTCCCCCCTCGCCACCCTCGACGGCGGGGCAGCTGAGGGGTACGTGGATATCCCTCCAGTGGAGCGGGCCGTCGCGATGCAACTGTGTCCGGTGTCCGCTTCCTCTTGGCGGGGTAATCCGCGCCTCCCGTCCAGGGCCTGTAGGTTCTTGTCCGGTCTAACGGCGAGGGCTTACAAGGCCTGTGGACAGGCTGCTTCCGCCCTCCATGCCATGGCGCTCTTGCAGGTCCACCAGGCCCAGGCGCTCATGGACATGAACGAGGGTGGTCCTGACCCAGAGCTCCTTCGGGAGCTCCGTGTGGCAACCGACCTCGCCCTCCGGGCGACGAAGGAAACTGCACGTTCAGTCGGTCAGGCGATGTCCACCTTGGTGGTCCAGGAGCGCCACCTTTGGCTCAACCTGGCGGATATGAGGGACGCCGATAAACATCGGTTCCTGGATGCCCCTCTTTCCCAGGTTGGTTGTTCGGCGACGCGGTCGAGAGCTTTGCCCAGCAGTTCTCGGCCGCACAGAAGCAGACGGAGGCCATCCGGCACATCCTGCCCCGGCGGACCGCTGCTGCTTCCACCCATCCGCCGGCCGCAGATCCTCCGTCTACTCGTCGCCGAGGTCGGCCTTCTGCGGCGTCCTCCGCTCCCACTAAGCCCCAGCAGCAGCAACCATCCAGGCCTCAGCGCGGAGCAAGCCGCAGGAAGCCGACCCCGCCCGTCCAGGCCGCTGCCAAACCAGGAGGCAAGCGACGGTGCAAACGACCCTGAGACGGGCGGCCCAGAGGTGGATCAAGTTGCTCTTCAGGGTCAGTGGTACCCACATTTTCAAAGAAAGAGCAATTTCTGAAACCTCTGGGCCCCAAGAGGGCGCGCTTGGCAGTCAACGACGCCACCATGCCTTGTCACTCCCGCTCACTCTTCCATCGCCAGCGGGCAGCAGTGGCTGTGTCCTGGATGCACTGACACCTCCGCACACTCTCTCTGCCCTTCGACGGAAACAGGTATGTGCTGCACCACACACTCAGACCCCACTTCGGGCCGCTGTGCTTTCAGGGGCATTCTGTTCACCCGTGTTCTGGCAGACAGTGCCCCTGTGCTCAGGGCAGAGATCGCAGTCCTACTGGCGAAGGACGTGATCGAGCCGGTCCCTCCAGCCGATATGAAGACCGGCTTCTACAGCCCGTACTTCATTGTACCCAAGAAAGGTGGTGGGTTACGGCCAATCTTGGACCTGCGCGTCCTGAACCGGTCCCTTCACAGGCTACCGTTCAAGATGCTTACGCAGAAACGCATTTTCAAATGCATCCGTCCCCAGGATTGGTTGCAGCGATCGACCCCCTTCGGGCTGGCCCTGTCGCCCCGAGTCTTCACGAAAGTCGCGGAGGCGGCCATTGCTCCCATGTGCGAGCGGGGTGTTCGCATTTTTAACTACCTCGACGACTGGCTTATTCTAGCCCAGTCGAGAGAGCAGTTGTGCGAATACAGGGACATGGTGCTTAGCCACCTCAGCCACCTAGGGCTTCGGTTCAACTGGGAAAAGAGCAAACTCACCTCCGGGCAGAGGTTCTCTTTCCTCGCTATGGAGTTGGACTCGGTCAACATGACAGTGCGCCTCACCGAGGCCCGTGTCCAGTCAGTGTTGAGCTGCGTGAGCACGCTCAGACGCAGAACAGCGGCACCACTGAAACTCTTTCAGAGGCTCCTGGGGCATATGGCATCTGTAGCCGCGGTTACGCCGCTCGGATTGCTTCATATGAGGCCGCTCCAACACTGGCTCCACGATCGAGTCCCGAGGTGGGCGTGGCAGAGCGGCTCGTGCCGGGTTCAAGTGACTCCTCACTGTCGCCAAACTCTCAGCTTGTGGTCGGACCCTTCGTTCCTGCGGGTAGGTTCCCCTGGAACAAGTGTCCAGGCACTCTGTGGTCTCCACGGATGCCTCTGCCACCGGCTGGGGGGCCACGTTCGACGGGCATGCAGCTTTAAGTCTGTGGACGGGACCTCAACTGCATTGGGACATCAACTGCCTCGAGTTGTTAGCAGTATGTCTTGCGCTGAGCCGCTTCAACCGCTGCTACTAGGCAAGCACCTACTAGTCCGTTTGGACAGCACTGCGACCGTTGCGTACATCAACCGCCAAGGTGGTCTACACTCCCGCCGCATGTCACAACTCGCCCGCCATCTCCTCCTCTGGAGTCAGAAGCATCTGAGGTCGCTTCGTGACGTTTTTATTCCGGGCCTGCTCAACCGTGCAGCCGACGAGCTCTCACGGCAGCAGGTGCTACCGGGAGAATGGCGACTCCATCCCCAGGTGGTCCAGCTGATGTTCAGGCGCTTCGGGACCGAACAGGTAGATCTGTTTGCCACCCCGGACACGTCTCATTGCCAGTTGTTCTATTCTCTGACCGAGGGGACCCTCGGCACGGATGCTCTGGCACACAGCTGGCCCCGGGCCTACGCAAGTATGCGTTCCCCCCAGTGAGCCTTCTTGCACAGGCCTTGTGCAAAGTCAGGGAGGACGAGGAGCAGGTCTTGCTAGTTGCGCCGTATTGGCCCAACCGGACCTGGTTCCCGGAACTAGTGCTCCTCGCGACAGCCCCTCCTTGGCCCATTCCTCTGAGATGCTCTCTCAGAGACGGGGCACCCTGCACCCGCGCCCAGACCTCTGGAAACTCCATGTCTGGCCCCTGGAAGGGACGCGGAGGTTCTAGGTGACCTACCCCCTGCGGTAGTTGACACCATCACTTCCGCTAGAGCCCCCTCTACGAGGCGCCTCTATGCGTTGCATAGTGGAACCTGTTCGTTGACTGGTACTCCTCTCACGAGGAGAACCCCCGATCTTGCTCGATCAGAGCCGTGCTTTCCTTCCTGCAAGATGGGCTGGAGCGAAGGCTGTCTCCCTCCACCCTTAAAGTGTATGTTGCCGCTATTGCTGCACATCACGATGCGGTTGATGGTAAGTCTTTTGGGAAGCACGACCTGATCGTCAGGTTATAAGGCTGTCTCCAAGCAGAGGATGGCCCACTGGATAGTGGATGCCATCGCCTTGGCTTACGAAGTCCAAGGGGTGCCCTGCCTGCCTGGGTTGAAAGCCCACTCCACTAGGGGTGTCGCTTCTTCCTGGGCGCTGGCACACGGCGCCTCGCTGACAGACATCTGTAGAGCTGCGGGCTGGGCGACACCTAACACGTTCGCTAGGTTTAATAGCTTACGTGTTGAGCGGGTCTTCCTGTGTGCTCGCTTCTTCTAGCCGGTAACACCGAAGCTCCCGCTTAGTGTCGGCTTGCTGCGCCACTCCCTTCCTAGGAACGGATACGTGCACTTTTTACTCCAGTCGAGTTCCCCACTTGGCAAACCCTGTGAGTTCCTCCGCACCCCCTCGGCAGTCGGACGTTGCGGAGCGTCCGACGCCAGGCCTAGTGCTCGTATGCTTGTGTAACTTGTGCTAGGCTGGGTTCCATATGTGCGTTCCCTGCGGCGATCCCATATGTGTATTCTTCCACGACCAGCTCCCTGTGGTGAGCCCGTGTCTTCCCTCGGCAGAGTCTGCTCTGCCGTCACTGTCCGGTGTGTCTCCCCTTCGGGTGGAGCCACCCCAGTGACATTCCATATGTTGCACTGCCCCCTCGGCCAGTCCATATGTGTATTCTCCACATGTTACCTCCCTTCGGGCAGGATGTGGCTCCGCAGCGTCCTTTCCCCTGGGAAGGGACGCTTTCCCAGTGTTATTAAGAGTTCACTGTGTGGGGTGTAATGGAACAGCAGTTGAACCCCCTCTACGCAGGTCTTCCGCCCCAGCAGTTGGGGGGCTGAGAGTCCTGCGTAGGGCGCTGGATGTGGCAGCAACCGTGGCGTTTTCCATGGGATCCCAATTACGTCGTCATGTCGACGTTACGTCGAACGTGAGCGACTGAAAGGGAACGTCTCGGTTACTGATGTAACCCTCGTTCCCTGAAGGAGGGAACGGGAGACGTAACGTCCCGTCGCCACTGTTGCTGACCATCGCTGCATGGCCGTCACAAATCTCGGCTCCTCAGCGAAAAACAATGTGTGCGTGCGCCCGCTTCCTGTTTATACCCGTGCGGCGGGGGCGCGTGACGCGTTCACGCACGCCAACGTTCATTGGCTTGTTCTGTAGATACTCGAAGTTGATAGGGCTCTCTGAAGTGATCCCAATTACGTCGTCACGTCGACGTTACGTCTCCCGTTCCCTCCTTCAGGGAACGAGGGTTACATCAGTAACCGAGACGTTTTGTAGTTTATTTGTGTGCATTAAATTGTACATAACTATATATTCTAATACATAGCAAGCAAAGTTGTTACAGTTAAATACAAATAAAACCACAAAAAAACAACGTAAAACTTCAACTAGTTTCCAGCAATTTTCATTTGGTTCACTCAGTACTAAAACAACTAAAATTAAAACGAATAAAGACAACATTGATAAGAAAAAAAAAAAATACTTTCTCAAACAGTGAATATAAAAATACAAAAATGTATTAAACTATTCATTGTATTTGTCATTATTTCCACAGATCTTAAGTAAAGGTCAGATTGTTCAAGTGGACAGGTTTAAGTTGAAAGGACAAGCTCTAGTGTCTCTGTCTCTGCCTGTAACCAAATACATGGTGCCGTCCTTCCGCTTTGTGGCTTATTATCATGTGGGCTCATCTGAGGTGGTGTCTGATTCAGTCTGGGTCGACATGAAGGACACATGCATGGGAACGGTGAGTGAACCGAAAAACCATGATGAGTGCCTGTAGAAGCCATCAGCATTTATAAGCCTGTTCTTACTGTTTTTAATCACAGCTCAAAGTTGAGGTGAAGGACCCGGCACAATATGGCCCAGGAGATCAGCTCAGCTTGAAAATTACTGGAGACCCTGGTGCTAAAGTCGGGCTGGTCGCTGTAGATAAGGGTGTCTATGTACTTAATGACAAGAACAGACTCACTCAGACAAAGGTAATTAACCCCACATACAATAACCTCAGTAGTTTCAGATTTAAAATGACCTGGTCTCTTTATTGACTTAGATCTGGGACATTATAGAGAAGCATGACACCGGCTGTACGGCAGGAGGAGGAAGGGACAGTATGGGGGTTTTCACTGATGGAGGTCTGATGTTTGAGTCCAGCACTGCAGGAGGAACCAACACCAGAACAAGTACTTGAACATCTAATTTAGCTGAAATTGAAGTGTCAGTGCTGTCATGCTCTACATTCCCACACAGATCTGTCTTGTTTTTGTAGATAATGAGTGCCCTGTCCCATCTAAGAGAAAACGCAGAGCACAGAGTCTTCTGCAGGTCACAACTACGCTGAGTAAGGAAGCAGTTTTATTAGGGCTGCACAAATAAATTAAAATCAAACTGAAATGGTCATTATGGCTAAGTGTGATTTAATTCAGTTTTTCAGAGTGTTCTTTTACAAAAGAGCAGCTCATGATCCGGGATTTTCAGCATCTATCAATATGAACTCATCTCTGCATCTGCTCTGAGTTTGGGTTGTTTGTAACGTGCATCCTTTTTCTTCTCTTTCTGTCCACATTGTTTCTACCCTAACATTGTCTTCTCAGTTGGTCGGTTCTCTGGCGAACTGAAGAAGTGCTGTGCGGACGGACTGGTAGAGACTAAACTCGGCTACTCCTGTGAACGGCGGGCTTCATTCATCTTAGATGAAGATGAATGTATTGAGGCCTTCCTGATCTGCTGCAAGGAGTTGAAACGCCACAACGATGAATTCGGAGAGAAAGAGAGGCTTCTGGAACGCAGTGAGATTTTAACCTCATTCGCTAAATATATTCTCACAGCTCTCAAACAAAGTGATTTCAGAGAGCGAATTAGCTACCTACGTAATGCTCAAATACTTCTTTATTGTTTTTTCATGATAAATTGCAGTTTTGCATTATGATAATATATAGAAACAGTTGTAAAGTTTGAAAGTGCTTTATTACACCTCACTAGAGAATAAACTTATCATCAGTGTGAAGATGAATTGCTTTAATAATATCACTTGCATTGCACTTGCATCTAACACTTTCACTGTAGCGTTAATTTGAAGTAATTATTCTTTAAATGACTATTTGTCATGTAAATGTATGTTAAAATGTCATTTATTTCTGTCACGTAAAGCTGTATTTTCAGCATCATTACTCCAGTCTTCAGTGTCACATAACCCATCAGAAATCATTCTAATATGCTGATTTGCCGCCCAATAAACATTTCTGATCATTATCATTATCAACTTAGTGACCTCAAACTTTTGAATAGTAGCTTGTTTCTTGTTCAGGTGAAGAAGATGATTTTGATGAGGGACTAGGTGATGTGATGGTGCGCACACAATTTCCTGAAAGCTGGCTTTGGGAGGAGATTGATCTTCCTCCTTGCTCACCAAACCAATTGTGGTGAGAACATTTTTTTATTTTGTTGTTTAAAATTATTTATAAATTAAACAGAAGTTTAAATATAACATTTTGTGGAAACCAAGATGTTCGTTCAAGAAGATGGCAATATTGGACAGTTTCATCAAGTGATCCTCAAATGAAAACTAAAGAGGCAATGAGAAAAATATTATGGGCTAGTGTTTGCATTAAAATTTGTTTGCTAAATCTTGGAGGGACTGGCTATAGATGTTGAAGAGATTTGATCAGTGCATTGGTTTGTGCCTAGTGCGGAAACATCTACTTTACGAACTGGAATATTCCTGAAAGACTCCATTACAACCTGGCAGATCACAGCCATCAGCCTGTCCAAGACCCTTGGTAATAAGACACTCTTGTTTGTTTGTCATTTATTATGAATTGTTCTTCTTTGACGCTCCCTTTGTTTCCCTGCAGGAATATGTGTGGCTGATCCTTATGAGATCACTGTTAGGAAAGATTTTTTTATCGACCTGAAGATGCCTTATTCAGCGGTGTGCAATGAACAACTGGAAATAAAGGCTGTTCTTCACAATTACAGCAATCAGAAGCTGAAAGTATGTTCAGTTTTGCTGACATGGTATTAAAGGGCCCCTATTATGCTCCTTTTTACAAGATGCAATATTGGCCTTGGGTTTCTCCAGAATGTGTCTGTGAAGTTTCAGCCTAAAACATCCCACCCCACGTTTGTTTGTTCATCTCTCAATCATCAATGTAATGCATTGCATTATATGTTTTGAAACTACAGAGCTTAAGCTTTTAAGACATACTGTTGGGAAATATGGAGTGACAACTGATTTAGTTATATGATTTTATTTTAATTATCTGCTAGTCTGTTATAAAGGTCTCATTGGTTTACATTACGAGCGTCAGAATTCCATCTTACTTTTTGCTCGTGTAAAATATCAGCAGCTGCATCAAAGTACATATTTATGCTCAGTTTTGGCCTCTGAATTAAACTGTGTTGGAGGTGTTTTATGTCATGCTTTTTGGACTCCACGTGCTGAAGATCTTGTTTTGTCTTGTACCAGACACAAATTAGATTTAAGACGTCGGAGGGTATTTGCAGCAGTGCCAGCAAAAAACAGAAAGGCAGGATAACCGTTTCTGTTGGCCCCATGTCCTCCATAGCCATCCCTCTCATCATCATCCCCATGGAGCTGAAAGAGCAGTGGATCGAAGCAGAAGCATACAGCTCGAATCGCAATGATGCAATTAGAAAGAATCTGAAGGTGGTGGTGAGTCTGCCATGTCAACCTTTAAAGGAAGGCTCTGGTGATTTCTGTAGGAATCAATCATGAACGGTCCTCAGTCACTTTATTTCAAGATTTTTTGATGCCTCCACCAAGTTGCATTTGCGTCCGACTTTCTTTCAGCCTGAAGGTGTGCTAACCGAAGTCCGGGAGAGAATTGTCGAGATCAACCCATCCGAGCATCCAGGTGCAGCTTCTTTACAGACACTGAATATGCAGTGAGAATGTCTGCAAACCGCAGCTGAAATCCTCTTTAAAAACCTGTCCTCTTGACTGAACAGGTGGCTCACAGGTCGTGTCTATGAGGAGTGACATCCCACGCCGAAAGGTTCCAAACACACCTGCTACCACAGTAATCACAGTGATAGGTGATAATCTCATTGCACTGTCCTTCTCTGAAGCATATAGGGCCTATATGAAATCCATTAGATTTTTTTCCCAAAATCCAATTTTCTAGATTTTGTTTGAATAGTTACATTTTAGTAATCAAAAAGCATATCTACTGAATTATATCATGATACTTTTGACCAAAATTACATTTTAGGGCCCTCTGAAGTCTATTTTCTGTTGTTTTTTCTTTTCTCTAAATTCTGTTTAATTTAATTATTGCTGAAATTAAATGTTAGTAATCAAAAATCATGTCTAATCAACTGATTTCATAGACTTTGAAGTTATAAAACAAACATTTTAATAATGTTTACAACAACAGATTTTTTTTTAATTCAAATTAAAATGCATTATCAAAAATTGTGGTAAACAAAGGAGGCTTAAAATATTAACATTTTAAATGTAATCAAACAAAAATGTACAAATTCCTTTTATATTTTGGCAAACATGAAAGAAAAAAATGGAAGAAAATTTGCATTGTTGTCTTAAAAATTGTTTCAATCTTTATTATTATAATTATTAATCTGAAAAGTACATTACTGTTAATACATTTCTGTCTGTCTGTTTCTTCAAGTTAACCCCCCCCCCCCCCTTTTGTGAGATGAACTGTGAACTGAAGATAGGGTTTTACAACTGAAATGGTTAAATGCTGGCGATGTGACTCTCAGAGCAGCTCTCGAGATGATCATGTCCTTTAATAGTGAGACAGCAGATGCCAAAAACACCATGAATATCACTCACACATCAGTGTGTGTAGTAGATGAACTGTGTCTTTTTTCACTTTTAATAGGCACTGCTCCGTATCACGTTTGATTAGTTGTAAAGCACGACTTTTGATTTATTCATCCAAAATTTGCCAACTTCTGTGACAATCCACATTATACTGTAAATTCCATCTTCATTCCACAATTCCGGATATGGAAATCATAGGGCCATTGGTATATCAGTTCATACATGGCGCACACCAACAGGACTGGTGTCAATATGACTCACAAAACCCAGTCACAGTCAGTTACCTTCCATGTTTGCAGGTGAGGAGATAACGCGCACAGTCGAGCAGGCCATCAGCGGACATTTTATGGGTGAGCTCATTGTTCAGCCCTTTGGATGTGGAGAGCAGAACATGATCTATGTGACTCTACCTCTCATTGCCACTCATTACCTGGACAGCACAAAGCAGTGGGAGGCTGTTGGCATGGAGCGCCGTAATGAAGCCATTAAACATATCAACACAGGTCAGCTGACCACCCTCAAGATCACCTTTTAATGTTCTCCCAGTTGTTGAATTGAGTGCTGTGTGTCCCCCACTATGTCATTAATTTGTTCTTCCGGTCAAGGTTATAAGCAGGAGTTGACCTTCCGTAAAGCTGATGGGTCATACGGTGTCTGGTTACAAGTGCCGAGTAGCACATGGTGACATAATGCATCTTGTTTAGAAATAATGATTGTTCTTGCATGTTTCTCGTACTATGCCTAATTTGGCTTTTTCTCTTGTGTCCATTTACAGGCTGACAGCATATGTGGCTAAAGTGTTTGCAATGGCCAGTGATCTGATTGTCATAGAGGAGAATGTGATCTGCAGTGCACTCAACTGGTTGGCCACAAAAAAACAGCAGCCAGACGGCTCGTTTAAAGAAGATGCGCCTGTGTATCACAGCGAGATGGTTGTAAGTTACTTTTTTTTTTTCTCAAGCAAAAATTCCACTTCGTAAATCACACACAACTGTCAGATACATTGCACTCTGGCTATTCCCAGCTTGTGGTGCTTTCCTGGTTCTGTTTCCTTCCATCTTCTCCTATTATTTGCTACTGTCCTATCCAAATAAAGGTGAAAAAGACCATAAATCAAGTACAATCAACATGTGTCCAGTAATCTGAAAGTCATGGTTTTATGCAGAATACATCATGCAGGTCTCAGTGCTATGGGGCAGTGGTTAAATTTTTACTTGCCCTGCCAACATTTTTACTGGTCATTATTAAAGACAATTTAACCCACATAAACAAATTACATAATAAATAAATCGACAAATTAAACAATGCTTTGGGTTTTTAGGTTTGTATGTGTTCAGGTACACCTTTCCGACGTCGGACAGATGAATACTTCAACACGTGAAAGTCCATATACTAACAATGCTTGTCTGGTGTTCAGAAACTTGGCAAGCCCCAGTTCTGGTGAAGCTGGATAGATACTGCTATTCCTGAACACCAGAACAACAAGTACAGAATGTGAAAGTCTGCCAAACCATGAGCTGTTTCTTGCTGTGTGTAGCACCTACTGTTCTGCATATTTTCCTGAGCATCCCAACATTCTTGTTATGTCATTATACAACATCTTATTATTTGAGTGTATGTGAATTCCAGGGTAACGTACGTGGGAAAGACGCTGATGCCTCTCTGACTGCATTCGTGCTGATTGCCATGCAGGAGGGAAGCAAGATCTGTCCTGGACCTGTAAGTGTGATTCCTGGAAACAGCGCAGTGATACATTACCTTCGTCTCGAGCACGTCTCATTCAGTCTCTCTCGCAATACTAGAATCTTCAGAACAGTATGAAAAGAGCCACTGATTACCTGCTGCTGAGAGTTCACAGTCTGACCAGCACTTATGCTGTCGCTATGACTTCTTACGCTTTGGCCCATGCTGGAAAACTCAATAAAGACATCTTGAAGAGTTATTCCACTGAAAGCAAAGGTTGGTAACATTATAGTCTGTCAAAAGTCTGAATCTTGAATACAGTTGAGGTCACTTCTCCATGGTAAAAGCTTGTGTTATCCCAGATAATTGTACCAGTATTGTTATAGTTAACTAAAACTGAAACCATAAAAAAAAAAAAAACATTTGTTGCTTGAAATAAAATAAATGCCAACTGAAATAAAATAATACATTTAAAAACGTATTCCCTGCTAGTTGACAGTAAAACATTTTTCATTTTCATTTTGTTTAACTTGATGTACTAAAATAACTAAAACTGAAATGAAAATTAATAATAAAAAAAAAAACTATATAGACATGTTTATAAACCTGAAATATCTAAACTTGCTACTAAAGTCTCAGCCAACATCCAAAATGTGAAATAGGGTGAAGAAATGCAGTCATGATGATAATGAGAAAAGCTCTCTCTCTCTCTCTCTCTCTCTCTCTCTCTCTCTCTATTGTAAGTGTATGTTTTAAACATATGTTTGTGTTTTTTTTTTTTTTTCAAAACTTTTTTTTCTTTTCAAATCAAAAATGTGTATTGAATTCAAAACTGTGATGTGATGTTTTGCTTATAGATGGACTATTTTGGCAAGTTCCTGGGCAGCACTATCACTCTCTAGAAGCCACAGGTTATGCAGTGCTTGCCCTGGTGATGGCAAAGGATTTCGATAGTGCTGGACTGGCAGTGCGTTGGCTGGGAAAGCAACAGTCCCGCTATGGGGGTTACGGCACAACACAGGTATTTTAAGTGACAATGCATAATTTTGTGGACTGATTGATTTATATAGTTTACAATAGGGATGCACAATATTTTCTGACTAATATCAGAATCAGCCAATAATGGCTTTAAATGTAAACATCTGCCCGATATGTAATATTATGCCGATATGTCTTGCCGATAAGAGGAATACATTAACTCACATGTGCTCAGGGTGTATTAGTGATTAGATCACGTCAGCAGTGTGGCTCATTCTTGAAGCAAAGTTTTGCTGAATGATGATTAGATTCACTCTTTTGGATTGCTGCATTTAATCTCTGAAAGCATATACAGAATGAAGCGATCTGATAGAGTAAACAGTAATAGCATGCTCAGTGGCAGCAGTGACAGCCTCCCCCAGGTCATAATGCCCGCTCAGTAACGACTTTTAATCTGTAGGGGCGCTGTTGCCCTACTTCTAATTAAATTAAAAGTAAAACAGCCTACACAAATAACATTTAGACTGTGTTTCTGATTAAATAAAGCAGTAATTGATGTCAAAATATTAGTGTTTTGATTTTCAACATTTTTACAACTTTTGCTTTAGAAAATCAGGAGAGACTTAATGTTATTTCCAAACAAAAGGAAATATATCAGTATCTGTATCGGCCAAAATGAGCTGAAAGATATCGGCATATTGGATATCGGCAAAATCCAATATTGTGCATGCCTAGTTTACAATTTATGTTGTCCTCCTCATTTTGTGCAACCCTTGGGGTTATTTTAATTTAAGGGGATACTGTGTTTTATTGATATACCAATGAAATGTCGCTTTAGAGGCTGATATCTATGCACTTCCAAAACCATGTGGAGACAACTTGACCCTCACTGAGAAATCCCCCAAGTTTTGATTGCCTGAATAAGTGTGAAACGCAAATGTGATTTCATTTTTTTTTTGTGTGTTCCATGCCAGGAAATAGAATTTGGATCATGAAATTATCAGAATTTCAATTTGTATGCTTAAAGTGCTTTGTAAAAGTAATGAGAGTGAATGAATATAGCAGCAGTGAGACTACTTGGGGACTAATTGGCAATGTTTGTTTAGGCAACGATCATGGTCTTCCAAGCCGTGGCTGAGTACCGCATTCAGGTTAAGAAGGCAGACATTAAATTGGACCTGGAGCTGGCTGTGCAGGAGAGAAAACAGAACACCATGATCGCTATAAGAGCGTCAAACAATCATCTTACACGTTCAGACAAGGTCTGGAAATAAATTAATATTTGCACTCTTAATTCTGAGAAATAGAATGAAAGCGATTGGCCTATGCACATTTACACACTATTGCATATTTACATAATAATATTTACATATTATAGTGCAATAATCGATTCACCCTAAAGGTGTGTTTTCTTATCTGTCTGCTTCATGGACTGAATGTTACAGTTCGACATTACAAAGAGTTTCAATATCACAGCTCAAGGGACGGGGGTGGCCATGCTCTCGGTGAGTATTCATGCACACACTCTTCACCAGCATGTTGTTCTGTGTTCAAGAGCTCCTGTCTTTCCCTCTCAGGTCTTTTCTGTCTATTATGCTCTGCCTGACGAGAAAGACTACGACTGTAACGCGTTTGATCTCAGTGTGCAGATGGAGAAAGAATTAGCAGGTAGAATTCATCAGGAGAACGAGACATCAGTGTAAACTGCTTTGTTGCGAAATAAGGTTGAATTATGATGTTATCGTTTTGTATGTAGTATCTTATGATGGAGCCTCCGAAAGTTATCAGATCACCATTGAATACATGTGAGTATATATGAAATATTCTAACTTTAAACAAGATTCACAGTAACCCATTCAGCTGGTGCATTTGTCCCATTAATTTGTCTTCTTTGAAATGTCCAGAAAGACCAAATGATCAGATGACTGTTTATTAATTCATAAAGAATGTGTCACGGCATCAAGCTTTGCAATATATTTTTTTAAGAAAAACAGGCAAAGCGATGTTAAATTATGCTTTACATGTGATCAGTTTGCACAAGGGGAAGCTGTGAGGTAAACCTTAACCCAACCAGCAAATAGATTATTAATAGATTTTTCCATCATACTAATCTTCATTTGCAGTTTCAAAGACCAGTTAAGAAGCTCAACCATGTCTATTTTGGACATTGGTCTGCTGACAGGTTTCAAAGTGGATGAACGGGATCTTTCAAAGGTAAATAAACAGCATCAATGATTGTGAAAGATCATAAAATCATTAAATATTTGAGTCTAACACATTCACTTGAATTCATTACTTGAGTTAAATTAAATTCATATAATGGACATTAAGGGCCAGTTTTACTAACAGCTTGTGCCAACGCAAATCATCTTTTGGCGTTAAAATTGTACTGTCAGGTTTTATTAAAGATGATCAGTGAAGAATTAGCACTGAAAAGGCATGGACACAGTTATTTTTGTGCCTGACTTCACTGAATATGCATTTGTAGGAGTTTCCCTTTCAGGCGCAAAATGTATGGGAGGAATGTACTCAAATGAATCACGCAATGAGATATACTAATGTTTACGCTTGTCAAATTACTGGCATTTACGCCGTTATTTAACGCCCACCAAAGCATGTCTTAAACTATTTTGTGCTTGAAATGGCTGCAATTATTATTGCCAGGAGGAGGCACCACAGAGAAGAACACATTATGCGAACATACAGTTTGCCAAGCCATGTTATTTTTTTAATTTGCTTCAGGAAATAAAGGACGACTTGGAACCCTCAACGAGGAGTTCATGCAATACCAGGTCTATCAAAACTTCTTGCAACCCATTTTTTGGCCTCCGGTTCTTTTCAATGTACTGTAGATTCTTTATTCTTTATTTGCAACTTCTCAAATTTGTGCTGCGCTTGGTATATGGCATTGGTCGATATGTAAATGAGATGTTGCATCTGTGTTCCTTAATTTGCACGTTGTTAGTAAATCACCCCCAGAAATGTCCACGCCCATCGGCACTGTTTTGGAATTGCACTCTTGCGCTAATCTGCCCTTTTTAGTAAAACTGGCCCTAAAACTGCAACTCGTGCCTGTTTTTCTCTTACGATTTTACCACCAGTTATGCAATGGAAAGGATAAGTACATTCAGAGCTTTGAGCTGAACAAGGAGCTATCAGAGCGAGGATCTCTTGTCGTCTACATAGATAAGGTACACTGCCACTGTTCCCATATTTGTTGTGTTTTCAATTTATCTTTTTGGCTGTAGTGGACATGCATGTGATTGCAACTGATTTTATTTTCTCCTTTTTTTGGTGAATTGTTGTTTGGTGTAGTGATTGCTCATAATAATATACTTTTTACTTAATGCTTTTTAGGTTTCTCATAAAGAGAAGGAAAGGATTGTCTTCAGAATGCACAAGATCAATGAAGTGGGAATGTTGCAGCCCGCCAGAGTCAGTGTGTACGAGTACAATGCTCCAGGTCTGCGATATTTGCCAACAGATGTTTATCTGGAGGACTAGAAAAGAAATTCATATAACTATTTCTTCAGCAAATATGACAATATACGCAAATACACACATTTTAGTGGTAGGTTGTGTGATAAATCAAGTATTCTTTTCTCAGTTTTTATGTATGTTTCAACTAAACAGTGACGTGTGTGTAGACTGTACGATGATGACACCTATTGACTCATATGCTACGACGTACGTTACTATAGTAGAATAAAACGTCAACACTATGCACTAGTGGTTAACAAAAAGAGCATGATAAATCCCACTTTAGCAGTTGTATTTTTTATGTGTGCTGAAAAAACAGTGGAAGCGGTGAAAGAGGACGGAATAAGAGCTTGAAGTAAGCAGTTTTATGTTTTAATACAATGTCGCATTGATTTGATGCTGCATTTTGATTGGTTGGTCAGTAAACGTGGCTCATACTTGCAAACACACTGTGCGATCATCATGCTGTATTGCAGGCTATCTTTGGTCGCAAGACCGTGACAACGGCTGTCTTTGAATATCTCTAACTGTACGGCATAAGACCACCGATTAGGTGTCACAATCACAGAATTCACCACGATTGTTTCACAATGCAAATCTTTCGTCTGGGACACCTGAAAATCAGGCAGTGTGTTTAGGGCTTAAAGCAGCTCAAGAATAAAGAATGAAGAACAAAACTGAGGTTACATTCCACTAAAATAAAAAGTAAATGACACCGATAAGAAATTAATATCAGAGCTATTCCCTTATGGAAATGGCAATACTTATTATAGCACACCATTCCATATGATTGACCATTTCGGCACATTGTGTACACATTGTGTACTGCTGACATATTCAATCTAACCTGTATATTTGGACAGATAAGAGTTGTGTGAAGTTCTACCATCCTTATAAGAAAGATGGATCGCTGAACAGACTCTGTCATGAAGAGCTATGCCAGTGTGCTGAAGGTTTGTACACTTCAAACTCAAGATGAACATATGGAATGATTAAAAAATATAATTTTATGAAGTCTCCATGAGAAAGAAAGAGAGGCAAAGCGTGGTAAATGAATGAAATATCCTTACAGAGAACTGCAGTTTGCAAAAGAATGAACGCATTGATGAGGATAAACGTGAAGAAAAGGCCTGTGAACGTGAAGTGGAATACGGTAAACATCCTGAATGCTTTTTTTGTGTGTGTGTTTGACTAAATTACTGTAGCAATAGAGAATGTTAGATCAAGTCTTGTGCAATAGGTGTCGCTCTCAGGACTGTCTTAATTTTCTTAATGAAGGCCCAGTATGGGTCAGTTCTTTCCTGGGGAGCTGTTATGTATAGATAATCATGTAACACATTTGTCTTGTAGTTTATAAAACCAGTGTTTTGGAAATGGGCTTCTCATTGCATGCGGACATCTATAACATGACAGTTGAGCAAGTGCTGAAGGAAGGTATGGGTTGCCATTTTCTATGACTCTGGATTGTGACAGCTCCATTGCACAGGCTTTTTCCTCAATGGTTTGTGTCTGTGTTTGTTTTCAGGCTCTGATCCAGATGTAGAAGGAAATGTGAGGTCGTTTTTGGCTCATTCTTTCTGTAGAGATTTTCTGAAATTTGAAAAAGGCAAGACGTACCTGATCATGGGCCAAACTAAAACCCTTCCAAGGATTGGCGGAAAGTATGACATTAAGTTTGGTTTATGAGGAAATTGTTGGATCTTGTAGTTAGTGCAGTTAGTGCAACGTTCTCACTTTTCTCATTCATCGTAGGTTGAGGTACCACTTGGGTGAGGATACCTGGATTGAATACTGGCCAACACAAAAGGAAGGCCAGACACAAAAACATCGAGAAAAATATATTGGCATCAACTCGCTTGCTGACAAGCTCAGCCGATTTGGATGCTCCACTTAAAGATTTTTTTACTGATCTAACAGCCTTAAAGACACAAGCTTGTAATTCTAGTAAATTGTCAGATTTATTAAAAGTTGCAGTTTTTATTTTAAAGTTCATGCTTAGTTCACTTGTGAGTCAAGTGAAATATAATAATTTGAAGCCATTTATCAAATAAAATTTGCATCAAACATAAAATAGTCCTTGTACTTAATTCTTTACAGTAATTTTTTATGAAATTCAATTGCAGTTTTATAAACTTCTGTGCTGAATGTGGAATTTGCAGATTTATTTGAAGATTTATTGATTTGATTTGATTTTATGACTACTTAGTAAACAAATACTAAACCAATACCAATGAAAAAGTCAATTTTCAAAGCCCTACCAGAGGATGTGAAAAGCAAGGAATCCAATGCAGATTAATGCAGTGATACTGTACAGTATGACACTATAATTAGACAATATATTATAAATGTATTTAACAGGTTAAAGGGGTCATCAGATGCAAAACTTGGATTAAGGAAGATCGAACGATCTGTGTCTCAATGTCTCAACCGGCACGGCCCGCGAGTGCCCCCCCTTGGCGCTGGCCCTGATGCATGGATGTGTGTGTGTGTACAAGCATCCACAGGTCCAAGGCCTTTATGTTTGCAAGCACAACATGCACTGAACACTAGTTGTTTCTCTTACTTTCATTCTTCCCCATTAATTTTCAATGGCCGGTGTCCTGACATTTTATCCTTTCCATCAGATTTTCCTACCGGGGTTTACTGCGCATGCGCACATCAATATTTCGTCCTTTTTCTCACGCTGAACAACAATATTTAATGCATCTGCATTACTGTAAGGGGTAGGTTTAGGGTTGGGGTATGTGTAGACGTTAATAAAACACAAGGTAGAAAAAAAGGTAGAAAATCGGAAAGGTAGAAAAAAAGAATTATTGATGGTTTCCGGTAGCTGTATCCCTTCTAGCCACAACACAGAAAATATAACACATAATTACTGTATATACACTACTGTAAGGAAGGTTTATGGTTGTGGTAGGTGTAAGGCAAGGCAAGTTTATTTATATAGCACATTTCATACACAGTGGTAATTCAAAGTGCTTTACATAAAAGAAAGTGAAATAGACATTAAAATCAATAAATACATGGAAATAAAAATAATAAAAACAAGGAATTTTAAAATGATATAGAAAATGATTTTAAATAAATTTAAAGAAAATGATTATACATAAAATGTATTGCAGTAAATTCGGACATATAGCACAGTGCTCATTCAACAAATGCACAGTTAAACAGATGAGTTTTGAGTCTTGATTTAAATGTGGCTAATGTTTTAGCACATCTGATCTCTTCTGGAAGCTGGTTCCAACTGTGGGCCGCATAATAGCTAAAAGCAGACTCTAAATTTTAACCAAAGTATGTTATAGACTTCTCATTAAGACCCTAAAGAATCATATCAACTTGTGGAAAATGGGCATCCGATGACCCCTTTAATTGTGCACTATAATAAGGAGTAGATTGATTAAGTGAGAAATGCCAAAAAGCGAAGTGACAGAGAGATACCTCTTAGGATTGCTTAACATGCATCTGAGATCAAAATGTTTTCTGCTTTCATTTTTAAAGACAGTTCTTTCATTTATTATTTCAGCTTTCAGCTTTTGTTTGCCTGAAAATATTTTCCTCTGGAGGTTCCTTGATGCACATACTGTCTGTGAATTCTTTGAAGAATGGGGCAACAAGGTTTCAGATCTAGTGTTTGAGAGGAAAAAGAAATGAGAAAGTTTGTTATGCCACTAATAACAGATGTTTCTAGAGAAATTGTAGGTTCTTAATAAAGAGAGTACTTCATTGTACAGTTTTGTTTTTGAATTTCTTTTTTTGGATTATTTCTGTAAAAGTAAAACCTTTATAGCATGCAACCTCCATCATAATTCAGTTAATCATCCAATTTCTGATAAAAAAAATTAAAAAATAAAACCAGATTAAATACTGCAAAGTTTTCCAGCCCAGACTGATCAATAGAAGAGCGGCAGCTTTACCAAAGGTTGCATTTGCACAACAGGTTTTTGTAGGTCATTTACGGGAAATCTCCTCGCTGTGAACTCTGTTCTTTACCACAAACAGCTCCAAAAGATTCAGTGTATCTGATCAAAGCAACCTGTTTGACAGTGACTCAAGTTCTGTCAATTTAAAACCCCTTCGGATCAAAAGCAATAACATACACACTAACGGACGACAACAGTTCATTCTACTGCAGTTACTTCAGCGTACACTTTAAACTAGGGAAGATTATCATTGAGTATCAGCATTTTTACCGTACATCAGAAGAAGAAGAAGAAAAAAAAAATGTCTTGAAAGTTATTCAAACAATAACATTCATGTTCTAGTTCTGGAGCGGTCTCCACCACTGACTGAGAATGATTTTAAACCTTAATTATCATAGTTTTAAACCTTTATTGTTATTATTCTTAGTGTGATTTAGAGTGCTGTTCATTGAAGATCTGCCTCTTCTGCCAGATTTAAAGAACTATAAACCGTTTTAAATGAAAATAGTAAAGGAATATAGAAAATAAATGATAAATACTTGAAGATTATTTCCTTAGAGACAGTATATTGAACCTGCTTTGGCTTAATCAGTTCTAATCAGTTCAGATGGGAAGTTTTGGCGGGCGTGAGTTCAGGTAAAAGTGCACTAGACTCCAGTCTGCACAAACATGAACACAAACAGACAAAGATGGACGTGAAGCTGCTGTTTCTGACTGTTGTTCTTCTGATCTCACCGCTCCTCACATTATCTGACCACCTGTGAGTATCAAACATACAGTTTTTATTAATAGGTCATTAATACATTTATGTTTATTAATAGTTGAGGTCAGGGCTACTAGCTTAATACCTAAGTTTGGTTCAGTCACACAAATGTCTGTTTTGTATGGCAGTGGTTTTGTATGCTGTTTTTATGCTGGGGCATGTTGTCACGTGTTTTATTTATTTGTATTAATATGTCATTTTAATGCAATGAAATAAGTAACATTTCTTGGCCAAAACATGTTTGTTTGATTGTCACCTTTTGCATATCTGCAATTTTCATGAAGTGTTTATAAAATTAGATATTTTATAAATTGCAGATTCCACTGTGACAACTTACGCCATATACTGTGGCAGCTCTGTGCTATGGCTTTGGGGCATGTTGTCACAGTCAACATGTGTTCAATGTATATTCTTTCAAAAGTAAATCTACCATGCATGCAGTACATTTTATTTTTCAGGAGTTCTAGCTTTTTCATTTGATCTCCTGTTCTATCAGATATGTTCTGTCAGCTCCCAATTTGCTGAGGGTGGGTTCCTCAGAGAACGTGTTTGTGGAGGCTCAGGATTACTTTGGAGGAAACCTGAATGTGAGGATCATAGTAAAGAACCACCCGAAGAAGAACCTGGAGATACTGTCTAAGTCAGTGACACTGACTGCAGACAACAATTTCCAGATCCTTACAGATATAAAGGTGATGCAACTTTGACTTTGTTTTTACAGTATGTAAGCACACAGTCATGGCCAAAAATATTGGCACCCCTGGTAAATATGATCAAAGAAGGCTGTGAAAATTAATCTGCATTGTTAATCCTTTTGATCTTTTATCTAAAAATAATCCCAAAAATCGAACCTTTCATTGGATAAAAAGAATTTAAAATGGGGGGAAACATCATTATGAAATAAAAGTTTTTTTCTCAAATACACGTTGGATACAATTAACGGCACCCTTTTATTCAATACTTTTCGAAACCTCCATTTGCCAGTTTAACAGCTCTAAATTGTCTCCTACAATGCCTGATGAGGTTAGAGATAATTTCTTTGATGATATTTACCAAGGGTGCCAATATTTTTGGCCATGACTCTATGTGTGTGATCCTTCAGACGGCAAAATTCATATTTGTACAATCTGAAAATGTATTTATAATTAGTTTGTTTTTATGCATGTTGTAGTTCTTTCATTGTTTACTGTTGTTCAGATTCCAAGTGATAGGGACTATTTCTCTGACGATCCTCTGGAGAAGCAGTATGTGTATCTACAAGCTCAGTTTCCATCCACCACTCTGGAGAAAGTAGTCATGCTCTCATTCCAGTCTGGATATATATTTGTACAAACAGACAAGCCCATCTACACCCCTGCTAGCAGAGGTAAGAAATGTATCAAAGCTTTGACATTAGATGTCTCCTATGAATGTCATGATACAAAGCACACAAAGTGTTCCAGCAAAAAATAAAAAAATAATAATAAATCACAAATTATCCTTTCTGCAGTTCAGTACAGGATCTTCTCGTTGACATCTGGTCTGAAACCATTTGAACATGCTGGAATATCAGTAGAAATCATGGTACTCTCAAAAACTTTCCTAAAAACAGTTATTGAGAATTAGTTATGTGATGACTGAACATATTGTAATGAATTAAAAAGCATATACAATTATTAATAATAAGTATTTTTTCTTGAAGGATCCTCAAGGTATCACAACTGTGAGAGAAACCATATTTCCACAGCATGGAATTAGATCAGGAATCTATGCCGTACCTCAGCCTGCCAGGTGAGTTAATGTTGCAAACAGAGACCTGATGTAACAAGACAAGTTAATTGAATAGGTTATCACTCAATCTGTAGAGAGGAAAAGGACATTCATTTGCAGGTCTTTTTTGATGTGATTGATGTGCTTGTATTTGTAGCCCTGGGATCTGGAAGGTGGTCACAAGATTCACAAACATACCACAAAAGAATTACACTGCTGACTTTGAAGTCAAAGAATATGGTACGAGTTTTATATGTAGCCTATTCAGTTTTTGCTGCATAACAAATTAAATACTGCATATAACCAGTTGTGCCAAAAATCTAAGACCACTTCTCAAATTGCAACTATTTTGCAGGTTTTTTTAATTAATTAATTAATTTATTTATTTATTTTTTAAATTTTGATAAAACATCAACATATGAAAATTTTGCATTGTGTTTTCATTATTATGTTTTTGTTTTTTATAGTGCTTCCCACTTATGAGGTCACATTATCACCCAGTCAGTCATTCTTCTGTGTGAAAGATGTTAGTCTGACAGTTAACATTGAAGCAAGGTAAGGCAATTATGGGTAACACTTTATTTTACGCTTACATCTATTAGTTGCTTATTAGCATGAATATTACTAGAATATTAGCCATGTATCAGTGCTAATTAAGCACATATTAATGCCTTATTCTACATGGCCTTGTTGTACGTCCCAAATCCTACAATACCTAAACTTAACAACTACCTTACTAACTATTAATAAGCAGCAAATTAAGAATGTATTGAGGGAAAAGTCGTAGTTAATAGTTAACAAGTGTTACCTATTCTAAAGTGTGACCTAATTATGTTTTGTCACTCTGTTTCAGTATACTTTATACTGTTTCAATATCTGTTTCATTTCATATTTTCCTTACATTTGATGTGTTTACTTAGGGATAAAGCTGTGTACTTAATTAATTTTAAGTTAATTAAAAAAGCATATAATAAATACTCTTATACTCTTCAAGATGGTGCCGCAAATGACAGTCAGGACACTGAGCTCCGCAATTTTTTGTTTGTTCTGTGTTTTGTCATTCTTCTTTAAGATTTACCAGAGACAAACCACTTAACATTAAGCAACACATCCCAGACAATATTTTTTTGGCTTTTGATTATTTGGACATTTTGTTGGACATTCTAGTCAGAGGTATGGTGTTGTTCAAACATGCATACAGACGCAGAGGAGGCAAACGTGCCAGCGCGCTGGTTAAGCGAGCGATCGGCTTTAGAACTGCACTCGTGAGCATTCATATTCCAAATGTCCATTACCTTCTTAACAAAACGGACTTCTTCTGCTCACTTGCATCAACAAGGAATTTTTAAACTCTGCTGCTTTGTGTTTCATGGAAACCTAGCTGAGTGAAACCATTCCGGACAGCGTGCTTCATCTGCCAGGCTTCCAGCTGTTCAGAGTGAATCATATTGCAGAGTTAATGGGGAAAATGAGAGGTGATGGATTGTATTTCTGCATCAATTAAAGTTGGTGTTCAGATGTAACAACGCTGAACAAGATATGCTGTCCTAATTTAGATGTGCTCTTCATAAACTGTAAACCTTTCTACTTGCCACGGAAGATTTCCTCTTTCATTCTCGTGAATGTGTACGTTCCTCTAGACGCATGCGTGAGCGCCATGATGCAACAACTGGCTGAACAAATAACTGAAATGGAGCAAAGGTACCCAGACTCTATTTTAATAATTATTGGAGATTTTAACAAAGCGAATCTCTCCCATGAACTGCCACAATGCAAACAGCACATTGCATGTCCCACCAGGGACAGTAACATCACTGTTATACCACAATAAAAGATGCATGTCACTCTGTCCCAGGGGAAGCTTTGGGGCTCTCTGATCATTATCTGGTTCATCTTATACCAACCCACAGGTAGAAACTGAAATCGGCTAAACCTGTATTAAGAACTGTTAAAAGATGGACTGATGAATCCAAGCGAGATCAGAGTGGCTATAAAGAACTACTCTGAAAAGCTGAAAAAAAGTGTCAGTTCTTTTCTGAAGTAGTGTTAATTTTGTCAGCTATTTACAATTTTAGTCTTAGTCTTAGTCCTGTGTTAAATGTTCTTGTTAGTTTTTATCATATTTAGTCAACCTTATCCTATTTAGTTGTAGTCAAGTTATAGTTGACTAAGGCCTGGTTTCACAGACAGGGCTTAGACTAAGCCAGGATTAGACCATAGTTCAATTAGGACATTTGAGTAGTTTTTATAAACATGCCTTATTAAAAACATTAATGGTGTGCATCTTGAGACAAAACAAAGGCACTGATATATTTAAAGATCAATCAATACAAGTTTCTTTCAGTTGATACAGCTCAGGCTTACATTTTAGTCTGGGACTAGGCTTAAGCCTTGTCTGTGAAACCGGGGATAAAAGTCTCCAAATTTTAGTCTTGTTTTAGTCAAAGAAAACTTGACATTTTAGCAATAAGATTAATATTATTATTAATTAACCGTACAGCAGTATTCATTTTGGCAGCCATTTTTAATGTAGTCTTAGTCTTATAAAATGAACATTTTAGTCAACCTTGTCCTGTTTTTGTTTGGTCAAGTTTAAGTCAATTGAATGTATGAGCATTTTAGTAAGGTTTTAGTCAAATCTTAGTCACATTTTCGTCATGTATAATGGTTTAACTGATAAAAAAATATTTGTTCTCAAATTTATAATCTTAATGATTGTTGTCATTTGAGAAATTTACTTTTGCATTTCAGGTATTGCACTTTCACCAGTAAGCACAAATGAATAACATGTGGACTCATGGTGCATTTTACCTCATCTAGTGTACTGATTTATTATAGACATTTTACTATATAAATTAATACCAAAGACTTATGCAATCTATCTATCTACATTATGAAACAAACAAAAAAATATTATAACACTGAAATTTCAATAATTCCACTATAATTCCAAATTGCAATAGCCTATTAATCTATTAAAACAACAGCGGCTGAGTCAGTGCATTTATACAGCAACCATAATCGCTAACAATATAGAAATATATATAAAATATACCCTTGTAACAGCGAAGCTCAATTCGGGGATTTGAAGTTTTGATATCTGGTAACCGCACTCATGAAAGCTCGCGTGGTAGAGGTGTGTAGAGAAGTCTGCTATAACATTTTGTCTCCTTTTTTTGACGAAAATAGAGGTTTATGTTAAAGTTTTTATTTTTTAAATACATTTTAGTCTTGTCTTATTTTGTCAATGAAATTGCATGTTGATACAGTCATAGTTATCATTGACTGTCTAAAAGTCTGCGCTGACCAACTGGGCCCCATCTTCACACAGATCACACAGATCTTAACAGGTCACTGGAGCTGTGTGAAGTTCTGTTCTGCTTCAAACACTCCACCATCATTCCAATCCTCAAGAAACCCAAAATAATTGGACTTAATGACTATAGACCTATCGCTCTCACGCCTGTGGTCATAAAGTAATTTGAGACACTACCTGAAGGACATCGCTGGACCCTTGCTGGATCCTCTTCAATTTGCCTACAAAGCAAACAGGTCCGTCAAAGATGCAGTCAACGTGGGACTGCATTATATTCTGCAACATCTTGATAGACCTGGGGATAACGCTACGGTCTCATTTGTGGAATTCAGTTCGGCCTTCAATACAATCAACTGACACAGCTCTCTGTGTCCTCCCCAAACTGTCAATGGATCACCAACTTCCTGACAGAGAGGCAGCAGCTAGTGAGGCTTGGCAAACTCACATCCAAGACTCTCACCATGAGCACTGGTGCCACTCAGGGATGTGTTCGCTCCCCACTGCTCTTCTCCCTGTACACCAAGGACTGCACATCTAAAGACCCCTCTGTCAAGATCCTGAAATTTGCAGATGACACTACCATCATCTGCCTCATCCACAATGGAGACGAGTCTGCTTACAGACAGTAGGTTAAAGAGCTGGTTGTCTGGTGCAGTCAAAACAACCTGAAGCTCAACACACTCAAAACAGTGGAGATGATGAACTTCAGGAGAAATCCCCCTGCTCTACCCCAGCTCACCATCATGAACAGCACTGTAACAACAGTGGAGTCATTCAGGGACCTGGGCACCACCATCTCTCAGGACCTGAAGTGGGACATTCACATAGACTACATTGTTAAAAAGGCCCAGCGGAGGTTGTTTTTTCCATCGCCAGCTGAGGAAATTCAACCTGCCACAAGAGCTGCTGAAACAGTTCTACTCAGCCATCATTGAGTCTGTCCTGTGTTCATCCATAATGTTTGTTTTGGTTCAGCTACGAAATCAGACATCAAGAGACTACAGCGGACAGTCAGGACTGCTGAGAAGATTATCGGTGCCCCTCTGCCCAGCCTCTAATGTCTTTACATCTCTAGAGTGAGGAAAAGGGCTAAGAAAATCACCTTGGACCCCACTTTACCCAGCCCACTCTCTGTTCAAATTGTTGCCTTCCGGTCAGTGCTATAGAGCACTGACCACCAGAACAGCCAGGCACAAGAACAGTTTTTTCAGCAGGCTATTTTAAACCTGAAAAACTGATATATGCCAATTGCACGCTCCCTCAAAACTTGCGACAACTGTGGCATTGTGCTGTGTAATAAAACTGCACATTTTAGAGTGGCCTTTTATTGTGGCCAGCCTAAGGCACACTTGTGCAATAATCATGCTGTCTAATCAGCATCTTGATATGCCACACTTGTGAGGTGGATGGATTATCTCGGCAAAGGAGAAGTGTTCACTAACACAGATTTAGACAGATTTGTGAACAATATTTGAGAGAAATAATCCTTTTGTGTACAAAGAAAAAGTCTTAGATCTTTGAGTTCAGCTCATGAAAAATGGGGCAAAAACAAAGTGTTGAGCTTATAATTTTGTTCAGTGTACATCTGCACTATCATGTATGTTTGCACTATGTTTGTACTTTCCTCTGCAATGGAAGCTCCTGTCGTCAAGTCAAATTCCTTGTTTGTGTGTGTAAACATACTTGATAACAAAGTCCTTTCTGACTTCTGACTTAATCTGTTTTTAGGTACCTACATGGAAACAAAGTGAATGGGCATGCATTTGTGGTGTTTGGTGTGATGGAAGATGAGAGGAAAACAAGTATTCCTTCTTCTCTTCAAAGAGTTCAAGTGAGTTTCAAAGCTGAGCACAAATCTGAGCTAATGTATAAGTAAGTGATTTATACTGATATTAGCATTTGCATAAACCACAGATATCAGATGGAGAGGGTAATGCCAAACTAACAAAAGAGAAGATACTTCAGACCTTCCCAGACATCAGCCAACTGGTTGGACAATCAATTTACATTTCAGTCAGTGTTTTAACAGATACTGGTAAGATACTGCTGCACAGCAGAATGCAAGAGTCTCATGCTACTGCTACAATTAAATCCAATTACAATGTGTCCTATAAAAGCATAGCACATGGCGTGAGGTGCTAAAAACAAACTGCTAAATTATATATATATTAATATTGACCTTAAATATTATATTACAAGCTAATATTGTACGATGCTAGTCACATTTTGTATGTGTATTTCAGGCAGTGAAATGGTGGAAGCTCAAAGGAAAGGCATTCAGATCGTGACGTCACCGTACACCATCCACTTCAAAAGAACACCACAATTTTTCAAACCTGGAATGCCCTTCGACGTCTCGGTATAAAATTTGTCTATTCCTGCAAAAAATAATTAGCAGTCTGTATTCATAAAACAGTTGGTGAAAATACCCTAATTGAGCTGCTGTTTACACTAAGATTCAATGTATACTTTACTGTTTACTGTGGCCACAGAAGAGGAGTTGTCTTATACTTATGTTGCCTTCAAAGCCATCCTGGGAAGTTCATATTTACTAGTTGGGAAATCATAGTTATGATGTCAAGTCACTTTTAAGAGCAAGATGGCCATGTACCTTTTCAACAAAAAGTACAGCAAGGTTTTTTTTAACTCTTTCTGCAAAATGCTGAATACAGATTGCACATGGGTACTTATGCTTTATTCAATATACAAATGTGCAAATGTAATCATTAAATATTCTGTCTTAGTTGTACAAAACTGTAGTAGCCTGTAGTAGTAACTGTTATGCGTGCAGATTTACCATCAACTACATAATGCTGCACTATTGGTGCCATGTTTTCTCTTTCTCACACCGTATCTTGGAAAACCCATGTTTTTTCCCACTTGTACTTCTTTCTGGTGCAGTTTGTGTGCTTTCAACTACAAATATAATCTATCCAACATGATTTGATTTGAATGCATCACTAAATGACATTTAGAAAACGTTAATCAGGTTTAGTAAAACTTTCAAATACCTTTTTTATACCAAAAGATCACGGAAAAATGGTCATTTCTAAATTCTCCCTTTAAATGTATAATTTGATTCTGTTTTCATAGGTTTATATAACAGATCCTGACCAGATGCCAGCTGAAAATGTGGAAGTGGAGGTCAATCCTGGAGGGGTCAGAGGTCGAACGAGAGCCAATGGCATTGCGAAGACTACTGTCAACTCTCAGGAAGGATCTTCCACACTGGATATCACTGTAAGACCTGCTATCGGAACTGCACTGATTTACAGTCAGATTTATTACTGAATTAGTCAGTTTGGTGTCTATCAGGATTACTGGAAAAAAAGAGAAAATAATAATTTAAAAAAACAGCCTCTATTAGGTCTCTTAAACCAGCCTAATAATTATTGCTGGTCTTACGTGGTTAAAAGCAGACCTCCTAGCCTGGCCAATATGATCTGCTTTAAGCACCAGCTTAAGCTGTTTTAATCTATTGTTGTTGTAATTTTTGTTTGCTGTATTTCAGCATATATTACCATCAAATCAAGATTTAAAATCAGTTCACTTCCAGGTAGAAACAAAACAACCAAAACTAGATAACGACCAGCAAGCAGTGAAGAAGATGACGGCTCAGGCTTACAAGTCCAAAGGCAGCTCTAACAACTACCTGCACATCGGCATTGGGGCTGCAGAGCTTCAGATCGGTGATCAAATGAAAGTCGATCTGAACCTGGGAAGAAGTCCAGGGGTCAGAGATCAAGATTTCACCTACATGGTGCGTGACAGTCCTGTTATGGCCAAACTGAAATAAGCAATTATTAAAAGTGTTGTTTTTTTTGTTGTTGTTGTTTTTTTGTTTTTGTTTTTTATGGAAAGGAGAGTTATTGTTAATATTATTAATATTAGGGGCCACAATACATTTATTTAGTGTTACTGATTGTTCTATAATAATCTAAAAATGTAAATCATTAATTAAAAAAGGACATCCTGTGTTTTTCAAAACTACTGCTATTACTTTCAATTTTGCACTGTGTCTAAAAAGGCACAGCATTAATATCAAGAGAAAATATCTTCTATTTTTTTCCTCCCATTTTCAGATCTTGAGTAAAGGTCAGATTGTTCAAGTGGACAGGTTTAAGCGAAGTGGACAATCTCTAGTGACTCTATCTCTGCCTGTAACCAAAGACATGGTGCCGTCCTTCCGCTTTGTGGCTTATTATAATGTGGGCTCGTCTGAGGTGGTGTCTGATTCAGTATGGGTCGATGTGAAGGACACGTGCATGGGAACGGTGGGTCAAGCACATTTCATTTTTAATCTCAGAAATTCAGTTATGGTAATACATTGCCAGCACGATCAAATGTGTTCCTCTTGGTGTTTTTTGTGTTTGACAGCTGAAGGTTCAGGTGAAGGAGCCTCGACCTATCTATGAGCCAGGAGAAAGTTTCAACTTACAGATAACCGGAGATCCTGGAGCTAAAGTTGGGCTGGTAGTGGTGGATAAAGCTGTGCACGGACTGAACCAGAACAGACTGACTCAAACGAAGGTGAAGAATGTTCATCAGCATCTCAACGGCTTGTGAATGGCTTATAAATGGTATTTTTGCTGCTTTAGATCTGGGACATCATAGAGAAGAATGACATTGGCTGTACAGCAGGAGGAGGAAGGGACAGTATGGGGGTTTTCACTGATGCAGGTCTGATGTTTGAGTCCAACACTGCAGGAGGAACCAACACCAGAACAAGTATGTGTGTAGTTATTATATGAAATATATATTTCCCAATGTGTCACTGCAGAGTAAAAAATAATGGTAATTGTGAAGTCTATATACTTTTGATAGTCTCCAGATTGTTACTTCAGTCTTCTTGAACTTAAAGTAAGAAATGTCTTAACCTGCTCTTTAAACATCATGTAGTGCCTGAGTGTCTCGTACCTTTAAAGAGAAGAAGAAGAGCGAGTCTTCAGCGAGTCACAACTATACTGGGTGAGGAGCTTTTCTTTTTATTTGACAGACTGTGAAAGGAAATTATTTGGAGAGAGAAGATAATTGAATGGCTCCAGGGCTTGTTCTTCAGCCGTTCTTCTCCATCTGTCCTCATTGTTCTACACTATCGTTGTTTCAGCTGGTCAGTACTCAGGTGACCTGAGGAAGTGCTGTGTGGATGGCATGAGGGATAATAAACTTGGCTACACATGTGATCGGCGAGCCACGTACATCGTCGACGGAGATGATTGTGCCCAGGCCTTCCTGCACTGCTGCCATGATGTGGAGGCTCGTAATATGGAGGCTGGCGAGGAAGAGATGATTCTGGCTCGCAGTATGTATCTTAAAATCATTCAATCATTCCTGTGAATTCTTGGCTCAAGACAATTTGAATGCACACCATGACATCATTTTCCATTATAAAAATTATTCTACCACTTCCTCTGTACTTGCGTTCTTGAGTATTGGAATTGAACTTCGATGGTAAAGCAAGAACATAAGAACGCAAGATCGCATAAGAACGCATATTGAGAAACGGCCAATGTGAGGCTGTATCTCTGCAACGCTTTAGCATATCCTGACCAAACTTGGTGTTTGTTATGACAACCATGATCTGAGGTCACGAGTTCCAGTACAGTGCCACCTTGTGGTCAGGAGACATGACTATTTTTGCTTAGAATTTCTGAACGGTTTGGCCAAAAATCACAACACTTGTCTCTTTACTTGTCTTTTTACTCTGTTTTTCAGAGTAGCATGCCAAGTTGAATGGTTGAATGGTTTCCCAATGACCTGCCATTTTGGACATCGACCATGTTGAATTTTGAAAAAAAAAAAAAAAAAACGTATATATTTATTTTATGCACTGGCATATCATTACGAATCTTAGAATGTGTCTTTGGCACCATGCCCTGAAGTTACTCAAAAAGTTTCTTCTTATGATGCTAATAACTTTGATTAATTTTGCTTATTGTCATAAGACTTGTCTTACTTAGATAAGATTCATCGGATCATTTTAGCAAGAATTGCTTAAATGTGTTTGCCCAAAAGTAAAATATGTGACAGTGAAATGGATGTAGTGGATATTGGATGCAATGAGAATATAATAGATAATATGATTTCTATTATGTGTTATTAAATATCTCTCTTTTAAGTATTTATTTAATTCAAAATTAAAATTTTAAAAAAGTTAACCTAGTTGTCTCCAGACAACATGCCAAAGAAAGACCATCCAAACATTATATTTCAAGATGTTCTTTTTGATTTAAAAAATGAGCACATAAATCAAATCTTAATGTATACAATAAAGAGTTCACAGATTTCCTAAAGTAACACTCAAGTATTGTTGATGGATGATTAAATCAACAAGCTCAACATCCATATGAATCACTTGACTGACGTTTCAGTGGAATTTCTGTATTCTTCTTCTTAATATGCTAAAAAGGAAAGAAAATGAAAAAAATAAATAAGTGAATAACACAGAGTTGTTTGAGTTCATTACAAACAGATCAGGAGAACTACTGTCCTTGTTCCTAATTTTTCACCATATTTTTGGTTATTCTGGACAGGTGAGGATAGCGACGATTATGAGAGTTTTGATGACATCACATCACGTACACAGTTCCCTGAGAGCTGGCTTTGGGCAGAGGAAATACTTCCAGTCTGCCCGGATGAAAAAAAGTTATGGTGAGTATGAGACAAACATTGTATTTAGAGCCGAGTTAAACTGATTTTCAAACAGCAGAAGTGACTGGACGTGATTTTTAAATACTAGCTAATGTTCTCAAAAGTGAAGTAAATGTGCATGAGATTGCATTAAAAAAAACAAATGCTTATTGTGTATAAAATGTTCTTGTGTTTTCACTCCTGTCCAAACTTTTGTTCATGCTGGCAGGTTATACTTTTTAGAATTTGATATATATACAAATATAGTGTGGTTACACTTTACTTGAAGGGGTGTGCATAAGACATGACATGACACCTTCATAATCATGACATGACACTTGTCATGAATATGAAGGTATTTTATGCATGTTTATGACAACTTTCATTAAGTGTCATATGCTCATTTATGTAATTTTTAATGCAAAGATGACATTGTTTGAGATGTATTTGTTATGGGCTAGGGTTAGGGGTAAGGGTAGGGGTAGGGTTAGGTCAAATTATGTTATATTTGCATAAAAAATGACATAACTGAGTGAATGACACTTAATGACAGTCGTCATAAACATGCATAACACCATATGAAAGTGTCATGTCAGTCTTATGCACACATGCACACCTCTTCTTGTTGCGTAAATTAATTTTCTATGTTGTTATTTTCTCCTGTCTCAGTGGAACAACGTCAGTCACAAGAGACAAAATCTACCTAAAAGAATCAATCACTACCTGGCAAATCTTTGCTGTCAGTGTGTCAAAAACTCACGGTATTTATGTTCGGACTTACATATCGGATTCACCTTTTTTTTAGACCTTCAGCATTATGCTAAAGTCTTTTTCTCCAAAGGCATCTGTGTGGCGGATCCATATGAGATGATCGTTTATAAGAGGTTCTTCATTGACCTGAAGGTACCGTACTCAGCTATTCGCAACGAACAACTGCAAATCAGGGCCATCCTTCACAACTACACCAAGAAGAAAATTAGGGTAAAACAATCAAACAGTCATTTTTTTCTTAATAATCACCTAATACGGTGTCAGATATCTTGTCAGGATAAATGTGCCAATAATCCACATTAAAGCTGTTTTAACCATACACTGTACAAGTTTACAGGTGTATGATTGTTTGCCAGTACAGTGAGCACTTTTGTGGTTGATCAAGTCACAAAATTTTACAAAATGTGAGTTTTTTTGAGATTTGCAATTAGGCTACCTGTTGGTCTCAATCAGACACGGCTGGAGTTCAAGGAGACAGAACATATTTGCAGCTCTGCCAGCAAAAAAGGCACCTACCAAACTGAAGTGGAGGTCGAGTCCATGTCCTCCAGGTCAGTGCCGCATGTGATTATTCCCTTGGAGTTGGGAAATCACTGGATTGAGGTGAAGGCAGCAGCGTATGACTCTGTCTACAGTGATGGAGTGAGGAAGATCCTGAAGGTGGTGGTGAGTATAAAATTTCTGCCCACTGATAAAATAACAGAATCTTACACATTCATAACAACAGCAAAATTCTACTTCACGCACACACACACACACACACACATGTTAGTTTTTGTGGTTTATGGGGACTCTCCATAGGCGTAATGGTTTTTATACTGAACAAACTGTGTGTGCTATTGCCCTACACCAACCCTACACCTAAACTTAGCCCTCACAGGAGACTTTGTGCATTTTTAGATTTTCAAAAAACACCATTTAGAATGTTTTTTAAGACTTTTGAATTACGGGGACATAGGCAGTGTCCTCATAAACCACCTTCATATTGTAATACCTCTGTCATACCCATGTCATTATACACATTTGTGTCCTCATAAACCACATAAACATGCACACACACACACACACATATATATATATATATATATATATACATACATATTATCCCCTTATATATTACTTTATATAAATTTTTAAGAAGAAAAAGAAGAAGAAAGGCCAAAAAGGTCCCATCACAAACAAGTGGATCAAAAAGTATTCTGAATTCACTTTTAAGGTATAGAAAAAAAAATATGGAGTGCTAAGTGTGACCTGCCTAATTTTGTGGGCAAAAATAGTTAATAATTTTGAGGCATGAAATCTTCATAGAAAGACCAAATACCAGTTGCACTATGTCTGCCAACATGTAAAGTCGTCACATCATTTTATTCACAAAAATCTAAACCACAAATTTATTTAGTAAAATTTTATTTTAACCTCAGGTTGCCTTTTTAAGAACTGGCCAGGGACAACAAATTAGCATACAATGCTGACCTTGTCAAATAACTTACTAAAAAAAGTTGATTCGATTTTGTACATAATGTTGAATGGACTTTTTTGTGGATAACATACAAATGTTAATTTGCATGCTAATTTACAAAATCACACACAAAAAACACACAAAATCAAAATCACACACAGACCCCCCCCCCCCCCACCCCACACACACACACATTAAATTATTATTATTAATTATTATATATATACAGTGCCTATAAAACGTTGTCATACCCCTTCATTTTTTTCCCCTTTTTTAATGTTGCTGCCTTATGTTAAACTGCTTTAATTTCCCTTTTTTCCACATAAAACTATACTCTTTACAACATAATGGCAAAGCAAAAAACAGGTTTTTAACATATTTGCAGATTTATTAAAAATAAAAAACTTAAATGATTTCATTGCATAAGTAATCATACCCTTATCTGGGACAGTTGAAATTTAGCTCTGGAGCATTCATATTGCTTGAAGATGTTACTGCACTTCGAGTTAAGTTATCCTTCGGCAAATTCAATTGAATGGGTAGGATTTGGAAAGGCACACATGTCTTAATAAAAGGTCTAACAGCTGAAAAAGCATATCAGAGCAAAAACCAAGCCCTGAGGTCAAACAAACTGCCTGTATAGCTCAGAGAAAGGATTGCATCAAACCACACATCTGGGGAAGAGTTCAGAAAAAAAAAATATGCTGCATTGAAGTTTCACAGAAGCACGTAGTCTGTTCCAAACTTCTCCAAAGGAAGAAGTTTGGGACAACCAGGACTCTTCCTATCCCTTACCAAAAGTAGTATACTAAGAGTTTATTTTCTTAAAATAAATAAAGTTCAAGTATATTTTTAAGTACTATTAAGAGTTTTGAACGACATCTTGCTATCTGTCGACTCAGGAGACTCTGTCATTTTAATGCTCTTAGACTTGAGTGCAGCATTTGATACTGTTGATCATGCCATTATCACGTCTTGAACATTATGTGGGCATCCGTGGAAGTGCCCTCAGTTGGTTTAAATCTTTTCTTACTGACAGGACCTTTTAAGTTGGCATTGGTGGCTCTGTCTCTTCCATAGATCCTCTTGCTTGCGGTGTTCCACAAGGATCCATTTTGTCCCCAACTCTGTTTTCATTATATATATATTACCTCTAGGTTCGATTCTTAGAATGCATGGAGTGTCTTTTCACTTGTATGCAGATGACACTCAAATTGATCTGCCTTTTAAGCACACTGACAAGAAAGGCTTGCTTGCTGAATACATCAGGCTGGTCCACAAACAGTTACTCTCTAACTCAGCCCCGAACACGACTAAAGTCAAGAGAGGATCATGCGTTCGCCGTTGTTGGACCTAGGCTCTGGAATAGTCTTCCTTATTATCTGAGATCCCTGTCCTCTGTACATGAGTTTAAATCAAAGTTAAAGTCTTATCTTCAGGCTAGAGCATTTAGCAATTCTTAATTATTTTTTATGTTTATTATGATTTACTGCTTTCTATCTTTTTTTTATCTTGTATCTTAGATTTTATATTTATACAGTGGTCAACTCCTGTTGTATTTGTGCTATATAAATAAATAAATGAATGAATGAATGAATGAATGAATGAATGAATGAATGTACAGTATATAACAATGTAGAAAATTACCACTTTTTGACCAAAGCATGCATGCCTAGTTCTGAACATCCATTCTTGATGGGATTTTTTGTTTTTCAATGTACATTTGGTGATAATTTATGAAGTATTTAAACACAGTGTTTTGTTTTGGTTTGGATAAACTGCTGAAAATCTTGACAACCATTCATTTACCATCATTATAGAAGCTGTATTTCATTATATAATTGAAATACACTAATCAAATATCTCTGTTTCAGTCCGAGGGTGTGCTCACTAAGGTACAAGAGGCAAATGTTGAGCTCAATCCTGCTAAAATGGGTAAGAGTTTTGAGTAAAAGAGTTTCCCCTACAGAATATCCAAAAACAACCTATACAAACCAAATCAACCTGAACCTGTGCGACAGGTGGAGTACAACAGTTGTCTTTGAGGAGCAACAAACCAGACTCTCAGGTTCCCAACACACCCGCTAACACGTACATCAGGGTGACAAGTAAGGAGAAATCACTACAGTCATTTATTCTGTTTGTCCATTCATTTATCCAGTCCTGACTGCTGTTTGTTACTCAAGGTCAGGAGTTCAGCAAGTTGATCGAGCAGGCCATCAGTGGAGACTTCATGGGGAAGTTTATTGTTCAGCCTCGTGGTAATGGAGAGGAGAACATGATCCATATGACTCTACCTGTCATTGCTGCTCATTATCTAGACAGCACAAAACAATGGGAGACTGTTGGCATGGAGAGGCGTAATGAAGCCATTAACCATATCAGAACAGGTCAGCTGATTCCTCAGAAACACAATATTCTCTGTTATAATGTTGATGGGACAAATGGTATAAAGCCATGTTTACTGTTTTGTTCTTGTCAAGGTTATGACCGACAGCTAACTTTCCGTAAACCAGATGGTTCCTTTGCTGCCTTGATGAGCACGCCTAGCAGCACATGGTGAAAGATCATTCTAAAGAGATGCGGTCACATTAGCAAAATTTTGTGGGCAAAAAAAAAGTTATGTATGTCTTAGACAGGGTAGGCACCTATTTGAATTTAACATGAATGAAAACTAAGGACAGACTTAAAGTCCCTATGAAATCAAAATTAAAGTTTTTTTGGGTGTTAGTATCAATATGTTAGTCTTATAAGCCAGTGTGCTCCAAAACATTGACAAACACAGCAAAAAATATATTTTTTCAAATATATTTCAAAATATACAAAAAAAATGGCCAAAAAAATATTTGTTAAAATTAATTTCAAAATATATTTACGTACATATATTTTCTACTAATATATTTTTGGCTAAAAATATATTTGCTAAATATATATTTATGTAAATATATTTTAGCAAATATATTTCCGGCCACATATAAATATATTTTTAAAAAGCATTTAAAAAATATATTTTGACCACTGTATATTTCAGTCCAAAAAATAGATTTTCTTGCCACAGTAAAATACATTTAGAAATATATTTTGGTATATGATGGTTAAAATAAATATATTTACTATTTCAAAAATATATTTAATTGAGCTTCACTGTTTGCAACATATATTTAGCATATATTTCAAATATATTTTGGCCACAAAAAATATATTTCTTTGCCATATTCGGATTTAGTAGATATAAGCATTCAGAGCTTGCAGTTTGTCACTTCCGCCGAAATGGATCAACTATTTTTTGACGAGACTATGTACTTCAGCTTCTCATCAAATCTTCTGACCAATCAAATGCTCTCTAGAATCCGAAGCGCCCACCCCCTACACTATAAATAGACGCTGAAGCTGAGATCGGTCACTTGTTCACAGTGTAGTGTACAATGTAGGCGATAGGGAACGATTCAGACAGTATAAATATGCTTTCGATTGGGACAAATGAGGTCTGGTTTCACGTTATGTCACGCGAACCGTGGCAGTGTGCACAGTCTTATCCGGACTTTGGCTCCGGTCCAGAGACACGATCGTATCATATGCATGAGTCGGTATATATTAAACATTTTTAAAACTACACAGCCTCAGCATGACTATGATCAGTATTTTGTTTTACTAAGAGTTTCATGTTGAATCTTAGGGGACAATCTATTAGACTGTGGCTGTCAAATGCGGCTTTACCGAGTTCAATGGCTGTTGCCCAAGCAGATATAAACAAAATTCTATTGGCTATTAGTCAGTTCCCACTAAGGAAAATAACTATAATGATTAAGATGTTTGTCATCAAAAATGTGTTTTTGTAATTTAAGTCAGTGACAGATACAGTTTCCTCATTCATTTCTGTGGTATCAGCAAATGGCGACCTACTGTTGCTACTCTTTACAGAAATTCAGTGACATCAAGGCTGTAATATGACTGGTTATCAAGGCACATGTGATACATTTACATTTACATTTATTCATTTAGCTGACGCTTTTATCCAAAGCGACTTACAATTGCTATATATGTCAGAGGTCGCACGCCTCTGGAGCAACTAGGGGTTAAGTGTCTTGCTCAGGGACACATTGGTGTCTCACAGTGGATTCGAACCCGGGTCTCTCACACCAAAGGCATGTGTCTTATCCACTGCGCTATCACCGTGCGTGATCCTAGTTGACCATAACACTTTCTCCAACAATTCAACCGAGGACCCTCGTATCTCCCAATAACAAGACAATCTCTGATTTAGATATGCATGATGCACAGCTCATACAGATGTCACTTCCAAATCAAGCAGCTTTCTGTTCCACAGATTCGCAGAACTCTTTCGCCCTCACGTCAAATGCACGACCACCTATTGAAATGACTGAATTCGCCCGCGAAAATTTGCTGAATGCGACCACACCTTGGACCTTGAGGAAAATTCCTACCTTAGTTAGCAGCTCAATTAGTTACACATTGGTTCTTACTCTTACATTTTCTTCCTGTTCCATCTGTCCGTTAAAGGCTGACAGCATATGTGGCTAAAGTGATCGCGATGGCCAGTGATCTGATTGTCATAGAGAAGCACGTGATCTGCAGCAGCCTTCACTGGCTGGCCACAAACAAACAGCTGCCAGACGGCACGTTTAAAGAAGATGAACCTGTTATACATGAAGAGATGCTCGTAAGCCATTTTAGGATTTAGTGGACGGATTATTTTCATTGCATGGGATGATTTTCTGTTATTAGCACTGTCTTTATATGAGTCATTATATTGTCTACATACAACCCGATTTCCAGAAATGTTGGGACATTTTTTTTTATTTGAATAAAATGAAAACTAAAAGACTTTCAAATAACATGAACCAATATTTATTCACAATAGAAGATACAGAACATATCAAAAGTTTAAACTGAGAAATTTTACACTTTTATCCACTAAATCAGCTCATTTCAAATTTGATGCCTGCTACAGGTCACAAAAAAGTTGGCACGGGGGCAACAAAGGGCTGAAAAAGCAAGAATGTTTGAAAAGATTTAGCTGGGAGAACATCTTGCAGCTAATTAAGTTAATTGACATCAGGTCTGTAACATGATTAGCTATAAAAGGGATGTCTTAGGGAGGCAGAATCTCTCAGACGTAAAGATGGGCAGAGGCTCTCCAATCTGTGAAAGAGTGCATAAAAAGGTTTTGGAATACTTTATAAACAACGTTCCTCAACGTCAAATTGCAAAGGCTTTGCAAATCTCATCATCTACAGTGCATAATATCATCAAAAGATTCCAAGAAACTGCAGAAATCTCTGTGCATAAGGGACAAGGCCGAAGACCTTTGTTGGATACCCATGGTCTTCAGGCCCTCAGATGACACTGCATCACTCATCGGCACAATTCTGTCATTGATATTACTAAATGGGCCCAGGAATACTTCCAGAAACCACTGTCGGTAAAAACGATCTGCCGTGCCATCTGCAGATGCCAACTAAAGCTCTGTCATGCAAAAAGGAAGCCATATGTGAACATGGTCCAGAAGCGTCGTCGTGTCCTGTGGGCCTAGGCACATTTAAAATGGACCCTTTCAAAGTGGAAAAATGTTCTATGGTCAGACGAGCCCAAATTTGACATTCTTGTTGGAAATCACAGAAGCCGTGTCCTCCAGGCTAAAGAGGAGGGAGACCTTCCAGCATGTTATCAGTGTTTAGTTCAAAAGGCAGCATCTCTGATGGTATGGGGGTGCATAAGTGCATACGGTATGGGCAGCTTGCCTGTTTTGCAAGGCACTATGAATGCTGAAAGGTATATAAAGGTTATAGAGGAACATATGCTCCCCTCCGGACGACGTCTATTTCAGGGAAGGCCTTATGTATTTCAGCAGGACAATGCAAAACCACATACTGCAGCTATCACAACAGCATGGCTTCATAGTAGAAGAGTCCGGGTGCTGAATTGGCCTCCCTGCAGATCTTCACCTATAGAGAACATTTGGCGTGTCATTAAATTAAACATACGTCAAAGACGACCATGAGCTCTTCAGTAGCTGGAAACCTATATCAGACAAGAATGGGACCAAATTCCAACACCAAAACTCCAGAAACTCATAACCTCGATTGCCCACCATGGTAAACATGCCCCCATCCCGACTATTTTGAGACCTTTAGCAAGCATCAAATTTGAAAATTTTTGAATTTTGTGCATAACATTCAAAAATTTTCAGTTTAAACATTTGTTATGTTATCTATGTGCTATTATGAATATAATATTGGCTTGTGTGATTTGAAATTCTTTTAGTTTTAATTTTATTAAAAATTAAAAAACGTCCCAACATTTCACCATGCTGGTGGATGAGGAGATACCCCCCTGGCAATGTAGAACACTTTGAGTGCTTGTAAAAAGCAGAAAAAACTCTATATAAATGTAATGAATTATTATTATTAATAGTAGTAGTATTTCCGGAGTTCGCTTTGTATTTATTGTGAAATTATGTTATCTTGTATTATTTTTGGGGCTAAAATAATTCCCACCACAGAATGCTGAAAATACATTACTTAAAATTGTGATAATAATGTTAAATGAAAATTCTACTATGATTCTTGCATGTCCACTGCTGAGACTTATTAGTAAGGGCCAAACCTGACAGTAGTTGAAATAATCCTACAATAATTTATGATAATTTATTTAAATAGATAATAAATAGTTTTGAGAAACTGGGAGACATCAAAGTTGATATGCTGTTGAAGAAATCCTGCAGTAGAGTTTTACTAACAGTTGTTATTCAGTTGTTTGATGTCATTTATTTTCATATGTTTGTCTGATTTATATGTGAATTCCAGGGTAACGTACGCGGGAAAGATGATGATGCATCTCTGACTGCCTTCGTGCTGATTGCCATGCAGGAGGGAAGCAATATCTGTGCTGGGTCTGTAAGTGTGATTCCTGGAAACAGTGCAGTGATAGATACATCACCTTCATCTTGAGCACGTCTCATTCAGTCTCTCTCTCTCAATACTAGAATGTTCAGAACAGTATTAAAAGAGCCACTGACTACCTGCTGCTGAGAGTTCACAGTCTGACCAGCACTTACGCTGTTGCTATGACTTCTTATGCTTTGGCCCATGCTGGAAAACTCAATAAAGACATCTTGAAGAGTTATTCTACCCATAACGAAGGTCAGTTATGTTACAGTCAGCTCAACTACAGCAACATATGTAGTAAAAATATTGTAAAAAATGTAAAAAACAAACACAGTTCACTTCCTAACTCTGTCATTCGTGTTGTTATAATCAGGTGGAACAGTTTGTGTTTTAAGTTATAAGGGAAGAAACCTGAAACTAATACTATAATTCAAAAACATTATGAAAAATATTCTGCAATAATGTGTAATGTATCACACTGTAGATCCTGTAAAAGTGATCTTCTTAATATTCAATATTTATAACTGTACTTAAACTGTTAATTGAAATGAAGCTGAAATAAAATAAAATAAAAATAGTAGACGAAAAATGTAAACTTAGTTCAGATAGTTGGCAAGGCAGTTTTTTTCCTCTTTTTTTCATTTCTGTGTAGTTTAACAACACAATGCAAATGAACTGAATAAAATGTAGTGAAAATAAAATAAATGAAAACTAAATCTGAAATTAAAATAAAATGAGCATAAATAGTAATATTAATCAAAAACTAATAAAATAGCAAATGCACAATTTGTTTTAAGAAAACTGAAAGTATAAAAATACAAGTTAATTCAAAATATTTGTAAAACAATTTAATAATATGAAAAAATAATACAAAAATAGCAAAACAAAATAGTTTGTTTTGTTTATTTATACTAAGTTTGTAATAAGTGCTTTGAACAACTTTGTAGTTTATTTATTTGTTTATTTTTATCTTTGCGTATTATATATAGGATGTTGTGTTTTCTCCTGCCACGTTGCCATTATTAACAAGAAAAGTATTCTTTATTGATTTGCCTGGATAGATAAAGTTGACCACACAAAATAAAATAAAAAAAACAATAAATTTCCCCCAAACACACACACAAAAAAAAAAAAAAAAAAAAAATATATATATATATATATATATATATATATATATATATATATATATATATACACACATTTATTTATATATTTATTTTCAAGTAAAACTAGTTAAACATAACTAAATAAATGTAAAAAGTGCAGAACTGGCATGAAAACAATGATAGCCCTGTACCCATGTCATCTTTTTCCATAAACAGCGGGTACGTTCTGGAGGGTTCCTGGGTCACATCAGCACTCTCTAGAGGCCACAGGTTATGCACTTCTTGCTCTGATTAAAGCAAAGGATTTCCAGAGCGCCGGAGCAGCAGTGCGCTGGCTGAGAGCACAGAGAGCATCATACGGAGGCCATGGAAGCACACAGGTGAAGATCACTAGCACTTCAATAGCTTTGGAAATGAATCCTCCTGACTGCTATAGTTTGGTGGAGATGGTCCAACACACTGGTGCATTCGCTTAATCAAAAACAAATCAATATTGTCTGCTCTTCCTAGGCGAGCATCATCGTTTTCCAGGCCATAGCTGAATATCGCATGGAAGCGAAGAAGCAGGACGTGAATCTGAACGTTGAACTCTCTGTGGAAGGAAGAAAATCTCACAACAAATGGACTTTCATTAGTTCCAACAGCCATGTGACGCGCTCAGACAAGGTGAAAGAGCAAATGATCACACGTGCTATTTATTATGCATTTCACATTATGTGAAATATAATTAAACTAAGTCAAATGTTTCCCATCAGGTCAAACTGACACAGAAATTCAATGTCACTGCTCATGGGAACGGACTGGCCACTCTCTCGGTGAACACTCACCACTTCAGTGGATTTAACAAATATGATTTAAAATGCATTTTACAACAAAATGAATACATGTAAATTAATTTAATATTTTTTGTATCTATCCTCTCAGGTGTTTTCTCTGTATTATGCTCTGCCTGAAGAGAGAGAGAATGACTGTAATGCATTTGATCTCAGTGTACGGATGAAGAAAGAGCATGATGGTAGGAGTTATCATGATTCATCATCTGTACATACAGTACAATAGCTCTCACAAGTTTGGGGCCAGTGAGATTTTTTAAATCGTATTCATCAAGGATGCATTAAATTGATCAAAAGTGACTGTATAATGTGCAACAATGCTGTTCTTTTGAACATTCCATTCATCAAAGAATCCTGAAAAGCAAAATGTGAGCAAATCAGCGTATTAGAATGATTTCTGAACGATCGTGTGACACTGAAGACTGGAGTAATGATGCTGAAAATTCAGCTTTGATCACAGCATCATTTGACAAAATTTCAAACTGTAAATATAGCTGCGAGCAGCGATGACGGGCCCAAGCCGTCAGCATACGCCATCCCGGTGGCATCGATAAAACGGTGCCCAGCGAGCACACACATTACAGTAACCCTCTGGCAGTTTGGTTTTAAGGGATACGGCAATTAAAGGGTTATTCCAAACCATCAACTCTGTGAAACACACACACACAGAACAACATATAAAACTTTAAATTCTGTGAAAATATATTTTTCATTGGTAGTTGATGTTAGTTAATGCATTTACTAATGCTAACAAATGAGAAATTATTATAGTTACCAAAGGTTTTAATGATTTATAAGCATTTTTTAATGATTTATTTTTCCATTAACTAACATGAATAATTTATTCTAACACAAATGAATAAAGTAAAACATATATTGTTAATATTTAATGTTATTTGTGAATTAACCAATGTTAAAAACAACATTATTTAACTGTTGTTAATTTACATCATTAATAAATATATACCATTTAATGTTTATCAAAATCAATTCCAAAATGTGTTAATATATTATTACATTTTAAAGTTTTATCTTTTGAACATGACTATTTTTCTAATATTAAAAATATTTTGTTCATTGTAAGTTCATACTATCAATGAAGAATTAACATGCTGTAAAAAATATATTTTTCATTGTTAGTTCATGTTAATTAATGCATTCCCTACTGTTAACAAAAGAGACTTAATTATAAAGTGTTATCAAAACCTTTAATGCTTTATAAGCATTTTTTAAGGATTTTATTGAGAAGTTTAAACAGACCCTCTCTCTCTCTCTCTCTCTCTCTCCCCCTCCACACTCACTGAACTCACACAGTCAGTCACCCACCCAGTCACCCACCGCACACATTAGAAGCACAGAGACAGGAGAACTCTGATAGTTTTAATTTTCTGCTCTCCATAGTGTATTGTAAATTCATGAAATTAATCACATATCTCAGACTGTCTTGTTCTGTGTATGTAATTTTTTATGAAGTGTTTGGAAGCTGCTCTTTAAAGATAAAAAAAAAAAGTGTTCTTTTTTACTGTAACTTTAATAAATTGCCATTAAATCACCGTTCAAGATATCCTAAATCAGTCCGCAATGTAGCATCTTCAGTATCTTGGAAGCATGTGAAAAAATGTTTGGTGTGAATTTTTGGTTTCTGCTTGAAGGAGTATGAATTTGTTTACAGCCCGTTTAAAAAAAAAAAAAACACATAAAAAAAAAAATAGCCGATTTCCTGTTGGTCGTAGCTAATGACTGTAAATTAGAAAGTTGTCCGGATTAATAAGAACAATTTATGTACCGAGTTTGGTGTCTGTAGCTATCATTATATATATATATATATATATATATATATATATATATATATAATCATTAATAATTATATACCATTTAATGTTGATCAATATTAATTCCAAAATGTGTTTATATATTATTACATTTTAAAGTTTATCTTTTGAACATGACTAATTTTCTAACATTAAAAAGATTAATAAATGCTTTAAAAAAATTGTTCTTTGTTAGTTCATACTATCATGGAAGAATTAACATGCTGTAAAAATATATTTTTCATTGTTAGTTCACGTTAATTAATGCATTTCCTAATGTTAAGAATTGAGACCTTATTATAAAGTGTTATCAAAATCTTTAATGATTTATAAGCATTTTTTAAAGATTTAAAAAAACAGACCCTCTCTCTCTCTTTCTCTCTCTCACCCACTGGCTCAATCCACACAGTCACTCACACAGTCACTCACACCCCACCCCACCCCCACCCCTCACTCAGCTGCAGGCTGACAGGGATCTCTCACTCAGAAGCAGTCTAAGTCTAACTCTCTGATAGTTTTCAAATTTTCTCCTCTGCATAGTGTATTGTAAATTCATAAAATTAATCACATATCCTCAGACTGTATTGTTCTGTGTATGTAATTTTTTATGAAGTGTTTGGAAGCTGCTCTTAAAAGATAAAAAAAAAAAGAAATGATCTTTTTTACTGTAACTTTAATAAATTGCCATTAAATCATCGTTCAAGATATCCTAAATCCGTCCGCAATTTAGCATCTTCAGTATTTTGGCATCATGATAAAAAATGTTTGGTGTGATTTCCGTGTTTCTGCTTGGAGGAGTATTAATTTGTTTACAGCCCGTTTTTAAAAAAAACCCACATTAAAATAAATATAGCCGACTTCCTGTTGGTCGTAGCTAATGACTGTAAATTAGAAAGTTGTCCGGATTAATTAGAACAATTTATGTACCGAGTTTGGGGTCTGTAGCTAAAACTAACCCCCTCATTTTTGACAAAAGGTGGCGCTATAGAGTGCCTCTTCCACGCCCGTATATGAGCTTTTTCCAGTGTCTAACTATCATTAATACTCATATGTGTGTTGAGTTTCATGACATTCTAAACATGTTATCTGCCTCAAAATCACCAGAAACGAATTTTCAACTTTGACACGTTGCCATGGCAACATAATTTTAGATATCAATATTCCCTTCACAGTTTTACATCGGCCGTGTTTTGACATTATTCTGGTGAAGTTTGAAGCAAATCGAGTAAAAATAAGATGCTGAATTCAAAGCATTTTGAAAACGACACACTTCCTGCAGCCAGTTGGTGGCGCTATAACTTTCAGTCATAATAGTCACATCTATCCGATCGGCATCATACAAAGAACAAATCACTGAAGTTTGATCTACATCATACAATGTATGTGGACGTTATTAGGCATTTCCTGGGTCTCATTTTTCGCCATAACTTCATCGCCTCGCCACGGGCAAACCGTTCGACATATCAAAAATATCTTCGCAATTTAGCGTCCCCAATGTCTTGAGATCATGTTCACCGAGTTTGGTGGCAATCGTATGGAAATCCTCAGAGGAGTATATCAAATTCCAGAGCATGCGCTTTTTAAACAGCCCTGAATAGCCGACTTCCTGTTGGGCGGAGCCTATGACATGCTGCGCGGAAGTTGTTCGGCTCAATGAGTTCTATATGTGTACCGAGTTTCATATGAATACGTGCAAGTATGTGTGAGCTATACATCAAGTTTTCTGACAATTTTCCAGGGGGCGCCGTAGAGCCCCTGTGCCACGCCCGGGTCCCAGCCTCAGCGGCGTCCTAATGGCCGCAGGTTCCAATGTGCGTGCCAATTTTCGAGAGTTTTCGGGCACGTTAAGGCCCCCAAAAGTGCCCGGATGATTGAAATAAAAAAAAAAAAAAAATAAAAAAAAAAAAAAAATAATAATAATCCTTAGAAGAACAATAGGGCCCTGCGCCTTACTGGCTTGGGCCCTAATAATATTACACATTATTACAGTATATTTGATCAAATAAATGCAGCCTTTGTGAAACATGAAAACATTTTAGCCACCCCAAACTTTTTCTTCAGCCTATATATTTGTCCATAAGAACCTCTATTTACCTCTAATTAACATTGTTATATCTTTCTGCACGCAGTGTCACATCCAGGCGCCATCGAAAGTTACCTGTTCTCGATTGAAACCTAGTGAGTATAAAACAAATTTCAGTTTCGTTCATCCAAATGTCAGCTATTCACATCTTCAGCATAATGTGAGAATGTATTGATGATATATTAGATCGTGTTTTATATTTGTGCAGTTTCAAGAGCTCAGAGAGAGACGCTGCCATGACTGTTGTGGATGTTGGGCTGCTGACAGGGTTTAAGGTGGATGAAAATGATCTTTCAAAGGTAAAAATGCTCAGTGATTGTAAAAAAGTTGACAAACTCTGCCTGTGATGCTAAAATACAAATGTCATTCGACTGCACTGTTTTATATTGTGTACAATTCTCAATTTTGACTGATATTTTCATTGTCTAATCGATTTCCATCAGTTATCTAAAGGGAAAGAAAAGTACATTGAGAGATTTGAGATGAACATGGAGCTTTCTGAGCGCGGATCGCTGATCATCTTCTTAAATAAGGTAAACTGGCTCACTATTTAGTGCACCATTTATGTAGCTGCCAATTTGATCAGCAAACCTTTAAGAAACTCATAAAACCAGACAAACAAACAATATTTGAAATTGCTATCTAAATAAACACATAGCCAGGATTTAATGTGCATGTACTGTACATGTATTATATATTAACAACATAACAATGAGTGCTTAGAGGTAAAAAATTTAAATAAAATAAAAACACTTAACTTTCAATGAACTTCCAATGTTTCATGTAAATTCATATTAACTGTGCATGTGTCTCATTAGGTTTCTCATAAAGAGAGGGACAGGATTGCCTTCAGAATGCACAAGATGAATGAAGTGGGAATGCTGCAGCCCGCCGGAGTCACTGTGTACGAGTACAATGCTCCAGGTGTGCGATGGACAAGAAAACAGGGTGTTTTTAACAGCATGCAATGAAAACCTTGTGCTTAATCTAACATGCATATTTCCACAGACGACCGCTGCGTGAAGTTTTACCATCCTCATAAGAAAGACGGAGCACTGAACAGACTCTGCCATGAGGACCTGTGTCAGTGTGCTGAAGGTACACACACCTATAAACTGAATGCAAACTGCTGAAGTTTTTAAAGAAATTAATACTTTTATTTAGCAAGGATGCAACTGATCAAAAGTGACAGTGAAGCCGTTTATAATGTTGCATTTCAAATAAACGCTGTTCTTTTGAGTTTTCTATTGATTCAAGAATCCTGAAAATGTCCACAGAAATTTTCAGCATTGATAATAATCAGAAATGTTTCTTGAGCAGCAGATCAGCATATTAGAGTGATTTCTGAAGGATCATGTGACTGAAGACTAGAGCCATGATGCTGAGAATTGAGCTTAAATTGCATTCTAAAATATATTCATACAGAAAACAGTCATTGTAATGATATTTCACAATATTACGCCAGGCTTCATACTGTTCAAGGTATCTTTGTGTGACTTGTGTCTGTATTTGCAGAGAACTGCAGTCTCCAAAAGAAGCATCACATTACGGAGTCTCAGCGTGCATATAAGGCCTGCGTGCCTGGAGTTGAGTACGGTAAACACACCGCTGTCTGCTTGTGTAAATGTGTGTGTCTATGTGAATTCTTAGAGCTGTGATTTATATGCTGTGACTCGCTTCTTTGTAGTTTATAAGACCAGAGTGGTGGGAATGGAGCTTTCACTGCAAGCAGACATCTACAACATGACCGTTGAGCAAGTGCTGAAAGAAGGTAAGAGCACATCCTAAGCAAAAGCAAAAAGTGCTTTGTAATCTCAACCTTGACCTTTGTGGTGGGTTGTAAATACTCAGTAATCATGAATTTGCAAAAGTTCAAAAGTTGGGCTCGGTAAGGTTTTTGAAAATAAATCTCTTCTACTCACGTCTACTCACTCAAGGCGACGTTGATCAAAAAATCAGTAAAAAGAGCAATAATGTGTTTTCTATGTGAATTATACATTGTAGAATGTAATTTATTCCTGTGATCAAACCGAATTTTCAGCATCATTACTCAGATCCCTCAGAAATCATTCCAGAATGCTAATTGGCTGCTCAAGAAATTTTTATGATAATTATCTATATTGATATATATTTTTATCAATTTAATGTGTCCATGATGAATAAAAGTTCACCAATTTATAAAAAAAAAAAAAAAAAAAAATCTTTCTGAACCTGACCCTGAACTTTTGAATGGTAGTGTATGCAGTTCTGAAAATATGAATTTGTCATTTTGAGGAATTAATAAATATGAATTTGAAGTTTTAAAGTATCATTCCTCTCTACAGACAAAAATATTTGATCTGTTTTGTTGGTACTTGTTAAAATTAGCATCTCTAATTTTAGATTTATAGAATGGAATGCAAAATTGGTTGGGAAGTACAGCTTTTTGTTTAAGTACAATATTACTGCAAAGTAAAAAAAAAAGAATAAATAAATAAAAAAAACTTTTAAACCATATATTTTAATTAGTGCTGTCAAACGATTCATCACGATTATATATATATATAAATACAAACACATGCATGTATATATTTATGAAAAATATGTTATGTTTATGTTAAATATATTTATATATAATACAAAATATAAGAATATAAATATATACATGTAAATATTTTCAAAATATTTACTGTATGTGTGTGTGTTTATATATACATAATAAATATACACAGTACACATACATATATTATGTAAACAAAAACTTTTATTTTGGATGCGATTAATCACTTGAAAGCACTGATTTTAATACATCTTAAGTAAATATTGCAATGAAATGCAATGGCAAAATCACAGTCTAATTCCCAGTCAATTTGCTATCCATATTTGAACTCTATATGGCTCTATATAAGGCTTGTGTTTGACTGTCAAATACAGGCATCTGATTAAAAACTATGTTTTCTAGGCACTGAAGCAGATGTGCAAGGGAAGGTCAGGTCTTTCTTGGCTCATCCTTATTGTAGAGAGTTTCTGAACTTCCAAGAAGGCAAAACCTACCTGATCATGGGCCAAACCACAACACTTCCAAGGATTGGTGGAAGGTAGGAACTTTATGAACATTATGAGGCCAGTTTACCACGTATATACAAGTTTAGTTCCAGTCCACTCCAAACCACAGTAGGTTTATGTGATCTCTGAGCTTTCACATCAGCTCTTGAGCGTTGAACAAAGGATCTTCGTGTGTTTATTTATTTTATTTTTTTAGACTGAGGTACAACCTGGGTGAGGAGACCTGGATTGAATACTGGCCGACACAAGAGGAGGCCCAAACTCAAAAATACAAAGACACGTACATCGGCATCACTGCACTCGCTGACGAGCTCTTCAACTTTGGATGCGCAACTTAATGATCCTGCTGTGATGAAATCTGTAATTCAGTCCCAAAACTCTGCTTGATTTGTATTTCCTTCTCTGGTAACGCTTGTGTTAAACCTAAAGGCCTGTTCATACCAGGGATCATTCTAATGGCATTGATAAAAGATTTATTTTTCTTCTTTTTCCAGAATCACTGCAAGAAATTATCAATGTTCATTAGCCTAAGCTTTATGTAGTAGGTAGACCAGGGTTAGTTGTCACAGTTACTACTCCAGTGAATGTTTTTCAAAGTGGGTTTATTATTTAGTGAAGTCTTGGCTACAAAATTCTCAGATTTGGGTAGATACTTAAAAATTGTTGTGTGTTACTGATTACAAATGACAAAATTACCAAAATTGTAGTTAGTAGCATAATCTGGATTACACATTTTAGGCAATGTAGTCTGGCTACTTTTGGATTACTTTCAGATTACTTTTGACCTAAAATTGAATGGGATTATTGTGCAACAAATTCTTAAGCGAGAGAAAGAGGAAATGTATTCATTTCATGAAACGCATTAAATATTTCATGTGTGGATTAAATAACATGAATTTGTGCAGTTTGATGTGTTTTGAAGACCTTCCAAAGACATAGTGTCCTAGTGGATGTGTGTGCAATCACACAAAAAATGTGTCCAAATGTGTGTATGTGGGTTTATTTAGAAAGGAAAGTTTAAAAGAAGAAGAAAATAATTGGCCTGAATCAATAAAATAAACAATAAATAATTTAGTGCCTTTGTGTGAATAATATATGATAAAAACTAACTGTAATCTGAATATGAGCATTTCAAAACATAATACAGTCTAATTACAAGTAGTATTTTTTTTAGGAATCTGATTACATAATCTAGATGACATGTAATCAGTTGCTACAGCGTACTGAAAATGCTACTCAATATTTATCGCTCAGCAAATAAAACATTTAATTTATAGAAGAGTACTGTATGTGCACAGAATTTGCAAAAAAAAAAAAAAAAAGGCTTTGTGCTGTAATCTGACATACAAAACACTTTAACGTGACTCCATCTATTTACACTTTTCATTATTTTAAAGTTAATTCAGCTGAACTTTGAATGTGTTAAGATGATTTGTTTTCAATTTTCACATAATTGCAAAACACCAGCTCAGTGGATGATTGTGAAAGACAGAATGACTGCGTCAACTTTCAGAGGGAAATGTCTGTAGATCAGATCATTACTGTAGTTCAGGCCGCTGACGGTGGATGAATCCGGTTGTGTTACAACCACCAACAGCAACTCGATCGATTGAGAAATTGTGGTTTTTAACTTCAGGTTCACTATGAGTTTGCATACACAGACAGAAAACGACAAATTCTAAAGTTGGGTGTTGGATTGGCGCCAATTGGTGCAAAACTTCTTTTCACAATATAAAAGTTTATTTACTTGCACATGATCCCATTCCAGTGTGATGCTGCTGTGACCAGTGTTGGGGTAACGCATTACAAGTAACGCGAGTTACGTAATAATATGACTTTTTTCAAGTAACTAGTAAAGTAACGCATTACTTTTTAATTTACAAGAAAATAGCTGAGTTACTTTTTCTAAAAAGTAATTAGTAGTTACTTTTTCCCATTTATTGGCTGACAGTGCGCTGTGTCATGCTGTTACTGTAGTTCTACACTAAATGTGCATTAATTCATCCCACTTGCAAAAAAACAGATTTAATATTCATCAAAATCAATTAAAACAGTGAAATGCAAACTCAGAATATGAAGCAAACCTGCAATAATTAAATGTTAAACAACACAAATGTATCTAATCCCATTTTATTAACCAATGTCTTTGCTGCTGACCTTTGATGATCCAGTTCAACCATACTAATCAGCAAAAATGACTTTAGATAAACTAACAATTGTGCTTCATTGTTTTTTTTATTGCTGAAGAGTGTTGAACCTTTTTCTTCTGCGTTCTTCAGACAGGAATTTACTCTTCCTTCAGCCTGAGGTTTATTCATTACACTTTTTGGTGTGAAAGGGCTTTTACATTTGCTATGATTAGAACTTCTTGTATTAAAAAATAATCAAGCCCTGCTCATATTTAAAAAACGTAACGCAGTAGTTTCCATAAAAAGTAGCTACGTAACGCAATTAGTTACTTATTTTAGGGAGTAACACAATATTGTAATGGATTACTTTTAAAAGTAACCTTCCCCAACACTGGCTGTGACACTCTGAACCAGAGAGAGAGAAGAGGAAAGACAAGGTGTCACAACTTTATCGCACATTATAGTCCTCCGCTGAATCATGGTGCAGGTCCCTCCACCCATCTTACCCAATAACTGACAGCGAGGAGGAGGAGGAGGATGGTGATGATGAGGGAGGATGAATAAATTGTGAATTAGTGTCTGGTACTTTAGTTCGGAGCCCATCAGACAGACAGGCATGATGCGCGTGGACTCGCTGTGTCTGGCGGCTGTTGTCGTTTCATTACCTCTCCTCTCTCTCTGCACCCCCCTGTGAGTACCACAACACACACACTAGGACTGCGCCTAACATGTAATGTAACACCTTCTCTTATCTAAAGCTTCGGAGTTTATATAAAATTGATGCATTTCTTAGTAGGCGCACTTCATATAATTACAGATCTTTATTGGGAAAAGTTCATGCGAAACTTTCTGAATAATAAATAATAACAAATAAATTATGTCACTGACTCTTGAGTAGTGGGACAAAACCTTGTACTCAGACAAATGAAACTACTTGTATGTGTCTTGTGTGTACTAAGCCACTGAGCTATGCTTTGATGCAACCTCCCAACTTTTCTCTTTTTTTTATCAAAATGTGCTTTTTACCTTGGGCTGTGTAATATAATTTCGACTTTAACAGCAAACAGCAGCTTATCTTTAACAGCAAACAAGATGTTTTCAAAACGCATTCTCATGTTGGCAGACAGATTACACTTTCACATGTGACCAACAATTCCTCAAAAATCTAAAATATCATAATCAAATATTATCAAAATATTAATCTGACAGAGCTGGCACATCTGATGGTGGTGACAAAAACCTGAATTTGTAGTCATTTTAACTATCAAAAAATGAATCAATTAACCAGCTCGTTAGAAGAGAGCTCCATGAATGAACTGTGTTCCGATTGACATATTCCCTACTGTTCTCTACTCCCTGCACTTTACTTTGAACTTTACTTCACTTCAGAACACAGATTTGCACTACACCACAGTCTGCAGCGTCTCCACACACAGACAAAACTTACTCCGGAAGTGTGATTGTTATTTAACCATAATCATGAGATTTGCATAGAAGTCACGTCTTGCACACTTTAATGCCCTTTGAATGGAACATATACGCTTCTTTCAAACTGGAATCATTCTGAGATGTCCACATCGCAGGGCTCTTATAGTAGAATGGAACAAACCCCTGAAGTGCTAAGAGAAACATACAAAATGTGCAGAGCGGGGGGTCACGAGGACCAGGATTAAGAACCGCTGGTTTAGAGTGACAGCTGCCACTGATATACCCAGATTTGTTTTTATATTTTAATTAAAAAATGGGGACACAACTTTGAAACCTTATGAAACATGCATGTGTCACCGAAAAAAAAACCTTGCTTTGATATGAGATATTATTAAGTGTTGCCTTTGATAAAACAAGATCTTTTTCATCATTAAAAAAAAAAAAAAAAAGGTATCAGTGATATATATCCTGACTACCAGCTATGGAGTTTTGTCCTCTGTAGAGGACATTATATTTTAGCCATTTCTCTGCGACGTTACATGTCACAGTTTTAAGTCTGGATGTCCTGTACAGAGCACATTCAGGGCTTTTCAGAGATACCAAATGATTGGATGTTAAATGACCACTCCCTCTCCTTGGTCTTTAAAAATGGCTGACATTCATTTATTGATCAAGTGTAACACCCTTATGTAAATATGATACTATTTTGTAATTATCACTTAAATATCACAATTTTTTTTTTGCCATAAATAAACATCTCAGAAAAATGTTATGGGGTTTCTAATCTAAATAAGTTTAATAAACAGGACATCAGCTGCCCCCCCCCCCCCAAAAAAGAAATAAATATGCAAATTAGATACAGTTTATAGATACATTGCATATAATGTAAAAAACGTGTTTATGGCCATTCTCCATTCTACATACATTTTCATAAAAAAAAAACTTTTTTTTTTCATTACGTAGTTGAGAATCATCTTTATAAAAAGTTTGGTATAAAAAAATTAAAATATTTGTGATTAAAAGAAAAAATCCACTGTTTTTTGCCTTTTCATGCCTTTTTATTTTTATTAAAAAAACATAAAGGTAATTTTCAAAGTCCCGATGGCATAACATATGAAATATAATTGTTCATTTTTTGTTCTTATGCTCTAAACAATGCAATGACGTGACAAAATACTAAATTCACAAAACTGTTTTTTTTTTTTTTTTTTTTCTGGTAGGATGTGTGTGTGTGTGTGTGTGTGTTTAAATAAGTAGAACAGCATATAAAATAGCATTAAGTTGCTATTATACCTGTATTAATATTAATGCAATAGTAATGTTAGGTTTTAACGTTCATTTATTTACATCATTTGTATTGCTTGTAAATAATACGTTATGCTTGTTGAGCTGTTGTAATAATGAACTGGATTAATTATTCATTTATTTATGTAATTAATAAATACATCTATTTATAGAAGAAAAAAAGCAAACGGGCAAAAAAAGTCAAGACTCCCAAACCAAATAATCAAAAGGTGAATTTTTGCACTAAATTAAATGAAGATAAAGGAATTAGCAAATTCTTAATCATCTCTTATACAGTAGCTTAAATATACTCTAATATATATATATACTTAATGTATTGTTAAATATAAATTCTAATATTACTATTAATAAATACAAATTATTATTAAGCATTATAATAATATTAATACAACATTAATGATATATTTATTTTAACATTAATATAATTATATAATTTATATTGCTTGAAGGTGAGGATTTTATTTTTTCCAGCTGTGGAGATTTATAGGAAATATAATTTATAGGAAAATGGTAAACGTTTAAGGCAAATATTTTAAAACAAATTAGCTTAAGAAATACAATTATTACAATTAATTACTATTAAAATTTATATATCAATAGGAATATTATAACAAAAATATTAATATACAATTCAAATATTACTGTTAAGCTACAATGTATTAATTTTAACCTCAATTTATTGCCATATATCATTATATCGCTTGTATGCTTATATGCAAATTAGCTGCTAAGGTCTTTCCTTTAGAGCCCTGTGTGCTTTGTGCATTCACTTTTGACAGAAGAGATTATAACTCTTCAAACCAAATCACTCGAAACAGAATGAAATATATTTAATTCATCTCATAAGTTATCTTCTTGGGCAGCACTCATTTTCAGTAAACAAATGTAGTGCCGTGTCTTTTGTAAAAGTGCTATCTGTGAAATGAGAACCGTTCCTCCTAAATTAATGTGTTGTGTTTAGGTACATTCTCTCTGCACCCAATATACTGAAGGTGGGGTCCCCAGAGAAAGTGTTCGTGGAGGCGCAGGACTACTCTGGAGCCAGTCTGAATGTTAAAATCTCAGTAAGAAGCCCTAAAGATAACAACCTTGAAGTGGCGAGCGTGTCGGTTACTCTGACAGCCGCCAAGAACTACCAGGATCTGGTCGAGATCGAGGTGAGGCGCTCCTCTCACACCAATGCTTTTGGGTGGAGGCTGTCAAAAATGTGTAGATGTGTTTTACAGTGAAATTTGACTATGTTAGCACAATGAATGCTAGTTTGCTGTGTTTCAGAGTGTTTTTTTTCTCCTTGTATGGTGTGTCTGTAGATACCCGGAAATGTGTTTTCCTTTGAGAAAGGAGCGCAGCAATATGCCGTCCTGCAAGCTCAGTTTCCACAGAAGCTGCTGGAGAAAAAGGTCATGGTGATCTTTCAGTCTGGACACATAGTGTTACAGACCGACAAGACCATCTACACTCCAGACAGCACAGGTGCGCTAATATTTGCTGCTCTGCATTTGTTTCCATCATAGTTCTTGCACCAAGCTGGCCTAATACTTGTCTTCTCCCTGTAGTTTATTACCGGGTGTTTTCACTGAGTGCAGGCATGACACAGCCTGTGCAAAGTGGAGTCAGAGTGGAGATCTTGGTAAATGTGTCCTTCGTCTGTGTATGAATGTACAACATGTTCCAAAATTTGAGACTGCAAAACCTTAAAACGGCAGATTTTTGTCTCTTTTGGAGACTTTTGTACTGCATGTGTACAAAACTTCTCGTCAATGTGTTTAGCTGTTAGTGTTCACGCTTCAGAAATATTTTAACATCAACTTCAATGTTGGCAGACACCTGATGGCATCAGCCTTGAGAGCAAATCTGTTTATCCTGGTGGAGGAATGGTGTCTGGAACCTTCAGCCTGACGGATCCGGCCAGGTGAGGACGAGTGAACAACCTGTTTGAATAAAACCTAATATTGCTCAGTCTCTTTCCAAAACATGCAGTACAAATTATCATCCCATCTTTGTGCTTTTATTTTTAATTTTATTTTAAATGTCCTTTTTCGATGAAAAGTATTATTTAAACTAGCATTACGTTAGTTAACTTGAGTTAACATGAAATAAAGAATGAAAAGTTATTTAAACTTACATATTTTACCATTAGAAGAGGTCTTTTTTAACTATATAAAATATGTAAAGTGTGTATCTAATCTAATCTAATTTAATCTAATCTAATCTAATATAAGGAACATTTGTTAAAAAAATTTTTTTTACAATTTTTGTGAAATGTACCTATTAATCTTTCAATGAAGTTGTTAAATGACAAATAATATATTTTGTTTTGCAATAAAAAATAAATATGTATTTAATTTATACTGTTTAGTTTTATTTGCTAGAAAAGTAAGAAATAGCTAAATTAGAGTTGAATTCAGACAAATGTAGCAAAAAATTTTATTACAGTTGTCATTCGTATGATATATGATATGATATAATATGATAGGTTACACTTTATTTTGATAGTCCACTTTACACATTCTACTAACTAGTAGCTAGTAGTAGTAACTAGCAGTAACTTACTAGCTACATGTCAACTAATTCTCATTAATTTGCAACTATATGTCTACTAACTCTTGACTGTAGACTTTTAGGTTAGGTTTAGGGTTAGTAGAATAAATTGACATGTACTTGCATAGCTTCTGATAGTCAGTATGTTGTATGTTGTGGACCAATCAAAATAAAGTGTTAGAAGATATTAAGCAGACAGTCTACTAATACTCTAATGACTGCTAGTTGACATGTAGTTGCAAAGTTACTTACTGTTAGTAGAATGTCTAAAGTGGACTATCAAAATAAAGTGTTACCATATAATATAATATAATATAATATGTGGAAAGTACTTATTATCTTTCAGGAAGACTGTGAAATGACAAATGTTTGTTGTTTTACAATAAAACATTTTTTAATTTATACTTTTATTTTGGTAGAAAATTAGGAAATTACAAAAATCAGGGTTAAGTTCAAACAAAGATAGAAAAGAAAGATCTTTCAATAAGATTGTGGAATGACAGATAATGACCTTTTCATCTGGTGTCCAAATAGCCCAGGGTTGTGGAAACTTGTGGCGTGGCACCAGAACAGCCCACAGAAGAACTTCTCCAGTGAGTTTGAAGTCAAAGAATACGGTAGGTGCCTCTGCTAGCTGTTACCAAACAACATTGCACATAGATAAACCCGTAACATATGCAATCCGCTGATATCAACTCAGCTTCTTCCTGTTCCTCCTGCAGTGCTGCCCAGCTTTGAGGTCACTTTGAGTCCACAGAAAGCCTTCTTCTACGTGAACGATGACAGTCTTACTGTCGATATTGAAGCCAAGTACAGTACTTTTTTAGTTTTATGGCAATATGCATGTTTCTAAATGTATAGCATTATTAAATGTTTAGCTAATATATTAGCTATCAGTGTGTGTATATATAAGTGTGTGTATCCTTAAGGTATTTGTTTGGAGAGACAGTCAATGGCCATGGATTTGTTGTATTTGGTGTGGTGACTAATGATAAAGGGAAGATAAGTATACCAGGCTCCTTACAGAGAGTGCAGGTACTACACACACACACACACACACACATATGCATGTATCCGTGAAAACACCAGACTGATATCAGATTTTACGATTAGTTACCCCATTTATGAACCAACATTTGAATCACCTTTTTTAAAAAATGGAAAAGGAAATGCAAATTTGGCCCTCGTGAACACTGTAAACCCACAAACACATTCTATGTGTTCATTATATCACACAAAAAGAATAATGAGTCTAATGAATAAATGAATAATGATTTTTCATATGTGGAGAAAAAGTTGACATATACACCAGCAATCACACAGATCTGATCTGCCACAGACACAAACTATTGGTTCTGTGTTAAATGTCAGATCTGGGATGGAAGAGCAACAGCAGAGCTCAGAAGAAAACACATCCTACAGACCTTCCCAAACATCATGCAGCTTGTCGGCCAGTCACTATATGTTACAGTGAGCGTGTTAACCGAGTCTGGTAAGAACTACAAAAAGTCTGGTGAACCGTCTTGCTGGACAACAATATTGACATTTTTAGGCCTCGAAAATATGTTTAATTCTGATTATTCTCATACTTGTGTTTCAGGCAGTGAAATGGTGGAAGCACACAAGAAAGGCATTCAGATCGTGACGTCACCGTACACCATCCACTTCAAAAGAACACCACACTTCTTCAAACCTGGAATGCCCTTCGACATCTCGGTATAAAATTTTAACCAGGAGAAGAAAAAAAAACTTATTTGGAGTTAAAAAAAAACAAACACTTACTGCATTCCATATTTTTTTGGTCTGGGTTTTGCATTAAGGTCTATGTAACAAATCCTGACCAAACACCTGCTAAAAATGTGGAAGTGGAGGTCAATCCTGGAGGGGTCAGAGGTCAAACAAGAGACAATGGCATTGCGAAGACTACCGTCAACACTCCAGGAGGATCTTCTACACTGGAGATCACTGTAAGACCTGCCATCTCAACAGCACTAATGTTCAGTCAGTTTCAGTTTCTGGTGATCTAGTATAAAATAGATTAGTTAACAGATGATGAACAAGCAGTGGAGCATATTCAGCACATCAGAAAAAAAATATATATATTCTTTCCAGGTAAAGACCAAAGATCCACAATTAAGCAGTGATCAGCAGGCAGTGAAGAAGATGACGGCTCAGGCCTACAAGCCCAAAGGCAACTCTAACAACTACTTGCACATCGGCATTGGGGCTGCAGAGCTTCAGATCAGTGATCAAATGAAAGTCAGTCTGAACTTAGGAAGAAGTCCAGGAGTGAGAGATCAAGATTTCACCTACATGGTGAGGGAAAGTCATACCATGATACAAGAAGAGACATTATTGTATACACTCTGTTCTTATGTGGTTTGTTAAATGTTATAAATGTATTCAGCGTTTTTCATCTGCATCATTTTCAGATCTTGAGTAAAGGTCAGATTGTTCAAGTGGACAGGTTTAAGCGAAGAGGACAATCTCTAGTGTCTCTATCTCTGCCTGTAACCAAAGACATGGTGCCGTCCTTCCGCTTTGTGGCTTATTACCATGTGGACTCATCTGAGGTGGTGTCTGATTCAGTCTGGGTCGATGTGAAGGACACGTGCATGGGAACGGTAATTTAGTCCTGGTGACACAACACCATGAATTCATTAGTTTGTTATTTTGATCTATGTTCTTTGATCTCCCAGCTTAAAGTGGAAGTTCACGATCCAGTCAATGTGTATGAGCCCGGTGAAGACTTTGGTCTGAGAATAACAGGAGATCCTGGGGCCAAAGTTGGGTTGGTGGCTGTGGATAAAGGTGTTTATGTTCTGAACAACAAGAACAGAATAACTCAAACAAAGGTTTGTAGATCAGAATAATTTTTTTCCATTGTAAATGAAAAGAGGTAACATTTTCTTACCTAGACATTGCCTTTTTTCTTTGACTTACTTCTCCCCAAACAGATCTGGGATGTCGTTGAGTCAGATGATATTGGTTGCACAGCAGGAAGTGGAAAAGACAGTATGGAAGTATTCAGCGATGCTGGCCTGCTGTTTGAGTCCAGCTCTGCTGGAGGCACTGGCATCAGGACAAGTACTTGCATAATATTTTTGGACATGTTCAAAACGATCCATGTGCAGACTTTTATAACATGTCAATTAATTAATCTTAGCAAATCCACTATTGACATTATTATTTTCCAGATGCTGAATGCCAATCTTTATCACGAAGAAAAAGACGAGATGTAGCCACAGTACATTTCCAGATGTCTCTAGGTAAGAAAGATGCAAGCCGTTTCAATCAATCAATCAATCAATCAATCAATCAATTGATCAAAATAGCTAAAAAGCAGTTATAGATATAGGATGTATTATACCCAACTTTTGACCACCAAGGGCAGACCCCAGATTTCCCAATCTTATTCCCATTCAGAATTCTTATGGCATGTCCCAAGGTTTGGCATTAGGTTTCATTTGAGAATAATTGCCAAGAAACTGCAATCAACTCTGATGAATCACAGATGAACTGTTTGGTATATCGGGAATATGTGGGTAGAATTTGACCAGCACTGTATCAAGATTTGAAGATGGTACGAAGAAAGATCAGGGATAAGTCTGAGGAACTTGGCTTGTCCTGAGGAATGAGAGGGGAAGTATTTTCTAGAAATCGTGTTTAAAAGATTTGCAAGTGCAACTTTTAGCTTTTGAGATAGAGACCTTAAATTTGGCCTGATAGACATTGGAACTGCATGCGATTAGTGTATATATTTCATATATACACATATATTTCAATATACTTTTTCAGATTAAGTTCTAAAGGTTCATACGGTTCATGGCCTCCCAGCCAGAGACAAAGAAGATGCCAAGAAAACTAACAGAAACATTAGCTGCTTATAACCACACTGTAAATAATAATAATAAAAAAAATTGCCTCAAAATAAGGCAACCTATCACAATCAACTTTTTAAGTTAACTCAACTAGCAACCAACAACTTAAAAACTTTAGTTCATCTAATGAATAAAAGTCAGTCTGAGTATTAAAAGATCTGTCAGAGAAACCAAAGAGTTTTAGCAATTACAATACTAATCTTAAGACTCAATTTGAAAAGTTTGGAGAACATTTGGATATGTTGTGAACAAATACTTGAGTATCTAAGTAAGGTAAACGAAACAACTTTTGCTAACGACATGTTTAGAGTATTTTTCTTCAGTTCACACCAAAATTTTAACTGACTTCTTCTAAAAATTCTTTGTTCAGGCTACTTTTTTTTACATTGGTTAGTAGAACTTTTCAAATTGAGTCATCTTAAAAAAACTATTTTACATTGAACAACATTGCACAAGTTCCCAGCATGCATTGCAGCTTGAAAACATTTTATAAAATATTATAATTGTTTATATTTTGCTGGCCTAATTTATGTTGCTGCTGCTGTTGTTACTGTCAGTTAGCTGTCATGTGGATCAGAGTTCATATTTTTACTGATTTTAAATGTGTTGATCTTCACCATGTTTGAGAATCGTGTGCTGAGGTACTGTATATTTGTGTTGTATCAATGCATTCATAATCAGCACCAAGCAGACAATTCAGATTAACCTAATTATCTGTAACCTTAGATTTGCAACATTTGTGCAATATTTATTGATGCAGTTTTGACAGCATTGTAAAGCTTACTATCAGACCCATTATTCCTCTTTTGCTTGATCTAACTCCAGTGAACAAATACTCTGGCATTGAGAGAGAATGCTGTTTGGATGGATTAAAGAGATTGGATCTTTACACCTGTGAGTATCGGGCATCTTTCATTCAGGATGGAAAGGAGTGCACACAGGCTTTCCTGCACTGCTGCACTGAGATGATCATCCATGACAAAAAATCAGCTGAAGAAGAGATTCTAGCCCGCAGTAAGAGCATTCTCAATAATAAAGCACAAATTTCTATTTAAACTCACTCTTGCAAATCTGTTTGGAGTCAGATCGTGCTTCAGGTGTGTCTTCAGATGGATAATTTACCCCATAGGTGCTACAAGTTTTGCTTCTACAATTTAGAAACAGTTTCGATTGGAAAAATACTTTGTGAAAAGAGTTGGCTCTGTTGTGCATAAATAAATAAACCACTCATTCACACCCAGGTGAAAGCGAGGATTTTGTGAACTCTGATGACATTGTGACACGTACACTCTTCCCTGAAAGTTGGCTTTGGGAGGAAGTGGTTTTGCCCAAATGTTCATCACTGAACCACCAGTGGTGAGTTTGACTTGCAGTTTCCAACAGTCAGTGCTCAGCCAGTGATGTTCAAGTTTTTATTAAAAGATGATCTCTCTTTTAGTCAAACAACCACCTTACCCAGAGATGGACTCAAGCTGAAAGACTCCATAACTACCTGGGAAATCACAGCCATCAGCTTGTCCAGCACTCATGGTACAGACTCTTGTTGTAAACACAAAATTTCATATTAAAGTATTGTTCACAGCCATTTTCACCCTTGTGTATTGCATTTTGTGGCATGCTGTTGATTAGCCCAGGCAATAATTTCATTGCGTTATTCAGTGTTTTCTCTGTACTGTTTGGTCTCACTGGAATAACAATGCCCTAGATCTGCAATACATGCTTTCTATAAGATGCTGATCTCTTTTTTTTCTACAAAGGTATCTGTGTGGCAGATGTCCATGAGATGACAGTGGTGAAGAACTTCTTTATTGACCTAAAGCTGCCATATTCAGCCGTGCGCAATGAGCAAATTGAAATCAAGGCCATTATCCACAACTTGTACAGCAGAAAAGTAAAGGTCAGATTGGAAGAATGGTTTACCATCACACAGGCCCTCAGCATGATGACAGAATATGATTTGGCCACTATCAGCCTTCCTTTCTTCATTAGGAATGTGTGAGTTTCATTTCTTCTTTCTTGTAGGTACGTGTGGAACTGATGGAAACCAAAGACATCTGCAGCCCGGCTAGCAAGAGAGGAAAGTTCCATACCATTGTGACAGTAGATTCTAAATCATCATATTCTGTACCTTTTGTCATCGTCCCGTTAGCTTTGGGACGCCATGCAATTGAAGTGAAGGCAGCTGCTGCAGGACGTGGCAGTGACGGCGTGAAGAAAGATCTCCTAGTGGTGGTAAGAAAATTAGATATTCTTGATCAAATAACAAGACAGTTCATTGCAGAGTGTAGGTTTAGCATATTGTGAACAGAACCCAAAAGACATAAAAAATAACTGGCATACATTCCCCTCAATTTTTCTCAAGGTTTAAAGACAGTACACATTCACATATGAATCTAAACTATGTAGCGCACATCCTTTATTTACTCTCTCACTCATTGTTCACTTCGTTTCTTTAGTCTGAAGGTGTTTTGACCAAACTTAATGAAAATCTACAATTCAGTCCTTCTAAGAGAGGTAAGGGGATTCCAACAAAACCTTTATATGGGAATTTTACTTAATGTTTTGGAGTTGTTAGAAGTGTTTTCTTCTCATTCAGTGTTTTATGGACATTACAAGTTTAAGACTTTTGTCTTGAGCCCTGGTAAATGTCTTGAGCCCTGGTAAATTTCTGACCCTGCTGGTAAAGGGTTAGTTCACCCAAAAATGAAAACTCTGTAATTAATTATTTTAGAGAAGATTTGCTGAATAAAGTCATTGGTTTTGTTTTGTTTGCACACAAAAAGTATTCTCATAGATTTATAATAATTACAGTTGAACCAGGTGTCACATAGACTATTTGATCTATGTCCTTACTATGTTTCTGGGCCTTGAACATGGTAGTTCCCTTGCTGTCTATGCAGGGTCAGAAAGCTCTCGGATTTCATCAAAAATATCTTAATTTGTGTTCCGAAAGATAAACAAAGGTCCTATGGGTTTGGAACGACATGAGGGTGTGTAATTAATAAGAGAATTTTCATTATTGGGTGAACTATTCCTTAAAGCCCCTCAGTGTCTCTCCTGGCCTCTATCAGATACTAAATAATGGCCACACCAGTAACTGAAAGTGTGACTGTACAGTTCTTGTCTTTCTGGAACAGGTGGTCAACATGTGGAGGTTATCAAGAGCCTTATACTGAGGGACCAGGCACCCAACACACCTGCAAGCACATATGTATCAGCAATAGGTGACTCTTCTAACATCTGCTATAAATTTGTCAAATAAATATAGGCCTTGTTTTTACCAGTATGTCAATCTCACAGGAGATACAATCAGTATAACAATAGAGAAGGCTATTAGCGGTCAGGCCATGGATTCCTTGATTATCCAGCCTGGTGGCTGTGGGGAGCAGAACATGATTGGCCTAACGATGCCTGTCATTGCAACATATTACTTGGACAAAACCAATCAGTGGCACACCGTGAGGGTTGGTCTTAGGCAGACAGCAGTTACATACATCATGAGAGGTAAACTACACACTGGAAAGTCAACTATTCTCCTCCTAAATATTTGTTTCATATAGTATGCCCATCTTATTGTCTTGATGAACAGGTTACAATCAACAGTTGGCATATCGTAAAAATGATGGGTCCTATGCCGCATGGATTAATCGTTCAAGCAGCACCTGGTAACTAATATATTTCTCAATAGTTCTGATTGTCAGTAAGAACTGTCAGTCAGGAATTTCACCATGATTAAGAGTTAATTTTGGTTTTCTTTCTCCTAAAGGTTGACAGCATATGTTGCTAAAGTATTTTCCATGGCCAGTAACATCGTAAACATAGACCGGAATGTGATCTGCTCTGCTCTCAAGTGGCTCATACTGAACAAGCAGTTACCTGATGGTGTTTTCAGAGAAGATGCCCCTGTAATTCACGGAGAGATGACTGTGAGTGAGACCTGTTTTAAAAACTATAACAATGAAAGGACAGTTCACCCCAAAATGAAAATTGCTCATCTTTTACTCACTTTCATGTAGTTCTTAACATGTACGACTTTCTTTCAAAAAGTCAAACTCCAAAACTTTCTCTTAAGCCCATAAGAGATTTGTTTAAGGAACAAACTAAAATAAGATATTTACTATAAATGTGACAACACCATGGCATTTTGATGCCACTTTGAAGCTATTATCATATTTGTATGTCTCTATATGGGGCAAAAATTACAAAACAATGTTTTCAAACAGGTCCCAACACTGCTATTGCCATTGGTCAAATAAGATCACTCCAAACCATTGTTTAAGTTTTGAACTCTTCAAACAAACAGAATTAGTGTTTTCTCACCAGATTAAGCTGGAATATGAAGAAAGCATTTCAACATTGAAAATATTCCACAGCAGCATTAACCTGCAAGGATGTATTTAACTACCAATATAAACCTCATAATTTATCTTCTCAATCTTAAAGTGTGATTACACTTACCATAGCTCGGCACAATTTAGCATGAATAAAATACAGTAATCAAAATTAAGAAACAAACACACAGTGCTATTCTACCAGCATACAGACCAACCTCTCATCCAAACAGCCTCTTTTTATGGATAATTGTATAATATTGAAATGATTTGTTGCACTTAAACTGGCAGAGAAGATTCTGCTCATCCAACTGGTTCTTCTGTTTTGATTTGTTGCTAAGTTTTGAGTCTCCGCCCACACAGAAGTCACTGCTGAACATCAACCAGAAAGTTTGTTAGTGGTCAGCGCTGCCAATTCGTGTAGGGAGATTTCTTTGTTGCAGGAGGTTTTATTTGGTGATATTCTATATTGCTCCGTTTCTCATTGAAATGATTAGATTTCACCCACAAAATTTCACAGAGCAATGATAAATGTGACCACACCTTTAATTATTTCTGATATCACTATTTCTTCACTGTGCACAGGGGAACGTACGTGGGGGAGATTCACAAGCATCCATGACGGCTTTTGTGCTCATTGCCCTGCAGGAGGGGAGGGGCATTTGTATCGGCCAAATCTTAGTGAGTCCTGCTGGGCTTTGAGTTAAAATGCAACCCTTGAAAAAGCTAATGCGTTTCTAGATCAATTTGTTAATTTTTGTATGCTACTCCATGTATTTAACAGTTTTTTTCTTATTATTATTCCTCTTTAGAGTCTTGACAGCAGCATAAACAAAGCCATTGTGTACCTCAGATCTCAGTTACATGTTCTGACAAATCCTTATGCAGTGGCTATGACATCTTATGCTCTTGCCAATGGAAATGCACTTGACAAACAAGTCCTGTTGAGAAAAGCCTCTGCAGGTAAAGATACAGCCATTTATGTTGAATTCATGTAAACAGTTAGTTTAACCTGTTCAGAAAACAGTGTGCTTTGTCTGTTTATTTGTGCTTAAATGTTCAGATGTTACATGTATTTGTGCTTAAGAGTCAACAATGCACCTATTTCACACAGCATTAACATTTCTTGTTGTACTTGCCTAGGTATCAAAGCTAAAGGATTAAGATGCATAGCAATATCACATTTACATTACGTCATTCAAAGCAATGAAGACAAAGATACAAGCTTAATGATTGATGATTGGCATAAACAAATCGACAGTTATAACACAATATAAAACTAAAAGTCAAGAAGTATAACATCTGATTGTATTTTTTTTCATCTGCTCTCCATAAACAAAAAGTACAGATGCTCAGAAACAATCTGTATGGTGAAAAGTGCTATACAAATAAAACTGAATTGAATTAATCCCGAACAGATGGAAGTCACTGGCCTGTCCCTGGAAGTAGTAGCTTTACTTTAGAGGCTTCGGCCTATGCGCTACTTGCTCTTGCAAAAGCTCAAGACTTCCAGAGTGCAGCTCCCATCGTAAACTGGCTCAACAACCAGAGGCAGTACAATGGAGGATACGGCACGACTCAGGTTTGTAGTTTACATCCAACATGCACATCTGCGTTGCATATCTGTGCACATGTTCAATATGCAACATTTAGGAAAAGACCATAAACTATTTTAGGACCAAAAAGTTGAAGCCTACACATGAAAAACCATTTAAACTTGTCTCCTCCATCCCAGGCCACCATCATGGTGTTTCAGGCCGTAGCCGAGTACAGGATTCATGTGAAAGACATAAAGCAGTTAGACCTGGAGATGACGATCCGAGTGGAAGGCAGCCAGCAGCCGATTGTGTGGAAGTTCAGCAAAGAGAACTCTCATCTTACACAAACAGAAAAGGTGAGTTTGTGGTGAAAGTAAGAATTCGCTGAAACGCAGTCGGTTATGTCTTAAGTGAACATAAACGCTTGATAAGAAGAATGAATCATTATTGTGGAATGGTGGTATTTAACAAGGATTAATCTATATTTCATTTATGCAGTTAAGACTATATGCAAAAAGTTAATGCAACAAGTCTCTGTGGTCATATTTTATCAGCGACTATCGTTGATGTATACCTGGTTTAAGATGAAACTTCTATTTTTCAGCCTAATATTAATAAGCTACATTTGATCTCTTTTATAAAGATGAATATTTTTTAGTGCTGTCAATCGATAAAAAAATTTTATCGCGTTAATCACAGTCCTGGACTGTGATTAATCACGATTAATGGCAAATTTAAAATACTAGGATTTACCTGTAAATGTGTTGAAATAAAGGAATGCATGACAAACTAGTTTAAGGAAACAGAACCTTTCACATCTCCGCCAGGTATGAGACATATTCCTTGTTATTCTTTTGTTTTTATTCAGCCGTTATCTGCCTTAATACTGGCAATAAAACGTTTACCAAGCCACATCGCTTCAATCCCAGTACACATTTACCCAACTATTATCAAAAGTATTTCTAAATAAATACAACAAAACATTTTCTTGCGACCTTACATGAAGTATTATGATAAAATGCATTATGAAGAAGAATTGGACCTGTTCTGCAACACTGGTTCGCTGTACCCTTATCACATATGAGTATACATATCTCTTGCGCACTGTTGCTCTCTCTCTCTCTGTCTCTCTCTGCATTCGTTTCACTTTCGTCTAGCCCGGCGCCTCATAATCATGCAATCCCTGCATCCCAATGTGCCTACTATTCACCCTATCTTCCCTGAATAGTATTGAAACTTACTAAAATTTGAATTTACATGGAATTTAGGATGGATAGTATGCACATTGGGACGCAGGCAATGATTACCTTCCGCGCTGCGATGATGGCAAGAAGTTGGGGTCAAACCTTATCAAACGATTAATTTGCGTAAAAAAAATATTAACGCATTAAAATTTTTAGATTAATAGCATGCGTTAACACGTTAACTTTGACAGCCCTAATATTTTTATATACAATGCCCTCCATAAGTATTGGAACAGTAAAGACAGAATTGCTCTGTTGGCTGTGGAGTCAAGATATTTGCTAATTAATTATGATTAAAAGATGAATATGAGACAAATTTACATAATGTCACATTTTATTATTAGGCGTTTCAACACATATGTTTTACCAAATAAAAAGAACAGCACTTTTAGAGTTCATCCCACTCATTGATGTGAGCATAAGTATTGGGACAGTTGAACATAAGGCAGATATAAAAGATTAAAAGCTATTATTTAGTTGCAGATCCCTTGCGCACAATCACAGCAGTGAGTCTGTGACCCAAAGACATCACCAGACTCTTGCTCTCATCCTTTGAAATTCTTTTCCCAGCCTTTAATGCAGCCAATTCCAATTGTTGCTTGTTTTGGGGAGTTTCTGAAGTGAGTGAAGTGACATTCAGCCAAGTATGGTGACCCATACTCGGAATTCGTGCTCTGCATTTAACCCATCCAACGTCCACACACACAGCAGTGAACACACACACACACCGTGAACACACACCCGGAGCAGTGGGCAGCCATTTATGCTGCGGCGCCCGGGGAGCAGTTGGGGGTTCGGTGCCTTGCTCAAGGGCACCTCAGTCATGGTATTGAAGGTGGAGAGAGCGCTGGACATTCACTCCCCCCACCTACAATCCCTGCCGGCCCGAGACTCGAACCCGCAACCTTCGGATTACAAGTCCGACTCTCTAACCATTAGGCCACGACTTCTGCCTTTCCTCTCCTCTTCAGCTGGTGAAATTCATGTTCAATCAGATTTAAATCTGGAGATTAACTTGGGCAATCTAAAACTTTCCATTTCTTTGCCCTTATAAATTCCTTGACTGAACTGGCAGGGTGTTTTGGGTCATTGTCCTGATGCAATATGAAGCACTTCCCAATGAATCTGGTGGCATTTTCTTGAATATTGGTAGGCAAGATGGTTTTGTACCCTTCCAAATTCATTCTTCTACTGTCATCATACATTAAGTCATCAGTAAAGTTGAGAGGGCCTGTTCCAGAGACAGCCATGCATGCCCATACCATGACACCACCTCCACCATGCTTTACAGATGAGGCTGTATGCTTGGGATCATTTTCAGTTCCCTTTTTTTCTCCACGTTTTTGCTTTCCCATCACTTAGATAACATTTCATCTTTGTCTCATCGGTCCATAATCATGCTGCTTTTTTTGCAAACTCTAATCTTGCCTTTCTATTTTTGGTGCTGGTCAGAGGTTTGCATCTTGCTGTGTAGCATCTGTAATTCTGTGTCAAAGTCTCCTGAGGACAGTAGATTGTCAGAGCATCACCCCAGTTTTCTGGAAGTTGTTGGTGATTTTACAGACACGTCTTTTAGAATTCATTTTCACAGCTTTTATGATTTGTCTGTCATCAACTACTGTTGTTTTCTCAGCCGATCAGGTCGTTGTTGGTTGCTGGTGTCGCTGGTGGTTTCCAAACTCTTGATTTCTCCATGCCCTTTGTTTTTGCTAGAGCTCTAACTGACTTTCTGTTTTCTTTTAGCATCCAACTTGCTTGCTTTTCTCTCAAAGTCAGCTCCCTCGTCTTCATCCTGGTTTGTGTGTGTCATCATCGAATGCAGGATTCAGAATCCAGAAGTAATGGATATAACTTATACGACACATTCACTGCTTTTAATATCTGAAGAATTAATGCAACAGGACACAGCTGATCACTTAGAGAGACCTGTGAGGCAACTGTTCCAATACTTATGCTCACATCAGATAGAGGGATGAAACTCTAAAAGTGCTGAACTTCTCAGCTGGTAAAACATCTATGTGTTGAATCACCCAATAATAAAATATGACATTCTGTAGTTTTGTCTCATATTCATCTTTTAATCATATTTGTAAATGTCTTGACTCCACAGCCAACAGAGCAATTTTGTCTTTACTGTTCCAATACTTATGGAGGGCACTGTATGTTTATTGTTGCTATTTTTTTATTTTATTTTATCAACAGATTCCATCCAACAGGCAGATTACCATCAGTGCCAAGGGTTCTGGAGAGTCCTCTGTAACTGTGAGTGACTGAAGAAAGTAATAATCAGAAATGAATGCTGAAATACAAATACTTAGATACTGTCTTTAATTGTGTTGCTTTCTCCTCTGCAGGTTGTGACTGAGTACTATGCAAAACCAAAAGAAAGCAAAAGCACTTGCAAGAACTTTGAGCTTTCTTTGGCTTTTGAAAGCGATAAAAAAGGTTACATTTGATTAGCCTCTTTTTGATCATAAATACAATATATTTCTAATTTAAATAATTGATGCTAAAAATACTAATAATTTCATGCTGCTCTGTCACTGGTGTCATTTGGTGGTTATGTTTTGCATAAAAAAGAAAATGAAGCCCTTCTGCTTAAAGTGCAAAATGTTAATAATTTTGAAATTCGTGAAATCTTGATGGTCCTAAAATTGGCCTTACCGGTTTTGTGATAATTGCCCCTTACTATCTTGTGTACATTCACATTTATTTATTTGCCACATGAATTATCCAAAGCAACTATAAATATGGAAAATAAAAGGAAATTTGTCTTTCTTTTTTTTTTTTTTAGTAACATATCAAGGAGCAACTGAGAGTTACAAACTCATTATCAGTACCAGGTGTGCAAATATGTTCAATTTTCATCATGTTTCTGCCCTAATAAACTGATAAAAGTTAAAACTTTCAAATATCACTCTGGGGTGTGTTTCCCAAAAGCAACCATGGTCGCAAGTTCCGTCGTTACCAATAGAGTTCAATGGGACTCAAAACCAGAGTTAGCTAACGATGCTTTTGGCAAACACAACCCTGTACAGTGAATAATCCTTGATTAAATACATTACTGTTTAACCAACACTGTGTCCACTCCAAGGTTGTGGCAAGAATTACAGTGCTTTATTATGACCTTTATTCTATTCTGTTGCAGCTGCTGTTTATTTATTTTATTTTTCCAACATTATAAAAATATTCTCTCCTGCCCCAGTATAATCAAATGCAGGGAGAGTTTGGGAGATCTGTCTGAATCCCTTATTCTTGCAGTGCCATTAGTACTATAGAAAGCTTACATTTGTTTTGATGACTCCACAGATATCTGTCTGCTGACAGAGACGCCACCATGTCTATATTGGACATATCTTTATTGACAGGATTTGTTGTGGATGAGAATGATCTTAAGGCGGTATGAAATCACACTTTCATTATTCACATTTGCTTTTGACAAAATTAAAATATGATTTTTTTTGCTCAATTTTTTTCACAATTTCCATTCTCTGTGCTCCACTAGATGTTACGGTGGCCACACTGTCAAACTCTCCAATACTAACTTGTTGTTTCTGTTTGTAGCTGTCAACTGGACATGACAGGTTAATTCAGAAATTTGAGATGAACAAACAGCTTTCAGAGCGAGGATCCCTAATCATCTACCTGGACAAGGTCTCTGTGTCAGTTTTACATTAAAAACACCGTTAAAAAAAATGTTGTAATGTAAAAAAGGTGGCATCATTACCAAAGGCTTGATAAGTGAGGCTATCATCAAGAGAACATTAGTATACCATAATTAGTGATTATTGTGTGAATGACTACATACAGTGGTGGCCCAAATTATTAGAACCCTAGTATTTTCACCAGCTAAAAAAAAAGGTTTTAAGTCAGTTATCTTTCTCCATGCAAATGAAAAATCCCTTCTAGATGCTTACTATAAGGTGTCTGCTTTCTGCCTTTCTACTCTCTGCAGATTTCTCATACCAGGGAAGATAAGATTTCATTCCGGCTGCACAGAATAATGAATGGAGGCTTCCTTCAACCAGCAGCAGTCACTGTATATGAATACTACTCTATAGGTATGAAGCTCATGTGGAAGCAAAAATGTGATATTGGTTTAAGCAATCACACCTGCATATTTAGTCTGACTGCATTATAATGCATTGTAATTGTACCAAATCATTGTTAATGTACTGCATAAAGACTGTACATTTTACATTACATAAACAAATTCTCAAAAAACTAAAAATCTCATTGAGCCACTGACATTTTCTTATTATATTTATGACTTGTTTTAACATTATTTTAACTGCTGACTTCTTTAATATCACTGATGCTGCAGCACAATGAAAGTTGTGTGACCCATGTCATTCTTCAATGTTTAGAAAATCGCTGTGTGAAGTTTTATCATCCAACCAGGAAGGAAGGAGCTCTTCAGAAAATCTGCAAGAACGATGTCTGTCAGTGTGCCGAAGGTAGCGTGTTTCATTGTTATAACGATTCCCAAAAAAATGTGCAAAGAAGACATTCAAAGTTATATCGTTAATCTACAGCAGGTTCATTTCTCTTTCCATTGCTGAAACAGAAAACTGCAGCCTTCAAAAGAAGGAGAAAATTCTTGAGGCTCACCGTAATAGGAAAGCCTGTGATCCTAAAATAAATTACGGTAATTTATTATGTGTGTGTGTATATGTTTTGGTGCAATGAGTGAGAGTGTTTTCAGACTTATATATATAATTATTAGTTAAGTTGGTGATAAATAAGATGCTACATAAATCTAATGCATTTTTACAGTTTATAAAGCTGTTGTTTTGAGAGAACGTGAGGACGCCTTAACAGTCTATTACGACGTGAGGATTGAACTTGCCCTCAAAACAGGTATAGCGCCTCACTCCAACCACAGTTTGTTAACATTTATAAATTCTGCCATTTTAATGTCCTGCTTATTTCAGCAGTAAGATACAAAGCCATTTACAGATGTTCTTCTGATGACTTGTATAAATTTAATCCATACAAATCAAGCTACTCGTGTCTGGTCTTAATGGTCTTTATCTTACCAGACACTGGTGATTTTTTGCTATGTTGTGTCAGTGCTAACTCAGCGCCTCAGGGGAAGGGAGAGAAAATCAAACATGTCACATGTCATACATTTCCGTAGGTCCAGAAATGGACGTGGAGGGGGAACAGCGTACCTTTTCCTTACAGATCTCTTGCAAAGAAGCTTTGAATATGAAGCAGGGTGAGAGCTATCTGATCATGGGCCATGCTGATGATGTCCAACTGCAGAGCAGAATGTAAGTGCATTTGACCTGTGATCCAAAGTATTTGCCCCCTCTGATCTGTGAATCTGTATCGATAAGAGAACTTGAAATATGAAATACTTTTCAAAAGGTCAAATTTATACATGCCGTCTCTTTTAAGTCAAATTATATACATGCTGGTATGGTGTAGGATTATTTTTGCAACAATCTTCACTCAGAAATCGCTAGGAAAGTTTACAATTAATTACAAAGACTTTTTTTTTTTTTTAAGTAGAAAGACTGAAATAGTATTTTCTTGTAAAACATACTCCATTAATAATTTTATTCACAACTCTGAATCATTCTTTACTGTGCTGTAAAGCAGATAACACTAATTTTGCGAATATGTCATATTATATAATAAACCTCTTTTGCCTGATGTAAGCCGTTCTTTAACATTCTCTTCCTCTGATGTCTCCCAGCGGTCAGTATGCTCTGGGCGAGAGGACGTGGCTGGAGTTTTGGCCCAGCTTGGAGGAGAGCAAGACTAGCGCTGACCTCAAAGAAAAATACAACGGCATGTTGAGTCTCCAGCAGGATCTGCGCTTCGGCTGCCGCTAATAAAATGCCAGACTATTGCTTTGAGATGCTAAGTGACTAAATGAAACATTATAAAACAGAAAGAATAGCCTCATTTTTAACTTTAAATGTTTGTTAAACATGAGTTACGAATTCATTTTGACTGTTGCTTTTTTTTTTTTTATCTCTTCTTAAGGTGTTGTGACACATGCATGTCTAAGAAAATTTGCATAATAAATATGGTCAAGCAAGATCATCTGTTTCGATCATCTCCTTATTCACTATTCCAAAACAACTAATTTTAGAAAGTAATGATTTATTATTGATGGCGATATGCAATTTTTGAACTCAGATGCTTGATTATACTGTTTACTTCAGAGTAACCTTATGTTTTGTGATGAACCTTATGTTGTGCAAGTTCAGTTTTCCAATAATTCAAGCTCAGCAGGATGTAAAATAAAATCAAATACATATAAGCAAATTAGCATCCGCCTTTTTGGCGAGAAATGTGCATTTGAGTATAGTACAGCACATCAGTCTGTAGTTCATCACCTCATAGTGACACTCAGCCCAAATAATACTCACACAGAAAGGTCAGAATGGAAGGTTCATTTTTAATTCTTCTCTATGCTGTTTTTAAAAAAAAGACTTATGTAGTTGTTTTGGAAGGCTTGAACACAAATTCACAAAAATCCACAATAAAGACAATAATATTTGTACTAATATTCACCAGTACAGACAAAACAAAAAAATATATTTTTTACAAGAAAAAGTATTGTGTTAAAATAGATACAGTTATTATAATAAGTCCGGTAAAAAAAATATTGTTTTTTTTGGGGGGGGGGGGGGGGGGTTACAGTTGAGTTTGGACCCTGGCTAAAATAAAGTTTATGCAAAATAAAAGGGAAGTTTCTCCAAAATAAAGGGGGGAGGAGAGATTCCTTGAACCCATAATTTTTGTTGTGAAGCTGTATAGTTCATCAAAGTTTGCATTCTTGACAGTCAGCAATATGCAAATTCTAGGGGACATTCTCTGTGTTAAACCCTCCACTCATACTCACAAAGTCCACAGCTGAAGAGAAGTGATCATGGAACTAGTGAGTGTTTATAAATATGACGACCTCGAGACGAGCAGCAAGTACAGTGAGAGGGGACTGGACAGAGATACTTATGCAAACAAGGACCAGAAACTCAGCTTCAATGAATCAAGAGCTCTAAACCACAGTAAGACATGTAGTGTGATGCAGAAGTGATATGCATATTTCATATGAATTTATGATTTTTACAAGTGCACTTTTAATAGTGAACACTGTAAAAAATTATCGTGATTTTAATGGTAAAAAACTGTGAAAATCCTACGGTAAAAACCTGTTACATGGTTAATGGAAAGTTCCTGTAAAATTTACAGGGAAAAACCGTAAACTGACGTTCCCAGAATTCCCTGCGTTCCATTTCAAATTCTGTTTGAATTTGACGTTTTTTCTTTGAAATAACTATGTTTCTTCTTAGTTTTTTTCTTATCAGTTATGTTTATTAGGTTTGTATGTTACATCTAATGTTGTTAAATTAATGTTTATAGCATATTTCAGTTTAATGAGTCTCACCATGATGGTGTTTAGTGCTTGTGTGAATGACACTGTGCACCTTCTGTATATGATATTGTTTAAAAGTTGCTTGTGATGGGCTTTGGCTCAACATGTGACTTGCTCATCATCACCTGTATTTGGTGGTTATCAGTGTATATCAAAGGAACAAAACAGATTTCAGTACTTTAATAGGTTGGTGTATCAAGATTATATCAGTTAAAGAAATTGCGGTATTTAACTGTAAATTTAAGTTAAAATTGTGAAACCTAAAACGTTGCTACCATACTTTTTACGGTGGAATTCTGGCAACCACAGCATCCAGTTTTTTACCGTAAATTTTATGGAATTTTTTTTACAGTGAACATATTCCTTAAAGACTTTATATTTCAATAAGAAAATGTATTGCAATTTTCATTTGAATGTTGTTGTTTTCCTGTTTGGCAGGAGGTTTGTCAGTAGGAAATAAGTGTGTTGTGTTGAGCACTGTGTGCTTTGGCCTCATGTGCATTTTCCTTGCTGCTGCCATTGCGTTTTGGCAGAGAGAGACGTACAAGCTACACACGTTACAGTCCAGTTCAAGAGATCAAATGGAGAAAAACCAGTTACAGAACAGCTTCAACTTTTTGAATCAGAAAAAGCTGGAGCTGGAGACCAGAGTCAAAGATCTCACCACAGAGACAAGCCAGTTGAAGACCAGAGTCAGTGATCAGAACAGGGTGTTCAATGCATCACCGTTTCCGTTTAATAAACATTTTGCACCGTTTTTTTCGGGGATGAATGCACCCTGTTGTATAATCTTGTATATCTGGTTTATTGCCAGTCCAGTCCAGCCGCAGCAGAGAGCAGGGTTAATCAGACTGAAGTGATCAGAGAGGAAGAGAAACATAAGTCAGACTGACCCTGCGCCCCAATGTTCATACTATCCATCCTAAATAGTATGTGGGATTACAGTGTGTCCCAAAGCATAGTGTGTTGAAAAGAGTATGCCAAAAGTCCCCGGATGGTCTACTATTTCAGGTCGATTTTTGAAGTGTGGATCCAAGCACACTAATGGCTAAATTGCCCACAGTTCATTGCGCTTTGGCGAAGGATTCAAGTACTCCAGAGTGCAATCTGGACGATTGGGACGGGGCGACACACTGGAGCGCGGCGACACGTGCCGCTCCGCCCACCCCAATTCCATTGGTTTATAACACGGCACATCTTATTGGTGCAGACCCAAACAAGTGCATTCTATTGTGTACAATTTTGTAATTGATTTGGCCATATTACAGAAATATTATGGGCTAACTCCAGATTAAGGCAGACCGCGGCAGCACCAAATTGGGATTTTATGCGCAAATGATGATAATTTACTGTATTTTAGAAATGGACAAACACTAACATAAGCGGCTGATTTTACATTTTAAAGCACAACCATATTTTGTTGTTGTTTAAAGAGATGAGTTATAGCCTATGTTGCTCAATGCGTCACAAAGTTAGACTATAAAGTGCTAATAAAATATTTTCATGGTAAGCGCAATGTGTTATTTGAGCCTATACTGATTCTCTTATACCGTTTTTAAAGGTTCCTATCTTATAGTAAATGGTGTCCGTGACATCAGATATTTAAAATCCAATTATTTATGTATCCACACCCTGATTGTGTGTTCTTATCTGTTTACAGGATGAATTTAGATTAATTAATTATTGCAGCCATATAGACTATTGAATATTAATTCACTCAGAGCTGTAAATCTGTGCAATAGGTACGTGAGTACTTTTAATGAGTAAAAGTAATTCTCTGTGATTAATAAAAAATATATATTTATTAAAGACTAACTACTAAAAATCTAAAATCAGTAAAGTTTAAAAAAACACATTTTGCTAATTGATTGCTGTTGTTAGCACTTAATATTTCTTTAGTACAGCCAAACATGTTAATTTGTGAATTGTCAGCTCTGTTGATATGATAAATGATCGCTCATGCTCAGATTAAATTTTAGACTGCAGGCCAGTTACAGTGGTCAAACTACTGAAAGGCATACACTGCAAGGCAACTTCAACTCTTTGAGAACTGAGGTTGGAGATCAGATTCAATGACTATAATTGTTGATAAATGCCAGATTCATTATTGAGTTTCCTGGCTATAACATAGGATCTGCTGATCTTCTGTCATTCAAATTCAACTCCAAGTTATTTATATAATTTTAGTTAAAATGGAAGAACAGTGACATCTACTGAGAAAATGAAAACATGACTTGTTGTCACCCTTTTGAGTTTATTAGCTGTAAACAGGAAGTCGTCATCCCACAATCTCTCATCATCCTCTCTTTCTCTTAAAGTCACAGTGGTGCTGATTAAAATCATTATTAAAGGGATAGTTCACCCAAAAATGAAAACAGCCCCATTATTTAAGGCGAATAATCAGAGTTATATTTTAAAAAGTCATGGCTGTTCCAAGCTTTATAATGGCAGTGAATGTGGAGATTTTAAAGCCCAAAAAAGTCAATCCATCTATCATAAAAAGTACTCCACACAGCTCCGAGGGGTTGTTAAAGGCCTTCTGAAGTGAAGTGATGTGTTTGTGTAAAAAAAATTTATAAACCATAATCTCTCATTTTTGCTAACTGTCATACACACCTTCACGAGAGAGTGGCGTTCCAGCAGATGATGTAGGACATAGGCCTTTCAGTTCCAGTCACTTGTCATCAATACAAAGGCCCAGTTAGGCCTCTTTGGGGTGTTTGAGTCGATTTTGATGGTCACAGGTTCCTCTTGTTGGATATTTTAGCTGCTAATAAAAATTAAAGTATGAACTAATGAAACCACTTCCTGTGAAGGGTTTGCTCTATTTAAAAACACGCTACACATTATAAAGAGCACACCTCATCTGTGCACACATACTGTACTCTACTGTAAGTAACAGCAAATAATGAAATCAGGAACCTTTTATGTTCAGTACAGGAATATTAATCTCACAACAAGACTTCAAATATATTGTCAAAGACAGGCTAAAAGAAAAATGTGAAAGTGCAGTAAGCTAAATGTTTGACACAGAGATGATTAGAGATTAGAAATGTAAATGTCCTTCAAGATGGCTTAATCTGATCCATTTTAGGGGTCACGGGCTGGAGGACAGAAGTAATGAAATGAGGAAGCATCAGTCTGAGAAGAGAGAAGCACCCAGAGCACTTGCTGCTGTGTTTCCTACATCATCTATATAAAGATCCAGTTTGGCCTGTTTAAGGCTGTTTGAGTTTATTTGAGTGTTCACAGACGAACTATCAGACACAGTGAATGATGGATTTAGAGCCCGTTTATGGAAATGTTGACCGCAGGGATATTAAGAACAAAACTGAACCTAAAGCTCAGAGTCACGGCCAGGACGAAGGAAAAGATCTAAACCGCAGTAAGCAGAAAATTACTTTACAGCAGAAATGGTGTCACTAATGAGGAAATGAAAACTACATACAAGTTAAAATATTTTTTTTCTAAGAACAATATGTACCCTAACTGTTTTTGCTTCTATAATAAATGTATTAATTAAATTGTTTTTTTATTTACTTTTCCACATGTCCTTCGTTGGATATTTTATTGTGTGGCAATGTTTGTCTTATAACTAAAGGCAAAAGTAGATTACATCAGGAGGTTAATTATAAACATAATTCTAATACCATGAAGAGTATTAACTGATATTTGTGTGTTTTGTGTCGTGTTTGTCAGGAGGAAGTAGATGTTTGGTGTTGATCACAGTGGGTCTCGGGCTCATTTGTGTTCTTCTGCTGGTCTTCATGATACTGCAGCACATCACCGTCACAGCAGAGAGAGACCTGATAAAGAGTTACAAGAACACAGCTGAAGAGTGCAATCAAACTATCAACAGCTTACAGGATAATTACACTGATATAATGACTGAAAAACATCAACTGCAGAACAACTTCAGCTCTTTGAGTCAGAAGAAACTGGAGCTGGAGACCAGAGTCAAAGATCTCACTGCTGAGAAAAGCCAGTTACAGAGGAACTTCAGCTCTTTGAGTCAGAAGAAACTGGAATTAGAAACCAAAGTCACTTCTCTGAGTGAGGAACTGAAGAGAGAAGCATCTAAACAAGGTCAGTACAAATATGATTTGTTGTTGTTTCTTTGCTTGTTTATCTTTAATGTACACGGTTTTATAAAGTACATGTTTCTCAGTGTGTGCTTTTGTGTGGTTCAGGTTGGTTTTTCATATCCAGTGAGTTGAAGAGCTGGTCTGACAGCAGGCAGTACTGCAGAGATCATGGAGGTGATCTGATCATTATCAACACTGAAGAGAAGCAGGTGAGTTTGTGTGAGTGTCTGTTAATGAATGAGAGGAATCACACTTATTCCTGTTTTTGTTCACGCAGAGACACATATCTTCATTCATTAAGGAGAGAGTGTGGATTGGTTTGTCTGACAAAGAGCAGGAGGGCGTCATGAAATGGGTGGATAATTCACCACTGAAACAAGGGTAAGTGCTAAACATCACTGTGTGTTGATTCATACATTTGTTGTCCTGAAAAACTGAACATTGGATACATGTTGTTCAGATTTTGGCTCAAAGGTGAGCCGAATGACCAAGATGGAGAAGAGGACTGTATTGAACTGATCCCTTCAAATCCCATCCTGAACAACTGGAATGATCTGCCATGCTCAGAGAAGAGAAAATGGTTTTGTGAGAAATAGGATTCATCCCGTCTATAACTGTATATAATATAATAATTTTTATTGTCAATGCATGATTTCAGATTTCAAGTCCCAGCCTTTTAAAACAGTCAACTGATATGAGTTTGAGGGAAAATGTGAAATTGTCATTATTTTCTGATTGATTTGACCCTGTTATTCTGATATTGAGTGTCTGTAAAACAGCTTTTGAGTTGAATCGCTTTCTCTCTGAATAAAATTTTCAATTACCATCATTACCATTGTGAACTTGACATTTTGGTTTTCATTTCATACTTCATTCTTTGGGTGCTTCTCAATACTCAGATTGATGCTTCCTCGTTTCCTCGTTTCCTCGCTTCTCTGTCCTCGAGCCCATGACCCAGAAACTGATCAAAGTTACCCGTGTTGATGTACATCTCAATTTCCTAATTGCACCATGAAGAGGCGAGGAAACTTCAAGAGAAGAAATGAGTGAGGATACACAGGTGTATCCTATGTAGAAGTGTTTCTTGTCGAAAAATCTGATGTATGTATGAATTCACCTGCCCTTCTCATCTGACAATTTATGTTTTACCTTATGATTAATAAACGACATCATAAATTTCAACAGGGCATCTTGCTTTATTTACATTTATTATGAATGTCTTAAATAACCAAACTGTTAGGGCAGATCCACTGAGCACAGCTGATGACGCTTCAAGAAAGATCATGAATATCAAGGACAGTGTCTCAAATCATAAGACTGTATAAAAACATGGACATAGTGTCGATGACGTCCCCTGTAGGTTTCTGAATAGCCTTTTTAAATTCCAGAGTGAGCGGAGCTGGCCGTTGGCAGCACATCAGTCCCGGATAATCAAAAGTGGGTAAAGACGCGGGAGCTGGTTGCTGAAACCACACCCGCCTAGCTCAACAGCGGTGACAGCAGTGGCAATCCACCTATCACTCAAGAGGCTATGCCCTTAATTATGCAGAACTTTAAGGCTTAATATAATTTAAATGGATGAGTTATAAAAAAATGTCTCAGGTTACATATGTAACCATGGTTCCCTGAGAGTAGGGAACGAGACACTGCGTCGTCTAAGGGGTCGCTATGGGGAATGCCGTTAGCGTGACCCATGTCAGAAGCATATATATAAAAACACCACATGTTGGTTGGCGACAGCCTATGATTTCACTACCGGCACGACCACAGTATAAAGGGGCACCGGGAAAATACGCCATTCACTTCTTCGTCTGAAGCTTGAGTCCGAAGCATGGCACCGAACCTAGAGGACGCAGTGTCTCATTCCCTACTCTCAGGGAACCATGGTTACATATGTAACCTGAGACATTCCTTTTCGAGGGAACTTCAAACTGCATCCTCTAGGGGTCGCTATGGGGAACAGAATACCCACGCCACCATGCTGAGGGGAGTGCAAGCCAAGCACATAATGCGAGCACTAAGTACCAACTCTACCTGGCTAAGGAAGTTGCCCCTGGGATGGTACGACGGCTGTCAGTGACATTATCCCCTTCGGCCAGAGGCCTGAGCTGCATACCCCAGAACTTACCTGTTAGGGGCTGGGCCTCCTGGACCCAGGGTAGAGCTCAAAGGCTTGGAATCAGAAGAAGATATTCCTTTAAGGGGATACGACCAAGCGCTTAGGATAGTAACTAAGTCTTGGCCTGTCTCCCAGGGGCTACTGTAGTTGATGCAACCTCCCAACTTTTTTAAACAAAATGTGCTTTTTTTACCTTGGACTGTGTAATATAATTTCAACTTTATCTTTAACAGCATTCAAGATGTTTTTAACATTTCAAAACACATTCTCATGTTAGCAAACAGATTACACTTTCACATGCGACCAACAATTCCACAACAAATATAAAATATCATAATGAAATATTATCAAAATAGTCATCTGACGGAGGTGACAGAACTGACGGAGTTGACGCATCTGACGGTGGTGACGAAAACCTGAATTTGTAGTATTTTTAATTATCAAATACATTGAATCAAACAATTACTGTGTTAAAACAACCACAACAGGCAGTGAGTATGTTATTGTTTATAAAGCTTTTATTCAAGAGTCACATTTAAGTATTTTGATATATTATTGGAACACAAAATCTTGATGTGGTGATATCTGACGGTGTTGACACATTTGGCATTTCTTTCACAAAACAAATGGAGTTCATGTAGTAGCCATTTTATTTTTTCTGTTGATACTAGATGCTAATGGAACCTGCTTCAGGAGAATAAAATGATCTAAATATATCAAATAATTTCCTCAGAAAATGGAAGATGGTGTTGACGTATCATGGTTGTGACACATGAAATATTAACATTAGGATTTAAAATATTCTAAAACTATAAAACTGACCAGAGTCTGTCTGACAGTGATGTAGTCTGCAGAGGAGGACTGTGGCAAGGGGTCCTTTAGAGTGACAGCTGCCCCTGATATTCATTGATTTTATTACATTTGAATGAATGTCTGACAGTGTTGACAAAAAGTGGGGACAAAACTTTAAAACCTTATGAAACATGCATGTGTCACTGAAAAACAACCTTGCGTTGATATGAGATATTATTAAGTGTTGGTTTTGATAAAACAAGCTCTTTTTTTAAAAGTTTTCAATTGCTGGACATGTTTTGTCCCATGTTTCAAGAATGACTGAAAGACATTCATGGAACCTCCATACAAGGTTTAAAAACTAGTTCAAATGTGGTCAAATGGATATATTTTTACCATCATTTAAGATTAATTTAGAGATCATTTATACTGATATAATCATATCATTTATAGATGAAGCCTCATGAAGCTTTAAGCTTTTCAGCCAAGTGGTTCACAAAAGTGTTAATTTCTAGAGGCTTAATTTGCTCACAATACCACCTGGTGGCCAAAGAGTGTAAAACAAGCAGATATATTACAGACAGTTGGATAGTCAAGGGGTCAGAAAGTAAAAGTCCTGCTATATATTTGTTCCACCCATGAACTCAGCAGCTGATTTCACTGATGAGATAATTAAGTGACTAATTAAATGATGATTGTGCATTAGTGATGAACACCTGCTGTTATTAAGAATTACAGAGGATCAGATGTTGACGTTTTACTTGTTAAAATGATGTCACCATCACGGAGATCAGTGTTTGCTTTAGTTGGGCTCTTGACCATTGACTCTTGTGTTAGAGCTCTCTTTGTAGCAATGCATGTGGTGTTGTGAAGCAGAGAGATCAATGCTCTACAGTGATTAGATAGTCACCATGAGCTGTTATGATTATCTCCAAAACTACATTTTTAATTGTTTCTTTTAGGTTTTACATAATCAGCTCTAAAACACTATGGCATTCAAGCAAAGTGTTTCTCTAATAGTGGATGTGAATGAGTTTTAAATATATGTAATGCATATAACAATTTGACATCCAGTTCATTTTAGACACACACAGACATCAAGAACCAACATATAAATCTCAACAGTGGTAATTTTTTCCCCTTGACTTGTCAAATGTAGTTAACAAACCAAAGACAAAAAAGCTAAAACCAGAGAGATTTAAACCAAGAACATTCATACTTCAAAAGCATAAGATAATCTGCTACTTCAAGGTTTGAATCAGCATTGCACAAATGTTTGCTGTTTTTGCAATTAATTAGAAGCAAATTTATTTGATTACCTCCATTATTAGGTTGTGGCTAATGCTCAATCCTCATTTAATTAGTCACTTAATTATATCATTAACTTTAACTCTTTGAGGACTTGGGATTTGACTTGAGACTTGCTTGTGACTTGAAAGGAATGACTTGGTTCCTCCTCTGGTGAAATCAGCTGCTGAGTTCATGGGTGGAATAAACATATGGCAGGACTTTTACTCTTTTGCCCCTGGACTTTCCACCTCTGGTTATTTTATCATTTAATTAAACACTTTTTCAGTGAAGATTTTTTTATTTTCATGATTTTTGGACAGTGTCTGTGAGTTGCTTTGCAATTATAATTGGAAATTACATTGAAAAAAAACATTAGTTTAAGTTTTGCCCTTCTCTCCAGTCAGTACATTTCCGATCCCATCTGATGACTGAGCAGGCCACACATGCGTCCAGTTATCTTCAGTATCTTCCTGAGAAAATGGCTCTTCTAGAGATGGAGGTGTCAGAATTAAAGCAGCTAATCCTGAGCCGCCCAGGTGAATTTACTTCAATAATATTAAGGCTGAAGTTAAGGATTTGCATAACGTCAACATGAAACTTAAGGCTGAAATGTCAAAAATGAAAAAGGACTCAATACAGAGAGAAAGAAAGTTCACAAAAAACATCCACGAGTTATAAGAAAAGCTGAAAAAAACAGACTGCAATGTGTTTACAGCTGAAAAACAGGGAAAGTGAATCTCCCAACAACAACTGCACTGAGAGTAGTTCACAACTCCATCATGAAGTGACGTCACACAGCTCCAGACACAGTGAATGGCCATGTGAAGAAGCGCACTCACACACCGCCACCGTCCCACAGAACACCAGTGACTCAGGCCTCTGTAGTTCTTCTGATGGACTCAATCGGAAAGAACATTGAACCCAAGAAACTCTTCCCCAGACAGTGGGTTCTAGTGCTCCACTGCATAAGCACAAAACGTGTTCATGAACTGCTCACTAGTGATGATCTCGGCAGCCCGCAACGTATTATCATTCATACAGGTACGAATGACCTCCAGCGTTTAAATGAAGTTACAGCCAAGGCAATGCATGATATGGCAGAGAAAGCCTCACAGACATTCCCCAGTTCACGTGTACTGGTCTAACAGATCTCTCTTGTGCAAAATAATACAGTTCAGTTAAATATTTACTCTCCTTATAGATAACATTTGCTGTTAACAAGCAGAATCACTGAATGAAAGAGAAACAAGAACTACAACTAACTTCAACCACAGTCTTAGATGAACTCAACTGAAATACAAGACATCTCTGAAGATCTGATTAAACAACTCCACAAACAACATTACAATTTTACTTTATTTAGAAAGTAATGATTATTGATGGCGATATGCAATTTTAAACTCAGCTACTTGATTATAATGTTTACTTCAGAGTAACCCTATTTTATGTTATGTGCTGAACCTTATGTTGTGCAAGTTCAGTTTTCCAATAATTCAAGCTCAGCAGGATGTAAAATTAAAATCAATTAAATGTAAGCAAAATAGCATCCGCCTTTTTGGAGAGAAATGTGCATTTGAGTATAGTACAGCACATCAGTCTGTAGTTCATCACCTCATAGTGACACTCAGCCCAAATAATACTCACATAGAAAGGTCAGAATGGACTTTGTGGAATAAGTGCACATACAGAAGTAACAAGTTTATTTTTAATGCTTCTCTATGGTGTTTAAAAAATGTATGTATGATTTTAAAAACTTCAGTAGTTGTTTTGGAAGATTTGAAAGCAAATTCACAAAAATCCACAATAAAAACAATAATTATTTTACTGATATTCATCAGTATGTAAAGAAAGTGGCATAATAAGCTTTGCTGTTTGTCACTATTCAAGAAAAAAAAACTTTTCATGCTGTATATTTTTACAGAATTGTTTTAATTAAAATAGATGCAGATATTATTATTATAAGACCAATAACAAATATTGTATTTTTTTACAGCTGAGTTTGGACCCTGGCTAAAATGAAGTTTCTGCAAAATAAAGGGGGGAGGGGAGATTTCTTGAACCCATCATTTTTGTTGTGAAGCTGTATAGTTCATCACGTTGGCATTCTTGACAGTCAGCAATATGTAAATTCTAGGGGACATTCTCTATATTAAACCCTCCACTCATTCTCACAAAGTCCACAGCTGAAGAGAAGTGATCATGGAACTAGTGAGTGTTTATAAAAATGACGACCTCGAGACGAGCAGCAAGTACAGTGAGAGGGGACTGGACAGAGATACTTATGCAAACAAGGACCAGAAACTCAGCTTCAATGAATCAAGAGCTCTAAACCACAGTAAGACATGTAGTGTGATGAAGTCAAATGCATATGTCATATGGATATATGATTTTTACAAGTGCACTTTTAATAGTGAACATATTCCTTAAAGACTTTCTATTTCAAAAAGAAAATTGATTGTGATTTTAATTTTAATTTTGTTGTTTTCTTGTTTGGCAGGAGGTTTGTCAGTAGGTAATAAGTGTGTTGTGTTGAGCACAGTGTGCTTTGGTCTCATGTGCATTTTCTTGGCGTCTGCCATTGTAGTACTGCATATCAAGCTCATGGCAGAGAGAGAAGTACAAGCTACACACATGTTACAGTCCAGTTCAAGAGATCAAATGGAGAAAGACCAGTTACAGAACAGCTTCAACTCTTTGAGTCAGAAGAACCTGGAGCTGGAGATGAGAGTCAGAGATCTCACTGCTGAGAAAAGCCAGTTACAGAGCAACTTCAATTATTTGAGTCAGAAGAACCTGGAGCTAGAGACCAAAGTCAGTGATCTCACTGCTGAGAAAAGCCAGTTACAGAGCAACTTCAACCCTTTGAGTCAAACGAAACTGGAGCTAGAGAACAGAGTCAAAGATCTTGCTACAGAGAAAAGCCAGATACAGAGCAACTTCAATGCATTAAGTCAGATGAAACTGGAGCTGGAGACTAGAGTCAAAGATCTCGTTACAGAGAAAAGCCAGTTGGAGACCAGAGTCAATGATCTCATTACTGAGAAAAGCCAGTTACAGAGCAACTTCAGTTCTTTGAGTCAGAATAAACTGGAGCTGGAGACCAGAGTCAACAATCTCACTGCTGAGAAAAGCCAGATACAGAGCAACTTCAATGCATTAAGTCAGATGAAACTGGAGCTGGAGACTAGAGTCAAAGATCTCGTTACTGAGAAAAGCCAGTTACAGAGCAACTTCAGCTCTTTGAGTCAGAAGAAACTGGAGCTGGAGACCAGAGTCAACAATCTCACTGCTGAGAAAAGCCAGTTACAGAGCAACGTCAGCTCTTTGAGTCAGAAGAAACTGGAGCTGGAGACCAGAGTCAACAATCTCACTGCTGAGAAAAGCCAGTTACAGAGCAACTTCAACTCTTTGAGTCAAGAGAAACTGGAGCTGGAGACCAGAGTCAACAATCTCACTGCTGAGAAAAGCCAGTTACAGAGCAACTTCAACTCTTTGAGTCAGAAGAAACTGGAGCTGGAGACCAGAGTCAACAATATCACTGCTGAGAAAAGCCAGTTACAGAGCAACTTCAACTCTTTGAGTCAGAAGAAACTGGAGCTGCAGACCAGAGTCAACAATATCACTGCTGAGAAAAGCCAGTTACAGAGGAACTTCATTTCTTTGAGTCAGAAGAAACTGGAGCTGGAGACCAGAGTCAGAGATCTCACTGCTGAGAAAAGCCAGTTACAGAGCAACTTCAGCTCTTTGAGTCAGAAGAAACTGGAGCTGGAGACCAGAGTCAACAATCTCACTGCTGAGAAAAGCCAGTTACAGAGCAACTTCAGCTCTTTGAGTCAGAAGAAACTGGAGCTGGAGACCAGAGTCAACAATCTCACTGCTGAGAAAAGCCAGTTACAGAGCAACTTCAGCTCTTTGAGTCAGAAGAAACTGGAGCTGGAGACCAGAGTCAACAATCTCACTTCTGAGAAAAGCCAGTTACAGAGCAACTTCAGCTCTTTGAGTCAGAAGAAACTGGAGCTGGAGACCAGAGTCAACAATCTCACTGCTGAGAAAAGCCAGTTACAGAGCAACGTCAGCTCTTTGAGTCAGAAGAAACTGGAGCTGGAGACCAGAGTCAACAATCTCACTGCTGAGAAAAGCCAGTTACAGAGCAACTTCAGCTCTTTGAGTCAGAAGAAACTGGAGCTGGAGACCAGAGTCAACAATCTCACTGCTGAGAAAAGCCAGTTACAGAGCAACTTCAGCTCTTTGAGTCAGAAGAAACTGGAGCTGGAGACCAGAGTCAACAATCTCACTGCTGAGAAAAGCCAGTTACAGAGCAACTTCAGCTCTTTGAGTCAGAAGAAACTGGAGCTGGAGACCAGAGTCAACAATCTCACTTCTGAGAAAAGCCAGTTACAGAGCAACTTCAGCTCTTTGAGTCAGAAGAAACTGGAGCTGGAGACCAGAGTCAACAATCTCACTGCTGAGAAAAGCCAGTTACAGAGCAACTTCAGCTCTTTGAGTCAGAAGAAACTGGAGCTGGAGACCAGAGTCAACAATCTCACTGCTGAGAAAAGCCAGTTACAGAGCAACTTCAGCTCTTTGAGTCAGAAGAAACTGGAGCTGGAGACCAGAGTCAACAATCTCACTGCTGAGAAAAGCCAGTTACAGAGCAACTTCAGCTCTTTGAGTCAGAAGAAACTGGAGCTGGAGACCAGAGTCAACAATCTCACTGCTGAGAAAAGCCAGTTACAGAGCAACTTCAGCTCTTTGAGTCAGAAGAAACTGGAGCTGGAGACCAGAGTCAACAATCTCACTGCTGAGAAAAGCCAGTTACAGAGCAACTTCAGCTCTTTGAGTCAGAAGAAACTGGAGCTGGAGACCAGAGTCAACAATCTCACTGCTGAGAAAAGCCAGTTACAGAAGAACTTCAACTCTTTGAGTCAAGAGAAAACTGAGTTAGAAAGCAGAGTCACGTCTCCGAGTGAGGAGCTGATGACAGAAGCATCTAAAAGAGGTCAGTACAGACATTTTTGTTTCTTTTTTTTTGTGTGTGTGTTTTATGTACACATTTTAAAAAGTGCATGTTTTTGTGTGGTTCAGGTCGTTTTTTCATGTCCAATGAGGAGATGAGCTGGTCTGACAGCAGGCAGTACTGCAGGGATCATGGAGGTGATCTGGTCATTATCAACACTGAAGACAAGCAGGTGAGTTTGTGTGAGTGTCTGTTAATGAATGAGAGGAATCACATTTATTCCTTGTTATTCCTATCCACACACAGAGGTTCATCTCTTCATTCAGCAAGGAGAGAGTGTGGATTGGTTTGTCTGACAGAGAGAACGAAGGCAACATGAAATGGGTGGATAATTCACCACTTAATAGAGGGTAAGAGCTAAACATTAACCTCCAGAAAACAGACAAAGACAAAACTCTTCCACAATCACAACAAAAACCACTTCAAATACTGTCATTTCTATTAAGAAAACTCCTCTCTTATTCTTTTTCCACATTTTCACTTGTGCTAAAGCTTTTGTACACTTTAGGTTATTCTCAAAACATTCTGCTATACTGTGAGTATTGTTGATTTATAAATGTGTGCTCCTGAAAAACTGAACATCTGATACATGCTGTATAGGTTTTGGCTCAGTGGTGAGCCGAATGACCAAGGTGGAAGTGAAGACTGTATTGAACTGATGCCTTCAAATCCCATCCTGAACAACTGGAATGATTTCCCATGCTCGGCGAAGAAAAAAGGGTTTTGTGAGAGATAGGGTTCATCCCATTGTTGTGGTTTTGCTTCTATGTATAATATAACAATACATTAAAACAGAAGAATGAACAGGCTGTTATGAAAGATTGTTAAACACATTACTCCAAAAAAATAAATAAAACACATAAAAAATCAGCGTATAAATCTCAATAACGGTGACAATCAACAAAATGAATAAACAGATCAATTCTGAACCTCACAAAACATGATACTAAGCCTCAACACAAAAACAAAAGCAAACATAAAAATAGTAAGAATTAAAGAAATTAAGAGGACAATACAGTGGCATAATTTATTCATGCCGCAATGCATGCTGAGAGTTATGGAAGAGTTTTGTATTGTGCTGGTTACCAGCATGCATTGCAGCATGAAGCTGTTGATTGTCACCATTGTCATATGCTGAATCTTGATGTCTCACTTGTTGTTTAAAGCATGCATAAAAAAAATCATTTGTATTTTCTGATTGTCCTGGCACTAATATCATGCACCACTGGGATGCCATAATAAAAAAATATGTCAGAACATTAGTTTATAATTACATAAATTAGTTCAGTGCAAGGTTATTATAGTTTTGAATTTTTTAATTAATTTTTTAATATCGTTTTCAAATTTGCTTTTGAGTTCAGTTTAGTTTTTATTAGGTTCATTAATATTTTTGTTAGTTTTAGTTTAGTTTTTATTTTGTGAACATATTTTTATTTAGTTTTTCTATAGTTTAGTTTCAGTTTTAAATAAAGTTCAGAAGAATCAACAGATCACTTCCAAAGTGAAGGCCAAAGAAATAGGTAGGCATAATTTTTTTTCTGTTAAGAATCATGTTTCTCTGCATGCCTGTTTTTCTTCAAAGCACCAACTTGCCTAATGTTGGTTTGATTGCTTGTGTTACATGAGAAAATAAATAATGTTGCCTACCTGATGTTGTAGATTAACCCTCTGGGGTCTGAGGGTGTTTTTTGGGACCCTGGAGAAGTTTTGACACACCCTGACATTTGCGTTTTTTTTCAGTATCTTAAAAAAAAAAATATATTAATGTATAAAGTCTGATAACACTGTATTCAGCACAATCTGGGCTACAATAATATGCGAGCAGCATAAAAGTAAATATTTGTGTTTTTGAGAAAACAATATTGATATGTGGTTAGTGAAAAACATTTTTAAGTCAATAAAATTAGGCCATAAAACACAAACAGAATATTTGTTCAAAATACTTTTGAGAACTGGATGAGGTAGAGTTTTTTGCTACAAAATGATGTGAAAATTATCCTGTTCACTCCTTCACAGAAAACAATATATTGATTTAACATTTGTAAAGCATAATTTCTGATAGAATGCCCGTATGCAAGGGAGTGACACTGGCCATGAATATTTCATGATTCATACCTGAGAGACAAAGGACCTCCCATAATGGGCCATCAATATGAATATGACTGAGCCAAGGCAGGAAAAAAGAGGGTTTCACTTTATTTTGATGGTCCCTTTAACACATTCTGTTGACTGTAAGTAATGTTGCATGTACATATCTACTAACTCTCATTAGAGTGTTAGCAGAGTATTAGTAGACTGGTAGGGTTAGGGTTAGAATAAGTTGACGTACTTGCAAAGTTACTAAGAGTCAGTAAAGTGTCTGTTGGGAGACCATCACAATAAAGAGTCAGCAGATATGAAGTAGACAGTCTACTAATACTCTAATGAGAGTTTGTTGACATGTAGTTGCAATATTACTTAGGGTCAACAGAATGTTTAAAAGGGACCATCAAAATAAAGTGTTACCAAAAAGAGTGTGAGGAGAGTACAATAATGTGGGTTTTTGATTATTATTTGTATTCTATTTGCAATACAGTATAATAAAAATATACACATTGAAGGTCAAGGACACATGATTGAACATACTTATCTGAACACTGAGACTTGAAGAGTAACACACCTTTGTGCCAAACATTCATCCATAGTTTCACCAATCTATTTACCCCCACCACAAACAGCTTTATGATATAATTATTTTTTTAATTATTTAAAACAACCCAAACACAACTATATACACACAGAATGCTGCATTCTATAAATTCGCAAGGGAGAAAAGTTTCAATAATAAATCAACTCCACAGAGGAGGATGTTCCAGTTAAGTCCATTGCAAGTGTTCTCCTTTTGTTGGCCCCTTGTGCAATGTGAGCAATGACAAGTCAGTGAGACGGAGGGAAGTTAATGAAGGAAGGGCATTAGAAAAAACAACAACAACAACATACTGGAATGCAGCCATAGCTTCACAGCGAAATTGTGTCAGTCAGTGTGTTAGGAGAGTTAAAATACATCCGTGCTAAACTTATAATTAGCCTCCAACTCACACACCGGCGAGTAAAATCTGAGAGTTTATTAGCCATTGGCTAATATTAGACATTATTTAGTCGCCCAGAGTGAAGATTAGCCGCATATGCAAGTGATTTACTTACAATGTAGAGGGTTGCATTTAAAATCTTAGGTAAAGTATTATCTTTAATGTTCTTACGGTATGAAGAGTAAAAGTAAAGGCTAGACTCGGAGCGTACTATGAAGGTCACGTCGGCTGCATCCGTCGAAGGACCCGTCCTCTGAAGGATGCGGTCTTTGAATTGGGATGCAGCTATTGAGGGCGCTGTGAGGTTACACATTTAGCTCACTGTGACCTCACATCGTGACCACATCACGAATATCCTGGGAGATCAAATTGTTGACTGGGAATGAAACTACGTGAATGATTCATTCCTCAACAAAACTCTATAGTATTTATAATTATAGTCTATTAATTAGCCGAAATAAAATTAAATATGTTCAATTTTACTTTTAAACTGCATTAAAAATTCCAGTCAGTACAATCAACGTTTTATTGGCACATTGAGCATTTACAATAGGCTGTTATTTACAAAACTATTCAGAACGTTAAGCAAAGAGATCGAAATGAAGGGAAAAAACTAATATAAATGAATGTAAAAATATAACCAATAATAGGCTAATAATAATAATAATAATAAATATAGCTGCAAGCAGCAATTGCAGGGCCAAGCATATCAGCGGCAAAACGAGGAGCTAAGCATAGCATGGAGAATCAGACCAACTGCAGAAATGAGTAATTGAAGCCATTTTAAGATTATTGTAGTCCAAATGGCTGAAAAATCATTTAAAACTATCAGTAATATGATTGAATCACTTTTCGCTTTTGACCAACAGGTGGCACCGTTGTCAAATCGATGAGGTGTGTTTTGTGTGAGGTGACAATAGTACACACAAAGATTGGTGTCAATATACCAAAGCATTGCAAAGATACGGCCTCAAGTGTCACTTTGGCATCATGTCTCAAATTCGTTGCTGTGGTATGTGAAAACGGTTTTGTCTATCAACACGAAATCCATAACTTTTTGTCAGCATGGTCTGAAGATGATATGATTCGAATTTTGGTGAAAATCGGACCAACGGTCTATGAGGAGTTTGAAAAAGTAGATTTTCAACAGAAATCAAAATGGCGGACAGGAAGTTCGACTTACTATGACATGATTGGTATGTGTGTTGTCAGCATGACCCAAGGAATAATGGTTAGTGTGGTATTCGAGAACGCTGGGACGAATCGACTTGAATTCCATAACTTTTTGCCTCCTTGGTCTGTAGATGATCTGAGCCAATTTTGGTGAGAATTCGACGAATCGTCTAGGACGAGTTCGACAAAGTAGGTTTTCCGAACAATTGAAGATAGCGAAAAAACTAAACCTTTCGATTACAATATATGGTGAATTATTGAATATTGAATATTGCTGAGTTTTGGTCTTGTTTGTCAAGAGGAAGTAGATGTTTGGTGTTGATCACAGTGGGTCTTGGGCTCATTTGTGTTCTTCTGCTGATCTTCATCATACTGCAGCAGATCACCGTCACAGCAGAGAGAGACCTGATAAAGAGTTACAAGAACACAGTTGAAGAGTTCAATCAAACTATCAACAGCTTACAGGAGAATTACACTGATATAATGACTGAAAAACATCAACTGCAGAACCACTTCAGCTCTTTGAGTCAGAAGAACCTGGAGCTGGAGACCAGAGTCAGAGATCTCACTGCTGAGAAAGACCAGTTACAGAGAAATTTTGAAGTGGAGATAGTGTAACTGGTCTGTTTTTGCCCACTGTTACTCTTCTGTGTTGTGTACAAGAAGACCAGGTCACTTGCCACTGCCATTCCCTGGAGCAAGTTTATACATTAAAATATTATATATATATATATATATATATATATTATTTTATAATTTTTTAACATTTTAAGTGAACCTTACTAAAATAACATAATAAAATAATGAAAAAAAAACTGTCATGACCCCTTTAATTAAGCATGTGTTTAATAGCTTTAAACATGAAGGCATGGTCTCACAGTCCCTGTTTACGTCTGTTTTCTCTCAATCTCTGAGTGTGACATCGATGCAAAACATCAATGTCATGACAATACACAGGTCCAGTTTTTAGCCAGTTTTAGGCAAAGTCCACCTGTGACTGGTCACAGATTCCTTCTTTGTCTACATGAATGTAAAATATACATTAAATCTAAGTGTGAGTCTACAGAGAGTTAAAATATGGGAGAAAAGTCTAGATTTCCCTGTGTCTGATAATGAAACCACTTCCTGTGTAAGTTTAGCACTATTTAAAAAACAAGGTACACTTAAGAGACCACAGTCCATCTGTGCACATATACTGCAAGACATAAGAAAAAAATAATGGAATCTGAGAACATTTATGTACACGGAAATGTTAATAACAGATCTGGACTTCAAACGCAGAGTGATGGAAACGCTCAAAAGTGCCGTAAGCAGAAAGTTTAATTTGAAGCAGAGACAGTGGTGCTAATGGTTGAGAAACTGAAAATTGTTAGATAAAATTGAAATAGCAGTTTTCTAGAAACAATGTGTCAGTGTTTCTGCTTTTATATTACATGTATTAACAAAAACATTTCTTGGTTGCATAATTTACTGTATAGCATTTCTAGAAGCGTTGTTGTTGTTGTAAAAGAGCATACTTTTAAAAGCCCTGTCAGTTACCGGGCAATTTGAAATGTTAACAATCATAATAATATATATGTAAAAAAAGGGAGTGAATAGTTATTAATTGATATTTGTGTGTTTTGGTCATGTTTGTCAGGAGGAAGTAGGTGTTTGGTGTTGATCACAGTGTTTTTCGAGATTATTTGTGTTATTCTGCTGATCAACAACATATTGCTGCACATCACCATCACAGCAGAGAGAGACCTGATAAAGAGTTACAAGAACACAGTTGAAGAGTTCAATCAAACTATCAACCGCTTACAGGAGAATTACACTGATATAATGACTGAAAAACATCAACTGCAGAACAACTTCAGCTCTTTGAGTCAGAAGAAACTGGAGAACAGAGTCAGAGATCTCACTGCTGAGAAAGATCAGTTACAGACAGATTTTGCCTCTTTGAATAAGAAGGGCCCAGTTTGTTTTTTCATGTCCAGTGAGTTGAAGAGCTGGTCTGACAGCAGGCAGTACTGCAGAGATCATGGAGCTGATCTGATCATTATCAACACTGAAGAGAAGCAGGTGAGTTTGTTTCTGTAGAAAAAAAACAAGTCGTGGCCTAATGGTTAGAGAGTCGGACTCGTAATCCAAAGGTTGCGGGTTCGAGTCTCAGACCGGCAGGAATTGTAGGTGGGGGGAGTGAATGTCCAGCGCTCTCTCCACCCTCAATACCACCCACAATCTCCACCCTTGAGCAAGGCACCGAACCCCCAACTGCTCCCCGGGCGCTGCAGCATAAATGGCTCACTGCTCCGGGTGTGTGTTCACGGTGTGTGTGTGTTCACTGCTGTGTGTGTGCACGATGGATGGGTTAAATGCAGAGCACGAATTCCGAGTATGGGTCACCATACCTGGCTGAATGTCACTTCACTTGTTTGAGTGTCTGTAAATTAATGAAAGGAATCACATTTTCCCCTCTGTTTTTGTTCACACAGAGGTTCATATCTTCATTAGTCAAGGAGAGAGTGTGGATTGGTTTGTCTGACACAGAGAAGGAGGGCGTCATGAGATGGGTGGATAATTCAACACTGAAACAAGGGTAAATGTCAAACATCACTGTGTATTCATTTGTTTTAGTCTATTTGATTCTCATTACAACCTTTACAACCTTCAGAATACATCTGATTAAAAACCCCCCCCACAAACACCACAACCAATGACACTTTAAATACTGTCATTTATATTAAGAAAACTCTTCCTCTCTTATTCTTTTCCGCACTTTCACTTCTGCTCAAGCTTCTGTGCTTTAGTTTATTCTGCAAACATGCTGTTACACTGGGAGTATTGTTGATTCATAAATTTGTGCTCCTGAAAAACTGAACGTGTGATGTTGTTCAGGTTTTGGCTCAAAGGTGAGCCGAATAACCAAGGTGGAATAGAAGACTGTATTGAACTGATGCCTTCAAATCCCGTCCTGAACAACTGGAATGATCTGGCATGCTCAAAGATGAAAAAAGGGTTTTGTGAGAAATAGGAATAGCATCCCGTCTTCTTGTGGTTTTGCTTCTATTATCTACATAATATAATCATTCTTATTGTGAATCCATAATTTCTGATTTTCTTTTAAAACAGTCACGTGATATGAAATTTGTTAGAAGGGAAGTATAAAGTTGTCAGTTTTCTTATTGCTTTAATAATCTTCTGTTTCTCATGGGGTGAATTAGAAACCAAACCTCTGATGACTTCATTTGATGGTCTGAAGTGTTGAGGAGACAGTAAACTACAGAAGATTACCCTGATTCACTCTGTTATTCTGATATTGAGTGTCTGTAAAACTGCTTGAGCTGAAATTATTTCTGTTTAAATAAAATGTTCAATTATCATCTTTACCATAGTAAATGTGGCTTTTTTTTTTCTCAAAACTATATATTTTTTTTTTCTTAAATCAGCCCTGTGGATGAAAATCAAAACAGCACTGAGACTGAATAAACTGTTCAGTTTAACACCAAAATGTATATACCATTTCATCCAGTTTTATCTAAATATCCAGTTTTGCACATGTAAAATCATGCAAAACAGTCCATTTCAACTGGTGAAACATAGCTTCAGCGGAAGGATTTAAAATTGATATTGTCACGTGATATTGTATGATTGTATGACATCTTCAGAACTTGCCATAACTTGACGTTTAGAGAAGTTACACAAATTAGGAAAGGCTCTGCTGACATTGTCTTGGCCATTATGGTACCGTGAGTATTGTTAATTGATTAATTGGTGAGCTGAATGCCACAAATAAGGACTGTACTGATATGATAAATGATCTCTCATGCTCAGATTATGTTTCAAACTGCAGGCCAGTTACAGTGATCAAACTACTGAAAAAAATATCAGCTGCAGGGGAACTTTATCTCTTTAAGTCTGAAGAAACTTTAGTTAGAGACCAAATTTAATTACTATAGTTTTTGAGAAATGCCATTTACAGATTAATTTAGTTACCTGGCCCTAAGGGTCTCAGCTGCAAGATTTTACTTACCATTTTAGTTAAAAAACAGTGACACCTACTGAGAAAATGAACATGAATATCCTGTTGTCACCTATTCGTGTTTAATAGCTGTAAACAGGAAGTCTTTATCTTACAATCTCTATTTTCTACTATCATCCTCTCTGTCTCTTAATGCCACAGCGGTGCAGATTAAAATCATCATTAATTTCCATAATAATTCCAGATCCAAAATGAGGACTGTATTGAAATGCAGTTTTGCACATATTGTTCCAACCTGAATGATCTCCTATGCTCCGGTTAGAAAAAAGCAAGCAATAGGGTCATCCTGTCTTGTTATGCCTTTACTTTTATTTTTATGAGTTGGTGTGAAAATGTAAACGTTCCATTATTATTGCTACAATAAACCCACAGCCTCTGTTTCTATTGCATATTTTTCAGATTTGTATATATTATTATTTTTTTATTATGCAAGTAAAGAATGTGACAATGTTTACATGTGTCAAATACAGAATCCCATGGACCAAACATATTACATAATAGTAAGAAACATAGGTTAAGTAAAGAAAGTGACAATATTTACACGTGCACTGTAAAAAGTAAACCAGTGCAATTGTTGCTTTGAGGAGGTATTTCTATCTGATACTACACACAATTCTAGTTTTGTTGTTGTAATCTAGTTCAACCAAGATTATGTAACATAAAACAAAAGGATGTTATTTCAATTAAAATCCGTTATGTTGATCCAACAAATAATTTGGAATAAAGCTCAGAAAAAAACACACTCCAAAAAAAACATACCTGCTCCATGCTGATTAGCGAATTTTAATTAAACAAGAAATTATGATTTGAAGTTATTGTATATTCTAAGTTGTAGCAAAGTGAAAAGCACAATATATGCCAATATGCTACCCCCCCCCCCCCCCCATCCCATCCCCATAAATACAGAATATGCATCCTGTACATAAACGTTTTGAAATTATAAGATATATATTTTCTTTTGGGGGGAGGGGGGGGGGGGGGGATTTCATGCAAAAGCTTTTTTCATAAATTGTTTTTTAAACTTTTCAAAAGTTTCTTGAATAACAGATATACAGTGATCGTACTGAAAACCACTGTGTGTGTGTGTGTGACAAGGCCAATGCATTAAAACCTTTCAGTTTAATCACCATTCTATATTAATGCACTGCTTTAATTGATACGCGCGCACACACACACCACTGGCAAACAGAGATCGGAGATCACTCTGTGCAAAAAGTAATTCAGAAGCTCAAAACCTTCATCAGCACTGCCACACAACTTTTATTAATTGATAGGCTACTGAATCGCTACATTATATTTCTTAGCAATGAGGGAGTAAAATCGCTGTTTTTTATGTAACTAAACTTATTGTTTGTAGAGAGACAGATGCAGACAATTCTCACATCTCTCTCTCTCAAAATGGACATAGCTGTCTGTCATTTAACATTTCTTTTGCAAAACAGTTGACTAATATTAAATGATTTACAGCTTCATCTTACCTCGCTCTCTTTCAATGTTAAACTGACGCTTTGCGCTCAGCATCTGTGAACAGTAAACCCCGCATACTTTGATTTGATTGGCCATCTCAGTCATTTTGACATTGACTAGAGTTGTTGAGGATTTGATTTGAAGAGCCTAGTATATGTGCAGCGGTCACGCGCGCATCTGTAAACTAGCGCAAGTTAATTCTCACATTTTAATAGTATTTATAGCTCCTAAAAGGCTGTGTGACTATGAGAAGTTATTGCATAAAAATGTACATCAGTATGCAGTTTTCCCTGTTGCTCGCACTAACAGATCTCTCTCACACTTATTACAATCCAGTCTGACTTTATTTCTTTCATACGAAACTTCTAATTGAGAATTAACTGAGGTTAAGATTTTGATGTTTTATTGAAAATAATCAAGTTTGAAGTCACCGTTGTGGATAAAGATTTGCTTTAACTGGGCACTTGATCCTTGAGTACATAATATCAGCATTTCTTTGACTGTGGTAGTTGTGAAGGAAACTGTTGCCAGATGATCTTGATTATTTGCTGATGATGACTCAGTTTCCACACAGTGGTCAGATTCATTGATTGAATCAGCAGCTGGATGTGTGTATCACAATTTTTTAATGATGTTGTAAGTATCAGATGTTGACAGTTTCCTCTTTCATTATATAAGTGTTTTCAGCTAGTTTTTTTTTTTTTTTTTTGATTTACACAAAGATCAAAAATCATCGCAAGAGTTTCAACAATGATGACAAACCATTTAATGACTTCAGTAGCTTGCAGTGAGGGGCAGATGAAGCCTCATGAAGCTTTAAGTTTATCAGCCAAGTGTTTTACAAAAGGGTTCATTTCTGGAGGCTTCATTTTAAGGTTAGTAAGATGTTGTAATATTTTTTAAATAGACATCATGCTCACCAAGGTTGCACTTATTTGAACAAAAATACAGTAAAAAGAGCAATATTGTGAAATATAACCATTAAAATGACTATTTTCTATTTTAATATATTTTAAAATGTAATTTAAAATGCCTTTGCGATCAAAGTTGAATCTTCAGCATCATTACTCCAGTGTTCAGTGTCACATGATCCTTCAGAAAAAATTATATCATTTGCTGCTCAATATTGCTGCTTCATATTTGTGTGGAAACCGTGATGCATTTTTCAGAATTAATTTTATACATAGTAACAATGATATGTAATGTAATGATGTGGCAATGTTTTATAAAGATCTACTTATGCTTCTGATGCTTTTGGGAAACGCAGCTCTATTTGAACAAACACTGTGACTGAGCCATGTGTCCGCAGCGAACGCTGTCTGTGATTTACTGGTTTTGTCTTTCAGCATTTGCGTTCCGATCGTGCAGGAGAAATCGCTCTAACACAATTAGACTAACACTTAAAAGCTTATTTATGCACAGAATTTCTTAATAAAATTAGTGATTAAAAAAATGCACTTTAGAATCGATATTTTTATGTGAGGATCGATCCATTCAATACAACATCAGTATCGAAAGTATCGATACTTTAGGATCGATCCGCCCATCCCTATAGCTGAACGCCAGTTAGTAAGCCAAAGATAAACACCTTCATGATTTTCATTCAAGTGACTTAAAAGCAGAAAGTGTAAGCTCATCTGCTGTTTGCAAGCTTATAATTCAGCAATGTGCGAATGCACAAGTGTTTGTTGTGACGCAATTGCTTAAAAGCAAACCACTTGCAGTTATTAAAAGGGCCAAGAGCCCAACTAAAGCAAACACTGATCTCCATGATAGTGGCTTCATTTTAATCAATAAAACATCAACATCTGATCGTCTGTAATTCTCAATAACAGCAGGTGTACGTCACTAATGCACAATCATCATTTAATTAGTCACTTAATTATCTCATTAACTTTAACTATTTAAGGACTTGGGATTTGACTCGAGACTTGTTTGTGACTTGAAAGGAATGACTTGGTTCCTCCTCTGGAGAAATCAGCTGCTGAGTTCATGGGTGGAATAAATATATGGCAGGACGTTTACTTTCATGAAACTTCATTTCACCATCACTAGTTTTTTTCGTGTGAAAATAATTTTTTCATGTCTTAAAATAGCTTGAATGTAACTCTGCATCCTTGCCTCATTTACTATAGGTGGATCTATGAATATGCAAATCAGCCCCGCCTCCACTCAGTCACACAGCAGCCAGCCATGAGCCAGGGCCTCCTGATACACTAACTGAAATGTAGTAACTTTAGACGCGATACAATGGCAATGGTAAGTGGAAATATTGGTTAAATATTAAGCCATATGTGTTTGAACCAGAAATAATCTGGTATGCTCAACATAAGCAAGGAGACTTATGACTAACTTCATGAGGTAACATTATCTGTTTGCACTGGTTCGTACATGGATAATGACTGATAAAACTATGTTTTTACTAGCGGACAACTACAGTGGATACTATAACATTTGTTAAATTTACTTACTTGACGATGTTGTGTCCTAAAAATACCTTGAAGACTCATATGCAGCCAAGTTTGTGATTCCAAATCGCACCCGCAAGCGTACACGTGTGAAGAGCGGACGCCAATGCAGGAGAGGTGGATCTGACTCCGGGCTAATTTTACAATGTTGCCGCGGTTTATTATTCAAGTTAGCAGTTCCAAATACAAATACATAAGTGGTAATAGCACATGACATCATGAAAATAGTTAATAATATTAACAGTTAGCGAAACATCTACAGAAAAATATACGTTAACTGTTACCGGATTAACTTCTCACTAGACCCTCTGCTTTGCAGCACAGTTAATGATTGGCTAAGGATAGGATCCCTTGACGCAATTAGTTAGTGAATTTTCTGACGTAGCAAAAGAGGGCTATTTCAAACTGCGTTTCTGTGACTGCCATTGGGAAACTACAGTTTTAAGGTGAAAATACTCAGCAATGGTGTTAATTAATGGATTAGAGTTAAGAGCAAATTTAACACAGGAGTCAAGGGTCAAGAGCCCAACTAAAGTAAACACTGATCTCCATGATGGTGGCATCATTTTAACCAATAACATCTGTATCCTCAACATCTGATCCTCTGTGATTCTCAATAACAGCAGGTGTTCATCACTACTGGACAATAGTCACTTAGTTATTTCATTAAGTTTAACTCTTTAACTCTTTGAAAGTACCAACTCTGCTCCATTGATTAAAAACTAGGACTGGACACTGGACTCAGATACAACACTGCCTAGAATGCTGAGTAATTAATGAAAATTAAGTTGAAATAAGTTTCAGGAACATCAGTACTGACCTTAAAAAAACGTTCCACTAACATTAAGAAAACTGGACATATAGAACGTTCCCATAACCAAAACCATAACCAATTTTTTATGAACTCAAAATTGTTAGCTGGGCTTATCCGTCTCTCCAGCATCTCTACTTCTAAGCATCTCACAGAAAATGGAGGAACTAGTGTGTGCTGGGACCAAACTCTCCCACTCTTCGCTGCAAGCCCCCAGATATCAACTAAAAAACGGCGGGCCCCCCAACCACCAAAGACTGCAGGCCCAGCTCTCCCTCCTCCCCCCAACCACCAAAAACTGCAGGCCCAGCTCTCCCTCCTCCTCCTGTGAGAGCTCCCCGACGGCTACCACAACACCAGGGCCCAAACCCTCTTCCACCTGGTGTAGGTCAACCAAAAACAACTGATGACAGCTGTCAGTGATATGTGTCGGGTCCCCGCTATATTAACAGCAACATTCACAAATGTTTACAGAACAAGTGGGAACCCAGTGTACCTGTAACCTCCTCTATTTCTGTTTTAACATGTGATAGACAGTCTAAGGCCTTCTCAAGCCGTATGGTTGACCCATCTAACCTGCGGCCTATAATGCATCAATCTAAGATTACTGTAGAGACTAAATGTAATTCCATCAAGTTAGCATTTTTAAACATTCGCTCACTAAAAAAAATAAATCATTTCTGATCAATGATTTAATAACCACAAACAGCCTGGATTTTATGTTTCTAAATGAAACATGGTTAGAAGACAGCTGCAGTGCAACAGTCCCCCATGAAACAGCCCCTCCTAACTTTAATTGTATAAGTGTCTGCAGGACTGTGAGGAGAGGTGGAGGTGTAGCTGCTCTGTTTAAAGATGTTTATCAATGCAAGCAAGTGTCATTTGCTCAGTATATGTCGTTTGAATACCTAATTATTGTGCTGAAAGGAGCTCAACACACTCTGTTTATCATTATTTACAGGCCTCCAAAATATTTTGCAGCCTTTGTTGAAAGGGAAAGGGAAGTGGTGTGTGGCCAAGTATGGTGACCCATACTCGGAATTTGTGCTCTGCATTTAACCCATCCAAGTGTACACACAGTAGTGAACACACACCTGAAGCAGTGAAGAGCTCACTGAACTGTTATCCATAATTTCGTCAGAGTTTGACTGTTTTGCTATTGCAGGGGATTTTAATATTCACATAGATAATGCAGAAATCAAAACTACAAAAGAAATTATAACTGTTTTAAACACTTTTGACCTGAGTCAGCATGTGCATGGACCCACACACAATCGTGGACACACTCTAGAGGTCTAAACATTTCATCCATTGTTATTAAGGATGTAACACTATCTGATCACTTCTGTATTTTCTTTGATATATTGATCTTTCACCACTGAACTCAGTCAGTCCGTGTCGGCAACAACACCTCGAGCACTACAACACTGAGCACAGGTGCCCCACAAGGCTGTATGCTTAGCCCGCTGCTCTTCACACTGCTGACCCACGACTGCACTGCCAAGTTCAGCTCCAACCACATCATCAAGTTTGCTGATGACACAACAGTGGTAGGTCTCATCAGCAACAACGATGAAACGCACTACAGAGAGGAAGTGGCACAGCTGGCTGAATGGTGTGGCACAAACAATCTGTCCCTCAATGTGGAGAAGACAAAGGAGGTTGTGATGGACTTCAGGAGAAACTCCGTTGACCACCCCCCACTGACCATCGACAGCTCGACTGTGGAGAGAGTCAGCAGCACTAAATGCCTGGGGGTGCACATCACAGAGGATCTCACCTGGACCACCAACACCATGTCACTCTCCAAAAAGGCACAACAGCGCCTACACTTTCTCCGCCGGCTGAAAAGAGCAAGTCTCCCTTCACCCATCCTCACCACATTCTACAGAGGCACTATTGAGAGTGTGCTGACCAGCTGCATCACTGTCTGGTACGGGAACTGCAGTGCTGCTGACCGCAAGACCCTCCAGCGGACAGTGAACACAGCTGCAAAGATCATCGGTGCCCCTCTCCCCTCCATCCTGGACATTTTCCTTACACGATGCTCCAGCAAAACCAACAGCATCGTGAAGGACTCCACCCATCCCTCCCACAGTCTCTTCCAGCTCCTACCATCAGGAAGACGGTACTGGAGCATCAGAGCCCGCTCCGCCAGACTGCTCAACAGCTTTTTCCCCCAGGCTGTGAGAGCCCTGAACCCAAACCACCCCGCCCCCCTCTGAAACCCCATGCAAACCCCTACCTCCAGAAACATGGACCACCCCCCACCCCAAACCTTACCACACCAAAGAAAAACTGTATGGAACTTTTATTTATTTATTTTTTAATTTTTTTTTTGTGCAATTCGAAGTGTGCTACACACAGGTGAGTGGGCCTGTACAAACCACATGTAGTAACATCTATGTGCACTATGGACATTTTACACTATGGACACTTTACACTATGTGCACTATGGACACTTACACACACTGCTGCGTGTGCACAATCCCACAAAAGACTCAGCAATATATGTATGTTTACATGCTCATGCACTACAAATCATCCTGCACTGTTCCCCAACCAGCTGCTGACTCAAATGTCTCTCTTTGCACATGTACAGTATTTGTGAAGCATTCGTATAGTTTGTATTTTTTATCTTCTATTTTTTAGTTTGTATAGGGTAATATTTATGTGAAGTATTCGTATAGTTTGTATTTTTTATCCTTTATTCTTTTAGTTTATGTAGCACCGTGGTCCTGCGAGACACGACATTAGACAACTGCAGCTCATCCAGAACGCTGCTGCCAGGATTCTGACTAGAACCAGAAAATCTGAGCATATCACACCAGTCCTCAGGTCCTTACACTGGCTTCCAGTTACATTTAGGATTGATTTTAAAGTACTTTTACTCGTTTATAAGTCACCCAATGGCCTCGGAACGAAATACATATGCTCACTGAATATAAACCGAACAGACCACTCAGATCATTAGGATCAAGTCAGTTAGAAACACCAAGGGTTCACACAAAACAAGGGGAGTCTGCTTTCAGCTATTATGCCGCCCGCAGTTGGAACCAGCTTCCAGAAGAGATCAGATGTGCTAAAACATTAGCCACATTTAAATCCAGACTCAAAACTCATCTGTTTAACTGTGCATTTGTTGAATGAGCACTGTGCTACGTCCGAACCGACTGCACTGTCTGCACTGTATTTTATGTAATCATTTTCTATTCTTAACTGTTTTAAATTCATTTCTATTTCATTTTAAAATTCCTTGTTTTTATTATTATTTTTTTAATTCCCTGTTTGTATTGCTGTGATTATTATTTTTAATGACTATTTCACTTTCTTTTATGTAAAGCACTTTGAATTACTGTGTATGAAATGTTCTATATAAATAAACTTGCCTTGCCTAGTGCACCCTTATCTATTTACGGAAGAAACTGGCGTTGGAGACCAGAATCAATGACTATAATTGTTGAGAAATGCCAGTAACAGAACTGTTTTGAGTTTCCTGGCCATGAAGTAGGATCTGCTTATCATCTGTCATTCAAATTCAACTCCAGTTATTTATTTACACCATCTTAGTTAAAATTGCACAACAGTGACACCTATTGAGAAAATATGAATATCGTGTTGTCAGCCATTTGTGTTTAATAGCTGTAAACAGGATGCCATCATCCCACAATCTCTATTTTCTATCATCATCCTCTCTGTCTCTTAATGGCACAGTGGTGCAGATTAAACACATTATTTATTCCTATAATAAAACGTTCTGGTCCCTTGTCATCAGTATATAGGCTGTTACGCATCTTTCAGGGTATTTGAGTCCGTTTTTATAGGCACAGGTTCCTTTTGTTGGATATTATAGCTGCTAACATGATCACAGGGAAAAACTCCACATTACTTTGACAACATATATTTAATCATACAGTTATATGAGTATACAGAGAGTTTTAGAATGAGAATGAATGTCTCAATTTTTCTGAGTATGAACTAATGAAACCACTTCCTGTGAAGGGTTTGCTCTATTTAAAAACACGCTACACATTATAAAGACCACACCTCATCTGTGAACACATACTGTACTCTACTGTAAGTAACAGCAAATAATGGAATCAGGGACCTTTTATGTATGCAGAAATATTAATAACAGATCTGGACCTCGAACACAGAGTCACTGTCAGGATGAAGGAAAAGCTCGAAAGCAAAGTAAGCAGAAAGTTTAGTTTGAAGTAAGGGTGGTTTCGCAGATAGTTTAGCTAATGTTTGAGGGGATGAGAAATGTTTTTTTAAAAATCAATCATTGTTTTCTTGGAAACCGTTATTTTTTTCTGTTTACATTTTCAACATTTTTTGTTTTTGTTTTCATATTTTAGTGTGTAAGGTACGTTTTATGTTTACAAAGGACATACTCTTTAAAAATAGTTTACCCAGGTAGATTACATACAAAGGTTGATTTGAAATGTTATATCTAATAATATATATTAAATTGCCGAAATATTTGTGTGTTTTGTGTCGTGTTTGTCAGGAGGAAGTAGATGTTTGGTGTTGATCACAGTGGGTCTCGGGCTCATTTGTGTTCTTCTGCTGGTCTTCATGATACTGCAGCACATCACCGTCACAGCAGAGAGAGACCTGATAAAGAGTTACAAGAACACAGCTGAAGAGTTCAATCAAACGATCAACAGTTTACAGCACAATTACACTGATATAATGACTGAAAAACACCAACTGCAGAACAAATTCAGCTCTTTGAGTCAGAAGAAACTGGAGCTGGAGACCAGAGTCAGAGATCTCACTGCTGAGAAAGATCAGTTACAGATCAACTTCAACTCTTCGAGTCAGAAGAAACTGGAATTAGAAAGCAGAATCACATCTTTAAATGATGAGCTGAAGAAAGAAGAATCTAAACGGAGTGAGTAGAAATCTGGTTGTTTCTTTACATCTCTTTATCTTTACACAAAAAGTTTAAAAATATTCTTTTGGTTAGGAAATCTGTGTGGTCCAGTTTGTTATTTTATATCCAGTGAGTTGAAGAGCTGGTCTGACAGCAGGCAGTACTGCAGAGATCATGGAGCTGATCTGATCATTATCAACACTGAAGAGAAGCAGGTGAGTTTGTGTGAGTGTCTGTTAATGAATGAGAGGAATCACTTATTCCTGTTTTTATTCACACACAGAGACTCATATCTTCATTAGTCAAGGAGAGAGTGTGGATCGGTTTGTCTGACACAGAGAACGAGGGCAACATGACATGGGTGGATAATTCAACACTGAATCAAGGGTAAGTGCTAAAATACCTAAAGAAAACCACTGTGGATATAATTGTTTTAGGGGTTTTTTTTTCTTAATGATAATGAGATCATCACAACCTCTAGAAAATAGCTGAAGACACAACTTTTCCAGAAACACCACAATCACAGATTTTTTGCAAAATAAATCTTTCCTTTACTTTGATTTACCTTCACTTTTGCTGTAGCTACTGTACTAAGTTTATTTTGATGCATGTTATTCAGGTTTTGGTTTGAAGAAGGGCCAAATAATGCAGGTGGAAATGAAGACTGTATTGAACTGATACCTTCAGAGACCATCCTGAACTGGAATGATCTGCCATGCTCAGAGAACAGAAAAGGGATTTGTGAGAAATAAGGTTCATCCCATATTGTGTTTTTAATTGCATTGTTTCATGGAATCACTGGTGAATTGTGATAGGCTATGTTTCTGACTCATGTCTTATAAAACAGTCCGCTACTTTAAAGTTATATAAACTGCTTTCATGTTATCAATTTAGTTTTATGGTTTTCTTTAACATACAAGTGTAAAGTGTCCCAGATTGCCCTATTTCATCCTATTATTCTGACACTGGTGTCTGAATAAAATGGTCAGTAACCATTATTACTATAGTAAACGGACAGCAGTTCCTCTGGCCCAGAGAAGAGATATATTCCACTAAAGCAGGAGTCAAACTCACTTCCTGGAGGGCCGCAGACCTGCAGAGTTTAGTTCCAACCTTGCTCCAACATACATACCATGTAGTTTTCAAATAAGCCCGAAGGACTTGAGTTGCTTGATCAGGGGGCTGTTCCATAAAAGACGCTAAGAAAAGCGGGGATTAAAGTCCAAAACCTGACTTGAAATAACCTAACAAATCAATCGGGACTAAAGCGGTTCCATAAACGGCAATTCAAGTTCACGCAATCTGACTAATGCTATCCAGGTTGAGTGAGTCAGGATAATGTGACGTACACGCTTATTCTGAAGCAGCCCTTAATGTCGATCATGGATCAAATCGATCCACCATAGCAAACAGCGAATATTTGTGCTGTTTAACGCATTTGAAACATTGTGTTTTCCTCAGTGCATAACTGATACGTCACAGGTATATTTTTTACATCTGTAAATGTCAGAAAGCCATGCAAATATATCCATTTAGCTGTCAGGAGTGGGCGAGGCTTATGCGAGAGAACGAGCGCTGCGGCGCGCATGCGCGCTACACAGACGGAGCAGGATAGAATACTAGCGCAAGAATTCTGAATAAAATATACATTCTGCTGAAATATTTGTTGTTGGACATTAAATGTGACACATAGAATTTTACTACATATAAGTGTATTTTTATGATAGCAGCAACTGTTAATCACTAATGTGTGTTCCTCTTATCAGTTAAAATGTACTCTGATTTCTATTATAAATTTACACTTTTAATTCAGTGATTTTAACTTTTGATTGTGTTTTTATGCTTTAATGCTTTAAAGAGACATTTTAGATTATAATGTTTTAAAAGGTACAGCTGTCATAAATTCAGAGAGAAAGGCTGCATGGCTAGAAACTTCTGATCAACTTCTGATTTAACTATGTTAAAATGTCATTCGCCTACATTTTGGGCACAATACATTAAATACAGTTGGTTGTAGCCTATTTTTTATTTATTTGATTATTTAAGGTGTATTTTCTGTATACTTTTATTTTTGGACCGATAATAAATTAAACTGACTGTATGTGAGAGAGTCAGTGGTAATATGGATGCGTTCCTATTGGTCAGAGTTAGAGGAGCTCAGCTTAGCCTGACAGTTAGCCTGCTCTGGACCAGGTTAGTTTGCCAGCATAAGTTGCCGGGGTAACTGAGTTTGAACTTTTTTAAGTTTGATTTATGAAACCGAATCTACCAAAAATAAGCCTGACTAACCGAAATAAGCCTGGCTTATACTCTAATCTTGGTTTATGGAACAGCCCCCTGCTCTACAGTGATCAGATAGACACTATGAGCTGATTTGATTAAATCCAAAATAACTTTTGTTTTCTTGTTTCATTTATATGTTTAGGTTTTGCATAATCATCCTTGTGATACTACAGCATACAAGAAAAGAGTTTCTCTCAAATTTACAGTGAATTAAGTGTAAATCTATGTAAAGTATATAAAAATTTGAACTCCACTATTTTCCAGAAATGCACAGACATCAAGAACCAGCATATGAATCTCAACAATGGCAACAATCAACAAAATGATTCATGCTGTAATGCATGAAAAACTCACATGTTAATAATTGATGAATAATTATTGCCACCACTGTTGAGGATCATATGATAAATGTTCATGTCTAAAAGCCTAATCTTAAGCAGGATTTAATTTTCTCAATATTGAAGCATTATGGTGCATTCGCTTCACATGAGTTCTAGTTCTTTTAGTGGTCAAATGTAGCTAATACACCAAAAAGATTTAAACTGTTAACTTTCATTAATCAAAAGATAATCTGCTTCAAGGTTTGATTCAGCATCGCACAAATGTTTGCTGTGAAACAATATTGCAATTGTTCAGAAATAAATTTCTTTGAATTAGCAAAAGGCTCAATAGCCCAACTAAAGCCGGGCTCACACTGTACGATTTTTAATAGTCTTTTGCGATTGTTGCTTGTCACACTGTACGAACATGATCCCCATGTATGTGAGAGAGAGAGATAGATAGATAGATAGATAGATAGATAACAAACCACTCATTCGAAGAATGGTCATCCTCGCACAAGGAAAACTGTATTTTTCTCAAAGAAAACTGTAAGGGGATTTTATTTATTGTTTTATTTTCAATTTATTATTAGTCATGTTATTTAAATCCTTTTTGTACAACCATCAGATAATATTTTCTCATGATCTGTTAAAATTGTCTAGTTATTTTTCATATCGACTTTTCCTTTACGGGAGTTTTAGGTGAGTATAAGACGTCCATGTCTATATATTTCAAAGCTCTTTTCTGATTTTCCACAGAAATGTCCAAGATCTATTTATCTAGCCTCGGCACGCAACAGGATTCCTCCCCCGGACCACCACCAGACACCACCGGATGTTCAAAACGGACCATAAAAACACAAAATATATTCCTCAGGACTTCATTTATGGTCTTATCAACGGACGGAATTCCACATATGATGGTTTCCAGCTATGGAACTTTTTAACAGGTCACAAGGTCAACACAACGTGGGCGGTCGCGACCTGGGTGGGCCAAATAGGGGGAGGAGGGAAAGGTAAAAAAGGTCAAAGCCATAAATCAATCTTAACAATGAGTCATAAATCAAGTTTGACACATGGTGCATCTTATTGACTACTTCCGCGACCTGCCAATCCTCAAGGAAATATGTATGAACTGACTTCATCTGACTAAAATTACCATAGTTACTAAAACAGATAATAATTAAGATAGTTCTATGATTCTAGAGCTAGCATATAATATTTCTGTAATATGGCCAAATCGATTACAAAACCATACACAAAGGAATGCGCATGCTCGGGTCTACACAAATAAGATTTGCTGTCTTATAAACCAATGGAACTGGGGGTGGGCGGAGTGACACGTGTCACGTGTCGAGTTGTTTAATTCTCCTCTGCTGAGATCTTGAGAGATTTTGGCCCGGTTTCACAGGCAGGGCTTAGACTAAACCAGGATTAGGCCATAGTTCAATTAGGACATTTAAGTAATTTTTATAAACGTGCCTTAGAAAAAACATTACTGGTGTGCATCTTAAGACAAAACAAAGGCACTGATATATTTTAAGATCAGTCAGTGCAAGATTATTTCAGTTGAAACAGCTCAGACTTACATTTTAGTCCAGGACTAGGCTTAAGCCTTGTTTGTGAAACCGGGGTTTAATGTGTTAGTTGTTTTCATCTAAGGCTGTGAATGTATGTCAGGTGTAGTTGTTGTGTTTCAGATGGTCTCTTTATCTAGACATACAGACATAGTGTTCATTTAACACTGAGGATTTTAGATGCGGAGATGTTGATAAAACTTCAGTTGAAACAACATTTCAGAACATCATATAAACCTTTAAATAATGTTCTATTAACATCAAGGAAACTGGAAAATTGTATGTTCTTGGAACATTACAAATCAATGTTCCTGGAATGCTGAGTAATTAATGAAAATTAAGTTGAAAGAACGTTTCAGGAACATCAATTCTTACCTTAAAAAAAACGTTCCACTTACATTAAGAAAACTGGACATATAGAACATCATATAGAACATTCCTATAACCAAAACAATAACCAAAAAAAAAATTTTTTTTTTTAAATTAAAATGCATTTAGAACTTAAAATTGTTTAAGTTCATTCATTAACAGACACTCACACAAACTCACCTGCTTCTCTTCAGTGTTGATAATGATCAGATCTCTGCAGTACTGCCTGCTGTCAGACCAGCTCTTCAACTCACTGGATATGAACAAGCCATCTGGACCCCACAGATATCCTTAGAGAATCACAGACTTTTTAAAAATCCATACATAAAAATAAAAAAATGCAACTACTTGAGCAAAAAATGATTTGTACTAACCTCGCTTAGCAGCGGCCAGAAAATGCTGCGGGATGATGGCAGCAATCAGAAGACAAATGATCCCAAGGCACACAGTGATCAGCACCAAATATCGTCGTCCTCCTGTCAGACAGGAAGAAAACACAAAAATATTAATTAATACACTCCGTATTATCAGAAAATAAGGTTTAAGGAATCAAGTATTGTTTCATACTGACGAATATCTGGAATAATGCAGGAAAATATGCAAACAAGATCATAATGGTAAAAAGTAAAAAATAAAAAAAAAACAGAAAAGAAAAGAAGAAATATTGATGCACTGTAAAACCCAACAAGTTAGGTTAACTCAAACCGTTTGAGGAAACTTATGGCCTTAAACCATTTAAGTTTTTAAAACTAACAGTTATGAGTACTCTGAACTTATTTCAGTTGAGTTCACTAAGTAATTAAGTGATTAATTAAGTGCTGATTGAGCATTAGTGATGAACATCTGCTGTTAACAACCAGAATCACTGACAGAAAAGAGAAACACAAGAACAACTAACTGAAATAAAATACATTAAATCTAAACAACCCCACAAACAGCATCACCAGCTCCACTTATTTATAACCAGACTGAGACATCTACAGAAGATCTTATTGAGAATTAACTAAGGTTTAGATGGTGATTTGTTTCATTTGAAGTAACCATGTTAGAGATCAGTGTCTGCTTTAGTTGTGCTCTTGACATTTGTGGTTTTTTTGTGTCTTCTTTTTTCCCTGGCTGTTAAAAATATATTGTAAAAATATCTCTAAAATTACCTCTGTTTTGTAAGCCTATACATAGGTCTCCACTTCAGTAAATGTACCAATTGCTTTAGTGGAGTACATCTGTTCTCTGGGCTGGAGGAAATGCTGTAGGTTTGAACTTTTTTCGGGCAAATGTGTTCACAGAGGTTTTCAGGGGCTGGTGTGAATAAATCTAGATTCAAATTCAAAGTCACAAGATAGTCTGTGCATGACCTGATATTTTTCTTCATATCCACAGAGCGCTAAACACTTTCATGCAGTGTATGTTTCATTCATACTCGAAGCCGGGAGTGCTCTCATGTTGAAAGACCAAAACAGACTCATAAAAGTAATTATGATGTGCCAGGAAATTCCTAATATGGACAAAAACATCCAGTTTTCACCATATGAGCTGAATAGAAAGCAGAAATGTTTTCATGTGTTCAAGTCATCCTCAGGTTCTAAATAAAGTATATGAATAATGCAATGCTAATTGAAATAGCATTTATTAAAGAAACTATTCTGCCTAATTCTGTGATAAAAATGGGGGAAAAAAGTATTTCAAGACCTAGATCAGAAACATAATCAAACCTATTTCTCACAAACATCTTTTGGCTTCTCTGAGCGTGGCAGATCAGTTCAGTTCAGGACGGTCTCTGAAAGCATAAGTTTAATACAGTCCTCATGTCCACCTGGATCTTTTGACTCTTCCTTAAACCAAAACCTGAATAAAATCTGATAAAAGTAAGTAAAAGTGTGTTGCTAAGATGTTGTGACGGTCCTGTATTTAAAGTGAAAATATGAGGGAAAACACTAAAATGAATCCACAGTGATTTTTTCACCCTATCATTTATTATAGCAATTAGAAAAGAGAACTTTACATTTTCCTTACAAATGAATATCCACTACTTCGAAACAAAACCACAACAAGGCTTGATAAACCCTATTTCTCACAAAAGCCTTTTCTCTTCTCTGAACATGGCAGATCGTTCCAGTTGTTCAAGATGGGTTTTGAAGGCATCAGTTCAATACAGTCCTCATTTCTACCTGCGTCATTGGGCTCACCATTAAGCCAAAACCTGAATAACATACATAAGATTTTCTATGAATCATCAACAAAACTAAAAAGAGTAACAAAGTACAGAAGTACACTTACCCTTGATTCAGTGTTGAATTATCCACCCATGTCATGTTGCCCTCGTTCTCTCTGTCAGACAAACCGATCCACACTCTCTCCTTGACTAATGAAGATATGAACCTCTGCGTGTGAACACAAACAGCAATAAGTGTGATTCCTCTCATTCATTAACAGACACTCACACAAACTCACCTGCTTCTCTTCAGTGTTGATAATGATCAGATCAGCTCCATGATCTCTGCAGTACTGCCTGCTGTCAGACCAGCTCTTCAGCTCATTGGACATGAAAAAACAAACTAAACGATAGTTTTTCACACATAAACACACAATGTTTTAGAACTGTATGCATAAAAAAATAAATGTATTAAACTAAAATAGATGTGAACTTACTTTGTTTAGAAGCGTCCATGTTTAGTTCTTCACTCAGAGAAGTGACTTTGCTTTCTAACTCCAGGTTCTTCTGACTCAAAGAGCTGAAGTTGCTCTGCAGTTGGTGTTTTTCAGTCATTATATCAGTGTAATTGTCCTGTAAGCGGTTGATAGTTTGATTGAACTCTTCAACTGTGTTCTTGTAACTCTTTATCAGGTCTCTCTCTGCTGTGATGGTGATGTGCTGCTGTATGATGAAGATCAGCAGAAGAACACAAATGAGCCCAAGGCCCACTGTGATCAACACCAAACATCTACTTCCTCCTGACAAACACGACACAAAACACACACATGTTAATTAATTACAATTTATTGCATATTATTTAGGTATAATATCTCAAATCAACCTTTATATGTAATCTACCTTGGTTGGTAGATAAATGATGAGGCTTTTTGAAGTCTATGTTCTTTTAAAATTACAAACATATGGAATTACTGTAAATGTAAAGCGCACTGTTTACAGTACAATTAAAAAAGCCTATGCAAACAAAAACATACACTGCAAATGTAAACAGAAAATAATGGTTTCTGAGAAAACAATGATTGAATTTTATTTAACAATTCTCATCCCCTCGAACATTAGCGATACCCATCACCGCCTTTCCTTCAAACTAAACTTTCGGCTTACTTTGCTTTCGAGCTTTTCCTTCATCCTGACAGTGACTCTGTGTTCGAGGTCCAGATCTGTTATTAATATTTCTGCATACATAAAAGGTCCCTGATTCCATTATTTGCTGTTACTTACAGTAGAGTACAGTATGTGTGCACAGATGAGGTGTGGTCTTTATAATGTGTAGCGTGTTTTTAAATAGAGCAAACCCTACACAGGAAGTGGTTTCATTAGTTCAGAAATTTCTAGATTTCATTCTCAGTCTAAATCTCTCTATAAACCCATACTACTTTATGGCTGAATATTTACTGCATATTCAACCTCTCAATGTCAAAGCAATGTGGAGTTTTTCCTGTGATTATGTTAGCAGCTAAAATATCCAACAAGAGAAACATGTGACCATCAAAATGGACTCAAATGGCCCTTTTTACTGAAGACAATTGACTGGAACTGGAATTCTTATGGGAATTAATAATGATTGTAATCTGCACCACTGTGGCATTAAGAGACAGAGAGGAGGATGGTAGAAAATAGAGATAGCAGGATAATGACTTCCTGTTTACAGCTATTAAACACAGAAGGGTGACAACAGGATAGTCACATTTTCCTTTTCTCAGTAGGTGTCACTGTTCTGCCAATTTTGACTAAGATGGAGTTGAATTTGAATGTCAGAAGATCAGCAGATCATACTTTATGGCCAGGGAAACTCATTTCTCAACAATTATAGTCATTGATTCTGGTCTCCAACGGCAGTTTCTTACCATGCAGCAGACATTTTTCAGTAGTTTAACCACTGTAACTGGCCTGCAGTCTGAAATCTGAGCATGAGAGATAATTTGTCAATACAAAACGTATTTGTGCCATTCAGCTCACCAATTCATAAATGAACAATACTCACAGTACAGCAATGGTCAAGCTAATGCCAATGTCTTTTTTAATGATCAGTGGGCTTTCTTAATGTGTGTCAGTTCACTAAAGGTCAAGGTCAAGTTCAGATGATGTCATATAATCATACAAGATCACATAACAATATCAATTGAAGTCCTTCAGCTGAAGCTATGGCTGTGTTCCATTTCATTTTTATGCCCTTCCTTAGCAAACTTCCCTTCGTCTTGTTGACTCGTCATTGCACAAGTACTCACTAAAGGCGTAACACTTGCAATGGGCAGAACTGGAATGTCCTAAGCTCTTGATCACTTTGAATCCACTATGGAGTAGTGTGTCGTTCGCGAACGTGCCAGCTCTAAGAGCCGATTCTTTGTAGTGGATGAGAAGAGCCGAATCCCATCGGTGAGAGCTGAACCTTCAGCCGGAGGGCTATTTTAGCCCAGTTTAGCAAATGTGAATGGTTTGTGTGATGGTCAGTAATTTTGTATTCACTGTTTTCATAAAACCTTTATTTTTATGCATTTTTTGTTACAAAAAAAAAAAAATACACAAAAGGATCACCATTATGTGAAAGAAGGAAGGGGACAGACGCTCCGAAGATAGCAAGTGTAGTGGTACAGGCCAGGTAACGTACACAGAGTGACAGAGAGAGGCAGGGGAGCCGGATTTAAATGGTTAAGGTAATGGTAGGAAGACCCTGCATTTTTGCAACATCGAATGCCTCAGAGAGAGTCTTCTCAAAAACAGGACAAATAGTCATAGAGAGGAGAACTCGCATCAGCAGCCCATCCATGTTGAGGCATCTGAACCTGCACTAAAGACTAAAGTGTCTTAATGTTAAGACTTCTGCCTTTATTTATTTGATTTGTTTGCTGTGGTTCTGTGTTCAGTTGTTCAATTAAAGTTTTATTTAAATGTTAAATAGTAACTGTTTATTTTGTTTTGTTCTTTTAAAACAAAAAAACGCATAATGCTTTTATGAAAACACTGAATAAATAAATTGCTTACCAACACACAAATCATTCGCAAAAAAAAAGAAAGCTCAGAGTGATACTAAATGAAGAGCCATTTGGGGGTTGTAAGAGCCGGCTCTTCTAAGGGAGCCGGGCCAAAAGAGATGAACTTCCCATCACTACTGTAGTGTTGATTTATTGTTTAAATTTTTTCCCTTATAAATTTGTTTAATGAAGCATTCAATATTTATAGTTGTATTTGAGTTGTTTTAAATATATATATTTTTAATATTTCATATATCATAAAGTTGTTTGTGGTAGGGGGAAAATTAAATGTAATCTACGGTGATGTCACAGTCGGGTTGCATTGTGGTCTATGGAGCTGCCCTTATGTGTACATCACTAGCATAGCCAGAAATGTTTAAGGGGATGGGGCCTACATAAAACTGGGTGGGCCAAGTGTGTAGCGAAACTGCATGTCAAATTACCAACAAAAAATACAGCACCAAGGTTCATTACACAGTACTTCTAAAGCATGCGTGAGTAATTTGTTATGTTAATGTTCATTTAAAAATTTACTAATAGGACACTATTAAAATTAAACGTTGTATCTGTTAACATTTGACTGAGCTAAGGTTAACAAAGATGAATAAACGCGTTCCAGCGACGTAACACTATAACTTTGCCACGATGAATATGGGAATCACAAAGTTATGTCGCTGGTACGTTATTTGGTACGTCACTGCAACAAATATGGTCCGGTCCAGTTACGTCATTCGATCGATAAATCCAGCACCCGCAGGTGGTTTGTCGGGTTTCATTTGTTCATTTCCGGATTTATTGCTAAGACTTTTACTTTTTAAAGAATTGATCTGATTGCTTCACTAAGCTATTTTCAAATTGAGCTTCACAAACGAGCAAATTTTCTATTATATCCTTACGTCGTAAACATAACATTGCGGGTGGGACTCAGTGTTGGGTGTAACGCGTTACTAAGTAATGCGTTACTGTAATTAAATTACTTATCCATTGAAAAAGTAAAGTAAGGGACTACTGTTCATTTTTAGGTAATTTAATTACATTTACTTATAAAGTACTTGCTTTACATACAGTAAATAATTTCAACAGTTCTAAAATCATTGTTGAATTTGAAATCTAAATTTACCGTCTAAAGATAAAATTGAATGCAGCGGCTTTAACCCTTCGCGCGCCAGGATGTTCACTTTCAGATTTTCCTAATTCACAGAGAAACCTTAAATACTCAGATACATAAAAGACTAAAATCAATGGAATCTAAAAAGCTTGAAGTTGTAAGGCTCCACCCATCCGGCCCAAGGAAGGTATCCGATGGTGGATGAAGGTTTCCTGCGTGTTCGGTCTTTCCAAATGTGCAAAGTTCTTCAATTTAAATTAAACTCTAATCTGACTCCATTTTATCATTTAATCTGACTCCATGTTATTATGACCTCGTATTTAGCTTGAAATACGAATTGATTGCTTGTCTATTTCTAATTTGTATTCTTCTGATATTTGATTATTCCAGTTAACTCTTGACTTTATATTTACTCGTTCATTCGGTTGCTCATGTCTTTAACAAGGATGCAACGTAATCTACTAGAGTCAATAATTACAGAGTAAAACAGAATAAGGTCAAATGTAACAATTTATTATCAGTCAGGTAAATACTGTATGTATTATGTCAATTCCACAGCAATTCAAAGAGATCAAATCATAACAATACAAAACATCGAATTCTCAAAGATAATTCTACGAGTAAAGGATGCATACCTGACTTTATAGAAATACATAGTGTGAGCATTGAGACCCTCACTACGGGCTTTCTGGTTACAGAATCGCCCTGATCCTTTTGCCAAATTTCTTTAAGTACTTCAGACCAGAATAAACATCCCCCAAACTCGAGACAGGAACTAACAATTTGGATTTGCTTTGATCAAGCCGAGTTAGCACCTTTTTGGGACAGAAGGTAATTTGCATGAAAACCACTGGGAACTGACCCACCCTCTATAGTATGCAAAATATCTCTGAACTCTCAGGATCTGTATTCCCTTTTAGTTTACTTCTTACAAGAATGAGACCATTGTACCAGTCGCCCTGAGACAATTCAAATGATACCAAACATGACTGTAAATAACACTTGCATTAATGTAGAATATTACATTCTTCTATTGACCATTCTGAGTGAAGGGAAGGATGGGTGATGGGAAGGAAGGGATGAAAAGGAGTTTATGCATATGCGAGGGAGGCATTTTCCCGCATTTTCTCTCAGTGGGATGTGGAGACAGATGTCTGTATGTTAATGCACTGTGTGTGTGTTGTCCATCTCAGAAGTTCAAAGTGTCTGAGATTCTGTAATCCTTACAAAGTGTTTACTTTTAAATTAACAAATTCAAATCAAAAACTAATATTTCTGATTATGTAATCCCTATGAATGTAAAGCGAGACCAGTTTTTCCTGTATCTGAAAGCCTGGAATTTCTACTTTTAAATTAACGAATTCAAATCGAAATCGAATATTATCTGATTATGTAATCCGTATGAAAGCGAGGTACAGTCTTTCCCGTATCTAAAAGCTTGAAGTTTCTACTTTTAAATGAATGAATTCAAATCGAAATCGAATATTATCTGATTATGTAATCCATATGAAACTAAAGCAAGGTACAGTCTTTCCTGTATCTGAAGTGTCTACTTTTAAATGAACAAATTCAAATCAGTAGACTCATTCCTTCGGTCAAAATCAAGCGGTCGAGTCCTTCATCCACTTCACAATGTGGAACGCACTTCAAAATGTCAGCAGAGTTTGCCCTGAGGGGAAGTGCTTAAGGAAATTGAGAAGGGTGCATTTTTTTATAACTCATCCATTTAAATTATATTAAGCCTTAAAGTTCTGCATAATTAAGGGCATGGCCTCTTGAGTGATAGGTGGATTGCCACTGCTGTCACCGCCGTCGAGCTAGACGGGTGTGCTTTCAGCAACCAGCTCCCACCTATTTGCCCACTTTTGCTTGTCCGGGACTGATGTGCTACCAACAGCCAGCTCCGCTCACTCTGGGATTCAAAAAGGCTTTTCAGAAACCTACAGGAGACGTCATCGACACTATGTCCATGTTTTTATACAGTCTATGATTTATACACTGCCCCTAGGCTGCAGCTAATCATGCTAACGGCGCTAGCAGTGCTAACTGCATGCACGCTGAGGAAGCCGGTGAGGACAACGTGTTCACCATCACGGAGCATGACGTGAGGAGGGTATTCAGGAGAGTGAACATCAGGAAGGCAGCAGGACCAGATGGCATCACAGGTCGGGTTCTGAAGGCCTGCGCTGACCAGCTAGCACCGGTGTTCACCGAGATCTTCAACCTCTCCCTGGAACAGTCCATAGTCCCCTCATGCTTTAAGCAGTCCACCATTGTTCCTGTCCCCAAGAAACCCCAGCCCACCTGCCTAAATGACTATCGCCCTGTAGCCCTCACATCAGTGGTGATGAAGTGCTTTGAGAGACTGGTCAGAGACTTCATCACTGCATCACTACCAGACACACTGGATCCACTACAGTTTGCATACAGACATAACCGCTCCACGGAGGATGCCATCTCACACCTCCTCCACACCACAACAAGTCACCTGGACTGCAGAAAATGAAATTATGTAAAAATGCTGTTTGTGGACTACAGTTCAGCGTTTAACACCATAATTCCCTCCACACTCACCTCCAAGTTGGAGGTCCTTGGTCTCAGCACATACTTGTGCCAATGGATCTCCAACTTCCTGAAGGACAGACAGCAAGCCGTACGGATGGGCAAACACACCTCATCCTCCATCACCCTAAGCACTGGAGCCCCTCAAGGTTGTGTTCTGAGCCCCCTGCTGTACTCACTGTACACCTATGACTGTGTGGCCACTTCCAACTCCACCACCATCATCAAGTTTGCTGATGACACTGTTGTGTTGGGCCTGATCTCAGACAACGACGAGACGGCCTACATACAGGAGATTAAGAACCTGGAGAGTTGGTGCCAGGTGAATAGTCTACACCTGAACATCAGCAAAACTAATGAGCTGTTAGTGGACTTCAGTACGAAGCAGGAGCGGTCATACCAGCCGATTACGATCAGCGGGACTCCAGTGGAGAGAGTGGACAGCTTCAGATACCTGGGTGTTCACATCACGCAGGACTTGACTTGGTCCTGTCATACCAGCACCCTGGTGAAGAAGGCCAGGCAGCGTCTGTACCGTCTGAGACGCTTAAAGGACTTTAGACTTCCCTCTCGGGTGCTTAAGACTTTTTACACCTGCACCATCGAGAGCGTCCTGACGGGCAGCATCACTTCCTGGTTCGGGAACTGCACTATGCAGGACAGACGAGCCCTCCAGAGGGTGGTGCGTTCAGCGGAACGTACCATTCACACCGAGCTCCCTGACCTGCAGGACATCTACAGCAAGCGTGCCTGACCAGGGCCAGGAAGATAGTGAAGGACCTCAGCCATCCCAACAATGGACTCTTTTCTCTGCTGCGTTCAGGGAGGCGCTTCCGCTGCATGAAGGCGAACACAGAGAGAATGAGGAGGAGCTTCTTCCCGCAGGCCATTCGGAGTCTTAACCTCTCTCCACTCTAAGCACATCACCCCACACTTCCACTTTGCACATTTTCATTATATCTGCACTAATTTGTAGAAGGTCACGTAAGGATAAATGAGTGGGACTTACATACCATTTGTCTTTAGTATTCCTTTTACTCACTTACACACTTTACTGCACTGCACAGCACACAGACACTTTATCACTGACATACACTTTACTTTTACAGAATCTATATAGAATCATATTCTATTTTATTCTTCATATCTATTTTTATTCTCATATCTATTTGTTATTTTATTTTATTGCTAGTTTATTTCTATATATATGTTTACTGTACTTTTTCTATTTGCTATTTGTATTTTTGTAAACTTGAGTTTTTTTTCTTAATTTTGTTGGACAGTCGTACAATACATTTCACTACATGTCGTATATGTATGTATATGTATGTGACAAATAAAATTTGAATTTGAATTTTGAAATTTGAATTTGATATTCATGATCATTCTTGAAGCGTCATCAGCTGCACTCAGTGGATGTGCCCTAATAGTTTGGTTATTTAAGACATTCATAATAAATATAAAGCAAGATGCCCTTTTGAAATTTATGATGGGTGGTGTATATAAACTGCAAAGGTAAAACATAAATTGACCCCATACAGCAAAAAAAAAAAAAAAAAAATATTCAAATATATTTCAAAATATACAAAAAATATATTTGTTAAAATATGTTTCAAAATATATTTACGTACATATATTTTCTACTCATATATTTTTGGCCATTTTTTGTATACATTTTTAAAAAAATAATGGTCAAAAAGTAAAATATAAATGAAATAATATGCAAAAACTCTTACGGAAATTTTCATTAAAAGTTTTACATAACAGATATTGCTTGAGTTATTCTGATGAGATACCTTAACTTTAAAAAAAGGTCAAATAACAGGCAGACAGACAGGCAGATGATTATTAAACACTACCAGCTTCACACATTACTGACCAGATTAACCTGATTTCTTTCATACAAAAGTTCTTATTGAGAATTAACTAGTTTAGATATTGAATTTTTACTGAAAATAATTTTGATATTACCATGATGTTTGTGTTTAGACCAGTGTTTGACCAGTGTTTGCTTTAGTTGGGCTCTTGACTCTTGAGTTTGTATGTTAAGTTTTATTCTCTTTTATCATCTGTAAATCTGTGTTTCTGAAGTACATTTGTTATGGAAAAAAGCAGAAAAAGCTCTCATTGGAGGAAGTTGTTGTCTTCATGTAGTGGTTGTTTTGTTGTATGGTCTCTGACTATTTAATATTTTGAAAGATTTTGTAAAGCTGTCGTGTAGAAAATATTCTGGCAGGTTTTTTCAGTCACACACAGACATCAAGAATCAGTATATGAATCTCAACAATGGTGATCAAATATTCAGCTAAACACATCAACTCTGAACATCACAAAACAACCTATTCCAAAAAAAAAAAAAAAAATTTCCTTTATATTTGTTGCTTTAACAAATGTGCTTGAGAAACACAGAGTTAAAACAACCAAAGAAAAGCTAACACTTTAATCAAGGGTCAAGAGCCCAACTAAAGCAAACACTGATCTCTATCATGGTGACATCAAACTTCACGATTTTTAATAAAACATCAACATCTGAAACTGTTCATTCTTAACATGAACTTTTGTATGAAATAAAGTCAGACTGTTTATAATAAATGAAGATGCTTGCTGCTGCAAGTCATTTGAGTTTATTTATTTACTGTTAAAATTTAAATAGAGTTTTTGCACTTTAAGTTAGGATATTTTACTTACATTTTACAGTTTTTGTTAGACAGGTTTTCTTTCTCTTTTTTTCTTTTTTTTTAAATAGTGTGAGAAATGCTGCCATTTTCACCATCTGGTGGTGATTTCATAAATTATGTTTACCATTATTTTTGTAATTTTACATATATTTCTATTAAATTTAATAAAAAATAGAAATACTCTATGAATAATAGTATTTATCTGTATAAACATGAGAATTATAATTATTTAATACTTAAAATTACAGCTAAATTGTTAATTTTACAGATTTTAGTCATTTTACAGTGTTTTGCATAACATTTAAAATGACTGTGGGAATGACAGTTTATTTTGAAAATATATTAATATATTTAAAATATATATTTTTTTTAACTATATTTATATTTTCAAAATATATTGTAAAAATGACATATATACCAAATATTTGCCAAGAAATACATTTGCTAAAATTTGTTTCAAAATATATTTTCTACTGATGTGTTTTTGTATATTTTTGAAAATATATTTTAAATGTAGAAATATATTTTAAAAAATATACAAAAACACATCAGTAAAAATTGCCCAAAATACTTACGCAAAAATATTTACGTAAATATATTTTAGTAAATATATTTTTGGCCACATATTAATATATTTTTAAAAAGCATTTAAAAATATATATTTTGACCTCTGTATATTTCATTCCAAAAAACTTCTCTTGAAGTTTCCTCGCCTCTTCATGGTGTAATTAGGAAATTGAGATGTACATCAACATGGGTAACTTTGATCAGTTTCTGGGTCATGGGCTTGAGGACAGAGAAGCGAGGAAATGAGGAAGCATCAATCTGAGTATTGAGAAGCACCCAAAGAATGAAGTATAAAATGAAAACCATAATGCCAAGTTCACAATGGTAATGATGGTAATCGGACATTTTATTCAAGGAGAAAGCAATTGAACTCAAAAGCTGTTTTACAGACACTCAATATCAGAATAACAGGGTCAAATCAATCAGAAAATAATGACAATTTCAAACTTTCCCTCGAAAAGCTCATATCAGTTGACAGTGTTTTAAAAGGCAGGGACTTGAAATCTGAAATCATGCATTCACAATAAAAATAATTATATTATATACAGTTATAGACGGGATGAATCCTATTTCTCACAAAACCATTTTCTCTTCTCCGAGCATGGCAGATCATTCCAGTTGTTCAGGATGGGATTTGAAGGGATCAGTTCAATACAGTCTTCTTCTCCATCTTGGTCATTCGGCATTGAGCCAAAATCTGAACAACATGTATCCGATGTTCAGTTTTTCAGGACTACAAATGTATGAATCAACACACAGTGTTTCTTAGCACTTACCCTTGTTTCAGTGGTGAATTATCCACCCATTTCATGTTGCCCTCGTTCTCTGTGTCAGACAAACCGATCCACACTCTCTCCTTAATGAATGAAGATATGAACCTCTGTGTGTGAATAAAAACAGGAATAAGTGATTCCTCTCATTCATTAACAGACACTCACACAAACTCACCTGCTTCTCTTCAGTGTTGATAATGACCAGATCACCTCCATGATCTCTGCAGTACTGCCTGCTGTCAGACCAGCTCTTCAACTCACTGGATATGAAAAACCAACCTGAACCACAAAGAGACATGTATTTTATAAAACTGTCTACATTAAAGATAAAAAGCAAAGAAACAACAACAAATCGTATTTGTACTGATATTGTTTAGATGCTTCTTTCTGACTCAAAGAGCTGAAGTGGTTCTGCAGTTGGTGTTTTTCAGTCATTATATCAGTGTAATTCTCCTGTAAGCTGTTGATAGTTTGATTGAACTCTTCAACTGTGTTCTTGTAACTCTTTATCAGGTCTCTCTCTGCTGTGATGGTGATGTGCTGCAGTATGATGAAGATCAGCAGAAGAACACAAATGAGCCCAAGACCCACTGTGATCAACACCAAACATCTACTTCCTCCTGACAAACACGACACAAAACACACAAATATCAGTTAATACTCTTCATGGTATTATAAATTTTTATAAGTTTAAAATTAGCCTCCTGATGTAATCTACATTTGCCTTTAGTTATAAGACAAACATTGCCATACAATAAAATATAAAATATCCAAAGAAGGATATTTGGAAAAAAAGACATGAAAAAAAAGTAAATAAAAAAACAATTTCATTAATACATTTATTATGGAAGCAAAAACAGTTAGGGTACATATTGTTCTTAGAAAAAAATATTTTACACTGTATGTAATTTTCATTTCCTCATTAGTGACACCATTTCTGCTGTAAAGTAATTTTCTGCTTACTGCGGTTTAGATCTTTTCCTTCGTCCTGGCCGTGGCTCTGGGCTTGAGGTTTTGTTCTTAAAATCCCTGCGGTCAACATTTCCATAAATGGGCTTTAAATCCATCATTCACTGTGTTTGATAGTTCGTCTTCACAGATGAGGTGTGGTCCTCAGAATGAATGTTATTTTTAAAATTTGGCTAACTCTAAAGAGGAAGTTGTTTCATTTCACACTAGCCTTCAACAAGAACTTTAAATTCATCTTAAAAACTCTCTGAGCTGTACTACTATATTTATGTTTTGTACATTCAACCACGTTATCAGCTTCAAAAGCCAACAAGAGGAGTCTGTGAGCATTCAAATAAACTCAAACAGCCTTAAACAGGCCAAACTGGATCTTTATATAGATGATGTAGGAAACACAGCAGCAAGTGCTCTGGGTGCTTCTCTCTACTCAGACTGATGCTTCCTCATTTCATTACTTCTGTCCACCAGCCCGTGACCCCTAAAATGGATCAGATTAAGCCATCTTGAAGGACATTTCAGTTTCTAATCTCTAATCATCTCTGTGTCAAACATTTAGCTTACTGCACTGTCACACTTGCACTTTAAATAGTGCAAACCCTACACAGGAAGTGGTTTCATTAGTTCATACTCAGAAAATTCTAGACATTCATTCTCATTCTAAAACTCTCTGTAAACTCATACTGCAAATTGTAATCCATCTGGATTACAATTTGCAACTAGATGGATGCACTGTCACATCCTCTAAAGTAAAATATCTGGGTGTTATATTAGACAGCAACTTGTCCTTTGAAAATCATATTTCCCATATTACAAAAACAGCATTCTTCCATCTTAGAAACATTGCCAAGCTTCGAAACATGCTACCTGTTTCTGATGCAGAAAAGCTAGTTCATTCATGACCTCTAGACTGGACTATTGTAATGCACTGCTAGGTGGTTGTCCTGCATCTTCAATAAACAAGCTACAGATAGTCCAAAATGCAGTGGCTAGAGTTCTTACCAGGTCAAGAAAATATGATCATATTACTCCAATTCTACAGTCTCTGCACTGGCTACCTATTAAGTTCCATATCATTTACAAATTATTATTACTTGCCTATAAGGCCCTAAATGGTTTAGCTCCTGCGTACCTAACTTGTCTTCTACCACGCTATAATCCAACCCGCTCTCTAAGGTCGCAAAACTCTGGACTTTTGGTAGTACCTAGGATAGCAAAGTCCACTAAGGGAGGTAGAGCTTTTTCACATTTGGCTCCCAAACTCTGGAATAGCCTTCCTGATAACGTTCGGGGTTCAGACACACTCTATCTGTTTAAATCTAGATTAAAGACACATCTCTTTAGCCAAGCATTCACATAATGCATCTTACCACCTCACCAGCATATGCTGGATTTTTCAACAGGGTACCCTCGGTGCAATGTGATGCCAGGTGCGACGCAAGAGTTTTCTGCTAGTTTCAGCTCGTCGCAGTTATCATTTTCACATCCTGCGCTACATTGTTTGAATAGCAAATGCATTTGCGCCCATTTGTGAGCCCAAGGGCATGCTATTATTCTGTATATTTTCTAATATACAATTATGTCATTTAATATATTGATCATTCATATATTAGCAAATATATTCCCAGATAGCACACGTACATCTGCAAGATGTCTGTTAAAGATCTCTTGATCTGGAAAGCATCTGCTGTCTACAAACGTCTGGCAGACGTCTTTCAGATGTCAGTTTTACATACATTCTAAATCATAAACATCTTAAAGACATCTAATAGACGTCTATTTGACATCTAAAAGAAAACGTCCTATAGACGTATTGCAGATGAGCAAACACCCTATATAATACGTCTTGCAGATGTAAATGCAGACGTCTCAGAGATGTACGTGTGCTATCAGGGTTTTCTTTGCATAAGGGCTGGCTGAAGGAAGTTTAGAAGATGTCACATTCTTTCCAGATCAGAAAAAAACAAACAAACAACGCATGAGTCAAAACTTTTATACCGGGCCAGCATTTGTCATAGTTATGTTTAGCATACTGGATCTGAAATGCCATCGTTATAAATATCTTCACGATGAAAATGGGAAACAGATTTTTTTTTAAATACAGTACCTTTGTAAGGGATTTTTTCTTAAAATGTTTTATACTGCTTTGACTATCACTGTCTACATACTACATTTAAAAGTGACATGAGAGATAAACAAGATGTATTGTGCTGAAGTATTACTATGCCCACAAGTGTACAAGTTCTCCACATTTATACTGCATGGTTCAAGTGAGCCAATTCAGATTTTTTTTTCTCCCATTTGGCACATATCGGATATGTCCCACCCCTGTGTAAGCAGGAAAAAATCACATGGATTCCGATATTCTACGATCACTTTCAGGCCTCATTCATATGTGGAAATAAATCAGATATGAATTGGATACATGCATTTGCGCCTGCCATGTAAGCAGACAGATCAGATATTCCCCTGTAAATGCCACTCCTACATCATTGAAAAGTGAGTTTTTTAAAACATTTTGCGGTACAGACATACCTGTGACAAATGAAACATCTCTAGTTGAGTAGCAGAGTATTAATTTAGTTTGTTTGTGTTAAAGGGGTCATATTATGCGATTTCTATTTTTCCTTTTCTTTAGTGTGTTATGTAGCTGTTTGTACATGTAGAAGATCTGTAGAGTTACAAAGCTCAAAGTCTCCTACAAAAGGATTTATTCTATCTAAAAGAGAAGGCTGATCCAGACCGGGCTAAAATGCTTCATTCAAACACGCCCCCACATGTCTACGTCATGATGTGGAAATATTTGCGTAATGCCACCCAAATGCTACAGAGAGAGCTCTAACACAGGAGTCAAGGGTCAAGAGCTCAACTAAAGCAAACACTGATCTCCATGATGGTGACATAATTTTAACCAATAAAACACCAACATCTGATCCTCTGTAATTCTCAATAATTCTCAACAGCAGGTGTTCATCACTAATTTACAATCATCATTTAATTAGTCACTTAACTATCTCCTTAACTTTAACTCTTTGAGGACTTGGGAATTGACTTGAGACTTGCTTGTGACTTGGTTGCTCCTCTGGTGAAATCAGCTGCTGAGCTCATGGGTGGAATAAACATATGGCAGGACTTTTACTTTCTGACCCCTGGACTATCCACCTCTGTCTGTAATATATCTGCTTGTTTTAAACTCTTTGGCCACCAGGTGGTATTGTGAGCAAATGAAGCCTCCAGAAATTAACACTTTTGTGAACCAAACTTAAAGCTTCATGAAGCTTCATTTCACCATCACTAGTTATTAGTTTAAGCATTTTCTATTGACTGTTCAAATGCAGAGTTTTGCGTCACGTGTGTGTGCCTGAGAGAGACAGGGTTACATCACAGTGGAGTCAGCTTTCTTAATCGCAGCTTGTGTGCAAACACATATAGGAACAACATCACTGTGTCTGTCACGCGACTCTGTTCCCCTCTCGGGTTTAAACTGATGGTAAAACTGAGGACATTATTAACTGTCTTTATAAAGCTGAAGCTCGCGTTTATGGTAAGGGGTGCACTTGTGGTGTTCGGTAGTGATGGTGAAATGAAGCTTCATGAAGCTTTAAGCATCACTAATGAGCACACAGTGAGGGCGCTGTGAGGTTACACTTTTAGCTCACTGTTACCTCACATTGTGACCTCATCACGAGTATCATGGGAGCTCATGGTGACATCACTAAGAGATCAAATTGTTGACTGGGCTTTACAGTGCACTGGACACAGCTAATCAGTTTTTGTAATAAAATTACATAATGTTATTCTAAAGAGGCCGTAGCCAAACGTTACTCATCAACACCCAATACTCCGGGACCAAATGTTTTTTTTTTTTTTTTTTTCGTATGAAATTTCTTCTTCTTCGGATTTAATGGCGGTTGGCAAACCAGCTTTGGTGCATTTCCGCCATCTACTGGGGTGGAGAGTGAAGCGTTGATGTAGAAGGAAAGGAAAGACTAAATAAATTAACTAATTAAATTCTTCTAATCAAACTAGTTTTCTTTAGACACTCTAATAACGCTTTAGTCACTGTTAAATTGCCATTAGCAAGCTCTTCAATGTTAACATTTTTATTCCTACATTCTTCGCTTCTTCTAAGAGCTGAGATCTTTCTTCATTATAATCAGCACATTTAAGAAGTACGTGTTCAATTGTCTCTGGAATTCTACATTTGCTGCACAATCCTGTATTGTGTTTAGCAGTTTTAAAATGTGATTGTGATTTAAAATGTGATATCACTGCAGTGTGCCCAATACGGAGGCGGTATTATTGTGTCTTCCCTTTTTTTGCTACAAACCTGTCTCATACTTCCTACCTCTTTATTTATTTCATTTAAATGTTTTACCTTTTCTTCTTCTGTCCATAACTCTTGCCATCTTGTCTTAATTATCTTTGTAATCAACCCCTTGATTTCATCATTCCCAGAGGGACATTAACACTTATTCTTGAGTACTTTAAAGCCTTTTTTGCCAACTCAACTGCTATTTAATTTCCCGCAATCCCCCCATGTGCAGGAATCCACAAAAAGAAGACTTTAATTCCTAGATGTTGAATTCTGAGTCTGAAGGGTTTCTATTAGAATGGTGGGAAATTTCAAGTCAAGGTGTGGTTATATATAGAATAATTCAAGTTCATTGTTTGTTGTGATACATTTGTCTTGCATGAATAATATTTTAATATGCAGCTTAAATAAGTCTCGTGAGCAGATATGTGTTTAATAGTACGTAGGTCATGTGGCTACAAATAAAAAATGGTACAATTAATGAAGTTGAGATCTATGCATAGGCTTACAAAACAAAGGTAATATTAGAGATAAAATATGTATATATATTATCTCTAATATTACCTTTGTTTTTTATAATAACCATATTTCATCAATGAACAAAATACAATTATAGCCTATTAGTAAAATCAAATTAACACTTATTAACTTATTAAAGGCACAGTATACAACATGTTTATTTATTTATTTATTTACTAGTGGTGTAATACACTTAAAGTCGTATTTAAAATACAGAGGAGGCTGAGTATTTTTATCAAGTGATGTAGATGTTAAACACAATAGCAATATCAGAGCAGCTGAGGAACACTTGCAAAGAGTTGAAGATACTTAAAATGAACACTTTTCATCTTTTTGAATCAGAAGACATAGTGTTAGAATTCAGATTAAGTGATTTACCGTTGACTGTTTCACTACATGTGGTTAAATGTACAAGACACAGTCATCGTTTTGGACAGAGGAGTTTCAGACTGGAAGTCTATATACTTATTTAATGCCAATATCCAATGATATCACTTCCCTTATAGGTTTAGCACCATTAAAACAAAAGTAGTCATCATTCTAAGGACCACAGCTCATCTGTGAAGATGTACTGGAAGATGCAAGAACAAAAAATAAATGCAATTAGAGGACTTTTATGATAATGCTACATGCAAAAGTGTTAAGAATACAACTGGACTTCAAACACTCCGCAACGATGAAAGAAAAGCTTGCAATCACAGTAAGAAGAAGCAGAGATGATATCAGGATGGTTTCAGGAAATGTTAACAGTCAGATATAATATCTTTTGTTTTGTTTTTTTCCTAAGATGACGAAGTCAATATTTTTGCTTTTATATGAAATGTATATATTTTTTTACTTTTTCACCATATGATCTTTTTTGCATATTTTACTGTATAGTAATTCCAGATGTTCGCCGTTATAAAAGTACATTATTCTTGAAACTTAATTTCTGATAATATAAATTGTGTTAATTAATATTTTTCTGTTGTCTTCCTGTCTGCCGATCACAGTGTGTCTTGGGATAATGTGTCTTCTTCTGATTGCTGCCATCATACTGCAACACTTTCAGGCCAGTACTAAGTGAGATTAGTACAAATAATTTTCCTAGTTTTTTTTTTTCATATTTTTTATATATGGATTTTTTAAAAGTCTGTGTTTCTGTCAGGATATCTGTGGGGTCCAGATGGCTTGTTCATGTCCAGTGAGTTGAAGAGCTGGTCTGACAGCAGACAGTACGGCAAAGATCATGGAGCTGATTTGATCATTATGTGTCTTATAATAAAACACTTATTCCTGTTTTTACTTACAGACACATATCTTCATTAGTCAAGGACAGAGTGTGGATTGGTTTGTCTGACACAGAGAACGAGGGCGACATCAAATGAGTGGATAATTCACCACTGAATCAAGGGTATAAGAGCTCAAACACTCACAGAAAACCACTGTGGATTTATTTGTTTTAGACTTTGTAGTCTTATGTTAAAAATTAGACCATCAACAAGAAGATTTTCTGAATACACAGCTCTTACACAAACACAACCAGCAGAACCACGAAAGACACTTCTCACAAAAACATTCTATTAATAGAATATTCTCCTCCTCTCTTATACTTTTCTTGAATTTTCACTTCTACTTCTGCTTCCTTTTTAGTTTACTTTTGAAACGTTTGTGCTACTGCGAGTGTTGTTGATTACTGAATTGCTTGTGACAGTCCTCATTTAATTAATAAATGAATGAAAACTTTGAGCAAACATTAGATGTTCTAAACACTAAAAATATATTTTTTTTTTTCAGGTTCTGGGCTGAAGGTGAGTCGAATAACTATCCTGGTAAAAACGATGACTGTATTGAATTGATTTATGAATGTGTTAAAGGCGTCATCAGATGCCCATGTTCCACAAGTTGATAAAGTACACTCCGCCCATGAGATTAAGTTCTAAGTAAAAATAAATTTTATCAATCAATAGATTTACCAATCTGAGTAATCACTCTGAGTTATCAACCTAAGTTACCAAATTTGAGTAATAAGTCTAAATCATAATCAATCTATAGTATCAATCGGTCTGAGCAATATTAGTCTACTTTTGAAATACAAACAATCAATATGATAAATAGGCGCCTAATAGTTAATGCAAAATAATAATAATAATAATTTGTTACATTTATATAATGCTTTTCAAGGCACTCAATGCGCTTTACATACAACGGAGGAATCTCCTCATCCACCACCAGTGTGCAGCATTCACCTGGATGATGTGACGGCAGCCATATTGCGCCAGAACGTCCTCCACACACCAGCTTACTGGTGGAGAGGAGACAGAGTGATGAAGCCAATCAGTGTATGGGGATGATTAGGAGGCCATGATGGTCAGAGGCCAATGGGCAAATTTGGCCAGGATGCAGGGGTAACACCCCTACTCTTTTTCGAAGGACATCCTGGGATTTTTAATGACCACAGAGAGTTAGGACCTCGGTTTAAAGCACCATTCATCTGTGGCCCACCCAATGAGAAGTTTGCAATTTTCCAAATGGATGTAATTCATTAAACGTTACTAATAAATGTCTTATTTCACTGTAACTTTATTTATTAAAGGGATCCCTGGGTATTAAGACTTGTATGGCTTAATATAACGTAAATGATGTCTCTCACTGAAATAAGTAGTAGAAAACCCATCAAAGATTTGTATTATTTAAAAAAATCACATCGTTTTATACATATTTTGAACTATGGGGGGGGCGCCATTATTCTGAGGACGTAAAATGGTTACTCTGTGAGCTACTGGCACTACCTGTTGCTATTTTTACCACAATGCAACTTGGAATAGAAAACTTGGAAAATAAAATACTGATATGATTACCACAGCTACTGAAAGAGCTTACAGGTGGCAATGGATATAAGTATAGGTTTAAACCAAATGCTGTACCATCGATTTTTCCCCACAAGGAGTCTAAATGCCCTGGATATTGAGGGAAATCTACCGCGAGTCATGATTAGCGTCGGCATGTTTACATCTTAATAGATGGCATCTAGCGTTTCTTGTCTCAGTCGTTTGTAAGCTCTTTCAGTAGCTGTGGTCTACTAAAAGAGTCAAAGGCATCAGGGCTGAAGTGGAGAGAAAAAAGAATTCGTCCACAGGCATCTTCCCATGCTTTTCTCCTCCTATTATCGCTAGGAAAGCAGTCTAACATTGTTTCTCTTGTTGCCCTTTGACTGAAAATGACAACCAAAAGCCACACAATGCGGTTTCGTATTAGTATTTTATTTTCTGAGTTGTGCATTCTGAGTTGTGTTGCGGTAAAACGCCAAAGACTATAGAAATAAATGCCAGTAGCTCACAGAGTGCAACCATTTGACGTCATCGACGCAGAATGTACTGTGCACATAAAATAATGTTAAATGAACATTAGCATAACAAATTAATTACTAATGTCAATGCATGCTTTAGAAGTACTGTGTAATGAACTTTAGTGCTGTATTAATTGTTGGCAATTTGACATGCAGTTTTCATATGCTACACACCTGGCCCACCCAATTTTATGTAGACCCACCCACTTCAACATTTCTGGCTACGCTAGTGGTTTAACGTCTCATCCGAAGGATGGAATGCAAGAAAGAGAAGTAGAAGTGAAGAGAAGTGTGAAAGTATAGAAGAAGCCCCAAGTCAGGAAGTCCATACATTCTTATACTTTCCAATGAGATCAGATAAGAGATGGTTAAGCCCCCTACAATTGTTCTTATTCATGTTTAACCATCCATAGGGTATTATAAGGAGCTTATTAATCCTGCACATCTCTAAAACCCTAAGTCTGCAAAGCATACAAAAGCATTGTGAGTTTTAACACCTTCATGGTGTAAAGAACAGAAACTGCTCTTTGTTAATAATTGGAATCTTTTCTGGGAGCGTCCTAGGCTTTTCCGTGCTGATGGCCTGCACCCCAGCAGAGTCGGAGCGGAAATCCTGTCGGACAACATCTCCAGGACGCTACGCTCCATCTGACTAGTAAGCCAATTCTCAAATAACTGCTATGATGACTTTTGTTCTACCCACTTAAAAGATAGAAGTACTTGCGTTGTCCAATCTATACAGACTGTGTCTGTTCCCCGAATAGCGAGGTCAAAATATACATTTAATGCAGGATCTAGAAAAAATCTGATCGTGATTAAACCAGAAAAACGCAAAATAAATGAACAAAAACTATTTTTAAAACTTGGGCTCCTAAATATTAGATCACTCGCACCCAAAGCAGTTATTGTAAATGAAATGATCACAGATAATCATTTTGATGTACTCTGCCTGACTGAAACCTGGCTTAAACCAAATGAATATTTTGGTCTAAATGAGTCTACTCCACCAAGCTACTGTTATAAACATGAGCCCCGTCAGACTGGTCGTAGCGGCGGTGTGGCAACAATATATAGTGATATTCTCAATGTTACTCAGAAAACAGGATACAACTCATTCGAACTACTTCTGCTTAATGTTACACTGTTAGATATGCAAAAGAAATCTCTCCTATCTCTTGCTCTGGTTACTGTGTATAGACGGACAGGGCCATATACAGATTTCCTAAAAGAATTTGCAGATTTCCTCTCAGATCTACTAGTTAATGTCGATAAACTGCTAATTGTCGGAGATTTACATTCACATTCACGTTTACATTTAACATTCACGTTGATAATACAAATGATGCATTAGGACTTGCGTTTACTGACCTAATAAACTCTCTTGGAGTCAAGCAAAACGTCACCGGGCCCACTCATCGTTTTAATCATACGCTAGATTTAATTATATCGCATGGACTTGATCTTACCAATATAGATATCGTACCTCAAAGTGACGATGTTACTGATCATTTCCTTGTATCGTGCATGCTGCCTATTACTGATATTAGTTATATGGCTCCGCGTTATCGTCCGGCCAGAACTATTGTTCCAGCCACCAAAGACAGATTCACAAATAACCTGCCTGATTTATCTCAACAGCTCTGTGTACCCATAAATACACATGAACTAGACGAAATGACTAGCAACATGGGCACTATCTTCTCTAATACATTAGAAGCTGTTGCCCCCCTCAAATTGAAAAATGTTAGAGAAAAACATACTGCGCCATGGTACAACAGTTATACCCATTCTCTCAAGAAAGAAACTCGTATTCTTGAGCGCAAATGGAGAAAAACTAAATTAGAAGTTTTTAGAATTGCGTGGAAAAACAGTATATCCAGCTATAGACAGGCTCTAAAAGCTGTCAGGGTAGAGCATATCCGCAAACTCATAGATAATAACCAAAACAATCCAAGGTTCTTATTTAGCACAGTGGCTAGACTAACAAATAAACAGACACCACCCGATCTAAATATTCCCCCACAGTTTAATAGTAATGATTTTATGAATTTCTTTACTGATAAAATAGATAACATCAGAAATACAATATCAAATGTAGATTCTACTGCGTCTAGTATTTCAGCTTCATTCATCGCACCCAAAGAAAAACTGCAGTGCTTTGCAACTATAAGACAGGAAGAGCTAAATAAACTTATCAGTGCATCTAAACCAACAACGTGTTTATTAGATCCTGTACCTACTAAATTACTGAAAGAGTTGTTACCCGTAGCAGAACAACCGCTTCTCAATATTATTAACTCATCGTTATATTTAGGTCACGTCCCAAAACCTTTCAAGGTGGCGGTTATTAAGCCTCTTATTAAGAAACCACAACTAGATTCAAATGAACTGGCAAATTACAGATCGATTTCAAATCTTCCGTTTATGTCAAAAATTTTAGAAAAAGTTGTGTCTACTCAATTATGCTCCTTTTTGCAAAAAAATGATCTCTATGAAGAATTTCAATCAGGTTTCAGGCCCAATCATAGTACAGAAACTACACTTGTTAAAATTACGAATGACTTACTACTTGCTTCAGATCAAGGCTGCACCTCATTGCTAGTATTACTTGATCTTAGTGCTGCGTTTGACACTATAGACCATAATATACTCATAGATCGATTACAAAACTATATTGGTATTCAAGGACAGGCTTTAAGATGGTTTAGATCCTACCTGTCCGATCGCTACCACTTTGTTCATTTAAATGGGGAGTCAATATCAATTATCACCAGTAAAGTATGGAGTACCACAAGGATCTGTCCTAGGTCCTCTGCTATTTTCAGTTTACATGTTGCCCCTTGGAAATATTATTAGAAAACACGGGATAAGTTTTCATTGCTATGCTGATGATACTCAATTATATATCTCAACAAGACCAGATGAAACTTCTCAACTATCTAAGCTAATAGATTGTGTAAAAAGTGTAAAAGATTGGATGACCAATAATTTCCTCCTACTAAATTCAGATAAAACAGAGATATTACTTATTGGACCAAAAAATAGTAGACAGAATCTCGTGGATTATAATTTGCAACTAGACGGATGCACTGTTACGTCCTCTAAAGTAAAAAATCTGGGTGTTATTTTAGACAGCAACTTGTCCTTTGAAAATCATATTTCCTTCTCAGGAACATTGCTAAGCTTCAAAGCATGCTACCTGTTTCTGATGCAGAAAAGCTAGTTCATGCATTCATGACCTCTAGACTGGACTATTGTAATGCACTGCTAGGTGGTTGTCCTGCATCTTCAATAAACAAGCTACAGATAGTCCAAAATGCAGCGGCTAGAGTTCTTACCAGATCAAGAAAATATGATCATATTACTCCAATTCTACAGTCTCTGCACTGGCTACCTATTAAGTTCCGTATCATTTACAAATTATTATTACTTGCCTATAAGGCCCTAAATGGTTTAGCACCTGCGTACCTAACTTGTCTTCTACCACGCTATAATCCAACCCGCTCTCTAAGTTCGCAAAACTCTGGACTTTTGGTAGTACCTAGGATAGCAAAGTCCACTAAGGGAGGTAGAGCTTTTTCACATTTGGCTCCCAAACTCTGGAATAGCCTTCCTGATAACATTTGGGGTTCAGATACACTCTCTCTGTTTAAATCTAGATTAAAGACACATCTCTTTAGCCAAGCATTCACATAATGCATCTTATAATCTTGTACTGCAGTTATATCTGATCAGATACATTATTATTATTCTTTAGCTTGGGTTGAACAATTTATTTTTGCTTAGATGGAACAGCAGCTACGCTAATCATGTCTCTGCTTGTCTCTCCGTTTCTGCCACGGGATGTAGCTAGGAATTACAGAACTTCAGTATGGATTCAACCATTACATGATCTGAGATGACCGAACACCTGAGATGGAGGATCAGCGCCGGGAGATGACGTATGTGGCCCTGATCGTAGGCGGAGGCCAGACACCTGGATGAGCGCCAGAGACAGATCCCCATTGAGGACCCCGCCACTTAGACAGCCATCGGAAAAGACCACTGGAACCAGCTGAGCCCATTCAATCTGACTTGCTGCAGTTTGGAACTGAACTGCTGGTTTGTTGGCCAGAGGAGAATTGGCCCCCCGACTGAGCCTGGTTTCTCCCAAGGTTTTTTCTCCATTCTGCCACCGATGGAGTTTTGGTTCCTTGCCACTGTCGCCTCTGGCTTGCTTAGTTGGGGACGCTTCATTTCCAGAGATATCGTCGACCTGATTGCAAAGACACTATTTAAACTTATTGACACATTATTTTCCTTTTTTGATATTGTGCAGTGCTTTGACACAATTTGCATTGTAAAAAGCGCTATATAAATAAAGGTGACTTGACTTGACTTGACTTTACAACCCAGACGAGCTAGACAGTTACGATTTCTGGAACTAAATTAAACATATGTAACAACTCTCATTCATCTGCGCCGATTGGGTCTCGAACCCGGGTCTCTGGCATGGAAGGCAGGCGTACTAACAAGGAGGCTAAAGAATGCAGCCGCTAGCGTGTATCTTGAGATCAAGGGAAAGAGGTTAACCTGCTGGCCTCAGTTAGACTCACCCCCCTAAACCTCACTGCCATCCGGGTCACTGGCACCATTGTAACAGGTCTCCGAGGTCTCCGGGGTCTCCGGCGTGGAAGGCGGGTGCACTAACAAGGAGCATAAAGACTGCAGCCACTAGCGTCAGTCGCTAGTGTGTCTCTTGAGATCAGGGAAGTGAGATTTACCTGCACAGCATCTACTAGCTGGCCTCCGTTACACATACATCTTCAGATCTCAATGTACTCTGATTACCAAGAAAACATATAAAGAACAAATTCACAGAAAGGGGTCAGAGAGGTACCCCTGTCCTAATCTCAACCTAACAAACACACTTACGCGCAACTAGAGGAGCCTGACTTAAACAACATTATCCTGACACATTCATGTCACATACTGAGTCACACAATCAATAATATATGTTGAGAATCCATGATTAATAAATGTATAAATGTGTAAATAATAGATTAATAAATGAGTAAGTAAAAAGTAACACCCAAAAGTCATAAAGATAACTTCATAAGGGAATTCATAATACACAATATGTGTATGAATATGACAATTATAATAATATATAATTATAATAACCTATAAATATTTAATTTTCCATTCACCACCACATATCATGTATCTTGTGAATCTGTTGCATTTCCCCTTCATGTTTGGTGTTGTTATAAATGTCTCTGTGTGATTAGTAAAATGGTCTCAATTTCACAGTAGTCACTTATATTATGAGAAAGATTGAAAACTTTTGTAGAATTCTGTTCTGCTGAGGTGAGAATGTTTTCCCATCTCTGGCCAGGTGTGACCTGGGTCACAAGATCCTAACAAACAAAAAAAAAGGTATTTTATGTTTTTACAACTGATTTGAAGATTTATTTGTTTCTGGTCTGGGTATATAAGTGAAGAGGCATTATTGTCATTTGACCCCACACAGCCTATGTGAATCTCTGGAGCTTTGCACTAGAATTCACATACTGTTGTGTGTCTCTCTACTGTCAGGTATGCATCTCTTAGATTCAATCTTTGAGCAATCAATGTTATGTATTTATCTGAATTGGAACTGAATTTAACCCTGAATTGGCTTCTAATTGTGTCATTATGTAAATGGCGTGATTTAACTAACTAAAAATAAATTATTATATTTGACTTTAGTAGATTATGGCATAGTCTGGTGTTTCCGCAAATCTGCATCCAGGACAGATCATACTGAAGTATCAATGAATGAAGCAAGGGGCTCGTCATTAGGGATCTTCTGATTTCTAACTGTCACTGGCTTAACAAGTTACAGTTTTTGTGATTATAGAGATGTGATAGCAGGGTGCAGCCTACTTAAAGGTATTCAATCACCCTGTATCCTCTGAGTAAGTACAGAACTGGTGAGTTTGTGTCCGTGCATTCTCTGTTGGTCAAGTGAGTCGCTAAGTGATACCAGGTGCTTGATGAACAAATAACTGGATTTCCAGAATAATAAAATATCTAAAGTAATACATAATCAAAATTTGTGATCAGCTTTTAATTATAAATACCACCTAAATTTAATGATCACTTGAAATTGGAATCAGATTGAACAGGGAGTTAGACTAAAATTGAAACTAAATTCTGATAAATAAAGTGAACTTTGCAGAAGCACAAGTAAAAGACCAAACACGCATTAGACCTTCAACCAGGCCGCTGGACTTCGCTTTTGGGCCGGTGGGTGGATCCTTACATGTTGGCATTTGACAGTTCATATGTTTGTCATTATAAACAACATACTCTCTAAAAGGCCTGTTTTTACAAATTACAAACAATAACTCTCCCGAAGAAATGAAATGTAAACAAAGGAATATTCATCCTTATTACAACGTTATTGTTTCGCTGGACTAAAAGTGCTCGCTGGGATGTTGTTCTGTGGACCCTTACCTGTCTAACTAAACTGGGATTTCAGCAGTGGATGCGTTTGTGACTCGTTATTACAATGAATCTGGTACGTACTGCTTTTTTATTCTGCATGTTTTGATGTGTACTGCTTACGCAAATGTAGCAAATACATTCCTAAATCCCAAGATCTGTCATCGATGCTTGAGGCTTAGACCTTCAGAATGATATATAGTTTGTCAAGATTAATGATATTCTTTCACAGTAAATTCATTCATAAACATTAAACTAGTGGGGAAAAAACGCTTCAGTGCGCCGTCGCTCTGGTAAACGTTAACAGGTTAATAATATAATCCACATGAATAGAAGGGAATAACTCAGGGTAGTCTTAACACACGTAACATCAAACAATAACTGGCACAGAACTGGGGAGAACTCAGGACTTAAGTACACAGGGTCTAATGGGTTAATTAATAAACAACAGGTGATAACGATGAACTAAACGAGACAGGCAAAACTTAGGTCAAAACAGAAATTCAACATACAGACATATGACAGATTGCCCCCTCCTGGGAAGGCGCGTCCTCGCGCCGTAAATAGTTCAAACTCTCTGGAGGAGGGAGTGGAGCAGGAGAGAGGGCAAACCAAACACAAAACAAAATAAGAGTCCATGGGAGAGTGGAAGGTGGGAGGAACCAATGTGGGAATAATGCCTTGACAGTCGTGGACACCCTGGGGACGACCGAAGGAGATGCAGCCCTCGCAGATGGAGACCCAGATGGAGCCAATGAGTCCACGCTCAGCCGATGGTCCTGGAGACTGAGGAGGAGCCGCGGCAATGTGCATCCGAGGAGGAACCGGAAGTCCAGAGGTCAGAGGCTGAGCCGGTGGGACCGAGGACGAATGCGGAGTCGGAGGGAAGGAGGAGCCAGCCGAAGCAAGCAGGTCGACAACTGACCAAGGCGGAGCCGGATGGACGAGGGAGAAGCTGTATGGCCGATGGTTTCCGGTGGAGCCGAGGGAGGGAGGAGCCAAGGTGGAGCCAAAGTGTCGACAGACCGAGGTGGAGCAGGGGGTGCAGAGGTCTGAGGTGGAGACAGGGGATCCTCTGTGTAGGATTGAGCTGATGGTCTGAAAACACTCGGCATATCCAGTTGAACAGTGGGAGGTGCAGAGGGGCTGAAGGACAGCAGCGATAGTGGGGCTGAAGGACTGGTTGAGTGAGGAGGCGGGAGAGAGAGGCTGGGCGGGAATTCAGGACACACAGGAAACACAGGAGATTCAGGGCTGGACGGGACCAGCGGAGACACAGGAGAATCAGGGCTGGACGGGATCAGCGTGGACACAGGAGTATTTGGAAGAACAGGGAGCTTAGGGTTCACCCCTCCAAAAAAGTCAATCAAGTCCTCTGAAAAAATGTCCTTTAGTTCCTCATAATATCCACCAGAGGCCAGTTTGTACTCACTCATAGCGGTAGGAGTGTGGGTGGGGCAATCCTCCATATTCCCGAACTCCCCTATAACTCCCTCAGTGCTCAGCGGTGTAGCCGGCTCACACACCTGGTCAGACCATTGCGGGGTAGTAGGCTGCGGGGCGATGGTAACTTCCGACCTTGTCCTCGGTTCAAGTTCCTCCATCGCGGCGCGCCGAACTCCTCGGTCTGCAGTGGGCTCGTGCGACACCTCCGTCGCATCTTTCACTGGTGGTGTGCTGGTCTCTGGCAGTTGTGGAGTCGGGGTGGTGGCGAAATCATCATTCACAGGGCCGACGGTGAACATAGAGTCGTTGTGTACCAGCACCTACTCCACAAAGGGGGCGAAATCCTCTTTAGGACCGCCCGCTGGAATGCGTGCCTTTGACCGCTCAACAATACTAACTAAAATATAAATCATGCTCATATGCCACTGAATGATATAGGCATTAGCGCAATAAAACTGCCAGATGAAGTTTAAACATGTTTGCATTTTACATAGACAATCTTTAAAAACAGAGTGAAACTGTAATGTGGGGTTTTGGGGTTCTGTGTCTTGTTCTTGTTCTTGTTTTCATGTATTTTATTCTGAAGTTAGTTATGCTTCCTGTTTGTTTCATGCTTCCCTTGCCCTCTTGTCTTTGTGCTATTGGTTCCCTTGTTCAATGTGTCATGTGCTCATTGGTTGTCTTAGTTATGTATCTTGTTTCCCATTGGTTTGTTCATGTCATGTGACCCTCTCTGTTTGCTATAAGTAGCCATGTCATTGCCTTTGTCTCTTGTCTTGTATTAATGTTGTAACCCGCTGTTGGTGAGTCTAGTCTGTTCATGGCAAGCCTGTTCATGTCAAGTCAAGCCTGTTTCAAGTCAAGTCATCATCTGTTTGGATTTTGGATTTCACCTTTGTAAATAAACTGCACTTGGGTTCATCACTACGCTCGCCTTCAGTGGACTCCTTGTTACAGAACACAAGATCTTCAAAATGAACCCAACAGATCGTCTCGTTCAACTTCGCCAAGAAAACTGGCCCATTGAGGATTATGTGGCAGACTTTTGTAAGTTGTGTTATCAAGTAGACTTCAATGATACTTTCCTGGAGGACATTTTCCATTTTGGTTTAAATAAGGGCATATCACGTTTAATGCCACGCAATACTCCACACTGGTCAGTTGAACAATATATAGACTTTGCTTTACGGTTAAGTGGATCTGCTTTTACTGTGGGTGTCGTGGAGGAGGAACACGACACTTCCTTATAACCTGCTATGCCAAAGCCTGCTCACGTCATGCCTGCTACGCTAAAGCCTGTTAACGTCATGCCTGCTACTCCAGGACCTGCTCACATCATGCCAGTTAAGTCAAAGTTTACTCATGTCATGTCTACTAAATCAAAGCCTGATCACATCATGTCTGCAACCCCAGGGCCTGCTCATGTCATGCTCGCTACTCAAGAGATTCTTCACAACATGGCTCCCTTTCGAAAGCTCCATTGGAAGATAGCCACCACTCAAGACGAAAGACACCACGGAAAATTGCCACCGTTCTAGAGTCTCATCACATCTCAGCTGATCTTCCAGAGTCTCATCATAACATGGCCACCATTTCAGAGTCCGCTCACGTTATTCCTGTCAAGCCAGAGTCTGCTCACGTCATTCCTGTCAAGCCAGAGTCTGTTCACGTCATGCTTGTCAAGCCAAACTATCAAATAGGCAGGCTCTCAACTAATTAGTGTTTTACATTCATAACTGAATGTGATGAGACAAGAAATAACTGAGCTGTTTTCAAAAAATTAAGCTTACTTTTAAAAATATATGTAATTTGTATTAGTTTAAATTCTAAAATATTTCAACTCATTTTTCTTTCTTTTGCTTATTTCCGTTAAAATGCTGAAAACAGCTCTTTTAAAAACCACAACTATAAATATATTTTACTAAAAGATAAATACTCTTGATTTCACATGTCTGCACTTTCACTTCTGCTATAGCTTCTGATTCACTCATCTTTTGAGGGTTTTTCCTCTGACCACTCAAGGGAGAAGTCAGTGTCTCCTCAGAAAAAAAATAAATAAAACAATGCAAATATTAGGCCTACAAATGTTACAAATCATAAATAAACATCACATCTGATGTGTTGTAAACATATATACCGACATACTATTGTGGTACATATGCAAATATAGTCTCAAATACAGCAATTTCATTGGCTGATGAATGTGTTGTTGCATTAAGGCAGAAAAACAGAGCGTATTGACGTGGTCAAATTTCACACGTTCTGTTTAAACACTTTTGGCCCCTGTTCCTGCGGTGCTTACCGAGCTTTGATGACTGATGATCTGAGAGTAAGTTGACGTGTAAAAGAAAAGCTGAACATCAGTTAAGAAATGAAATACTCCTTATATTTGTTACTTCATTTTTTAAATAAATGTAAAAATGCTTAAAGCAAAAAACTAGATGAGAAACATACATTACTTTGTTACAATAAATGGAACAATAATTACATTGTTATTAGAAAAATAAATATATAGAATTATATTGTTGTTGTTATTGTTTCCTTGATAGTGTAAGTAATGTTATTCAATCTTAAAAATGTGTTAACATGGAACATGAATTTATGTAAAAAAAATATATATATATATATTAATTTAAAAAAAAATATTGGGGAATTGAGGTTTTTTTTCATTTGTATAGCACATTTCATACACAGTGGTAATTCAAAGTGCTTTACATAAAAGGAAGTGAAATAGTCATAAAAAATGAGTATTATCTAAGGACCTTGTGTGATTTAGAAATTACCCCATACCCAAACCTTAAGAACACAGGGACTAATGGGATAATTAATGACACAAAATTGGGAACAATGAACTCATCAAGACACAGGCAAAACTACACATCAGATCACAACAGAAACTCAAAACACACAGCCATGTAACACTTCACCAAGACCCCTATACAATCAGATGATACCAAAATCACTTTCTTCTTCTGAAAAAAAAAAAAAAAAAAAAGACGAATATATTAAGATATTCTCAGCAGCCAAAGAACAATCAAAGCATAAATGTTTTTGGTTATGTGTTAAACTCAGATGTATGTCACAATATGGAAGAAAAGATGTGTCAATTACCTAGCTTCATGATCTGTCCCTAGCCATTAATGTAAATTATTATTATGCCCATTATTATCCCCATTCAGTTAATTGTCATCAAAAAAAGGTCCAGTTAGGCCTGCTTAGCGTGGTCTTTTGGGTGGTCACAGTTGGATTGTGTAGCTACTAACATAGTTTTGTAATTCCGTACATGTGGCTGGGTCTGAGGAGAGTTTCAAACTGGAAGTCCATATCCTTATTAAAGCCAGAGTCAAATGAAATCACTTCCTGTGTAAATTTAGCAAAATTAGGCTATATAAAAAAATTGTCATCATTCTAAAAATCACAACTCATCGGTGAAGATGTACGGCAAGACACAGGAGCAAAACATGGAATTTGAGGCCATTTATGAAAGTGATGAAGACACTACTGGACCTCGAATACCGAGTTACATCCCTAAAGGAAAAGCTCTACAGTGCAGTAAGTACAAAGTTTAATTTGAAGCAGAAATAGTTTTTGTAATGTTTGAGGAAATGAGAATTGTGCAAGTTCAGTCACTGTTTTCTCAACAATATGTCAACGTTTCTACATTTGTATTAAATATATTAACACAAAATAAATATATTAAAACAAAATAATATTTTGGTCTATTTTTTGTCAACTGAATTCTTCCGATAATATAATTATGCTGATATATCAAAGTATCTCAATAACTGTGATTATAAAAGAACGTAAAAGTTTGTATAAAAACAAGGGTAGATTATCTAAAAAGCCTGAAGTGAAACATCATTTCTAATAATGCATAGTGTATTAACTGATATTTGTGTGTTTTGTGTCGTGTTTGTCAGGAGGAAGTAGAGGTTTGGTGTTGATCACAGTGGGTCTCGGACTCATTTGTGTTCTTCTGCTGGTCTTCATCATACAGCAGCAGATCACCGTCACAGCAGAGAGAGACCTGATAAAGAGTTACAAGAATACAGCTGAAGAGTTCAATCAAACTATCAACAGCATACAGGAGAATTACACTGATATAATGACTGAAAAACATCAACTGAAGAACAACTTCAGCTCTTTGAGTCAGAAGGAACTGGAGCTAGAGACCAGAGTCAGAGATCTCACTGCTGAGAAAAACCAGTTACAGAGAGATTTTGACTCTCTGGGTCAGAGGAATCTGGAATTAGAAAGCAAAGTCACGACTCTGAGTGATGAACTGAAGAAGAACGTTTCTAAAGGAGGTTAGTATAAATAGAAGTAGTTTTTTCCCCCATTGTTTTCTTTATCTTTTTATGTATTGAGTTTTAAAAAGAGCGTGTTTCTATTAGGAAATCAGTGTGTTCTAGAAGGCTTGTTCAATTCCAAAAAGGAGATGAGCTGGTCTGACAGCAGGAATTACTGCAGGGATCGTGGAGCTCATCTGGTCATTATCAACACGGAAGAGAAGCAGGTGAGTGAGTTTATGGCTGATAATGAACATGAGAATCACACTTACCGTATTCCTATTTAATTAATATTTTTATTCACACTCACAGAGACTCGTATCTTCATTATTCAGTGAGAGAATGTGGATTGGTTTGTCTGACATGGAGAGCGAGGGCAATCTGACATGGGTGGATAATTCACCACTGAATCAGGGGTAAGAGATAAGACACTGACAGAAAACCACTGCTGATTTATTTTAGTCTTTTGTTTTCTCATTATAAAAACAAGACCATCAAAACCCTTCAGAAAACAGCTGAAGACATATTTTCTAAAAACTCAATTAGTGGCAACAGCCACAATTAAAGGAACATCCTATTAAAAAAAAATGTATCGGAAAAACTTATCTTCTGTTTTAGTTTTCTGCTTTTTCACTACTTAACTTACTTGTGAAACTTGCTTTTGTGGTACTGTGAATAATGTTGGCTTTTCCTAAATGAGAAAACTTTGGGGCTGCTATAGTTGCAAATGTGTTATTCTCATTTAAAATTTGATCCATGTTCAGGTTTTGGAGCGAAGGTGAACCAAATGATGAAAGTGGAAATGAGGACTGTGTTGAAATGATATCTTTTTTTTCCTCCGTGAACAACTGGAATGATCTCCCATGTTCAACGAAGAGAAAAGGGATTTGTGAGAAATAAGGTTCATCCTGTCTTGTTTCATTTTTGCTTATATTATCTTATGGAATTATTCTTATTGTGAGTGCTAAATTTCTACTAAATATTTTTTTTGCAATACAAAATCACCAGCTGATTTTCTTAGCTATATTAAACAAATCAAATATTCTGTTTCTCATGATGTGAATTATGGTCATGGGAAAATGAACCTCTAGTGTTCATGTGTTGATCCATCACAAGCAGCTCTATATTAATATGATCTTATTCTGGCTGTTCTCCTGTCTGAAGTGTTGAGGTGACAATCACAGTGAACTACAGAAGTATTCAGAACTTACCATATTGTTCTGATATTGAGCATCTGTGAAACTGCTTTTGAGTTAATTTGTTTTATTTTTGAATAAAACTGTCAATTGCCATAGTAAACTGCTTTTTTAAGTGCATTGCTCTATGGAGAGGTTTCCACCAGTTCAGCGGGATGCAACAGAGAGCAGGTTTATCAGACTGAAGTGATCGGAGAGGAAGACAAATGTTAGATCCGAGGTGATGCTAAAGTGTTTTTCTACCATATTTAGATGTTTCAATCTTCTGCAGTATATTCCACAATAATGCAATTATATTTAATTTAGTACTTAAATTGATTTCAGCTGTGAACACTTATAAATATTCCAAAAACATCGACAAGGTATTTTGGCTCAAACCAGCCATGTGGCTAAAAATCAAATGAAACACTCATGACTCAAAGGTGTTCCATGAATCAACTGAGACTGAAGAATTGTTTTGTGAGGTCAGTGCACTGGAGTTCTTCCTCAACAAACAAACTAAAGTTTATTAAATGCCATTTTAGTTCCCTTTGGGTTATTTCCAGTGTTTGGCTGTTGTATATTTTTTCACGAGCCAGCAGATTTAACGTCTTTTCTCATTAAAACAACATCTTTTCTTGTAATAACGAGATGTTTTCTTTTCTCATTAAAATATAAAAAAGTTATTATGTCATAAAAACGATATGTTTTCCGTTATAATAGATATATGGTACAATATGTGAGCGAGCTGAGCGATTGTCCGCGCTGCTGTCGCCACAGTCTGGCATAAACAAGGATCTGTACGCTGCACACATACTGTACTCTACTGTAAGTAAGAGCAAATAATGGAATCAGGGACCTTTTATGTATGCAGAAATATTAATAACAGATCTGGACCTCGAACACAGCGTCACTGTCAGGATGAAGGAAAAGCTCGAAAGCAAAGTAAGCAGAAAGTTTAGTTTGAAGGAAAGGCGGTGATGGGTATCGCTAAATAAAATTTAATCATTGTTTTCTCAGAAACCATTATTTTCTGTTTACATTTGCAGTGTATGTTTTTGTTTGCATATGCTTTTTAATTGTACTGTAAACAGTACGCTTTACATTTACAGTAATTCCATATTTTTGTCATTTTAAAGGAACATAGACTTCAAAAAGCCTCATCATTTATCTACCAACCAAAGTAGATTACATATAAAGGTTGATTTGAGATATTATACCTAAATAATATGCAATAAATTGTTATTAATATGTGTGTGTTTTGTGTCGTGTTTGTCAGGAGGAAGTAGATATTTGGTGTTGATCACAGTGGGTCTCGGGCTCATTTGTGTTCTTCTGCTGCCAGGGCCGGATTTACACACAGGCGTTTAAACACAGTTGAAGAGTTATAATGACTGAAAAACACCAACTGCTGAACCACTTCAGCTCTTTGAGTCATAAGAAGCTGGACTTAAGGCCTTTCCACACTGAGCATGAAAAAGCAAAACTAATTTTGGACGCGATGACACGCTGGAATAAAACAATAGCTTCCTATGGATGCTTCCACACAGACCGCGAACATTCGTGCTCCGAAAATGCAAATGTTTTTTTTTTTTTCGTCCAGTCCGACGAATCTTTTCAGTTTTGCAAAGCGAAAACAAGGGCCGTCCAATAAGATTTGAGCTAGGATCACATGACCGGAGCAGCTGCTGTTGCACAAAAGGATGAGAAAACTAGTGTAAACAAACAACAAAGAAGAGTATCCCGGATAAGAGAGTGGATGCTGAGTTCTTGTAATCATTGGTATTTGAGAACAGATTTATTCTCACATGTTCTTCATACAGAATAACATTTCTAATAATTCTGCACTGAATCATGTGATCTGTTTTCTTCCACGTGCACGAGTGATATGAGTCAGAGCACGTTCACTCTCTAGATCTTCCGTATTCAAAAAAATAATCAAGTGAAACATTTTTCTACACATGAAATATGAAAGCAAATAGACATGATTATCACGATATATATTCTGTATATGCTTTGTATGCAGCTCATTTTATTTTTTTATAGCAATAAAAGATGTTTATGACTAATATTAGCGGTGTAGCGGTGTATTAAACATACAAAGAGTGCATGTGTCTGCTTATTATTATAGAATCAAAATCAACTATAAATCACAATCAGAAGTCATTACAAGCACTCGATTATGATTTAAAGTGGGTAAGCAAATACATTAATAATTAAATACATTTCCAAGCGTAGCTTGATGCTAATTGTATACTTCTAATTATATTTTAGGATGTAGCCTATTCTTGTAAGCATTATAGATAGCTTGTGTTTCTGGTGTAGAACCAAACTTTGTTTATCGTAATGTAGATGTTAAATGCAGGCGTGAATTAGCAGAAGGCGAACCTTCGTTTCGCACTCGGTGTGAGCACAACATTCGTAGCTGATTCGCCTTGCTTTTTTGCATCGCACTCAGTGTGGAAAGGCCTTTAGAAAGCAAAGTCACTTCTTTGAATGAAGAACTAAACATGGACGATTCTAAACAAGGTTAGTTAAGATGTTTTTTTTCTAGTTTAGTTATTTTTTTATGCGTACAGTTCTAAAAAATTGTGTGTTTCTGTGTGAAAAACTATGGTTTAGTTTGGATTTTATCATATCCAATGAGCTGAAGAGCTGGTCTGACAGCAGGCAGTACTGCAGAGATCATGGAGCTGATCTGATCATTATCAACTCTGAAGAGAAGCAGGTAAGTTCTAGTGGGTCTTGTGCCAAAAGTTCAATGACGCAGGCAGTGACGATTTTCTCCAGCCAATCAGTGATCAGCAGAGTTTATACATCATGTTTTGGTAACGGTACGGCTCACTTGGAACCTCAGCCGAGGTGGTACCAGGTACTGTTCCCAGTGGAAAACCCCACAAAAGTGAGCTGTACTGAACTGTACTGTGCTGTACCATTCAATGATGTAGACGAGGACTGTATTGAAATGAGACCTTCAAAAGACACTCCGAATACCTGGAATGATCTGCCATGCTCAATTGATAGAAAAGGGGTTTGTGAGAAATAGGGTTCATCCAGTCTTATCATGCTTTTACTTGTATTATTTTATGAAATCAATCTTATTGTGATTGTATAATTCATTTTTAAGTTTCCTGCCTTTTAAAACATGTGAAACATTATGTGTTGTGAAACACATCCGATGTGTTCATGTTTTGCTAAATCACAAGCATGCAGGTCTATATTAATATTATTTTATTCTAGCTGTTATCGTGCCTCATTTATTCATCTGAAGTGTTAAAGAGACAATGAAAGTGAACTACATTACAAACTATTAGCTACATATTGAATGTCTGTAAAACTACTTTTGAGTTCAATTGCTTTCTGTTTGAATAAAATGTTCATTTACCATCATTACCATAGTGAACTTCATACTTCATTCTTTGGGTGCTTCTCAATACTCAGATTGATGCTTCCTTGTTTTCTCACTCCTCTGTCCTCGAGCCCATGACCCAGAAAACTGATCAAAGTTACCCATCTTGATGTATATCTCAATTCTCTAATTACACCACGCGGAGGCAAGGAAGCTTCCAGAGGAGAGATGAGTGAGGATACACAGGTGTATGTGGAACGCTAAGAGGAGCGCCGTGGAAAAGACGAGGTCATGGTCCAAATGCAGGTAAGGTGCTTTTAATGAGAAACAAAAAGGCCAACACGGCACAAAAAACAAAACAGAAAAGGACTGGGATACGAGACGGCAACACAGTGCATGTATCCCAGACCAGAGCAAACACTATAATTACAAAACACAAATAACAAATAATGCAACCAGACAGAGTGGTAGGAGAGGGGAGACTATATAGTCCGTGGCAATGGGGAACAGCTGCGGGTGTAATGAGTGTGACAGATGTGTGTGATGTGGCAGGTGTATGTGATTACGGGAGATGAGTCCGGGAGGAAGGGAGATGGTGACCTCTGGTGGCGACAGGGAGAAGCGCAGGGCCCGGACTCATGACATGACCCCTCCTTTAAGGAACGGCTTCCAGACGTTCCACCAAAACCCCCAAAAGTCCAGAGGGAGGTGGAACAGGGGGAGGGATGGCGGGCCAGGCCCGTGTAGCGGAAGGGAACCTGGGGCCTGAGGCAGCACCGGCGGGATGGAGACCCAGGGCAGAACCAGCGGCCACCACAGCGGTGTGTGTGGAGCTGCCACCCTGGAGCGGGCAATGGTGGGCTCCACCGCTTCGGGGGGCACATCAGCGGACACCGCCGCATTGAGGGATCTGTGAGCGGAAGCAGCCACTTTGGGAGGCTTGTGAGCGAGCACCGCCGCTTCGGAAAAGCCTGAACCGAGCTCCGCTGCCCCGGAGGGAACGTGAGCGGGCACCGCTGTCTCAGGAGCTTCGTGAGTGGTCACCATCGCCTCGGGAGCTTTGTGAGCGGGCACCGCTGTCTCGGGAGGATCGTGAGCGGGCACTGCCGCCTCGAGAGGATCGTGCGTGGGCACCGCCGCCTCGGAAGCCTTGTGAGTGGGCACCGCCGCCTCGGGAGGATCGTGAGCGGGGCACCTCCACCTCAGAAGCCTTGTGAGCGGGCACCGCCGCCCCGGAAAGACCACGAGCAGACCACGCTGCTCGCACCGACATCAGTGGGGGATCCTGCACGCTGTGCATCAGCCCAGGATGCTCCGGAAGCGGGCGCGAGGCACTGGGCGCGGCCGCCTCCGCCGCCCCCTGGATCGCTGCCTCGGGAGAACGGTGAACGGGCTCCGCAGCTAACTCCACCCTGAAGGCTGAGCCGCTCACCTGCAGAGCCAGGTCGATGTAGTCCTCCAGCGACTCCTCGGGGTCCCAGTATGGCACCAGGGACTTGAAGGGCTCGGCCAGGCCTCCGTAAAAGAAGACCATGAGGCAGGTCTTATCCATAGCCGACCGCCGAGCCACTCCAATGAAGTCCCTGGCATACTCCTCCATGCTCCGGTCTCCCTGGCGGATGTTGAGCAACCTCTTTGCTGGATCCATGCTTGCTGGTTGCATTCTGTCACGGAACGCTAAGAGGAGCCCCATGGAAAAGACGAGGTCAGGGTCCAAATGCAGGTAAGGTGCTTTTAATGAGAAACAAAAAGGCCAACACGGCACAAAAAACAAAACAGAAAAGGACTGGGATACGAGACGGATACAAATACAGAGCAAACACTAGAAATACAAAACACATCAAATAACAAATAATGCAACCAGACAGAGTGGTAGGAGAGGGGAGACTATGTAGTTCGTGGCAATAGGGAACAGCTGCGGGTGTAATGAGTGTGACAGGTGTGTGTAATGTGACAGGTGTGTGTGATGTGGCAGGTGTATGTGATGTGGCAGGTGTATGTGATTACGTGAGATGAGTCCGGGAGGAAGGGAGATGGTGACCTCTGGTGGCGACAGGGAGAAGCGCAGGGCCCGGACTCATGACATATCCTATGTGGAAGTGTTTCTTGATGAAAAAACTGATGCATGTATTAATTCACCTTCCCTTTTCATCTATCATAATACTTTTAATTTTAATCTTGCGAGAATTAGTGCACCACCCAGTTAATTCTCTCCAACTCTTTTATGAATACTAAGGATTCGGTCATACTTTTACCTTCCATCGTTACCATAGTTAACTTGGTATTTTTGTTTTGATTTCCTACTTGCTCCTTGTGTAGGGTAGACTGAGTATGTTTGAGACATGTGTACAGTTGAAACACCTTAAATAACTTGTGTACACAAGAAACCCTAGCCGTGATTTTTGCTCCACACGTGTGTATCTGTGTTCTCTTTGATCGTGGGAAATTTGAAATGTGTGTGTCTTTCCACTCCGAAGATATTGGCAAAAGATTTTCATTTAACCATGTCCCTTCCACAATGAATATTTTAGTATTCTTTCATGATTGTTAAACTTAACTTTGCAATAAATGGTTAGCCAGCTTTAGAGCATTAAGAATGGGTGTCTCAGCTGTACATGCTACTGTCTCAACTGTACACCATATGGGTACAGTTGAGACAAAAAATGCACCTCATGTTTATGAGCTAATTGTGGAAAATATGAGCTACTTATGGCTATTACCAATTTATGATATTTTAGTACACAAGCAAAAGAAATATCATGTGAAAAATCACTTCATTTCAGCATCTAGTTTTTGTGTATCAGAATCAGAATCAGAATGAGCTTTATTGGCCAAGTATGTTTACACATACAAGGAATTTGTTGTAGTGACAGAAGCTCCACAGTGCAACAGAAAGACAGCAACAGGACAGGACACAGATAATAAAAACTAAATAACAAGAAATAGCCAATAACCAATGTACAAAGCAGCAAAAAAGAAAAAAAAAAAAGTAGTGAAGAAAAAAGCAGAAAGTGTCTCTACTGTACTCAGCCTACCCTATCTGCTTTATTGCTGTATGGAGAACTTTCCTCCAGTACAGCAGGACGCAACAGAGAGCATGTTTCTCTGACTGAAGTGATCAGAGAGGAAGAGAAACATCAGAATCAGAGGACTTGCTGCTGTGTTTCCTGCATCATCTATAAAGATGTCCAGTATGGCCAGTTTAATGCTGTTTGGCCTGTTTAAGGCTGTTTGAGTCCATATGAGTGTTCACAGACTTGTTGGCTTCTGAAGCTGATAACATGTGGCTGAATGTACAACACACAAGCAAAGCAGTACAGCTCTTCTGAGAGTTTTTAGGTGTGACTGAGGACTTTACTTTTGTCGAAGGCCAGTGTGAAATTAAACCACTTCCTGCTTAGAAATAGCACTAGTCATTATTCTTAAGCTCACACAGCTCATCTGTGAAGACGTACTATCAGACACAGTGAATGATGGATTTAGAGGCTATTTATGAAAATGTTAAACGCAGAGATATTCAGAACACAACTGGACCTCAAACTCAGAGTCACGGCCAGGACGAAGGAAAAGATCTAAAGCACGGTAAGAAAAGAAATGACTTTAAAGCAGAAATTGTGTTATAAATAGTGTCAATAATGTGAAAATTAATGGTTAAATACAACTTCAAACATTTATTTTAAGAAAAATATGTCAATGTTTCTGCATTTATTTTAAATGTATCAGCATGGAATTCTTGTTTACTTTTTCAACATGTTCTTGTTTGGATATTTTACCGTACACCAACATTGTTACTATATAGCATTGTTTGTCTTATAAAAGAAAATACAAACTCTACAAAATTATCTAACGACAAAGACTGATTACCTTAAAGGCTAATTTGAAACTTAATTTCTAATAATATGAAGCGTATTCATTTCTATTTGTGTTTTCTTCCTGTTTGTCAGGAGGAAGTAGATGTTTGGTGTTGATCACAGTGGGTCTCGGGCTCATTTGTGTTCTTCTGCTGATCTTCATCATACTGCAGCAGATCACCGTCACAGCAGAGAGAGACCTGATAAAGAGTTACAAGAACACAGTTGAAGAGTTCAATCAAACTATCAACAGCTTACAGGATAATTACACTGATATAATGACTGAAAAACACCAACTGCAGAACAACTTCAGCTCTTTGAGTCAGAAGAACCTGGAGCTGGAGACCAGAGTCAGAGATCTCACTGCTGAGAAAGACCAGTTACAGAGGAACTTCAGCTCTTTGAGTCAGAAGAAGCTGGAGTTAGAGAGTGGTCAACTGAAGAAAGAATCTGAACAAGGTCAGTACAAATCAGTTTTTTTTTTTTTATATATACTTCGGTTTTCATGTATGTATACAGTTTTGAGAAGTGTTCATGTAAAAATCTGTGTGAATTAGTTTGTTTTTTCATGTCCAATGAGCCGAAGAGCTGGTCTGACAGCAGGCAGTACTGCAGAGATCGTGGAGCTGATCTGATCATTATCAACACTGAAGGGAAACAGGTGAATTTGCTTGACTGACTTTGTTTGTGTATCTGTCAGTAAATGAGCGGATTTATATTCACTCCTTTTTTTATTCACACCCAGAGGTTCATATTTTCATTCATCAAGGAGAGAGTGTGGATTGGTTTGTCTGACAGAGAGAAGGAGGGCAACATGACATGGGTTGATAATTCAACACTGAAACAAGGGCAAGTGTACTCTACTTTGTACTACTTTATTTTCATCATTTTAGTTTTGTTGCTTTTGTCAAAAAAATCATAAAGTTACTTATAAAAAAAAAACGTGTACATGATTTTGAAACTGTTCCTATAAGGTTTCTATTGTCTTGTAGTTGAGTAACAAAAAATCTGATACATGTTATTCAGGTTTTGGCTTAAAGGTGAGCCCAATGATGCAGGTAGAAATGAGGACTGTATTGAACTGATGCCTTCAAAACCCATCTTGAACAACTGGAACGATCTGCCATGTTCAGAGAAGAGAAAAGGTGTTTGTGAGAAATAGGATATGGTTTTGTTTTTGCTTTTGTTATTTTATGGAATCATTCTCATTGTGTCTGCATTATTAATGATTTAGGTTTCTGACTTTTAAAGCAGTCCACATGTGTACTCCATCACACGCAGCTCTATATTAATATGATCTTATTCTAGCTGTTCTCATGAGTCTCATGTGTCACTCTAAAGTGTCGAGGAGACACGGTAAACTATAAAACTCCAGCAAAGTGTCCCATAATTCACACTTTTATGCTGATATTGAGTGTTTGTGTAACTTCTTTTGATTTATTTTAAATAAAAGTCAGTTGACATTATTCCTACAGCAAACCCACAGCACTTTTTTTGTTTATTGATTGATTGATGACTATCCAGTCCAGCAGGATGCAGCAGAGAGCATTTTATTTATTTTTGTTTTGTTTGTTTGTTTGTTTTCCTCAAACTGAACAGATCAGAGAAGATAAATATCAGACCCAGAATGATGGCTCACTTGTTTTCTGCCAAATAACTGGCCTATTTACATGTTTCATTCTTCAGCAGTACTTTTGAAATAATTTTGGCTGAAACCAGTCCTGTGGCTGGCAAAAGGAAGCATGATTCCAAGCAACTGAATAAATAAATTGAGACAGAATAAACTGTTGTGTAAGGTCATTGCACTGGAGTCCTCGTCTAAACAAAAGGTTTATCATTCTAGTTCACTTTCATATGTAGGCTATATTTCCTTGCTTTATGGCTGATGCAAATGTCATTGTCACGAGCCATGAATTTCCATTTGTTCACCACCAGAGGTCACCCGCTCACCACATGGACTTTCACACTACACAGCACATTGGACTCCATTTCCCACCATCCATTGCACTCACTAATCACTCACAGCTGTGAACTATCACCCAATCACACACACACTTTATAAGCCTTGGACTTTCTCTGTTTCACGGCTGAGTATTGTTTAGCCCAGCTACCTTACGAAGCGTTCCCAGTTTATCTTGTTTGATTTCCTGTGTTTTGATTCCTGCCCGTGTTCCTGGATTATTCTCTCTGCCTTGCACTGTTTGCTGATCGTCGACCCACGCTTGCTCTAGGATTGCTCTCGTGTTTTACCTATGCCATACCGGTTTGCTCCCATTGACCCTGCCTGTATTACGACCATGTTTGCTAATAAAGCCTTGCAAATGGATCCACACGTCTCACGTCTCGTCGACCCCGTAACAGAATACTCGGCCACCAAAGGATCCAGCGGCTTTTCCAGTGGATATTGGCCAGGTATGGACATGGCACGTATGTTATTAACCCTCGAGCAGGGCTCGCGACCGCTCGGGGATTATATACAAGAGTATTTAGACCTCGCCCATTTTTCTGATCTGCCGGACTGTGCACTCATAGACTTTTTTGTGAGGGCATTAATCACCCGCTTAAGTCACAGCTAATCCGTGAGGGGCCCCGTTCATCTCTCAGTCAGTTTCTGGACTACGCTTTATTGACTGTTGGCTCAACGTTCACTGTGGGGGTCGCGGAGGAACGAGATACCACACCCAATTGTTTGATCACAGCCGCGCAGGAGCACGCTCACCAAATGGCGGCCACAACACCACCCTGTAGCGTCAGTGCTGACGGTCATGAGCCAGGTCAAGTCCCAGCCTACCTTAAAGAGCCAGGTCAAGCCCCAGCCTACGTTAAAGAGCCAGGTCAAGTCCCAGCCTACGTTAAGGAGCCAAGTCTAGCCATAGTCTATGTTAAGGAGCCAAGTCAAGCCACAGCCTACATTAAAGAGCCAAGACAAGTCACAACTGATGTTAAAGAGCCAAGTCAAGCCGCAACCCACGTTAAAGAGTCAAGCCAAGCCCCAGTTGATCGTCACGAGTCAAGCCAAGCCCCAGTTGATCGTCACGAGTCAAGCCAAGCCCCAGTTGATCGTCACGAGTCACACCTCGTCTCAGCACTCCAGCCAGAGTCACACCTCGTCTCAGCGCTCCAGCCAGAGTCACACCTCGTCTCAGCGCTCCAGCCAGAGTCACACCTCGTCTCAGCGCTCCAGCCAGAGTCACACCTCGTCTCAGCGCTCCAGCCAGAGTCACACCTCGTCTCAGCGCTCCAGCCAGATTCACACCTCGTCTCAGCGCTCCAGCCAGAGTCACACCACGTCTCCGCTGAACTGCCAGAGTCCGTCACATCCAGAGATCTAAGGTCAGACCTTCGAGTCCCCTGTCTGGTGTCCAGCGTGAGGCATGCACCACTGGTGTCTGTAACGCGCAGCTGGTATCCCCAAATCCACTCACTCCAACCCTTCTGTTCTTGAACTGATTTCCCTATCTGAAGCGCTTCCCATGATGGGGATCGCGTTATGTTGCGTTTGGGCTGTGTACACCACCACAGAACTGCTCGAGGTGGCGAAGTCCACTGTGACGTCTCCAGAGGTGGTGGCGCATGCTGCAGAACCTCCTGAAACAGTGGTACTCTCTTCAGTTCCTCGCATGGTGGTGGCGCCCAGTGATGCACTCCCAACCTGTCAAGTCACTGAATTCTCTGCATTCAAGCTCCCAAGAGTGCTGCTGTAGAACTTCTAGAGGTGGCGGCATCTGCTGCAGAACCTCTAGAGGTGTCAGTGGTATCCACCCGTGAGTCCTCGTCCTGCCCTGTCACGGCCATGGAGGCCGTCTATGAATTCTCGTCCTGCCCTGTCACGGCTATGGAGGCCGCCTACGAATCCGCGTCATGCCCCGTCACGGCCATGGAGGCTGTCTGTGAACCCTTGTCCTGCCCTGTCATGGCTATGGAGGCCATCTGTGAATCCTTGTCCTGCCCAGTCACGGCTACGGAGGCCGCCTATGAATCCCCGTCCTGCCCTGCCACGGCTCTTGAGACCATGGATGCTCTCCCTGTGGTGTCTGTCTCTGTTCTCCCCAGATCTCTGATCCTGCCATGGTTTCCTGATCAGTCTGCTCTACTGTGGAGATCCTCTGCCCTGTCTACTCCACACTGGTGGGCTCCGGCTCTGTCTGCTCCGCCGTGGTGGTCAGTAGATGGCACTGTTGGCGATACTCAGAGACTTTTAATGATACATTCAGGGGATAATTAAGAACCAGGAGTCACAAGACTTCTTTACGGAAGTTCTAAGCGGCCATGCATTATTATTTTTTTCCTTCTCGTTTCCTCATGAAAAAGTTGTTTTCTCATGATTATGACTTAACCCATAAGAACCCAGACCAACTTCTCCTTATAGGAAAATTATGGGGCATATAAAACAAACCAAATGGACCATTTATTAACATGTTTCAGCGTTTGTTTTTGAAATACAACCCCTCCTTGTGAAAGATCTGTAATGTTACATATATGACACATTGGGCGTTTATGATAAATATTTCATGTTACATATGTTACATTGGGCGTTTATTTCTCAATTGAAAAAAATACATTTTGTAATTTTTTTTTTGCTAAATAATTTTTTTTTTTTCTGTTTATTTGCTTTTCCACAGCATATATCAAAATGATTACTTTTCTGGGAAGATAAAACAAAAACCTTTTTCAGAAGAAATACAATTTTCATATTTTATTTGCTTTGCCACAACATATTTCAAAACCACATAACTGTGACCATTAAGTTTTACAACAACTATTTACAACATATCAAAATTCTACCTTTTCAGGTATATGGTTTAACCAGAAATTATTTTTAATTTTTTATTTTTTTTTCACAACTCGAAAATGTGCGAACTGAACAACAATAAACAACTACCTCACACTGGAGGTCAACATGTTAAACGTGCACATAGATTTGTTAAAATATGCTTTAAAATGAGCAGCAGAAAATATATAACACTAAAATAATTGAATTAGCTAAATTAATTGAACAGCTCATTACTATTTCTTAAAGGGATAGTTCACCCAACAATGAAAAATTTATGTTTATCTGCTTACCCCCAGGGCATCCAAGATGTAGGTGACTGTTTCTTCAGTAGAACACAAACGAGGTTAATAGCCCAATGTGACAAATGTCACCACAATATCTTTGTATCTTGTTTTTGTATAAATTTGTACAAGAAATGTATTAAAATCAGGTTAAGAGCAATCTAGGATATGTTATTAAAATATTAGAATTGTTGCATGGGATGAAACATACCTTTAGTAACAAAAACAAGCATTTTAAAAATTGCTGACACTGCTACATGTGCTAACCAGACAGAACACCATTTTGGAAATGTTGCCATGGCACAAAAAAATGCACACATTGTTACATGACTGAACCTGGGTGTTCATTAGGGGAGAGTGGGGTATGTTGTCACACTTTTCACACTGTCTAACATTTACTGAGCACCATACATCACAATGGTATAAATGTCATACCAAATGAAAGAAGGCAGTCTTGGGCACATATTGTCATGAGTCCGGGTACTGCGCTTCTCCCTGTCGCCACAGGAGGCCGCCATCTCCTGTCCTCATCTCCCGTAACCACATACACCTGTCACATTACACACACCTGTAAACACTTCACACTCCCAGCTGTTCCCCATTATCATGGACTACTTATACACCACACTCCCGCTGCTCTGTCTGGGTGAATTAAGTGTAATTGTGTTAGTGTTTGTTCTACTCGGGGGATACAGGCATTGTGTAATTATAGTTGCCTTTTGGTGTATCCTGTTCCTATATTGTTTTGTTTTTTGCCGTGTTGGCCTTTTTGTTGATTTAAAAAGAGATCCTTACCTGCACTTGGACCCAGACTTTGTCTTTTCATGGCGTCCCGTGACACATATGCTGTATTGATTACATTTTCATATCTTATCTCTTTACGGAGTTGTAGACTGTTGAATAGAGAATGTGCACTTGTGCCAATTTGCCCCATCGGCGGGTAAGTTGTCACACTAGATTATCTAAAAGTAAGAACACAACTACTTCATAGTGAATATTGATTTAAATTTTTCAATTCAAACCAGAACTGGAAATATAAACAACGATGCCTAGAGAATTTGGAAAAACAATTATTTAAATCCAAACAATACACATTTCAATCAAAACACATTAAGTGGCAAGACCTTTCAATAGTGTGTGGTGTGCTGTAGTTCTGCTAATTCAACTGATGTCTAACTGTTATTCTGTGAAGATGAGAAATGCTGTACATTTACAAAAAAATATGTTAAAAGTGTACTTTTATATACTACAAAGTGGGCCAATTTAGTCCCAAGGAGTATTGAAATAGTACTACTAGTCGGTGTTGGGTAAGTTACTTTCAAAAAGTAATTAATTACAGTTACGAATTACTTCATCAATATTGTATTTAAATTACTTTAGTAATTACTCTGTCTGAAAAGTAACTCAGTTACTCAATAAGTAACTTAATTATTCAAATCGCTAATTAGACTACATCTTAAAATCCATTTAAACCTTAATAGAAATTAAACTCTTTATTCTTTACGGTGGCCGAGAGAGCACAACGCGCTGCAAATAGATAAAACACCTGCAAATAAAGAAAACAATTTCCTCAATTTTACAACACACGCTGCACATGCTCACAACACAACCAAACAAAGAAACGCACTGCAAATAAAATATATTTGGTTGTGCTGTGAGCATTTGCAGTGCGTTTCTTTATTTGTTTGTGTTGTGAGCATTTGCAGCACCTGCTGTCAAACTGATGAAGATGTTTTCTTGATTTGCTGGTGCTTTGTCTATTTGCATGTGTTTTCTGAATTTGCAGTGCGTTGAGCTCTCTCGGCCACCATAATTCTTTCAATTTGAGTCAAACATAGAATAGTTTAGCCTTTTAGCTTTAAAACAACTTTAATACTTACAAAATAATTTTATCTTCTTTGGTTAAGAAATAGAAATACTCTGCAAAATATCTGAATTACAAAAAAGCTTAAAAGTTAAACAATGCATTTCAGTTCAGGAAAAGCCCAACTAGTAAAATCCATACAAGTTTATGTAAAAATAACACGTTGAATAATGTAGGTAAGAATAAATGACAGAAATGATCTTCTCTGCTGAATAAAGCCATGTTAGATCGCGCTGTTCTTATGAGGTAAATTCCTAATAGTAGGTCTTCTTTCAAAAATTATGAAAATTAGATGAATCTTTTATTTCACTTTTTTTTTTTTTGTATCTAGGTGAGGTCATTTGCGCACAAGTGACTTCATATAATGAGCTCGGATACAGGAAAGACTGTACCTCAGTTTCATACGGAATACATAATCAGGAATATTAGTTTTCGATTTGAATTTGTTAATTTAAAAGTAGAATTTTCAAGCTTTCAGATACAGGAAAGACTGGTCTCGCTTTACTTTTATAGGGATTACATAATCAGAAATATTAGTTTTTGATTTGAATTTGTTCATTTAAAAGTAGACACTTCAAGCTTTTTAGATTATATTGATTTTAGTCTTATATGTATCTGAGTATTTAAGGTTTCTCTGTGAATCAGGAAAATCTGAAAGTGAACGCGCCGGCGTGTGGAGGGTTAAAGCTGCTGCATTCGATTTTATATTTAGACGGTAAATTTAGATTTCAAATTCAATATTGATTTTAGAACTTACTTAGTAACGCGTTACACCCAACACTGCTACTAGTACACTGATATTTGTATACTTACTACATAAAGTATACCTAAACATATACTTGAACTTTACTTAAGTATACTTAATAAAATAAACTTGAAGTATACTACTTTTTGGTAAGGGCTGCTCTATGATATTTAATTTATTTGGCAGTTAGGCAGGGGAAGAAATTTGTATTCATGTGGGGTCCCAGCTCATTCAGGTATTCCGGCCAATGAAAGGGCAGGCAAGCTAGCAAAAAAGGCAACCAAATAATAAAATGTTGAAATTAATATTAAGTTATCTAAATCAGAGGGAAAGAGCATAGTGTGGAATGAAATCATGGACAAATGGCAGCAGCGGTGGCATGAAGAAACAAAGGGGAGGCATTTATATGCTATACAAAACAGAGGGGGTGTATGAAGAGATAATGGTATGACTAGGAAAGTCTGAGGTGTCCTCGTCTAAACAAAAGGTTTATCGTTTTAGTTCACTTTCATGTGTAGGCTATATTTCCTTGCTTTATGGCTGTTGCAAATGCCATGAGTCAGCAGATGGCGCTGTTGGCAATACTTATAGGTTGAAACTATCTATCTATCTATCTATCTATCTATCTATCTATCTATCTATCTATCTATCTAAGACACTCATATAATAAAAATAATAATAGACAATGTGCAAAATAGCACAAACACAATATACAAAATAGAAAATTTAGTATATACAGGTATGTTAGGTGCCAATTTGAAATGTAGTATGTGTGTTAAATAAATAAATAAATGTATGATAGTGTTGTGTGTTTCATGTTTATTGTTAAGAGTTCAAATGTTCATGAGATGGATTGCCTGAGGGAAGAAACTGTTCCTGTGCCTGGCCATTCTGCTGCTCAGAGCTCTGCATATTAAAGTAATAAACATGAAGGCGTGATCATGTTAAATCGCTCTAAATCAAGACTGTTTACTTCTGTTTTCCTCTCTGTCCCTGAGTGTGACATTGATGCAAAAACACTGATAATGTCATAAATACACAGGTTCATGCAGTTTTTAGCCTGTTTTGGGTTTTTGAGTTCATTTAACTGGTGGGTCATTCTATGGAAACGTCCATCTTTCTGTCCCAAGCCTTTACAGAAATATTACACTTGAAAAAACACTTTAGGGTAACAATTTTTTATATTTTAAAATAAAACAATTTGTTATTTGAACAATTACACCTTCTTATGAGGCAAAATTAGTTTTTAATTCATTATAAAGAATTCCAAGCACCACAAAACAGAGGGAGCGTGCTTTATTTTGAGGTCAAAAACATTTTTTATGGTGTCCGAGAGAGCTCAACGCACTGCAACTTCAGAAAACACATGCAAATAGACAAAGCACCAGCAAATCAAGAACACATCTTCATCAGTTTGACAGCAGGTGCTGCAAATGCTCACAACACAAAACAAATAAAGAATTTTATTTGCAGCGTGTTTCTTTTATTAGTTGTGTTGTGAGTATATTTGCAGCGTGTGTCTTGTCAAATTGACAAAGTTGTTTTCTTAATTTGCAGGCGTTTTTTTTTCTATTCGCAGTGCGTTTCTTTATTTGGTTGTGTTGTGAGCATTTGCGCATACATTGTAAAATTGAGGAAGTTGTTTTTCTTAATTTGCAGGTGTTTCTGATTTTTAAAATGTAATTTATGGTAGTAATTAGACTCACACAAACATTCACTTTTCTTTAAAAGCCCTGTCAGTTACTTACTAGGTCAGTTTGTTGATAATAATTATTATTATTATCTTTATGGAGTGATTTGTTATTAATTGATATTTGTGTGTTTTGGTCGTGTTTGTCAGGACGAAGTAGATGTTTGGTGTTGATCACAGTGTGATTCAAGATTATTTGTGTTCGTCTCAACAACATACAGCTTTACAACAACATGGTCTACAACACACTGGATCTGCTTTATTCCTCTGGAGAGCTCGAAGTTATTTTGCCTCAAACCAGCCCTGTGGTTAAACAGAAAAACAAATGAGTGACTCAAAGCAATTGCATGAATCAACTGAAGAAAGAGACTGAAGAATTATTTTGTGAGGTCAGTGCACTGGAGTTCTTCCTCTAAACAAAACGTATTTATATAAAATGGATTTTTGCTGAGATTTGATGCAGTGACGTCACAACATTATTTTGCAACTTTAAGCAACAAAACCCTTCTTTAGCAACTTCCCCTGAAAATTGAGAAATACTATTGTGAAAATTAGTTGGCAACACTGCAGTGTTTTTTGACCGCTGGTCAAAACGTTGCAATATTTATTCATTTTTATTTATTTATTTATTTTAATGGAGCAGTTATATTAGTGTACGGACATTACTTTTGTATTTTTACTTCAGTTTGTCCTTTTTGTCCTGCACCTGAGCTAGGGCTCAGACATTGGGTTTGTGGCATGTGTGCACTTTCTTGGCTCCATATCCAGATTGTTGAATTTTGCCCAATTTCATGAACCACAAACCAAACGTCGGTCACTTTGTATACAACAAATAACTTATTGTATTTAAAGAGGAATGTCTGAAGAATAAATAATGTTAAAACTAGAAGAAATGAAGCGTGTGTCCTTTATTTAAAACTATTTCAGAAATGTCTGAGGGTTTAACACTGAAATGGTCAAGCTGAGGCCCATTAACTTGTTTTTCTGCTTGAAGTTTATTAATATGGAATTATTTTTCAGCCTTTAAAACAAACTCTTTAAAAGTCCTTTATTATCTAAGTATGACAAAGTGGATTGAAGGTAGATTTAAATGTTATATTTGGAAATGGAGTGATTTTTCTTAAATGATATTTGATGCTATTTACTGACATAGACCTGTAATGTGACTGAAATCTGTTAAAACATGACTGTTGTGGTTTTTGTTTGTCAGGAGTATAAAGTACGCTGATTCAAACAAGAAAATATACATGGAACATAAACATAGAGATTACATCATCTGCCACAGCTTCTGATGATTCTGTAACCAGTTTGAGGAATGAAATGACTTCCTGTGCAGGTTTAGGGTTTTTCAAACATACTAAAGATCACAACTCATCTGTGAAGACTGTCATCCACAGTGACTAATGGAGGACGATGATGTTTATCAAAATGTTGATCACAGAGACAGTAAGAACACATTTGGATCTCAAACACAGAATCACATGCAGCCAGAAGGAAAAGCTAACAATTACAGTAAGTTTATTAACATTTTAATATTGTTTTCAGCATACATTTGTGCATATTTTACTTTATAGCACTTCCAGTTGTTTGTCATTATAAATAAACATACACTTCTATGTTGATTTGAGTTGTTGTCTAATAATATTGTTATTACCTGATTTGGTCGTGTTTGTCAGGAGGAAGTAGGTGGTTGGTGTTGATCACAGTGGGTCTCGGGCTCACTTGTGTTCTTCTGCTGGTCTTAATCATACTGCAGCAGATCACCATCACAGCAGAGAGAGACCTGATAGAGAGCTTACAGGACAATAACACTGATCTAATGCAGAACAAAGGTAAGTTAGAAAGTCTTGTCTTTGAGAGATGAACTGAAGAAGGCAGCATATAAACATGGTTGAATCAAATCTGTTTTTGTCTAATTTTTCCTGCATATTTTTGTATGGCTTTGAAAAGTGTTTATCTATGAATATCTGTGTGGTTCAGGTTGGTTTTTCATGTCCAATGAGTTGAAGAACTGGTCTGACAGCAGGCAGTACTGCAGAGATCGTGGAGCTGATCTGGTCATTATCAACACTGAAGAGAAGCAGGTCAGTTCCTGTTAAAGTGGGGTTTCTGTTAATGAATGAGAGGAATCACACTTATTCCTGATTTTATTCACACAGAGGTTCATATCTTCATTCAGCACAGAGAGTGTCTGGATTGGTTTGTCTGACACAGAGAACGAGGGCGTCATGAAATGGGTGGATAATTCACCACTGAAACAAGGGTAAGTGCTAAAAACACAGAAATATGTAGTCCTTCAAAAAAAAAAAAAAAATCAGAAGACTCTGCTCTTCCACGAACGCAATCACGACAACAACCACAATTAAAGGGACTTCCAAAAAAAAAAATTAAAAATTAAAATCTAACAGATAATGTCTCTCTTTTGCACTACTTTAGTTTACTCTCTGAACTTTGCGGTACCGTTAGTATTGTTGATTCATGAAATGCTTGTGATGCTCCTCAGTTGTTAGTTGCTGAAAGAGTAAAAACCTTGGGGCTGATTGAACATCTGACACATTTTCTTCAGGTTTTGGGACGAGAATGAGCCGAATGACCTTGGTGGAAATGAGGACTGTAATGTTTTGGATCCTGAAAGACCTATCCTGAGCAACTGGAATGATCTGTCATGCTCAAACACGAGAAACGGGCTTTGTGAGAAATAGGGTTCATCTAGTCATGCTTTTACTCGTATTATCTTATGGAGTCATTCTTATTGTGATGTGAGAATGTATCATTTCTGATTGCGTTTCCTGTCTGTTTTAGTTTATTTCATCATATTAACGGCTGGGTACTATGGCACAACAAACCTCTGATGTGTTGCTCCATTATAGCAGCATGTTAATATATGTCCTTATTTCAGCTGCTAGTCTCATTTGTTGGTCTGAAGAGTTGAGATTGCAATTACTCTGATATTAAGTGTCTGTGGAACTGCTTTTGATTTGCATTGTTTTCTTTTTTTAATAAAATTGTTGATTGACGTTGATTAATTTTTTCGTATATAGAACATCTGACTATTTAAGTGTATATATGCTAAAGTTTTTGAAGCAGTAGAGTGGATTATAGAAAGCGGTGCCAACAGTTTTTAACACGTAGTGACGCTGTATCTACAAATCATCAGGGCCTGCTCTATGATATTTTATTTATTTATACAGCAGCAGTTAGGCAGGGGAGGAATATTGTATTCATGTGGGTCCCAACTCATTCAGGTTTTCCGGGCAATGAAAGGGCAGACAAGCTAGCAAATAAATGGCAACCAAAAAAGTGATGAAATTAATATTAAATTATCTAAATCAGAGGGAAAGAGCATAGTGTAGAATGAAATAATGGACAAATGGCAGCAGCGGTGGCATGAAGAAACAAAGGGGAGGCATTTATAGTTTAATACAAAACTGAGTGGGTGTATCAAGAGATAATGGTATGAAAGAGCTCATTTAAAAAAAAAAGTCATTTTAAGCAGAATAAGAATGGGGCATAGCAACCTTAAATAGCACTCACAAACATCAAAAGAATCACAAGTGAGATGAAAGCATGTTGAGCAATTTACTGGATAAAAACATGGCAAACGTTTCAGTCACATGTTGACCTTTTTCAATGCCAAGCTGACAATAGAGCTAGGAGCCATCTTAATTTGAGAAATCACGTGTTGATTTAAGAGATCACGTGATCAATCAGACAACACACTGATCCAAAAAAAATTAAAATTAACTACACAATGTCAAAATATGAAAAAAAATAATAATAATAAATAAATAAAATAATTAAAATAATAATAATAATAATAATTAAAATTAATAATAATAATAATAAATGACCACAATGTGTGTACATTTGAAGCAATAGATAATCTACATCAAATTGGAGAACAATGGTTGTCTGTTGGAGTTAACAACAATGTACAATTCATAAAAAACAAGATAATTGAAGTTCTTCGTTTAATCCCTTCGGATATACACAGTCCATATAATAAATCCACTTAACTTCACATTGTAACAGTCTTTTATTAGAATCCCCACCTCTTCTTGAACTGGTCAATCTCTGAATGCCTGAAAATCTCATCACTAAGTTTGTGGTCAACATCCTCAAACTGCCTGGCCACAGGAGAATGAATACCCATCCTTCTGATGGAGCTTCTGTGCTCGTTGATGCGGGTCTTTAATTGGCGATTAAATTTGCCAATATACTGTAGACCACATGGGCATGAAAAAAGATAAATAACAAAGGATGATGAACAACCCACATAGCAATTGTCATCTGGGCCAGCTCTGGGTTACATTCGGCCCACATGCAGCAAAGAACTACGGCCCTTGTGTGGCCCAGATCTGGAATACAGACATGAGCCATAACTGGGCCAAATCTCAGCCAAATAGTAGCTTATAACCAGCCCTGAACTGGGCCAGAACAAGTTTGAATAATGCTACCCAATCTCAGCCTTCAGTAAACCACATAGAGACCAGTCTTTAACCAGAAACCCCAAAACTGAGCCTTTAAAAAGCCAAAAAAACAACTCAGCCACAGATCCATCAATAGCAAACACTGCCCACCACAATGATGACTTCAAATGAAATAAACCAACATCTAAACCTCAATTAATTATAAATAAGAGCTTCTGTAGACATCTGACAGATATAAAGTCAGTCTGGTTAGTAATGAGTGAAGCTGGTGATGCTGTTTGTGGAGTTGTTTAATCCTCCTCTGCTGAGATCTTCAGAGATATAATGTCTTTTATTTGCAGCTGATTTTATCAAATGCTTAATCATCAGTTATGTTTATTTAATTTGATCATTCATCTTGTCAACTTCAACACTACTTTAGTGTCTCTTTTAACATCTATTATGTAATCATTTGCAATGTGGTCGTAAAATTGCATAACTGAAGTTCCTGCCTTTTAAAACTGATTGATACTTTCATTTTACAGAAACCACTTTCATGAAATGAAAAGTAAAACTGACATTATTTTCTTATTGATATAATAAACTCACAACATCCTGTTCTCATGAGTGAATTAATGTAATCTGGGACGGCGGCTAAAGTGGTACACCAAACCTCTGATGTGTTCATGTTTTGCTCCAAGACAAGCAGCTCTATATTAATATGATCTCCTTCTAGCTGTTCTCATGAGTCTCATTTGTTGCTCTGAAGTGTTGAGGAGACAGTAAACTACAGAAGTCTAAAGTGATCCAGATTGCCCTGATTCACTATTAGTCTGATACTGTGTCTGTAAAATTGCTTTTGAGTTGAATCGGTTTCTCTTTTGAAAAAAAACAATTGATTCATAGTAAACTCACTGCATCTTGTTTGTCATTGTCTTGGTTGCATTCTGGGTGCAGATACTGCACTTCCGTTTGGAATTTGCTGAAAGCCTCACTTTCTGTGATTCAAAAGATTTAGGGTAGAGCGTGTCATTTTTTTGAAAAAATATTTAAATGCGTAAAGAATAGTCATAGTTTTTGTGACAATGGCATCAAACCAAGTATAAAACATATCCAGAGTTTTCATGTTATTAGATTTTTAACAAAAAATACATTTGTACCGAGGATTACCCCGTGAGGTAAATTTGCTTTATACATTTACAGAAAGATCAGTGCACAGGCAGTTTTAGGAAAAACTGTCATTCTGAAAATATGATTATATTTTTCTTAAATAACACATACTCCACAGGCCTTATTCTCATATCGCATATCCTGTAACTGTGCTGTTCTACAAAACAACAAGATTGAAAACTTTTTTTTTTTCTTACAGCAGAAAATTACATCACTTGTTCAAGACTAACTCATTTCCTCACGCATAGTTGTTAGGACTAGAGGAGAGAAAGAAAGGGAACAAAACAAGAATCCAAATTTATGAATGAAGAAGTTTCAGATAAGAGAACCATCAAGCTCGATGTCATAAAGTACCAGGATGTTCATACACCAGAGGGCGCTAAACATCATCACACTAGGATTAATAAACACTATAGAGAACTTGTACACTTGTACACAATACATCTTGTTTATCTCTCATGCCGCTTTTAAATGTAGTATGTAGACAGTGATACTCAAAGCAGTATAAAACATTTTAAGAAAAAAAAGATGACTTTTCTATTTCCCATTCTCATCATGTAGAAATGAAGATATTTATAACGATGATATTTCAGACCCCGTAGGCTAACCATAACTATGACAAATGCTGGCCCGGTAGAGAAGTTTTGAAATGGGTTGTTCGCTTTTTCTGATCTTGGAAGAATGAGGTATAAACTTCCTTCAGCCAGATTTCTGTTCAGAGTTAAATGTAAGGTATGGAGCTTCAAAGTCTGAGGAGATGTCCGACTAGAAGTCTATATTTACATTGAAGGACAGTGTCAAATGAAATCACTTCCTGTGTATAATTAGCACTATTAAAATGAATCATATCCTGATCATCATTTGAAAGACCACATACATACAGCAAGACACAAAAACAAAAAAATTGAATTTACTGGAGAGTACTTTAATGAAAATGCTAATCACAGAAATTGTATGGACACAACTGGGCCTCAAACACACTGCCAAGATGAATGAAGAGCACGAAATCGCAGTAACCCACATAGCAATTGTCATCTGGCCCAGCTCTGGGCCAAACACGCAGTTACACTCGGCCCTTGTGTGGCCCACATCTGGAATACAGACATGAGCCATAACTGGGTCAAATCTCAGCCAAATAGTAAATAATAACCAGCCCTGAACTGGACCAGAACAAGTTTTAATTGTGCTACACAATCTCAGCTGTGTTTCCCTTACAATCTAAAAAGTGTGAATTACAGATGCTTGATTGTCTAAAGGTGAAACTGTGTGTTTGAGTCCATTTGAATGTTCACAGACTCCTCTTGTTGGCTTTTGAAGCTGATAACACGTGGCTGAATGTACAAAACACAAACATACAGGTGCATCTCAGAAAATTAGAATATGGTGAAAAAGTTCATTTTTTCTTGTAACTTATTTCAAAAAGTGGAACTTTAATATATTTTAGATTCATTACATGTAAAGTAAAACATTTCAAAAGTGTTTTGTTTTAACTTTGATGATAAGAGTTCACAGCTCATGGAAGTCAAAAATCCAGCATCTCAAAATATTAGAATATTTCCTAACATCAATCAAAAAAAAAGTATTTGCAAAACAGAAAAGTTCAAATTCTTTAAAGTATGTTCATTTCTGCACTCAATACTTGGTCGGGGCGCCTTTAGCACAAATTCCAGCATCAGTGAGGTGTCTCGTGGAAGCGATCAGCCTGTTGAGGCACTATTGAGCCTTCAGCTCATCTGGATTGTTGGACTGGCTGTTTCTCATCTTTCTCTTGAAAATATCCCATAGATTCCATATGGGGGTCAGGTCAGGCATGTTGCCAATCAAGCACAGTAATATCATGGTCAGCAAAGCACTTGGAAGTGGTTTTGGCAGTGTGGGCAGGCACTAAAGTCCTGCTGGAAAAGGAAATCAGCATCTCCATAAAGCTCGTCAGCAGATGGAAGCATAAAGTGCTCCAAAATCTCCTGGTAGACGACTTTGGACTTGATAAAACGCAATGGACCAACACCAGCAGACGTCACGGCACCCCAAATCATCACTGACTTCGGATACTTCACACTGGACTTCAAGAAACATGGATTCTGTGCCTCTCCTCTCTTCCTCCAGACTCTGGTACCTTGATTTCCAAATGAAAAGCAACATTTACTTTTATCTGAAAAGAGGACTTTGGACCACTGAGCAACAGTCCAGTTCTTTTTCTCCACAGCCCAGGTAAGACACTTCTGATGTTGTCTCTGGTTCAGAAGAGGCTTGGTAGCCCTTTTCCTGAAGACGTCTGAGCGTGGAGACTCTTGATGCACTGACTCCAGCTTCAGTTCACTCCTTGTGTAGCTCTCCCAAGTGTTTGAATCAGCTTTGCTTGACAGTATTCTCAAGCTTGCGGTCATCCCTGTTACTTGTGTTCCTTTTCCTATCCAGTTTCTTCCTTCCAGTCAACTTTGCATTTAATATGCTTTGCTACAGCACTCTGTAAACAGCCAGCCCTTTCAGCAATGACCCTCTGTGACTTACCAAGTCAGCAGTCTTCCCCATTATTGTGGTTTCAAAGAACAAGCGATACCCGAAATTTATACTGTAGGGATGGTCATTAATTGAAACTCAAATGTAAATATTGTAATATTTTGAGATACTGATTTTTGACTTTCATGAGCTGTAAGCTCTAATCATCAAAATTAAAGTGTTTTACTTTACATGTAATGAATCTACAATATATGAAAGTGTCACTTTTTGAAATAAATTACAAGAAGAAAACTTTTTCACCATATTCTAATTTTCTTAGATTCACCTGTAGTAGTACGGCTCTGCAGAGAGTTTTTAAGTGTGACAGGAGGACTTTATTCTCACCAAAGGCCAGTGTGAAATGACACCACTTCCTCTGTGGAGTCGACACTCTTGAAAATACTAATCAGCATTTTAAAGATCACCTCTAATCTGTGAAGACGTACCTTCAGAAACAGTGAATAATGGATTTAGAGGCTATTTATGAAAATGTTGAATGCAGAGATATTCAGAAGAAAACTGAACCACAAACTCAGAGTCACGGCCAGGACGAAGGAAAAGATCTAGAGTGCAGTAAGCAGAAAATTTCTTTAAAGCTGACATGATTTTGCAGATGGCGTTGTTAAAATGTATTAACATTGACTTATTTTTTATAAAATTTTTGTTAATAAAAAAGTGTTCTATTAAGTGTTCTTGTTTAAACTTTTTGTCATAGCACTTCCACATGGCATAAAAATATACTTATAAAACATAAAAAGGCATGTCTATTACCAAAAACAATAGTAGATTACCCTTACAGAGGTTGATTTGAAACTTAATTTCTAAAAACATGGAGTATAAATTAATATTTGTTTTTTGGTCCTGTTTGTCAGGAGGAAGTAGATGTTTGGTGTTGATCACAGTGGGTCTCGGGCTCATTTGTGTTCTTCTGCTGGTCTTCATGATACTGCAGCAGATCACCGTCACAGCAGAGAGAGACCTGATAAAGAGTTACAAGAACACAGTTGAAGAGTTCAATCAAACTATCAACAGCTTACAGGAGAATTACACTGATATAATGACTGAAAAACACCAACTGCAGAACCACTTCAGCTCTTTGAGTCAGAAGAAGCTGGAGCAGGAGACCAGAGTCAGAGATCTCACTGCTGAGAAAAGCCAGTTACAGAGGAACTTCAACTCTTTGAGTCAGAAGAAGCTGGAGCAGGAGACCAGAGTCAGAGATCTCGCTGCTGAGAAAAGCCAGTTACAGAGGAACTTCAACTCTTTGAGTCAGAAGAAACTGGAGCTGGAGACCAGAGTCAGAGATCTCGCTGCTGAGAAAAGCCAGTTACAGGGGAACTTCAACTCTTTGAGTCAAACGAAACTGGAGCTAGAAAGCAGAGTCAGGTCTCTGAGTGAGGAACTGAAGAAAGAAGTATCTAAACAAGGTCAGTACACATGTTTTTTTATGTTGTTGTTTCTTTTGTATCTTTCATGTACACCGTTTTATAAAGTGCATGTCTCTTTGTGGTTCAGGTTGGTTTTTCATGTCCAATGAGCTGAAGAGCTGGTCTGACAGCAGGCAGTACTGCAGAGACCGTGGAGCTGATCTGATCATTATCAACACTGAAGAGAAGCAGGTGAGTTTGTGTGAGTGTCTGTTAATGAATGAGTGGAATCACACTTATTCCTGTTTTTGTTCACACAGAGGTTCATATCTTCATTAGTCAAGGAGAGAGTGTGGATTGGTTTGTCTGACACAGAGAACGAGGGCAACATGAAATGGGTGGATAATTCACCACTGAAACAAGGGTAAGTGCTAAACATCACGCTGTATTTGTTTGTTTTAGTATTTTTGATTCTCATTATAAAACGAGGCCATCACAACCTTCAGAAAACCTGAATACAAAACAACCACAAGTAAAGCCAGTTTAAAACTGTCAATGTGATAAAGAAATCTATTCTTCTCTCTTTTACTTTTACTTTCACTTCTGATCAAACGTCTGTATTACTTTAGTTTACTCTTAAAACGTGCTGATATACTGTGAGTATTGTTGATTCAAAAATTAGTTTTCCTGAAAAACTGAACATCTGATACATGTTGTTCAGGTTTTGGTTCAAGGATGAGCCCAATAACTACGGTGGAGATGAAGACTGTATTGAAATGAATTATAAAAGAGAGACCCTGAACAGCTGGAATGATCGCCCATGCTCAGAAAAGATAAAAGGGATTTGTGAAAAATAGGGTTCATTCCATCGTGTGGTTTTGCTTCTAACATAAACATTCTTATTGTGAATGACACATTCATATTTTGCTCCATCACAAGCAGCTCATTATAATCTTTTCTAGCTGTTATCCTCATTTGTTGGTCTGAAGTGTTGAGTGTCCAGTCGGCTTATTTATTTACCCTTTCATTCTGATATTGAGTGTCTGTTAAACTGCTTTTGAGTTGAATTGCATTCTGCTTGATTAAAATGTTAAATTACCATCATTACCATAGTAAACTTGGGTGTTTGTTTTCATTTCATACTTTACTTCATTCTTGTGTATCTGCTTTATTTCTGCATGGAGAGCTTTCCTCCAGTACAGCAGGACGCAACAGAGAGCATGTTTCTCTGACTGAAGTGATCAGAGAGGAAGAGAAACATCAGAATCAGAGGACTTGCTGCTGTGTTTCCTGCATCATCTATAAAGATGTCCAGTATGGCCAGTTTAATGCTGTTTGGCCTGTTTAAGGCTGTTTGAGTCCATATGAGTGTTCACAAACTTGTTGGCTTCTGAAGCTGATAACATGTGGCTGAATGTACAACACACAAGCAAAGCAGTACAGCTCTTCTGAGAGTTTAAGTGTGACTTTATTTTTGTCGATGGCCAGTGTGAAATTAAACCACTTCCTGCCCAGAAATAGCACTGGTCATTATTCTTAAGCTCACACAGCTCATCTGTGAAGACGTACTATCAGACACAGTGAATGATGGATTTAGAGGCTATTTATGAAAATGTTGAATGCAGAGATATTCAGAACACAACTGGACCTCAAAGTGATCAGAGAGGCAGAGAAATATGAGCTCCAAAGTTATGCTTCCAAATTATAGATTTTTACCTTGCAATCTTCCGCAGTATATTCAACACTAATGGAAATACTTAGATTTAGAAGGTTAGATTTCAGCTATCAGCATTTATTACTAAAAACTACAAGTTATGTTTGCCTCAAAACAGCCCTGTGGTTAAAAATCAAATAAAACACTCGAAAACAATTCCATGAACTGAGACTGAAGATTTGCTTTGTGAGGTCGATGCAGTGGAGCTCTTTCTCGAAACAAAACATATTTCAAAGGACGTTTTAGTTGACTTTGGTGCATTTCCAGGCTTTATAGCTGTTGTATGTTTCAGGGGCCAGTAGATGGAGCTGTTATTGGTCCTCCGAGGCATTGAATCTCTTACAGCACACTCAGAGCATCAGGGATCACGAGCCAGCATTTCACCATGTTTAGAAGACACGAGAAAATGAAGTAAAGAAGTGAAACCAGGATGTGTAATTTATGAAATGAGAAGCAGCTCATGCGTTACAATAAAAACCACCTTTTAACTCAGTGCTAGGAAAGTTCATACACTAGAAGGCGCTAAAGATCATTCTCACACTGGGATTATTTATTTATTTTTAGAATTTGTACTCCTGTTGAAACCAAAATATTGAAGCATGTGCTGTTTAGCCCATCTCTCGATTTTAAATTTCCTACACAGAGAGCATCAAATAGCTCCCAAGCATGAATTAAAAACGCCTTATAAACATGTCTTCATTGTTCGACACCAATGCCTTGAATCAGAAGACATGGTGTTGGACTCCAGATTGTTAGGCTAGCTGCTGAGAAAATGTCACTAGCTAAATTTGACAACTAACTCACACCAGCACTTTTTTTTTTTCAGCAAATATTCTTCTTGAAGGCTAGTGTCAATTGAAATCACTTCCTGTGTAGATTTAGCACTGTTTTAAAACACCAGTAGTTGCTAAAGATCACAAACCATCTGAGAAGGCATAGTGCCAAGACAGTGGTTGTGTCAATTTAACCAAGCTCAATTAAGTTGTTCTCAGCTCAATTATTTTTATTAACTTTACTGACATAGACCAGTGATGGAACTTAAAGACTTTAGTAAAAAATTTAAAAGTTTCTTAAAACATGACTGTTGTGGTTTTTGTTTGTCAGGAGTATAAAGTACGCTGATTCAAACAAGAAAATATACATGGAACATAAACATAGAGATTACATCATCTGCCACAGCTTCTGATGATTCTGTAACCAGTTTGAGGAATGAAATGACTTCCTGTGCAGGTTTAGGGTTTTTCAAACATACTAAAGATCACAACTCATCTGTGAAGACTGTCATCCACAGTGACTAATGGAGGACGATGATGTTTATCAAAATGTTGATCACAGAGACAGTAAGAACACATTTGGATCTCAAACACAGAATCACATGCAGCCAGAAGGAAAAGCTAACAATTACAGTAAGTTTATTAACATTTTAATATTGTTTTGTTTTTTCTATTTACTTCTTCAGCATACATTTGTGCATATTTTACTTTATAGCACTTCCAGTTGTTTGTCATTATAACTAAACATACACTTCTATGTTGATTTGAGTTGTTGTCTAATAATATTGTTATTACCTGATTTGGTCGTGTTTGTCAGGAGGAAGTAGGTGGTTGGTGTTGATCACAGTGGGTCTCGGGCTCACTTGTGTTCTTCTGCTGGTCTTAATCATACTGCAGCAGATCACCATCACAGCAGAGAGAGACCTGATAGAGAGCTTACAGGACAATAACACTGATCTAATGCAGAACAAAGGTAAGTTAGAAAGTCTTGTCTTTGAGAGATGAACTGAAGAAGGCAGCATATAAATGTGGTTGAATCAAATCTGTTTTTGTCTAATTGTTCCTGCATATTTTTGTATGGCTTTGAAAAGTGTTTATGTATGAATATCTGTGTGGTTCAGGTTGGTTTTTCATGTCCAATGAGTTGAAGAACTGGTCTGACAGCAGGCAGTACTGCAGAGATCGTGGAGCTGATCTGGTCATTATCAACACTGAAGAGAAGCAGGTCAGTTCCTGTTAAAGTGGGGTTTCTGTTAATGAATGAGAGGAATCACACTTATTCCTGATTTTATTCACACAGAGGTTCATATCTTCATTCAGCACAGAGAGTGTCTGGATTGGTTTGTCTGACACAGAGAACGAGGGCGTCATGAAATGGGTGGATAATTCACCACTGAAACAAGGGTAAGTGCTAAAAACACAGAAATATGTAGACCTTCAAAATAATAACAATCAGAAGACTCTGCTCTTCCACGAACGCAATCACGACAACAACCACAATTAAAGGGAAATCTAACAGAAAATGTCTCTCTTTTGCACTACTTTAGTTTACTCTCTGAACTTTGCGGTACCGTTAGTATTGTTGATTCATGAAATGCTTGTGATGCTCCTCAGTTGTTAGTTGCTGAAAGAGTAAAAACCTTGGGGCTGATTGAACATCTGACACATTTTCTTCAGGTTTTGGGACGAGAATGAGCCGAATGACCTTGGTGGAAATGAGGACTGTAATGTTTTGGATCCTGAAAGACCTATCCTGAGCAACTGGAATGATCTGTCATGCTCAAACACGAGAAACGGGCTTTGTGAGAAATAGGGTTCATCTTGTCATGCTTTTACTCGTATTATCTTATGGAGTCATTCTTATTGTGATGTGAGAATGTATCATTTCTGATTGCGTTTCCTGTCTGTTTTAGTTTATTTCATCATATTAACGGCTGGGTACTATGGCACAACAAACCTCTGATGTGTTGCTCCATTATAGCAGCATGTTAATATATGTCCTTATTTCAGCTGCTAGTCTCATGTGTTGGTCTGAAGTGTTGAGATTGCAATTACTCTGATATTAAGTGTCTGCTTTTGATTTGCATTGTTTTCTTTTTTTAATAAAATTGTTGATTGACGTTGATTTTTTTTTTCGTATATAGAACATCTGACTATTTAAGTGTATATGCTAAAGTTTTTGAAGCAGTAGAGTGGATTATAGAAAGCGGTGCCAACAGTTTTTAACACGTAGTGACGCTGTATCTACAAATCATCAGGGCCTGCTCTATGATATTTTATTTATTTATACAGCAGCAGTTAGGCAGGGGAGGAATATTGTATTCATGTGGGTCCCAACTCATTCAGGTTTTCCGGGCAATGAAAGGGCAGACAAAAAAATAATTAGGATATTAAGTAAAGATCATGTTCCATGAAGATATTTTGTAAATTTGAAAAGAAACTAGGCTGGAAAAGATAATATAGTGTAAATTAAATTTAGTACAGTAGATGGCAGTAATGCAACAAATTGGATGCCAGCTGCCATAAAACCAAATTTGAGGTTATAGGAATAATTAAAAGAGTAATTAAAGGCTACTGGCAAGAGAGATGGGATAAGGAGGGAAAGGGAAGACACTTGTACAGAACTGAAAGAGAAGTAGATCATAAGAGAGTGGTCTGTGGAAATAAGAGGGAAGATGTGGTTATTTCTCGTCTCTGTATTATAGGTCATGCGGCTATTAATCATTCTTTAAATGTTATAGGGAAACATGAGTCAGGTTTATGTAATAATTGTAAAAACCAGAGACATTAGAGCATGTTCTGTTAGAATGCACCTGATATAGAAATGAAAGGTTAAAACTAGAAAATCAAATTAAGGATATAGGTTTAAGTGGAAGTCTGAATTTATAGAGTAATTCTTCCCAAGTTATTATTAGAATTTGTAAAGGTCTCACATTTAATTAAAATAATTTGAAAATATTTTATCTTGTTCCTATACTCTTCATTGTTGCTCCACTCTCCATCTCAGTAGGTGGCGGAAATGCACTATCAGTTAGTTAAACTGAAGAAAGAAGAAGAAGAAGATTCCTCCACTCCAGCAGGATGCAGCAGAGAGCAGTTTATCAGAAGAAGAAGAAGAGCACTTGCTGCTGTCATTCAGTGTCTTTGCTGCATTTAGGGACGTTTTTCTTTCAGGATCCCGAGGAAAGGACTGAATTTGATTCTTTTATTGTGTTGTACAAACCCGCGTCCGAGCAAACCTGAGCTAAGTTACATGTTCTTCAGGATATTCCAGCCATAAATAAAATGGATGCATGGCGACCATCTGATTAGTTTAAAAAGTACAAATTAACCCCATCAAGAGAAACCCTACCGCTTCTCCAACCTGCTGGATTTACTTCAGATGACCTCACACTGACCTGGACGGGTTTTAAGAAGCTTTCTTCCACAAACACAAGGCCGGTTTCTGTGAGCATCATGGCTAAAGTGCAGGTGCTAAACGTGGCTGTTCTGGACAATCCCAGTCCTTTTGGAAACCCGTTTCAATTCGAAATCACGTTTGAATGCATGGAGGACCTTCCTGAAGGTGAGACATTCACACATTAATGCATGTATTCTGCAATTACTTCGTTGATACTAAAACACTGAAGGATTTAAATTTGTTTTATGTCTTACACGTCATCAGGTATCACGGTGATTTAAGCGGGAACAGTTTTATTGCCAGCTGTTAATATTTTGGCGCTGGCGGGGAGTTCGATGACCGCGCGAGGCCACCCCTCTTTCAAGTGTTGCCAAGTCCACGAATTTCCCGCGAATTGTGGTCTCCTTTATCACTGTTGCCGCGGGTTGTTTTTAATATCCGTGGATTTAAGTGACTCCACGTGATTATTTAGCTCCTAAAATGCGAATTTTACCAGGGAAATCCCGCCAAAAAAACGTGTATTTTAACCAACCGGAACGCGATTGTGTGTGTTTTATTATGAGAACCTGGCAACCCTGCCTCCTCCCCTGATTAGTCCGATAGCGGAAGCGGGGCGTGAACAATGAGTCTGCGCCCTCTCCGATTGGCTGGATTTCTCGTATTTCATGAACACAAATAAGCTAAAACTCTTAAATGTAAGGGTGTTTTTTATTATTATTTTTTTGCTAAGTTTTACTAGAATAATGTTCCTCTGAGTAATTGTAAATCGAACTCATTTTAAGCATATATAAAATATTTTTTTTGCCTTTATTCACAATAAAAATATTATTGCAGTGCCTCCAAAATAAGTTTTTGTTCAGATAACGTGTACTGTTTATTTATTATGTCTATATAAACACACACATATATGTATATATTTAAGAAAAATGTTATGTTTAATATATTAAATGTTTATCTGTAATATAAAAATATACATGTAATATTTTCAAATATACTCTATGGGTGTGTATTTATATATACACACATATTATGTGAACAAAAGCTTTTATTTTGGATGTGATTAATCGTTAGACAGCATTAATTATGAATTATTTATTTATTCAGTTATTGCGTAGTTATGATCTAAAAAGAAAGAAAACTTTAGCTTAGCATGTTTCCACACTGTTTTCTCTAACTTGATAAAATGACATTTTTAATCGTTATTAATTAATTAGTTATACTACACTTAATGGCACAATAAAAATTCAGTCATGACATCTTTTAATCCAACCCAAGAGCAGTTTTGATTTCTAAATAAAATCAGGTTTTTGGTTTACATTGAGAAAAGAAATTGTCACATTTTGTGCTACAAAACCTCAAATGTTTATCTGCATAATCAAATATGAAACTTACAAAGGATTTTCAGTTTTTCAAGCATGTGAACTCGCATCCTTTTAATTTTGCACTAAATGCTCATTGTATGGTATTGTAATTCTGTCTATTTACTCTTAGAAAAAAGCAATTGTTTATCCCTCGGTTTCTGCCTCTCTCTCAGATCTAGAGTGGAAGATCATCTATGTGGGCTCAGCTGAAAGTGAGGAGTACGACCAGGTCCTGGACTCTGTTCTGGTCGGCCCAGTTCCTGCAGGCAGACATATGTTTGTCTTTCAGGTGGGTTATGCTTGCTCCTGGTTCGGTGCAGTGTGATCCACTTCTGCAAATCCAAGTTCTAACCCATATAAATAACACCATTTTAGTAAATACTTTGCAGTGCACTGCCACCTAGAGATGAATGGAGAAAGTACAAGTGCAAATTTCAAATCAAGGTTCCTGAAAAGTGCAAAAACAATGGCACATTGGTCCACTGGACACAGTTCAAAGCATAGACAAATGCATACCTTGGATTAGTCATGAAATTCAAAGGGTCATTTTGCAGATACAAGAACATTTACAACCTGCAAGCTACAAAGATGACTTGGAAACAGCATTCAAATCTCTGTTTCGTCTCTCTTGACTTGATTGACAGGCGGACGCTCCAAACACAGGGCTGATCCCTGAGAGCGATGCAGTGGGCGTGACTGTAGTGCTGATCACATGCACCTATCGGGGACAGGAATTCATTCGCATTGGTTACTATGTAAACAATGAGTACACAGACCCTGAGCTACGGGAAAACCCACCGGTCAAACCCGACTACACACAGGTGAGACATTATACATGCTGTGCTTTATTCACTAATGGTACGGCACAAGGGCTGAACTGAATTTAGGCCAGGAAGGCCATTAACACTCAGTAGACATTATGCATGTTATGTATTGAGAGTGTATTTGTGTAACACAGATCTGCTGCATTTGAAATGTGGTAATGTCGGCCAGATCAAAGAGGCAGGTGGCTGCCGTTTCTAGTCCAGTATCGTTTGTAATTCATTAATTCTGCTAAACGATTCCAGGCCGCTGCCATTGTGCGTATTGCTACAGAATCCCGTATTTCCACGCTTTCATTCTGCGGTGAATCGAGAGATTCTTAAACCGCTTGTTGAATATGTAAAACTCAGCTCTCATTCGACACATTAAACAGTTTTTGTAAGCATAGAGATGACTATTGAAATATATCTTAATTACGATAATAATATACTGTTAACTCTTTACAGTAAGATTCCATATTAACATTAGTTTATATGAACAATTAAAAATACTTCTAAAACATTTATTAGTCTTAGTTTGTTAATTTCAACATTTGTGAATGCGTTATTAAAATCAACACTTGTAATTTTGGTAACATTTTTTACACATATTACATGTACCTACTATTATAATAACAATTAATTATGCATAATTACATGCAAGTAACCCAAAGCCAAATCCTAACCATATAGTAAGTACATGTAATTAATTAATATTACTCAGTACTTAAATGTATAATTACGCTGTAACAAGACGCCTTAAAATAAAGTGTAACGTAATTTTAATAACTAACGTTAACAGAATTAATATTAATACTGTAACAAATGTCTTGCTCGTTGCTCATTAATTGCATTAACAAAAAATTAACTAATGCGACCTAGTTGTCAAGTATAAATTATATTATTATATTTTATATTAAATATAATTATATTTTGAGGAGTAACGTTAGCATCGAGTCTTCACAATGTAACGTTGACAGATTCAAATCCAAACAATTCTAATTATTGTTCTTTTCGATTTTTCATTCTTTTTTTTGACGATTCGCAGCTGCAAAGGAACATCTTGGCATCTAACCCTCGTGTGACCCGTTTCCACATTAACTGGGAGGCAACTATGGACAAGATGGAGGATTCGGAGAATGTAGATCCCGCCCCCAACGCCATGCTCCCGCCCACCTCCATGCCTGGTAAAGCCCCACCCCTTGGACTCATGCCTGACAACTCTATGGACTGCTTATAGAGCCTGAACTCAACAACAACCTCATACATAAAGTAATAAATGTGTCATTTTGTATTTATGCACCTACATGTTCTTACAGTTGAGATTGGACACACACACTCATCTCAATCCTGATCACACACACACCTGAAGTGCTCAGGCAGTGGTGGGACTTTGTCTTGCACTCCCTGTCCTGAACAGCAGGGGGCCGAACCTGCAGCACCAGCAGACATGGACTGTTTTCTTCTGTTTTTCTGTGGTGCACATCACTAGTGAGGTGAGTCCCATAAAAACATGTTCAGTTCGCATTTTCTTAGAAATTAGAACTTATATTTTATATTTAAGCATTTTAAGGCCGTTAGTATGTTGGCATTTTGAAATTGTTCACAAATGAACACCCCCCCCAAAAAAAAAAACGAGCTCATTCTCATTACTGTAATGCAAAGTGGTTTATAATAATGCAATTTCGTGTAAATTATTCATACATCATGGTTGTGTTTATTGAATTTCTGTTGAGAATTACTACTGGGAATAATAGGAATTAGCAAAAAAAAGTTTTTCTTTTTAAAAAATGTGACCTTGATGTGTTTTTGTGCGATTCATCCTGTGGTACTTTATGGTCAGAAATCTGAGAAAGCTATTTTTTGGGTGATATTTTGGTATTTGTAACTCGTCACGACTCCAGCTCTGTTTCTGTTTTGTTGGGATGTGAGATTGTTTAGAAAATGATTTTGTGTTGTTTGAAACTGAATACAAGTTGGTTCTTTCGTTGCCTTTTTGCTTTCCATGTGATATTTGTTTATGATTTCATAAATATAAACTTTTGTCTTTGTAAAACGGTCTTTGGTTTTCTCTCCGTCTTCTGGCTCTTTTATACGGATGTGTGTGTGTGTGTGTGTGTGTGTGTGTGCCTTTTTATGATGTTGCTAAGCAACCGCTATTAGAGATGGCACTTTGGGCTGCTCCACCTTTGATCCACACATCACATCAGACAACTACTCTTCCTTTCATCCCTCCATCACTCCCTCTGCTCTCATCCCATAGTTTCATTTGACCTCCCTCTGTTCTCTGTCCTCTGATCTGGGCCTGTGGAGATATGCACACCGTGGGTCAGAGGGGCGACAGACACACCGGACACACCAAACTGCTGTGGAAGAAGAGTCAGGTGATGGATGTTAAGAAAGAACGTTTAAATAAATAAAATAATGCAAAATTTGAGAAAAAAAAAAAGGTTGAGGCTTTGTGTAGGTTTTTTTGTAGGATTATACAGTTAACAGTACAGGCAGTCTTTTAATACTTCACTGAAGTACTTTTATATTTTGAATATGCTTTTGAATATATTGTTTACATTTTAATTTTACTTAGATTTTAGTAATATATATGAATATATACTGTAAGTGTGTATGGTTCTTTAGGTCTTTATTCATTTTTTTTTAATTTACATTTCAGATTCAGTTATTTTAGTACAATTTAAAATGTTTTACTTTCATTCAAATACTTTTATAGTTTTTGTATCTTCCATTTTTATTTTATTTTTAGTTTCAGTAACATACATTGACCTGTACAGTAGTTAGTATAATATATTATTTATTTGAATATTTGTATAGTATTTTATTTCAGGTACAGCAATTAAACTAAATGAAAGTAAGAATTGATTTTTACTTTTGAAAAAAAAAAAGTAAAATAAATTTGTATTTTGCATTGAGAAGATGAATCGATATGAGGGGGGTTTCACCGAGTATCTATCATAGACTTTAAAAAAAAAGTAGATCATTTTACTTGAGTATTATTTTTGAGTACTTTTTACATCTCTGTTCAAGTTAGACTAAATAAAAATAAGAAATAATATGAAAATAAGAAATTTATGTTAACGTTTTGTATACCCTTGTGCATTTTCGTACAAAAAAAAAAAGTTCATATTTGTTTTACTGTTCGGGAAAAGCCGTTTTCAAATGTGATAACTTACCCCACATTTAGTGACAAAATAGCCTTCTATTGGGGCTAACATGTGTTAAATAATGGAGCGATGTTTTGTTTCTATATCGAGAAATCACAACTCATAACTGCTTCATAAGTGTCAATCATTCGCACATCTGTCCGTCTTCTTCCGTCTGACCAATGGGGTGCCGCGGTGGGCGGGCTCAGTCCGGGGGGCGGAGTCAGTGTCGATGGCCACGGGAAGCGCAGCTGCATGAACGATCTCGCCGAAGCTGCATCCGTGTTTTTCCGCCGCGATTCCCCCTGCGAGCGCCGCTCACGGAACACCCCCGCGGGGAGGCGACAGACAGGACTGCGGGGCCGCGGAGGAGCGGCGAAGAGCCAGGCCAGGAAAGGACGCCCGAGTCCGGTTTGATGCTGGCGGCCCGTCCGCCCTTTAAACGCGGATGCTGCTGCTGCTGTTGCTGCATTCATAAGGGATCCCCGTTTATCTGAGAAGCCATCGGACGCGTCAACGTCCCCCGTTTTCACATTCAGAGCCGATCGGTGGACGCCAATCGCACGAACGGACCGTGAGAGGCGAAGCGCGGCAGCATCCCTCCCTACCTGCGGCTCTCCAGCGCCTGACAGGCCCAGAGTCATGGGCAACACGCCGGCCGCCAAACGAGGCAACGAGATGGAAAGCGGTGGGTGTCTTTAACGCTTCCCAGTCATTCTGTTTAGTCATCATCATCATCCTCGATCAAGGCGATCGGCATCCTCAGATGCTCATCGGTAATATGGTCGTGCATGTGCGAGGCTTCAGCAGCAGAGAGGATGCTGATGCTGTCATGGCGATCACAGGCTCAAACAATGTGTTGATGCTTTAATAAGAGCGAGCTACGCTTCGTTTGAGGGGTTTGTGCTGGTTTGAGGGGTTTCTATCTACTAACCAAAGATGGCTGGTTAGTAGATAGAAAAGGGTCTATTTGTGTACGTCTGATGGGTCTGGGGAAGGACAGGTGTGTGGAAGGTCTGAAGAAAACGGCGAGAACCACAACCTACATGCTGAGATCTAATGCAAAGGCTAAATATAGCCATTTAACAATCTTGTCATTGAAAACAACCATAGTATTTGACCACTATGTGTCCTTCTCAGTGTCTCCACGGTTGGGTTTTCACACTTGGGTTTGTTTAACCCAGGATTAAGTAATCCAGGTTTCACACTGTTCATACTAACATACACTAACAATAACCCTGGGTTAAAAAATTAGGTTGTCAGGTTTTGAGATTTTTGCGCTCTATTCGTGCAAATCCCAGGATGACGTTGTTATTTGTCATATTTACAGTTTTCCTTTTATTTGAACGGGTCTGTTTAAATAACGTTCTGGTTTAGTTAACGCTAGTCCATCACTGTTTGACATTTTTAAAGAGTCTTTTGAAACCAAAAAAAACCCAAAATGATTGACGGCATCGTTTTTTTTTGTCTAATGAAATGCTCTCTGGAAGGATCAAATCATGGCTCACAGATGTTATTTAAAACATTGGCTACTGGTGTTCACGTTAATAAATGAATATTAGATAAGTCCCTTGATATGTCCCACCTTCCTGTTTCAGTATGAAATGTGCCAAAACAGGAACCGAAACCGCTCAAGATCTTTAACCTCAAATGCTGGCGCTTGAAAGTTTCTGTGACTGCACCAAACACATGCATATTTAACGTGGCAAGAAATCTTTCTGTTTTTTTTTTTCTGTTTTTCGAAACAACTCACGTATCCTTTTGGCAGTGCAAAATTGGCGTTAACCCCCTTTAAAAATGCAAATGTGAAAGATTGCCTAACCCAGGGATAAAAGTGGCCTTAACATTGCCTTTTCCTGGGGTTAAAAGGCTGCATTCATCTTTATTTGCATGCATTGCATTACACAAGTTACAATATCGTTGCAAAATGTAACTGTAGCTATTATCGCCCAGCTCCTAATATAAATTTGGATGTAATACAAGCGAGTTCATATTATAAAAAATAAAATAAACTTTTTTGTTGAGTATTATATTTGATCCATCAGGCCATTATGGTTCATATAGTATGATACAGTGAGAATATTGAGGAAGAAATACCTCAGTTTTATTCAAAAATGTTCAATTTGGTGCAGTGCCTTATATTTGCATGGACAAAAAGTAAGATAAAATGCTGATAGCTTGTAATGTAATTCAATGTAATCTTTATAACAGTATAATTTAGATAAAATGGCATAAATATCAGGTGTCACTGCCAATAATGTCTCACTGAGATCATATTTAAATGCTTAGTTTTCTGATCAAAGCTCTGTAGTTTCAAAACATATAATGCAATGCAATACAATAATGATTGAGAGATGAACAAAGAAACATTCATCAAAAGCCTGATGATCATATTTGATACTCACATTAAAAAAAAAAAAAAAAGTCTGGATAATCAAGTAAAGCTAAGCTGCTTCAGTCCAGTATCATCTTGAAATATTACCAGCAATACCAAAATATAAAATGCCCCTGAATCACAACCTTTAGAAAAGACCCTTTAGTTGCTAAAATGAAGGTATGTAGTAGATTGTGCATAACAGGTTTCAGCAAAGTTTTTATCACGTCGATCATTTAGTGGCCTCGGAAAATAAAATATGACGTTGCTGCATGTAAGGTTAAGTTAATGTGCTTTATGTCTCTTCCCACAGTCAAAGAGTTTTTGGCCTTCGCCAGAGAAGATTTCCTCAGGAAATGGGAGAATCCTGCACAGGTACGAGGACTAGAGGAGGGATGCACGTTGAATTCGAGTAAAGAAAGAGAAACCAGAAGTGAGGATTTGAGGTTTCCTCTGAAATAGATCTCAGAGCTGGTTCATTGTGTTCACCTGTACAAGAAATGTTAAATGAGTCATTTAAAGCAGGTTTGTATGCTCTCAGGTGCACTTAATAATAAATAATAAATAAAAATAAATGCAAAGCTTGATGAAGCTATGAAGGGGGATGTTCATGGATGAGGTAATTAATTATAATTTTTTTTTAATTAAATGTACCTTCCACGGTTATTCAAAAAGTTAATAAATTATACAGAGAATGCGAGCAAGTTTAACACTCTCAAAAAACGTATTATAATCAGTAAAGCTGTCTATGTACTGTTTTTATGAATGAATCTCTTACATATGTACATCTGCACTTTTTTATGATGAGAGAATTCACGTGAGAGCTGAATTCAGTCAGCGAGTGCATGCAGTGAACAAAAAACTCATCTGAACACCTCTGATTGGCCATTGCATTCATAATCTCAACAGACTCGTGTGTGATTGTTATAATGCGCAAAAAAACCATTGAAAAAAACAATGCGCTAAAAACAACTCTTTTCTTAATTAATAACTTTTGGGATAACATAAATAAACAACTGCATGAAATATATCACACTGTGCAAGTAGTTTTTTGACATTTTATTATTAAAATCTTACATATTGTGCCTTTAAAACAGACCGTTTTGCATGATTCAAGTTATATGCACAACAAACATTTATAGTTAACTAAAACTAAAAACATAAAATACACATTCGCTACTTGAAAGAAATTAGATGTTAATGGTAATAAAATAAAATGTAAAAAATAGCGTATTTTATTGCAGCTAGTTTTTAGTACAGCATTTATAATTTTCATTTAGTTTAACTTGATGTACCAAAATAAAGCTGCAATAAAACTATATAGACATATTTAACTCTTTCCCACCAGTGTTTTTTTTTTCTTTTTTTTTTTTAATTGCCAGCCACTGCCAGCATTTTTTATCATTTTCACAAAATATTCATAGCCTTCAGAATATTTTGTTTTATGAATATCTGAAAATGCATGAAGTCAAAGGAAAAAACAGAGCCTCTGCTCACACACAAACACAAAACATCTGCATTTTTTCATCAACACTTGAATGTGGGAAAAAAAAAGCAACTTTTTGGACAAAAAAGCTGTTTTTGTCAAAAAAAAATTTAGATTCTGTACTCTTTCAGATGATATATAATAGCGCCACCTACAGTATAACAGTGAAAACAGAAAGCTGGAAAATTCTGTCAGTGGTAGGGAAAGAGTTGAAAACACAATCTAAGAAAACGACAAAAACGAACTACAATTTTTTTTTTTTATATATATAAAATTTATATAAAATGCAGAAACTAAAAATAAAATCTAATTCCAAATATCATCAAAAATTATAATAGTTTCTGAATGATGCAAAAATAATACTATTTGAAAGCATAGCGATGTGCTGAAAAGCCACTCGTAACAAATTGGACAGCAAGCATGACAAATGTGAATGTAGCTGCGTGTTTTAAATGTTGGTCTGTGCCTCAGAACACAGCGAGTCTGGAGGACTTTGACCGGCTGAAGACTCTGGGCACGGGCTCATTCGGTCGCGTGATGCTGGTCAGACACCGAGAGAGCGGGCAGCACTACGCCATGAAGATCCTTAACAAACAGAAGGTGGGTGGGGCTAATGCCTAAGCCGTGACATCACAGTGAGACACGGTGATGTCATGATGTCCTCTCATTGCTTCTCTTTAGGTGGTGAAGCTGAAGCAGATTGAACACACTCTCAACGAGAAGCGGATACTGCAGGCCGTCAGCTTCCCCTTCTTAGTGCGACTGGAATACTCCTTCAAGGTGAATGCTGTTTGACGTATCAATAGCTGGATGATGATGTGCCGCGTGTAAAGGACGTGTTTGATAACGTGTGTTTGTTTCAGGACAACACTAATCTCTACATGGTGATGCAGTACGTTCAGGGAGGAGAGATGTTTTCACACCTGCGTAGAATCGGCAGATTCAGGTGAATATATTTACATTCCAGATGTGCTTTGTTAGTGCCTGAGGGAAAACGCAGTGCACAGTAACACACGACATACGCAGCACAAATACTACATGTGACCCTGGAACACAAAACCAGTCTTAAGTCGCTGGGGTATATTTGTAGCAATAGCGAACAATACATTGTATGGGTCAATACTGATTTTTCTTCTATTCTAAAAATCATTAGGATATAGGGATGCATCGATATGAAAATTTTGGCCGATACCGAGAACCGATAATTCTTTATAAATGAAAGCCGATAACCGATATATTGGCCGATAAATCTACATCCAAATTTTTGAGAGCCTTATTACAAAAAATGTCTCACCATTAAAAGCCATGAAACACTTCAACATAAATCAAACAGCCTTACAAATAAATAAAACAATGCTTAAATAATGCAAACAAGTCACTGGACAACTTTACTTAATATTATATGTAAAAAAAAAAAAAAAGTAAATAAAAAATTCCAAAATCATGTGCCATGAATAAATTGAACAGAATAGCCTCCGCACTGACAATTAAATTATTTTAATTAAGCCATATTGTTGATGGAAATAAGATAAAAATAAAAGTGGTGGTTATTATTATTAATATAGCAATGATTTTGAAAAATGACAGACTTGCCCTTCACATGTTGCACTTCACTGTATTAAGTGATTCCAATAATATTTCAAGCAATTAAAAACCATCATGGCGAACAGTGCGCATCTGAAGTGCCTCTGCGGGAAATAATGCATTATTTATCGGCTTTAATATATCGGCTACATTTTTTTATCGGTTCGATAACGATAACAGAAAAATTAACATTTATCGGCTGATACAGATATGGTGGCCGATATATCATGCATCCCTATTAGGATATTAAGTAAAGATCATGTTCCATGAAGATATTTTGTAAATTTGCTACTGTAAATATATCAAAATTTCATTTTTGGTTAGTAATATGCATTGCAAAGAACTTCATTTGGACAACCTTAAAGGCGATTTTTTTCAATATTTAGATTTTCTTTTTGCACCCTCGGATTCCAGATTTTCAAATAGCTGTTTTCAAAAAAATTACTGGTTTTGTGGTCCAAGGTGACACACCCACACACACACACACACACACACATCTTAAATTTGAAACCAACTGTAAATTATTTGCTTCAGATTTACGTTTACTGCAGTGTTGGCTGTAATACATTACTAAGTAATTAATTACTGTAATATAATTAATTTTCCCTTGAAAAAGTAAAGGATTACTTTAAATTTTTTCTGTAATTTAATTGTCAGCGAACTACAGCTCTGTGTATTAAATGTGAAAGCACATGAAGTAGATTAACTACTAATCACAGAACCGGCTTTACTGACTAGATGCGCATGACCATCGATTATTTACACAGCCCTAGTTCACATGTATGATGGACACACTTTTCTGTCACTGTCTGGTTCAATTCTTTCAACAATTATCACAATTTTTCAGGCAGAAGCCTTTAAATCAAAAAGTTTTAATATCCATAAACAAAAAGTCAGTCAAATGTGTGTGAACTTCTGGCTAACAAAAGACTAAATGCAATGAAATAATAATAAAAAAGGCTTTTTTGTGCCACAGATTGAATCTTGTTGCATGTGTGTAAATGTCAAAAAATTAGAACCTGATGTCACTCTTTTGTTAGTTTTTATTTATTTATTTACTTACTTGTTTATTGAGTTTTAGGCCACTTTAAAATGTGATTCCAAATGCGTAATTTGATCATCTGGACATCTGACAATTCTTGCAGTATATGTACTTTAGCTGATATGTATTTGTTTTTAATTATTGGACATAGAAATGAGACGTAATAATAACAGGTCGCCCCAGCAGTCTGCATACTTGTGCTTGTATTCTTTTGGCTCATTTCCGTCTAGCTAAAATATACAGGACACAAAACAAGCATTGGGTTTAGAGAACTGAAAGATGACTTCCATTTCAGCAGTAGTGTCATCCAAAGCTGTTTGTCCTGAAAGCTGTGTTAATGTTTAATCTCGGTTGCGTAAAGATGCTCGATGCTTAATATTTATTTGTTGGTGTACTAAAATGAACCACTTAGCTGCATCAACATGTACAGTTGCATTTAAAAATGCATGAATGTTGTTCAAACAACAAAATATCAAAGCGATCGTCAGTTTTCTTCATCATTTTTGTATTTGCTGCTTTCAAACCTCGCAAACTTCTTTTTGATGAATGATGAAAAGTGTGTTTGTGCTGTTTCTGTTCACGTTTGCATGAATCTGTTTTATTATTTTAGCCCTGCTGTAATCATTTATGTGCTGTTGTTTTCAACAACCTTCTTGTAACTATCTTTTCTCTGTCTTTCTCTCATGTAGTGAACCCCACGCACGGTTTTATGCTTCACAAATAGTTTTAACGTTTGAATATCTGCATGCCCTTGACCTGATCTACAGAGACCTTAAACCAGAGAACCTCCTCATCGATCAGCAGGGCTATATACAGGTAATAAACACATGCACTCACTGATATGACTACCTGCTGCCAGTGAGACACCTTAGCACGTCATTTTGTTCACTTGATTCAATTTTTTTAGGCTGTGTTCACACTGTTAGTTAAAGTTTGTGTGGCCTTTTAAATATTGCCGATATCAGACATGTTATGACATGAATGGTCATCACAACTATATATAATAATTTTTTCCAGTTTAACGGTGTTAAAAATATTTAACGCAGGGGTGGGGCTAGGGTTGGCCACCCCACTCACAACTGCTGCTTCTGTCATTTTTTTTCTTTACACGAATTGCGTTTATTTAAATATAGAACGTCCTTACAACCACATAAAACAGATTTTTAGCCGCTTACTCCACTTCATGAGTCAAATAAGCGTGGAAATGATACAGGTGACGAGGAGCCTCAGTAGAACATCAGATGAGATGTTGTCAGGCCATAATTCAGTAAAAACTAATTTTCCTATCCTGTCAGCTGTTATACTGTCCTCATAGCGCGTGCTCTTCAGTTGCATGCACAAACAAATGTGCGCTGTAGTCCGTATCATTTCATATTAAAGCGTGAATAAAACTATGAGCATGCGTGTCAGATCTCTTAAAGTTATAGCAGCCAAAATAATCTAATAACAAAGCTGCTGTGATGTCTGTTAACTAAAGAACAAAAGAAAAAGAGGAAATCAATACCTTGTGTTCATCTATATTTAATCAATTTCTGTATATTTCCTACTTGTTGAAGGGAACAGGTATATATCATAATGGGTTTACCTGAAGATTGTTTTAAGTTCACTTAAATTAAAAGTCATTTTTTTAAATCTAATAAATGTTCAAATTGATAGCTCTCAATTATACTGTAATGTTGAATGGCTATAATCAATGGTTAAATATTAAGAAAAAAAAGAACAATTTATCAGTGAAACTCGCCTTCAGTCACAAATGTTACAGATATACTGTATTTGTAGGAACAGCACTAAGTATAATATCATATATTAGAATATTTAGTTGTATGACATTAATATTAGGAAGGATAGTCTTATATTAACAATAAAATGAGTAACATCTGAACTTCTGTTGTTACTGTTTAAAGCAAATATCAGCATTTTTGGCCAACTGTACATTAATATACATTTTAAACAACATATTTACTTAATATAGTGCAATTTGGAGAATATTTTACAATCATGTCGAAGCTAAATCAAGCACAAATGATGTCACATGTTGTGTTAGATGAAATCGAAACATGTCAAATTAAGTGTATTGTGTATAAGTGTGTTAATATATCGATTCTTCTGTACAAAAAAAGCAATGTGACACATACAAGGGGTTAAAACACACACACAAAAACAGATTTGGGTCCCATTCATTTGCAATGTAAAATGTAGCTAAAAGTGTGTCTGTGATGTAAGCAGCTCCATGGATGTGCTTTCAGTCACATACGGCTCCAATCTCATCATTACTGCCTCCTCATGGCTAATTTGATAATGACATTATGATATGCTTCTGGCACGAAGCATGCATGTTCTGTGCATATATCACAGCATCATCTGTGTTTCAGGTGACAGACTTTGGTTTCGCTAAGCGGGTCAAGGGTCGCACGTGGACATTGTGTGGCACTCCGGAGTATCTGGCCCCAGAGATCATCCTCAGCAAGGTGAGCCATGGTGTCCTAGTTTCTCTGAAGAGACTGAGACGTGACTACAGTGAATGCAGCTAAACGACAGCGGTCCCAGTGTAATTAATGAAGCGTCTGATCATGCAACTCACTTTCAGCTGCACAGCTACTCTAAAAATAAAACAGACTGCCAGTTGAAAGTTTGAAATATTTATGATTTTGAAGTCTATTCTGCTCATCAATTTATTTGATTAGAAATACAAGGAAAACAGTAATATTTTTACAATCTAAAATAACTGTTCTCTATGTGAATATATAGTCAAATGTAATTTATTCCTGTGACCAAAGCTGAATTTTTATCACCATTACTCCAGTCTTCAGTGTCACATGACATTCATATTTTTGTAGAAACTATGATACATTTCATTTTTTCAGACTTCACAGATGAATAGGTAGTTCAAAAGAACAGCATTTATTTGAAATGAAATCTATTAACATTATAAATGTCTTTATTGTTACTTTTGATCAACCTTTTCTGATCTCCTATTAATGTAAATCTTTTGTTTCTTGACATAAACATACGCAGTTTTAGCTCAACTACCATTTGCTTCAATCATGCAAGTTTTCAAAGGCTTAATACTTGTCTTTAACTCACCCTGATGTGTTTTCTCTCATAGGGTTATAATAAGGCTGTGGACTGGTGGGCTCTGGGTGTGCTGATGTACGAGATGGCTGCCGGTTATCCTCCGTTTTTTGCAGATCAACCCATTCAGATCTATGAAAAGATTGTCTCAGGAAAGGTAATATTGTCAGGAAATCACAAACTCTAGCCTTTAGACTGAAAATGAATCAAATGTCTCTGCAACATCTGAGATTCTTGACTTCAACCCGCCGCAGTTTGCTTGAGTTTAGTTTAGCTAGGCTTAAACCCAGTCTTTTCACAGGTACGATTCCCGTCTCACTTTAGCTCCGACCTGAAGGACCTGTTGAGAAACCTGCTGCAGGTGGATCTCACCAAACGCTACGGCAATCTTAAAAACGGAGTTAACGACATCAAAGGACACAAGTGGTTCTCAACTACTGACTGGATAGCCATTTACCAGCGGAGGGTGAGAAACGCACACAGTCCCCTTCGTCACTGATAGTGATCTGATGTATTCAGTGCTTTTGCCCCCAAAGCTCGATCAGTTAGGCTTGTATCTCATATTATACTGGATGTCATTTAGTATTATCACTAGCACTGATATACTTCAAATGAAGTTCGTTTTCATTCTTCGTTTGGGGGCAAAAAGAACTTTGAAAAGGCCGAGCGACGGTAAACTGTTTTCGAACATTCCGACATTCTGCGCTGCTGGAGGCGGCTGTAGATTCGTGGGCAGTCGAGGCCTAATGGATAGAGAGTCGGACTTGTAATCCGAAGGTTGTGGGTTCGAGTCTCATGTCCGGCAGGGATTGTAGGGGGGGGGGGGTGAATAGCCAACACTCTTTCCACCCTCACTACCATGACTGAGGTGAGACCCTTGAGCAAGGCACCAAACCCCCAAATTCCGAGTGACCATACTTGGCCACACACCTTCCCCTAGATTAATGCAAACGTGACGCAAAGCTCGCGCGCATGCCCTAAACACAACGATGCAACGATGGTGAATCTAGGTGTGAGATGGGTATCGATGGTCAGAATATTATAGACAAAAGAATAATGATTAGCAGCAGTTCAGAGTCAAGTATCATGTTTGCAAAACAGAAGAACCATTTCCATAATCAGTGTCAGTCCTTTCAGTGTGAATGGCTCATAGTCTGAAAACTTCAGCATGATGTGGATAAAAAATACTGGAGTCATCTCAACACAATCCTGTTTGTTGCTGTATTTTATTAGTTGTCATTTATTTTATTAAACTGGATAAATTATTACACCTTTTTATATTTTATGTGCTGTCATGATTTGATAAAAACAGATTTATTATTGTATGTTCTTTTGGCATTTAATTTTAATAACCTTTTAATATATAATTAATACCCTTTTAAATGTGCTTATTGAAAGAACAGCAGCAGCAGCAGCAGCAGTATGAAATATATTTCATTTATTGAATTATATTTGGTGCTACCTTATATCTTTACTCTTTCCTTTCATTCTTTTCATGGCTTTGCAAAACTCGCATCTGATGTTTCTCTACGTCACTTTTTGCATAACTCCAGGTCGTTGACACCAAGCTTCATTGCGATTTCTTTCTAGGGATTAAATGCTTTCTCTGAAGTCTCCCCGCGAGTGATCGTACAGGTGCGGATATATTTGTGGCAGCTTAGCTGTTCGACAGTGTATTCATGTTGCTAGTGACCTGGAGATGTTCTCCTGCCTCACCTCCGTTGAATGAGAAACAAACCAGAAAAAAAAATTGTGTGTCAAAGAAGGTGGCGCTCCAGAACACATCCACTGATTGCGTAATCGCCACGGACCAATGGTAGCCAAAGGTATTTAGGAGTCAAAACAAACTGCCCCAGAAAGTTTCGAACTCAAAACGAACTTCGTTTCGGCCTGATTTTGTTCATATCAGTTCGTTCTTCAATTTCATTTGAAGTATATCGGGGCCTTAAAGGTGCCGTAGAATGCATTGACACAATATTTTAAATTGTTCTCTGATATCTACATAGAAGCTTAGGTAAGGGCAAAAATTCTCCAGAAATGGTTTTACATGTCCATTTACAGCCCTAGGATTTCTCCCTAGAATGAAACGGTCTGTTATTGGATTATTTGGAAGGGCCACGAATAATAATGTTGAGCTCTGCTATGATTGGCTGTTTCACAGTGCAGCTCACAGCAGGAAGGAAACACAGGGAGGAAAATATATATTTCAATCCTTTTTCTCTCAGTTATATCGTTGGGTAATTATACTGTAAATACAATGCTGGCATTAGGGAGCCACTGTTAATATGCTGGACATTGAAACTGATACATGCAGAACTTCTGATGGTTCGGCTGGCGGCTGGCCTAGAACAAGGGCAGGTATATGCAAACGTTGGGGGTGTAACTATTAGTGATCCCGACTGTAACGTCACAGTCGGTGTTATGTTCTGATTCGCCTGTTTTTCAGTGGTCTTTTTTAGTCACAAAAACACCAGCTAGTCTGTTTTTCTTCTCTGAACTTCTCTTATCTACAACGTTTCGGCTGCTCAAAGGATTTTAGTGAGTTGTACACATTATCCATTTCCACACTATCTCATCTTATGGCATCTCCCATCTCCAGTACTTCTGTAATCTCTCTTCATAAGCGCAGTCATGTAGGCCACGAGGCCTTCTAAATGCATCCAGTTCACATACGAGGCAAACTAACTTTCACAAACATATTTTCTATATGACAAATACAATATTTCAGCAGTTCCTTTCTGAAATATGCAACACGAGTTCCCATTTATTGACCGACAGCTCTCCTGTCCATGTATTGATAGACGCTTCCTTCAGCCTGAGGCTTATTCATTTCAGTTTTGGAAGGAAAGGGCCTTTACAGTTGCTTTATTATTTACAGTTGTGTTATTAAAAATTAATAAGCAAGCCTAGCCCAGGTGGCACTAGGTAACACCAAAGTAACATAATCCATTTCTTTCCAAAAAAAGTGTATTTAGTTACTTTTTTAATGGAGTAACACAATATTGTAATGCATTACTTTTGAAAGTTTCCCCTCAATAGTATTATTAGTGTCATACTTAAAAATCATAATTGTTTGAGTATTAATAAGGAAAATATTTTACGATCCATGTCGAGCTCAAATTATAAACAGAGATCTGCATCCCATACAAGGGGATTGATGCGGTCATTACTTAAAAAAATGCAAATAAAGAAATAAAATATTGATATCGGTGAGTACTTAAAAATGGAAGAGGTAGCATTTCATACTCAAATGTAAACTATCAAGCGGAAAAACACAATAACATTAAATAATCAAATGTTATCTCTTCTTCTTTGCATTTTCACAGGTGGAGGCCCCATTTGTGCCTAAATGCAGAGGTCCCGGGGACACCAGCAACTTTGACGACTACGAGGAGGAAGAGATCCGTGTCTCATTCACGGAAAAGTGTTCAAAAGAATTTTCCGAGTTCTAGGGGAATAAGTGATAGAAATCAGAGAGAGAGAGGAATATAGGTGGAGAAAGTGCATGAATCTTAAAACCGATCCTTCCTCCTGTTAAACAGCAGAGAAACCAGCGGAAGAGTGCAGAGAAGACCTCCAGGGCCTTTATCATCTCTATTTTAATCATGTTTGTCATTTTCTCTTTTTTTTAATCTCTGTTCATGTGATATTAATCATGATGGATTTGATAGGGTGTAATTGTTGGCCTGTGGACTGGGATTGTTGTTGCCGCACAAAGACAGACAGGGTTAGTTATTGTCTATTCTGAGGTCATCTCTAATCTTGAGCAGTTACCGCTAAAGTGCAGGTTCTCCACTAGGTCACCGTAACAACCATACAGAAAAATAGGAAAAAAATCATGTATTCCTGTGTAATAACCGAAATATTTTTGGTCCTGTATACTGTCATGTGTTTCGTTATTCTTAAAAATGCACTGGAGGGATGACAAAGTGAAAATGGCATAGAAAAGAAGCCATTTTTTTTCTTTCTTGTTTCAGCTGTAGGTCCACCGCGCTCTGTAAAATATTCACTGATGAACTTTCACCTATGAAATGTGCCATGAAATCCTACAAGTGTCAATATTTTGACTCGTCAGTTCTTTCATTGATTATCGCTGACAGATAGTACGGGCCCCGAAGGCTGCGATGACGGCGCCGACAGCCTTTACTGCGTCAAGCCTTCGTGCAGAGGAGGGGATGAATGTTTTTGTTTCGTTTGTTTAGTATTGTTAATATTATCATTGTTACGGTTACACATTGGGTTATACATTTCTAAAGCCTGACGAAATTGCACACACTTTGTGGCGAAGCCTTGCGGTCGACGCTCTCCGGCGAGCCGTCGCATGGCTCTCTCAGTTTTCGCCATTTCTTCCCCCTTTATTCTTCCATTTCTGCATTTTTAAATAGGCAAAGTCTTCTCTCTGAATGGGTGCAGTGCATCTGGCTCCTTTTTGGGTGAGAATTTCTTACACGCAACTCTCTAGGCTACAGATATCTCCTAAGCTGGAGGTGAACTCAGTGGATTCCAGTGCTTACTCCTGAGGACATGGTTCAAGTTAATTGTGATATTTTGCACCACAAGAATCATTCCAATAAAGTATTACTATAAATACCAAACAGGTTTTACGTCTCTTTGTGTAATAGTGGATGCATTGGGAGGTCTTAAGATTCTGTCCTATTTGTTACACGATGGTGCTGTGCATTGTGGGATCTGCACACTTGTATGAATTTAGGAAAATACAATGAATATAATTCTTCGAATCACTTTGTTCCTATACATGCCAGGCTTATATTTTTTTTACGCATTTATTCTGTGACACAAGCAGTTTCTGAAGAAGTTTCTTCACGCTGCACATTTTTAGGGCAGTTTGTTCTCCAATAAATAGTTTTTGGCAATTTGTAATTGAGTCGCTTTGATTCAACTTTTTGTCAACTATTCTTACCGCTTGTAGATAATGTAGCTAGTATATTTTTCATTTTTTTATCTACAGCTGGCAGTGACATGAGGAGTTATAAAATAAGACTAGGCTCATCCAGTTTAGTATCGACCAGCGAGCAATCTGTCATCCAACCAACCAAAACAACTGATGCGTTTTAAACTGTTATTTAATTACGCATCGAGATTGCATATGAAAAAAAAATCTGTTGCGTTAGATGTAACGGACTGCAGCGCGAGCGTGAACAAAAGCCCGTCGACGAGATGCGCAAAACGTGTATCTCCGCAATACCACCTTAAATAAGCGCCTCTTGGGCGCGGAGCGTAGCGGATGAGTCTCTTCGAAAGTAGTCCACCTTAAGCGCACATAGTGGGTAAACGCAGGCGTAGAGCGAGGCTTCCGCTTCATTCCCAGCCGGGCTCGGAGCGGATCACTTCGGAGACGAGAGAGAGGCGCCCGGCCAAAGCCAGCGGAACCAGTGCTGCAACATGTCGGAGCCAAAATACCGAGAATGGATCCTGGAAACCATCGACTCCCTGCGCTCGAGAAAAGCCCGACCGGACCTAGAAAGAATCTGCCGAATGGTCCGAAGAAGACACGGCTCAGACCCGGACAAAACCAGGGCTGAACTAGAAAAACTGATCCAAGAGCAAACTGTGTTGAAAGTTAGCTACAAGGGGTCCATTTCCTACAGGAACGCTGCTAAAGTGCAAAGAAAATGCAGAAAGAGAACGGAGCAAACCACCGACAGCGGCAGCGGCGAGTCTTTAGGTGAACACGGCAAACACGCCAGAGGCAACAACAACGGCGACAGCGCGCTCAGCCTCACGGACCAAGAAGAGTGCGAGGATAAAGAGCCAGAGCAACGCGGGGCGAGCCCGTGTCCCGACCCCCTGCCTCAAACCTCACCCTCCGCTCTCGAAAAGGAAGAGCAGATTTTACCACTACCTAGCGGAAACAGTTTTGTTAGTTGTGGCGCAACGGGCCACTCCGCCGGGAGCGTCAAAGCAAGTGCATCGAAAGACAAGAGCTTAGTCGCTGAGGCGGGGGCAAGCGGCTCCTCTGACCTACGCGATGCTGCTTCAAGTGCGAACAGACGGGCCGAAGGAGACGAGACGCTCGGCCACGAGGGCAGCGATGAGGATGGTGATGAGAAAGAAGAGAAAACTTGCCCAAGCGCCAGCAGTCCGCTTCCGAGAAACAAGCCCCCCGCGTCCCCCAAACCCAAAGTGGGGGCAAAGGGCTCCGGGGCGCGCTGCTCGGACTCTCCGGATGAGAGCAGCGCTGATCTGGGCGACAGGCTGGTTGCTGCCGTGCGAAGTCTGTCCGAGAGACACCGGGGCTCCGCCGCAACACGGGGCCACGCGCCGCCGGGGCTCAACGAGATCCTCAGCTACCTCAGCACGCAGCGAGGGATGCCCGGGGAGAAGCTGACCCGCAACCGCGTTAAAGTGGTGCTGGAGCGCGAGATCGAGAGGGGTCGTCTCCGCAGGACCCGCCTCGGCCACATCACTCTTGCCGCGAGGGGGATGGGGGCGGCCAAGCCGTCCGCGCGTCTCCTGAAGAGCGCACTGCAGGACAGACATCTCGAGAAAAAGGTAACTTAATATTTCCAACACGTCCTGCGCAGCGCGCCGCGCTGCACCCCGTCTCCATATAAATATACGATCGTGTTTTGAGAAAAGCGAAAGAAAAACGCGCAGGACAAAAAAAAAAAAAAACAGCTCCGCACCATCCGATTTCCGCTCTTTTCTCGCGTGCAACTGTGCGCCAAACACTAACTGTGTGTGTCTGCGGCAAACAGCGTGTTTTTGTGATTGTTGTGGGGTCGTGTTGTGTGCAAACGGTGGGAGAAGCGACACCTCGATTGTGTGTTCCGCTAGACACGCAACTGTCTGCGTGCGTGCCCTGTTTCACTTCAGCGTCTCGGCACAAAAGGTGCGGAGTCGCGCTCGGCAGCGCCCGCGTGCGTGCGTGCGTGCGTGTGAAACACCGTCGCTTCTCTTGTTCCGCTGCTCTAACAGACACTCGTTACACAAAAGCGCGCTCGTCGAGAATCAGAGGCGGAGAGTGCGCTGAAAAACACTGCGTGAACTGCGCGACATCAGGATTTTACAGGCTGGGCCGATGATTATTGATGCGTTATAAGTTGTGCTGGATATTTTTCACTAGGCGGTGTCTGTTAAGTTAGACGCGCACGGAAAATATAAAAGGGAGGGAGGGAGGGGGACCCGAGGCTCGCGTCTGTTTTCTCGGGCGAGCCGTCGCTCTGTGCAATACTTCGGTCATACGAGGTAAAAGCAGTAGCGATGGCGGAAATTCGCTGCATGACGAGCCAAAGCGGAGCGCACCCTGCGCCTCTTAGTTCCGTTCCGTGCGGCTCATCCAGTCCGTTTCAGCGATGAGCGTTCATCGTGTTTCGTTCTCGCTCTCTCTCTTTTTTTTTTTTTTTTTGTGCTGTTATCCTCTCTGCGATGATCAGATTTCTCAAGCACTGTCCCACTCACTTACAGACTGTGGTCAAATTGATTATGAACCCCACTGAGTTACTTAATACGTGGTCATATCGCTGTTATCCAATCAAAATCACTGGCAAGAGCGTCTGCGGCGGATGTTCTAATGAAAAACAGCAATTTGTAAAATACCGACGACGGAGGTCGCGCAGGAGGACACGCACACACACAAAAAAACGAGGGGCGCGCCGTAACCCCTATTTGGCCTTTTCAAAAAGTGGGGGCGTCGAGAGTCAGTAGTTTTTTGCTTTCTTTTCTTTCCTGTACGTTTGAAGCTAATGTGATGCAAGGTACAGTCACGACTGAATCCATTCCCATCATTGAGATCTGGAAAATAAAGCGTTCAGTAATGCTCTGGTTAAAAGTCCATTAGAGCTTTTTGAAACGGTGTCTCTATCCCCCCTTGTCAGGAGGAGGTGAAGGAAGAAGAAAGGATGGAGGTGGTGGAGAGCGAGGGAAATGGCACAGAGGATAACACAGTGGTCTTAGCGGAGGATGTTCCCAACACCATCCCTGATGAAGGTGTCCAAGCTTGCACTGACCCGACCTCATCTGACATGGAGGTCGAGAAAGATAATGGCACCAACTCACCACTGACGCCTGAGCGGAAATCCCAGTCATCTTCATCGCTGGAGACCTCAAACCAGTGCTCCTTACAGCAGGAAGTAGACGTGGGTGGAAGTGAAGGTACTTGCGCCGTCGCTGTTTCATGACAGAAACATTGTCTTAAGTATTTTGTCTGGTTTTCCATCTAAACTAGTTTAGATTAAGATGGAGAATAGATATTAAATTACACATTTGGTGTCGCATGGACAATTATTCGGTTTCTTGTTTTCAGTTATGTAATCAGATTACTTTTTTCAAGTAACTAGTAATGTGTTACTTTTAATTTAACAATTACTTTTTCAAATAAGTAACACAAATTACTTTCAGACATGCATCTCAGACTTAAAATATTACCCTTTTTAGACAGTTTAGTTAATAAAATAAAAATAAAACTTTTGGGTTTTCTGTTAATAAAAGTAAATAAGCAAGCCTGGCCCCTGTGACAAAACTAACATACTGCATTACTTTCCATAACTAAGTAACACAATTAGTTACTTTTATTATGGAGTAACACGATATTGTAATGACGGTTTATATAGTGGGAAAAATAGTGAACTCTCACCATCTTCATTTGTTTTATTCAATTAAAACCAGTCATCGTTAAATGAAACTTGAATACAAGAATTTCTGACCACAGTGATTTTTAACGTTATAATACGCTGGTTGCTAATATTCAGTCATTCAGTGTTTAAGTATGGGTTCCCTTTCAATTCTTGAGCTTGAATTTGAATAAAATAGGCCACACCTCAAAGGAAGTTAAATCTGAGGGACAGGAAGTGGAATTTATTGATGCACAGCCCTGCTCAGATTGAAGTGTTGACCTAATACAGCCATTATCAAAGGTGTTTTACTCATGGACTGGCTTTTAATAAACTCAAACAATACTTTATCCAGAGGGGGAAGTCCATCTGAATTTGACAGCTGTGAGCAAGTCATTAAATATTTTAAAGCTATGGAGGAAGAAAGTATTATTATAAGTGCTTTCTGAGGGGTGTTTGTTTGTTAGTTTTTCGTACCCAGGCTAGGTGATGAAAACATCTGTTTGTTCGTACAGCCAATATCTGGTGTATCTACATCGATAGCCACAGTAATAACTCCAGAAGATACCTAGAGTTTCAGACTGAAATGTATTCCCAAAAATCCCATTTTAATCAAGTTTGTAAAAATCAGTCTGAACAATGCCCAGATGGCATTACAGCTGAAGATGGCGAATTGTTTCTGTGCGAGATCCTTGGAAAGTGCATGTGGAAGATATTTTTGAAGGCAGTAGGTGGATGTGAGCACAGGGTATCCACAGGTGCAGCATCAAGCAGTACTAGATGTTTTAAGTTCTGTTTTGGCTTTTTTATGGAACAGTTTTGTAAGTTTTATGTGGAAGCCAAGGAGGAAAAAAAATATTCCACAACTTTTGTGCCACAAATAGTGTTCTCGAATGTATGTAACAAAACTGCTATTCCAAGTGCTGGAATTGAGTGCTTGATTGTGTGTGATTTGTGCTGAAGGAATCTGTGTGAATACAGACATGGGCTCCCTGTAGATGTGTTTGAAGTCTGGTGTCATGACAAGAAATGATGACATTAAAATCTCTCACTCTTTCAGAGCAGACAATGTCTGTGGAGTCTGAGGATGCTGGTGCTGAGAAAAACACAGATGCGGCTGATCAGCTACATCCCGGCATTGAGGTAATGCACAAAGTTTACTGAAGGTTTTAATATCTTTCTCCTATTCCAGTTTTATTGTGCATTGACATGTAGGCCATTCGTAAGTTGACTTCCTGAAGTGTGGATCTATCACAACACTGCTCTGTTTGTCTGAGTGGCCTGACATATCAATTGTTGGCTTAACGAATGAGTTCAATGGCAAACAAAAGGGGTAATGGGAGTGTTTTAGAATATCTATTTTGGAAACTGTTTTTTTTTTTTTTGGAATATATTTAGTATAATTTTCACGTTTACTATTCTGT